>NC_136426.1:274514789-276914789 GCF_052849685.1 Lactuca virosa
GGTATCTTTCAACCGGTATCTGACTGACATAACCGGAAGTTGGACTTCCCTTGGGTATCTTTCAACCGGTTGTCGGGAGCTTACCTCCCCTTTGGTATCTTTGAACCAGTAACCAGGAGCTGACCTCCCCTTCGGTATCTTTCAACCGGTAACCGGGGACTATTTCACCCCTACCACTACCACATAATAACATAACATGAACATACTGATAGGAATGAATGGGTACTATCTACCCCTTCGGTATCTTTCAACCGGTAACCGAGGAGTATTTCACCCCTACTACTACTAACACATATATCATAGCATCCTAGTACATAAAGCGTAACAGCTAGTGGCATACCAGACAATTATCACAAAGACAATCATCTAACGAACAACTCCTACTAGTGGGCCGATATTGTGGCCTTAGACCCACTTCTATTGGAAGGTAACTCACCTCAATGTCGTGCAGTAAATGAACTGTCCTCGGTGCTAGGATTAACTCTCCTCAAACTCCTACACATAACATCTCTTTTAATTACTCTTTTAAACTTATAACCCCTTTAAGGGTCAATTCTAGATAATGGTCAAAGTCAAAGTCAAAGCCAACGCCCGGGTCAAAGTCAACATCCTGGTTGTCTCAACTCGCCGAGTTGGTCCATCAACTCGTTGAGTTCCATAATTCAGAGAGTCTCGAATCCGCGATCTAACTCATCGAGTTACCCTCTAACTCGCCGAGTTTCTCCTTATGACAAAATCGTGACTTTCCATTTGAACTCGTCGAGTCCTTTCTTGGACTCGTCGAGTTCTCCTTCATATAGATCGGGACATTTGCTCATTGACGCGCCGAGTTCATCCTTGGACTCGTCGAGTTCTTGACCTTTAAGTCCATCAACATGTCTAACTGGATGAGTCATCTTCTAGACTCAACAAGTTTGCTAAGTAACAGAGAAGGTTGGGGAATCACGACCCAACTCGTTGAGTCCTAAGAACGACTCATCGAGTCCCCCATGATCCAGATCTATCCAGTCAATTTTAGTCAGGCTTAATGCATCCAAACATAGATCTGGCCTCCTAGGGTCGATATAACACATAAAGTTGCAAACTTTACATTCATGCATGGGCCATTTAGCTCAAAAATCCCTAAAAAGCGGTTCATAAGATGCATGGAACTCTCATGGCCATAAAGTTGGCACCTTTATGCCATGGAGTCCCTCAAAGACTCTGGATCTGAAGTCAATACCCTAAAACATTCTTGCATCCATGAATAGTTCCAAAAATGGCTCCTTAAAGCCCTAAACTACTCCAAGAAGAGATCTAATGGATGAATGGACAAGGTATAAACTTTATACCTCAAATGAGCCGGAAATGGAGCACAAACTCTGGATATACTTGCTTCCTCTTGAACCCCAAGCTTCCTCTTTTTTCTCAAGCTTCAAAATCACCAAAAGTACACAACAATGGATCAAGAGCACTCAAAATGGGTTCGGGTTTCGAATTAGGGTTTTATGGACTAAGGGAGGCGATGAGGGAGGACACAATAGGGGTGTTAAGGGCTTTAAATAGGGTGCAAACCCTGAAAATTAGGGTTTCACTCTGGCAGACCAGCTCGTCGATTCGAGGCTCCTCGACTCGTCGAGTATACTTCAAGTCTCACGTCCAACATATCCAATTCCTACTCGCCGAGTTTGGCACCTCCAACTCGAGTCCATTTGGAAATATGAATAGTTCTTATTAAAAACATGTACCAGGAACCCGGCGTTACAAATGTCCCCCATTTATTTTAGACTTCATCGTCGAAGTCTGCTGCTGCATTCGGAAAAAGCTCGGGGTAGTACTCTCTCATCTCGTCCTCCGGCACCCAAGTCCATTCTGACCCCTTGCGGTGCTGCCATTGCACCTTCACCAACCCGACCTTCTTGTTCCTCAAATCCTTCGTCTTCCTTTCGAGGATGGCTACTGTTCGCTCAATGTAGTTCAGGCTGTCATCAACCTGAATATCCTCTAGAGGCACCACCGCAGAGTCGTCTACCAGGCACTTTCGCAACTGGGAGACATGAAAGGTATTGTGGATCTGACTAAGCTCGGCTGCAACCCTGAAAGGAGAAATCTGTATGGGGTCCAATTTGACCCGCTTCCTGAACCGGATGACACCTTTCCAAGGTGACACCTTCAGGAGAACCCTATCTCCCACCTAAAACTCCAGGTCCGATCGACGCTTGTCGGCATAGCTCTTCTGCCGACTCTGAGCAGTTTGAAGCCTGCTTCGGACCTGCTGGATCCTCTCTGTCGTCTTGAGTACCACCTCGGTACTCCCCATGACCCTCTGTCCAACCTCACCCCAACATATCGGGGTTCTGCACTTTCTCCCATATAACATCTCAAAGGCAGGACGGTCAATGCTCGCGTGGTAGCTATTATCGTAGGAAAACTCTGCCAAGGGAAGGTAGGTACCCAGCTACCACCGAAGTCTAATACACATGCTCGCAGCATGTCCTCCAAGGTCTGTATGGTCCGCTCACTCTGGCCATCCGTCTGAGGGTGGAAATCCGTGCTAAAATGCAGACGAGTACCCAACTCGTCATGGAATTTCTTCCAGAATCTGAAAGTTAATCGCACGTCTCGGTCAGAGATCACGGACTCTTGCACTCTGTTGTCGAGTTACTACCTCTCTGATGTAGATATCGGCCAGCTTCTCGGCCGAGATGCTCTCCTGGACCGGTATGAAGTGAGCACTCTTGGTCAACCGATCCACAATGACCCAAATCGAATCCACCCCTCGTGCGGTCGTGGGAAGCTTTGTGATGAAATCCATAGTAATATTTTCCCATTTCCACATAGGGATATCCAACGGTTGTGTCTTGCCGTGAGGCCTCTGGTGCTCGGCCTTGACCTTCCTGCAGGTCAAACATCTCTCGACGAACCAGGCTACATCCCGCTTCATGCAGAGCCACCAGTTATCAGGACGAATATCTCGGTGCATCTTCGTCGCCACGGGATGGAAAGAAAACATGGATTTGTGCGCCTCCTCCATCAAAACCTGGCGCACGCCTCCATGATATGTAACCCACACTCTACGGTGTAGTGTCAGCAACCCACGACTATCATAGTCGAAGGAGGAAACTTGACCCACAATACGCTCACTCTTCTGGTGTTCCTCCTTCATAGCCTCCTGTTGGGCCTTCCGGATCTGCTCCAGAAGCGATGTCACTACTGTCATCTGTAAGCAAATATCTCTGATCGGGCCTGCCTTGTGGCTAAGAGCATCAGCCACAACATTGCCTTCCCCGGGTGGTAGAGGATCTCACAGTCGTAATCCTTCAGCACATCTAGCCACCGACGTTGCCTCATGTTCAGATTCGGCTGATCCTTGATGTACCTCAGACTCTTGTGATCCGTGTAAATTATACAACGGACCCCATAGAGGTAATTTCACCAAATCTTGAGGGCGAAGACAACCTCCCCTAACTCCAGATCATGTGTCGGGTAGTTTGCCTCGTGAGTCTTCAGCTGCCTCGAGGCGTAGGCGATGATGCACCCTCTCTACATCAATACTGCGCCCAAACCTAAAATGGACGCATCGAAGTATACTACAAAATCTTCCACGTCCTCTGGCAGGCCTAAGATCGGCGCCTCGCACAACCTCTGCCTCAGTGTCTCGAACGCTGCCTGCTGCTCAGGTGCCCAGCGAAAGACAACGACCTTCTTCGTCATCTGGGTCAAGGGTACTGCTATCCTGGAAAAGTCCTGAATGAATCTCCGGTAATAGCCTGCTAACCCGAGGCGACTACGAATCTCTGATGGAGACTTTGGAACCTCCCATCTCATCACAGCCTCTACTTTGGCCGGGTCAACCAAAATTCCGTTTTGGTTGACAAGGTGCCCCAGAAACTGCACCTCGCACAACCAAAACTCGCACTTGGAGAACTTGGTGTACAACATCTCCCTCCTCAGGGTATCCAACACCTCTCGCAAGTGCTCCTCGTGTTATCCTACGTCTTGGAGTAAACCAAGATTTCATCTATGAAAACTATCACAGACAGATCCATCATCGGTCTGCACACGCGGTTCATGAGGTCCATAAACGCGGCAGGAGCATTGGTGAGCCCAAAGGGCATCACCACGAACTTGTAATGGCCATAGCGAGTTTGGAAAGCAGTCTTCTGCACATCCTCGTCTCTGACTCGCATCTGGTGGTAGCCTGAGCGTAAATCCATCTTGGAAAACCAAGATGCCCCCTGCAGCTGATCGAAGAGATCATCAATCATCGGGAGTGGGTAACGGTTCTTCACTGTTACCTTGTTTAGCTCCCGGTAATATATACATATCCGATGAGACCTATCCTTCTTCTTCACAAACAGGATCGGGGCTCCCCAAGGAGAATTGCTCGGCCTGATGAATCCTTTGTCTAACAGCTCCTGCAGCTGTGTGGACAACTCCTGCATCTCGGGAGGAGCCAACCGATATGGTGCCTTTGCTATCGCAGCCGCACCAAGGACTATGTCGATCCTGAACTCCACCTCTCTCTACGGAGGTATCCCAGGCAACTCCTCAGGAAATACATCTGGGTAGTCTTGCACAACTGGCACATCGCTCACAGTCGCCTTACTCGCCTCCCGGGTATCCATAACTTAGGCGACGTACCATGCGCAACCCTGCTAAAGGTAGCGCCTAGTCCTCGTTGTTGAGCACAAAGTTGGTCCTCGTTGCGGCCTCTCGCCCTGAACCACCAACTCTTCCCAACTTGGGGTCCTGATACGCATCGGCTGTTGTGCACAGTCGATCATCGCCCCATTAGGGCTCAGCCAATCCATGCCGATGATAACCTTGTTCCCACGCAATGGAATGGGAACCAAATCTACGAGGTAACACTCGACATATAACCTCAAAATGCAATCTCTGAAAACCTCTGATGCCTTGACAGATTGGTCATCAGCAATCTTGACCTCTAAGGGACAATCTAACATGCCTGAAGACTCAGAAAACCTCTTGCTAAGAGCAAGAGACACGAATGATCGGGTATCCCCCGAGTCAAATAACACCTGAACTGGGATGTCGTTCACATGGAATGATCCTAAATATAACACATAAACACATCACATAAATATCATAACCGACATGTAATAAGAGTTAGGGAGAAAAAAACATACCTGTCACCACATCTGGTGTGGCACGCGCCTCCTCGGCGGTCAGCTGGAAGGCTCGGCTACTCACCACTGGAGCATCTGTCTTGCCCTGTCGGCCATCCGTGATCCGCAGGGTCGCTGGAGCTGGCGCTGCAACTGTCAATCTCGGGCAGTTGGCCTTTTTATGGCCCTTCTTATTGCAATGAAATCAAATCAGGTCTGATGTATGAAAGGTGGAAGTAGGGGCAGTACAATCCCTACCAAAGTTCCCAGTCTTGCCGCACTTGTAGCAGCCTGATCCCCCAGTCCGGCAAACTCCCTCATGTGACCTGTCGCATTTCCCACAGCGGCTCCAGCCCTGCTAGCCCTTCGACCTAGAGTCGAATCCCTTGGGCTTTTTCCCTGAAACCCCAGTACCCTGCTCAGTCTCCGCCTTCCTCTTCCTGATGTGCTCTATTTCAATCTCCCTCTCCCTCGCCCTCGCAATCATGTCATCCAATGTCGGACATGTCGAGTAGCTGACATGTTTCCGAATGTCAGCCCTCAACATGTCATGGTAGCGGGTCTTCCGCATCTCTTTATCCCCTGCATCCTGAGTCACCAATAAGGCCCTCTCCCTAAACTTGGCGGTAATCTCCACAACCGACTCAGTCGTCTGCCTCATATCCATAAACTCCCTGGCCAGCTGCTGAAGCTCCACAGCCGGCACAAACTTAGCTGTAAACCTGGTCACAAAATCTGACCAAGTCATAACCTCAATGGCTGGGGCTCCCAGCGAATCACTAACTGCCTCCCATCAATCTCTACCTCTATCCCTCAAACACCCTGCAGCATACCGGACCTTCGAGCCCTCAGGGTAGGAGCTCGTCAACTGAGCAAACTCCATGTCTGTAATCCACCTCCTGGCCACGATGGGGTCCTTCACCCCGTGGATGTCTGGCGCACCACATCCCCTGAAATCCTTGAAGGAGAGTGTGTGTGTCCCTGACTGACCAGATGTCATGTCGCTCCTGAACGCCCTGAGACGATCCTCCATCAGCTCAATGATCCCTTCTTTGATCGACCCGAAAATCACCGGGGTCGATTCAAGGATGCCTCTCGCGATCTCAGAAGCAATGAACTCACGTAGTCCCTCATCGACTGGCTCGGAACCCATCCCGAACCTGATCCTGAACCTGATCCTCACCTTGAACCTCCTGCTCCGTAACGTGTCACCACCATTATGAAACAAAACATATAATCATCAGGGTCATACATAACCTTGAGAGGTCTCACACATTCTACAAGTTCCCTGGTTCTATCTCGGCCTTCCTTGACTCAAGTACGGATCCTCTGCTTTCATTAGTACGGGCCCATACTACCTTCCACATCTATCTGTACTTTCCTCAAGGATTTCCTTGACTTCACCAAGTGCCTTCTATTACTATCACTCTCTATGCTATTCTCATCCTAGTCTTACCCTAGGTTAATCTCCGACCTACTCTCCACCATCAGCTGCATAAGAAGTTCCTGCTATCCCTCCCTATGTAGTTCGCGAATACCATTACATATTACGAAGACCAGATAATTCTTGTAATGAGAGGTCCTACCCTACAACGGTTGGGCTCAAACAAGAGCTGTGCAATAGGGTTGGACCTAACCTTCTGAAATTATTTAGTCCTTGAAATATGTAACTTAACGTATTCGTCTACTAGTTAGTTAAAGATAACTAAAAATCCTAAAAGCAAAAAGCAAGCAGCATTCGGGATTTGAGTAACCAAATCAAGCATGCCCATCCATGCTATCATATAACTGACTAATCAGTTTTAACATAAGCAGATATAGCAGGCACATAAGGCATCTTCCTAGATCCTTAGCCCTAATCTAGCATGAAGTTATCACACACATAAAGCAAGCATATAAGGCATCTTTCCTAGATCCTTATCCCTAATCTAGCATGAAATTCTCATAATCATATCATATATCATAACAAACATGTATGGGTATCTTGGGGAAAACTTACTTAAGCTCGTCCGGTTGCACGCATCACACACCTTGTTCTTTCACAAAACTCCTTATTTAAATTTTAGGAAAACTATTTTCTTGTAAAAATCTTTCAAACCCTCGATTTGAGTCCAAACACCCCCGAAGGTGTGTCTGAATCCCTCAAACCAAGGCTCTGATACCAACTTGTAACATCCCAAAAATCATGACAAAAAATTTCATTTTTGATATAACAACTCATAAAACAATTTTAAGAAAACATCATCAAGTTATTTCATTTCATCAAAGCCAAAGATCATATATCTCAAAATCATGTCATAGTGTAGTAACAATGTCAGAGTACAATCCCAAGAACATCAAAGTGCGGAAAATAGTGGTGTGATGCGATGTTACCGTGTCGGCTCCTTTCCCTTCGAAGAAGAAGGACCTGAAACAAAAACTGTAATCTGTAAACACAAAGCTTAGTGAGTTCCCCCATCATAACACATACCATAACATATAATGCCTATCCCTCGGTATCTTTTAATCGGTATCTGACTCACATAACCGGAAGCTGGACTTCCCTTCGGTATCTTTCAACCGGTAGCCGGGAGCTGACCTCCCCTTCGGTATCTTTTAACCGGTAACCGGGAGCTGACCTCCCCTTTGGTATCTTTCAACCGGTAACCGGGGACTATTTCACCCCTACCACTACCACATAATAACATAACATTAAGATACTTCTAGGAATGCATGAGTACTGTCTACCCTTTCAGTATCTTTCAACCGGTAATCGGGGACTATTTCACCCCTACTACTACTAACACATATATCATAGCATTTAAGCACATAAAGCGTAATAGATAGTGGCATACCAGAGAATTATCACAAAGACAATCATCTAACAAACAACTCCTACTAGTGGGCCGGCATTGTGGCCTTAGACCCACTTCTATTGGAAGGTAACTCACCTCAATGTCGTGTAGTAAATGAACTATCCTCGGTGCTGGGATCAACTCTCCTCAAACTCCTACACATAACATCTCTTTTAATTACTCTTTTAAACTTATAACCCCTTTAAGGGTCAATTCTAGATAATGGTCAAAGTCAAAGTCAAAGCCAACGCCCGGGTCAAAGTCAACATCCTGGTTGTCTCAACTCGCCGAGTTGGTCCATCAACTCGTCGAGTTCCATAATTCATAGAATCTCGAATCCACGATCTAACTCGTCGAGTTACCCTCTAACTCGCCGAGTTTCTCCTTATAACAGAATTGGGACTTTCCATTAGAACACATCGAGTCCTTCCTTGGGCTCGTCGAGTTCTCCTTCATACAGGTCGGGACATTTGCTCATTGAATCGTCGGGTTCATCCTTGGACTCGTCGAGTTCTTGACCTTTAAGTCCATAAACACGTCTAACTGGTTGAGTCATCTACTAGACTCAACAAGTTTGCTAAGTAACAGAGAAGGTTGGGGAACCACGACCTAACTCGCCGAGTCCTAAGAACGATTCGTCGAGTCCCCCATGATCCAAATCTATCCACTCGATTTCATTCGGGCTTAATGCATCCAAAACATAGATCTGAAGTCAATACCCCAAAACATGCTTGCATCCATGAATGGTTCCAAAAATGGATCCTTAAAGCCCTAAACTACTCCAAGAAGAGATCTAATAGATGAATGGACAAGGTATAAACTTTATACCTCAAATGAGATGGAAATAGAGCACAAACTCTGGATCTACTTGCTTCCACTTGAACCCCTAAGCTTCCTCTTTCTTCTCAAGCTTCAAAATCACCAAAACTAGACAACAATGGCTCAAGAACACTCAAAATGGGTTAGGGTTTCGAATTAGGGTTTTCTGGACTAAGGGAGGCGATGAGGGAGGCCACAATGGGGGTGTTAAGGCCTTTAAATAGGATGCAAACCCTGAAAATTAGGGTTTCACTCTGGCAGACCTACTCGTCGAGTCGAGGCTCCTCGACTCGTCGAGTAGACTTCAAGTCCCGCGTCCACCATATCCAATTCCTACTCGACGAGTTTGGGGCCTCCAACTTTTCGAATCCCTTTGCAAATATGAATAATTCTTTTTTAAAATATGTACCATGAACCGGGCGTTACACATCGTTTACCATGGGCACGATAACTGGTACACCAGAGGTGTGTCCTTCCCGATCCTATCATACTAGGGAAAGGTTCTCTCAATGCTCTAACGCCCACACCATATATGGACCAAACTGTGTCACAACGTTCTGAACCCAGCTCACGTACTGCTTTAATGGGCGAACAGCCCAACCCTTGGAACATATTACAGCCCTAGGTGACGACGAGCCGACATCGAGGTGCCAAACCTTCTCGTCGATGTGAGCTCTTGGGGAAGATCAGCATGTTAACCCTAGAGTAACTTTTATCCGTTGAGTGACGGCCCTTCCACTCGGCACCGTCGGATCACTAAGGCCGAATTTCATCCCTGCTCGACAGGTGGGTCTTGCAGTCAAGCTCCCTTATGCCTTTGAACTCGAGGGCCAATCTCCGTCCGGCCCAAGGAAACCTTTGCACGCCTCAGCTACCTTTTAGGAGGCCTACGCCCCATAGAAATTGTCTACCTGAGACTGTCCCTTGGCCCGTACGTCTTGACATAAGGTTAGAATTCTAGCTCTTCCAGAGTGGTATCTCACTGACGGCTCGGACCCCCCGGAAGGAGGCCTTCTTCGCCTTCCACTTAAGCTGCGCAGGAAAACCCAAAGTCAATCCCAGGGAACAGTGAAGTTTCATAGGGTCTTTCTGTCCAGGTGCAGGTAGTCCGCATCTTCACATACATGTCTATTTCACCGAGTCTCTCTCCGAGACAGTTCCCCGATAGTTAAACCTTTTGTGTGGGTTGGAACTTACCTGACAAGGAATTTCGCTACCTTAGGACCGTTATAGTTACAGCCGCCGTTCACCGGGGCTTCGGTCACCGGCTCCCCTGTCATCAAGTCACCAACTTCCTTGACCTTCCATTACTGGGTAGGCGTCAGCCCCCATACATGGTATTACGACTTTGCGGAGACCTATGTTATTGGTAAACAGTCACACAGGCCTGGTCACTACGACCCCCTTTGTGAGGAGGCACCCCTTCTCCCGAAGTTACATGGCTGTTTTGTCGAGTTCCTTAGAGAGAGTTGTCTCACACCCGTAGGTATTATCTACCTACCCACTTGTGTCGGTTTCGGGTACAGGTACCCTTTTTTTGAAGGTCGTTCGAGCTTTTCCTGGGAGTATGGCATCGGTTACTTCAACGTCGTAGCGCCTGGTACTCGAACATTGGCTCGAGGCATTTTCTCTACACTTTCTTACCCTAAAAAAGCAGGTTCACCTTACGTCCTTGAACCAATAACCATATTTCAGCTAACCTAGCCTCCTCCGTCCCTCGGGACCAACAATGGGTAGTACAGGAATACTCACTTGTAGTCCATCGACTATGCCTTTCGAGCTAATCTTAGGCCCTGACTCACCCTCCATGGACGAACCTTGTGGACTAACCATTAGGTTTTCGGGGCATTGGATTATCACCAATGTTTGCGTTACTCAAGCCGACATTCTCGCTTCCGCTTCATCCACTACCACTTGCGCGGGTGCTTCACTCTAAGGTGGAACGCTCCCCTACCGATGTATTTTTACATCACACAGCTTCTGCAAATCGCTTAGCCTTGTTCATCTTCGGTGCAAGAGTGCTCGATTAGTGAGCTATTACTCACTCTTTCAAGGGTGGCCGCTTCTAGGCAAACCTCCTAGTTGTCTCTGCACCCCTACCTCCTTTATCACTGAGCGATCATTTAGGGGCCTTAGCTGGTGATCCGGGCTGTTTCCCTCTCGACGATGAAACTTATCCCCCATCGTCTCACTGGATGACCTTGACCCCCGTTATTTTGAGGTCACATCTAGTATTTAGAGTTTGCCTGGATTTGGTACCGCTCTCGAGGCCCGCACCGAAACAGTGCTTTACCCCTAGATGTCCAGTTAAGTGCAGCGCCTCAACATATTTCAAGGAGAACCAGCTAGCTCTGGGTTCAAGTGGCATTTCACCCCTAACCACAACTCATCCGCTGTTTCTTCAACATCAGTCGGTTCGGACCTCCACTTAGTTTCACCCAAGGTTCATTCTGGTCATGGACAGAGTAGCCAGGTTCAGTTTCATAAGCAGTGACAATTGCCCTATGAAGACTCGCTTCCGGGTAGTACAAAAAATGGGGATCCTGTATTTCCAGGGTTGAATTTCATATTCTAATAACCCCGTAATCGTAAAAAAGTAGGTTTTTTTTATCTATGGGCCTAGCAAAATAAAAATTGGGATAGGATCTCCCCTTCCCCCTCAAAATCACACGTGAAAGTTTCCTTTCATCCGGATCAAGTAGGTATACCAAAAAAAGAAAAAGAAAGGAGTTCTCGCTTTCAAAGTCAAGAAAACTCCAAAAAGATCTACTCCTTACTCAAGTTTCCAGTGAAGACCAAGCAAAACTTCATGGATTCCGTCTTCCTTAATTATTTTTATTTAGATTTTATGAATTCTTTATTCAATTATGACATAAATCAAATGTGAAATTCTTGAGTAGTCTACTTCCCCTCGAATGATGAATCCTGTAATTCTTAATAAAAGATAGTACCTTAGAATTCAGAAGGAATTTACTTGTCTATTGTACTGTTCCATTTGATCTTTTAGGTCCCGACTTCACCTCGACGGTCAGGCCACGATACCCTTAAAGTCTATATGCGATAGATAGACTCTTGTAACCATGAAATCTTTTCTATGTGCTTACTTAAACATAATTTTTTTCTAAAAAAAGGAACTGCTTAATTACAAAAAAGAAAAAGTCTTTTTTTCACGAGGTCTAACTATAAATTCTTATGAAATCAACCATAGATCAATTCCCTTTTTGCGGAGCGTCTTGGATACATCCCTAATTATGAGCTTCATGTTACTCCTACCAAGAAACATGTCAGGTACAGGGCATCCCGATTGGATTAAATGGGATGACAATTTTCTCATTTCGAATCTGTAAAATTAGAATTTCGATCAAATCACACACCGCAGTATACTAGGTCTTCTAATTTGTTTAGAGGTTTATCTAAAAGAGTCACAATATAACTAGGAAGACGTTTCAAATACCACACATGCATTACTGGGTATGCGATTTTGATGTAGCCCATTTGATATCTTCGTATCCGAGAACCAACAAACTCGACTCCGCATTGTTCACAAAATTGTGGGTCTTCCTTTTCATCTCCGATTACTCGATAATTTCCATAAGCATAAATTCCACTTTCGATAGGCCCAAAAATTCTTTCACAAAATAATCCATCTTTTTCTGGTTTATTGGTTTTGTAATGAAAGGTATAAGGTTTTGTCACCTCTCCAACTATCTTGCCATTAGGCAGGATTTTTTTGGACCAAGTACTTATTTGTTGAGGAGAAACTAATCCAATTTGGAGTTGTTGATGTGTATATTGATCGATCATAGAAGAAAACTTATGCTTGATTTCGATTAAGCTTCCTTCCTATTAAGCTGGAAAGTCTTCTCATATACAAGAAAATGATTCAGTTCCAGAGCTAATGATCGTAGTTCTCGAACGAACAACCGAAAAGATTCTGGAGAATCTTCAGGAGTTGGTATTCTTCCTCCAAAGATTATAGTACCAAGTACTTCCTGACGTGCTCTAATATGATCAGATTTATAAGTAAGCATCTCTTGTAAAATATACGAAATGTCAAACCCCTCTAAAGCCCAAACCTCCATTTCTACGACCCGATGTCCCCCTTTCTTGGCCCTTCCTTTAAGGGGTTGTTGTGTAAGACGTGAATAACGCCCACTAGAACGCCTATGGATTTTATCATCAACTTGATGAATAAATTTCATGATATAAGGCTTTCCTATTATAACAGGTTGTTCAAAAGGATCCCCTGTTCTTCAATCAAATATTCTGCTTTTCCCTAGAGACTCAGGTTCAACTATCCATGGATTCACTGTTTGCTTACTGGCTTCATAAAATTCTGAAAACACTAGTTTTCTCGAAGCTTCTTGTTCATATCTCTCATCAAAAGGCGTTATTCGATAATGTTTGTCTAGCAAACCCCCAGCTAACTCGAGTGAAGATTCAAATATTTGTCCTACATTCATTCGGGAAGGTACTCCTAATGGGTTGAATACCATATCAACGGGTCTTCCATCTTGCAAATAAGGAATATATTTACTAGGAAATTTTTTTGAAATGATACCCTTATTTCCATGTCTTCCAGCTACTTTATCGCCTAGTTTTATTTCACGTTTCTGTAAAATATATACACGAATACTTTCTGTTTTCTCTGTCTCATCTGTCTTAGAACTCTATTATCTCGATTCATCCCCCATGAGGAATTGCCAAACCATTTGACTCCTCAACCATTACAATATAAAGGATTAGTCAATCAAATAATAGATAGTAAATGGGTCGGTTTGAAAATAAATGAAATGCTAGTTGTAGAATATTATTCTCGTCAGACTTAAACCTAACAAAATCAAAATCAACACTAATAAGAATAATGAAGAATAAGGGTTCGACCCATTTTTCTCCCTTTCAGCGAAGTAAATTAACCTAAGGTTAAGATAAATAAGGGTTTGATCCATATTTTTCTTCCATTTAGGTATCATAGACCGAGAGGGAGATTTTCGTTCCTTGTCTACTCTACTCTTTTCTTTTCACGGTATTTTCTGTACCACAACCATTAGAAATAGAGAATCTATATCAAAGAAAGGTCTAACTGTTGGAATAGTCGTATCCATTGCTATTTGATCTATTGTGGTTAGTAAGATCGATGAATTAGATGAAGGTACGGAAAGAGAGGGATTCAAACCCTCGGTAAGAAAAAGCCAACATAGCAATTCCAATTCTACGCCTTCAACCACTCGGCCATCTCTCCTACACAATAATTATGACCCAAAAAACTAAAATCGAGTGAATACTGAATCATTCTAGATTATTGGGTAGGTACAACCAATCAACTCTAACTATAAAGCAATCAAAATCGAAAATTTTTCATCATAGTAAAAGAAGTATCTTTCCTTCTAGGCTGGGGGGATAAAGATAAAAAAATTTCTTACAAAAACTGTTCAAAAAATTCTATTCATGTTTACAAAAACAATGTTCTCTTCTTTTTCTATATTCTCTATTTATATATTTATACTATACCGACTGGATTAAATCAATAAATTAGAAATTCTAATGAATCAACTGAGCGAGGGATTTATATTTTGTAGACTATGGTTAATGGATATCTTTAGATCATGATTCTATTTAGACTACGATTCCATATCATAAGAATTCTCAAATTCCTTTCTAGACTAGATTTAGAGTTATCAACAAAAATCCTTATCCCATCTATCTATTACAAATAGAAATTGATAAACAATTTTTTTATACTTGATTGTATAGTGTATACCCCTAAGTACACAACACAAAAAATAGGCGGTTATTCTATTTTCATCATACAATGATTATTCGATCCTTTTCTTCTTTGTATCATAATTAAATCAACTGAGGTTATTCTAAGTTGTAACTTCAATCAAATAAGAATAGTTTCTTTCGATGGTAGACTATTCTAGTAAGATGGAATCGAATCCGATTACCATATTTCTTTCTTAGTTTTTATCAATTCCTGTAATGTAAAAAATAACAATTTGAATATTGAATTTTTGAATAAAAGAACTATATCTTTTTTTGTTTTTTTTTAATGAAAATCAATCTGTTTTTATGTTATTTCGTATCGTAGAATTATTTTCCTTGTGGGATTATTTTCTCGCGAGAAGTAATGAGAACAATGATAGAATGGATTGCTACCTATGCCTAGATCGCGGATAAATGGAAATTTTATTGATAAAACCTTTTCAATTGTAGCCAATATCTTATTACGAATAATTCCGACAACTTCAGGAGAAAAAGAGGCATTTACCTATTACAGAGATGGTGCAATTTGAATTTTTTATTAATCTCAGTCTTACGATAAATACACATGATTCGTGATGGGGAAAAAAAGAAAAACAATCTACACTTGTTGAAGGTAAAGTTTGGAAATTGATCAATTCCTTCTGTCATTTATCCTCGATAAATGCAGCCTCAGATGCTATGTTTCTATTCTAGATTCTAGTATTGAGCGAAAGTTTATACCTATGTTATTACAGGTCAATCCTAGTCCACTAGTACCAATAGGCAATAGAGGGGAAGAAGCACTACATCTAGGAATCAACAACACGTAAAATTTGTTATAAATTATCCTTTTCTTTAGCAGGCTTGGGATTAAAAGAATGGTTGGGACAACAAACATCCATCTCGTTTGTATTTTGGATACCCGTATAACCATCTAAGGCTGTTGAAGTGACTAATTCCTGGAAATTGGGAAGCGTTGAGAACAAAGAAATTGTTGAGTTATCATTTCTCTCTAGTACCAATACGTTTGATGTTAAGAAGGATCTCTTGCAGGAAGGTTGGCTAGAGATTTCTTGTAAAAACAGTAGCCCTAGTCAGTTCATAATGATAAAATTTTCATCTTATTTATCATTTTATCATTATGCACATAAGGGAGGATCCATATGTGATGAAAATCTCATGTATGGTTCTGTAACGGAGATTCTTTGAATTGAATGGAAACCGTAGCGGATGTCAGCTCAATCTGAAGGAAATTATGCGGAAGCTTTATAGAATTATTATGAAGCTATGAGACTATAAATTGATCCCTATGACCGAAGTTATATACTCTATAACATAGGACTTATCCACACAGGTAACGAAGAACATACAAAAGCTTTGGAATATTATTTTCGAGCGCTCGGACGAAACCCATTCTTACCACAAGCTTTTAATAATATGGTCGTGATCTGTCATTACGTGCGACTATATTCGCTATAGAAATAAAAAAGTAAAGAAATATCAAATTCGCTAGTAAATACTAGAAAACTGGGCTTTCTATATATGCATCGTCTAAAACAACGATTTTTATCAGCTGTAGGAAAGAAACTTCATAGAAGTTGAAATATGAAGAAATAGATATGCCTAGCTGTTTTATTCTATGAGTAAAAGATCTAATTGATAGAGTAAGCACCGTAAAGATCAATTAGCGAGGTTTTGGGTCGATACAATAATAATTGCTTACTTTTGTCATGATGTGAGACAAACGTTAGGAATCCACTTATGTAATAGAGTCTATCCACTAAGGTATTGAGCAGCGGTGTAGGATCATATCCAAAGATAGTAAGTCTTTCCTTTCAAAAGTCTTTTTCAAAAATTATATATAAATTTCTATATGATATGAAACTGTGATAGTTACCTTTCAGAAAATTGTAATGATAGGCGAAATGTCTATGTTTTATTCTTCTGAAGGTGGGAGAAAAGATAAAACTAAAATAAATCGGATTTTTAATCCAAACTTAAGATTTAAGTTTGAAACTCATTTTATTAACTTCTTTTTGTTAAACAGAAAAATGGAATAGATCTACGATAAATCTGATTCGGTTAGATATGGTAGATTCAAATGGGGTACAAAAAGAGTTGACTGCCAAGCTGTATGAGGTAGGAAACTCTCAAGTATTGTTCTAAGGGAAGGAATTAACCCACCTATTCCGACCGGGGAGAAAAGGCCATTCGGAAGGGGGATTCCGAAATTGCGGAGGCTTGGTTCGACCAAGTCGCTGAGTATTGGAAATAGGCTATAGCACTTACTCCTGGTAATTATATTGAAGCGCATAATTAGTTGAAGATCACTAGACATTTCGAATAAAAGACGATACCCTTTTCTTTATTTTAGTTATTATTGAATTTCTAATTTAGATTGTTTTAGATTTTTTTTAATAATTAATTGTTTGTTGCCCCCATCAGTCAAATAAAATAGTTCATTCCTTTGGGAAGAACCAATCAAAGAATTTCTTTATATCCATTCTAAGCATTCTATTTCATATGGTATTTCGTACGAATAAAGGATACATGGGTACCTTACAAAATATAGTTTTTAATTGTCTTTCTTTTTTCTATTAAAAAAAGACGATTAAAACTAATCAAATCAAAAATACTTCGAATCAATGAATATATGAAAATTTCTTAGTAATGGCTAATGGCTGCTCGCGTGATTTGGAATAGAGTAATAGTATTATCTAAAAAACATGAAGCAACTCCGTCTAATAACTTTTAATTGAGATCTGAAATATACTAGGTTGCACAAAAAGTAGTTTTTGTATCAATCTAAAGTCGGAAAGGGTTTTATAAGATCCAAAAGGTCTGTTGAGTGCCTCATGGCTATATCATAATAGATCCGAACACTTACCCCGGATCGACTTCCAAATCATATTTTCTCTAGAGAATAACTAAAGAAAATAGATAGATGGGAGATAGAAAACTAGAATAGAAAGAAACTAATTATATAATAGAAATATCTCTCCAAGATTCACTAATTATTTAACTGTTGGCGGGTCTCTTTGTATGTGTTGTCCGGAAAGAGGAGGACTCAATAATTATTCGTTCGCGGGAACCAGAAGTAAAAATTTTGGTAGATAGGGATCACATAAAAACTTCATTCGAGTAATGGGATAGATCGGGTCATTTCTCAAGAACAATAGCTAAAGGCCCTGAAACTACCACTTGGATCTGGGACCTACATGCTGATGTGTCACAACTAGCACTTTTGGCTAGGAAATTCTGTCCTCAGGTAAGTAAGGACTATTGAGAGATTTGTGCTAACACTCCTAAGTGTTCAATATGAGTTCCTAAGGAGCCATAAAGTGTTAGAATGCAAATCTCTCCAAGTATAGTGAATCTCTCCCAAATCTCTCCAAGTATAGTGAATCTCTCCCAAATCTCTCCAAGTAAGTGAAATCTCTCCAAGT
This sequence comes from Lactuca virosa, assembly GCF_052849685.1. Taxonomy (NCBI): domain Eukaryota; kingdom Viridiplantae; phylum Streptophyta; class Magnoliopsida; order Asterales; family Asteraceae; genus Lactuca; species Lactuca virosa. Next base: position 274,532,742 of record NC_136426.1, read on the forward strand.
ATGTGAAATCTCTCCCAAATCTCTCTAAGTATGCGAAATCTCTCCAAGAATAGTGAATCTCTCCCAAATCTCTCCAAGTATGTGAAATCTCTCCCAGAATATGAAATCTCTCCCAAATCTCTCCAAGTATGTGGAATCTCTCCCAAATCTCTCTAAGCACCTTCCTTAGTCGAAAACAGCTCAAAACAGGAAGAGGAAACCCAAAAGGACCCTCTTGGTCTGGAACCCTCTTGGTCCGGAATCCTTTTGGTCCTAAACTTCTTGCTCCTAAACCTCTTGCTCCTGAACGTCTTGTTCCTGAACCTCTTGCTCCTGAACATCTTGCTCCTGAAACTCTTGCTCCTGAACATCTTGCTCCTGAACCTCTTGCTCCTGAACGTCTTGCTCCTGAACCTCTTGCTCCTGAACATCTTGCTCCTGAAACTCTTACTCCTGAACGTCTTGCTCCTGAACGTCTTGCTCCTGAACGTCTTGCTACTGAACCTCTTGCTCCTGAACGTCTTGCTCCTGAACCTCTTGCTCCTGAACATCTTGCTCCTGAACCTCTTGCTCCTGAACGTCTTGCTCCTGAACCTCTTGCTCCTTAACGTCTTGCTCCTGAACCTCTTGCTCCTTAACCTCTTGCTCCTGAACCTCTTGGCCCGAAACCCTCTTAGTCCGGAATACCTTCTTAGGAGCCAAGAGGAATTACACTTCGGAACCTTCTTGTTGACTCCGGAATTTTGAGAAATGCTCCGTAAATTGAACTACAGCTTCGGAATTCGCCTCTAAGTTTCGGATTTTAGACCATTTCGCACCTTTTTAGCATTTTAAGGTATTTTGACGTTAGGAATCCCACCAAACTCGTGTTTTTCTTAACTAAGACCCTTAAAACCCTATTTAATGCTAAAATTAATTATTTTAAACATATTTTTCATAAAAATAAATGTTTGGGATTTAGGAAAACCTTATCCTAAATCAAGATAAGGACAAAGAGGTTGACTTTGTGAGTTGATGGAATCCTCATTTCCCATGCAAATCACAGTATTCAATGCTTTACCCACCAAATATCCATGCATTGACCATCAGATCCCCATGTACCACAGATTCCCTCCCTTTTCTCACTCTTAAGCACGATAGTAGAAGGAAATTTGGACTTTTCACATTTCCCTCTCACTTTCCTCTCATTTTCTCTCAAGGATTCATTTCAAGAGCAAGAACAAGATCTTACTGAAAACAAAATTCTAAATTTCTCACTGGAGTTGTAAGGTAAATTCCTCCACCCATCTAATATTTTATAATATTCCAAGATGAATCCATATTATTTTATTCATAATAATATGTGATGAACACCTTAAAGATAACCTTCCTCCCAGGGAAGTTTCTCATCTCAGCCAAGAGTTTAAGCTTGAGATCTCCACGCCATAACTCCAGACAACTCCTCAACAAACTCAAGGTGAGCTTCATACCCCACCTTTTTCAATATTTTAATGTTTTTGGGGGAGAGTACAAGTCAAATATTGCCTAAATACTTGCATACTTGCATGTATACGTATGTTTGTATGTGTGTGGTAATATTATTAAATTCTTATTTTAGTAATATCTTCATGAACGTAAGATTTCACAACTTCATAAGAAACAGAAGATACTTTGTGTACAAAAGAGTCTCCCAATTATTGGATGTGTCCAACTTAAGCCCTTTATCTATGCTTTCATGTCTAGAAATAAAACTTATAAAAAAGGAACCTTGATAAGTTGACACTTATTCTAGTGATTTTCGAAAATGGGAACTTTGTGACTATTTTGCAAACTGTCAGGGGGTATTTTATAAATAATCAATATAAAAGTTTGCCTCAAGAAAATACACAAATAGAGCATTTATGACAGAAATATTTGCATGTCATAAACTGCTGTCGTAAAACCTCCAACAACATAAGTAATGTTCTATATGTCATAAAACAGAAAATGCGTGTCATAACCGGCGGTTATAAATTTATACAAATTATAACTTGACACTTTTTATCTTGACTAAAATGACTTATTTTTTTCAATAAACGAAAAGGAACGAACATGAGCACCTAGTTAACGAGCAAAATCAACGATATGGAACGAGAACGATATTTTTATTCAACAAGTACGAATTTCATTATTTATCTAACAAATAATGGATCTCTAACGATTGCTCAAAAGGTTGTTAATATTCTAGTCAGACAAATCTCAAAAGTACCTAAATATAAAAATATTAGTGTACGTCTAAGTCCTGTAAGGAGTTATAGCTAGAATCTCCTGGAGGGAGAGCGGGAATTTGTGTATAGATCTATACGGGGTTGACACCCCGCACCTTCGTTGTTCGCTACAGCTAGACAGGCCAGTCTAGGGTGACAAATGTCTTTTCCAAACCGAGGGCGCCTGAGAAACGCCAAAACAGGCACTTCGTCAGATTAGTATGATTATAACGACTCACTAGAATATGTTATGTCATCTAGAAATTTATGTAAGGAAAAACCTCATAAATAAATTTTTGGCACATTGTGTTGACCGTCCTATACATGATAAGTGATGGTCCGCATTTGTTGCGTTGACTGTCCTTTTTCATCGCGTAGAATGTCCACAATTGCCATGTTAATTCTTTCTCCTCACAAGTATAGAGTCGTAATACTGCTATTTTTACAAATTAAAAAGCGTAGGACTCTATGGAAAACGTTTGTAAACGATTTTGAAAACGATAAATTAACCCACACATATACATAGTTGGAACTAGAACTTACGAATATTTTATAGCAGAAAATATAGGATTTTCTGGAGAAAACGATTTTCTACGATTTCGATAACGATAAACTAGAACGCACACTCAATTTTACTCGATAAGAGGAACAAGATGTTCAACCATATTCTCTTTTTGAAAATAAGGGATTTTTCTAGAAACGGTTGACTATTACTATTCAAAAGAACTATTCTCGTACACCGCTCGCTTTTACAAATCACACTACTTTTCAAATTCACTCCTTATAAGGATGAATAAAAGTACTGACATGCACACACATATTCATGATTTTCAAGGCAAGACTTCAAACGATTTCATAGAAAATATCGGATTTTCTGAAAGTACGATAAGAACGATTCTAAACAAGTGTAAACTATTTTGTACAAAAATGCTTATGAACTCACCAACTTTTTAGTTGACGCTTTTCAAAACGACTTGTATTCTCAGGGATCTAGTAAGCAGGTAACAAGGGACACGGATGCAAGACTTTTAGTTGTAGCTTGGATTTTTCTGCTTATGTCTCTTTTGTGTAATTCGAAGAACAAATACAATATGTAAACAATGTAAGTTTGTTATCTCAATGTATGATGTTTGGATTGCTCTGTTTCATTTATATTCAATTGTTATGATACTGCACAATGAAGTCACCCGCCTCCGAACGTTTCCGCCGTCTGGTCCGGGGGTGTGACATGATGCTCACGATTTCGATAGCCATACCAGTGATTTGGAGGAGATCTCTCGAAAAGTGTTTAGTGCGCATTTTGGTCAACTCTCCATCATCTTCCTTTGGTTGAGTGACATGTATTTCCACAGTGCTCGTTTTTTCAATTATGAAGCATGGCTAAGCGATCCGACTCACATTTGGCCTAGTTCCCAAGTGGTTTGGCCGATAGTGGGCCAAGAAATATTAAATGGTGATGCGGGTGGGGGCTTCCGAGGAATACAGATAACCTTTGTTTTTTTTTCAGATTTGGCGAGCATGTGGAATAACTAGCGAATTACAACTCCATTGTACTGCAATTGGTGGATTGGTCTTTATGGCGTTAATGCTTAAATTATACACTTTAAAAACTTGAAATCAATTCAATTATTTTGCATGTATAATTTGGGAGCAATTGTTAGGGGTTAAGATCCTTAAACCTATCCATGATCCCTGATCTAAAAGAAGTCTCAGGATCCCGAAATATACATCAGCATCCTGACCATCACCATTATTATTTCCAAACGAAATTAACGAATATATTTCATGTTTATTCTTCACGTGTGCAAAATTAGTCAAGAAAAGACTCATCTACTCTGAAGAATCGTTTCAGTCAAGCTTAAGACCCGAAAATACCAAGTCAAGGCAACGTGCAAATACTTGTTCAACAGGATCCCAGGAATATCGAACTTCTAGTTATTCGGCCAAGGCTAAAAATACACATTTATAAATCACACTACAACACAACTTAGACTCACTGAATCATTTGTACGTGTACTCTCAAGCTTACTTCTGTAATTTTCTTTCCGATTAACAAAATCAAACAAGTTAGGTGATCATTATCACATCCCAATGTTTTATGTCGGAGATCCTAACAAAGATCAAGGGCTTTCCTTGTAAATCACTCGTGACATTTTGATCTCAATTCCATATTCATATTAGTCATAACACCATAGCCTCTCATACAATTTAGTTGATATCTCTTAGATCGACTTTTGACCAAAACATATATATATATATATATATATATATATATATATATATATATATATATATATATATAATTGGTTCGTTTTTAATAACCGTTTGATAGATGTAACATAAACATAAATAATATAAACTCTTAACTAACGATTTAAAATTTAAATAAACATTAAGACGATATATGCATGTATTCTACCCGGAAAACATTAAAAGCTTAAAAGGGGCCGTAGAACTCACTTTCGTAGCATGCCTTGAACCGTTGCGAAGTTTGGATTAGAAATCGGATTCGGGAATTGGGATTCCAACCGCGACTCGGGATTTCACGAACGACGTCTTTTTTAAAAAACGACATTTAAAGGTCGTAGATCGAGCAAAAGCAGTTGGAAAAAATATTTGGATTTCCCATAAAACTGTTCGGATCGGGAACCGAGATGAGTCTTGCGATTTCATACTTTTCATCTAGCACACTTATGGAGCAAAACAACACTTGAGGGTTGCAGATCAAATAAAACCAAGTCAGGAAAAGTACTTTTCTCGGTTGTCGGGGCTACTAGATTCTCGTCGGAGTTTCGCCGAAAAAATGGTTTTTTCACAAAAATAAGTGTGAGAAAAATAAACCAAAAAAATGAAGTGATGTATACATAAGGGTTATATATATATATATATATATATATATATATATATATATATATATATATATATATATATATATATATATTAGCTATAATTATGTCAGTATATAGTAATTGATGTATACTATAGGTGTGAGAAAAATAAAGCGAAAAAAAACATCTGGTGCTCGAAAACTTGAAAATTAAAATTGTTACGTCGGTAATTACCGACAGACTGCCTACGAATTCTGATTATCTAACATTAGTTTGTCGGTAATTACCGATGATACAATTTTGATTTTTCAAGTTTTCGAGCACCATACGTAATTTTTTCCGTCTTATTTTTCTCATACATATGTAATTCATCAATTACTATATACTTACTAAATTATAGCTAATATACACATACATATACACGTGTACGCTATCAGAACCGACGTTTTATTTCTAAATTTTTATTTTTTCTAGCAATATACGTTGTTTTTTCTTTTTCATTTTTATTTTTCTCACATTATTATTATTATTATTATTATTATTATTATTATTATTATTATTATTATTATCAGTATTAGTATTATTATTACTATTATTATTATTATCATTATCATTATTATGATTGTTATTATGATCGTCGTCGTCATCGTCATCGTTACCGTCGTCGTCGCCGTCTCCGTTTCTGTCGCCGTCGCCGTTGTCGTCGCCGCTACTTGTGCCTATAACTTCAGTAGCCTATAACTTCTATACTTAATTATATATATGTTTGTCTTATCGGTTTTTAGGTATGGGAATTATAGTCACTAGTTCAAAGGCATGAAACGTAAAAAAATAAATAGATAAATAAAAATAAATAATAATAATAATAATAATAATAATAATAATAAATAATAAATAAAAAATAAAAAATGGTAGCGTTACCTAGATTACAAGGATCGGACAATTGCGTGTTAGGTCATAGGGTATGGTTACTAGGTATTCACTAGAAAAGTGATGTCATTTATGCGCCACATCACATCACTTACATTTTCACTACATGTTTACTAATCTTTGGAAATGGTTATCACTCCACATTGTTTTTCTTTTTTGATTTATTATTTTTTTACATTATATTAAATAAAAAACACAATAAAACATTAATAAAAAAACACATTAATAAAAATAAAAATAATATTTTTAAATTCAACATACATGCTTACTAATAAATAAACATTGATAAACATAGATATTTTTAAAATTCAACGTACATTTTACTAATAACATAAAAATTAATAAAAAAACATTGAAAACAAAACTACTCGTCTGCATCGTTGTCCTCATCGTCCGCGTCCTCATCCACTTCGTTTTCGTCTTCAAATTGTCGTTGTCATATGTGCTCAATCAAATCTTGATGTAGATTGTGATGTGTTTCACTATTCTGTATTTCCAAAAGCCTTGTAAAGTATGTTGGGCTGCCGACTTGTATTACTGCAGGTGGATTGAGCATATCATTCGGAGTATACGTACAAATAGCCCTACCATCTTCTTCTAGTATCATGTTATGTAAAATAACACACGCTTTCATCACCTTCATCAATTTTTCCCTTTCCCATGCTCGTGTTGGATATTTGATTATCTGTCACTTCTGTTTGAGGACCCCAAACGCCCGCTCCACATCCTTCCTTGCAGATTCTTGTGTTAATTTGTACAATTTCCTTTTTCCATCAGTTGGATATGTGTTTGACTTGACAAATGTAGCGTACTCTGGATATATCTCATCAGCAATGTAATATCCATGATTGTATTCACGTCCATTAATAACGTATGACATGTTTGGTGCTTTACCCTGCAAAATATTGTTAAATAATGGAGATGCTCCAAGCACATTCAGGTCGTTGTTTGACCCTGCCATACCAAAAAAATACATGCCAAAACCAGAGGTCCTATGAAACAATTGGTTCTAGTATAACAGTAGGCACACCATGATCACCTGGTGTGAATTACCCTCGCCATGCATTGGGACAATTTTCCCACACCCAATGTGTACAATCAATGCTACCTAGCATTCGCATGATGTGCGGCATACAACTGTTCGACATCACTTCTGGTCGGATTTCGCAAGTATATGTCGCCATAAAGCTCTATAACATACTCACAAAAAAAATATGTGCATTCTCGACCGGTCCTCGCAGACATCTTCAAATATTCATCTGAAGCGTCTGCGACTATGTCGTACGCTAATTGCCTGAGAGCTGATGTGTATTTTTGAAACGTTGTAAACCCACGTTTACCCCTAGCATCCCATCTCAATTGGAAGAATTCATAATTGTTTTCCAAATCTCTAGCTATACGTAGGAATAAATTTCTACTTATATGAAAGCGATCCTCAAACTTCGATAGGTCGTATAAACTATCAAGGTTAAAGTAATCACGTACCAAAAGTTCGTTCGCCGCCTCTCGATCCCGGTTGATGGACTTTCTTCGTTTCTTCTCGACATTTGAAGTTCCGCCTCTCTGACGTACAATGTCGTGTGCCGCAGACAACAACGTGTGCATAACCAACTCATCATCATCGGAATCTTCATCAGATGAAGAAGAAGAAGAAATGACATCCAAAAAATTATTCATATTCTTGTTGTTGAGTGTGATTTTTTTGTAGTTGTTGTAAAATATGTGATATGTATTATGTTTGTATATATAGGTGAGGTTTTAGTTTTGAAAAGAAATTTTTTTTTTAATAAATATTTACGGTCAAAATGGAGTAAATGGGAGAAATCGGTCAAAAAGCGAGGCGTCCAATCAAATTGCGCGTAACCACCTGTGAACCATGTCACTCCGCGTCACATTCACCAGGGAGGGGGGCGGTGTTCACACGTAAATACCCCCCTCCACGTCACCCTTTACGCGTCAAAAAACCCTCCATACCCGGTGGCCTTAGTGTAAAAAATTTTGGAATTTCGGATATAACATTTCATTTAGTTGGACCGTTTGACGTTATTGGTTAGTCCTTCTGTTCTTGAATTCCCTGTCGGGCATTATAATTTCTTATTTTAATCAGCTCCCTATGTTTATACATAACATAAGTTTCATATCATTGGTTGCTTACTTAGCAGAAATTCAAGAATGAGAATAATACCATAGACCTGCTTTCATGATTGGGATTTCTAACCAACAAAAGACACAAAGGTGAGAAACCAATTTTGTGTTTCTAGTAGGTAGTTCCTCTCGCATTTCATCGAGCATGTGGTAGACGAACAAAAAGGACACACGAAGAACAGACGCCAAGAAGATTAATAATAATAATAATAATAATAATAATAATAATAATAATAAAGATAATAAAGAAGCTAACATTAATGCTCAAATTTGTAGTTAGTGAGAGGTTATGGGTTCAAGTCTCACTAGGAGACATAGGTGGTGTGTAGGATTAGATTAGGAGTATGATAGTTGCCGTTTAAAAAAAAATGAACCAAAATGAAGCCTTCAAGGCTTCAACCAAAATACTCGGTTATCAAACTTAACCTGAAATTAAAGTAAACCCTAAATCAAAAGAAAGCCTAAATCGAAATCGAATCCTAAGCCAAAACGAAACCTAAAAAGAATTAAACCAAAATAATAAGGTTGGAGTTTGTTAAGTATTTTGAATCTCAATTTTAAATTTATAAAACATAATCGTCATAATTTTTTATTATTTAGGTTTTTATAAAAAAAATGTTTTTTATTTAAAACCACAATTTATTACATCTTATGTAAAAGACAGATTTTATTAAAACTAAACTTCATATGATCATTTTTATTTTTATAAAATTATCTAGCATTTTAAAATCTAATTTTAGAAACACACATAATATATATACATAAACATGTATCACAAAGCATAAAACATATGTGCATAAACCAACCATAAACTAGTGATATTTTATGAATCATCACAAAATTGCCAATTTCATTCCTAAGTGACATAAGGGACCAAATCTTCTTATGATGTCTTAATGCTCTCACTTGTTTCAACACCTTGTAGCAAATTAATGAAACAATTTTAAAAAATTTATAAAAATCTAATAAAATTAAGTGCATGAAGTTTTGATCTTCACAATGGTCACCATCTTCATTCTTGCTACATCTTTATAAAAATAAATTATTATAACTAATCTATTACTTACAAAAAATAAAAAAAATATATATTTTTAATTATTACATGCCATATAAATTAATAAATGTTACAACCATTTTAACATATCAACACAAATAACATCACAAATGATCAATGGTTGGTATGCACATCATACACACACATATATATATATATATATATATATATATATATATATATATATATATATATATATATACATAAAAACTATATAATACAACACTTTGTTTTTTAAAACAACTTTTATCACAAAAGAGGAAAGTAAGCGTCTAGTCATAAAAATAATAATTATACACATTTTAATGTTATCATAGAAAATATGTATGAAATTTTCTTACAAAAAGAAAATCATCAATGTTTTCCAAAAACAAAGATTATACCAAATAATTTAATAATCTAACTAAGTTTGCAAAAAATGGCTATGTGTAAGTCCCTGAAATTGCTTGATGTATCAATCCGATCCACTTGATGGTGCGGAATCCCAATCAAGTGGATGATGCAAGATAGAATAAAGAAGAAGAAGAACTTGATGAATCTTCAATGTATTGATGATATGAATGATGATCCGTTACATAAGATTCACACACACACACACGCACACACTTCTCTCTTACTTTCTCTCTTTAGAACACCCCTCCTTAAAATATGGTTGACTTTTGTCTCAACCCCCCCCCCCCACACACACACACACACTCCTAATGACAATATATATATATATATATATATATATATATATATATATATATATATATATATATATATATATATATATATATATATACATACTAGTGGTGTACCCGCGCGATGCGGCGGCAACGAATAGTTTTTTCGGCAAAGTTTACTTCGGTACAATTTCTGTTTTTTTTTTCATATTTGCTTTTTTTATGGTTTTGGTATTTTTGCAAACCTTATTGTCTACCAAATAACATAGTTTTGCAAACATATTCATGAGGTATATTGAAATTTAAGTTTTATGGTGTGAGTTTATTAACAATGTATGTAACTACGAGAACACTACAACTTTAGAATTTTAAAGTATAACAAGAAACTGAAACCGAAAAAACAGATAATTTTTTATATCCAAATGTATAAACCAAAATTTTTGGTTTCGTTTTAACTTTCGTAAAGGTAAAAGGAACCATTCTCACTCTAGGGTTTAACAAATTTCATTCATGGTAAAAAATTGCGTTGTATTCTGAAAAAGAAAATCATATATAAATCCCAAAAAAAAAACAATTATTTCGTTATAGTTTGCTTTTATATATATAAAACCAAAAAGAAAAAAACGAAAGGAACCAAAATAAACTATATTGTTTTTAAACTAAAAAAATTCAAGTGAAAAAACCAAAATTTTCAGGTAGATTTTCGTTTTTGTCAAATCAAATCAATTCTCACCAATAGTTGTTAACAAACTTTGTTTAATGGTTAGAAATTACGTTGTAAATTACGTTGTATTCAGGAAAAAAAATCTAAAAATATGATGTTTGTTCAGAACGTCATATATAAAAATGATGTTTTTTTAGAAACATCATATATATAAAAGCGAAAAAAATAAAAAATCAGTCATGTTGGTTTGATTTCCTGTCTTATATATAAAAGGCAGGAAGAAATGAACCAAAATATTTATTTGAAAACTCAATTTATTTTGCTTTGGTTTGTTTTTTTATATATAAAAATGAAACTAACCAAAATACTAAAATTAAAAATTTCAAGTAAAAAACTAATATTTTTTTGACAAAAAAAATCTCTTAAAAGAGTTATGTTTTATGATTTTTTTTTTTTTTGATATAAATGGTTTTTCTGAAAAATTTAATAAATATGAATGGCTTTCTGAAAAAAAATAATGGTTTTCTTTTAGATTAATGCTTGAAATTTGGTGATTTTTATTATATTTTCTCTTAAATAAATACTAAAAAGATATGTTACACTAAAATTTTGTTTGTCATGATTAGTTTAAGTCGTCATTTCATTTTTCATTTATAAAAATAAATAATACATCGTTTTGTATAACTTTCTGGAGATAGAAAATTCAAAATGACAACTTCGAAATAAAATGAATATTTTGTTCTTAATACATACAGCATAAATTAATAGAATATAATCCATTTAAAGTAACTTTATATTTTAACCTCGAAAAATTCTAGATATATAATCTAAGCATTTAGACGTAAAAGCTGTCATGGTAGCTGGTAAATAAAAAGTTATCATCTATTTATGTTTTGTTTCTTCCTATATTAGCTTATCGAAAAAGAAAAAAAAAATCTTCGTATTTTTAGTATCATTTTCTTTTGGAAAAAAGTAAAGCTAGAAATTTGAAAAATACGTAGCAGTAATAATGTGTACTAATAACGTGTACTTCATGTTTAGAATTAAATATAATTTTCTATTCATTTTGTAGTTTCATAAATCATTTATAAAATGTTATTTTGGTAGAAAAAAATATCCTGAAGAATGTGAATAAATAATACTATTATTTGTTATAACCAATAAATATTTTTTATAAATTAATATAAAAAGATGTTTAGATCCCAAAAAGGATATTAATACTCTCGACTTTTATAAATCTATATACAAATGACAGCTTTAGAAATTAAATCAGTTGCTATGTTAAAGCAAGAGTTATGTTGATTTGGCAAACTTATGAAGCTAATCACCGGTAATGGAAATGTTGTATCAATTAAATGAAATAATAGAGTTATTTGTTAGTATAGTTCTTTATATTGTAAAAAATATAAATAACAGAGTTATAGTTGTCAGACTTATGTTAAATTTAAGGGAAAAAAAAAGTCAAGATAACGTCACTAATCACCTTACAAACAAACTTCAAAAAAAAAAAAAAAAAATAGCAAATAACCTTGGTCTCTTCCTGAATTGTTCACATCCTTCACAACAAATTCTTCTAAATAATAACTTCGAGATCCAACAAGAATTTACAATCTGAGAAGACAAAATACAAAACACGTTAAATTAGCGTAACTATTTGTCCATTTTCATTAATTTATAGTCATATATATACTCAATTTTTCATCAAACAGCCCAAACAAAATTATCGGTACATATGAAAATCCAAGAAACAGAAGATAGGAATGTTAATATCTGTAAAATCCGAGATATACTTACAAGTTCCAATAAACAGATTTAACCAAGATCTATTTCAAGATCTGTGAACATGTAGAAAAGAGATCCAATGCCTTAATGACTTTAGATCGAGCATATACATGTTTCAAGAAAACACGCATGTCTTTGTATTTTGGATATAATCCATATCTGGATTCATAGCTTCAAATAAAAATCCGAGATATACTTACACGTCAAAGCAGAAAAAGTAAACAAAAAAACATTTAGCTCACAACAATCAATATAGTTTTCAGATTTAGATCTAGATTTATCAACCCAAAAATGATGATGGACATGACGGTTTTAACAAAAAAATACAGAGATAGATTCATATATAGTTATATATAGATCCAAAGCAGACACATACAAATATACATTGATCTGAAGAAAAAAATTCCTAAATTCGTATTTAATCCATAAAAACATCAGATGAAGAAGTCGGAGATAAGGAAACGAACAATAGAGGACTGAGACACGGCCAAGAAAGATATAGAATGGAGAGGAAATCGACAACTTCTTTACACATTTTGGAGTTCTTTTGATTTTAAGGTGGAGAGAGACGTATAAGAGATAATGACACGCTTTATTTCATAAGAGGGTTGCTGACGGCGGTGGAGGCTGATCGTGGTCACAACCGTAGTCGAGGGTGATGACATTGGAGGCCAAAATTTGAATTTTAGGGTTTTGAAGAGGGGTTAAGAGAGATAAAAAGTAGGGATATGAAGAGACAAAGTAATGGGTGTTGTTTCCAACACGTTGGTTGTTAAAGTTCAAGTTATTTTATACCCTAATAAATTGGTACATTTTAACCTTTTAATTCTGATGGGTTGATTTTTATTCACTTGGATCACCAATCTATACCATTGAAATTAGATCTTATGGCCAATATTCAAGCTCCTTGTTTTTAAGATTTTGTCTTAAAATTTGGTGGGTCCCAACTTATGTATACATTATAAACTAGTAATATATATATATATATATATATATATATATATATATATATATATATGGACCGAAAACGCAATTGGTTGACCGAAAACACATGAGTTTTCAGTCCAAGCTACAATAAAACCCAAGACGGTTTTCGGTCCTAGACCGAAAACTAAAAATGCTTAGAAAAGCAAAGTATAAACCAAATTTTAGACCCAAAAATCTTCCCCTTGGTTTATAGCTTTCTTTTCTTTTGACCCACCAAACTCCCCCTAGGTTTGTAGCTTGCTTTGCTTGTCAATCTTCAATTTCAGCTTGACTTCAGCGTTTATCTTCGATTTCTTCACAGCTTCAAGATGAACATATGAATCTTCTATGTGAATAACTTTATCTTGAACAGTTGACATTTTCTTCAAAATTTGTCTTTGAACGCACGATGGGTGTGGAGGCTTCTTGGAAAGATTCTTGAAATCAGCACTTTCAGCTTGAGAATCTTCAGAGAGAATAACAGAGAACGAATCTTCTGGATCACTTCAGCAGGTTCATATATAGCAGCAAATTGATTGAGGAGACTTCAATGCAATCTGTCACATAATCTTCAAGAACAGCTTCACCTTGCTTCTGGGATTGAAAGATTGAATGTTGAAAAAAATAATCTTCATTTCTTGTTCCTTCGAATGAATATTCTTCGGCAATCACGGATGAAGTCTTGGGTCAAAAAATCTAGATACAGTCTCCATGAGTCTCATCTACATCTGAATTTGGTTTTCAAGACAAAGAAAATTTTGAGATAAAAAACAAAACTAAAAGAAAACTTAGCACACAATATTTTTGGATTTTTCATATTTTCTGAAAAAATAAAACAAAAACAAAAATATTTTTGGAGTTTTTAATTTTCTGATTTTTAATTTTTTTTTAATTCTCCCCCTAAATTTGTGCATAGAGAAAAACTATGAACAAATTTAACAGAAACAAAAATGATAACTAAATTTAAGGCTGATTTGGGATCAAAGTTGTCAGGCGATCCAATATCGTTTATCAGCACACACATGGATGTCTAGATCTGTCAATCACTCGTATTGTGGTCCACTTAAACACAAATGATATTTGACAAATTAGACAGATTATAAGTGACAAGTCATTGTGATATATATTCCTAAATGGACCATTTGGCTGACGATGACCAATGATATTGTTGTCCACTTAAATTCAACAGCGAGATCTACAGACAACCTATTAAATGGTTCAATTTTAGATGCACTAGAACGTATTTCCCACTTCCCGATATACCCCGGTAATCAAGAACTTCAAAATAACTCCTTACTTTAGGTGAGTATTTAATCATTAAGAGAGAATATAGATATAGAAGTGCATATGTTGTATCCCAGGTCGGATGTCTTCCAATCACGCAGAGGGAACAACATATGACTAACATAGATAGAGGGTTATAGAGATAGTAGGGTGCATATGCTGTGTCCCAGGTCGGATCTTTCGATCACGCAGAGGGGACAACATATGGCTAACAGATAGAAAGAATGGCATAGATATAGAGTTGCATATGTTGCATTCTAGGTCGGATATGTTCCAATCACGCAGAGGAGGCAACATATGATTGATAGATAGAAAGCAAGAAAATAATTTCCTACAGACCTACTTTATCAGAGCCCCCCAGTTACCCTATCAGTACCAGAATTAAGGTCATGAGACCATACATCAAGGAAATGTTAAGCCACAATTCTAGATACATATGATTTTAATGTATCCCGCAGGTTCTCATGTTTATCTCACTGCTCAATCTACCCAAGCGTCGTATTATCAGTCCAAATAAGACTATCTAAGTCTATACTCTCAAGTCCTTTCAATTGTCAAACTAAGTCTAGTCCTTTTGAATCCTTCGTGCCTACCAGCACATTGAACACATAGTCTAGACAATTCAGCTTTAGTGCATTACACGAATTTCAGACTGCCCTTTAGCACTAGACTTCATATCACTTCCCAAAGGATCACCTACAAAAGAAAACCATAAGAACATTTTTTTGAATTTTTGTTTTATAATTTTTTTTTGTATTTTGATTTCTCCCCCTAAATTTGGGCATGGGGCAGAAAGAAAAAATAAGATAAATGCGCAAAATTAAAAAAAATTGTCTTTGAAACGAATCATTGTAAGAAAAACTCAGGAGAATCGAGAAGAAAACTCAAACCGTAATTCACTAATTGAATTTGCATCCAGATGATCTGAGAACAGCACGCATATTTCAATCTCAGAACAGATCCGAAAATTCTTCACATCGTTAAGCACAAACCCCATTTGTGATCCTTTCCTTTCTCCCTTTCCCGCAAAGGACACATACCCTTAGTTAAAGTTCTGAGTGTTGTACAATTGAGAGATGTCCCCTATCATGTGCTTGGAACAGCCACTATCAACAAACTGAAGTCGGATGATACACCTCCATAGCTACTCCAGCACAGAGTGTGTGATTAGTTGGTCTTTGGAACCCAGTCCATTTTGAAACTGGGTTGACCTTTGTCATCTATGCAAGGTACTCTCTGTTGGAACCTGAAAGTCAACCTCTAGCAATCTCAATCCTTTTTGAAGATCCGAAGTCAGTCAAGATTCCAAAGTAATAAGTTGGCGCGGAATCAGTTGGAGTCCGGAAATCAAGCCAAGTTTGGAGCAGATGAGTAGAAGGCATTCCGGAATGAATATTAGGACCGAAATGTTTGTGTTTCCGAATCAGTACCTTTTTCACTGTGCATTAATTAGTTTTGTCACTTAGCATGATTAGACATTTCATAGGACTTAGTCTGTTTGTCAACTTGGACAATCAGAATGTCAGAAACATCTCTTTTATCCAGTCCTATGTATGTATCCCAGTTTGTACCTTGTATCATGCTCTCCTATTTATAGGAGCTTTTAATGCAAATCAAATGACAGATCATTCACTCAAATATAGCAATATTCTAGTTACTTCATCTCTCTAGTTATCCTCTTAAACATTCTTCTTGTTCTTCATTTATTATCTTTACCTTGATCATTATCATCTCTCTTCATTTATAGCTTGAATATTTGTTGAATACATTAACTCAGACTTGACTGGTCTATCCAGACTTGACTATAACATTCATTAGCAAGCAGACATTGATCTTAAGTATTAACTCAAGGTTTGAGTTTTCAAACCTTGTCCCTGCGCATCAGATCAATTTGTTCTCACAATTGGTATCAGAGCTTGAGTGGTTGTCCTTTGAATCCACAAAATCAGTTTATAGTTGGTTTGAAATTACCTTGGTATATCAACCATTTCTGTGTTAAGGATAAAAGTTCTTCTATATACCACTTTTGCTTGAAAATACCTTAACTTCAATGGCTAATTCTAACACTCAACAAATGATTTCAATGCAAATCGCAAATAGTGTGGGTGGCCCTACACGTGCCCCACTACTAGTTGTGGAAGAATATGATCACTGGAAAGTTAGAATGGAAAGATTTTTACTAGTTAAAGAGAAAGGTGAAGATATTTGGAGATCCGTCAAAGAAGGTCCTCATGTTCCTGTAAGAATAGTTGTGAGAGATGCTACTGCTCGGCTTATGGGTTAAGATGAGACTCGTCCAGCTCCTCTAATTGCAGATGATATTGAGAAGCTACATGCTGATCAAGTTGCCTTCTTGGAAATGGTGTTTGGTGTTCCTCCCTCACTCTTTGAACACATTAAGTTGTGTAAATCAGCAAAGAGATTTGGGACACTCTCCAAGATTTGATCGAAGGTTCGGAGAACATGAAAGCCTCGGTAAAGGATGGGGAAATGTGAAATCTTGTCTCCAAAGTAATGGTTCTTTAAAAAAGTTAAAGCTTTATGAACTCTTTGATGAACTTCAAGGACATGAATCTAATGTTGCTCACACCATAAGGGAACTCTCCGAAGGTCCTCTTGCTCTTGTCAGTTCTTTTGAACCAACCTTTCCGAACACGTCCAACTCGGACCCTTTCAAACCCATTGTTCCATCTGTTTAGTCCTCCTTACATGTCTTACCCACACAGAACTATCCTGTTGATGATTCCGAAGCCATGGACTCTGAACTCCGCTTCCAACAGGAATTTGCTCTACTCTCCATGAAGTACAATCGTCCTTTCAACAATCCTCACAATAATCGATTCCAAACTTCTTTCCAAAATAACCGCTTTCAAGCTCCTCACCAAAGCAATCATCAACCTTCCAACAAATCTTCTGAAAACCCTCCTGCCTACAAGCCCAATCTTCATACTTAGAATAATACCTCTGAACCTCCACAACTTCCGAAACCTCAGAAACCGAAGATCGTGTGTCACAAATGCGGACATGCAAACCACTTTTCCAAATATTGCCTAGCTGAAGTCCCTCAAAAACCAAAGATCAAGGACTCAGCTTACTATGCACGTCGTGCTCAAGAACTAGCTGAGAGTGAAAAGGCTTTTGTCATCACTGTGTCAAGAAATGTAGAAGGATATTGGTCATCTGGAGATGATGATGACGTAACCATTGGAAGAAATATGTGTCTCATGGCTCGACAAGATATTGAATGTGATGAAGGCTATTGGTCTTCTGGGTCCGAAGGAGATGATGAAGGTGCTGAACGACACTACTTCTACATGGCTACTAATGATCCACCCGGCCGAAGCATAGTTCAGCAGGTAAAATCTATGATCACCGATAATAATTTTGATTTATCTCTTTGTGAACCATATCTAACCCAGATCCAATTAGATATGACCATCATTTACAATGCCTATGAGTCAGCCATAGAAGCCAGTGAGAAGAAGGACAGTGAATTGAGTCGTCTTAGGTTACGTTTCGAGGATAAGAAGTTAAAAATTAAGTCTTTAGAACATGAGCTTGTAATGTCAAAAGATGAATGTATCATTCTTAAAGACAAATGTGAAATCACTTATTCTGAGAGAAATATTTTAATTTCGGATAACAAATGTCTTAATGCTAATATTGATGCCATGCACCATGCCATAGACATTCTAGAAGCAAATGAACGGATGACTCACAATTTTCGTCATCCTTGGTCAAAAGCTAAGCAAATTTCCGGAATCCACCTTTTCTGATCCTTCAGAGTGTGTTTGGGCATATTTAGATAGTGAAGTCGATGAGACAATCTCATGTGATTCCGAACCTCAAGTGTTGTCAAAAACAAATCTAGTTCCCATTAAGCCCGTGTTCAACAATCCCTCAGTAGGATAGACTTCCAAAGGAAAGCCAATGTTAAATAGGAAGGATATTGTAGATCCGAAAGTGGAGGCTCGGAATGCACACAAAAAGGAAGTTAAGACTAGACAAAATTCAAGATTCCTTGAGAACTCCAAAAAGAGTGTATCTCGAAATTCTCGATTTTCAACCCATAGTCAAAACTCCTTCACACCCACTAAGATCCTCAAAAGACCCTCAAATCCTCCAAGTCCTGTAGAACAAAAGAAAATGGTAAGTCTCACTCAGGAAAAGTCAAGAGTAAGCACCACATCTGTCCGAAACACCTCTCCTCGGTCTGTTTCATCTGTTTTCATGGCAAAATCCGAAGCACAATTTTTAGACCTCGACTTTCAAAATCAAATGTGCCATCAAGCAGACCAAAAAGTGTTAAGAAAACAATTTTTTTAAAATCTTCAAAACATAACTTTTTGTGGAAAGTCAAAACTCACATTCCGGAAGAAATAGTAGTAACCACTACTCCGGAAGTTCAGAGTCCGAAGAAACTTATTCCAAACTCCTCTGTTATTGAATTTGACTATTGGATAGATGAAAGAACCATGTCATTCTGTTTTTTTCCTAAGGAATCTCAGAACAAACTTTCTAAACCAACTGTTGCTCAAAATTCACTTCCGAAGCCTAAGACTCGGACCTTTGTCCCAGAACCTAACATGGAGCCTAAAAACTCCACCATTCACTAATTTTGCAAGTACTCTGTGCTTCGGAACAAGAGACAATATGGTATATTGATAGTGCTTGCTCCATGCACATGACAAGGCAGAAGGACTTTATGCGTGATCTCAAACTTGCACCAAATGTTGGCTATGTGACGTATGACAACAATTCAAATTCTCAGATCCGAGGTTATGGCATTCTTACCAATGGCAACTTCTCAATTTCAAACGTGGCCTATGTAGCTGACTTGAAGCACAATTTGATAAGTGTGGCTCAACTCACTGATGCGAATCGTCGAGTTGAATTCTGTAAGAAACACAGCTACATCATGTCCGAAGATTGAAAAGAATCCTTAATCAAGTCCAATCGCAACAAGAACATGTATCCTCTTGACATCAACATGATCATTGGCAAGCCCCAACTCTGCTTACTCTCAAAAGTTGTTCCTGACGTCAGTTAGTTATGACATAGAAGGCTTGCTCACTTGCACTTCAGATATATGAATGATCTTGTTTCGGGTGAAATGGTTAGAGGTTTTCCACTCCTCAAATTCGAAAATGACCATCTATGTGCTGCATGTGAGTGTGGAAAACAGTCAAAGAAAGGTCATCCCATCATCATTGAAAAATCTATCTAGAAACCATTGAAACTTCTACACATTGATCATTGTGGACCATTAACAGTAGAGAGTCTGCATCACAAAAATTACATTCATGTGATTGTGGATGACTTTACAAGGTTCACTTGGGTCTTCTTCCTAAGGCTGAAATCAGAAACAGTCTATGAGCTCATCAATTTTATCAAATGCATAGAAGTTCTCATCAAAGTCCCTGTAAGGAGAATCCGAAGTGACAATGGTTCGGAATTCACTAACTCCTCCATTGAAAACTTCCTTACCGAGAAGGGCATCGACCATAATTTTTCTGCTCCCTACACTCCTCAACAAAACGGTGTAGTTGAACGACGAAAAAGAACACTCGTTGAAGCTGCTCGATCCATGCTTAATTTTGCAAACCTGCCACTCTATCTTTGGGCTGAAGCTGTTTCCACTGCATGCTTCACTCAGAATAGAAGTATCATCAATCGATGCCTCAACAAAACACCATATCAAGCCATGAACGGTCGAAAGCCAACTATCTCATTTCTTCATGTTTTCGGATGCAAATGCTTCATCAAGAATAATCGTGATCAGCTTACCAAGTTCCAACCTAAAGCTGATGAAGCCATCTTCGTTGGATACTCTTCCAAATCAAAGGCTTACAAAGTTCTTAATCGCAGAACTCGTGTTCTAGAAGAAAGCTTTGATGTTACCTTTGATGACAACTTCGTTCGAAATTCTGGCCCAATCCATGTTACAACTCACATTATGGAGTCTGATGCTCCTGCGCCTGGATTTCCGACCCAACAAACAATTCTTGAAGTTGACTTTGAGACCCTGTTCGGACCCTCAGAAACGACTCTTGATTCAAAATCTCGAACAAGATCAACCATGTCCGAAGCTCCGGTCTCTCAAACAATGTCCGGTTCGATCCCAAGTCTTCCTCCATTTGATTCTGAACCGTTTCAACCTTCTCAGGTTGAGGGGGAGAATGGTCACTCTTCCCTTGAATCAAATGTGGATGGATTTGAAGATGCATCTGCTGATTTTGATGATTCCAATCCTATCAACATTGATGATGATGCAAACTTCTTTGAATTCCCACCTGAAGATGATGTCAACCTATCCGGTTCAGAAGTTCAGGGGGAGCATCATCCACATATTCAAACTATTCAGGGGGGACAATTCAACCCCATTGTTGATATTGGATCATCTACTGCACAAGAACTCCCAAGTTTACATGTTTGGACCAAGGATCATCCTCCGAACCAAGTAATAGGAAATCCAAACGATGGCGTACAAACTCGATCTGCTACAAGTCTTCAACATGAATGTTATTTCTCGACATTTATCTCAATGGTTGAACCTAAATCCATCAAAGAAGCACTCGAACATGCTGATTGGATCACGGCCATGCAAGAAGAATTAGCAGAATTTGATAGAAATGAAGTTTGGTCTCTCGTCCCTCCCCCTTAGAACCATCCAATTGTCGGTACTAGATGATGCAGGAGTTATCATTCGAAACAAAGCAAGATTGGTGGCTAAAGGATTTACACAGATTGAAGGGCTTGATTATGATGAGACCTTTGCTCCTGTTGCACGTCTTGAAGCCATCAGAATCTTTCTTGCTTATGCTGCTCACAAAGGCTTCAACGTTTACCAGATAGATGTCAAAAGTGCTTTTCTAAATGGTGAACTTGACACTGAAGTATATCTTCAACAGCCTCCCAGTTTTGTTAATCTTTCATATTCGAACTACTGCTACAAACTCCGGAAAGTTGTCTACGGCCTTAAGCAAGCTCCTCGCGCATGGTACGAGACCCTAACCGATTTTCTCAAGCGTTCAGGTTTTCAACGAGCAATTTTAGATCCCACTCTATTCCGAAGGTTAAATGGAAAGCATCTCATCCTGGTCCAAATTTATGTTGACGACATAATTTTCGGATCCATCGATTCTACAATGGTTGCTGACTTTGCTAAGTTAATGGTCAACATATTTCAAATGAGCATGAATCGGGAATTAAGCTTCTTTCTTAGTCTTCAAGTCAAACAGACCAACAAATGAATTTTCATTCACCAAGAGAAGTACATTTCGGAACTCCTCAAAAAGTACTCAATGGACACCTGTGCCTCATCCAAGGTACCAATGGGTTTCAGACACAAGATCTTTGCCGACCCTTCAGGTGTAGCAGTTGATTAAAAGAAGTATAGAGGAATGATTGGATCCCTGCTATATCTCACAGAAACTCGTCCGGACATCATGTTTTCCACATGTTTGTGTGCCAGATTTCAAGTCAACCCAAAGATGTCTCATCTTTTGGCCGTGAAGCAAATTTTCCGATACCTCAAAGGCACAAAGAATCTCGGAATCTGGTACCCAACAAATGAGAGCTTCCTGCTTCAAGCATATTCAGATTCAAACTATGGTGGTCTACAATTGGATAGAAAAAGCACATCAGGTGGCTGTCAATTTTTAGGTGGTCGATTGGTTAGTTGGTCATCTAAGAAACAGAACTGCATTGCACTCTCTACAGCCGAAGCAGAATACATTGTTGCTGCCAGCTGTACCTCTTAAGTTCTATGGATGAAATCTCAAGTTTTGGATTATGGTTACCGCTTTCAACGCATTCCTATCTATTGTGATTCTCAAAGTGCCATTGTGATTTCGCACAATCCAATCCAGCACTCCATGACGAAGCACATTGATATACGGTACCATTTCATAAAAGATCATGTCTTAAATGGCAACATTGAACTCATTTTTGTTCCATCTGACGATGAAATTGCTGATGTCTTTACTAAGGCATTAGACAAAACCAAATTTAATGGTTTTCAGAACAAGATGGGTATGATGATGCTTGATCCCCAGTTCTTTCAAGAGACTTGCTCTCTCTGATGGTAACATCAGTTAGAAAATTGGTTCCGAACTCAAAACTCTTTTTATCTCGGAACTATTGTCTCTCAGAATACATAGGATCATTTTACTTGTCTTTACCACTAACCACCACTTGAGTTATTTTTTTAGGTGTACAGTTCATCTTATCATATGATGAGTTCAGGCCACATAGTCAATGGTTAAATTTTCAGCTCGGAATTTACTTCATAAGGTCATCCCAGAATTCAACTCCAGAAAGGTATTGTATTTCATACTGCAGAACTTCCCTAAATCCCACTCCAGAAATTTTTCAAAATCTTGTTCCGGAAGTCTTGAAAATCTTGTTCCGGAAATTCTTTCAAATTTCTCTCCGGAACACCAAAATAATCCTTTCGGAATTTCGCATTTTTGCTCCGAACTCATTTCTCAAAACCTTTTCGGAAATTATTTAAAAAAAAAACTTTACTCCGGATTTTCCCAAAAGATTTCTGCTCTGGAATGCAAAATATTTGACTCCAGAATCTCAAAGCTTCACTCTGGATTAATCATATTCCGGATCTTTTTTTTTAAATTCCATGATCCGGAACTCACCTATTTAATATCCGGATCTCCAACTATCCGGAATCGATCATTCGGAAGTCCAAAGGTTTTTAAGGTGATACTTTTTCAAACGGTTACTTTTAAAGGATGCTTATCGTGTTCCTTGAAATCCGTGCCACGTTTGCACATCCTTTAAAGCAAACATCCCATTACCGTTTGATAGTTTCTATTCCTCACTTCATTCCATAGAAACCTTTCATCATCATTAGTCAACTCACCCTCAAAACGACAACATCTTAAATGCGACCCATTTCAATTTCGGATCCTCATCATTACACCTTCTCATCCGAACCGTTTCCATCACCTATATAAACCTTCTTAAACCCCCATTTACCTCTTTACGCGCTCAAACTCTCTAAAAGTTCCAAATTCTCTGAGTTCTTCGTGTTCTTCAAGCTATCATAACCTTCAACAATGGCGTCCCAATCATCTTCACAGAAACCCACTCAAACGGCTTCAACTCCCAAGAAATCGATTGCCAAGAAGAAATCACCCAAGGGATCTTCATCCTCTACCTCGCTTGAACCCTTTCTCAGGGATACAACCCAACTGTTCTCATTGAATCCTATGGATTACTATGAATCCATCAGAGTAATGATCGAATTCATGGCAAATCATCCCATCTCCATCCCTCTAACCAAAATCCATGAACCTCCACTTCCACTTTATCTTCTTCACACAACATTCACCCGAGTGAAAATCTATGACAATGTGTTGGAAACCAAGATCACAGGCGATAGGATTGTGCCCATTCACAAATCGACATTTCTTAGGGCTATTAGTGTAAAAGAAAACACCAAGGGTTGCAAGGTACAAGAACCCACTGCAGAAGAATTTCAACTTTTCTTGAACCACATTGGGTACAACCATCAAAAAATCAGCCGTTCTAGACTATGGACCGTGCTGATGCACTTTATCATCTGTGGGCTGTCCGGAAAGCATGGTGGCACGGACACCCTTAGCAAAGACTGGTTGCACGTAGTCTACAACATATACTCCGAATGCAACAATGTTGTCGATCTTTCGGAGGTGCTATGGCAAGACTTCCGCAAGTTTGCCATCAAGAGGAAAGACAACGAGATTTCAAGCCCTAGGTTTTGGGCCTTGACGATTCAGGAACGCTACAGAGAAAGGTCCGAACCCATTCCTGTTTCCACGATTCCGTAGAAGGTATATCTTTCCTTTAAAGCAATTAAAAGTTATAGAATTCCGGACCAATATTCCTTTGGTCCTGTCCGAAGATTGCCTCAACATATGTTGGACCTTATCCTTTCCAGATCTATTCATTTGAACAAGCATCTGGAGACTTTCACTGTGTACATCCCAACACAGTCTACCCAAGTCTCCATTGATCCCACTCCGGAAGTGGCCAAGCCAACATCATCAGGACCCAATAAGACAAATAAATCCGTAAAACGAAAATCTTCTCCCACCAAGTCAAAGCCGAAAAAGAGAACCAAAGTCGGCTCTTCCTCTCAACAGGAAGGTGCTCATGACATTTCGACTAACTCTGGTCGTCCGAACACCCCACCTGCCCACTCATCCAAGGTACCCCTCGATGTTTCAAAACCACTTGCACACACTCACGGGGAGTCTGCTAATAAACCACCCACACCTTCCCAACAAGGTGATGTTGGTGTTGAAAAAAGTTCCTTGCCCCCTCTGGAACAAACCCACGAGTCACTTTTGATATTCCATCTTTTTCTACACGCACACACTCCTGAACCTCTGTTCCGGACCCCAAGCATTCCGAAGCCGGAGTTGTCCCTCCAACTTCAGATGCCACAACTGGTCTGATACGCGGAAGGCGTACAGGACGACCAGGGGTTAACGATCCTGCATGGGATGATTTTGTTGACAGGGCAACGACAAGGCATTCCGAACTTACAAGGTCTCAAGTTGAAGCTACTCTGATCTCGATGTGAAATCGATCTCTCCAAAGCAATCAGCCTTTTGTTCCCCCCACTGATCCTGAAGCAGACCAAGAGCTCACCACTGGGCAAACTCCATCATCTCCTAACCACCACTTTCAAGAAACTGATCCGGACGAAGAGCATTCGGAGGAAGTTATGTTTAATGAAGAAGGAGCAACAATTCCCACCACTCCAATCCTGCCCTCCCACAAGTTTCAATCTAAAGCTTCCTCATCCAAATTAGCATTTGATTTCAGATCCTCATCCTCAACTCCGGAAACCGAGTCATCTCTCAAACTTCGTGATGATGCTACAACCAAGCCTGGTACTTCTGTTCACCCTCATCATCCGGACCACAATCACTCCAGTGACTCTACCGGATCCTCATCCGGCAAGCATATCGATCCATTTGCCCTCTTGGAAATTTAGGCAAATGTGTTCGGAACCATGAAGAAGGTGGAAACAATCGAAGCCTCTGTCTCCGGACTCAACTCCAAGATTGAAGAAAAGGTTTCCGGACTGGACTCTAAGGTAGATGCAATTTTCCAGTCCTTATCAAGTCAGTCTGGACCTTCGGTAGCTGAATGAGAAGCCCAACTAGATCAACTGATCTCACTCCAGCTTAAACATTCAATCGAAGAAGTGGAAGCGAAATATGATGCCTCCGTTGATCACTACCTCGATACAATCACCAAGATGCTCAAAGTCCATGACGACTTGGTTACTGCTACCAATGAAGTCATCAAGAAGACCCATGTCTATCATGAGAAGCAGATTCAGAGACCGCAGAAGGAGATTAAGAAGAAGGATGAGATGAACTTGATTATCCAGCAAGTCTTCATCAAATTTCTCCGATCCACTTGGAAGATTGTTGATGTTCCGAATCGCAAGTTTGATGAGATGCTTGCCATCCTTGGACACTTATTTGATCATCTCGCATCTCAGGCTCCTACTGCTGAAGACTATGATGCTCTCACCCTTCAACTCAACACCAGTCTTCAAAAGATGTTTGAGAAGTTTTCTAATATGAAGGAATCATTGATGCTTGCACCGGTTTCCAAGGCCACCGATACAAGAGGGGGAGAAGGCCCAACCACAATATGGAAACATGCCTCGGATTTTACACTCTGGGATGAAGATGAAAATGATGATGATGATCTGAAGATTCTTGCCGACTCTCCTCCTAGAACTTCTGGTGAAAAACAAAGTGAAGCTTCAAAGGAGAAGACTGAAGAAGAATACAGTGAAGAAGAGGAGTATGTTACCAATGGAGTTA
The DNA here is from genome assembly GCF_052849685.1 of Lactuca virosa. Classification (NCBI taxonomy): domain Eukaryota; kingdom Viridiplantae; phylum Streptophyta; class Magnoliopsida; order Asterales; family Asteraceae; genus Lactuca; species Lactuca virosa. Next base: position 274,559,116 of record NC_136426.1, read on the forward strand.
TTGGTCTTGAAGCTCCAAGGAAGCTTTTCCCAAAAGTGATGACCGAAGAAGAAAAGAGGATCTGGTCTGTAGTTTCTTGGCCATCCTCTTTACCTGATCTTCTTCAAAGGGCAATCAAAATGGCTAAGGCAAAAACCTTTATCACCGCTCAAGCCTTCCGAGACACCCATTGAATGTTACCCCCAATTCCGGCCCCAAAAGTTGATCCTATTGACCAGGGTTCTCCACTCCGGATCCCTGATGACATTCCGGAAGAACCTCTTCCGACGCCCACTCCGAAACTTATTGTTGATGAAAACATGAAGCAAGTCCTTGTAGCACTGAATAAAGATAAGGGCAAAAAGCCTATCTCTGAAAGTCATCAAGCTCATCCCTCTGGACATCCTTCAAAGCAAAAATTCGGATGGTCTCAGGAGGAAATCAACCAATCTCTAGAGGACAGCATCCGGATCCAAGCGCTCAAAGACAATTCTGATCCGATGTGTGGTATCTCTCCTCTCTGTCGTGAAGGTATTCTTAAGGATGTCGATATAGTACTCGTCATGTACTATGACATTCCTTCCAATGATTCAGAACAGCTTGATCTGCCCCTCTTACCCTTCAACAAATTTTACATCAAATTTTCTCCTCTCCATCCGAATGACAATCCAGAAGTCACCATCTGGACAGAGCGTGAAAGATTAAAAACCTTTTATACCAAGAATGCACTTTCCCTAAAGGAAGTATGGTCGAGGAAGAAGATTACAAAGATCTCTGGGTACGGAAGGAAGATCATCACCAAAATCGAACTCAACTGTCCACTATTCCGGTACCATGTTGTCAGAAATAAACCAACTTATAAAACCATCACTGATGCCGATTTTCCCGGAATGAATCCGAACGACATCCTGACTATAGGTGCACACTTTCAGACCCTTCAAAATGATGATATCGGTATGGGTGCTTATCATGCTGCCATAAACTTTCTCAAGGACTATGTTGCAAAATTTTGTCGACGAGACTACGAGTTAGCAAGCTTGTACGGAACCCAAGATTTCGTTGGCAAAATTGAATATGTGCTGCCAGAAGCCAAACTACTAGAAAAAGGTCCCATTGATGATCCAGTTCTAGGTTTTGTTTACAAAACCAGGAAGACAAACAAGAAGGACTTCTTCCGAGTCCTTGATAAACACCTAGTTCCGACAAGAGCCCTCAACAAATTCATCAGTCGAGCATCCAGGTCCGAAGCCCTGAGCCAGTTAAGGAAAAGTTTATAAGAGAATTGAAATGGTATATCGAAGTCAGAGATTGTTTATATCATGCTTACAATTTCATCAAGGAAGAATCAAGTTGAAGCTGACCAGATTGCTAAGTTCACTTAGGGGGAGATTGTTGGAACCTGAAAGTGAACCTCTAGCAATCTCAATCCTTTTTGAAGATCCGAAGTCAATCAAGATTCTGAAGTAATAAGTTGGTGCAGAATCAGTTGGATTCCGGAAGTCAAGCCAAGTCCGAGGCAGATGAGTAGAAGGCATTCCTGAATGAATATTAGGACCAGAATGTTTGTGTTTCTGAATCAGTACCTTTTTCACTGTGGATTAATTAGTTTTGTCACTTAGCATGATTAGACATTTCATAGGACTTAGTCTGTTTGTCAACTTGGACAATCAGAATGTTAGAAACATCTCTTTTATCCAGTCCTATGTATGTATCCCAGTTTGTACCTTGTATCATGCTCTCCTATTTATAGGAGCTTTTAATGCAAATCAAATGACGGATCATTCACTCAAATATAGAAATATTCTAGTTACTTCATCTATCTAGTTATTCTCTCAAACATTCTTCTTGTTCTTCATTTGTTATCTTTACCTTGATCATTATCATCTCTCTTCATTTATAGCTTGGATATTTGTTGAATACATTAACTCAGACTTGACTAGAACATTCATTAGCAAGCAGACATTGATCTTAAGTATTAACTAAAGGTTTGAGTTTTCAAACCTTGTCCATGCGCATCAGATCAATTTGTTCTCACACTCTCTCCCATGACATATCCTGCTTATCACACACAGAAGATGAAGAAATGTTAGAATCATTTGAAGATTTGGGAGTGCGAACCTTCGGTACCTATCTGTAGTCGGGTTTAACCCATTTCTTGTTCGATCGGTTGGGTGCCTTATCGCTTGCTTTTGAACTTGAAGTCGATCGCCGAGATGACTTTGACCTAACCGGTCTTGATTTCACTGGAGCATATCTTGAATTGGACTTCTTGGCCGACACTCCCTTCTTGTTCTTAGGAGCTTGATTCTTGGCCTTGTTCGCGTTCCAGTCACCATTGCGCGATTGTGACCTCGAAGGGTTTCTTTTGGAAAATCTCCCTCTTGGTGCATTCTGATATTCTTGTGCATAGTAGGCAACATATGCGTGATTTGGAGAATTTCTGGCAATGTGTCCAGGTGTTCCACAGTGAAAAGATGTATGTTTCTTCATGTAGGAGTTGTTTCTTCCTGCCCCTGGTGGCATGCCCTTGCCTTGTTTCTGATTGTTCCCACATGCGCACATACAACAAGTGTCACAACTGGCATTTTAGCTAGGAAATTCTATTCCTGTGTAACCATTCAACTATTGTAAAACATACACTCTAAGCAAATCTCACTCAATGCTCATTTAGATTCATCATTCATGTTCATCAAAGAGTCTGAAGCCCTAAGATCCATGGTTTAAGTCCATATTGGACTGGGATTTCCTTATTGGGCCTAATGGGCCAATAAGCATCCAAATCAACCATTTTGGGCTTTGAAACCCTATTTAGCTTCTAATTGGACCCACTTCCATAAAAACTTAGCCTTTTGGGCCATTTTGGGTCCAAAACAAATTAGCTTACCCTTAATGGGCCTTATTGGGCCACTAATGAATTAATTTGCCCTAATGGGCCATAAACTCCCTTTTTCTTTCAAAATGGGCCGTGAGCTATCTAATGAGCCCATTGGGCCGAAAAGTAATCATTAGGCCTCATGATCTCAAATAAAGGCAAGTCGAGGCCCAAACTACTCCACCCTTTCTCCTAGCGCAAGAACCTTCGGCCTATCATAAAACAAATGAAAAATGTAATGGAAGGGGGGAGTTGACTTTGGAGGTGCCACCTCCATAATACACACCATGTATCAAGGCATGGTCTCTCATGTTCCCATGCTAGTAACCTCACCACTCTCTCCTCTCTCTTCTTCTACTCTCGGCCGAGAGCCAAAACACACACACACACACACACTAAAAAATCCTCTCCAAACATCTCTAAAATCATCCTCTTCTTTCATCAAAGATCTTAAGGTTTTGTTTGTGCTTCAATAGTAATCTTCAAGTTTTCAACTTCTTGGTAAGTGTTTATTATATATAAACACATATTAGTCATCTGAATGCTAAACATCTTTTCTTATATAACCTTCTTTCATGTTCTAACTCATTAAAAGCCCCTAAGTTCGAAAACTACTCAAAGGAAGTTTGCTAGGGCCGAAAATCACTTCATCTCTTTCCATTCTTCTTCAAAAACCAAAACATCAAGCTAAGGTGAGTTCATACCCCCATTGTTTTTGGTTTTTACATGATTTTTGGGGGAGAATGCAAGTAAAATGTGTAGATCTATGTGTTATATGCATGTCTTGTGTGATTTCTTAGATTATGTTGTAAAAAGATGTTAGATCTTGACAAATCACGACTTCTTAGTAACATTGAGTTAAGATCCATGAACCAAGACACCTTATATATCAAACTATCAAGTGAAAAGTGTTATATGTCTAAGATACAAAATTTAAGGCAAAAACATTGTTAAGGGCCAAAATTGTCAAGAAAACAAAAGATAAGGGAAAAAAAGTGACATTTATGTCTTTATAGGGACCAAACAGGTCCTATATGTATAAAAAGGTATTTTTATGTTAAACATACTTTAAAAAGGGCCAAAAATGCAAATTTAAGCTTAATGGGCCAAAACTTTTAGGCCTCACGGTTTGGGCCCAAAAATTGCGAAAAAATGAAGTTTTTGGGATTAGAAATGTTATTTGAGTAAAATTTGGGTCATAAATGTAAATAAACCAAATTTAGGGGTGAAAATAACATTTGTTTTCAAATTGGACCAAAAATGTAAACTTTTCCAAAATTGGGCCGAAAGTGTAAATTTTTACAAACCAAGGGCTGAAAATGCACTTTTTCAGCAAAAATAGGTCTTAAATGTCAAAATACATACTTTTGAACTAAAACCGTGAATTTCTAGACATTTGGGACAAAGTTGCAAATTTTTACAAACTATAGACTAAAATGTCATTTTTACAAAACTTTGGGCCTTAATTGAAAATTTGAGGCTTTGGACAAAAAATGTTGTTTTAAGAAAAAGGAGACTTTTTATAATAAGTTCGGTAAACCACGAGCTAAAATAAACAACGAAACAATACGAATGGACGGAATATATCGTTAAAAATTTTATTGGGCCTAATATTCATCTTACATGGCCAATGGGCCTTAAGGGCCCATTCAGGTGTATATTGAGCCCAATATCTACCATGACATGTTTATTGGGCTTTTGTGACCCATTTACATGCTAATTGGGCTTGGACTAAGATTCATATGCTTAGTAAATTTAACTATACTTTCTCATAACTATTGAACTTTGTATACATATAATTGGACCTTGGATGGATAACGCATAACATACACGTAAACATTAATCAAAGTACGAAACATTGAGAATCTAGTGAGACGTGTCGGTTGGCACCTTGAGTGTACAGTCGTAGCTTGTAGTTATAATCAGAGTCTCCTGGAGGGAGAGCGAGAGTTTGTGTATAGATCTATACGGGGTGACCCCCTACGCTTTAGCTGCTCGCTACAGCTAGACTAGGCCAGTCTAGGGCGACAAAACCTTGAGCAAATCCCGGCATTTGGAAAAATGTCAAGACAAGCAACCTAGTCATTACCATGTATGATTATAACGACTCATGTTAGGATTCTATACCAAAATATTAATACTTCAGAGATAATATCTTCGATGGTGTCAATACAAAACAATTTATTTAACGATACAAGAACCTCGACATTATTATAAATCAGAAAATAATGGATTTTCTGGGGAAATAATCACTACTCAACAATCGCTTACTTACAACACAAGGAAATCTAAATTACAAACATATATATATATATATATATATATATATATATATATATATATATATATATATATATATATATATACATATATCACAACTATGAAATTCACACATGCATTATATATTTGATTTGCTCAACATTTTCAGACATTTTACAGAAAATATCGGATTTTCTTGGTTTTTACGAAAGATACAAATGCTTTTATTCAACCATACTTATGAACTCACCAACATTATATATGTTGACCGTTTTCAAAATAACTTGTATTATCAGGTAATCGTTAAGCTGGAAGATTTGCAAGTGTGTATGGTTTTGTTTTATGTAACAACACTTATCGTATTTTTAACAATTTGAACTTATGTATTTTAACAATGTACTTGATGTGAACAACGCTGGCTATATTGTGTAATGTTGGTGATGAATGTGCTATGTTTCATGTATATTCATTGTGATGATTATTCAACTGTTAGTCACACGAGCCCCCGGACGTTTCTGCCGTCTGGTTCGGGGGTGTGACAGGTTGGTATCAGAGCAATGTTTATAGTGAACTAGCATATCTAACCATACATGATATGCAACTATAAACACAATGGGACTAAATAACTCTGAAAAAAACAAAAATTTCACACTTATGTGCGCAAATTTGAATAACAATCTAACAATATCTAATAAAAACTTCTGGAGGAAATTGAGCACTATGATTAAACCTGGGCAGTTATGTAGTCATATTAGGGATAAATATAGCCTGATCAACTATATTTATTCAGAATATGATCAACATGTGTTCGAGAGTAATCATAGCGGGAAATGAATCCAAAAGCCTACCTCACTCTCCAAAAACTCTAGGGAACTCAAATCTAAATAATTAAAATATACTATAGGGATAATCAAAATGTGATTTATTTACGCACTCTTGTGCAGTCAGTATGGCTGGTTTCCACCACCCCGAAGATCCTTATTTTCCCAATCAGGGAAATAACGGATGGCTGGAAGAGTCTGATGAGTAATCTGAAGAGAACCTTGTGGAAGAGGAGGAACCAGAAGAAGAGATCGAAGAGGGACCTGCGGAACCTGTGGCAGACGTTGAAGGAGAAGAGTCTGGTGACGACAGTGACGATGATTCGGACACTGAGTCCATAGTCATCAACCCACCATACCCAGTGAGGGTGACATCGACCCCCGTTTGGCATGGCTCGAGAGTTCTATGACTTGAGGGATGGAGGACCGACTGACCGAGCACTTCGAGTCATGGTGAGATGATTGAGGGACACTGGCAATCTGACTCACAGCACCTCCGATCAGATGCACCAGATGCAGACTAATTGTAACATCCGGATTCCCAGGTATCTTATATTAAGTATTTACCTTGAGTTTTAGGGAGGGACTCGACGAGTAGGCGCTCAGATTCGCCGAGTAGGATCGCGAATTCTTGCCTAGATTAATGAAGGACGCGACGAGTCGATGCGTGACTCGGCGAGTCCGCACTGTAAAGTGAAACCCTAAATCTCAGGGCTTGAGCCCTATTTAAAGGCCTTTATGGCCTCCATTTGCGGCTACCAGTCCAGAGAGAGATACCCTATCGATTGTGAGCGAGTTGTGAGAGAGTTTGGGCCTTTTTGATCATTTTTGGTGTGATTTTGCAAAGGAGAAAGTGTTTCCAGCAAGGGGAGGTCAAGAGGATTGCATTTCAGTGGGTTTTCGGCTTGGATCTTCAAGTTTGAGGTAGCTATTTGATCCTATCCTTCTGTTTTGCTTAAGGGCATTGAATTTAGGGCTTTCTATACCCTTTTATGGCTTGTTTAGTTGTGTATAGTGTCCCATTGAGTGCTAAACTCTAGATCTGGACCTTTTGAGGTCCAGAGAGCCTGAACCATGCTGCTTTTTGTGGTTCTATGGAGGAAATGGACATAGGTTGCCATGTTAGAAGGGATTTCCCCAAAATAAACCTAGAGTGCCTTGCATGTGTACCAAGATTCGACCTTTACGTGTTTATTGGTCATGGGAAAGTCAGATCTATAGATTGGAGAAGCAGATTTGACCTCAGGAGGTCAGATGAGTGTTTTCATGGGAGGAACTCGTCGAGCCCATAAGGGACTCGACGAGTCGAGTCGGGTTGCCCCGCGATTCGCGACTTGTGATAACTCGATGAGTGCAGGGTTGAATCAGCGAGTCGAGTGTGGACCAGGGGCGAAGAGAACACGCATGTACTCGTCGAGTCACACGAGTGCACTCGACGAGTCCGGTCAATGTTGACCATTGACTTTGTTGACTTTTAGGGTTTAGTCAGTGTTTGGACTTATGGGCCATTAGAGGGGTAGAATGGTCTTTTACCCTTCTTAGAGAACTTATAGAGAGGGGTTAGCCTAGCCTTTAGAAGTTTTATTAATTAGAGTAATTATTTATGTGATTAGGCGGAGGCTAGTGCAGTATTTCAGAGTTCGAGGTTTACCGAGTTACCAGAGGTGAGTCTTCTCACTATACTTTACCTAGAGTGGTAATTAGAGTTATGTGACAAAGTATCTTCTATGATATTTATATGATTGTGATACACTGCATTATTTATATGTGATTCATGCCGTGTATGTTCCAGAGTTACGAAATTAGAACCGGAAGGTTCACAGAGTTAGGACCGGAGGGTCCATAGAGTTAGGACCGGAGGGTCCATAGAGTTACAGCCTCGAGTGGCTAATATGTGTTATATGTGGTATTTTGGGGAACTCACTAAGCATTTATGCTTACAGTGTTTTGTGTTATGTGTTTCAGGTACCAGTGAGGATCGCGGGAAGGTGCCGACATGATCAGTACACACTATTAGAGTTTTATACATTTTGATCTTGGGATGTGTTTTTATGGATTTAAGATGTGATACATTGAGATTTGAGAATATTTGTGAATGTAATTATATTTTTAAAAGTGAAAAATTGTTTTGAAAAATTACGGTGTTACAAGTTGGTATCAGAGCCTTGGTTTGAGGGATTCGGATGCACCTTCGAGCGCATTTGAACTCAAACTGAGGATTTGAGGAATTTTTCGAAATAAAACAAATTTTTTCTAAAAGAGTAAAAGGATTTTGAAAAGAGCAGAGCAGAGCAGTGTGTACGATCAGCCAGCGCCCGAACGGTGATTTCCCAAAATACCCTTACATTATGTGTTATGAGATATTATGTGGTATGTCATGCATGCTAGAGTAGGCTAGGGATTCATGGTTAGGACTAGAGTGGGCCTGATTTGTGATGCCTTAGCCTAGGAGTTATTGCTACTATGAGATACTTCGAGAGTAAGTAGGTAGCAGCGAGGAGCTTATGAGTGGTCTACCGGAGAGTAGCCTCAGTTTAGTGAGATATAGAGTACTTGTGATCTGGGATCCTAGGAGGAGGACTTGGGGTGAATACCGATGCGCTGTGGAAGGTAATACAAGGGCCCGTACTACTGGAAACACCAGATCGGTGAGCAGTCCAAGTAAGAATCCTTAGGGTACTATAGAGCAAGTAGGGTTGGGTATCGAGTGCGAGTATACTCGAGTGAGTCTCTGGTTTCTTTTGTGTTGTATTTCAAAGATATCATGGTTGGGACGCGCCACCACCCAGGAGGCAGTGGTACCAGTGATGAGGAGATCCGTAGGTTGATTCATGAGGGGGTGGCTGCTGCCATCCGAGCCGAGATACCAGAGATGTTTGGGTCTATCCCTGATCGAGACTTTTGACGAGTGTTACACTGCTCTTACTGATGCTGCTGTTGCTGCAGCCACCGCAGCCGTCGCTGCTGCGAGACCGCAGGGGGGTGACTCGTTGCTGTATCGAGAGTTCAGCGACACGAAGCCACCAGAGTTTGATGGGACGTAGGATCCGATCGTTGCGATGAGATGGGTTTCTGATATTGAGGGATGCTTCTATACGTGCTCTTGTCCGGAGCATCTGAGAGTTCGGTTCGCGCTGAACCAGCTTCGCTTGGGAGCGAAGGACTGGTGGAAGTTTGTGACAGCGCACTACTCTTCTGCAGAGCTTGCCGCGGTGACCTGGAGAGGTTCACAGCTATGTTTCGTGATGAGTACGTTCCCCCGGTGGAAAGGGAACGTTTGGCCCAGGAGTTCTTGACCCTCAAGCAGGGTACCGAGTCTGTTACAGTGATCACCAGGATGTTCCATGAGAGGGCGATGTTCTGCCCTGAGCACGTGTCTTCCGAGCAGGCACGCATGAGTCGGTATTTGAGCATTTTGAGGAGAGACATCCGCGAGTTCGTGGCGAACTCGTCATACCGGACATTTGCCGAGCTTCAGGCAAATGCCCGAAAGAGGGAGATTGAGCTCGAGACTCAGGCCAGGGAGGACGCAGAGTCTCAAGGGAGGGATCGGCGACCGGCACAGTCCCAGCCGGCAGCCAAGCGGGCCAAGCCCGCCGATTCGAGATCAGGGAACCAGAAGAGCCGCACTTGTGGCAAGTGCGGCAAGAGTCATGAGGGGGTTTGTAGAGCAGGGTCTTCTTACAAGTGTGGCAAGGAGGGGCACATGGCCAAGGATTGCCCCAAGGGGTTTGCAGTCTGTTTTCACTGCAACCAGACCGGACACCGGAAGGCCGAGTGTCCGCAGTTGCGGGGGTTAGCCCAGGGAGCATCACAAGGATCTGCCCTTGCTGCCGTTCGAGCTGCAGAGAGTTGGCCAGTGAAGGCCGAGGCGCCAAAGGCTCGCGGAAGAGCCTTCCAGTTGACAGCGGAGGAGGTCCGCGCAGCGCCAGATGTTGTGGCGGGTATGTGTTCTTTCATCTATTTATTTTGAGATTATGGTGTTATGCTTATATGATGATATCCGTAGGTACGTTTCTTGTGAGTTCTGTACCTGCTTTGGTGTTATTTGACTCGGGTGCGAGTCGGTCTTTTGTGTCGTTAGCCTTTAGTCATCACATCAGTATCTGTCGAGAGGCGTTAAGTCGACCTTTGCGAGTTTCCATAGCTGACGAGAGAGCGGTGTATGCCACTGATGTGATCCGAGGATGTGTACTCGAGATCTTCGGCGTTGAGTTTCCGATTGATTTGGTCCCGATTGCGATGGGAGATGTCTGTGTCATCGTGGGCATGGACTGGTTGAGCAGGTTTGGAGCGTTTATCGACTGTGAGCGACAGGTGGTGACCATATGAGACCCTAGTGAGGGAGTTCTTACGGTTTATGGCGAGGGTACCCGTTCTGGGTCAGCATTTTGTTCGGCCGCTAGAGCGAGGCAGAGCCTACAGCAGGGCTGTAATGGGTTTGTGGCTTATGTGGTGGATACGAGAGTAGATGTAGAGAGACCGAGGTCGGTCGATGAGGTCCCGATAGTGCGTGAATTCCCGGATATTTTCCCCGAGGAGTTGCCGGGCGTGCCTCCCGAGAGGCAGGTAGAGTTCCGTATCGATTTGGTTCTGGGGGCCGCGCCCATCGCCAAGGCGCCTTATCGCCTTGCGCCGCCAGAGATGCAGGAGTTATCCTCGCAGCTTCAGGAGCTGCTGGGGAAGGGGTTTATTCGACCGAGTAGCTCGCCGTGGGGAGCGCCGATCCTTTTTGTCAAGAAAAAGGATGTTTCACACCGGATGTGCATTGATTACCGGGAGTTGAACAAGTTAACGGTCAAGAACTGTTACCCACTGCCGAGGATTGATGATCTGTTCGATCAGTTGCAGGGAGCATCTTGGTTCTCCAAGATAGACTTGAGGTCTGGATATCACCAGATGAGGGTGCGAGATGAGGATATCCAGAAGACGGCGTTCAGGACTCGTTATGCGCATTACGAGTTCGTGGTGATGCCTTTTGGGCTCACCAACGCACCGGCAGCGTTCATTGATCTCATGAACAGGGTGCGCAGACCGATGTTGGATCGATCGGTGATTGTATTCATCGACGACATACTGGTGTATTCAAGATCCAGAGAGCAGCATGAGGAGAATTTGAGGGAGATCCTCGGAGTCCTAAGATCGGAGAGGCTTTACGCCAAATTCTCCAAGTGCGATTTCTGGTTACGAGAGGTCCAGTTCTTAGGACACCTCATCAACCAGAATGGGATATTGGTCGATCCGGCCAAGATTGAGGCAGTGATGAGTTGGGAGGTGCCGAGATCCCCCACCGAGATCAGGAGTTTCCTGGGGTTGGCTGGCTACTATAGGAGATTCATCAGGGATTTCTCCAAGATCGCCGTGCCTCTCACCAGGTTGACCCGGAAGGGTGTGGCTTTTTCGTGGGGACCGGAGCAGCAGACCTCGTTTGAGACACTTCGCCAGAGGTTATGCGAAGCCCCGGTGTTAGCCCTCCTGGAAGGGATGGAGGATTTTGTGGTGTACTGTGACGCATCGATATCAGGGTTGTGTGCAGTACTTATGCAGAGGGGGCATGTGATAGCGTATGCATCGAGGCAGCTGAAGCCTCATGAGACGAGGTATCCCACCCACGATCTGGAGTTGGAGGCAGTGGTGTTCGCCCTCAAGATCTAGCGTCACTATTTATATGGGGTTCGGTGTACCATATACACGGACCACAAGAGCTTGAAGTATTTGATGGATCAGCCCAATCTGAATATGCGCTAGAGGAGATGGTTGGACGTGGTAAAGGATTACGATTGTGAGATCCTGTACCACCCGGGCAAAGCTAATGTTGTAGCTGATGCCCTGAGTCGCAGGGCGGAGAGTGCCCCGATACGAGATGTTTGTTTGAGATTGACAGTGATGACTCCGGTGTTGGACACCATTCGGGAGGCCCAGGCAGAGGCCGTGAGACCGGAGAACCGCAAGAGAGAGCGGGTGATTGGACAGGTACCTGAGTTCGTGACCGATAGCCGTGGGCTTATGACCTTTCTGGGTCAGATTTGGGTGCCGTATGCAGGCGGGACGCGCACCACTTTGATGGAGGAGGCGCACCGATCGAGGTTCTCGATCCATCCCGGGGCCACTAAGATGTATTTGGACCTGAAGAAAGATTACTGGTGGCCCTGTATGAAGAGGGATGTAGCATGGTTTGTTGAGAGGTGCTTGACCTGTCGCAGGGTTAAGGCTGAGCACCAGCATCCGCACGGCAAGTTGTAGCCACTTGAGGTTCCCCAGTGGAAGTGGGAACAAATTTCCATGGACTTTATCACCAAATTGCCAAGGACCGCGAGGGGTGTCGATGCGATTTGGGTGATTGTCGACCGGCTGACGAAGAGCGCTCACTTCCTTACTATCAGTGAGAGCTCTTCTGCAGAGAGATTGGCAGAGTTGTATGTGAGAGAGGTGGTATCGCGACATGGAGTACCGATCTCGATTGTGTCATACCGAGATGTACGTTTCACTTCCAGGTTCTGGAAGAAGTTCCATGAGGAGTTGGGTACGAGGCTGCATTTCAGTACCGCTTTGTAACATCCTAATTTTCAGGTCCAAAAATTTCTTTTTAATTAACCAACACAAAAAAACATTCATAAGAAAATACTGCGAAAACACATCATCTCATAAAACGATGTATCATGTCTGAAAACCCAAGCCATAGAATAATAACATATCAGAGTAGAATCCCAGAAAACTCCATGCGGAAACCATATGTGTGTGTGATGCGATGCTAAGCCGCCGGCTCCTTCCCCTTAGATGAAGAGGTACCTGAAACCAAAACCGAAACCGTAAGCACAAAGCTTAGTGAGTTCCCCCATCATACCACATACCATACAATATCATCGGTATCTCTCAACCGGTCATCATCATCGGTATCTTTCAACCGGTAAACAACATCGATATCTTTCAACCGGTAATCGTCATCGGTATCTTTCAACCGGTAACCATCATCGGTATCTTTCAACCGGTAACCATCATCGGTATCTTTCAACCGGTAACCGTCATCGGTATCTTTCAACCGGTAACTGTCATCGGTATCTTTCAACCGGTAACTGGGGACTATTCCACCCCCTACCACTAGCATACAACAGCAAGGTACAATCATATAGTCAGGCATATCCGGGTACTGACCTACCCCACGGCCCTAAGGGCCGCTGTCAGGGATCCTAATCCTTACTATACACGTAACATATCATGCAGATCATACTCGTGACCAAAGCACATAACCAAACCAAGATAATTATCACAAAGACAATCATCTTACAAATACTCCTCTTTGGTGGGCCGGCATTGTGGCCTTAGACCCACCCCTACTGGAAGGTAACTCACCTCGATGTCGTGCAGCGTTTGAATTATCCTCAGCGCACAAGTCGACTCCCCTCGACTCCTCGATCCCTACACGACGACCTTCAAGTCAACACACAGCCAGTAGAACCCTAAACAGGGTCAGTCCAAGTCTAGTCAAAGTCAACTTCAAGTTGACCCGACTCGCCGAGTTGGGCCGTCAACTCGCCGAGTCCCTCACCCTTTACTCGTCCTTAACCACGACCCGACTCGTCGAGTGGGGCCGTCAACTCGACGAGTTCCCCCCTCACATGAACATCGCATGAAACTCATCCGACTCGTCGAGTTGATGAACAACTCGTCGAGTTCACCTTCATCTGATGAACAAGTTCTGTCCTCGACTCGCCGAGTTGATGAACAACTCGTCGAGTTCATCTTCATCCTTAAGAAGATTGCCTTGGACTCGTCGAGTCTGTTCTAGCACTCGTCGAGTCCCATGAACTCCAGGTCTAAAATCACGTCCAATACATTGGGTAACTCTTCCTGTCCGATTACAACCCTTCTAACACTCAACTGGGTTCCTTTGACTCTCAACAGATATGGGGCTTAAAGCCTCGGACTCGTCGAGTCCAAGAACGGACTCGCCAAGTCAGTCATGTCCACACTCTAAATCCTTGAATTCTGATGTACAACCTTTGATCAAAAGATAGATCCAAGCTTCTATAATCGATCTAGCACATAAAGTTACAAACTTTACGTGCTTGCATGGGACTTTGAGCTCAAAAAGACATAAAACAAGCTCTTAAGATGCATGGGGCCTTTCATGGGTGCAAAAGCAGTCCCCAACTGCCTTGTGACTCCTTTAATGACGTGATTCCGAAGCTCTAACCCCCAACCATGTTTGCAATCATGGTTGGCCATCAAAAGTGGCTTATAAAAGCCCTAAATCTCCCCAAAAAGGGATCTAACAAATGAAAGAGCAAGGTTACAGCTGTTTACCTTCAATGAACTATAGGAGGTGCACAAACTCGGGTTCCCTTGGTCTTTACTTGCTTCCTCAAGCCTTTCTCCTTCCTTCTTAAGACCACAAGCACCAAAATCCACCAACAAGGCTTAGATTGCTTCAATAACGGCTAGGGTTTCAATGAGAGGTGTTCTGGGAGCATAAGGGACGTTGTGGCCGACATAACATTGTTTAAATAGGGTGCAACCCCTCGGATTAGGGTTTTTGTCCAGTCAGAGTCTACTCGTCGAGTCTGGGACCCGACTCGACGAGTCCATCACTTAAATCCCGCGCCTCATCCCGCTTTTACTCGGCGAGTTGGTCCTTCAACTCGCCGAGTCCAAGGCCAAAAATGCAAAAATACTTAAATAAAAATACATACCAAGAACCAGGTGCTACACGCTTACCACCCACAGACGGACGGGCAGAGTGAGCGGACGATTCAGACGCTCGAGGACATGCTCCGAGCATGTGTGTTGGACTTCGGGGGAAGTTGGGACACGTATCTGCCGTTGGCTGAGTTTTCTTATAACAACAGCCACCATTCGAGTATTGGTATGCCTCCCTTCAAGTTGTTATACGGGAGGAGATGTCAGACTCCCATATGTTGGGGAGAGATAGGGCAGCGCGTAATGGGCAGCACTGAGATAGTGCTTCAGACGACCGAGCAGATACAGCATGTTAGGCAGAGGTTGTTGACGGCTCAGAGTCGCCAGAAGAGTTATGTGGACAGGCGACGATCTGAGCTTGAGTTCCAGGTGGGAGACTTCGTACTCTTGAAAGTGTCCCCTTGGAAAGGAGTGATTCGATTCAGGAAGTGGGGCAAGCTGGGGCCCCGGTATATTGGCCCGTTCAGGGTGACCGTGAGGGTGGGAAAGGTAGCATACCGTCTAGAGCTACCTGAGGAGTTGAGCCAGATTCATGATACCTTCCATGTGTCTCAGTTGAGGAAGTGTATAGCCGACGAGTCGGCGGTAGTGCCACTGGAGGATATTCAAGTGAATGCGAACTTGAATTATGCCGAAAGGCCAATAGCGATACGGGATCGGAAGATCAAGGTTATGAGGAACAAGGAGGTGTCCTTGGTGCAGGTCCAGTGGCAACATCGGAGAGGGTCCGAGCTGACTTGGGAGCCGGAGTTGGAGATGCGGGAGCAGCATCCAGAGTTGTTTGTTGAGCAAGACTTCGAGGGCGAAGTCTGATTCTAGTGGGGGAGAATTGTAACATCCAGATTCCCATGTATCTTATATTAAGTATTTACCTTGAGTTTTAGGGAGGGACTCGGCGAGTAGGCGCTCAGACTCGCCGAGTAGGATCGCGAATTCTTTCCTAGATTAATGAGGGACTCGACAAGTCGATGCGTGGACTCCGCAAGTCCGCACTGTAAAGTGAAACCCTAAATCTTAGGGCCTGAGCCCTATTTAAAGGCCTTTATGGCCTCTATTTGCGGCTACCAGTCCAGAGAGAGATACCCTAGCGATTGTGAGCGAGTTGTGAGAGAGTTTGGGCCTTTTTGATCATTTTTGGTGTGATTTTGCAAAGGAGAAAGTGTTTCCAGCAAGGGGAGGTCAAGAGGATTGCATTTCAGTGGGTTTTCGGCTTGGATCTTCAAGTTTGAGGTAGCTATTTGATCCTATCCTTCTGTTTTGCTTAAGGGCATTGAATTTAGGGCTTTCTATACCCTTTTATGGCTTGTTTAGTTGTGTATAGTGTCCCATTGAGTGCTAAACTCTAGATCTGGACCTTTTGAGGTCCAGAGAGCCTGAACCATGCTGCTTTTTGTGGTTCTATGGAGGAAATGGACATAGGTTGCCATGTTAGAAGGGATTTCCCCAAAATAAGCCTAGAGTGCCTTGCATGTGTACCAAGATTCGACCTTTACGTGTTTATTGGTCATGGGGAAGTCAGATCTATAGATTGGAGAAGCAGATCTGACCTCAGGAGGCCAGATGAGTGTTTTCATGGGAGGAACTCGCCGAGCCCATAAGGTAATCGACGAGTCGAGTCGGGTTGCCCCGCGATTCGCGACCTGTGATAACCCGATGAGTGCAGGGTTGACTCAGCGAGTCGAGTGTGGACCAGGGGCGAAGAGAACACACATATACTCGTCGAGTCATACGAGTGCACTCGACGAGTCCGGTCAATGTTGACCGTTGACTTTGTTGACTTTTAGGGTTTAGTCAGTGTTTGGATTTATGGGCCATTAGAGGGGTAGAATGGTCTTTTACCCTTCTTAGAGAACTTATAGAGAGGGGTTAGCCTATCCTTTAGAAGTTGTATTAATTAGGGTAATTATTTATGTGATTAGGCGGAGGCTAGTGCAGTATTTTAGAGTTCGAGGTTTACCGAGTTACCCGAGGTGAGTCTTCTCACTATACTTTACCTAGAGTGGTAATTAGAGCTATGTGACAGAATATCTTGTATGCTATTTCTGTGATTGTGATACACTGCATTATTTATATGTGATTCATGCCGTGTATGTTCCAGAGTTACGGAGTTAGAACCGGAAGGTTCACAGAGTTAGGACCGGAGGGTCCACAGAGTTAGGACCGGAGGGTCCACAGAGTTACAGCCTCGAGTGGCTAATATGTGTTATATGTGGTATTTTGGGGAACTCACTAAGCATTTATGCTTACAGTGTTTTGTGTTATGTGTTTCAGGTACCAGTGAGGATCGCGGGAAGGCGCCGACATGATCAATACACACTATTAGAGTTTTATACATTTTGATCTTGGGATGTGTTTTTATGGATTTAAGATGTGATACATTGAGATTTGAGAATATTTGTGAATGTAATTATATTTTTAAAAGTGAAAAATTGTTTTGAAAAATTACGGTGTTACACTGGGGTTGAGCGGGCAGAACAGGAAATGTGAGAGGTTATCCGGGAGTTCCACATAAGGCAGGTGAGGTGGGAGGCTCGACTTCGTGACGCGGAGCGACAGGTGGCTCGCCTTCAGGGATCATCCACTTCCTCAGCACCACCCCCTGGTACATCCCACCATGACTAGGACTAGCAGTATCTATCGTTAGTATTAGGTTTCTCTTAGGCGTACTATGCCATGTACTACCGACTCTATGTTTAAGTGATCACACTACTCATAGAGTCGTTATGCTACCGGATTTTATATTTTCCTCATGTACTGTATGCCTTCTGGAAAATTTTCATGTATCAAAACTATTAGTATTAATAAAAATGCTTTATGTTTTATCATGACGTTGTCATCTGCTATGTATTTTATGTTCCTTGTTTTATGTTAATGCATGAAATTACTTAAATACACACATTACACGCCTAGTCGATAGGACCCCAAACTCGTAAAACAATAGGCACTCAACATATTTCCATTCCATGACAGAATGATGCCCCAAAGACCCAACCGTGGAAACAATGCAACACCGACCCCACCTGAGATAAACTCGGTTACATTCCAGGCAGCAGTGTCCGATGCGGTCATTGCAGCACTTGCGCAGATTCGCAATGGAAACAACGGAGAAGGCAACGGGCAGGGAGCCGGAAGAACCAATCAGGGGACAAACCACGGAGCCGCTCGAACATGCACCTACAAGGACTTTACCAACGCCAAACCTCAGACCTTTAATGGGACAGGAGGCGTAATACCCTTAAGCGATGGATCGAGAAAGTAGAATCGGTCTTCGAAATCTGCGGGTGTCCGGATGAGTGTAAGGTCAAGTTCGCAGCCTGCACGTTCATTGACCAAGCCCTCTCCTGGTGGAATGGCCACGTAGAGGCCATGACACTTCCGGTGGCGAACGTGATGCCCTAGGAAGAGCTGAAGGAGATGATGTTAGCAGAATACTGTTCTAGAGGTGAGATTCAGAAGATGGAACAAGAGTTGTGGAACCTCACGGTTCAAAACTCCAATATCGACGCATACATATCCCTGTTTAGTGAGCTGTCTCTTCTGTGTCCCAGAATGATCACCTCAAAAGGGAAAAAGATTGAAAGGTTTATCTGGGGACTAACTGCACCTATCCAAGGGAACGTCATTGCGGCAAACCCTGAGACGTTTGACAGCGCCAAGAGACTTGCCAAGAAACTGTACGATCATGGCAATAAGAAGGGTGCCAAAAAAGTGGAAGCGGAGGTTAAGAAGGAAGAAGAGAACAAGAAGGGGAAAAACAGCAAGCGAAAAGGAAAGCAAAACTCGGAATCGTCTAAAAAGCAACAAACGGTGTCTGTCCATGCTGCAACTCAATCTACCACCACACCACATGCTCCAGCCTCATCCACGCCAAATGCTTCCAAGCAGTACTCGGGAAATCTCCCCAAGTGTGGAAAATGTAACTTCCACCATCACGGGGAATGCAGAGAGATAAGTTGTACAAGGTGCAACCGGAAGGGCCATACGGCAAAGTATTGTAGGAATCAGCTTCAACAGAACCAGATGACAAACAACAACAACAACAACAACAACAACAACAACAATAACAACAACACCAATGTTGGAGCCAGCTATACTTGTTACGGATGTGGGAAAACCGGGCATCTCAGGCGAAACTGCCCCAATACGAACAATCAAGGGGCAGGAACAATCAAGGGCCAGCTATACTTGCTAGGGCCGAAAATCACTTCATCTCTTTCCATTCTTCTTCAAAAACCGAAACATCAAGCTAAGGTGAGTTCATACCCCCTTGTTTTTGGTTTTTACATGATTTTTGGGGGAGAATAAAAGTAAAATGTGTAGATCTATGTGTTATATGCATGTCTTGTGTGATTTCTTAGATTATGTTGTAAAAACATGTTAGATCTTGAAAAATCACGACTTCTTAAGTAACATTGAGTTAAGATCCATGAACCAAGACACCTTATATGTCAAACTATCAAGTTAAAAGTGTTATATGTCTAAGATACAAAATTTAAGGCAAAAACTTTGTTAAGGGCCAAAATTGTCAAGAAAACAAAAGATAAGGGCAAAAAAGAGTGACATTTATGTCTTTATAGGGACCAAACAGGTCCTATATGTATAAAAAGGTATTTTTATGTTAAACATACTTTAAAAAGGGCCAAAAATGCAAATTTAAGCTTAATGGGCTGGGCCCAAAAATTGCAAAAAAATGAAGTTTTTGGGATTAGAAATGTTAATTGAGTAAAATTTGGGTCATAATGTAAATAAACCAAATTTAGGGGTGAAAATAACATTTGTTTTCAAATTGGACCAAAAATGTAAACTTTTCCAAAATTGGGCCGAAAGTGTAAATTTTTACAAACTAAGGGCTGAAAATGCACTTTTTCAGCAAAAATAGGTCTTAAATGTCAAAATACATACTTTTGAACTAAAACCGTGAATTTCTAGACATTTGGGACAAAGTTGCAAATTTTTACAAACTATAGACTAAAATGTCATTTTTACAAAACTTTGGGCCTTAATTGAAAATTTGAGGCTTTGGACAAAAAATGTTGTTTTAAGAGAAAGGAGACTTTTTATAATAAGTTCGGTAAACCACGAGCTAAAATAAACAACGAAACAATACGAATGCACGGAATATATCATTAAAAATTTTATTGGGCCTAATATTCATCTTGCGTGGCCAATGGGCCTTAAGGGCCCATTTAGGTGTATATTGAGCCCAATATCTACCATGACATGTTTATTGGGCCTTTGTGACCCATTTACAACCTAATTGGGCTTGGACTAAGATTCATATGCTTGGTAAATTTAACTATACTTTCTCATAACTATTGAACTTTGTGTACTTATAATTGGACATTGGATGGATAACGCATAACATACACGTAAACATTAATCAAAGTACGAAAGGTTGAGAATCTAGTGAGACGTGTCGGTTGGCACCTTGAGTGTACAGTCATAGCTTGTAGTTATAATTAGAGTCTCCTGGAGGGATAGCGAGAGTTTGTGTATAGATCTATATGGGGTGACCCCCCCACGCCTTAGCTGCTCGCTACAGCTAGACTAGGCCAGTCTAGGGCGACAAAACCTTGAGCAAATCCCGGCATTTGGAAAAATGTCAAGACAAGCAACCTAGTCATTACCATGTATGATTATAACGGCTCATGTTAGGATTCTATACCAAAATATTAATACTTCAGAGATAATATCTTCGATGGTGTCAATACAAAACAATTTATTTAACGATACAAGAACCTCGACATTATTATAAATCAGAAAATAATGGATTTTCTGGGGAAATAATCACTACTCAACAATCGCTTACTTACAACACAAGGAAATCTAAATTACAAACATATATATATATATATATATATATATATATATATATATACATATATCACAACTATGAAATTCACACATGCATTATATATTTGATTTGCACAACATTTTCAGACATTTTACAAAAAATATCGGATTTTCTAGGTTTTTACGAAAGATACAAAGGCTTTTATTCAACCATACTTATGAACTCACCAACATTATATATGTTGACCGTTTTCAAAATAACTTGTATTCTCAGGTAATCGTTAAGCTGGAAGATTTGCAAGTGTGTATGGTTTTGTTTTATGTAACAGCACTTATCGTATTTTTAACAATTTGAACTTATGTATTTTAACAATGTACTTGATGTGAACAACGTTGGTTGTATTGTGTAATGTTGGTGATGAATGTGTTATGTTTCATGTATATTCATTGTGATGATTATTCAATTGTTAGTCACACGAGCCCCCGGACATTTCCGCCGTCTGGTTCGGGGGTGTGACAATAAGCCGTCTGTTTCACTTGTTTTGGTGGCCTGTATTTACCAACAGCAGGTTGATTAAAAGCAACAGAATTAGAAGCAATAGATTCAGAGTTCAAGGATTCATTGGTTTGACAATCAGTAGAATTAACAGAACTAGAACTAATTATGTTCTACTTGTCCTCATCTTCCACTACTTTACATGCACAGGAAGTAGAAGCATTAGAATCCTTCACCTCAACACTCTCAGTTGGCCCAGATTGTTCAGTCTTAACTGAAGTTGGTATAGGGGTTGGCCATACTGAGCAGGTATTTCTTCCTCATTATTCTCAAGGGGTGTAGTATAGTTGTCTTTAAGGGGAGGTGGAACACTATGATACCATAGACCTTTATTTTGATTATCTTTAAATGTTAATTGTTTTTCTATCATGGATGCAACTACCTCACTTGACACATCAATTTTTTTAAAGTTGAATTCAACATCTTTATATTTAGCTTTTAATGCATCAAGTTCGGCAGTCAAGTTAACAAGCTTTTCCTTAACATAGGTATAATTTGCACATTTGTTGCTATATTCCTCTTGAAGTGTTCTAAAGTCCTTGGTTTTGGCCTCTAGTTGTGCTTTTAAGGGTTTTTTGCCCTTCCTAAGTGTATATCCTTCATATTTAAGGTCCTCATTTTCTCTTTTTAATAAATCGAATTGATCACGAAGAAACTTAATTGTAGCTTCACAAGATTGAGAACATGAAACTTCATTGACTGGGGTGTTTGAGGAACTCATTGTTTATCAAAAATGGCCTTTGACTAAAAACCTCAAAAGTCAACCTTAAAAGTCAAACTTAAAAGTCAAACTTGAAAATTTGAAAATTTAACGAGTAATTCAAAGTTTAAAGTCAAAGGTCAAACTTGGAAGTCAAAGTCAATTTAGCAAGTCAAAAATCAAAACTCAAACCTTTAGGCCGAAAACGAAACTTTAAAATTCGAAAAATTGATTTTTGGGCCAAAAATGTCAAAAATCCGAATATGTAACCGAAAATGCGAGGCCTCCTTATCTAGACCGAGAATATTCGCTTCTGACCGAAAATCCGAGGACCGCAAACGAGGACTGCAAACTTGTGAGGACTGAACACGTGCAAAACCGCAAACTGTCTGAAGCCGAAAACGTCCGAGGCGAGAACTAGTTTGCAGCCAAGAATGCGTTTTCACCCGAGAACCCTCGCACCGCTCCACTGAGAACCTTCGTTTTCGGCTTTAAACGCTTCGGACCGAAAACCGAAGACAACTTCCGACTGCAAAACCTCGCAAACCCTAGTTGCTGACCGAAAACCGCCGCCACGCCCTCGCTGGTTACGACCAAAAAACGCGATTTTTCACCTTTTTAGCTCAAAAACTCATTTTTATGAAGAACACGAAGAACAAACTACCAATATTTTGTCCAAAACTAATTAAAAATGCAAAATCCTTTAAGAAAAATAATCCAAAAACGCTCAAGATCTTGCCAAAATGATTGATACAAACCAAACTCTGATACCAACTGTAAGTCCCTAAAATTGCTTGATGTATCAATCTGATCCACTTGATGGTGCGGAATCCCAATCAAGTGGATGATGCAAGATAGAATGAAGAAGAAGAAGAAGAAGAAGAAGAAGAACTTGATGAATCTTCAATGTATTGATGATATGAATGATGATCCGTTACATAAGATTCACACACACACACACTTCTTCTCTCTTACTTTCTCTCTCTAGAACACCCCTCCTTACAATATGGCCGACTTGTGTCTCACCCCCCCCCCCCCCACTCCTAAAGACAAGATTATATATATATATATATATATATATATATATATATATATATATATATATATATATATATATATATATATATATATATATATATATATATATATATATATATATATATATATATATATATATATATATATATATATATATATATGGACCGAAAACCCAATTGATTGACCGAAAACACATGAGTTTTCGGTCCAAGCTACAATAAAACCCAAGACGGTTTTCAGTCATAGACCGAAAACTACAAATGCTTAGAAAAGCAAAGTATAAACTGAATTTTAGACCCAACACTATGATACAAATTTTTGGGTTTTTTTCAAACACCGATTTCTAAATATACTAGAAACGGCATCGAAAACTTTAAAATTATGAATAAAATTAAAACTATTTTAACACACCAAGGATCATATTGAAAACATATAAAGATTAAAATAACCATAGAAAGAAAACAATACAAACATTGAAGACTTTGGTTACTCTTCGGATGTTTGAAGTTATTAAAGAATGTACAGTAGAACACCACCTTAGTTAGAAACACCAATGTTTGTCAACTTGACATGGATGTTAGTCCTTCTTGTAATAATAAGAATACTCTTAAGCCATTAAAAACAAAAACAAGCTTTTGTCTTAAGAAGATTTCAAGTATCAAACTTTTCTCTACAAATAACATAACACCTTAAGTGAAAAAGAAAAGATGGAGAGTGCATGCAAAAGTCGGAATTCATCATCTTTACTAAGAACTAGTGAAAGCCTTTTATTCATAATATGACTAGTCCTTACCCGTTGTATCTTTATATTTTAAGACACCATGTCTCTAGTAAGTAAAGACTCCATGTTTAACGGTATGGCTCCATGAAAAAGATAAGAAAGCATGGTATCCTCTATCTCTCACAAAGCTCATGACTTTATGCATAAAAAAGAGAAGCAATTTTATAAAATTCGTCTTCTAGTTTATAAGATATGAATTCATGCACCTTCATATAACACAAAAATCCTTTATCTCCCAACAATATATTCATGACATAATAAATCATATCTTATTACATATTACAATATATTCTGATACTTAACATTGAAAATTATTATTTCCATGAAATAAATAATTTCCAACTAATTACAAGAGTTATATTTATTTATTGAGAATCAAATTCATTTACATAGTATATTTGCATCAAGTTTTTGTTAGTGTGGCCCTTTAAGATCATATATTATTTAGAAAATATCATTTTACAATGATTATTGAGCATAAAGATCTTTCATAATGATTAATACCAGAATCCAACCTTAGAATGCTTGTGAATGGCGATACCCAACTCTTAGGTTAAGATTCCCAAACACATATGAAAAACCTTTTTTTTCAAATAGCAATCCTTTCAAACAATTTCATTTGTATTTCAAATCATTTCATAATGGAAGATATATATTTAAGTGTTTAGGATAAGTTCATCAAATTAAACCATGCAAATGCAAATGCAATTAACCTAAACCCAATCCACTACTCTCATATAAGGTCCTCACTACTATAAAATGGTATAAGGCTCTACCTGAATTGACGTGTCATTCTAATCCAATATGTTTCCATTGACTCAATACATGAATAAATTTATGACTACATGTCATATAAACGGAATCACTCCTTTACTTGTACTTTAAAGATTCATGTAACCATTACAATAATTGTCATTAAATAGAGTTGCAAATTCCATCCTCAAGCTTGTAGCTAGTGATTCTAGTAAATCACTTCCTTCCAATTCAGGGGAATTGCTTCCTCGTATACTTTGTCCTCTAAGGAATCACTCCTTTGTCAAGTACACTATCAATTCCCATCCTACATGTAATGCACAAGTAATCATGATCCAAAATCATATTTCCAAAACACTTAAAATTTCTAAAATCAATCATGTCTTCAAATATGATTTCCATGACATGCATACATATGGCATAAGGCCACATAAAAGTCAATGAATATAAGTATAAGTGAACCTTTCAAAATGTTTCCATAATTATTAAGGACATGTACTCACATTAGTCCAAATCTAAACTTCACATACCTCCTTCCTCTTTCATTCTAATCATGTTTTAAGGTCTAAATACACATATTATTAACCAAATATCTCATTTTCTATCTATAAATCTTTTACTAACATCCTAATAAGTCATGAAAGCTTCAATAATTGGAATATATGGAATTTAATTGGGGATTCAACCCATGAAGTTCCTCATGAAGTTCCTCCAAGCTTGATCTATTGAGATTGCTTCAAGTAATTCACACCTTGACAACTCTGTTGTTCAAACAACAATTCAAATCACATAATATATGATTTAAATCATTCAAATAATTACTTCAATCCTCCTAAAATTCTCAAATCAAGTTTTAAGGAGTTTTCCTCCATTAGTGGAGCTTGAAGCTCAACATGTTAACCATACTCAATCAAAACCAAATTATAGGTTGTTCAATGAAGAATGAGAGTTGTAATGTAACATCCCGATGATAAGGTTCTTCTAATTTAAACCCTATAATTTAATTATATTGCATGGTTGGTCTCTAAGTGTAAGAAAGTATGGAAAAGGGCCTATACTGGCAATTTGGTAAAAACTTGAAAGTTTAAGTACGCCATGCGTACGTGTGTATATGTTAAGCGTACTAAGGTGCGCCATAGTACGTTGGGAGTACATGGTTGGCATGCAAACCCTAATTTTAGGGTCTTGGCTCATATTTAAGCATCTTTATGGACACAAACCCTATTCTTACCTAGCTTCTTTCAGAGGTTTCGACCCTCAAGCAACCCTAGAGAAAGAGAGAAAAAATTGTGAGCCATTAAGAGAATTTGGAGTGGTTTTGAAGAAATAAGAAGGTGGCGTGAAGACCTTGGAGTGGAGTGCATTGTAGATCTAGGATTTCTAGCTTTTTTGCAACCTCTAAAAGGTATAAATCTTGCATCTTTACCACTCCATCTTGTAGATCTAGGTTTTTTCTCTTTAAACTCTCTTTTTGGCCCCAAAATGATGATTCTTGAACAAAGCATGTTGTTGACCCAGTAAGTCGTCCTTTCAGACCTTTGGAAGGGTCTTGAGTCATAAAAATGGGTTCCAAATGGTTAGTTTTGCTCCATGCATCATTTAGAAGGTATTAATGGATTAAAAACTTGAGTTAAGCATTTATTGGACATGCTAAGTCATAAAGTCGAAGACTTTATGACTCCTAACAGTATTTTAGCCATGGATCTGAAATATGGACGTAAGAGCTTAAGCCATTAAGCTCTTAATAGATGTTTTGGGCTTCTGGGAGTATGCCCCGCGTACTTGGAGGACTCCCTGCGAACGAGGTCAACCACCCTGATGGTGGTCAGCATGGGAAGGCGCGAGTACGCCCAACGTACCTTCAGAGTATGCCCCGCGTACTCGCTCTAAGTCGATTCCTGAGTTGACTCGGTTGGGTTGACTCGCCTGATTGACTCAGTTGACTTAATTGGTTTGACCAGTTTGGCTTTGACCAAGATTGAGTTTTCCTCACTATACTTGCGGGTCGAAGGCACCAAGGTCGTCCCATTGGTTTGAAATCCTGACATTCACTGATATGCTAAGTATGGAATAGATATGCATGACTATGCTAGTTGTTGATATGCTAGTTTGGTAGATCTGTAGGACTACCTGTGATTCTGTGTACATGATTATATATATATATATATATATATATATATATATATATATATATATATATATATGTTATTATTTGTTATATGCCGACATATTGTGTTGGGTTGAGTTTGTACTTCTCCGTGTTGTAGCCAACATACCGTGGAGCATTCCATATATGAGTTGAGGGCCGGGTAGGGCATGACAGACTCATACTGAGGGCTCATGATGTGACATCCCCAAATTCACGGTCATTTTAAAAATTTTATTTATGCTTATTTTAAAATGAGAGTATTCTTTTTGAAGAATAATATTGCGGAATTTGTTCCCAGAAAACATGATAAAGATATTATCAAAGCATTTTCGAAGAAATGTATTTTATATATGTTAAAACATTGGGATGTCATCGTAAATACAGAAACATAAGCGTAAACAGACCTTACACTCATTTACACTAATGATTTGCATCCCCTTTAATCTCTCAGCACAATGTATCTTTCATATAGCCACCTGTGATACAATAAACTGAGTGGGTCAGGTTGGGAAACTTGGTGAGCACATAGGGTTTTCAACCCACAATAATATAATTATTATGTTTAATAATCAAACAATTAACCCAATTTCCCATCCCCATTATCTTCTTTATTCTTAAGTATCTTCCCTAAGAATCATCTCTTCCTCAATATTTATTCGTAAGGATTGTCCTAAGGAATAGGCATGAAGTCCATCGCTTTCGGGGTTTATCTAACAGGCACTACGTCCATAGCTTCCAGTGTTATCTATTAGGGCACTAAATACATAGCTGCCAATGTTCATCTATAAGGCACTAAGTCCATAGCTCTCAATGTTCATCTATAGGGCACTAAATCCATAGATGCCAACGTCCATTCATAACACACTAAGTCCATAGTTGCCAATGATCATCTATAAGGCACTAAATCCATAGCTGCCAATGTTTATTCATAAGGCACTAAGTCCACAGATGCCAGAGTTTTTAGAGTAAATCTGGTGAACACGTAGTTCAAAAACACCTATAGGTTGCGAGCCTGCTAGCGTTCCACTAGACTATCTAGAAAAGTCTGTGGTCGTCATCTATACTCTGCTAGATTACTGGATGTAACGCCCGTGTTTCTAGGCTAGGCATTAATATTGACATAATGGTCTAGGTTAACCTTTGTAACTCATTTAGAAGAAATGAAAAGGAATTATGTGAATATTATGTGAATTATGTGTTTTATGCTTAATTATTAGGGTTTAATTAATTAAGAATAAAAATGAGCGTCAAAAATCAAATTTTAGATATAGCCGATATCTATTAAGAAACTTGTAGTGGGCGTGACAAGGTTTACGGATATATAAAGTATGCCGAAATCCGAGTTATAACGAAGAAGTTATGACCTGTCGAAGTTTCACGATAAACCAGCATGGTGCCGAATGTCGTAAAAAGTGAGTTTTTGATAAACTACTTTTTAGCCTTAGTGTTCTAAACAAAACTTGTAGTGTTCATTAAACCGAGAGTAGGTATAAAAAGAACGCCCAAATCTGACTTCGTATGAGGAAGTTATGATTTTTCGAAGTTTCAGCTTAGCAGTAGACAACTAAAAACTCGAATTTTAGATCGAGTGATTTTTAGCCGACATGATCTAAACGAGAATCGAAGGTCTCGTCATTAGTAGCACATCGGTAAAAAGTCTGACGAAAACGGACGTCGGATGAAGAAGTTATGAATTTTAACGGATTTCCTGTCCCGGTCTGTTAAAAATAATAATATAAAAATTAAAGTCAAAGTTAGCCGACGAAGTCTAAACGAAAGTTGTAGAGCGTAATTTTACCTACGCGTGCATATAAAGAACGTAAAAAACAAAGCTCGTATGCGAAAGTTATGGATTTTAGAAGTTTTGACGCGAAAATCGAGGAATAATGCCAAAACCGGGGATTTTCGCACACGTGGACTTCGGCCACGTGTCCTCGCTTCGCAATCCGACGCGTGTCCGGAACCTGCTGAGTCATCGAAGCCACCTGGCGAGGCGTGTCATGCTCTTCGCGAGTCCGAGGTTCGGTCCAATAGGAGGCTGCCCCGTGTCCGATCTCGGTGTGTCATCAGCAACGTGTCCGAACCGAGGAAGCTTCCGAAGCGGTCCAATCAGAAGCCTCCAGCGAGGCCCTCGCACGCGCAGCCCATGTGCGTGCACCTGCGCACCCTCGACTGCGGACCCCACTCTTATAAGCCGACCTTCGGACACTATAAATAGAAGGGTATGCGAACCCTCCCGGTTACTTTTGAGATTTTGCCATATTTAGCCCCTTTTTCACTATTTTGGCTATTTTCACATCCCCCGATGCCACAAGATCATTTCCAACGCCCGGAACACGTCCCGGAGTGCCCGAGAAGCCCGAGAAATTTATTTTTTCGGTTTCGAAGCCCGACCCTCGCAGAGCTCGGTTTCTCAATAAAACTCTCGGTTTTATTAGAAACGATCGTTTTAGGAAACGAATTGCTGCCCGATTTTCATTAAATCAGGTGAGTGTATAGTTACTTTCACCTTACACATAGATATGAAGTATTTACCTTGAAATACGTGCTATGTGTAAATATATTAATTGTTTATTTGAGGTGACTGTTGAATTGATGTTTTATACAAGTTTTAAACTGTATATGTATTTTTATCTACAAATATGTTGGGTAAAACATGGGTAGATGAATTAGATGATGTGTGATGAAATAAAAGTGATGAGAGGTACCGATGTTTAAGATGATCTAGTCATCTAGCAGAGTATAGACAACGGCCACAGACTATTTTAGATAGTCTAGTGGAACGTTAGCAGACTTGTAATCGGTAAGTATGTTTGAACTATATGTTCATAAGGTGTTCTCGAACTATATGTTCATTAGGTGTTTTTGAACTATGTGTTCATCCGATAGTTCTTCTTTTTGACACTATTATGTGTCGAGGTACGGGAACGTACGAGAGTACTTTATTAGTATTTTCCCTATACTCTTATTTTGAAGAGCTTTGGAGTCTTTGTTTCTTCTATGAAGTGATCGGACGAGCTTCATGAGTCAGCGTTTCCGATGCTGGATAGGACGCGCCTGGAGGTTATATACATCACGATATTCAGACCACAGCCTAGGCATTAGTCGGTGTTTCCATTTTCGATGCCGGATAGGAGTGAGTCTGGGGGTTCAGACCACAGCCTAGGCATTAGTCAGCGTTTCCAATGTTGGATAGGGGTGAGTCTGGGGGTTCAGACCACAACCTAGGCATTAGTAAGCGTTTTCATTGCCGGATAGGGTGCGTCTGGGGGTTATATACCTCACGATATTCAGACCACAGCCTAGGCAAAGTTCGATGCTGGATAGGGTGCGTCTGGGGACTACATACCTCACGATATTCAGACCACAGCCTAGGCATTGATAACTACCCCTGACTTAATTGTCTTGTGGTTCTTTCTTTTACGAACAAAGGTTCGTGGTTAAACTTATTTCATTCATTCGATATCTTTATCGATCCTTGTTTGCTGCTAGGGGATTTCCGAAGCAGTTTCGTTAGTTGGTTGTTCATATCGATCCTTTAGGCTAGATCTAGTAAGATCATTGTATAAGATCAGTATGTGGGGATCGACATTGTTAGTGCTTGTAGTATAAGCCTTGGGCAACAATGGACTTCGTGCCTATTCCTTAGGATGAATCCTTAGGAATGAGTGATAGTTGATTCTTAGGGTAAATCCTTAAGAAATAAATAAGACAATGGGGATTGGGTAATTGGGTTGATTGTTTGATGTTTAAGCATAATAAATTATTTATTGTGGGTTGAAAACCCTATATGCTCACCAGGCTCCCAAGCCTGACCCACTCAGTTTAATTGTATCACAGGTATCGATACGAAGTTGCTTTACACTGAGAGATTAAAAGAGAAGTAGATCACTAGTGTAAATGAATGTAAGTTTTGTTTATGCTTATGTTTTTGTATTGACAATGATATCCCAATGGTTTAAATGAATAAAATACATTTCTTCGGAAATGATTTGATAACATATTTATTATGTTTTTCTGGGAACAAATTCCGCAACACTTTTAATCAAATGATTACTCTGAAATTATTTCAAAAGCATAAATTAAACCGGTCTTTTCTGGCCGTGAATTTGGGGATGTCACAGTTGGTATCAAAGCATTAGTTTAAGCGAACTAAGAAATTGTAGGATTCCTAGACTTAAACTTAGAATGCTAAGTGATGATTGTGAGATGAGTGTCTGCCATATTTTAGACACGAGCACTAGTTTATTTTAGGAAAGATGCCTAAAATGATTTTATGTGCTAAATGATATATGTTTGTCATATATGCTATTATTTGTTCGGATCTATGGTCTGTTGCCGACCGGATCTGGAAACCTTATGTGTGTAGGATTCTAAGCGTATGATTACGAGATTAGAACTAACATGTAAACGTTTCGAAGTGATAAGGAGATTTATACGTTTATCGTAAATAAAGCTTTCCTATCTTAAATTCTTGCCTGGTACACCGAACGTCTGCTTGGGTGTACAAAACGTTATGGTGAAGACTCGTAGATAATTGAGTAGATGGAGGAAATGAAAAGCTTATGATAGTGAATGATACCTATCAGAAGATATCGTAAGAGTGGTATCTTGTCTTAGAATATGTTTAATAAAATAATGGAACGTTTAGAGGGGTACGGTACGTCTGAAGTACACCTTCGATTGGCAGGATGATGGAATGGTTGGTGTAATTCTTGAAGTTGTTCCATCGTCTGGAATTTCCATCACCAACCAAGCTGAAGTAGAATTGATGACTGAAGATACGCATGGAAGAAGTCCTAGTAGAGTCTAGGAAAATTTTATGATTAATTGGACACATTCGTATGTGTTAAATTGTTTTGTGATTTTAGGATTTGGGGATTGCGAGACAGTACTTGGGACAAGTATGAGTAGGTGTGAATAGTAGTAGAGATCTATACTACTGGAAGCACAGGACTCACACTTGGATTAGGGAAAGTCACAAGGTTACCAAGGAACTCGTAATTGATTCCGTCTTATTCTAGTCTGTCGTTACCATCGTTTCGGTAGTGACTAAGAAGATGATTGTTATTCCGACCCTAGTGGTCATATCGAATTGAGTCCGACTACGTTGAGTTTGTTATGTGGTTCAGAGAACCAAGTTCGATGTAGTAGTTGACTTAAGCCGAATTGAAGTAAAGGCTGATCAAAGCGATCAATAGAAGTATCGCGTTCGTTGTTAAAGAAGTTGGGTTAGGTTGTGTTCTGACCCAAAGGGATAAAGTGATAGCGTATGCATTGAGGCAATTGAAGGAGCATGAAAAGAACTACCCCACTCATGATCTGGAGTTGGCAGTGGTAGTATTCGCCTTAAAGATAGGGAGGCACTATCTTTATGGTACTAAATGCAAAATTTTCACTGATTATAAGAGTCTTCAATATCTCTTTAATCAGAAGGAGTTGAACATGAGGCAACGACGCTGGCTAGAGTTACTCAAGGACTATGACTGTGAGATACTTTACCACCCTGGTAAAGCAAATGTTGTTGCTAATGCTCTCAGTCGGAAGGTGAATCTTGAAAAGAAAAGGCCAAGAGCGTTGATAATTGAAGTTGTCTCTACAATTGTGGAAAGTATAAAGAAAGCTCAAGAGGAAGCTTTAGAGAAAAATGACCGAAAGGAGGAACGTTTGGGAAAAACGTTGGTGTTTGATACAAACGGTCAAAGAGTAAAGGTATTCAAAGATAGGATTTGGGTATCTAAGATGGGAGGAGTAAGAGGTCTTCTGATGGAAGAAGCTCACAAAACCATGTACTTGATTCATCCCGGCAGTACAATAATGTATAGGTATCTAAAACCCTATTACTAGTGGCCGACGATGAAGCTCGATGTTATTAAGTATGTGGCCGAGTGTGTAACTTGTGCTAGGGTTAAGGCACAACATCAGAAGCCGTATGGGAGTTTAGAACCTTTACTTATACCCATGGGTAAATAGGAGGACATTACCATGGATTTCATGACTAAACTACCCAGAACAAGGAACGGTCACGACATGATTGGGTGGTCATTGATCGCTTCACTAAGAGTGTGCATTTCATAGTAGCCAATGGGAAATGGTCTATGGATAAACTTGCGAATTCTTACGTGAAGGAAATTGTGAGACTTCACGGTGTTTCGTTAACGATTGTATCCGATCGTGACAGCCGTTTTACCTCAAGATTTTGGAGGAGTCTATAAGAGGAATTGAGTACCAAGTTGTGTTTGAATACAACTTACCATCCACAAACCGATGGTTGCAGTGGAAACACAGCAAATCTGATGTCTGGAAGGTGGGCGCAGGGGCAGTACAATCCCGACTAAAGTGCCCCAACTTGCCGTACTTGTAGCAGCTCGATGATC
The DNA here is from genome assembly GCF_052849685.1 of Lactuca virosa. Classification (NCBI taxonomy): domain Eukaryota; kingdom Viridiplantae; phylum Streptophyta; class Magnoliopsida; order Asterales; family Asteraceae; genus Lactuca; species Lactuca virosa. Next base: position 274,591,891 of record NC_136426.1, read on the forward strand.
CAAACCGACAAACCCCCTCATGAGTCTTGCCGCACTTTCCGCAGCGGCCCCGACCCTGCTGGCCCTTCGACCTAGAGTCGGATCCGTTGGGCTTCTTCCCCGAAGCCCTAGTCATCTGTCCCTCCTCTGCCTTCCTCTTCCAGATGTGCTCCAAATCAATCTCCCTCTCCCTCGCCCTGGCAATCATGGAATCCAGGGTCGGGCAAGCCGAGAAGCTGACATGCTCCCGAATATCCGCTGTCAACATGTCGTGATAGCGGGTCCTCCGCATATCCTCATCTCCCGCATACTGGGGCACCAACAATGCTCTCTCCCGGAACTTGGCGGTAATCTCCGCCATCGTCTCTGTCGTCTGTCTCATATCAAGGAAATCCCTGGCAAACTGCTGAAGCTCCACAGCTGGCGCAAACTCAGCCCTGAACCTGGTCACAAAGTCCGACCAAATCATAGCCGAGGCTCCCAACGAGTCACCAACCGACTCCCAACAATCTCTAGCCCTGTCTCTCAAACAACCTGCAACATATCGCACCTTCGACCCCTCGGGGCAAAAGCTCGTCAACTGTGCAGACTCAATGTCTGCAATCCATCTCCTGGATGCGATGGGGTGTTTAACCCCATGGAAATCCGGCGCACCACTGCCCCTAAATTCCTTAAAGGACAGTGTGCGTGATCCTGACTGGTTGTGTGCCATGTCACTCCTGAACGCCCTGAGGCGATCCTCCATCAACTCAATGATCGCTTCCTTGATCGACCCGAAAATCACCGGGGTCGACTCAAGGATACGTCTCGTGATCTCAGAAGCAATGAACTCACGTAGTCCCTCATCAACTGGCTCGTTACATGCTCCCGAACCTGATCCTGAACCGGATCCTGACCCTGAACCTCCTCCTCCGTGTCGTGTGATCATCACCATTTTCAAACATAACACATAACTGTCAGAATCATACATAAACCTCAAGAGGTTTCATACACTCTACAAGTTTCCTAGTTCCATCTCGGCCCTCCTTGATTCGAGTACGAATCCTCTGCTTTCAGTAGTACGGGCCCATACTACCTTCCACATCTATCCGCACTTTCCACAATGATTGCTTCGACTTCACCAAGTCCCTTCTACTACTTTTGCACTCTTTTCTAATCTCTTCCAAGGCTTACGCTAGGGCAACTCTCCGACCTACTCTCCGCCATCAGATGCATAAGGAACCCCTGTTACCTTTACTTAACTAGCTTACGAATACCATTACATATTGCTAAGACCAGATAATTCTTCGAATGAAAGGTCCTACCCCAGAACGGTTGGACTCAAACAAGAGTTGCGCAATAGGGCTAGACCTAACCTTCTGGAATTAATTCGTCCTTGCAATATGTAACTTAACGTATTCGTTTACTAGTTAGCTAAAGATAACTAGGACTCCCGAAGCACATAGAAACAACATTCGGGCATGGAGTAACCCAATCCAATCATACTTTATCCAAGCTATCATATAACTGACTAATCAGTAACATCTTGCAGCTCAAAAACACATATAGCAGGCATATCAGGCATCTTCGTAGATCCTTAGCCCTAATCTAGCCTGCAGTTCTCATACATATACAGTAGGCATATAAGGCATCCTTCCTAGATCCACTAGCCCTAATCTAGCATGCAGTTCTCATAATCATATCATATCATAACATATATAGGTATCTTGGGGAAAACTTACTTGAGCTCGGCCGGTCGCGCACATCACACATCTTGTTTTTTTTCAAAGCTCTTTTCTCTTTTCAAACTTTCTTTATAAAAATGATTTTTCTTTTGAAGATTTTTTTTATACCAAGTCCTCAGTTTTAGTTCAGACGCACCCGAGAGTGTATCCGAATCCCTAAAACTAAGGCTCTGATACCAACTTGTAACATCCCAATTTTCGAGACCAAAATTTTCATTTTTGATTCAGTAACTCATAAAATAGTTTACCAAAAACATTACCAATGTCAAATCAATTTACAAAACTGTAACAACGTGTCTCAAAACCATATCATCAATAGTAGTAAAAATCAGAGTACAATCCCAGAAAACTGAATGCGGAAATCCTGTGTGAGTGTGATGTGCCGCTACCACGCCGGCTCCTTCCCCTTCGCTGAAGAGGTACCTGAAACAAAACTGGAAACTGTAAGCACGAAGCTTAGTGAGTTCCCCCATCATACCACATACCATACAATCACATAGCATACATACTATCAGGCATATCTGGGTGCCCGACCTACCCCTTCGGTCCTCTCGACCGGCGACCTTGCCTAGCATCCCTGGGTGCTGGCCTACCCCTTCGGTCCTCCCGACCGGTGACTTTGCCTAGCATATCTTGGTGCTGGCCTACCCCTTCGGTCCTCTCGACCGGTCCACCACATAATCATAATCTATCATAGCTGGGTACTAAACTACCCCTTCGGCCCTATCGATCGGTAACTTAGGGACTATCTCCCCTACTGCTAACCCTATCACATAACATTATGTCAGGCTAGCACATAGAACATAACAGATAGTAGCAAACATAGACAATTATCACAAAGACAATCATCTAACAACAGCTCCTACTGGTGGGCCGGCATTATGGCCGTAGACCCACCCCTACTGGAAGGTAACTCACCTCGATGTCGTGAAGTATCTGTACTGTCCTCGGCACGGAAATCGACTCGTCACTACTCCCCAATTCCTACACAACAACCTTCTCCGACTACTATTGCATACTCATAACCCTTACAAGGGTCATTCCAAATCCAAGTCAAATTCAAGGTCAAACCCTGGTCAAAGTCAACATCCGATTGACTCGACTCGCCGAGTTGGCCCGCCAACTCGTCGAGTCCCCATAACTACCAAATGTCTTACTCTCGTCTCTACCCGTCGAGTCTAGCAAGAGCCTGACGAGTTCGCCTTCAACAACGCATCAGACAATTCTTCAACCGACTCGCCGAGTTCGTTCTTGAACTCGCCGAGTTCATCTTCATCCACAAGAAGATTGTTCAGTCTATGACACGCCGAGTTCCCATTGAACTCGCCGAGTCCGTCTTCATAAGTTGGGAGATTGCCTTGGACTCGCCGAGTCTGTTCATACACTCGCTGAGTCCTATGATTTCCAGTTCCAAAACAAACCCCTAGCAGGCTGAGTGTTCCTTCCACTCACCCAAAACCATTTCCAGAAGACGTTTTGGGGAAAAAGCGTCCCGACTCACCGAGTTACCCATGTGACTCGCCGAGTCCCTCTTTGTCCAAAACCATACAGTCGATTTTAGTGGGACTTAATGCGTCAAAACCATAGATCTGGCCTCCTAGGGTCCAATTTATATGTAAAGCTTCAAGCTTGATGCACATGCATGGGGCCTTTGGCTCAAAAAACCATAAAAGGAGGTCTACAAGATGCATGGGGTGTTTATGGCAACAAAGTTGGCACCTTTATGCCATAAAGACCCCCAATAGCCCCAGATCCGAAGTGCAACTTTTAGCACATCCACAAAATTCGATTTTTTTTTGCTTCTCTATACTCATTAAAAGGGTAAAAACAACCCCCAAACAAAATCTAAGAGATAGGCGGTCAAGGTTCTAGCTTTTTACCTCAAATGAGCTGAGAATGGAGTAAAACTTCTGGATCTCCTTGCTTCTACTTGAACTTCCAAACTTCCTTCTCCTTCTCTAACCTCAAATACACAAAAAGATGCACAAAATGGATTGAGAGCACTCAAACAAAGCTAGGGTTTCGAGTTGGGGTATTCTCAAAGTGAGAGGGACGATGGAGGCTGGTTCGGGGCGAGTTAAGTTGTTTAAATAGGGTGCAAACCCTAAATATTAGGGTTTTGTCCAGGGAGCTCCTACTCGTCGAGTCGGTCTTCCGACTCGTCGAGTAGGTCACTTAAACCCCCGATCAACAGTCGAGTCTACTCGACGAGTTGGGCCTCCAACTCGTCGAGTCCCAGAGTAAATTGTAACATTTTCATGGAATTAAATACGTACCAGAAATCGGGTGCTACAAAAGATCAGGGAAGATTAAGCTACTTTCTTGGAATTGAAGTTTTATGTATAAGTGAAGGTGTTTGTTTGAATCAAAGAAAGTATTATCTTGAACTTTTGCATGAATTTGGAATGTTAAGTTGTAAACCTGTCTTAACTCCTTTAGAGGCAAATTTTGTTCCAAAAAGAAATTGTGTTGATAGTGATCCTTTACTTGAGAATGTTACTGAATTTCATAAATTAATTGGGATATTTATATATCTAACTATTAGCAGACCAAATATATCATATTGTGTTCAAATTCTCAGTCAGTATATGCATAAACCTCATAAGTCACATCTGAATATGGCCTTTAGATTGCTTAGATACTCGAAGTCCTGGAAAAGGTATTTCTATAGTTAAGTAAGAAAATTATGACTTAATGGGTTTTGTAGATGCTGACTGGGCAAAATGTCTAAAGTCTAGAAAGTCGGTTATTAGACATTTGGTCTATTTTGGAAATTCATTAGTTTCCTGGAAAAGTAAAAAAAAAGCAATTGTATCCAGGTCCTCAACAGAGTCTGAATATAGAGCTTTGGGTTATGTTACTTGTGCAGTTATTTGGATTTTAACACTTTTATTTGATCTAGGTATAAAAAATTTGATACCTGTAAAAGTTTTTTGTGACAATGAGTCAGCTATAAAGCTTGCGTTAAATCCTGTTTTTCATGAGAAAACAAAGCATTTTCAAATTGATTTACACTTTGTTAGAGAAAAAATAACAAATGGTGTTTTAAAAGTTGAAAAAATAAGTACTTTTAAACAAAGAGCTGATACTTAAACAAAATTTTTAAGTATTTCACAACATAATTTTTTGTTAAATGAAATTGGTTTAGTTAATCCTTTTAACAAAAGTTAATATTCTTTATTAAAAATGTCAAGTTTGAGGAGGGGTGTTAAAAGTTTGTGGTTTTTACAAACTTGACATTTCCAAATATTCCAGGGGTTATATATAAAAGTATTTAAGATTGTTTTTGATATTTATTTGTGTGATCTGGGTTAGTTGTGACATTGTTGCATAGATATGGACTGTAGTGCATATTGGTGATAGTTTAGTCGGGTTGACACGCGGGTCAAAAGCTCCATTTACACGAAGTATAAGTTCAGAGCTGTGTTGTTGATTTTGTTCATTAGTTAGTAGAAACTTTCAGATCACTTTTCTCTTTCTCTCTTGTTGCTGTGTTGAGTTAGGGTTTGTACGCCCAAGTTTGAGTTCTTTAGTTGTTCTTAATCTTTATAGATTAGGTTTGTGTGTGATAGTAATGAGAGTAGATTAGGGTTTATGTAGTGAGGATTTCCTTTGTAATTACTTGAAAACCATATATTTATTTGTCCTAAATTGATATAATAGATGATGATGTTGGGAATGTCTATTTCTACGTTTTTTCACACCCTGTTTTAAGGAAATTGCAAGTTCTAATGTCCAAATCATTCTCCGCTTCATACATTATACATTATGTAACATTATAAGTTGTTTTATTATATATATACACATTATTTTTTATTATAGGAACATACTTTTAATAATTATATAATAATTTATAAACGTTAATTTCTATGTTAATACATAAACACAAAGGATTTTAATTTATAAAAAATGTCTAAATCGATTTCCAAAAGCCATAAGTTATTTCTAAAATTAAAATATAAACACAAAAGTTTTGTAATTTACAAATAATAATTTGTTCGGTTAAAGACGTTAATGGCTTTTGTCATATTTAGACAACTATATTTTTTCATATAGGTTTGATTAGTAAACTTATTTTGCATGTTCATTATTGTGTTAAAACACCGGTAATAACGAGTAATATTACCTTATTTTAATATGTTAAATAAATTTATTGGTTTAACTTTAAGAAAAAAAACATAATTACATAAATATATACAAAAATCAAAGTTTGTTACCCTCTTAGGTCATTAACCCTAGATAAATAAAAAAACTTGGTTATTTTCATAAACAAGTAAAAAAAAAGTTAACTGATTTCCCGATAAATAATGTACATTGTTACTTCATCTTGATTTTCTTATTAATAATCCAAAAATCTATTCAAGACACAAACCTTGTACCTCCAAACTGTATACGATACATACTCCCACTGGACAAGGAAACGCTGCCCTCCTTTCTAAACTGACACAGTCATGCATGAGTTCGTTCATGAACAGTGTGCATCTGAATCAGCATCCCCTCTATCCCTCAAAGAAACCAATAGAAACCACACACCTTTAAGGTAACAGTTACCCTTAATTAATTAATGTCAGGTGGGGTATCCTGCAATCATTTCAGGAAACTAAAAAACACCCATGATTAATTTTCCGTCGTACACGCATGTTTTTAGCATCATACACAGTAACGCCCACGTACTCTGTGCAAAAGAAACGATACATTTGATATCTACTTAAAGAAACCACATAGGATGTGTATGATTTAAAAGGTATAGAAATGAGGCACAATAAAGAAAGAGAAAAGGCTGTACAAGTTGAAGGAGAGAGACGAATGGTCCGGCAGATCAAGGTCAGCACCACAAGCCGCACGAAAGAGAGACGCATTCGACTATCACCTAACACTGCAATTCAGTTTTACGATGTGCAAGATAGGCTAGGGTATGATCGAGCTACCAATGCAATTGATTGGCTCATGAAGGAAGCCAAAGTTGCCATTGATGCACTCGGTGATGCAAATCAAGATGATAATCAGGGGTACCAAATACCAGCTACCACCACCATTTTCAACCCTTCAGAGACATTTCATCCAACAACCTATGATCAGATTCAGCAGAATACGAATCATGAACAAACAAACAGTTTAGATCACAACCTGTCTGCGCTCATGAATCCAATCAACAGATTCCCTCAAGAAATGGACCTCTTTTCAACCTCAAAAGCCTCAGTGGATTTCACATGGAGTCCAAATTACAACAGAGGAGAAGGTTATGGTTTTGTTAATCGTGAACCCATTCAATCCAGTTTCACTCCTCCAATTGTTCATACATCGAACACTGGGTTCTATGGATGTTATTCTCAGCAAGAAATTCAGGTTCAAGAGGATGAAAAGGATAATCTTTGTAGTTGTACCCAGGCCTTACCTCCCCTCTAATACTTCGGTTTTGCATTATCCAGAATAGCACAGATCAAATCTTGAAACCACATGGTACCGAAGTTTCCAAATTCTACTTCTATCAATTCGGTATTTCTTTTTACGTGTAGAAGTATAAGAACTTTTACAGAAAAGTATTTGTTGTAATATTATTTAGACGCAAGAATGGTCCTATGACTTGAATTTTTTTTGGGTTTTGATCCCGAAAGTTTCAAAATCGGAAATATATTGCCCTTATACAATAACTTTTTATTAACACAATTAAAATAAAATACCTCTCTGTATGTTGAACAACAACATCTGTAATCGTCTGTGTTTGTGTATGGATCAGTTGAAGAGTCTGCTGAAGATTGTACCTAAACCGAAGTGGTGATCTCCCAACCCTAGAAAGTATGGCTTGAGGGTAGGTATTTTTAGTGGTGCCGGAGAGCAAAACGGGAGGTTTTCGGAAACTTTAGAGTTGCAGGTTTCTTGTGCATTTAGAGTTGCAGTTTTCCGGCAACTTTAGGGTTTCAGGTTTTCGGGGGTAGTGGTCACAGTTCAGCTGATGGCGGCGACTTCTCCCACGAGGAATTGAGGTGCATAAAAAAACCCGTGTGATGAAAACGATGAATGTGAGATTATTATAGATCATAAGATGTTTGTGTAGAGGTGGAATTAGAGGTGGATGCGGGATAACAGGTGGTAGCGGTGGGAGTTGCATGTTTTTAAGTAAGGAGAGAAAAAGAAAAGATGAAAAAGAGGTGGATGCGGGATAACAGGTGGTAGCGGTGGTCGTCCGTGTCCTATGATACAATCGGAAAGATGGGGAAGAACAATTAGATAAGTTGGTGGGTGTAGATGGGTCTATGATAATTGCCGAAATCTTAGCTAGTGTTTGAACCAAAGCTTACAAATTGTATAATCCATAAAATTTCATAAAAATTTAAACTTTTTCAAACCAACCAAAAATCGTAATTGTTTACATTTTAGTTTTCAAAACATGTTTAACATCAGAGTTTTCTCAAAATCACAAACACAACATGAGGAGGTGCACGATCAAGGCTTTGCATTCCTACCACTACAAGAAATACTGGTATTAGCGGCGACAGCCGTCGCCGCAAAAGAGTAAGCTTGTCGCCGCTAAAAGTATTAGCGGCGACACGTCGCCGCAAATACGTCGCCGCTAATGCTTCGTCGCTAATGCCCTTCTTGTCGCCGCTAATTCTTACCTGTCGCTGCTAAAAACGCGTCATTCCAAATTCCGGTGACAATTCATTCCAAATTCCGCTAATGCCCTTCTCGTCGCCGCTAATACTTACCTGTCGCTGCTAAAAACACACAAAAACATACAAATAACACACAAACACAATTCTGGCGACAATTCATTCCAAATTCCAAATAATAACCATACAAATAACATACAAAAACATACAAATCAAATATATAATTTCAAAAGTCATGAAAAGGAACCTGTGCTAGTGTAATTTAGCGATTTTCCGGTAAGAAATCCAGTTTTCCGGCAACAATTCCGACAACAGATTCGGCAGAAGTAGATTTTCCGACAAGGGTTCAAAAAACATTAAATTAAACACTTAAAACCAGTAAAGAAAACTCCAAAACAGAAGTTGAATAGAAAATAGGGAAGAAATCGGACCTTAGATCGAACTTTTGTCGCCGGAAATGAGTGTGGTCGCCGGTAATAATGGAGCTCCACTGGTGGCCGACGGTAATGGCTGCCGGAGACGAGTCCTGTGGCGCAAACGAGGTCGTCGTCGGAGGTGCAGTCGTCGGTAATCGTTGGAGGAGTGAAAGGAAGCAGAACGAAAAGAAAAGAACGCAGTGGGGGGGGGGGGTTATCTGCGACGAGTATTAGCGGCGACGCTAGGGTTATTAGCGGCGACAAAAACACAGCGCCCTTTTTCCTCACTTCCCACCGTTGGATGAAAAGCAGATCGAACGGACATGGTTGATTTGACGCGGATCGACACTGTAGCATCATTAGCGGCGACCCCTTTAGCGGCGACACCAACTATTAGCGGCGACATGTAACGCGTCAATTACATGTCGCCGCTAATAGCCGGTGTCGCCGCTAAAGGGGTCGCCGCTAATACCGATATTTCTTGTAGTGTACAATTATCTCAGGTATCTAAAACTTAACCCAAAACTATAAACCGAATGCTTAGTGAGTTCCTCCAAAGTAGCAACACAACAAATAACACATATACCATAACAACATACTATGTGTCCAATCAACCATCGGGCTGGAATACCCCAGGCCCCTCAACCATCGGGTTAGAATGTCAATCAACCATCGGGTTGGAATACTCCAGACCCCTCAACCATCTGGTTGGAATGCCAACATACTATGGGTCCAATCATCCTCGGGATGGAATACCCTAGGCCCTCAACCATCGGGTTGGAATGCCCCGGCCTGTTGGCTTGCGCACAAAGCAGTGAAGCCTCAGCCACCAACCAAACATGTGCACATAATACAGATAAACATACCATTAACCATCCAACAAACAAATAAACAGATCTTACATATCACTAGGCATAGTGTGAGTACAAGAATCAATGCGCAAGGACAAGGTTTGAAAACTCAAACCTTGAGTTAATCTTTAAGATCAATGTCTGCTCTTAATTAATGGTTCCAGTCGAGTCTGGTAATACCGGTCAAGATTTGAAGAAAAGATTCAACAAAGTACTCAATATTAAATAAAGTAAACTAGGAGTATAATCAATGTAAATACATTTAATGAACAAGAAAAATGTTGTGAAAGATCTGTTGGATATAGTGTCTAAGTCCATAACTTTATTTGGTATGTATTTGACCCGACCCGGCATGGTCCATTTGGGTTGCATGACATTGCAATACTTGGATAGACTAAATGAGAGAATAAGACACTTATGATTATTAATATATTATAAGTTCTAATATATTAATAATAGTATTATTTAATTAGTATTGATCAAGTATTAATCTAGTGATCAAAGTGAGACTAATTAAATATATAGGGTTGATTATGACAATCATCAATTCTTTTATGGTGGATTAATGATCCATGGTTTATGGGTTTGGTTATAACCATATGGAGCTCCATGGATAGTCTATGGGAGTTACAAACCCATGGGTCATGGGAAATCAAGAGTCATGGCAATTAAGGGTCTTCATGAGTAAACCCTAATTGTGACAACACTATAAAAGGAACCCTATGGCTAGCAAAATGGTGAGCTAGTTGACCTAGTGTTACTAGAGAGGGCATAACCGATTTTGAGTGCTAGAAGTATTCTCTCAAGTTATTCCAAGTCTTGTGGTGTTGTGTGAAGCATTTGAGGCACAACATTTGGGGTGCTAGGCTCACAAAGTCTTGAAGGAATCCAAGCAACAACAAGGTATGTATTTCTACTAGTTTTTATGTTTTATGTAATCCCCATGCCATGCTAGTTAGGAAATAACCTTGAAAAAGAAATTTGCATGTATATAGAGAAAACATAGATTCAAGGTTATTAGGGTTGCATGTACACTTAGGAAGTGTTAGAATGCTCAAAAACCCATCAGTGGTATCAGAGCCTAGGATTGTTTTCTGTATACTTGATGCAAAACTGCTTAAAAATCGAAAATTCTGCATTCTGACGACTGGACTCGACGAGTCCATGGGGAGGACTCGCCGAGTCCATGAACAAATTCATCCTACTCGACGAGTAGAATAATGCACTCGACGAGTAGGAGCGTACTGGGCAGTTTTTTCGAGTTTTGTTGCTGGAAATGGATTAAGATCATTATCCCAATCTGTTTTGGACTTGTAAAATCTGTTTTTCAAAATGATAATGATTATGTTAACCTATTTTACATGACTTTTATCAATTTTCAAGTATTGTATATGTTTATATGATTTTCTTGAAATTGCTTGACATGAATTTGTGTTCTTATGAGTTTTTAGAAGATCATAGGAATTATATGTAACCTCCATGTGTGTTTAATTCATGATCTTAATGGCTATGATGGTGTCCATAACTTGTCCTCAAGTTATGGATAACCAAAAGTCACTTCTTTTAATTATGATTAAAGAACTAAAGAGGTTTCATAAAATGAAGAGTCTTCATTTTATGAACCATTAAAACTCATAAGTTACAAATTGAAGAGACTTGGAATAGTTTCAAATCTTGCCCTCAAGTTTTGGAATTTGAAAAGTCTTACACTTTAATACTTTAATTCCAAATTAAACCTTCGATTTTTAAAAAGTTTAAAAATCAACACTTATACTATTATTATAATTTTATTATATAGATATGTATAAGAATATGTCATTCTTACCGTTAGTAGGCCCCATTCACGAAGCCGATCTATAAGGGGGGGTATAAGGTTGTTGCCTATAAAATGGTGACTTAATGGGTGTCCACTCTCACCCACCGCTTCCTTGATCGGTGGAGGGTCGTTAGCCGAACGGGTAGGATACGACTTTAAATACTCGTTAAAAGTATAATGAATTATAAAGTAACTATCCATTATAAATTCCCAATCTTAGTTACTTTAGGAAAATGTGAAATTGGTGCTAGCCCATAAAATTACACTTTGTACCTTACCAAGTCGTTAGTGGAGCGTGTGTGGTTAACCGGCACACTAACATGGACTAGTAAGAGTGGCAAAGGGTAACTTAACCTTATTATAGATCGGTGGAGCGTGTGTGGTTAACCGGCACATCGATTAGGTAATATTGTTGAGGGTACCAAGTCAATTTGTATGGTTATTCACACCTTGTTTGTGATCCTCGGCATCCCAGTCACAAACTTGAGAGGGCACAATCGAGATTCAAACATGCCATTGAAAAGTTCAATGTATCTCAAAAGATCTAGGAGTTTCAAAACCAATAAAACCTAATAATAAAATATTTCGTTCTTATGGTGGAAATTGGTAAATCGTCATTTACCTACCTTCAAATATTTTATAGTATGGATTACGGCATCCCTCTTCCAACTATAAATAGTTTGTTGGATCCTAGCCTTAATATTTCATTTGGGTGAATTATTAAGGATTCCTAATCTAATGAAACTTGTCTTTCTTTCCTTTCAGATGTCTTCCAACAATGTTTCTGGCTCAAACCCAACAGGCTCCTTTTCCCTTATGAACTTGTGTGGTAAGGTCATCTTTGATGGATCCAATTTCAATGAGTGGATCAGAAACATCAGAATGATTACCCGCTATGAGGACAAAGAATATGTCCTCGATAGGGAGCTTAAGGTTGTGAGTGAAGCCACTGCTACTCCTGAAGAGTTTGCGGAGTTTGTTACACATGAAAAGGATGCTACTAAAGTAGCATGCATCATGATGGCCACCATGACTCCTGAACTTCAAAAATCCTATGAAGATTTCTACCCCTATGAGATGCACCTGGATCTGATGGAAAGGTACCATCAGAGCGCGCGTCAGGAGAAGTATGAAATCATCTCCTCCATGATAACCGCAAGGATGAAGGATGATGAACCCATCACCGGTCACTTGCAGAAGATGCAAATGTTCGTTGACCGGTTGCTGAAGCTAAATGTTGACTTTCTTGAGGAAATGGCGATTGACATCATTCTCCATTCCTTACCTCCAAGTTATGATCAGTTTCGTATGACTTATCATATGAATAAGGAGGAAGTCACACTTAGCAAACTTCAAGGACTCTTAAGGACAACTGAAAATGGCCTTAAGGGTAAAGCGGTTGCTACTTCTACTCCTTCAACAACCCCTGTTCTGGCTATTGGGCAGGGAAAAGGTAAGAAGAGGAAAAGCCCTTCGAAGGGTACCAAGGGTAAGACTCTTGATGGTTCCTCTTCAAGTGGGACAAAGAAAGGTCCCATTACTCCTTCTTCAAACCCAAAGGAAGCACAGTGCTTCTATTGCCAGGATAAGCGACACTTCAAGCGAAGCTGCCCCAAATATCTGCAAGATCTAAAGGATGGGAAGGTTAAACCCACCCATGCAGGTATTTACACAATATTGTCTGACAACTCATCTAATGCTAATTCTTGGGTGCTTGATACAGGGTGTGGTATTCACATTTGTACTGATTTTCAGGCACTAAGAAGAAGTGAGCAAGTGGAGCACGGGAAGATAAACTTAGTCATGGGCAACAGGAAAGCATTACCTGTTACCAAGATAGGAGTTTATTCTTTGTTGCTTAATAATGGGTTAATGTTAGATTTGAATAAGTGTTGTTACTCGCCCGAAATGGCGAGAAATATTATTTCTTTTCATGGCTTGTACAAACAAGGTTTTTCATTTTCATTTGATAATAAAAATGGTGCTATTAATGTTTATTACAATGATGTATTTTACTTTAAAGCATTACCTTGTGATGGTGTATATGAAGCCGTGAATGTTGTAGACAGTCTAGGAAATAATGTGTTGTATATTGATTCTTCAGATAGCTTGGATAAATCATCCTTGTGGCATTGTCGTCTTGGACATGTTAACAAGAAGCGCATAGGCCAACTCCAAAAGGCTGGAGTCTTGGAATCATTTGACCTCAAGTCAGATGATAGTTGCGAGTCTTGTTTACTTGGAAAAATGACAAAGTCACCCTTCACAGGTACTTGTGATAGGGGTGAAGGTTTGTTGGACCTTGTACACACGGATGTGTGTGGGCCCTTCAGAGTTGCTACAAGGGATGCTAATCGTTATTATGTGACTTTTACTGATGATTACAGTAGATATTGATATATTTACTTAATCAAGCATAAGACAGAAACCTTTGAAAAATTCAAAGAGTTTAAGCAGGAAGTGGAGAATCAATTGGGCAGGAACATCAAGATGCTCCGATCCGATCGAGGAGGAGAGTATCTTAGCATTGAGTTCCTTGACTATCTTAAGGAATGTGGGATTGTCTCACAATTGACACCTCCCAGAACACCACAGTTGAATGGTGTAGCTGAGAGGCGCAATCGAACCTTGCTGGATATGGTTCGTTCCATGATGAGTCGAGCTTCGTTACCAATCTCTTTCTGGGGGTATGCCTTAGAGACTGCCGCCCATATCCTTAATCTAGTCCCTACTAAAAAGGTTGCCAAAACACCTCACGAGATGTGGACTGGGAAAGTTCCCAATTTGGACCATATCAAGATTTGGGGTTGTGAAGCTTTCGTGAGGCGTGAGACTCATGATAAGCTTGAACCTCGAAGTGAGAGGTGTATTTTCATCGGCTACCCACAAAGATCCTTTGGTTACCTCTTCTACAGACCCAGTGATAATGTGGTCTTTATAGCAAGAAGAGGAGTCTTTCGTGAGAGAGAATTCATAAGCCAAGGGGACAGTGGGAGGCAAATTGACCTTGAAGAGCTTCAAGAGTCAAGTGGTGAAGGAACCTCAAATGCTATCGACCAACCTGAGGAGGAAACTCCTGTTGATCCGATAGATGAGTCTGTACCTCCAAGACGTTCCACTAGGGTGAGGAGCACACCTGATTTTTATTATGGTTATCATATCACCACTGAAGGTGATACATTTATTAGTGATAGTACACTAATAGATTTGGATGAACCTAATAATTACAGGGAAGCCATGGCAGGCCCTGAGTCTGCTAAATGGAAGGAGGCTATGGACAGCGAGATTCAGTCCATGTATGACAATCAAGTTTGGAACTTGGTTGACAATGTACCAGGTCGCAAGACAGTTGGGTGCAAATGGATCTTCAAGAAGAAGACCGACATGGATGGGAAGGTACATACTTACAAAGCGCGACTGGTTGCGAAGGGCTTTACTCAAACTCCGGGAGTTGACTATGATGAGACCTTCTCACCAGTAGCTAAGATTAAGTCTATTAGAGTATTGTTAGCCATAGCTGCATTTCATGATTATGAAATATGGCAAATGGATGTCAAAACCGCTTTCCTTAATGGAAAGTTGGCTGAGGATGTTTACATGGCTCAACCAGAGGGTTTTGTCGATATAAGATACCCTAATAGAGTGTGTAAGCTTGATAAATCCATTTATGGATTGAAACAAGCATCTCGCAGATGAAATCTTTGCTTTGATGAGAAAGTCAAAGAGTTTGGCTTTTCTAGGAGTGAGGATGAGTCTTGTGTGTATGTCAGGGCTAGTGGGAGCATAGTTAGCTTCTTGGTGTTGTATGTGGATGACATACTTCTCATAGGAAACGACGTCTCAACCTTACAGGAGGTTAAGTCCTGGCTTGGGAAGTGTTTCGCTATGAAGGACCTTAGGGAAGCTGCCTATATCCTAGGGATAAGGATATTGAGAGATAGGAGTAAGAGACTAATTGGACTTAGTCAAAGTACTTACTTGGATAAGGTGCTGAAGAGGTTCAGCATGCAAGAATCCAAGAAAGGGGAATTACCCGTCCAGAGTAATGCCAAGCTGAGTAAGACTCAGAGTCCGAGTACAGAGGCTAAGATAGCTGAGATGAGTCATATACCATATGCTTCCGCTGTGGGCTCGATCATGTATGCTATGACTTGTACTCGCCCTGATGTGGCCTTTGCTTTGAGCATGATCAGTAGATATCAAGGGAACCCTGGCAAGGCACACTGGACAGCGGTAAAGAACATTCTCAAGTATCTGCGGAGGACTAAGGATTGGGTCCTTACCCTCGGAGGCAGTGATGACTTGAGAGTGGAAGGATATAGCGATGCTAGCTTTCAGACTGATAGGGATAATTTCCGCTCTCAGTCAGGCTGGGTCTTTATCCTAAATGGAGGGGCAATTATTTGGAAAAGTTCCAAGCAGGAGACAGTAGCTGATTCTACTTGTGAATTAGAGTACATAGCAGCAAGTGAAGCAGCTAAGGAGGCGATATGGCTAAAGAACTTCATCGGAGACCTTGGAGTTGTACCAGCTATAAAGGAGCCAATGGAAATTTTCTGTGACAATGAAAGTGCGGTTGCTTTGGCTAAGGAACCGAGAGATCACGGGAGATCTAGACACATTGAAAGAAAATACCATTTCATCAGACATCGAATAGAAGAAGGACTCCTCGTGGCTAAGAGGGTATCATCAGATGAGAACCCGACAGATCCCCTCACGAAGGGACTGAGCAGGGTTAAGCATTTACAGCATGCGAGGCGCATTGGGCTGAAGGATGATATTAGTTTCAATAATTAGATTCCTGAAACTTGTAAAATGTAATTGACATTTGATGATAAATAAAAGTTGTTATTTATTTATGAGTAAGGTGTTACTATCTTGTGTTGATTGTTTACTATGTTTCAATTTTGCATGTTTTTACTTCCAAAATAATTATGTTATTATTCAAACCATCCACAGTCAGTCAAACTTTGGAAGTAAGTATTGATTTAAGACTGTCATGAATTTGGCTTGTATGATTTGTCTAAAAGTGCTTTGGACAATGCAATGGTTGCTACAACATTCATGAGTACTCATAAGGGCTGAGTATTGGATCCAACCCACGCTCACTTGCATCACTTCATGGAATTTATCTCGAGTGATCGTGAGACGGTAATATCATATAAATCTTCAAACCTAGAGATATGAGTTGTTGACTATGAGTTGGTTATTCATTGATTGCACGAAAACGCATTGGTAACTCGATGTCATAAAACGTGCCTTTGTGAATAATTCAACAAGTAGTTAGTACAAGCATATCAGTCGAAGTTTATCTGTTCCTTCTAGAAATAGAAGCGATATCTGGGCCCCTCGATGATTTGGTTTTGACCTATGTACCGGGCCCGGTCAGAACCTAATTGATGTGTTCAATTTAGTTCTATGTCGAAACAAATCAGAGATCGAGAAACAAATGCTGGACAATAAGAAAGACCATGTTCCATGTGTTTGTCTGGCTGATATCATGAGAACAGAGGATTATATGATCACTTATCTTAAATGGCGTATCATCATCATCTCAGTTCCGAGAGACTTTGAAAGAGCTACGATTGCTAATCGGATTTTGAAGTCATATTTGCAAATATAGTTATTAGACTTATCTAAGTGGGAGACTGTTAGATATAGTGTCTAAGTCCATAACTTTATTTGGTATGTACTTGACCCGACCCGGCATGGTCCATTTGGGTTGCATGGCATTGCAATACTTGGATAGACTAAATGAGAGAATAAGGCACTTATGATTATTAATATATTATAAGTTCTAATATATTAATAATAGTATTATTTAATTAGTATTGATCAAGTATTAATCTAGTATTAATCTAGTGATCAAAGTGAGACTAATTAAATATATAGGGTTGATTATGACAATCATCAATTCTTTTATGGTGGATTAATGATCCATGGTTTATGGGTTTGGTTATAACCATATGGAGCTCCATGGATAGTCTATGGGAGTTACAAACCCATGGGTCATGGGAAATCAAGAGTCATGGCAATTAAGGGTCTTCATGAGTAAACCCTAATTGTGACAACACTATAAAAGGAACCCTATGGCTAGCAAAATGGTGAGCTAGTTAACCTAGTGTTACTAGAGAGGGCATAACCGATTTTGAGTGCTAGAAGTATTCTCTCAAGTTATTCCAAGTCTTGTGGTGTTCTGTGAAGCATTTGAGGCACAACATTTGGGGTGCTAGGCTCACAAAGTCTTGAAGGAATCCAAGCAACAACAAGGTATGTATTTCTACTAGTTTTTATGTTTTATGTAATCCCCATGCCATGCTAGTTAGGAAATAACCTTGAAAAAGAAATTTGCATGTATATAGAGAAAACATAGATTCAAGGTTATTAGGGTTGCATGTACACTTAGGAAGTGTTAGAATGCTCAAAAACCCATCAAGATCTTGACTTGAGAGAAAAGTGAAAGTGAAATAAAGAGATTTTTTGCTATCTTTGGAGTAACAATGCCCGTTTTCTTGTCATTCAAATCACTCCTTAAATAGACTAAGGAGGAACATCGTACAAACTAGTAAACATTCCTAGGACTGGATAATAATCAGTCACTGACAAACTGATTATCTAAAAGATACATAAAGGAAAGTCCTATGAAACGTTACATCAATAATAAGACAAGAAACATTAAATGTTTGAACAGACTATAAATCTCGGATCTTCACTACATCTCGGAATGATCTCCATCTCATACTCCATCTCTATCTCGGACTTCACAAATCTCGGACTCAGCTGACTTCAGATCTTTATTACTTGTGATTTCTAGAGGTTCACTTTTCATGTTTCAATAATCTCCCCCTAAGTGAAGTTAGCAATCAAGTTACCTTAGTTAGCTTCTTCATTGATGAACACATAAGCTCTGTATAGCCAGTTTCAGACTTCCAGATACCATTGAAGTTGACTTATGAACATGGTCTTCACATGCTCCGTGGCTTCTGACTTGGCTGCATTTGTGATGAACTTTTAAAGAACTTTAGAGACACGAGATGCTTGTCTAGGACTTGGAAAAAGTCATTTTTTTGTCTTCTTTTGCAAGTAGACGTATCCCAGCACTGGTTCATCAATTGGTCCTTATGCCAAAATCTCAGCATCAGGCAGCTTGTAGTAAATCTCTGCCAAGAACTTTTTAGTTCGGAACAAATGAGCAAGTTCGAAGTCACAACTACAAAACTTAGCAACATAATCCTTGAGATAGTTCATTGCAGCACTGTAGGCAACAATGCTCATTTGACTGTCTTGGCGATTTCGGAAGTGAGCAGCAATAGTCAAGATGTCGTTTGGATTTATGGAGGGGAAGTCTGTGTCCGTGATGGTAAGTTGTGTTGACTTGTTCCGAAAAATTTAATAGCGGTGCAACAAGTATTCTAAGTCGAATTTGCTTAAGACTTTTCTCTGAACCCAGATATCTTTGTAATTCTCTTCCGAGACCACACTTCTTTTTGGGACTTGCGTTCATGGAGTAGAATTTCTTCAATCTTTCTCTGTCAGTTCTGATGATCATTTAAGGATCATCCTCTGGGTGGAGAGGAGCAAATTTGATGTAGTATCTTCCATAGGGAGAGATGGGTAGATCAATCTGGTCCGATTCTTGAGTTGGTAGATCATAATACATGAATGGGGACAGTATCATGATCATGAATTATTCCTTCACGACAAAGTGGGGAAAGGCCTAACATTGGATTGGGGTTGTCTTTTAGAGTTTGAATCCTAATGCTCTCTTCAAGGGCTTGATTTATTTGTGCTTGAGACCAACCTTCAGACTTCTTGGTGGTCTGTTCAGAGCTATGCAATTCCAAGATAGGCTTTTTGCCTTTGTCTTGTTGTTTGTTCAAGTCATAGATGACTTGCTGGATGTTCTTAGCAATTGTGAACTCTGGAGGAGGAGGAATCAGAGTTTCTTTCGGGATGTCGTCAGGTTTCCATAGTGGAGAACCTTCATCAATTGTAACTACTCTCGGAGAGGGAATAGGAGGCAACATCGAATGGGTAGCTCGGAATGCGTCAATTGCGAGCTTAGTCTTTGCCTTAGCCATTTCACGGCTTTTTTTTGTAAAACATCAGCCAAGGATGATGGCCATGAAACAGTAGACCATATCCTTCGTTCTTCCTCTGAGAGAGTTTTCGCCGAAAATTTCCTTGGAGCTTCAATTCCTACCACAACATTTGTGATGTACTCGACATCTTCATCATCATCAGAAGTAGTACCTGTGGAAACAATTTGAACATCATCATCGTCAGATTCGTCTCGGATTTTAAACTCTGAGGCAGGCTTCCAAGAGATAGTATGATCTCTTTTGCTTGGTCCTTCTCCCCCTCTTGCATCGGATGGCCCTACAACCGAGGCAAGTCTAGCTGATGCTTGGAATTCCGAGAGCCTATCAAACACCTTTTGGAAACTGGTGTTCATGTTCAATGTCAGGGCATCATAGGCTTTAGCGGTAAGAGCTTGAGCTTTCAAGTGGTCGAATAGAGTGGCAAGAATGGAAAGCATTTCATCGAACTTGTTGTTCGGAATGTCCACTATATTCCAACAAGCTCAAAGGAGTTTGATGAAGACTTGCTGCATGATAAGATTCATTTCATCTTTCTTCTTGATCTCTTTCTCCATCCTCTGAATTTTCTTTTTATGCTTGACATGGGTTTGCATTATCAGCTCATTTGTGGCGCTAATCATGTCATCATGAACCTTGAGCATAGTGGTGATTGTGTCAAGGTAGTGGTCCAGACTTGAGTTGTATTTTTTCTCAACCTCCTCAATTGGGTGCTTGAGTCGGAGGAGATGAGTTGATTTAGCTGTTTTGTCCTTTCTGCATCCGAGGGCCCATGTTTCTTTACTTCGGATAAAGAGTGGAGAATGACATCAAGCTTGGTGTCGAGACCAGAAACTTTGACATCGATTTTGGAATCAAGTTGTGCAACTGACTTGTCTAAAGATTCCATTTTTGAGATTGTAGAGGACACGTTGTCTCAGAGTTCCAACAGGGCAAATGGATCAACATAATTTCCAGCTGAAGATCCAGTGTCCGAGGTGGAACTCTCAGACTTAGCTTTATCACTCTCTTGATTGATTGGAGGTTCAGAAGGGGCAGGATTGTTTGCAGTGGTTGTTTGATTTTCCTTGGGAGGATTCATTTCTTTTTCACCTCCAAGTTCCCTTTTTGTTAGATTCATGTTAGGTGATTATGAGTCATGTGAATAATAAAATTACAAATTCTTGTTTCTGATAAACAATGGTTAATCGTTATCGAGTATAGATATATATTCGAGAAGTTGGTAAATATATTAATACAACTTCGACTATTTAGGTTCTAGTTTTAACTACTTTTCATTGTTGTAGCAGATGTTTTTTTAGGATAAGGTATAATAAGCTTTGAGAAGAGGCATTAACCAGGAAGATAACATAAATGAATCATGGTGGCAATTCAACAAACAGTTGGTGTGCACAACCAAAATTCACATAAAAATAGAATTCCTCTACATTTTAAAGGCTTGAAAACCAACAGCTAAACAATGAACACAACTTAGCATGAATATGGTGGGAGGAACTGGGAAACATGAAGCCCTATAAATACAAAAAAAACATTCAACACCACTAAATCCATGTTAATCAGCCATACAAACACACACTTATTTTTCCATCACCGAAAAATCACCAAACATCATCTCCTCAACGCTCATTTACAACCTTGAAGCGCGACCTCACAACCTCACATTCAAATCGAAAAAAAAAGAAATAACAAGAAGCGAGAAGAAGGGGATGTAATCGAACCAGAAAAGGAAAAAACAATACATGCGGTTCGTGGAGGTGCGATCGATTTTGAGAAAGGAAAAAGAGAACCTGTGATTTTGGGTGACCTGGTTTGTCGGTCGAAGTATGAAGAGGGACGAAGACATCCGATCGATTAAAGGGAGAAAGAAGGTGTGAATTTTGGAGGTTGTGGTTGTTGATCGATAATTAAGAAAGGGAAGAACGAGATGCAGGAAGGATTTGAACATACCATTTTTACGATCTCTTCTTGGTTTGTGTGGCATGGAGCAAAAAGCCTTAGATTTTAGGGGTGGGGGGTGTGTTTTAAGCGGGATACATGGAAACGAAGGTAGGATTTTGTAAGGCGGGGTTTTCTCATTTTTAGCGATTTTATTTTCCCGCTGGATACTAAGGGGGAAGACGCGCATTCCTAAAAAAAATATAAAACGACGACTAATTTTAGGACACACAAAAGTGTGTGTCCAATATCCTTCAAATTTTAAAAGAGATGAGATTTTTTACATCACCCACTTTTGCATGTCTTAAATTTGTGTGTGTCGTTGTTCACGTGCCATTAAAGGTCTGTTTTCTAGTAGTGGGCGTACTAGGGAGGTACGCAGGGCGTACTCTGTAGGAATAAATTTTGGGTCATTTTGGACTTTGGGTCATTTTGGGTTTGGGTTATGTTTTGTTGGGCCAATTACGGGAAAGGGTAAAATAGTCTTTTACCCCCTTTGCATGATGGAATATCATTGGACCTTAGATTATGGGTGATTGCCTTAATTATTGATTAGGGATGATTTTGGTTATGTTCATTGTGAGGAGCCCGGTAGCAGTAGCGCGTGTGTGATTCGGTTATCTCTAGATTGAGGTGAGTTTCCTCACTATACTTGTAGGTCGAAGGCACCAATGCCGACCCACCAGAATGTGTTAGGTAGAACGCTAGTTGTCTTTGTGACTCTTGCATTGTATATTGGGCTGGGCCGATGGACATGCATGTAGGGCTAGGCCCAATTGCTTGAGAGGGTTGGGCCCACTGAATGTTGGGCTAGCCCCATTATATGACGGGCTAGGCCTAAATGTATGTTGGGGTGGACCCAGTTTTTAGGAAGGGCTAGGCCCATTAATAAGGGTTGGGCCTAATGATATGTATGGTATGTGGTATTTTGGGGAACTCACTAAGCTTTGTGCATACAATTTTATGGTTATTGTTTCGAGGTACTTCCAGTTCTAAAGGGAAGGGCTATTTATGATTTTTATTCCGTGTGAATGCAATAACATCCCCTAGAGTTTTATTCTGTGTGGCTGTTTATGATTTTTACTCTGATGTTTAAAAAATATGTTGAAACAAGAAAGTGACCCTCTTCAGCTAAGAAGGATCCGAAGACCTCATGCCTTGTGAACCAAAGAAGACTTACCCGGAGACTGTTTTTGTGATCATGTGAACCCGGAGACATGAAGAAGACTCGCAGATGAACACAACATGAAGACTGTTTGAGGTTACCTTTTTACTGACTTTGCTTGTAATCGTAGTATTATCCGGTGTACCATTCAGGGTCACCGAAGTTAGATACTTTATGTTAGTCTATAAATAGAGCCTCCCACTTCATGTTTACTTACCAATTCAGAGCTTATCAATACAAGATCTTTCATCTCTATATCTCAAGTTATCTTACTAATACTTAAACTGAGTCCCTCTTCACTTATGTTGCTCATCATATGCTAACTTGTGTTTGCATGCAAACCATGGTACGATTCGACTAAGTGTCTACTTGTTTAATGCTTATTTATATAAACTTGCTTCTATTTACTTTCCTTACATTTCCGCAATCTAACCTATCTAACTTTTATTGTTGAGCTAACAAGATCCATTGAGATTAACTTATTATTGTGCATCTTATTATCTCGTTACTAACTTTTATCAAGTTTTTCTCTCAACAATTGGTATCAGAGCCAAAGTGGTTGCCTTTTAACTCCTTTCAAAAAATCGATTTTTTTTTCAACAAGCTCTGACTTAAAAGGCCTTCTATACCACTATATCTCATTGTTTTAAGAAAACAAGGAAAAATGGCTCAAGCTTATTCTCTAAACGTTTCAAATAGTTATGGAGGTTCTATGAGAGCTCCAATACTTGTTGTAAGTGAATATCATCATTGGTCTCAAACAATGGAAAGATATTTAAAGAGGCTCGGAAGAGATGTTTGGAGATCTATAGAAGAAGGACCCCATGTCCCTATTCTCACTCCTATTGCAGTTGATGGTTCTTAAGCAAGACTTGGTGGAGGTCCAACAGCCATGAACAGACCTACCAACGATAATCTAGAAAAAATAAAGAAAGATGCAATTGCTTTCTACGAAATCTCTTGTGGCATTGCTCCAGACAACTTCAACATCATCATCAGCTGTGAATCTGCCAAAGATATCGGATGTTCTAAAAAATCTCTATCGAGGGTCAGAACAAGCTCAAGACAAAAAGCTCACTACTTCTCTCAACAAGTTCACCAACTTTAAAGCTTTACCTCGTGAAAGTCTTGATGACGCCTTTAAGAGATTCAACCTCATTATCACCAAACTTTCGAACGCTGGTACTGTCAGAAGCAATCACGAAACCAACATGTGGTTCCTGAATGGATTGGGTAGACATTGGACTACGACTAAGATGATAGTTCAAGGAGACAGAAAGATCCAAACTCTCTCAATGTTCAAAATTTACGGTGATCTTCAGGCTCAAGAATCAACAGTGTTAAAAGAATGTGCAGACTTGGGTGGACCACTAGCTTTGATGGATCAAACTCCTCAGTTTTCCATCAAAACTCCTCAGTATCCCTATTTCGGGGAGTCATCCTATCAACACTCATATGACAACTCACTGTAGTCGTATGAAGCAGATGCCGAACTTGATGACGAAAAAGAGTTCCAAAACGTCATTGCTCTTGTCAACCAAAAGATCAATAGACTACCACCACCCACTTTTCGCAAAAATCAACAGTTCACCAAACCACCTTTCACCCGAAACTTCAACCCGCAAAACAACCGTCAAATATATCCCAAAAATCCTCATCACCAATCTCAGCCATAGAATGGTCCTCAGACAAAGGATACCCAGTAGACTAACAAATCATCAGACTCCGGTACTACTACCAAATACAAAGACGGAGTTCTTGTCTGTCATAAGTGTCACAAATAAAACCACTTTGCAAGAGACTGTAAAGAAAACGTGGTAAAAGACAAAGCATTCTATCTCAGAATGGCTCAAGAAATGGAAGATAAGGAGAAAGAAAAGGCAAGAGCTTATGTTACCCAAGTTCGTAGGGATCATCAGGTATGGTCCTCGGGTGATGAAGACGAAGAGCTTGACAACAACCGAAAGAAAAGAAAAATATACATGCTGGCAGCGAGTAAGGAAGACGGATCAACCAACCTGCAGAGGAACTATTGCTACATGGCAAGGAAAGGGACCCTTAGCATTGTTGAGTAGGTAAAAATTACGATTCAGTCTAATAATTATAGCATTCATGATTGTGAGCCTCATTTAGAAAGACTTAATGACACATGTTTCGCTGTCCTTACAGACTACAACAAAGCCCTAGATGAAAAGAGCATAGCAACCCAAGAGCCGTACCATGTGAGAGGAAGACTAGCAGACAAAAAGCTTAAGGTCACTATGTTAGAAAAAGATTTGTTGTTAGAAAAAGATGCTAGAGTGCTAAGTGAGACTCAATTAAATATTGATTTTAATTAACGGGATCTTGCCCGAAAAGAAATTATACGTTTGAATCGTTTAATTGAAAAACTGTTGAATGAAAGTGCAGCCATTGAGAACTTAGTTAATAATGGGACTGTTGATAACACTTACAATTGGGGATGGTCCAATGGGTACTCTACTGAAGAGAACTCTCCTCCTCGGTTTGATATCGATCGTCCCTATGTCCCACCAGATCGGACTTTTCATTATCCAGTCAATGACAAGACTGTTCCCGAAGACATTCAATTTCACTTCGGCAGACTTCATGATCTAAGTAACGATTGTGTGATCGAGGAAATTCTTCCCGAATCCTCAGCAAACGTCGAAAGTTTCTTACCTATCATCGGTACTGTTAGATCTGAGTCCCAGTGCAGTTCCATAGTAGACGAAGAAATTGTTTTGGAAGGACCAGAATTGGTTATAGACAACCCATCCTTGTCCTTCAAGACATGTCCTAACCAAGAGTTTCCATTGACTTACTCTTTATGGTACTCCAGTTCACGTTACCTCAGACCCCGGTCAAATCCACATCTACTCTTCAGCCTATCTTACATGAACTTCCCATTGATAATTTTGAGTTTGGATAATGTTCTCAAAATCATGAACCTTCTAGTTCTGATGAATCAACTCCTAGGTCGATACCTAGATCTCATAATTTCAAAAAACCTCAATTAATGCATCTGTTGTAGTTCCACCAAAAGTTGAGGCAAAATTGGCTCTGAAAAATGACGTCAAATCCCGACTTGCAAAGCGGGATGTTGAATCCAAAAACAAAACTTTCAAAACTCAGGCCAAATTTTCAAACAAAATGAATTTTGAAAAACCCATCACTGCAAAAACCTTTTAAAATCACACTGTTGTCGATAGATCTTGCAAAAAGTCATGTACAGTGACAAAATCTTTTGAAACCAACACGACTGTATCCTCTCAAAAAGGAAGTCACTTTCACAAAATTCCTTAAAAGAACCAAAAATGAAGGGTATTTTACACACTTCACATTATTTGAAAACCCTTTAATCATTCAGAAAGTCAAAACATACGACCAGGCCTTTTAACAAGTCTTTTACAAACTCAAAGGACACTTCTGTAAAACACAACCCAAGGACCAGTTTAAAGAAGAAGACCACATCCTTCATATCGTTGACCAATTATGGACTATGGATTAATAAAAACAACCTCACTTTTTGTATCTATCCTCTGTCAAATGAGAAACGCCAAATCCCACCTCGAAATGCTCAAAATAAAGTCGAACATCATGGACATAGACAAACATGGAAAAAGAAATCTGTTCACATGCATGAATCTATTAATAATGTTTCCCACGTTACCTCGGACTCCAAACTAGTTTGGGTGCCCAAACTAACCAACTGATTGTGCAGGCTATGTGTAAGGAGGACCATGAAGAAGAATGGTTAATTGATAGTGCCTGCTCCTTACACATGACTGGAATGTCAGAATACCTTCGTGACTTCAGTCCAAATCAGTGGTGGTCAACACATCACCTTCGGGAACAACGCAAATGGGATAATCAGGGGATATGGAGTGTTAACTACGGGTAGCTTCTCTATTTAATGAGTAGCTTA
The DNA here is from genome assembly GCF_052849685.1 of Lactuca virosa. Taxonomy (NCBI): domain Eukaryota; kingdom Viridiplantae; phylum Streptophyta; class Magnoliopsida; order Asterales; family Asteraceae; genus Lactuca; species Lactuca virosa. The sequence goes on from NC_136426.1 coordinate 274,618,412, forward strand.
CGTAGAGGGTCTAAAACACAACTTGATCAGTGTTGGTCAATTGTGTAAAGATGGTCATCAGGTAGAGTTCGACGAGTATTGCTACATCATGATGGTCAATTGTGCCAAGTATGGGAGGACCCACGATGGGAGTTGTCGTGAGAAAGGAAGGGGTTGCTTCAGTTGTGATTAAACTAGTAATTTCAGTAGGGATTGTTCCTGCGGCTCGACTCCGATGTGTTTTCACTGCAACCAGGTGGTAATAAGAAGGCCGACTGTCCGAAGTTGATAGGTGGAGCAGTAAATGCATCTACTCTAGTTACTTTGAGGATCACTGACGATCGTGAGGGCAGGACGGAGAGCACAACAGCGAGGAGTCAAGCATTGTAGTTGCAGGCACGAGAGACCACAGTTCCATCAGATGCTATCACATGTATATTATCTTTTGTTTTTCCTCGTTCCTTATTATTTATATATATGTGCCTTCGGATCATGTGTTTGTAGGTGTGTAAGACATTATCTTCGGTTTAGTTTCTCTGTATCTTCCTGGTTAGTATTATCGAGGGTCGTTATATGTCATTCTGCATGCCGAGAGTCATGAGTGGGGCACATCTTGTTGGGATAGATTTAGGTTGTCAGCCATATTGGTGTGGGCCTGTGGGGGAAATAAATTATGGGTACCGCTTGGAAGCTCAGTAGTCGCATCAGCGTGTTAGTTCAACAATAGGGCAGAGGAAGTTTTAGTGCAAGTTCGTTTGATTATTGGAATTCAAGATAGTTGTGGGGTGTAAGGGATCAGACATGATTCGAGTGTAAGAGAGTTGTCACCGGGTTGACGTTCTCAGGTTTGTGAAGGTGGTCCTCGCATTAGAAGCTTTAAGGAAAAGATTTCATGGAAGCTAGTTGTCCCCTTTTGGGACAATGAAGTCGGAGTTTAAGGTATTGCTGTCGCTCCAGATGGATGTAAGTCGAATTTTGATAGGCTTTTAATCCGATCACTACCACTAGTAGGGTACAAGCGGTAGTGAGTGGGTGATGATCTTGGTCGCATGGGTTTGTTCAGACGCTAGGATTGTCAAAGAAATTTTAAATTGGTATCTGTTGAAGATGTTTTGAATGCATAAATCCTTCGTCAAGTGGGTTGTTGGATTACTGACTCGTTCGTTCCGGTAAAGAGCGGTTCATCTTTCATTGTACTTGGTAAGGTTGGCAGGGTATAATTAAATCCAAGTAGGGGAGAACCGTTTGGATTTTCGGGGATAGTCTCAAGTGCAGAACAAGGATGAGTTCTACATCCTAGTCAAGAGGAAATCCAGTTCAAGTGGCGGTCTGGATAGAGGTTGCTCAAGCATGGGGATTCAGAAACTTTCAAAGACAGGGTGGCACATTCGCAGTGATGCATGGCTAACATGTGATTGGATCCAAGTTGAGGGTTGTGTTACAACCTCTCTGCATGTTCTTGTCAAATGAAGGATTTGGGGTTCAAAGCATGAACTAGACACTTGATTGGGATACATTCAATATGGTTTGGACCCGTGTTTGATTGTCGTTTGGTATGGTGGAAGGAGAGCAAGACTATGAGTTGGGCTCATGGCTGATATGGGAGTGTTGTAAGACTACGGGGTAGCCATAGCATACACAAGGATGATGGGTTGTTAGTGAAGTGTTTTAAGTCTACGATGGAGTCATTGCATTCACTAGGATGAGATAGGCCATTGTAAGAGTGGTTGTTGGGCTAAAGAGGATCAGTGCATCCCTTGGTCAAGGTGGGCAGTATTGTTGGTGGACCACTTCTTATTTAGAATGAGGATCATTGGATCTGAGGCGATATTGGTCATGTATATCACTTGAGTGGATGAGACCCGTGGTCGGGGCCCATTCGATTGTGCAGATTGGGTGAGACCCGTGGGCGAGGCCTGTTTGGTTATGATAGTGTGGGTGAGACCCGGTGTAAATAAGCTTGAGCCAGGTATTGGATCACATGTAGAGTAGGATGACTCTGTTAATATTGGATGGCATCCATATGGAGTTTGGGCTATGGTAGCCTGTAGCAGTTAGAATTTATGGTGGAGTCCTATGGTATGACACTACGCGTGATTGTCGGTAGTAGCGGGCGATTGGGTATTTTATATCTCAGGTTAATAGAAGATCGCCATGGAAATCGGAAGAATTCAGATAGAATACATATGGGAATCTTTGGATTTTTGGGTTGGGGGTTATGTTTCGGGTTGGCTCAAAGAGATAAGACTCGCGTTGGGAGTCACCATTGCATTTATGAAAGGTCTTTTCCGCAGCAATGTATGGTCAGGAATTCTGTCTGCCAGGGATATCAGGTAGATAATGAATGTTTGGAAGGATTTCTTTCGGTTCAGGTTGCAGAGTGAGGTCATGTTAACCATGTTTCGGAATGGCTCTGCCTGTGTGGAGGTCAGGAAAGATTTTGGATTTTCGGATTCTGAAAAATTGATGGTTATTCTTCCTTATTTGGAGTTAGTGGATCAATGAAATTTTCTCCATCAGGACGTGTGAGTCATGTTATGGTATGGTTTTGATTATAGCATTGAAAGATCATCGTGTTTATGAGTCGTCATTTGGCTGAAGCGGGTTTCGGAAAGATTCGGTCAGTTCGTTTGGGTGCCTGGTAAGTAGCAAGGAGTGATTTCGAGGACAAAATCCAGTTTAAGTGGGGGAGAGTTGTAACATCCGGTTTCGAAAATTTTCCAATTTCGGGAATTACGGGCATTAATGGATCAAGTTAGGGCCCTGGACTTCAAAGGGGTTAGATTCTAGGACTATTCGGGAATGGATTTTATATATATATATATATATATATATATATATATATATATATTTATATATATATAGGTTGTGCGAGCCAAGCTTTCGGTTTGTACTTTGGAGTCTAACGGCATAATGGTAAAGGTGATGCTGCAGGACTTTATCGAAATAAGAATTCTAGTTCGGAAAGCTTTGCGTTAACGGAGAATTGATGGGATCATATGGCTTTTCGTTACCTTTCCGAGCATATTAAGAACGCCAAAAACGGATTTGGGACGCGAAAGTTATGTCCGTTAGAAATATTTAAAATACTAGTGTCCAGGTGACCCTATCCCACTAGAGAATACAAAGGCTACCTCAAACATCAAAGGATATATCCAAGTAACCACGTGATCTTGTGTTGGATAAGGTGTCTAAGTCCATAACTATATTTGGTATGTACTTGACCCGACCCGGCATGGTCCATTTGGGTTGCACTTCACTGGAACAATTTGTATGGATAGTCTTTTAAGAATATTATATTTATGATTTATCAATATATTATAATTTATAATATATTAATCTGAAATCATATAATTTAATTAGTATTGATCAAGAATTAATTTAGTGATCAAAAGGAAACTAATTAGATATGGACTCTCTTATATATAGAATGGGCCAATGTTCATTGAGGATGGGCTAAGCTTGCATGGAAGTCCATGGATAGTCTATGGAGCTTTTAACCCATGGATCCTATGGAAATGAAAGGTTATGGGTATTAGGGTTTACATGGATGTAACCCTAACCTACCATACTATATAAAGAGGTCTTTGGCACATGAATTGGCACTAGTGTGTGTGATAGAGAAGGTGGGCCAATTTCTAGTGTGCATTACTATTCTCTCAAGTTTTCCAAGTTGTGTGGTGATTTGTGATTCCACTTGAGGCATCCACGTTATTGGTGCTAGGCTCTCAAAACTACAAGCAATCAACCACAAGAAAAAGGTTTGTCATTCTACTAGGTTTTATGTTACAAGTACCCCATAACATGCTAGTTAGGATGTGAACCTTGGAAAAATCAAATTTGTATGTATATTAGAGAAAACATAGATCCAAGGTTTCTATGGTTGCATGTACACCATAGGAGTGTTAGAATGCTCAAAACCCATCAGTGGTATCAGAGCCTAGGCTTGTTTTCATTATACTTGATGCAAATTGCTTGAAAAAGTCGAAATTGTTCTCACTGTTTAGTGGACTCGCCGAGTCCATGGGGGGACTCGATGAGTCCAAGGGAAAGTTCATCCTACTCGTCGTGTAGGTTCATGCACTCGGTGAGTAGGAGGCTCTGTGTGCAAATTTTCGAGTTTTGTTGCTGGAATTGGACTAGAATCATTACCCTAAACTGTTTTGGACTTGTAAGATCTGTTTTTGATGTGGTATTGATTATGCTAATCCAATTTGAATGATATTTATCAAAGTTTCAAGTTTTATATATGTTTATATGATTCTTAAAATTTGTTGATATGAATGTTCATGCTTATGAGTTTTAGTAGATCATAGGATTTATTTGCAAATTGTTTGTTAGTGGAATTCTTGATCTAAATGCCAATTAATGGACTCCATAACTTGTCCTCAAGTTATGGAATTCCAAAAGTCTTTTCTTTAAAACCATTAAAACTCATAAGTTATAGAAATGAAATTTTTTTGAATAGTTTCAAAACTTGCCCTCAAGTTTTGGAATTTATAAAGTCTCACACACACTTTAATTCCAAACCCTAGAGTTTTAAAAGCTTAAAATTCAACCCTTATACTTTATAATATTAACAGTTAATAATATATATATATATATATATATATATATATATATATATATAGGCTTAGGTTATTTTGTTCAAAAAGTAATTATTATGTTATTGTCTGCATAAATATGGGCCAATCATTTTACTTATTTTAAGAAAGTGATTAATACATATTATTGAATTAAAAATAATCGAAAAATACCATCTAATTTAACTAGAAGGGTATTTTAGTCAATTAATATAGATTTAATAAAGTAAATTTGCATATTTTAAGGGATCATAGATTCTATTACTTTTAAAAATCTGATTTTACGAATTATAAGGTTTTTAATTCAGACATTCTGACAGAATATGTTTGAGTAAGTTCAAAAATAAAAATATTCTTGAACCATAAAATAATAAAAATATTCTTGAACATATTTTTTGATCATGACTTTAAAAAATAACAAAATTCTCGAACCATCAATTGAAGAATTAAAACAAAAATTACATTAATTCTTATAGAATACATGTCACAATTGCTAAGAATTGCATTTATTGTTAAAGAATAAAACTAAAAAACTTTCAAATCGGGAAAAAAACATTAAAATTTGACAAATACAATAATAAATTTTAAAAGAATAATATTGCTAAGAAACACTTTCAATTTTGTTGTCCGTTCTTCAAGCATGAACTTCTTGAAGCATCAACTTTTTCAAGCATCAACTTTTTCAAGCATCAACTTGTGTGAAAACAAATCCAATTGTAGTTTAGAATCCAATAATGCATTAGCAAATGATAAATAAAAAACTATATTCGTTTGGAAAAATATGCAGACTTGTTAATTGCACCAAAACCAATAACCAAAAATTGTAGAACATGTATAATCAAAGAGAAAATATCCATATCCATTCAAACAGAATTAGAATTCGTGTTTCCATTCCGATAGAATTTGAATTCGTGATTCCATTCCGATAGAATTGGAATTGTATAAAATACACAAACCACTAAGGAATTTGAATTTGTGATTCCATTCCGATAGAATTTGAATTCGGTTCTCTCTAAACTATACTTGTAAGGAGCTTCATCCCAAAGGCTGAAAGGAGAATACAGATTATACATGCATTACAAATTACTACTACTAAAAGAACCAACAAGAAAGCACACAACATATATAGATGACAAAACTCACACCCTCTATAATTTAACTAAAATAATAAAAAATATACCATAAAATCAATACAAATGTAAAGTTTAAAAACCAACTCACCTTTCTGGTGCAGTTGAAAACAGCTCATCAACCTCAGATTCTTGTAGAGCTCCATCCTAGAAGGTGTAAACGTTTACATTTGAGATATATGAATAAATTGGAGTTGAATACAATCGTATAAATTTGAAAATTAACTAAAGTAGTTATGAAGAAAAGATCCACCATGTATAAGAAAATAAGTTAGAATAAAAAGTGAGAGAAATACTTACATTGTTAGAATTGAACAAACTGAAAATCCCCATCAGGAAGTCCACAGTTTCACTAGTCAACTCAATACTCTATATTATCACAACCATTAAGAGATTATTCCCAGTATTGGATATGATTTACTAAATGTAATATTGAAAGAAAAAAAAGACTAAAAAATAACATGGAAATTTATTTGAAGTTAATAGGAGCATAACCTGGTCGGGAGCTTTTCTAGAGGGAACATGAAGATTCTCCTTTCGTGCTCTTCAACATAAATCATGAAGGAACAAAACCCTAGAGAGAAAAAGAGGAATTGAGATGAATCAGAAGGGAACTCAATAAATGGACACAGAAAGGGAACTCATCGACTCCTTTCTTCTTCATTTATGCCTTCAATCTTCCCAGAACTCTCGCACTCGTTCCAGAATCTCCTGGTGATCCTCTTCCGTTGCTGATTGGGACGAATTCGGTGAATCAGACGCCGATTGAGGGTGGAGATGTTTTTCCGGCGGCCATAACAACGAATTGCGGCCGGAGATCGGCGGCAACAACAAATGATGGTGGTGGATCTTTTGTGGGCGTTGGTCGATGGAGTGACTTGTAGATTTTATAAACTAGAGAAATTAGGTTAAAAGTCAAATACCATGATTATAGGGATTATTTTTGGTAGTTACTAAACAAATTACTATATTACCCTTATTTATTTATTTAATTATTTAATTTTTTATTTAATTTTGATTGGCCCACATTTATGCATACAATAACACAATAAATATTTTAAACACCTGAACCTATATATATATATATATATATATATATATATATATATATATATATATATATATATATATGTACAAGATCAAGTCAGTCTTACCGTTAGTAGGCCTCATTCATGAAGCCGGTCTATAAGGGGGGGGGGTATAAGGTTGTTGCCTATAAAATGGCAGCTTAATGGGTGTCCACTCTCAACCACTGCTTCCTTGACTGGTGGAGGGTCGTTAGTCGAACGGGTAGGACAAGGACTATAGTTCTCATTAAAAGTATAGTGATAAATATAAAGTAACTAAACCTTTTATAAATTCCCAATCTTAGTTACTTAAGAAAATGTGAATTTGGTGCTAGCCCATGAAATTATACTTTGTACCTTACCAAGTCGTTAGTGGAGCGTGTGTGGTTAACCAAAACACTAACATGGACTAGTAAGAGTGGCAAATGGTAACTTAATGTTTATCATAGATTGGTGGAGCGCGTGTGGTTAACTGACACATCGATTAGGTGATAAAATTAAGGATACCAAGTTAATTTGCATGGTTGTTCACACCTTGTTTGTGATCCTCGGCATCCCAGTTACAAACATGAGAGGGCACAATCGAGATTTAAACATGCCATTGAAAAGTTCAATGAATCTCAAAAGAATCTAGGAATTTCAATTCATTAAAACTTAATAACTTATTTTGTTTTTTCATGGTGGAAATTGGTGAATTGTCATTCACCTACCTTCAAATATTTTATAGCTTGGATTACGGCATCCCTCTTCCAAGTTATAAAGTATTGTGTTGGGTCCTAGCCTTAATATTATATTTGGGTGTCTTATTAAGGACTCCTTATCTAATTTAAACTTTTTCTTTCTTCTTTTCAGATGTCTTCCAACAATGCTTCTGGCTCAAACCCTACCGGCTCCTTCTCTTTCATGAATCTTTGTGGGAGAGTCATCTTTGATGGTTCAAACTTTAATGATTGGATCAGGAACATCAGGATGGTCACACGTTACGATGACAAGGAATATGTCCTCGACAAGGAGCTGAAGGAACTTGATGAGTCGTCTGCTACTCCACAGGAGGTAGCTGATTTTAGGGCACATGAGAAAGATGCCACCAAGGTAGCTTGTATCATGCTTGCCACTATGGCACCTGAACTCCAAATGTCCTATGAGGACTTCTACCCTTTAGAGATGCACCAGGATCTGATGGAAAGGTACCATCAGAGTGCACGTCGAGAGAGGTATGAAATAATCGCCTCCATGATAACAACTAAGATGAAGGATGGAGAGTCAATCATGGGCCACCTATAAAAAATGCAAAGATTTGTGGACCGTCTGCTCAAACTGAATGTGAACTTTGATGAGGAGCTAGCTATTGACATCATATTGCACTCCTTACCTCCCTGCTATGATCAGTTCCGCATGATCAGTTCCGCTTCAGGGACTTTTGAGGACTGATGAAAGCAACCTCAAAGGGAAAAATGTTGTTTCTACTCCTACCACTGCCCCTGCTCTGGCAATCGGGCAAAGAAAAGGGAAAAAGAGGAAGACCCCTTCGAAGGGTACCAAGGGAAAGTCTCTTGAAGGCTCCTCTTCAAGTAGAACCAAAGGTGGTTCTGCTACTCCATCTTCCAACCCAAAAGAAGCACAATGCTTCTATTGTCAGGAAAAGGGGCACTGGAAGAGAAGCTGTCCCAAGTACTTGCAGGATATAAAGGATGGGAAGATCAAGCCCTCCTTTGCAGGTATTTACACTATATTGTCTAATAACTTACCACATACTAATTCTTGGGTCCTTGATACATGGTGTGGAATTCACATTTGTTCTGATTTGCAGGGGCTAAGAAGAAGTGATGAAGTGGAGCACGGGAAGATAAACTTAATCATGGGGAATAGGAAAGCATCACCTGTCATGAAGATTGGAGTTTACTCTTTATTGCTAAGTAGTGGGTTAACATTAGATTTGAATAAATGTTGTTACTCGTCTGAAATGGCGAGAAATATTATTTCTTCTCATGGCTTGTACAAACAAGGTTATAGTTTTTCATTTGATAATGAATGTGGTGCTATTAATATTTTTTATAATGATGTGTTTTATTTTAAAGAATTACCTTGCAATGGTGTATATGAAGCTGTGAATGTTGTAGATAACTTAAGAAATAATGTGTTGCATATTGATTCTTCCACTAGTTTGGATAAGCCATCCTTGTGGCATTGTCGTCTTGGACATGTCAACAAGAAGCGCATAGGCCAACTACAAAAGTCTGTAGTTTTGGAATCATTTGACTTAAAGTCGGATGATAGTTGCGAGTCTTTTTTACTTGGAAAAATGACAAAGTCACCTTTCACTGGTACTTGACCTAGGGGTGAAGGTTTGTTGGATCTCATACACACATATGTGTGTGGACCCTTCAGAATCGCCACAAGGGATGCTAACCGCTTCTATGTGACTTTTACTGATGATTATAGTAGATATGGATATGTCTACTTAATCAAGCATAAGTTGGAAACCTTGGAGAAATTCAAAGAGTTTAAAGAAGAAGTGGAGAATCAGTTGGGCAGTAACATTAAGATGCTTCGATCCGATCGAGGTGTTGAGTATCTTAGTATCGAGTTCCTTGACTATCTGAAGGAATGTGGAATTGTTTCACAATTGACACCTCCCACGACACCACAGCTAAATGGTGTGGCTGAGAGGCGCAATAGAACCTTGTTGGACATGGTTCGTTCCATGATTAGTCGAGCTTTGTTACCAATCTCGTTTTGGGGGTATGCCTTAGATACTGCCGCCCATATCCTTAATCTAGTCCCTACCAAGAAGGTTGCCAAAACACCTCACGACACGTGGACCGGGAAAGTTCCCACTTTAGACCACATCAAGATTTGGGGTTGCGAGGCTTTCGTGAGGCGCGAGACTCACGACAAGCTCGAACCTCGTAGTAAGCGATTTATTTTCATCGGCTACCCACATAAATGCTTTGGTTACCTCTTCTACAGACCCAGTGAGAATGTGGTCTTTGTGGCAAGTAGAGGAGTCTTTCGTGAGAGAGAATTCATAAGCTAAGGAAATAGTGGGAGGCAAATTGACCTCGAAGAGCTTCAAGAGTCAAGCGGTGAATGAACCTCCAACCCTACCAATCAACCTGAGGAGGAAACTCCTGTTGAATGAACTGACGAGCCCATACCTCTAAGCCGTTCCACTAGAGTTAGGAATCCACCTGAGCATTATTATGGTTATCATATTACTGCGGAAGGTGACACATTTATCAGTGATAGTACACTGGTAAATCTGGATGAACCTAACTGTTGGGTGCAAAGTTATCCATGTATGACTTTATAAATGGGTTGACTTTTGTAGACCCACTTGCATGTGGTGCATTAGCCTTATGACATGAGATAGAGAGTGAGAGAGATACATGTAAACACCTCTATATAAGGTGGGTTCATACCACTTATGGAGGTGTGCTTGAGAGATGTAACATTGAGCGTGTGTGTGTGTTAATTATGTAGATTTAGATCTAGATCCTTTTTTGTGTAACACCATACATAATCGAATGCATCTCTTAACCACCCAAATCACCGTGTTCATTGTGTGTTCTTTAATTCCGCATGCCAAACCAATGCTCATAATTCACATCACTAATAACTATAGGGAAGCCATGGCAAGCCCCGAGTCTGCTAAATGGAAAGAGGCTATGGACAGTGAGATCCAATCCATGTATGACAATCAAGTTTGGAACTTAGTTGACAATGTACCGGGTCGTAAGACAGTCGGGTACAAATGGATCTTCAAGAAGAAGACCGACATGGATGGGAAGGTACACACTTACAAGGCGCGATGGGTCGCGAAGGGCTTCACTCAAACTCCGGGAGTTAAATATGATGAAACCTTCTCGCCAGTAGCGAAGATTAAGTCTATTAGAGTTATGCTAGCCATTGTTGCATTTAATGATTATGAAATATGGCAAATGGATGTCAAACCCGCTTTCCTTAGTGGAAAGTTGGATGAAGATGTTTACATGAATCAGCCAGAGGGTTTTGTCAGTGTAAAGTATCCTGATAGAGTGTGTAAGCTTGAGAAATCCATTTATGGATTCAAACAAGCATCTCGCAGCTGGAATCTTTGTTTTGATGAGAAAGTCAAAGAGTTTAGTTTTTCGAGAAGCGATGATGAGTTCTGTGTATATATCAGAGCTAGTGGGAGTATAGTTAGCTTTTTGGTACTGTATGTGGATGACATACTACTCATAGGAAATGACATCCCAACCTTGCAGGAGGTTAAGTCCTAGCCTAGGAAGTGTTTTGCTATGAAGGACCTTGGAGAAGCTGCCTATATCATAGGGATAAGGATATTGAGAGAAAGGAGTAAAAGACTAATTGGACTTAGCTAAAGAAGTTACTTGGACAAGACGTTGAAGAGGTTCAACATGCAGAATTCCAAGAAAGGTGACTAACCGATCCAGCACAATGCCAGACTGAATAAGACTCAGAGTCCGAGTACAGAGGCTGAGATAGCTGAGATGAGTCGATTAACATATGATTCCGCTGTTGGCCCGATCATGTATGCTATGACTTGTACTTGCACTGATGTGGCCTTTGCTTTGAGAATGGTCAGCAGATATCAGGGGAACCCTGGTAAAGCCCAATGGACTGCGGTAAAGAATATTCTCAAGTACCTGCGAAGGACTAAGGACTGGGTCCTTAACTGCGGTGGGAGTGATAACTTGAGAGTGATAGGGTACAGTGACGCCAGTTTCCAAACTGATAGGGATAATTTCCCCTCTCAGTCGGGGTGGGTCTTTACTCTAAATGGAGGAGAAATTACTTGGAAAAGTTCCAAACAGGAGACAGTAGCTGATTCAACTTGCGAATCAGAGTACATAGCAGCAAGTGAAGCGGCGAAGGAGGCAATCTGGTTGAAGAACTTCATTGGAGACCTTGGAGTTGTACCAGCTATAAAGGTGCCTATGGAGATTTTCTGTGATTGCAATAGTGTGGTGGCCTTAGCCAAGGAACCAAGAGATCATGGCAGATCCAGACACATTGACAGAAAAAATCACTTCATAAGACACAAGATACAAGAAGGAATCCTAGTGGCAAAGAGGGTATCGTCAGAAGATAATCCATCAGATCCCCGCACGAAGGGACTGACTAGGGTTAAGCATTTGCAGCATGCGAGGAGCATCGGGCTGAAGGACGATATTAGTTTTAATAATTAGATAGCTATTTCTGAAACTTGTAAAATGTAATTGACATTTGGTGATTAAATAAAAGTTGTTATTTGTTTATGAGTAAAGTGTTACTATCTTGTGTCAATCGTTTACTATTGTTTTCACTTTGCATGTTTTGACTTCCAGAATAATTACTTTATTCAAACCCTCCACAGTCAATCATACTTTGCAAGTAGGTATGAATCAAGACTGTCATGAATTGGGCTTGTAGATGTCTAAGGTGTTTAGACATAGCAAATCTTGCTGCAACATTCATGAGTGCTCATAAGTTCTGAGTATTGGATTAAACCCACGCTCACTTCTATTACTTCATAGAATTTATCTCGATTGATCGTGAGACGGTAATATCATATAAGTCTTCAAACCTAGAGATATGAGTTGTTGACTGTGAGTTGGTTGTACATTGATTGTACGAAAATGCATCAGTAACTTGATGTTATAAAACGTGCTCATGTGTATGATTTAACAAGTAGTTAGTACAAGCATATGAGTCGAAGTTTATATGTTCCTTTTAGTCCTTGGAGGATTAAAAGGGATATCTTGGGCCCCTCGAAGATTTTGTTTTGATCTATGTACCGGGCCCGATCAGAACCTAATTGATGTGTTCAATTTAGTTCTATGTCATACAAATTGGAAATCGGGAAACAAATTGCTGGACAATAAGTATGATGTTGTACCATGTATTTGTCCAGCTGATATCTTGAACAGAGGATTATGTGATCACTTATCTAAAATGGCACTTCATAGTTCGACAAAGTTTTAAGAGCTACGATTGCCGGTCGATTCCCGAAGTCATACTTGCAACTATAGTTATCAGACTTATCCAAGTGGGAGATTGTTGGGTAAGGTGTCTAGGTCCATAACTATATTTGGTATGTACTTGACCCGACCCGGCATGGTCCATTTGGGTTGCACTTCACCGGAACAGTTTGTATGGATAGTCTTTTGAGAATAGTATATTTATGAATTATTAATATGTTATAAGTTATAATATGTTAATATGAAATCATATAATTTAATTAGTATTGATCAAGAATTAATTTGGAATTAATTTAGTGATCAAAATGAAACTAATTAGATATGGACTCTCTTATATATAGAATGGGCCAATGTTCATTTAGGATGGGCTAAGCTTGCATGGAAGTCCATAGATAGTCCATGGATCTTTTAACCCATGGATCCTATAGAAATGAAAGGTCATGGGTATTAGGGTTTACATGGATGTAACCCTAATCTACCATAATATATAAAGAGGTCTTTGGCACATGAATTGGCACTAGTGTGTGTGATAGAGAAGGTGGGCCGATTTCTAGTGTGCATTACTATTCTCTCAAGTTTTCCAAGTTGTGTGGTGATTTGTGATTCTACTTGAGGCATCCACGTTATTGGTGCTAGGCTCTCAATACTACAAGCAATCAACCATAAGAAAAAGGTATGTCATTCTACTAGATTTTATGTTACAAGTACCCCATAACATGCTAGTTAGGATGTGAACCTTGGAAAAATCAAAATTGCATGTATATTAGAAAAAACATAGATCCAAGGTTCTAGGGTTGCATGTACACCATAGGAATGTTAGAATGCTCAAAACCCATCATCCTGTGCCACAAGAACCATACTAATGACGAGTAAGTGTTTTTGTTATAATGAATTGTGAATCAATTCCACAACTCCTAAGATCTTCCAAGAGGACTTGGTTTCCAAAAATCATTTTCTTTATCACAACGAAAGGTTAATGATGGTATCATTAAGCTGTATATCAATCTTCGCTATGAAACAATTTGAGCATATCAAAGGTTTCAACAATAACGAATAAAAGTCCTCAGTGAAATTGATCAAACATATATCACCAAATCTATTCATGGATTGAAAAGATTACATACATCACTTATGTATAATTCTTTGTCAAGCCTTTTGTTCTTTAACTACTAATAGATAAAGACACTTGCGAATCATGTTCCCATATAAATAGGATTTACATATATCAAATGAATCAAGCTCATTTTCCTTCAAAAATTCCATCCTTTTGAAGTTGGTATATATGTTTCATATTTATATAGTCATGATGATTATGACATAGATAAGATTAAATCAAATATCATTTGATTAACTAGGTTTTATGATTAGAACCATCAATTTGATGAAAGCTTATAGATTTACTTCAGAATTAACATTATGAGAAAATATTCTTTAACGTAGAATACATCGTTTCAGAACATGAAAGTGAACATCCATTAAACGATAATTAAATCTAGACTTATTCATAAATTACAACTGTTACATGTCCCTATAAGAATAGGGACAAAACATCTATTGTTTAAATAAATACTATAACATCACTTGTTATATCTTCAGCACGAAATACCATTCGTTTGTAATCAATTGATTATTTCTTCCGATCATCAACACATAATATCAATTATTAGTGTCACTTTAAGTATAACATACTCAAGTAAATGATGGAAAAATAAATAGTTCTATCATATAGATATCTGAAGTGTTGTCTAAGTAAGACTTCTTCAGCTCGATGAGATCAGAGAAGCAATTCCTCTTTTAGTGTCTTGTTTCTTCCACAATAGAAAGAACACTAATCATTTGCTCCTTTCTTGATTTCTGGGTTTATACTGTATTTTTCCCTTAACCGAACAATAAGTTTATTAGAGTACACAATCTCTTAGACTTCCTTTTATTCAATGCTTGAACAAACTTGAAGCACTTTTTAGTGTTCTGATTGAATATCTGATTTACTTGATGATAAATTTGATATGTTTTATAATTATCCAAGACTTCCTGCAAGGTTAATTACTCCAGTATGATGTGAGACACATCAACATCATCACAATAATACTTCCATCAAAGTATCATGATCAGCCAGATTAGCTTGCAGAGGTTATTCAGGTATGTGATCTTTCAGTGTATATAATTTCTATTTATCCTTATGGTGGAACCTCAAGATATTATACTAGTTATAGAAATTATAACCATCAAATGTTATTGTCTCTTGAAACTCAACAAGAGAGAGAGAGAGAGAGAGAGATTTTGCAGGGAGTAAGAGTATTAACAGTTATTAACAGATTTTAACAACGTTTCATTTAGTATTTTAAATTATTAGTCTTTAGAAATTAATACATTTTATTGTTTCTTAAAACATTGATTTATTAAAGTCTAGGATCCAAGTAACAAAACAAGTAAATGGTTAGGTGACCTTTATCTCATAAATTTAATCAAATTCGGTAGGTAGCGATTACCAATTACATACGATATGTAACTACATGATTATGGGATCTTGCCCATCTATGCCTCAAACCTCTCATGCTTAGGTGTCCTTTATCACACAATATTCCGATCAAGTCATCCTACTTCAAACAACTTGTAGTATTGTAACTTTCTAGTGATAAGGTGACCCTTTAGAAACTAGAAACTAGAAAACTACCCGGAACATCATATGACAATCCTAATGACCAGGTAAACCTGAGACACTAAGACCATACAAATGATAACGAGTGCTCTTCAAAAGGATGAAAATGACTTGCATTTTTAGAAAAGGTTTTATATATGTTTTACAATTATATTTTATCAAAAACATGGTCTCATGAATATTACATGCATCCAACAATTCATGTACCATTTTGTAAAATTGATATCACTTGTTATGAGGTTCTTTAGGTGTCAAATAAAACTTCATTTTATTTGCCATTAACCGTGATCAATTATAAACTAAAATCCGGTATTTTAATGTTTAGTCGTGGATCAGCTTTAAGAACCGGTAATAATCTTAATAAAATTTCATTTTATACTTAAGACTTGGAGCTTTGGATGAGTTATAAAATCACTATTTTTAATCTCCTTTTAACAATCAAAACATTATGAATTCATGAATTTGTAAAATAAACTTATTTTATTTTATAAACTCAAATTTGTGCATCTTATGATAAATGTCATATTTGATAAACCAAAACTTGGGTGATGATACTTATGTTTCAAATCACGTTTGACATGCATAAAACATAATATCAACAATTTGCATTATGTTTAAAAAACCCAATATCAAATATTAAGTTTTGACCGAAAAAATAATCACTAGTTTTATTAGTTGTCGTTATAACGCTATAAACCGATTTTAGTCTTTTTAATAAAAACTCCTTATTTATTATAAATACATGGAGTTTATATAACGTTTAAACATCTTTTTAACGATTTGAAATATTTTAAAGTTGGGTATTTTTAAGTTTTAAAATAACACTATTTTCAACAAAAAATCGATTTTTAACCGGTAACCGGTAAAAACATTTTTATAAATATCCATTTATAAAATCCTATATTATCTTTTACATATTTTTTTACTCAAACTCCAAGTGATATTATCTTATGTTAAAATGTTGTTTGACATGTAAAACTCATTTTCATATAGAAAACATAACATACAATAAATAAATAAATAAATAAATAAATAACATCAAATGCATGCATTATAATGTGTATAAAGTAAGCCATGTCTAATAATAATTTATGTGAGCCATCACAAGAATTATTAAGTCTTTCCTAAAGGACTTAAAGAACGCTTCAAAAGGTCTACAAGCTCCCACTTTCCAAGTCAACTCTTTCTTGCAAAAGGACTTCAAATCTTCATGTTATGAAAGTTGCAACACTTAAACCATTAAGACCGTAATTAAGCCCAAAACCAAAAGTAGAAGCTTATGGTTGGGATTATGGTCATAAATGGTTAAGTCATCTTCAAGGAGGTCATTTCTTCATCTTGTTACATTTAAAAGGAATACAACTAGTCTAACTAATTTATTACAACAAATCAACAAATGAAAAAATTCATATTTATCTATTACATCTTATGAATAAATAAATATCAACCAAACACAACACAAAGGTCCAAATGATTAGTTTATACACAAAAACATATCAAATATTATAACAAACAACTCTTTGTTTTTTCAAAGGCAACTTTTATATAACCAAAATGCATGAAAAATGGTTTTATATAAAATAAACAATTTTAACCAAGAAGTTGTCAAAGAAGACAAATATGGATTTTTCTTAACCAAAAGAAATTCATGCTTGTTTTCCAAAAACCAAAGATTATCAAACATAAAAAATCATTATAACATATAAAAGATGGCTCTAATGTCACTGATGGGTTTTGATACAAAATATAAGTTTGTTTTTCACAAAAACCAGCAACAGAAGTCTTTAAAAGTAACAAGTTTATTTTTTAGTTTATAACAAAACCAAACAATCATGAATCCATTTATAGAGGTTAGAATGAAATAAAAACACAACCAAAGAGTGTAGAGAATGAAAACCTTTGAAGACTTTGAACCCACTTGGTTTTGGGGTGTTGGTGAACAAAGCAAAAAATCAAAGAATATGATTTTCTCTCTGTGTATCCACCATCAAGAGTAAGGCACTTGGAATGCTAGTTTATTCTTGTATTAAAGTACTTCTTAAGCCTTTAAGTGCTTAACTCAAATAAGCACTAAAAGAGAAGGACTTTAAGCCATCAAATCTTCAAAGGGAAAGAGGTTTCGGCCATGAAGAAGAAAGGAGAAGGTTTCACCAAAAAACTAGCAACTCTTGCAAGACTCTTAGTCTCCTTTATATACTACCATGAAAAGTAAAGCCTACACATTATTTAAATATAAAGTATGGGCTACTAAAGCAAGCATGGGGAACAAGAGGAGGGAGGTTGAAAAGCAACCTCCCATGCCTGTAAACTTCGGCCATACCCTTACAAAAGTCAAGGATTCTTTAAATTTTATAAACTCAAAGTTTATAAAATATAAACTGTGTCTTTAGGTAAAAGACAAAATGATCCAACAAGTCCAAAAGGTTATGCATGACTTATTAATTCATATCATTTGAAATAATAACTAGTTATATTAGCTTATAATTATTATTTTCATAAAATAATAATTATTCCCTAATTAAAATACAAGAATTGATATTATTTATTAATAATCACATTAATAATAAATATACAAAATGTTCGAACTTGATAAAGATGTGACCCTATAGGATCATATATTATTAGCAATGTCACTCCATAATGATTCTTTGGCATATAGATTCAACAACGAGATGTCTCTCGACCTTGCTGGAAAGTTCTACAAGAAGGCGAGACAAGAGTGTTTCGAAGTGGTCAAAGCTTTAATGTCATGCAAGCTCAAGAAATGAGAGTCTGTTTGACCTCACGTACAAAAGATGCAAAGGTATGTGGAGCAACTGTAATGCCCGTGTTTCTAGGCTAGACATTAATATTGACGTTATAGTCTAGGTTAACCTTTGTAACTCCTTTTGAAGAAATGAAAAGGAATTATGTGAATATTATGTGAATTATGTGTTTTATGCTTAATTATTAGGGTTTAATTAATTAAGAATAAAAATGAGCGTCAAAAATAAATATTAGATAAAGCCGATATCTATTAAGAAAGTTGTAGTGGTCGTGACAAGGATTACGGATATATAAAGAATACCAAAATCCGAGTTATAACGAAGAAGTTATGACCTGTCGAAGTTTCGCGACAAAACCGGAACGGTGCCGAATGTCGTAAAAAGTGAGTTTTTGATCAACTACTTTTTAGCCTTAGTGATCTAAACGAAAGTCGTAGTGCTCGTTAAGCCGAGAGTATGTATAAAAAGAACGCCCAAATCTGACTTCGTATGAGGAAGTTATGATTTTTCGAAGTTTCAGCTTAGTAGTAGACAGCTAAAAACTCGAATTTTAGATCGATTGATTTTTAGCCGACACAACCTAAACGAGAATCGAAGGTCTCATCAATAGTAGCACAACGGTAAAAAAACAGACGAAAACGGACGTCGGATGAAGAAGTTATGAATTTTTAACATATTTCTTGTCCCGGTCTGTTAAAAATAATAATATAAAAATTAAATTCAAGACGAAGTCTAAACGAAAGTTGTAGAGCGTAATTTTACCTACGCGGGCATATAAAGAACGTCAAAAATGGAGCTCGTATGCGAAAGTTATGGATTTTAGAAGTTTTGGCGCGAAAATCGAGAAAAAATGTCAAAACCGAGAAAATTCGCATACGTGGACTTCGGCCACCTCACCCTCGCTTAAAACGTGCCACGTGTCCGAAATCAGCTGACTCATCCGAGACATGTCGCCTGCCCTCGCATCCGAAGTCCGGTCCAATGGGTGTCCGACGCGTGCCCTTTATCACGTGTCCGAGCCTCGCAGTTGAGCCACGAACCCCCTATCTCAGACTAGACCTCGGTCCACTTAGAAGCTGCCAGCGAGGCCCTCGCATGCGCAACCCATGTGCGAGCGATCTGCCCCCTTCGGATCTGCTGCCACCTGGAAGCTTCTCAACCGTCCGATCAGCAGCCTCCTCCTATAAATAGAAGGCTGCGAGCCTTCTCGGATACTTTTAAGAAATTGTCCATTTTCACCCCTTTTTTCATATTTCTTTCATTTTAATATTCCCCAAAGCCCCGATATCGATTATAACCCCCGGAATACGCCACGAAGTGCCCGAGAAGCCCGAAAAATTTATCTTTTCGGTTTCGAAGCCCGACCCTCGCAGAGCCCGGTTTCTGAATAAAACTCCCGGTTTTATTAGAAACGAACATTTTAGGAAACGAAGTGCTGCCCGATTATCATCAAATCAAGTGAGTGTGTAGTCACTTTCATCTTACACCTAGATATGTAGTATTTTCTATAAAATACGTGCTATGTGTAATTATATTAAGTGTTTATTTGAGGTGACTGTGGAACAGATGTTTTATACAAGTTTTAAACTGTATATGTATTTTATCTACAAATATGTTGGGTAGAACATGGGTAGACGAAATAGTCGATGTGTGTTAAAATGGTGAGAGGCCTCGATGTTGTTGTTGTTGTAGTCGTCTAGCAGAGTATAGATGACGACACGGACCTTTCTAGACAGTCCAGTGGCACACTAGCAGGTTCGCAACTTGTAGGTGTTGATGAACTAAATGTTCTTTGGCGTACTCCATCCCTTAGCAGTAGTGTCCATCCCGATGATATTCCTTAGGCTACGTCCTTTGTGATAGGTGTTTAGGGACGTAAAGTGAGGACAACAGGAATGGGTAATCAGCGTTATTGTTGATTGGTGAACTTAATAAGTTTATTATTATTGTGGGTTGAAAACCCTATATGCTCACCAGGCTCCTAAGCCTGACGCACTCAGCTTTTTATTATTACAGGTAGTGGACCCCGAGCATAGTCGGATGATGATTAGAGATTTTTGGATTATAGGCCAGTAGTTGTAAATAACTGTTGTAAGGCTTATAATGCCTTGTTTATGCTTTTGATCTGTAACGGAACATGACATCCCGAGGTTTTGATATAAAAAGGAAATTATATATTTCTTAAAGAAAGGTTTTGATAAACTTTTATCATGTTTTGTTTTGGGGACCAATTCGGCAACATCTTTAAAAAGGATTTCTCTGATTTTATTTTAAAAAGCATAAATTAAATCGGTCTTTTCTGGCCGAAAAATTAGGGGATGTCACAGCAACTCCATACGCTAAATGTGTCATTTGATGATGAGTTGGCCATTGACATGGTCCTTAGCTCATTGCCTCCTAGTTATGATCAGTTTGTTCTAACCTGTCATTTGAACAACATGGAGACGACATTGACTAAGCTCCATAATTTGTTGCAAACTGCTGAATCGGGGATGAAGAAGAATCATGCCTCTACTGCAACAAATTCTTTGTTCTGGCCGCTGGATCTGGCAAAGGGAATAAGAGAAAGGCTCCTTCCCAATCTGGTAGGAAAGGGAAGGCCCATGATGGAGGGTCTAGCAGTGGGTCAAAGCTGAAGCCCAACTTTGATACACATGCCGTCAGTGATCCAAAGGAGGCCACTTGCTTCCATTGTGGAGAAAAGGGTCATTAGAGAAGAAGTTGCCCTAAGTACCTACAGGACTTGAAAGATGGCAAGATCAAGGCGCCCTCTTTAGGTATTTACACTATTCAAGTCAATAACACACAACTTTATCATTCTTGGGTCCTTGACACAGGATGTGGTTTCCACATTTGTTCTGAAACCCCCAGGGGCTAAGTGAAACTGAGGAGGTGGAGCATGGGAAACTAAATCTAATCATGGGGAATAGACGATCTTCACCTGTCACCAAGATTAAAACATATGGGCTTGTGCTTAGTAGTGGTGTTAGGATTAATTTGATATTTGTTGTTATTCGTTAGATACGATGCTAAACATTATTTCATTTCATGTACTATTCAGACAAGGTTTTAGATATTCATTTGATAATGAAGTTGGTACTATTTCTGCTTATCATAATAGTGTTTTTATGTTTGAAGTTTTACCTTGTAATGGTGTGTACGAAACTGTGACGTGTGTTGATAACCTGGGCAATAGTGTGTTTCATATTACTTCGTCCAATGGTGTGGAGAAAGCATGTTTGTGGCATTGTTATCTTGGGAACATATACAAGAAATCCATCGCCGAACTCCAAAACGATCGAGCGTTGGAATCATTTAATCTTAGGACATGTGATGAATGCGAATCTTTTCTCTTCGGCAAGATGACAAAATCACCTTTCATTTGAACATGTGAAATAGGTGAAGGATTGTTGGACCTAATCTATACGGATGTGTGTGACTCATTTAGATCCACTACAAGAGATGCTAATCGATACTACGTGACATTTACAAATGATTATATCTGAAATATGTGGTGAGTATCTTAGTATCGAGTTCCATGATTATCTCAAGTAATGTGGAATCATTTCACAATTGACACCTCCAAGAACACCACAAGTCAATGGTGTGGCTGAGAAGCATACTCGAACGTTACTAGATATGGTCCGTTCCATGATGAGCCAAGCTTCTCTTCCTATTCATTTCTGGGGGTATGCCTTAGAGACAGCCGCCCATATCGTGAATCTTGTTCCAACAAAGAAGGTTTCCAAAACACCTCATGAGATATGGACAGGGAAAGCTCCCTCGCTCACACATATCAAGGTATGGGGTTGTGAAGCACTCGCAAGATGAGAGACACATGAAAAACTCGAACCCAGAGCTGAGAAGTGTTATATCATTGGCTACCCATAGAAGTCCTTTGGATACTTGTTATACATACCTAGTGAGAATGTGGTCTTCGTAGCTCGAAGAGGAGTCTTTCGTGAGAGAGTGGTCATATTCAAAGAGGACAGTGGCAGTGCTATTAATCTTGAAGAAACTATAGAATCATCCAATGAAGGAACCTCAGACAACACTCGCACTCAACATAAGGAAGATGTTCCAGTTGATCCAGTTGACAACTCATTACCCCTTCGTCGTTCCAGTAGGGTTAGTATGCCACCTGAGTTCTATGGTTTCCATATTACTACAAATGGTGACACATTTGTCAGTGATTGTACACTATTTGGATGAACCTAGTAACTACAAGGAAGCAATGGCCTGCCCTGAGGCTGCTAAATTGAAGGAGGCAATGCACAGTGAGATTCAGTCAATGTATGATTACCAAGTATGGAACTTGGTTGATCACGTGCCTGGTCAAAAGACAGTCGGGTGCAAATGGATCTTTAAGAAGAAGACCGACATGGATGGAAAGGTACACACCTATAAAGTTAGGCTAGTTGTAAATGGATTTATTCAAAACCAATGGGTTGACTATGATAAAATATTTTCACCAGTAGCTAAGATAAAGTCTATCAGGACTATGCTTGATATAGCTACATTTCATGATTATGAAATTTTGCAGATGGATGTTAAAACCGCTTTCCTTAATGGGTATCTATCTAAGGACGTCTACATAAGTCAGCCAGAGCGTTTTGTACATGCCAAGTTTCCTGATAGGGTGTGCAAGCTTGAGAAATCCATTTATAGATTAAAACAAGCATCTCATAGTTGGAATCTTTGTTTCCATGAGAAAGTTAAAGATTTTAGGTTCTCTAGAAGTGAAGATGAGTCCTGTGTATATGTCAAATCTAGTTGGACTATAGTGACTTTCCTAGTCTTGTATGTTGATGACATACTCCTTATAGGAAACGACATTCCCACCTTACAAGATGTTAATTCTTGGCTTGGGAAGTGTTTCGCTATGAAGGATATAGGGGAAGCATCCTATATTCTAGGAATAAGGATTCATTGGGATAGAAAGAATCGTCTTATTCGTCTTATCCAGAGTACATATTTGGATAAAATATTGAAGAGTTTCAGTATGGAGAATTCAAAGAAAGGGGAATTTCCCATTCATAGTACTATCAAGTCGAGTAATACTCAAAGTCCAAGTCCTGATGAAGAGATTGATGACATGAGTCGAGTCCCATATGTTTCGGTTGTAGGATCGATCATGTATGCAATGACCTATACTCACCATGATGTGTCTTATTCTTGGAGCATGGTTAGTCAATTTCAGGGAAATCTGGGTAGAGCCCATTGGATTGCGGTGGAGAATATTCTTAAGTATATGCGAAGAACGGAATGTTGGGTTTTGAGCATTCTAACATTCTTATGGTGTACATGCAACCCTAGAAACCTTGGATCTATGTTTTCTCTAAATACATGCAAATTTTATTTTCCAAGGTTTACTTCCTATCTAGCATGTTATGGGGAACTTGTAATATAAAACTCAAGTAGAATAACATACCTTTTAGTAGCTTGGATTCCTTGATGAATTTGCGAGCCTAGCACCCCAAATGTGATGCCTCAAATGCTTCACACAACACCACAATTCTTGGAATAACCTTGAGAGAAGTTCACTATACTCTAAAATCGGCTAGCCCTGTTACTTGCTTGTAGTAGTTCCGATTTTGCTAGTCTAGGGGTCTTTATATAGTTGTGGCACAAGTAGGGTTACACCATGTAAACCCTAATTGTCATGGCTTTCCATATTCCATGATCCATGGGTTTGTAACCTCCATGGACTATCCATGGAGCACCTTATGGGTTTTAACCCAATCCATACAAACCATGGATCATTAGCCCACTATACAAGAATAGATTATTTACACAATCAACCCCATATATCTAATTAGTCTCTTTTTTATCACTTAATTAATTCAAGATTAATTCTTTGATCAATACTAATTAAATAATATTATTAATATATTAGTACTTATAATATATTAATAACCTTAAGTGTCCTTTCTCTCATTTTGGTCTATCCAAGTATTGCAATGCCATGTGTCACACCCCGCTAAAGCGGAAACGCAAGATATGACAGCGATAACGGTTTCATTGCAAAAGATAAAGATACATCACCATAGCAATATTCAAAAGTTTACAACCCATAGTTTAATAGAAACAAGTACAAGTTTTTCCAAAATAACATTGTTCAAAATATAACTTCATAAATAACTTCAACACGATGCAGCATGCTCTATGATGATGAATCTTTATATCCACTTACTAATTATTTCCTGAAAAAGCATGTAAAACGAGCGTCAACTATGAAAATAGTTGGTGAGTTCACAAGTTTATAAAATCAAGATTTGGAATAAGGCTTTTCATAAATACAAGTACATTGCTTTAATGAGAAACAAAGTTGATTGCCATTATTGATAACAAGTTTATTGCTATAACGAGAAGCGAGTTTGTATGTGTATGAGCAAACAATGAGTCTCAACCAAACCTATGACTGAAGCCCTATCAAGATCTATGCTTATCGTTCCATAGATGAATATGGTATCATGCACTCCAGCAATAGGGCGAGTGAGGAGTTCTCAATTCCTAATAGCGCTATCCATAATGACCATTGGCTCAAAGAGTTAATGGTTAGAGATAAGGGAAGGGCCTTAGTACGATATGTTCTCATGTTCCGTGTTGCATAGACATACATAGAGAGACATAACAATACAATAACAATCATGTTTGATATAAATCGATTTAAATACAACATGCAAATAATAGTTTTTCGGGACATGCTTTTCCACCCCAAAACATAAAAACTGAAAATAGGGGGAGTGCGTGAATACTCACAATGTTTCGAGTAGATACAAGTGGTGCCTTGGAATACACCAACGTCTTAATGCTGGGATCCTACGACATCAAACACACACTAGTGAATTTCCATGTCGAAATCTAATGCTAATATACTAAACTCTACATATAGTGAAATGCCAATTTATGTTCTAATATTGGATTTTATATTAATTGGTTACACTTTTTCTGAAATGATGAAATTCTACAAGTCATGCGATAAATACAACTTTGGGATATTAATTTTCCAGATTTAGTAATATAAATTTAAGGGTGTTTCAACACATTTAAAGGTGTTTTAAATTCCTAAAAATGTAAAATATTATCAAATAGTTTCCAAAAATTGTCAAACCTTGTATTTTTCATTCTAAATACAATAGAGGTTTTCCAGAAAATTTTCCTTGAATTTTTGATATGGTTAACTATTTTCCAAATTTTTAAGCCTTCATAACAATATAAATTCACGAAAAATAGCATTCAAAAGATAAAAATTCTCAAACTTTTTATTTTATTGTTATTACACATTACTAAGCTGGGAAAAATATAAAAATGGATTTCCAAGCTGTTTAATTATATTTTACGATTTTTGAGCATTTATTCCAATAAAAATTGAAATAAAAAGAAAACAGTTTCCAAAATTACCCAAACTTTTTATTTAACTGTTATTATACATAACTAGGCTGGGAAAAATATAAAAGATATTTTTCAGTGGGTATTTCTATTTTTCCTTGTTTTATCCCCTTAAATAATCATTAATTGAAGAATAAATAATAAATAGTTAAAATAAATTACCAAAAACTTTTGTAACATCATTTACAGTGTAAGTAATCTGGGAAAAATACCAAAAGTGGTTTTCATGTTGTATAATCCGGTTTTAGGTATTTAAGTGTATTTAAGTGTATTTAACCTTAGAAAATAGGAGAAAAATAGTATACAGTAGAGGAAAATCATCAAAATATTTATGTAACCTCCTAATGTACAACATGATGTTCTGGTAAATTTTCATGAATTTTGGATAATGAGAACTATTTTTCCTATTTTTAGGCCATTATAACTACCAAAAATTGTGAGAAATACAAAGGCAAGATGAAAAATTCTGAAATTATTTTTTCTGAGTCTCCCACCACAGGTAAGAGCTGCGAAAATTGTTAGATACAATTTTCACACTCTTTAAAGTGGTTTTGTGATTTATTGCACCCAAACAAAAAGAAAATCGAAAATCATACCAAACAGCAACATAAATCGATGAAATTTAATGAGAGGTCATTATTCACCATAGGGGCCATCCACGAATTTATTCCGGATTTATAGACCTCTGGAAGTATTTTATGTGATTTATGCCCTTGTTTTCTTGCAACAATTTTAATAAATCAAGGAAACGATAAAAACTCTTGGGATTTTCCAGATATTCATATTACCTTAATGGGAATCTGGAAAAATTTTGATTTGAGCAGAAAAGAACTTTTAGATATTTTTCTAGACAAAATCATTTACATGCACTATTAACAATGTACTTTGATCATCAAGCTCTTTAGCTTGGTGTTCTTCACATGCATCACGGTTTGAAGACCATGCATGGACATATGTTTGTTATAGTGATGTTTTTAAAGGAAATAATTGAATGCATAAGGTGTATGAGCCTTTAAAACTTGTAAAAATCCGAACCTTAGTGTTTGATATAGGTTTTGGTCCTTGGATTTCACCATTAAACAACATGCATGTTGTTCTTGGGTGAAACCCTACCACCATCATCATCAAACACGACATTCATGAACATGTTCATGAATGTTCATAAAGAATGGTGTAGAAGGAGGAGAAGTACAAGAAAACCCTTTAAAAACAAGAAGGAAAAGTAAGGAAAATGAAGGATTTTCGTGAATACCTTGAAGAACAACATTAGAAGATGAAGATTTGAGTGTGGAGAGGTGTTCTTGGCTGATGATTTTCGTGGGTTTGGAGAGAGAGGAGGAGAGTTTGAGAGTTGAAAGGGTGGAGTGTGAGAGAGAGAGTGAAGAGAGAAGTGGAAGAGTGGGGATTGTGTTTTAATGATTGAAGTTTTGGGAAGAGAGAGGGCATGGGGGAGAGGATGCACGAATTTTATGAGTGAGAGAGGCTCCCTCTCTCCTAAAATTCAAATTATATAATTCTCCCTTCAATTTTTATAAAACCTAAATTTTTATAAAAATGTCTCTTTAAGCAATTTTTGATTTATTTAAAAATCTTGTTTTTTAACTAATAAATTATGATTAATGTATGATAATTTAAATTTCTATTTCATTGATTATAATCTATAATTTGATGAATAAAAATTTTATATTAGGAAGTTTATAGAAATTTTATAAAGTTTTTAAGCTTTAAAGTTTATAAATTTGGATTTTTGGGCTCTTTAGAGTTTTTGGAACATTGTTTGATATTCACCATCATATTGGAATGTAATTAGAATATTTTAATTTATTTTTAGGGTTTTATACCCTTTTTCAATTGTAACAAAGTTTGAAGTTTCATTCTAATTATGGTATTGAGATTTCCTATTATAGTTAAGCAACTTACTAGAATCGTAAGAGTCAAGTATATTAGTCCTAGATCTTAGTTGGATCCTAGTTTATGCAAGATTTTGACCTAATTTATACTACTAGGCCATGGCATGTTGTGCATGAATGGTTTTTATAAAGATGCATGAGTCCGAGAATGACCTGAATTGACAGTTGTCACACCATGCAACCCAAATGGACCATGTCGGGTCGGGTCAAGTACATACCAAATATAGTTATGGACTTAGACACTATATCCAACACGGAAGACATGCTCCTAGTTCTTAGCGACAGTGATACATTAAGAGTGAGTGGTTACAGTGAATCCGGTTTTCAAACAGACCGGGACAACTTTTGTTTGCATTCTGGCTGGGTATTCTTTCTGAATGGAGGAGTGGTTACTTGAAAAAGTTCCAAGCAAGACACAGTGGTTGATTACACATGTGAGTCTAAGTACATTGCAGTGAGTGAAGCATTGAAAAAAGCGGATTGGTTTAAAAACTTTTTTGGACATCTCGGAGTCATTCCAACTAATTAGAAACCCATGGAATTGTTCTATGATAATGAAAGTGCGATTGCTTTGAATAAAGAACCAAAGGATCATGATAGGTCTAAGAATATCGATAGAAACTACCATTACATTCGACATCGGGTAGAACAAGGACACCTTTTTCTAAAGAGAGTATCATCAGAAGATAGTGTTGCAGATCCTTGGCTCTGAGCAGAGTCAAACACTACCAACATGCTACGAGCATAGGCCTAAGAGACGATATTAGTTTTAGTAGTTAGGTGATATGTTTGAAATTTCTAACAAAATAAATGTAATTGATTTGTGAATGAATAATAGAGAATTATTTATGAGTATCGTACTGCCTTATTTAATTATTTATTCTTGTGTTTCTTTTTGTATGTTTACACTTCCTGAGTAATTTGAATTATTAAAACTTCCATGATCGTTCATAATTTTGGAAGTAAGTAGTGAGTTAAGACTGTCATGAATTGATTGTAGATTTTCAATTGAGGTTAAGACATTGCAATTTGAATTTCTACAATATTCATGAGTACTTTGAAAATAAATATTTTAAGTATTGGATAAACCCACGCTTAGAAATTACTTATTGGGTCTTGTCATGAGTAATTCTAAGATGATAACATCCATTATTCTTAAAGCGGATATATGTAGTTCGTAGTTTATAGATGAGTTATGCATTGGTCGACTCAAATGCATTTCGTAACTTAATGTTAAAAAAGGTTATTCCATGTGTGATTTGATATGTGAATTGTATGACTACATAGTTAAAGCAATCCGTTCCTTTTTCCCTAACAGGAAAAGCGATATCATTGGGCCCCTCAATGATTTGATGTTGACTATATAGTGTTGGGCCCAACCATGACTAATTGATGTGTTTAATTTAAAGTCCAATAAAATCTTTATAAATTGGGAAATCGGGAAACAAAATTTTAGACAATGAGATTGATTCTGATCCATTTCTCGTGTCCATATGATATCTTGAAGAACAAAGGAACAGTTGATCACTTATCTTAGGGCCAATAGTTTATTTGAATCAGAGTTTGTTGTTGGCTTTGTGTAACATCCCGTTATTTTCTATATGTAAAGTCAACCCTAGTCAACCAAAGTCAAACATGGGTTAACTAAAGTCTTCTTTATTGTTTTGGGTTTTTATTAAGGTTAAAATAATAACCTTTATTTGTTAAAAATCCTTATATTAATTGTGGTTGAAATAAGAAGGGAAATGCTTAAAAACTGAGAACATTTGCATCCTATTCCCTTCGGACCGCAAATCCTATGACCGCAAACGAGGTCTGTGAACGTGCGAGCCGTGAACAGGTGAGCCGTGAACCTAGGACCGTGAATGCCTTCGACCGTGAACCGAGGCCGCAAACCACAAACCGCCTTCGGCCGTGAACCCCTCAGGTTGAGAACCCTCGCATATATATATATTCATTTCAGCCGACTTTTCTTCATTTCTTACACTTCCAAACACAATTCTAAGCCTTTTTCTCTCAATTATCATCCACCAAGAACATCATATCTCCTCAAGAACACACCAAGATCATCCTTGTTCATCTTATTCAAGTGTTAAACACTAGTTCTTCACAATATCTAATAGGTATCAATTATTGATCTTGTTATCACTTCAAAAACACCCTTCCATATTCATTTACTAGGCTAAAATCCATTGATTTCACTAGTTTTCATGAAGAACGCGAAGAACATGTGAAGAACACGAAGAACAACCGCCTGAAAACCTTTGAATCTTCTTAGCAAATTGCTTAGAATCATCAAGTGTTCTTCATTCATCAAGAACTTCTGGCCGTGAACCCTTCAATCTAGGGTCGTGAACACCCCTCTCTTGGACGTGAACACCCCTCTCCTGGCCGTGAACACCTATCGGCTTCCCTATTAGCTTCTAACACTCCAATTTGTAAGTTATACTTACAAATTAATCCAATTTCCAATCATTCCTATGATTCTTTTAGCTAATTGGATGGATATATGTTATACAAATTATTATATAGGACTTGTTTTGTTGCGGGATTTCACTCGTGGAACTAAACATCCTATACCAAATCATCATTTGAATCACCCTCCAAAAGGTGAGTTCAGACCCCCGCATTTTCATAGTTTTTACTGTTTTAAGGGGAGGGGGGGGGGGGGGGAGGGAATACAAGTCTAACACAAAGATTTTGTGTTACAAACAAATGATTTCAAAATATCTTATCAAAATGGATTTCAGTTATCATCAAATCAAATGGTTTCAAAGATTGTGTTAAAATGACATCAAGTCACCAAAAGTATTTCAAAATATTAAACTTCTGTTAAATGATTTTATAAACTTATATTTTTCCCCAGAAATCATATATATATATATATATATATATATATATATATATATATATATATATATATATATATATATATATATATATATATATATATATATATATATATAAGGTTTAAAAGGCTTAGGACTGATAACTCACTTTGGTTCCTTTTCCTTGTTTGGATGTGGGATTATTAGTATCGGTTATTTGTCCAAATGTCATTTAAATTTTACTTATATATAATTGTATATGTATATAAATATAAAAGTTATTTCATTAAGTTCAAATACCCTTGTAACATGTTGAGCAAGGGGTTGCATTCATGAACAGTTAGTATCAATTCAGAAAGTACATATAAATTATAATAGGTATAATTTATGATTCATAGAACATTAATTTACGATTCAAATATACTAAAGTACATTGTTTTACAAGAACAAAGGTTTGATTCAAAACTAAAAAAGAGTATACATCTTTCATATATTAATTCAGGGGCATACTATCAATCATTCATTTCAGAATGATTGGGTTTTCATAACTGTTATACACGTAACGCCTATATGCTTTTTATGAGTCATTTGATTCAAGTTGTTTAGTTCATTTAAACAACATAGTTAAAGTCCTGACATTATAACCAGAATCTCCAGTCGGGGATCGAAACAATGTGTGTATAGATCTATATTGGGATTGACAACCCCGCACTCAGACTGCTAGCTACAGTCAGGCATACACGCCTACGAGTGATAGTTGTTATCAACAACTTTAACGCATTCATAGCGTTGGGTCAGGCCATCTAGTCAGTATGGTTATAAGAACTCATAAAAAAGATATTAACAATACGTTAGTGTATAATTAACTAAACATAAGTACATTTTCAAAGTACTAGTTTACAAGATACAATTTACAGTATTACATTACAGTTTACAATAACGGTTGGTGGAACCAGGCACACTCACAGTTACAAGTTTTACATAAAGGAATACAAATACAGATCATTGGTTTACAAACAGAACAATTTTATGAGATTAAAACTACTTTTCATATACATCAGAAAATATAGGATTTTCTGGAACAGTTTACATATTCAAGAAACAGAAAACATTCTTTCAAACATAAATACTTATGCACTCACTCAACTTTATGTTGATACTATCTGTTCAAATTACTTGTATTCTCAGGGAATCAGTAGACAGGTACTCCTCGAGCTTTTGAGAAGATGGAGTTATGTTGAGTCATATCTTCTTTTTTGTATAACTATTTTGGTGTCAATATACAGTGATTGAACACATGTAAATACTTATAATTTTTAAATACAATGGTTGTTTGTACTTTGAATACTATGATGCATTTGTTGTGATACTACAAATGAAGTCATCCACCCCCGGACGTTTCCGCCGTCTGGTTTGGGGGTGTGACAGATTGGTATCAGAGCATTGTTTATAGTGAACTAAGTATATCAATCCATAAAAGATATAGAAAGTATAAATACATTGGGGATAAGAGCTCCGACTACAAGTATACTTTTTAGAAATTTAAGTATTTTTACAAGAAGTATACTAACACTCATACTTACAAGTACATTATCACGGTCATAAGAACTTAAAAGTATTTGGATGTCGGACACTGAAGTCAAACCTAGGCAGTTATGTAATCATATCTGGGATTAATATAGCGTGATCAACTATATTGGTTTGAGATATGACCAACATGTGTTTGGGAGTGATGGTAGTGTTACGACATGTCTAAAACTTACCAACCATACATATACAGAAGAACTCTAGAACAGAACATAAAGATAAAAATACTATAGGAGTATTTTAGGCACTATATACTAATAACAAATATGTGAAAACAAAAGAACCATTGTTGGTAGAACTATAAATATTAAGGGTATATTACAGTTACATATAATTTAAGTTATATAGACTTAGAATATGTGATCTAGCTTCATTTCCTGTTCCTTGTTTGGTTGTGGATTTAGAGCCGGATCATTTAATCGAAAGTCGATTATACCCAAGTTATATATAATTAGTATACACTTCGTAGTTATAGTAATACCTAAAACAAGTCATACATAATACATTACTTGTTAACTGTAAGTTTCTCTCGTAGAAACTTATATTTGTAATCTATCGTTACTAATTATATTTTATATCTCTTATCCCTATTCTTGCTTAGATATCAATGGCTAGATTTCATCTACTCGGAGACCCGTACTTTCTTGATCAAGGGCAAGGTGGATGGCTCGATGCAGAACCAGAAGAGAATCATGAAATTCCCTTAGACGATGATTTTGCAGAAAATCTTCCAGAGGATTCTGACTCCAAGCCAGAAGTCAATGATCTACCCCTGGTGGCTCCAATTCCAAATCCTAACCCTCGTCCGCCTTTTCAAGGCCCGACGCCTTCATGGGCTGAGAACTTGAGTAAGTGGAGCCGGGAGCAGGGTCAACCCTTACCCTACAACGGAGACCGAAGCTTCTACAACCTAAGTGAGGGTGGCTCTGCAGACAGAATTCTTCCGATCTTGGTTCGCCGAGTGGCTCGAAATGTTGAGCTAGGAATGACAGCCATTCAACAAACTGTGGAGCTTGGTGCGGACACGAACACCAATACAGATCGTATTCGCAATCTTGAATTTGCTCATGGGAGAGCTATGAGAGACAATGAGGCTCTGCAGCAAGAGCTAGCTGCAACTCGAGGTTAAGTCATAGAGCTCCGAGCATGCCAGACAGTGTATGAAAGACACCTGCTTGATGTGGAGCGTCAGCTGGCCGAATTAAGGGTTCTTCCGAGTGGTGCCCGTCGCCAATATGAGATGCTCTACTCATCCTTTCTTTTGGTTTAAGAAATAGATTATACTCTTCTCGGCCTCTGTTTACTCTTTTGGTTATAGTTAAGTCTGCGGATATGTTCTAGCGTTATTTTTCATGTCTTTCAGTATGACCGCAAAAATTTCATTTTTGGTAGGTCGGTTTAATGTCGATGTTTTTCCAGTAATTTGGTGTATTGTAGACCTGTTTAGGGTCAAGTTTTCCAGACTCTATGTATTCAATATGCCAATATAATCGACATGCATTTTCATACTCTTTGAAAAATAACCACTCAATTTCATATTATCTTGTTGCAAGTTGTACTTGCAGTAGACTTCTATTTCAAATTCTTTACAAGATTCATATTGAACCAAGTGTTTTAGTTTAGAGATATCACATTCATGTTCACTCTTGATATCTTACCATCTTTTCATCTTTTAACCTTTATAGTAAAAGATACCTCGTCCGAGAAACCCAAGGCGTGTCAATGTTAATGAAGCGCCAACGCCACCTCCGCCACCACCTCCTCAATTCGACGCTGCCATGTTTCAGGCGGCAGTCACGGCAGCTGTTGTAGCTGCTATGTCTCATATAAACACCCCTGGTGCAAGTGGATCAGGAGTTGGTGTGCATCACTCCAACCACGGCGAGAATTACGGGCACTCACGAGACTATACTTATAAGGATTTCTCGAACGCCAAACCCAGGACCTTTAACGGGATTGGAGGAGTAATGGCGTTAAGATAATGGATTGAGAAGACAGAGGCAATTTTCGAAATCTGCTCCTGTCCAGACAGTAACAAGGTCAAATTCGCTGTTTGTACCTTTGCTAATAAAGCCCTAACATGGTGGAACGGTCATGTTAAGTCACTAACCCTGGTAATGGCTAACTCTATAAGTTGGGAGAACTTGAAAACCATGCTGATGTGGGAGTACTGTCCGCGAGGGGAAATTCAGAAACTTGAGCAAGAGCTCTGGGGTCTTACTATGGTTGGTTCAGACATAACTGTTGGGTTTTGAGCATTCTAACACTCCTATGGTGTACATGCAACCCTATAAACCTTGGATCTATGTTTTCTCTATTATACATACAAATATTAATCTTCCAAGGTTTCATCCTAACTAGCATATTATGAAGCACCTATACTACAAAGTTCTAGTTAGATGACATACCTTTTGATGTAGCTTGATGTCTTCAAGCTTTAAGAGCTTAGCCCCAATAGTGTGGAAGCCTCAAATAGAATCACAAATCACCAAAACACCTTGGAAGAACTTGAGAGAATATGTATGCACACTAAAATCGGCCCACTCTTATTTTCACACACTTGTGCCAATTTTGTGAGCCAAGGACCCCTTTATATATTATGGAGGATTAGGGTTACATCCATGTAAACCCTAATACCCATGACCTTTCATTTACATAGGATCCATGGGTTAAAAGCTCCATGGACCATCCATGAAAGCTTAGCCCAACCTAAATGAACTTGGCCCATTCCATATATATAAGAGTCCATATCTAATTAGTTCTTTTTGATCACTTAATTAATTCTAAATTAATTCTTGATCAATACTAATTAAATAATATGATTCCATATTAATATATTAGAACTTATAATATATTAATATAAATCATAAATATACTATTCTCAAAAGACTATCCATATAAATTGTGCCGGTGAAGTGCAACCCAAATGGACCATGTTGGGTCGGGTCAAGTACATACCAAATATAGTTATGGACTTAGACATTAATCCAACAGTCTCCCACTTGGATAAGTCTAAAACTATTATTGAATATGACTTCAAAACCTAACTGGCAATCGTAGCTCTTAAAGCCGCTGTCGAACTCTGACCTTGTCAATGACTTGTCCATTAGATAAGGGATCATATATTCCTCGATTCTAGATATCATATGGACTGAGACATGGATTATAATCATTCTCTCTGTCCATTTGTTGTTTCCTGATTTTCGATTTATGATGACTGACTGATTGAACAAATCAAATCAGTCCTGGCTTGGCCAAGCACTCACATGTGTCATCGCTAAATCATCGAGGGGCCCACAAATATCGCTTTTATCCCGAAGGTAAAAGGAATGGATAAACTTCGACTCATATGGCTTGTTCTACTACTTGTTGAATCATACACAAAGGCATGTTTTATAACATCGAGTTACCAAATGCGTTTTCGTGCAATCAATGTATAACCAACTCATAGTAACAACTCATATCTCTAGGTTTGAAGAATATAAGATATTATTGTCTCATGATCACTCATGATAAAATCCATGAAGTGATTCAAATGAGCGCGGGTTGAATCCAATACTCAGAACTTATGAGCACTCATGAGTGTTGTAGCACGACTTTGTCCACCAACTTGGACCTCTACAAACCAACCCATGACAATCTTGATTCATATCTACTTCCAACATATGACCGACTGTGGATGGTTTGAATAACTTAATCATTCAGGAAGAGCGACTTAGTTATTCTGGAAGTCAAAACATGCAAAGTGAAATACAAGAATAAATAAATCAAATATGGTATCAAACCCTATGAATATAAATAAACACTTTTATTTATCACCATACTGATTACTTATTATTCATTGTTTCGGTTTTATCAACTTTATACTTGAATTAAAAACACTAGTTGTCCCATGCTCCAAGCATGTACACTATGTTTTTCTTAAACAATAGCTTTGCCATACACCAAGTATGCACTCTATGTTTGTTTATGATCCTTACTTTGTGAAATAAACCAATTGAACATAATTTCAATGATTCTAATTTCACACTCCCAAATCCTTATCGAAAAATGTGAGAATTTCAAATTGTTATCATTTATCGAAATCTGTTTAGATTTTAAACTTATATGCACTGACCCTCCTGTAATGAATATGTACAAAGTCACAAAGACTTGTCAACAGTCATTATAAGGTATTCCAATGGAGATCAACTCCATGGAAACTAAGTCTCATATTCAAAGTACATTGCTTTGGACATGCTTCTTGCATTAAGTTTTCTAATCTTACACAGATAACTTCCACCTATGGAGACAACTTCATATTCTCATTTTGACTATCACTTCTGAATAAGAGATGCCTCTTTTCAGAATATGTCAATATGGTCCTTCCAAAATTAGCACTATACTTCCAACTGTCCCTGAGCAACCAATCTTTGGTAAACCTCAGATTGTCCTCGACAATTGGTTAATCATTTTAGTCATATCCAATTCTAGACATTTTCCCTTCTTAATGCCTCTAGGCATTTGGAAAAAATTTAGAAATGACAAATATTATAGCACATGCAATCGATCCTGTACCCAAAACAAATGGTACACGATTCATGATGTCTCACATAAAGACATGATTCTAGACCAGTCTTTTGCTACAATATTTTTATTTGCCATGTTTTCAAAATTTGACTATGAAGAGGGATGTCGTAATCATAATCGAATTTTGAGAACGCAATATACAGAATTTCCTTAAGTTGAACCAATCCAACATGAAATTCATATATATATTCTTGACTAAAGATGATTAAGGTCTCAATCTAAGCCTTTAGAACTGAAATGAAGTATATCCTCTCCCTTAATTATAGCAAAACAACTTTTTCAATCCCTGCAGCCTCACAAATTGAAACTTTTGTTTTCTATAATTAACATTGCTAACTTGCAACACTAACAATAATTATCATGCTCCCACTAACATGATGATTATTAGCATAACACTTATGCTCCCACTAGCTTTGACATGTACTCAGAAATCAGCTGGACTTCTAGAAATCAATACTTTATTGACTTTCTTACCAAAGTTCAGATTTCTAATACGAGATGCTTTGATAAAACTTTATCAAAATCATACACCTTTCCTTAGATAGCATGCATGTGTGTCTAAACAATTTCAGAACTATGAAAAGGGATGCCGTAATCATAGTCTCAATTGTTTAGACCTTTTGCCATCTGCTTCAAATCTACTTGGTGGAAGTGTTTCCTCACCATCATTTTCATGAATCGGAGAGAAACCTTATGACCCTTAGATTTTATGGTGTATGTGTTCTTATCCATGTGAATCTTCAAAACCATAGTCACAAGACAAGGATAATGACAAATCCAAACTCATATGGACTGAACTTATGCAATCTTAACTTCTTGCCACCTGGCAGTACAGGGCCTGCCATTGCTTCCAAGTTGTTATGCAACCAATTGAGAACTTTCAGAACTCCTATGCAAAGCCAACTTTAACTGGAATGGGCACAGAATATGTCAACACGATAGGTTATAAACCTCAAGTCGTGTGCCAGTGAAGAACCTCAAGTTTTATTCTTGATTAGTTCTTGAAATTCTTTTTAGGATCTTTAAGACTCCCACTATCCTCTTGACATATAAGACTATCTTGCCAAATATTCAAGAGATAGTGCAGATTCTTTATCAAGACAAACACTTCACACAATTGGCCTTAGTTGGTCTTTGTTTTATCCAAAACATCACAACTTACCAATTTCAAATGTACAAGAGTAGGACACTTTTACTCTTACATTTGACAAGTGTTTTAAACCTTTCTTTAAGATATGTCACTCAAGTTACAATCTTGGAGTATGACTCTAAGAATTGTTTTGGAACAAAGTATGACTCATCTTCCTGATCTAACCATTTCAACAATTCATGACTCCTCTTCTTAGTCATAAGAATGCACTAAGATGACCTTTAGAGGACTAATTATGATATGATTTCTAAATCATTAAGATGATCACAAACATGATACTAAAGTACTCTCCCATCTTTTCAGATTTGAGAAACTTTTATCTTTCTGCCTAATTTGATTCTTCCATTCGTTCTGCCATACATTGAGACTTTTCCAATGTTTCAGAATTATACTTAAACTTGTAAGTATAACCATATTTACTAAACTTTAGTAAATCAAATAGTCTTAACGAGCTTTGTGGTGGACATGACCAGTGCACAAGAATGTGTACTCGATCCCTTTAGTCCTTAACTTGACTCACACATCCATGTGAACAAGTAATTAGTCTTGATTTTCCAATGCTTGAAAGTTCTCATTCATCATACTATTCAACTTGCATGATTCCAAGTTTCGGTCCAATTGAAACTTGGGCGATGAGGAACTTTCCTGATTTGGTAAATTTAGACACTACCACAAATGAAAGAATCAAATCCATTTTCCAATATTGCTGTCAGTGGAATCATATAAGCAACAATTTTCCATAAATGCCATTGTAAGGATACTTCAAATAAATAAAATTAAATAATTTTCTTTTATTTTAAAACTTTGCAGAAAAAACTTATCCTTACAGTCCACATGGAAAATTGTTGTTATCTATTCCTTAGCAATATATCATAACTTCTTAAGCAACTGCTCAAAATTCTGATGCGATCGAAATCCACCTTCGCGATCAGAATCAACATATACTTCCTTTAAGATTTCTCTCTATTCTTTGATTCTTAAAACATCAACATGTGACCCAGTCCATCATGTAATGAGGATCTCAGAATAGAACTTAACAGAGTTAGATAATGGGCTCTACCTGATGTAGAGTCAAACTTATTGACTTTAACATCCTTAGGTAAATTTGCCAGCTTTGCAATCAACGCCCCTTCCTTTGGCAAAATAAACATATGGACCCTTTGGTAATGGGACTATCTCAAACTTAGCCTTTCTCTTTACCATTTGGTCAACCGGGTTGACTATGGCCAATCCCTTTCCATTGGGAAGAGAATGCTTTTTTTGGATTTCGAGTGTCACCATTGTCACTGTCCATAAAGTTTTTGGGAAGTTGATCTTCTAATCAAATTTGCTTTACTATCGTTCCAAATCATTGCTGATTCAGCAGCACCAAGCAAATAGATATGATCATTAAGGTTCATGTCATAGTCTGTTTCATAGTAGTCCCAAAGGAACTCACTATGTGACTTAGAAAGTGATTGAACATCCAACATTCTCAAGAATTTGACACCCAACTCTCCCGGCTTGTCAATATGTGACTTCATCTCTAAGATGTGATCACACATAGACCTTGCTTGCCATTAGGGCTTGAGTGACCTTGAACTTGTGGGTTAGGGAGAATAATTGGAGGAGGTGGAGGAAGAGAAGTATGACTTCCATGAGCCAAACTCGGGAAGTCATATTCATTAGGAAAGCTTGGTTTGGGAAGATCATTGTTGTCTAAACCAGACATCAACAATGGGAGAAATTCACGTAAAGTTGATTTAAGTCCTTAATATAACACCCAATATGATATATTAAGGCTAGGACCCAACAAACTATTTTATAACTTGGAAGAGGGATGCCGTAATCCAAGCTATAAAATATTTGAAGGTAGGTGAATGACGATTCACCAATTTCCACAAAGATAAACGAAATGTACTATTAGGTTTTAATTGGTTTTGAAACTCCTAGATTCTTTTGAGATTCATTGAACTTTTCAATGGCATGTTTCAATCTCGAGTGTGCCCTTCAGGTTTTGTGACTGGGATGCCGAGGATCACAAAACAAGGTGTGAAGTAACCATGCAAATATACTTGGTACCCTTAATATTTACCCCTCAATCGATGTGCCGGTTAACCACACACGCTCCAACGATACTATGATAAACATTAAGTTACCCTTTGCCTACCTTGTTAAGTCCAGGTTAGTGTGCCGGTTAACCACACACGCTCCACTAACAGCTTAAACAAAGTGCAAAGTGTAATTTCATGGATTAGCACCTTATTCACATTTTCCTAAGTAACTAATATTGGGAATTTATAAGTGTTTAGTTACTTAGTATTTATCATTATACTTATAATGATGGGAGAATTCTAGTCCTTGTCCTACCTGTTCTGCTAACGACCCTCCACCGGTCAAGGAAGCGGTGAGTGAGAGTGGACACCCATTAAACTGCCATTTTATAGGCAGTAACCTTATACCCCCCTTATAGACCGGCTTCGTGAATGAGGCCTAGTAATGGTAAGACGACTTGCTCTTATACATATAATATATTAAACTTTTAATATTATAATAGTATAAGGGTGTATTTTAGACATTTAAAATACTTGGTGGTTTAATCTATTAATTAAACTATACTCTTAATTTAATTAAATTTAAACCATGTCATTATGGAATTATTAATTCTCTTTTAATTAAACACTTTAATTATCTATTAATAAAGTCCATAAGAGTTAATTGAATTATTCAATAAAAACATCATAATTCCAATTATTAAATTCAAAATTAAAACCATTTAATTAATTGTTTAAGTTATGAACCCAAGAGTTTTAGAATTCAATTTTTTTTTATCATAAAAAACTTTTTCCAAATTCCAAAACTTGAGGGCAAGTTTTGTAACTCTTGAAAACTTTTGGATTCCATAACTTATGGAGTTAAATACTTGTTTTATGATGAAACTTTTCATGTTCCATTACTTAAGAACAAGTTATGGAATTCTTTAAAACATTAAGACCAAGTTTTGTAACTCCATAAAAAACTTTGAATCAATTTTTTTAAAAACCTTTTCATATCCATAACTTATGGAGGCTTCAAAAAAACTCTTTAGATCACACTTGTAAAACTAATAAAATAATCATATCATTTTATCTTTTACTAAATTTGACCTAATTCAACTCATATAGCAAATGATTCAAATTTTACAAATAATTAGTTTTTCACAAAAACAAGTAATTATCTTAAAATTTGACAAACGTCATGTTTTTTTCCTTTTTTTTTCCAACTTGAAAATAAACATTTGCATTAATATAACAGAAAACAACCCATGGCTCTGATACCACTGTTGGGTTTTGAGCATTCTAACACTCCTATGGTGTACATGCAACCCTATAAACCTTGGATCTATGTTTTCTCTATTATACATACAAATATTAATGTTCCAAGGTTTCATCCTAACTAGCATATTATGAAGCACCTATACTACAAAGTTCTAGTTAGATGACATACCTTTTGATGTAGCTTGATGTCTTCAAGCTTTAAGAGCTTAGCCCCAATAGTGTGGAAGCCTCAAATGGAATCACAAATCACCAAAACACATTGGAAGAACTTGAGAGAATATGTATGCACACTAAAATCGGCCCACTCTTATTTTCACACACTTGTGCCAATTTTGTGAGCCAAGGACCCCTTTATATATTATGGAGGATTAGGGTTACATTCATGTAAACCCTAATACCCATGACCTTTCATTACATAGGATCCATGGGTTAAAAGCTCCATGGACCATCCATGAAAGCTTAGCCCAACCTAAATGAACTTGGCCCATTCCATATATATAAGAGTCCATATTTAATTAGTTCTTTTTGATCACTTAATTAATTCTAAATTAATTCTTGATCAATACTAATTAAATAATATGATTCCATATTAATATATTAGAACTTATAATATATTAATATAAATCATAAATATACTATTCTCAAAAGACTATCCATATAAATTGTGCCGGTGAAGTGCAACCCAAATGGACCATGCTGGGTCGAGTCAAGTACATACCAAATATAGTTATGGACTTAGACATTAATCCAACAATAACAACCTACACAAATCGATTCTATGACTTAGCGATACTTTGTACAGAAATGGTTGCTCTGGAGAGCAAAAAGATAGAGAGGTATATCTGGGGACTATCATCCCATATTCAGTCTAGTGTCATTGCTTCTAAGCCTGTTACCTTTGACAGTGCCAAAAAGTTGGCACAGTCCCTTATTGACCACGGAACCTGTCAAAACTCTGTGGTTGCTGCCCAAGAACAACCCAAAGGAAACAACAACAACAACATGAAGAAAGGTTGGAATAAGAGGAAGGGAAAATCTTTACAGGAACCCTCGAAAAAGCAACAGCTAGTGGCGGTCCATGCTGCTACTGTACCTGTTGCTGTTCCTGCTAACCCTGCACCAGCTAAACGTTATGCTGGTAATCTCCCCAAATGCAACAAGTGCAATTTTCACCACAATGGAAATTGTCGGGAAATGCAGTGTCGTAACTGCAACAGAAAAGGACAAACTGACCGATTCTGTAGATCACCACCCCAACCGATTAACCAAGTACCTGCCGCTGGAGTAGATCAAGCATGCTATCAATGTGGTGATGTGGGGTATTTCAAGAGAGATTTTCCAAAAGCTGGAAATGTCGGTGAAGTTTAGAGAATTCTAGCATTGGGTCACGAAGAAGCGGTGGCAGACCCTGCGGTGGCCACGAGTACGTTTCTTCTCAACACGACTTATGCAAACATTCTATTTGATTATGGTGCTGAGAAGAGCTTCATGATCCATAATTTCAAACACCTGCTAAATCAAAACTCCTAACCATTAAATGAAACTTTCACAGTCGAAATGGCTAACGGGAAATCCGAATACACCAACGATATATACATAGGATGTACCCTTACCTTGAATAACTTTTCTTTCCCAATAGACCTTATGCCAGTCTCTATCAAAAGTTTCGACGTCATAATAGGTATGGATTGGTTGTTCTCTAACCATGCTGACATCCTATGCTATGAAAGAGTCATTCGTTTGAACTTGCCAACTAAAGAAACTCTTATTATCTACGGCGACAAACTTGGAACGAACCTTCAGATCACTTCTTGCATCAAAGCACAGAAGTACCTTCGCAAGGAGTATTGTGCTTTCTTAGCTCACGTGGTAGACAAAAAGCAAGAAGTAAAGGATATCGCGAGCATTCCTGAGGTCTGGAAATTTCCCGACATTTTTCCCGACGATCTTCCAAGAGTGCCTCCCGAACGACAAGTCAAATTCAGAATCGACTTAATCCCTGGGGCTACCCCTGTAGCCAAATCCCCCTATCGCCTTGCACCTTCTGAAATGCAGGAATTATCCAGCCAGCTGAACGAACTCCTTAGGGTTTCATAAGACCAAGCTTCTCACCCTGGGGAGCACCGGTTTTGTTCGTGAATAAGAAGGATGGATCATTCCGTATGTGCATAGACTACCGCGAGATGAATAAACTTACCATCAAGAATCTATATCCTCTGCCTCGCATTGACGATCTGTTCGACCAACTTCAAGGTGCGAGCTACTTCTCAAAAATAGACTTAAGATCCGGGTATCATCAGTTACGGATTTTGGAGGAGGACATTCCCAAAACCTCTTTCAGAACTCGTTATGGTCATTACTAGTTTGTAGTGATGCCATTCGAATTGACGAATGCACCTGCTGTGTTCATGGACTTGATGAACAGAGTGTGTCGTCCATTCCTGGACAAATTCATCATAGTCTTCATTGACGAATGCACCTGAGCTGCCAAATGGCAAGAATTTAAGATTGCACAAGTTTAATCAATATGAGTTTGGATTTGTCACTAACCTTGTCTTGTGATTATGGTTTTAACAAATTCACATGGATAAGAACACATACACTATTAAATCTAAGTGTCATAAGG
The DNA here is from genome assembly GCF_052849685.1 of Lactuca virosa. Lineage (NCBI taxonomy): Eukaryota > Viridiplantae > Streptophyta > Magnoliopsida > Asterales > Asteraceae > Lactuca > Lactuca virosa. The sequence continues at coordinate 274,661,916 of NC_136426.1, forward strand.
TTTCTCTCCGATTCATGAAAATGATGGTGAGGAAACACTTTCACTAAGTAGATTTTAGCTAGATAGCAATTGTGATATTTGCATTCTCAAAGTCGTTAGTGGAGCGTGTGTGGTTTACCGGCACACTAACATGGACTTGTGAGAAGTGGCAAAGGTCTAAACAATTGAGACTATGATTACGGCATCCCTTTTCATAGTTCTAAAATTGTTTAGACACACATGTGAGCTATCTAAGAGAGGTGTAAGATTTTGATAAAGTTTTATCAAAACAATCTAGTATCAGAAATCTGAACTTTGGTAAGAAAGTCAGCTGATTTCTGAGTACATGTCAAAGCTAGTGGGAGCATAAGTGTTATGCTAATAATCATCATGTTAGTGGGAGCATGATAATTATGACAAAGGTAGCAAGTTAGCAATGTTAATTATAGAAAACAAAAGTTTCAATTCGTGAGGTTGCAGGGGTTGAAAAAGTTGTTTTGCTATAATTAAGGGAGAGGAAATTATACTTCATTTCAATTCTAAAAGCTTAGATTGAGATTTTAATCGTATTTAATCAAGGATATATATATGAATTTCATGTTGGAATGGCTCAACATAAGGAAATTCTATATATGGGTCCATTATTTGCGTTCTAAAATTCGATTATGATTACGGCATCCCTTTTCATAATCTGAATTTTGAGAACTTGGCAAATTGAAATGGAAATATTATAGCAAAAGACTGGTTTAGTCTTTATGTGAGACATCATGAATCGTGTCCCATATGCTTCGGATATAGGATCGATTACATGTGCTATATTCATCCTTTCTAAAATTTTCCAAATGCCTGGGGCATTATGAAGGGAAAAGGTCTAGAATTGGATATGACTAAAATGATTAAGCAATTGTCGAGGACAATCTAAGGTTTACCAAAGATTGGTTGCTCAAGGACAGTTGGAAGTATAATGTTAATTCTGGAAGGACCATATTGACATAATCTGTAAGGAGGCAACTCTTGTTTAGAAGTGATAGTCAAAATGGAATATGGAAATGTTTCAAAGTTAGAAATTATTCAATTTGTGTAAGATTAGGAAACTTAATGAAAGAAGGATGTTTCCAAGGAGCTGATCTCCTTTGGAATGCTCTGTAATGATTGTTGTCAAGTCTTTCTGACTTCGTGCATAATCATTAAGAGGATCAATGCATATAAGTTTAAAATCTAAACAGATTTCGATAATTGATAGGAATTTGAAATTCTCACATTTTTCGATAAGGATTTCGGAGTGTGAAATTAGAATCATTGAAATCATGTTCAATTGGTTTATTTCACAAAGTAAGGATCATAGACAAACATAGAGTGCATACTTGGTGTATGGTAAAGCTATTGTTTAAGAAAAACATAGTGTACATGCTTGGAGCATGGGACAACTAGTGTTTTTAATTCAAGTATAAAGTTGATAAAACCGAAACAATGAATAATGAGTAATCAGTATGGTGATAAATAAAAGTGTTTATTTATATTCATAGGGTTTGATACCATATTTGATTCATTTATTCTTGTGTTTCACTTTGCATGTTTTGACTTCCAGAATAACTAAGTCGCTCTTCCTGGATGATTAAGTTATTCAAACCATCCACATTCGGTCATATGTTGGAAGTAGATATGAATCAAGACTGTCATGGGTTGGTTTGTAGAGGTCCAAGTTGGTGGACAAAGTGGTGCTACAACACTCATGAGTGCTCATAAGTTCTGAGTATTGGATTCAACCCACGCTCATTTGAATCACTTCATGGATTTTATCACGAGTGATCATGAGACGATAATATCTTATATTCTTAAAACCTAGAGATATGAGTTGTTACTATGAGTTGGTTATACATTGATTGCACGAAAACGCATTGGTAACTCGATGTTATAAAACGTGCCTTTGTGTATGATTCAACAAGTAGTAGAACAAGCCATATGAGTCAAAGTTTATCCATTCCTTTTACCTTCGGGATAAAAGCGATATCTGTGGGCCCCTCGATGATTTAAAGATGATACATGTGAGTGCTTGGCCAAGCCAGGACTGATTTGATTTGTTCAATCAGTCAGTCATCATGAATCGGAAATCGGGAAACAACAAATGGACAGAGAGAATGATTGATAATCCATGTCTCAGTCCATATGATATCTAGAATGGAGGAATATATGATCCCTTATCTAATGGACAAGTCATTGACAAAGGTCAGAGTTCATCGACAAGGTCAGAGTTCGACAGAAGCTTTTGAGAGCTACGATTGCTGATCGGTTCCTGAAGTCATACGCAATAATAGTTTTAGACTTATCCAAGTGGGAGACTGTTGGATTAATGTCTAAGTCCATAACTATAATTGGTAAGACTTGACCCGACCCGGCATGGTCCATTTGGGTTGCATGGCATCATGCATTTGGATAGACTATAATGAGAGAAATAACACTTAAGGTTGGTTAATATATTATAAGTTCTAATATATTAATAAGGTTATTTAATTAGTATTGATCAAGAATTAATTTGGAATTAATTAAGTGATCAAAAGGAGACTAATTAAATATATGGGTTGATTGTGTAAATCATTCATTCTTATATATGTGGGCTTGTGATCCAAGATTCCTTATGTTGGACTAAGTCTATGGGGTGACCCATGGATGCTCCATGGAGGTTAAAATCCATGGAGCATAAGGAATGGGTAAAGTTATGAGTTACATGGTGTAACCCTAATAGCCACCATATAAAAGAATCTTATGGCTCAAGAAATCGTGCACTAATGTGTAAGTGTGAGGGCTAGACGATTTCAAGGAGTGTTCAAGTTTCTCTCAAGTTATTCCAAGTGTAGTTGGTGTTGTGTGAACCATTTGAGGTGTCACACTTGGGACACTAGGCACTCAAGCTTCATGAAGACATTCTACATCAAAGAGGTATGTATTCTATCTTGTTATATTTATTATTTTGTATGCTAGATTAGGATAATACCTTGGATGTTTATAATTGTATGTATAATAGAGAAAACATAGATCCAAGGTATTTAGGGTTGCATGTACACTTAGGAGTGTTAGAATTCTCATAACCCAACAGTTGTAATACGTGATCGAAAGTTGGTGAAGTAGTGGTAGTGAAAATAGGTTGAATAAAAGGTGGAAGTGAAACAAAAGCACTTGAAATAGGATCAGAAGAAGATGTAGTAGGAATACCTTGAAATGATGGGTCAACATTCACCACAACATGTGCACCCGTATTAGATACGTTTGCAACAATGGGAGAAATTGGAACCGTTTCAGGAACTGATTTGGTGACAACAATTTCAAGTGGAACTGTTGTTGTTGGCAACAAAACATTTTCAAGGATTAGTGGTTGTGAGATTTTTGGGGAATTCGAACCCAAAGGTGTTTCTGGGACGATCTCACTTACTGATGACTCATCATGAACAACCATCTTTCGTTTCTTTCTCTTCTTGTTGATGTGCTTCGCCATATCCTCAACTCTTCGCTTCTTGGATGATGGTGAAACTGGTGCAGGAATCTCACAAACTTTCACTCCTTGTCTATTAAGATGAGGTTTGCGAATAGTGGGAGATTGATCTTCCGATGAAGTTCGTTTCTTATAAGAGTAATTCCTTAACCTTTTGAACACACCAGATTTCGAAGGTATCAAGTCCTTCGAATATTTAGGAACAACCTTCTCCTTAGGCTTCTCAGTTTCGTTTGCAATCTTCTTAGGAGACTTAGACTTAGCTTGTTTCTTGGGACTTTCGTGAACAACAACCTCTTCAGGATCCTTCTTTGACTTCTTTGACTTCTTGGATGAACCTTGATTACTTCTTTCTAACAAAACACCAGTTGTAATGGAAGGATTCACATTCTGCAAATAAGCCACCAAGACAGAATTGGATGGATCAATCTTCGTAAGCATACCATCAGGAATTCGAGCAACATTAGGGAAAACCTCTAAATCATCTACCACTGACTTCGGAAAGTGATACTTCATAAATTCTGCTTTATCTTCATCAACATGAACTGGAATACCCTCCTTCTCATAAGCATACTGAAGTATTAAACTCCAGTATCGAGCACACGAAATCCCCTGTACCACATTTGTATTTTCCACACTCTTCAGGAATTCTTTCCACATTTGAGTTGAGAAATCAACTGCAAGATCATAGTAAATGCCATCAACCATGACATATACTTCCATTCTTCCTTTGTCTAATCCAACACTTCTACCAGTCAAGCAGCGAAGAAAAATACCAAAAAAAAAGTTCCAAATGCTTGGAAGGCTTGACTTCTTGAAATCACTAATCTTGGTGAGTGGGGGTTGATGACCCATCTCCTTAAACATGTGAATGAATTGAGCATTGGTAAGAGTATGGTACGGTGGAGAATTGGGGATTCCAAGAATTTGACAAAACAGTTTCTTGGAAAGACGAACCTTCTTATCATTCACCAAGTTGAATGTTATCACATCTAGTGCTTTGCTGTATGAAGCAGTTGAACCAGCCATTGACAACCAGGTCATCGGAACAGCAAAGGCGTTGAACATAGCAGTAGCAAGACTTGAATGTTGAAGAGCAACAATAAATATCTTGAGTTCTTCTGGATACAACAAAACATCAGCCTCAACTTGATAAATAGTGCTTTGAATCTTCATGATTGGTTGTTGAGATGAAGCATCGTCAGTGGTGTTGGTGGGATCAGCAGCCATTGATTACGGTTTTTAGAAATTCTTGAAGAACAGAGAAATTTAGGGCTTTTTGATCGTCTGAGAATTTGAACGCGTAATTATAAAAGGAGATAAGAATTTCCTTTTATATGTAAGCCCAATGGAATTCCAAACGGTTTCATTATGAGTAACCCATGTCTGTCCTTGAAATTCACGACACTAGCCGTTATGAGCACCACGTCAGAAAAAGTACCTTGAAATTCGGACCAAGTTGCCAAACTGTCACATCAAACTGTTCGTGAGTACCAAGTGGATAAGATCGAAAACCTTCGGCATGGAGGTTAGGCTCTTTCGTCTTTGGGATTAGAGACGAAGTCATATGCCAGACTGTCAAAATCATCAGCCTGAATTGGTAATACTCAGAACCTCAAGGATTTCGTGAGTGCAGTGTGCCAATAGAATAAGATAAGAAGCAAACTAACGAAAATTTGGGATCTATGATGTCGAAAAATAAAATTTCAACACAAAGGCAGTTAAACCCCAGGCAAAGGTTACTTCGTTAATTATCAAGAGAGATAATCAACAGCTTGTGTGGTTTCCCTGTGAATTACAATCGAATACTTGTAGAGAATTATCGAAGGGCATCTTTTATATGGCTTCGTAGGTAGCTTAAAATTTTCGTTACATATCAACCTAAACATAAGGTGAGTAATTGTAATAGAAATTACTTGTTTGATCAGTGTAGTCAGTGACAAGTATGCTTTGAATGAAATATATGAAGTGACTTCGAATTTCAAATGAAACTCACCCGGAAGTCATATTCAAGAAATTTTTTGAGTTGGATCCTGTTGAGTAACAAATATCGTAGGTTTCGACTATTTGATCAAGATCACGCAAAAGAATTGAATATGATTTGAAGTTTCAAAAGTTGGTACTGAAACAAATGTTTCGTTAAATCTAGAACATAGTTCCCTGTCAATTCCTTAAATGAGTTCGATAATGTGGGTTTCACTTTCATCACTGTCTCATGATGTTAGATCATTAACACAGAAGTTTGATATGTCTAAGTCATGATTGGTTTGATCAATGACCTCTTGGACATACGTCATTGTGTGTGAAATGTGTTAGAAGTTTGAGATGAAAAAGGTTGTTTCACGAATTCAAGTGTACCTCTGTTATGCTTGGACCAAACAGAAAACTCTTAACTCATTTGAGAAGAGTTAGGTAGCTCAGTAAAATAATGTGAATGCAAGCCTGATTGGGAAAAAATTTTCGTAATGAAAATTTTCATTAAGGCTTTCTAAATCACACATTAAGTCAATAGAGGCTTGGGTCGACATGCTGCAACATGCTTCTAGGGACATTCTAACTAGTACAAAGTTTCGAAAATTTACCTTACCCTAGAAACACAACCATGACCCTTGTAAAACTTCCTTGGAATCTGCACTAAGAAAGAAAAGACAAAATACAAAATAACAAAAATATTTTTGGTCTTTTATGTTTTTGAAAAGAAAGAAAATATTTTTGTGTTTTTAAGTTTTTCGAAAAATAAAACAAATAACAAAATAAAATCTTTTTGGTATTTTTGATTTTTCGAAAAGAATACAAACTAACGAAAATACTTTTGGTTTTTCCAATTTTTCGAAATTAATAAAAATGAACGAAAACTTAAGAATGTACCAAACTAACGAAACTTTTCTTTCCCAAATGTCGAAAACGAAGCATATCGAAGCGCTGAATATGAACAGTAACTTTGGAATGGTTAATACTATACGCCTCTGAACCATTCAATAATGCCTCTGAATCGACACTTTTTCATCTTCTTTCTTTGTTATTCTTTCGAAAGTAGTCATGGAACCGAACTTGCTTCAATCATTCCCAATCCTGTCAAAATTCTAACAAATGATTTTTCGTCCAATGCTTTTGTAAAAATATCAGCAAGCTTATCAGTTGTTTTTACAAAATGAACTTCAATATTTCCATCTTCCACATGATCTTTAATGAAATGATAACGAAGTGCAATATGTTTGGTTTTCAAATGTTGTACTGGATTATGACAAATGCATATAGCACTTTGTGAATCACAATACAATGGAATCTTTTTCATATTAATTGCATAGTCACGCAATTGACTCTGGATCTAAATGATTTGCGAAGTGCAAGCAGCAGCTGCAACATACTCAGCTTCAGCAGTAGAAATTGCAACACAAGTTTGCTTTTTCGATTGCCAACTTACAAGCTTCCCATCTAACAATTGACATCCTCCACTTGTACTTTTTCGATCAAGCGTACATCCTCCCAGATCTGCATCTGAAAACGCTTGAATGAAAAATCCTGATTTCGAAGGATACCACAATTCTAACGAAATTGTCCCCTTGAGATAACGAAAAATATTCTTCACTGCAGTCAAGTGTGGTTCTCTTGGATTTGCTTGATACCTAGCACAATTACATACAGAAAACATGATATCAGGTCGACTTGCTGTAAGATAAAGCAATGAACCTATCATACTCCTGTATAAAGTAAGATCAACAACAGGTGTGTCTAACGAAGGTGTTAGCCTTGTTCCAACCGCCATTGGTACTCTTAACTTCGTGCTATTCGTCATTCTAAATTTTTCGAGCAAATTCCTGGTATATTTTTCTTGATTGATGAAAAATCCTTCTCTGCTTTGATAAATGTTTAAACCAAGAAAATTATCGATTTTACCCATCATGCTCATGTCAAATTGGCTTTTCATCAAACATTCGAATTCATTAGACAAAGCAGGGTCAGTAGAGCCAAAAATAATATCATCAACATAAATTTGAACAAGCATTAGATGATTCCCAACTTTCTTTCGAAATAATGTGGGGTCAACTGATCCTTGTTTAAATTTCGATTGTTTTAAGAAACTGTTTAGAGTTGCATACCAGGCTCTTGGTGCTTGTTTTAACCCATATACTGCTTTATCTAAAATATAAACATGATCAGGATATTCTTCATTTATGAAACCTGGAGGTTGTTCAACATAAACTGTTTCTTCGAGTTCACCATTGAGAAAAGCACATTTCACATCCATTTGATAAACATCAAAATCTTTGTGAGCTGCATAAGCCAAAAATATTCGAACAGCCTCGAGTCTTGTGACAAGGGCAAAGGTTTCTTCATAATCGATTCCTTATTGTTATGAATATCCTATAACAACTAATCGTGCTTTATTTCGAACAATATTTCCATCCTTGTCGGTTTTGTTTTTAAAAATCCATTTTAATCCGACAACTGAAACATTTTTAGGTTTAGGAATTAACCTCCAAACCTCGTTTCTATCGAACTCAGCAAGTTCATATTGCATTGCTACAACCCAATCTGAGTGTTCCATTGCAACCTTAACTGTCTTTGGTTCTATTTTCGAAATGAAAACATTAAACATGCAAAATTCTTGACGAGCATTTAGTACCTCATTCTTTGCACGAATTTGAGCTCTAGTCAAAACTCCATCTTGTGGATTCCCAATGACTTGTTCTTTTGGATGATTTCTTGTCCATTTTTCCAATGGTGGATATGCTGGATCAAAGTCCAATGGTGCATCTTTGTACATTTCTTCATTTTCGGATCCTGCAACGGAATTATTATCATTTAGTTCATGAACTTCATCGTTTTCATCAAGATTTATGGTTTCAGTATCATTATGCTCCCCCTCAACATAATTGTCATTCTGATGCTCCCCCTAGAAACTTTCATTTACACTGCTATTCTCCCCCTCGAAAGGATGCTCCCCCTCAACAGTTGAAGGTATATTCAAGTGCTCCCCCTCCACTTGTGCATCTAGCATACTTTCGCCATTAGCAATTGTATCTGATGTGATTGTCGAATCATCAGTATGTTTCGAAGATTCAGGAGTTTGATTATCTTCAGCATGGACTTCAGCATCTGCAGCCCTATCTGGAACACCAAAAATTAAATCATAATCAAAATCAGATGAATTATAACTTTCAGACTCATCATTTGATTCATTAAGAATTGGTTTTTGTTCGAAATTTTGTTCAACTTGTTTCACATAATAATCATCAAAAGTGAGATTAAACGTTTCTTCAACTTTTCTTGTTCGCTTATTCAACACTCTGTATGCAACCGAATGATTTGAATATCCCAAAAATATTCCTTCATCAGCCTTAGCTTGAAATTTCGAAAGATTATCTTTGAGATTCATGATAAAACACCTGCAACCATACACATGAAAGAATTTAACATTTGGTTTTCGGTTGTTTATGATTTCATACGGAGTTATATTGAAACGACGATGAATAAAGGATCGATTCTGAGTAAAACATGTTGTCGAAACTGCTTCTGCCCATAGATATTGAGGAAGCTTCGCATATGTCAACATTGTTCTTGTTGCTTCGCAAAGAGACCTATTCCTCCTTTACGATGTTGTTTTCCTTGTTCGCAAGCTGCACATAAAGTATCATTGACAAAATTTAGAACCATGTAAACCTCGAACAAGATCTTCTACTACCAACTTATTCAGATTTCGAAAGTTTAAATGAGATAAACGACGATGCCACAACTAGCTAACATCAGATGAAGCTTTCAAAAGTAAACAAACTGAGGGTTTCCCAACAATAGGTTTGATGTCATGAGTGAACATATCGCCAAATCTTTTTGATTTCAGCAAAACTTCATTCGTCTCAACTTTAGAAAAGAGACTTCATTCTTCGTTAAACACAACTTGATTGCCAGTGCCCACAACAAGTTGTGAAACACTTATCAAATTATGTTTACGACCTTCAACATAAGCAACACGATTCATTGTAAATTGTCCATTTGTTACTTTGTCGTAACCTTTAACTTGACACTTGTGATTATTTCCAAACTTCACTACTCGTGCATTTTCCAAACTTCTAAAACCATGCAAATTCTCCTTCCTTCCAGTCATGTGACGTGAGCAACCACTATCATTGTACCATTTCTCATTATATTGCTCGTCACACAGTACTTGCAAACATTAAAAGAATTTAGGTACCCAAGGTTGTTTGGGTCCTTGGTCATTAGTTTGAAAAAGTGAATGAAATTTAGAACCTAAAGCCGAATTTCGAACTTTGGTTTTGAAAGAATCAATTAATTCGACATCATCAGTTAAAGATATCTAAACATAATTTTTTGATAGTTTTGGACTTTCACTGACTTTCTTCTCGTGCTTCTCAGTGTGTTTTGCCTTTAAAATTGGTTGCCATTTTTGAACTGGAGTATTTGATTCTTTCGAAGATGAACTTCCAGATGAAGTATCATTCAAATACTGTTCATAGGCCTTCTTGATTTGATGTTGAGAAAACTTTCCCGATTGAAACTTTTTCCCTTTTTCCTCAAGCCAACGATTGATTGTTTCCACACCAGATGAAACTTTTGTGTACGAAACTTTAGTGGCTTCGTGTGCGGATGGATTCGGAAAATTTGGTTTTTGTGTAATAAACTTTGCAGATGTTTTGTATTTATCATTCACAAATGTTTGATTGTTTGCAAACTTTCGAACGTTTTCAAATTTTCGAACATTCCCAAATTTTCGAACATTGTTAAATTTTCGAACATTCTCAAATTTTCGAACATTGTCAAATTTTCGAAAATTCTCAAATTTTCAAACATTGTCAAATTTTCGAACATTCTCGAATTGACGAACATTAGCAAAATTTCTATTTGTTCTATTTGAAGAAAATCTGTTTGGATCGTTTGTTGGTTTTGGAAAAGATGAATTTGAAGTTGAAAACTTTTTTTGGCTTTGTGAATGAAAATTCTTTTGTTGCACATTTGTTTGAAAAGTCTTTGAAGATGTTGATTTTGAAAACTTCGTTGAATTATTTTGATAATCAGACGAAGTTGTTTGAGCGGGATTTAACTTTTTATCCGAACGATTTGAAAACTTTGTTTGTACTGATTTAGACACCCCATTTTCAGACATTTTCTTGGTTGGTATTTTTGATTGCTTTTAATTTGACACTATTTTCCAAAAAAATTTCTTTCGTGCCTGTCTTTTTGAAATTCCTTTTTCTTTCGAAAATTTTTCAACAAGATCCTTAAATTCTTGTGAATTAAGTTTCACATTCTCATTTGTTTCATTAGATTCTTGTTTCAAAATTTCATTTGTATTTTCCGGTTTGTCATCACATTTTCGTTGTGGTTTTTGTCTTTGAAAAAGACACGAATTCTTTGTTAGATTATTTTCGACAGTGCTTAGGTTTGAAAAGAATCCTTCGTCTGATGTTTTCTTGTTATCTTCTTCGACCATTTTGTTGAACTCTGGTTTGATGTTTTCAACATTTCCAGTAGTGACAAACACTTGATTCGGAAATACAACATCATCTGAACATTTAAAATTTGGATACACAATAGTATTTGTTTCCAAATAATGAGCACCTTTTTCAGATAAGACTTTGTAGAAATTTTCAGTGTCTCCAAACACTTGATCAACAACAACTCGTAGAATGGATGTTTCATTCGAAACATTCTTTTCTGTTTCACAATTGTTCGACATTTCTTCTTCATTCTCATCATCACTACTATCCGTTTGACTGTCTCTTACACTCACATGATCAAAGTCACAAACATTCGAAGTATAGGGTCTATCGGTCTTATCATCAACCATCGAATCATCACAAATTTCTTTACCTTTTGACTTAGATGTGACATTAATGACAGATAACTGAGAACAATCAATACTTTCCTCCTCCTTAATTTCACTGATTTCACTAAAACGATCAGAATTATCATCGATATCAGCAAAATTAGATTGAGAGTCCAATTTCGAATTCTCAGTTCTTTTCAAAATTTTGATTTGTTCATTTTTGGTCAAAGTATCATTCACTATATCAACAAGTTCATCATCATTCAAATATTCGTCTATCTTAACAATACCTTAAGCAAATCGATTATCAGGAACTTTATCGAATTCTGCTATTGTTTTCTCACAATCATAAGACAAGCTATCAATCTTCTCTCTTTCGAAAGTAAGAAAAGGAAATAACTTCCTATGTTTTTCTTTGCTAATTTCAGATGAATGATGCAATGAAGTCAATTTAGCATACAATCTTTTTGCTGAATTATAGTAAATGTTTCGCTGAGCAAGTAACATTCGAACTTCATTATCTAAACATTCCCTATCATTATTCATATTATTCAATTGCAATTCCAGATACTCTACTCTACTTCGTTTCGAATCTAGCAATTTTTGGGTCTCTAGCAACTGGATGTTTAGTTTCTTAGCTTCATTACTAGCAGACACCACAATTGTATCAAAGTAAGCAACAGTATCATCGAAAGAAATTATTTCAGAATCATAATCTTGTAAAGGAATATTAAAAGATTGAAGTATAGCATGTACCTTGGTTGTCATCGGTGATTTGTCTCCTGATTTGGTCATGAAACAACGACCAGTCACCATTTCGTCCTCATCCTCTTCAAATTGTGCGAACATAGCCCCATGCGTCGGATTACGCATCTCTTTGTCATCTGACCCTGAAGACCAGATCTGATACGTGCCATCCTCCTCACCTTCACCTCGTGCAACCAAAGACATCCCCTTCGTCTTTGCACGTACTTCTTCCAATCTTTCAACATAATAGGCTTCGTCCTTGACCCTATTCTTTTTCTCTTCATTCTTACGAAGCATACAATCATTTGCCAAATGATTTGCTCTATTGCAGTAATGACAGTCAATGCCCGAATCACCCTTAAGTTTCTTCTCAATTTTGGCTTTAGTTGCCTTCACATTATTCTTCTCGAATTTCTTCTTCTCCTCACCCACAGACTTATTAATGAAACTTCCTTTCACATTACTCTGCTTCACCTTGGGATTGAAAGGTTTCTTGAAAAACTTTTTTAATTCGGTTGTACGAGTAAAAAGCAATCGCTTCATCATCAGAATTCATTAAAAGCCTTCTTCAACAGAATCATCTTTCTCAACAGCTTCTTTCTCAGAAACTTTCGAAACAAGAGCTAAAGGACCTCCCAAACTAAGTTTCGACTCTTCAGCCATCTCATTTACTTCACTTTCGTGAGTTTTCAACTGATTATACAAATCATTCAGAGATGAAGTATCGAAGCTTTGTTGATTCTTCACCATCATGCTGGCACTTCTCCACTCCTTACGAAGTCCCATCATAAAAGTTAGATTGAACTTCATTGAAGACCTTGTGATTCCATACCGATTGGATCTATAGATTAGTTCATTAAGACGATCATAGTAAACTTCAATCATTTCATTCTCTTTTTGTCTGAACTCTTTCAGCTCCACAAGACATTGCTTAACAGAATTTATCTTCGTTTTCTCGCTTCCCTGATATTTTTCCTTAAGAGTATTCCAAATTTCCTTTGCAGTGTTACAACCACGGATGTAATTGTAAACAACAGGTGGCAAGGCACCACACAATTCTCTCAAACAACGGTTTTCGTTGTTCTACAGCCTGGTGGATTGATCAGTAACTGCAGATGCTGATCCAGATGATCCAGTATGTTGAACATTCGATGGAGGTTGAGCAATTCCGTTAATGCAGCTCCAGAGTTCCTCGTCCAATCCATTCAAGTAATCCTCCATTCGATCAGTCCACTGATCATAGTACTCTGGAATCAACATAGGAATCTTCGTAGAAGATCCTAACAGATGAGAAATTGAAGTCATCGTGTTCATGTTAAAATTCGCCATTAACATATGGATGAGATTTTTCAGAAGAACTTGAAGAAATTTGAAATTGAATGAATGAATTGATCAGAACTCAAAAACGTTTACTCGATTACACAATTCAAACTCAGAATCAAATCAAAACTGTAGATCAGAGATGATTTTCAGAATCAAACAGTGCGAAAACTTTTGAGACAAACTCGCGACTCAAAAACTAGAGATTCAATTGAAAATCAGATCTTCGCAGTATTGATTCCTGCTCTGATACCAATTGTAGTTGTGTTTAATCGAGTATGAGAATCAAATCAGAGTAAATGATGAACATGAGAAGTAAATAAGGTCTGGTTTAGCTCATATTACTTTAAGAGAACAAGAGTACAAAATTGATAGTAAACATGGGAAAACTCTACTATCAACTCTATATTCAGCTCCTATTTATAGGAGGCTGAAAGTACAAAAAATACTAAGGCTAGACATTACGCTTCGTTAAAAAGAAGCCTTAGTAAATACATAGAAATCATACGAAATAGACAAATACACAGATTTCGACATATTACAAGACATTTCGACTCTACAAAACTATTTCGCTATAGTGGACATAAGTGAGAGGGCACTCATACTTTGTTAAAAATTTAAAAGTTTAGATTATATGGTTTAATAAAACTTAATCAAAGATATATATGAATATTATGTTAAAATGTTTCAACATAGGAGATTCCATATATAGGAATATTATAGCAAGGAATTAAACAGACATTAAATCCTTGTATAGGACGTAATGAGTCGAGTTTCATATGCTTCAGATATAGCATCGATCACATATGCTATAATGTTCACTTATTCTAATTTTTCGAATGCCTAGAGCATTGTGTAAAAAGGATTATAATTTTTGTAAGTACACATGTTAAACAACTGTCAAGAACATTATGAGGTTGTACCAAAGATTGGTTGCTTGTGGACAGTTAGAAATATTAAATTATTTGGAAAAGACCATAGTGACACGTTTTGGATTGATATGATTCTTGTTCAGAATTGGTGGTCATATGAAATACGGAAATGTTTCCATAATGGGATATGTTTACAAAATCTACATGTGAGTTGGAACCTTGAATGCAAGAGAGGTGTTTAAACAATGTATCTTGAATTTGAGACTTCATAACCATGGAATTGTTTTTAGTAACAAGTTCCAGTGGAACATTCTGTAATGACGAAGGCGCAGTGACTTAATAACCTTGACATCATAGAAAGACAATGCATGTACAAATGAAATTTCACTACATCTTAGATAATGGCAAGAATTTGAAATTGTGAAATGTACATCATTAGAATAGTGTCCAATGGATCTATTCACAAATTAAGGACCATAAAGAGGCATAGTATGCATGTTCATAACATAGGCATGACTTATATTATCTAATTCAAGTGGTTAGTTGATTACTCGAAACATTATACAATGAATAAATTCGTATTTACTATGGTGATTAAATAATAGGAATTATTTATATTCATTAAGTTTGAAACTATAGTTAATTAATTTATTATTGTGTTTCGCTTTGCATGTTTACTTCCCTAAGTAATTTTAATATTATTCAAAAAAATTCACAGTCGCTCATAATTTTGGAAGTAAGCAGTGAATTATGAATGTGATGATTTGATTGTAGATTGTAGATTAAGGTTAATACATTGCAATTGGAATTGCTACAAGATTCATGACTACTTTGAAAATAGGAATTTTCAGTATTGGATAAACCCACACTTAGAGATTACTTCATGAATTTTATCACAAGTAATTCTAAGATGATATTATCTACTATTCTTTAGCAGAGATATATAGTTCATAGTTTACGAATCAGATGTACATTGGTTTACCCAAATGCATCTCGTAACGTGGTGTTATAAAGAGTAATTACATGCATGGTTTGGTTAGTAAAATGTATGACTATATAGTTAAATTAATTCTTTCCTTTTTTCTTAACAGAAAAAGCGATATCTATAGGCCCCTCAATAATTTGTTGCCAACATCTAAAGTTCTTGGCCGAGCCCAGACTAAATTGATGTTTTTCAATTAGTAGTCTGAATTCAGTCGTCATAAATCATGGAAATCGAGAAATAGAATGTTGGAGTATGAGATTTATTCTAATCCATGTCTCATGTCTATATGACATCCTGTAGAATGAATGAATAATTGATCACTTATCTTAGGGCTAATTTTTGATTTGAATCAGAGTTTAGTGGTGGCTTTGGAAAGCACTCCTTGTTGTTTATTTCAAATTCTATACTTGCAATTGTAGTTACAGACTTATCCAAATGAGAGACTGTTGGATTAAGGTGTTTAAGCCAATAACTAAATTGGTATATTCTTGTAATTAGAAACAAAGTCATTTTTGGGTTGCCTTCATAACTAGTACATGGTTAGAACGACATTTGTAGAGAGAGGATAATTTATTAGAATATTATATGACTGATAAAATAATTCGAAATTATGAGGAAATAATTTGTTAGTATATTATGTGATTAATATATTAATTAGTAGTAGATAATTGGTTTGTTAATTTATTATGTGATTAATAAATTAATATGAAATCAATTGTTAAATACTTGATTTGTTAATTTATATGATTAATAAATTAAAGTGAAATCAATAGGAATTAATTAATTATTAAACAAAATTAATCTAGAATTAATTCGGGATTAATTGTAATTAATTAAAGGTCCACGGGTTGAATTGTAATTGTTCATATTTAAGCAATGAATAAAGATTCTAAAACCCATATAGCCGGAGAACGAAATTAGGAGGGACTCTAGGGTTTCTAGAATATTCCTAAAGCTGATAAGGATACCATATTTGAATAGAATAAATCTGAATATTTTATTATTCAAATCTAGGGTTTTCCTTGTCTCATGCACACTATAAATAGGATCCCAAGGGTTATAATTTTTGTGCATACTCTTCCTTGGAAGATACTCTGGCCGAAAATCTCCTCCTTTCTCTCTCATATTGTCATCTAATTCCATGGATTGGGTGTGAACCATTAGAGGCATCATCATTTTGGTGCTAAGCTTTCCAAGACCTACACTACAAGGAGATTAAAGTGATTTGTTTGCTACAACAAAGAAAAAGGTATGTAACTCTATACTTGCTAATTTTGAACTATGCTAGGGTTATTCTAGGTTTAGTTGTTCATTATATGTTTCTATGAAGGTGTATAATATAGATATTTTATAGGATGATGTGACATCCCCATTTTCTCGGCCAGAAAAGACTGATTTCATTTATGCTTTTTAAAATAAAATCAGAGTAATCTTTCAAAAGGTGTTGCGGAATTTTTCCCCAAAACAAAATATGATAAAAATTTATCAAAGCATTTCTTAAAGAAATGTATTTTCATTGTATTATAAAACCTTTGGATGTCATGTTTCGATACAGATCAAAAGCATAAACAGTACAATATAGGCCTTACAACATCTATTTATATCTACTGGCCTATAATCCAAAATCCCTCTTCATCGTCCAACTATGCTCTTGTTCCACTACCTGTAATATAGAAAACTGAGTGGGTTAGGCTTGGGAGCCAGGTGAGCATATAGGGTTTTCAACCCACAATAAATAAATTTATTAATTTTCATCAACCAACAATAAATTTATTAATTTCATCAACCAACAATAACCTTGATTACCCGTTCCGGTTATCCTCACTTTACGTCCCTAAACACCTATACAATAGACTTAGCCTAAGGATTTTCATCGGGGTGACAACACTGCTTCGGGGGTTCCTTAGCAATTTATGTCAAATTAGGCAACCATCGGGGGTGACAACACTGCTTTTCCTCAGCAATTTATGTCAAATAAGACAACCATCGGGGTGACAACACTGCTTTTCATCAGCAATATATGTCAAATAGGCACGAAGTACATCGTCGCCAGGGTTTATACAACATGCACTAAATCCATAGCTGCCAGGGTTTATACAAGAGGCACTGAGTCCATAGCTGCGAGGGTTTATACAACATGTGCTAAGTCCATAGCTCTCATTTATCGACAACATTATTCACGGGAATCCACCTGCAATGCATGTCAATGGGTTTTTAGAGAACATCTGATGAACATATAGTTCACAACACCTACAGGTTGCGATCCTGCTAGTGTTCCACAGACCGTCTAGAATAGTCCATGGTTGTGATCCATACTCTGCTGATTGACTGGGGCCAACGTTTGGATATAGGATTTTCTCACTTTTCACCTCTCACCCTCATCTCATGATCTATATCACCTTTCTTCTCATCATTCAACTCATTTTTCATCACGCACCAACTATTTCATCTACCCATGTTTTACCCAACATATTTGTAAATATAAAATACATATACAGTTTAAAACCTGTACAAAACATTTATTCAACATCCATCTCAAATAAACAAACAACATATATACACATAGCACGTATTTTATATAAAATACTTCATATCTATGTGTAAGATGAAAGTGACTATTTACTCACTTGATAAGACGGTGGTTGGACAGCACTTCGTCCCTTAAAACTATCTTTTTCGATGAAACCGGGGTGTTTTCTAAAAAAAACCCGGCTCCACGAGGGCAGAGTTTCGACTCGACAAACTCTTTTTCTTGGAGACTTCGGGGCTCCGGGCTTGCTTCAGATGCTAGGGGTGTTCCCGAGGCTTCAGGGGGGGGGGGTGTAGGATAGGCTAAAAGTGGTATAGAGAGTGAAAGAGAATAAGATTTGTAAACAAAAATCTGGAGGTCTCGCTTGCTATTTATAGGAGGCTGATGCCTCGCATTACGTTGGGCGTAATATCCTGGTACGCAGGGCGTACTGCCTTGCGAGCCACTACGCTGGGCGTACTTTGGTACGCTATGCGTACAAAGGGATCATCTAGGACGCGTCAAGGCTACGAACATGTGTGCACCATGCGGAGGAGTAGGCGACGTGGCTGACTCCGGATCGAATACGTGCGAAGTACGCTGGGCGTAATCTTTATGTACGCTGGGCGTACTCCTTCGGACCAGCCTCGAAATTTGTGCCCAGAACTTCAAAAATCCATATCTTTCGCATACGAGCTCCGTTTTCGACGTTCTTTATATCCACGCGTAGGTGAGATTATCCTCTACAACTTTCGTTTAGACTCGGTCGGCTAGTTTTGAATTTATTTTTTTAAGTTATATTTTTAACAGGCCGGGACAGAAAAAGTCCGTTAAAATTTTATAACTTCCTCATCCGACGTCCGTTTTCGTTTGTCTTTTTACCTTTGAACTATTATCAACAAGATCTTCGATTCTCGTGAAGGTTGTGTCAGCTAAAAATCGTTCGATCTCATATTCGAACTTCGGGTTGTATACCGCTAAGCAGAAACTTAGAAAAATCATAACTTCCTCATACGAAGTCAGATTTGGGCGTTCTTTTTATGCACGCTCTCGGTTTAACGAACACTACGACTTTCATTTAGATCGCTAAGGCTAAAAAGAACTTTATCGTAAAATCACTTTTTACGTCACACAGCGTAGTGCCGGTTCTGTCGCGAAACTTCAACAGGTCATAACTTCTTCGTTATAAGTCGGATTTCGGTATTCTTTATATCTCCGAAATCCTTGTTTCGACCACTAAAACTTTCTTCATAGATATCGGCTTTATCTAACATTTTACTTTCGACGCTTATTTTTATCCTTAATTTATTATATCATCATAATTAAATATAAGGCACATAAATTCACATAATTCATTCTTATTACTTCAAAACACATTACAATAGTTGACCTAGACTATTACCTCGTCTTTAATGCTTAGTCCAGAAACACGGGCGTTACAGATGCATATACCATTTTAATTGTTAATTGTTTTCCACATTGTATAATTTTGTTTTCAATAAAACCCAACAAGTAGTTGGATTGGTGAAGGTGCAATGGCAACAGCGGAAGGGTTCTGAATGGTCCTGGGAACCTGAGGTTTAGTTGAGGGAGCATTATCCCGAGTTATTTGCGCCAGCGGACTTCGAGGACGAAGTCTGATTCAAGTGGGGGAGAGTTGTAACATCCAGATCTTGAGGTACTTTCATTTATTTGATTTTTGGTAATTTATTGGGGTTGCCACGATGTGGTGGAGGCACCACCATGACGTGGCGAGGTTCTTTTGGTCATAGGTTTCATTTAAGCTGCCACAACATAGCAGTATATGGACCACGGCGTGGCAACCACCTGATTATTTAAACCCTAATATTTTGGGTTTCACCCTATTTAAAGGAAGTGATAGCTAGGTTTTTCCTCCACCCTCAACCTCCATCACCTCCTAAAGCTCTGAAGAAAACCCTAATCCCTTTCCTCCATTATTGAGCTCCTTTTTAGAGTTCTTGGAAGTTCTTGAAGGAAGAAGGAAGAAGAAGTGAGCAAAGATTCAGCAAGCAAGTTTCCACACCTCTTTCTAGCACACTTATGGACCTTTGTAAGTGCCCAAGACTCAATCTTTATGTTGTTTGGTAGCTAGATCTTTAGTTTTGTCCCATGTTCTTCATGTTTTGGAAGTTTGGGGTGGTGAGATCTCATAAAGGTTGCAACTATATGAATCTCTAGGACATTTAGGGTTTTAGTCATAAACCCTTATTTTTACCTAATATGAAGTCAAGACATACAATTGACATGCATGTCTATAAAGCATAAACTTTTATGTTAGTTTTGGTGTTAGAAACTCTTATGGAGAAGATAGACAAAGGACTTTGAAGAATAAATTCTTAATGGTTGAGTCCATGTCATGTTATGCCTTTTTGGAACCTAGGATTTGAGATCTTGATCTCTTGAGTGGTCTTAATGGATAAAGTTGGACAATTTATCTATCTAGACCGTCGTATAGACTATATCAGATATTTGAAGCTCTTGGGGTCGAAGGAAACAACTTAATCCATTAAGTTGTTTAAAACCCAATTCCCACGATGTGACATTCAGTCATCACGACGTGGCGACTAGGGGTGGATCGATTGTTTTGTTCTTATTGTTATCACGACGTGGCCAATAAGAGGCCACGACGTGGAGATCGGGTAAGGACATCTTGACTTGTGTGATTTGGATTCTGATTAGGTTTAGATCCGTGAGCCATAACGTGGAGGTCGACTAATATTGACTTTGACTTTGACCGTTGACTTTGAGGGTTGACTTTTGACTTGTGAAATTTTAGTAAATTTACTAGTTTTAGAAGGGAAAATTAAGGGTTTTCCTTGGGTGGTTATATAGGTAGCGTTTAGCCCCTGTTCTGAGAGTTTGAGAACTTGTTGACCGTATAGCTGCATTGCGAGGTGAGTCTTCTCACTGTACTGAATGATGCTAGACTGTTTATGTGACTTTTGCATGCATATGTATGTTTTTGATGGGTTGGGCCCGATTATATGGGTTGGGCCTGATTATATGGGATAAGCCCGATTATACGGGATGGGCCCCGAAAGCGTGGGGTGGGCCCGAAGCATGTATGTTGGGTTGGGCCCGTTCTTGTTTGTTATATGGGATTTTAGGGGAAACTAACTAAGCTTTGTGTTTACAGTTTTGGTGTTTAAATGTTTCAGGTACTTTCGGTTCAAAAGCAAAGAGCTCGACTTGATTGCATTGCACACCCCGGATTTTTATTTTGCACTAACTTTTGATTTATATTAATGTTTGAGGATACATTATCATACTCTGATTATCTTTTATTTGAAATGAATGGATGTTGGTTTTTGGTTATTGTAAAAATGAAAATTTTACTTTGAATTTTTGGGACGTTGCACTATGTATAATGGTTTTACTTATTGACAACTTGATCATGGTCCAATAAGTCGACACTTAGTGCATTACACTCCATTGGATCAAAACTTACATGAGTTGCAACAGAGTGTGTCCACTAGACAGAAATTACAGAACGACACCCGCACAAGCAAAATCATGCTCTTTTACTTTCTCAGTACACTTTATTTTTATTAAAAATTGCATGTGTAATATTGTTTTTAAAGTTTTATAAAATACACGGTTTTTGCAGCCGTTATCTTCCATAGAGAACTATGTAGGGATGAAAAGTACATTGTATATGCATGTATCTAATTAGTTTTGTGAAGTAACATGGAAAGGAGACATATACTAATACAATGAATAAGGTTGATTTACTAAGGGTATAATGGATATTTATTTCTCTACTAACATATTCTATACTAATAAAAATTTGGTGATAATGTAGCAGGTGACTAGGTGTTAAGTGCTCACTTTCGTGCTTATATTCAAGCATTGGGTAAATTACAACTGGATATAGTCGGTCCCATTGATTTGGCAAGTGTAGACACGAGAAGCACGAGTCTTTTTCAAGAGGAAGAGAGCCTTTGAAAAACCGGTTTGTTATTTTTTCTCTTGGAGATCGGATAAATATTCCCAAGGTGTTTTATTTTTATGTCAAGTTATTGTTGTTTGTTTCTCATGCCACCTGTCATTTAGCTTATGTTGATTATTGATCTAGGAAATTGACCAACCTCTATTAATTCCACATATTGCTAAGGTACGCTCCAAAAAATATTAATATGAAGTCCTCTTCAGAAGCATGTATAAACTGCTCATGGACGATTATATTATTTTTATAGTTCAACTATATAATCAAAAGTTGATATTGATTAGTTTAACATGATGGTTTAAGTCAATTGTGTAGGTTCAAATCCCATTGTCAACAAATTTATTTTCTTTATGACATATATGACATGTTGTCGTCTTTTTTTACTTATCATGCATAAATGCTTTTTATAAAGAAACTTATAACCTTTTCTTATAAATTGCAAGATTGATGGCTTTAGAGAACTTAGAGATGTTGGATCTAACCTTCTGTGGCATCAATGGTATCTTCAAGCTTCAAGGTAAGAAATATAATCTTAAACCCATGTGTGAAGTTTGGAAATATGGCCTTTTTTGCGACAAAATCAAGGACTTGATTCTTTTGGTGAAAACATAACAATATTAAGGTAATTTTTTCCAAGTGGAAAGTTGTAATAGGAATAAAAATCCCATTCCATTTGCTTAGAGCTCTCCATGTTTAGGTGGTAAACGAAATAATTACTCACCAAAAAACAAATCAAAATGTATGAAGAGACGTAGCAAGCCATAGAATATGAGTCATAAGAACATAAGCTCACTCCTGTTTTTTTTAACGCTTTCCATATGCTTGACGTTTTTTTTTTTGCAATGTTCCAACGTCAATCACTTACTTCCAAATGATTTCGATGTACTTGCACCATTTTGCATACGTTCTAATATTATGAGTATCTATTTTCAAACGCATCTTATATTTGCTTATAAAATCAAGTCAATAACACAATCCAATTAAATAAAATAAGCCCACTGGCCCATGCAAAGTATCGGATTTGCATGGGATACACTGACCCATGGGAAGCATGGGTATCTACCCTAGTTTGTATATATTTTTTTAAAAAGTATTCCATTTATAACCTTTTTGGTTGAAAAGTCGTAGTTATTAATTTTTACATCACCAATACAAATGAAAACTTCTTTTAATTTGGTTTATAAATTAACCACTAAATTAACCACAAACTATCATTAACTGAGATGACGTTAACCATATGTAATGGAACCACATTTGAGTTTGAGAGTTCTGTGTTTTTTATTCATGAACTTGAAACAAAAGGTGTTTCACCTTTTATATCTTCATCATGATTCTCTCTTCAATTAAAATAAAAGATATAAAAGTTAAAACATCTTGTTTTTAAATGAATGAATCAAAACCATAAGTGAAAATATCATGTTCAGTTTTTGTTTGAGATTTCCAAATAACCCAAAACGACAATTCTATATTTCTATGACATTACCAACCAAATACACACATACAATATTCACCCCATAAATCATTATTGCATCTATTTACAATATAAATAGAAAAAAAAAATAACTTTACACATTTAAAAAAAAAGTAAATATCATAACCCTGAACGACCCCATCAACAAATCAAATAACTTTACACATACAATTAGAATGTAGCACATCATGTTCGGTTTGACCGTTTGACCAGTTACCAAATGTTACTCTTTTACCAATGTTTCTATTTTGATGGCTGCCACATAGGATAGCTTCCCGTTTCTTGGAGTTTTCATACCATTAGGTGAAGTTTTCATGGACTTTGAATTTTTCATTGATGGTGATTTTGAGTTTTTCACAGCTTTGTTTGCTGGGCTGTTGAGTTTCTTCTGAGTCAACTCAACCAGGACTCGGTTTTCCCATGGTTGAGTTGCAATCCATCTATCCAACCAACTCCAACACCAATCAGCAGTAGCTGCTTCTGAATCATACGGGCCTAAATTGTATCTTGAACTCGGCCTCCACTGAAAACTCATGGTAAAAATCTTTGAATTGAAGAAATAGCAATGTACTTTAATTTATTTGTTAACTATAGTATCCTAGATTCATAATCTTTCTATAACAACTTTGTAAATTCAGCTTTTTTATTATTATTATAAATTGTTTTATGAAAAATTGAACATTGTTGTAATAGGAGGAAATGAAAATAGAATGTTATTTAAACAAATATATGAAAGGATGTTGCTATTTCTTGTATTTAACCCTAAATAAAATTCAGGGTAAATGAAAGTAATAGCAACTTGTCTCCATTTATTTGTTTCTTATGGCGTCTTATATTCATTTCTTTCTATTACAACACTGTATTTCCATGTTTACACTTTGAAAAATCCATCCAATTATAGCAATGAAAATTACTATGTATTTCACGACATTGCTATAAATTGGTAGATTATTCAAAGTATAATGTTGTAATAGGAAGAAATGACAACATGATTCTATTATAAACAAATACACAAAACTACATTGCTATTTCTTGCATTTAACCCCATAAAATTCCTTCTCTATTTTTTAATATATGGAAAAAGAAGTCAAATGTGCAACATACTTTCACTGTATTTATAATATAGTTACTAAAATTTAATTAACTTTAAAAAAAAATTGATTGAGTTTACCTGATGAGAGAAGGCATATGCCATAGCTCTCTTACGCTTTACCGCTGCTTCTTCTCTCTGTTGTATCCTTGCAAGAGCCTCATCAATGGTATCAGAACCACCACTCCACTCCACCTACCATACCAAAAAAAAGCAAAAAAAAAAAAAATTCAATTTATGGAATATAATAACAATAAGTTTTTTACTTTTTTATACGAAAAAATACTATGATTTTTTAGCAAAATGCAAAGAAACAGCAATGTACTTTATTTTTTTATTCACCATAATTGCAATGTATGTATATTTTTCTTACCTCTAGATCACGAAGCTTGGTCTCGAGCTTCAATTGATTCTCTAATTTCTTCCGTTTAATTCCTCCTTCTTCAACCATTTGAAGTCTTCGTGTTCTAATTTTGGATTGTATCTTGCTCCATGATTGAAGATTCATTAATGTATTTGATGTTTGCTTCTTTCCAAAATCACCTTTTGTAAGCGTCTGCAATCTTAATACTCCTTTCAAATGCCTCAATGCTTTCCTTGCCTTCATATATGATTATTTTTATTGTTTAGGGTCAGAAGGTTTGGAGAAGCTAGTAAAAAGTAGCTATAATAATAATAATAATAATAATAATAATAATTAATAAAAAAAATATAATATGAGGAAAACGGTCATTTAGCATGGACTTAACGTTTGTTCATTTTGTTACTCCTTCCCTTCTAAACAAGGTGCATTCGGGTTTTGAGGTTAAGTGGTTTAAATTCCACTAGAAATTTTTGATAGAATTGCATAATATTTTGAAAAAAAAAAATCGATAATTACCGCAAGCTTTAAGAACATAATCCCAGGAGATGTTGAAAAATAGTAGGTTTGATCTTAAAAGTGAAACTTTAATGGTTGTATATTAGTGTTTTTTTTATTTAATAATATAAAAAAGCAAGGATGGCTTTCCCTATAAGTCCCAAATTTTTTACAAATTTTCCCTAATTTATTTTTCCCTCCCTTTTTATGAAGTAATTTTCTCAAATATCTTTTAAACATCATTTTCTGAACAATTTATGGATCAAAACAAATAAATAAATAAATAAAACGTTACCTTAAATGCCCTGAATGTGGTTTGGATACGAGTTGCAGCAAGATCCTCAACCAACGGATGGAGAACCTTAGGCTTCTCGGAAGCAACACCATTGACCGAAATTGTTGACTTTTCTTGACGTTGGGATTCCAATTTGTTTTCGACAGGTATGGTAAAGCCCTGTAACATTCACAAAATATTCATAAACTTTGAAACTCTTTTTTTTTTTTTTTTTTTAAATATGAATTTTAAGATTCTTTTCTCCCCATATATGTTTCTTTTTTCTCATACTACGAATTGGAACGAATTTTCGATCACGTTAAGCACTATCTTAGCAATCTTTTTGCAAGAAATGTACTAGAATAAAAAAATTCTAATTTTTTTTATTTAATTTATTTACACCGCAATATATCTATGAGACTATGATAACTTGGTTCATTAAAATAATATTAACATATGTGACATGTATCATGGTATACCTTCATCCTCTTTGATTTTGGCTTCCTTGATTTACTTAAGTTGATTATATTCTTCAACCAATCTCCGGATCCCATTCTTGATGCTACACTTGGTTTATACTGCTAGATAAAATATAAAATTATGTATAAAAAAAGATTTATTTGTCAAAAATGAGAAACCCTAAATCCAATTTGAAGCATCATATCATTCAGAGAATCTCGGATGAACATCAACATAAAGCACAACAAGAACAAGGAGAACTCCATTAGTCAAAGTCACAGAAGATAGTTTGAAAGACATGATGAGAGTGACATACCAGAGAAGAAAAACTTCAGATTCTGCTATTTGAAATCCTTCTATAAGCGAAATGTGGAATGCCCACAAAATCCGAAGATCAGATAAGCGAAGCAAAGTGGATTTACCATTTGGGGAAACGAGTAGACAAGAAGAAATAGGGGGGAAAGGAATAAAAGGTTGGTGCATTGAAATTGTGGATATTTTCGCCATGGCCAATTATTGCTCACCAACCAGCTCAATTCTTTCATTAATTTCTCGCTCATCAAACTTTGATTCTCTCAAACGGGTGTTAATTCGAATTGGAGAAGGGAGAACATCAACAGGGTGCATTTTATTATAATTATTGAGATTGAGATTGGGTTTCTTTTTAGCACTTTGCCAAGAATCTTTATTATAATTGAGTTTGGTGAACAATAATGGAATTAATAGAATTGTCGTTGGTGACTTTGGAGTTTTGGAGAGGAACATCATAATTTTAAGTTGTTATAACATAATTTGTAATATTTAATGGAAAGGGAAGAAGCTGTATTAACATAATTTAAAGAAAGTACCAGGCAAAACACACGATTTTATTTATTTATTTATTTATTTACCTGGAATGTCAAAAAGGCGATCTAACATGTTTTTAGAAGGGTTGTGTGTCACGTCAGCGTTTTTCTTATTATTTTTTTCCGTCATCAAAACAGAGTGTGAATAGGAAGAATCTTTCACTTTTTATTTTTAAATATATTTCATACAAATATTATATTTATTTTGTATTTTGTAGGGAATTAAAAAACATAAATTCTAATATATTTTTTGTAACACCTGTTCCAGGAATTGTTTAATGGATGCAAGTTTTTAGGGTTTTGGTGCATGGACTCGGCGAGTTGGGAGCTCCAACTCGACGAGTAGAGTCATTTAAGGAATCGCGGGATTTCGACCCTACTCGACGAGTCGGAAGGCCCTGACTCGGCGAGTAGGTGCTGTAGAGGAAACCCTAAATTTTAGGGATTGGTAACCTATTTAAAGGACTTATGTCTCATTTGTAGTCTCTCTTATTTCCCCCTTTGTCCAGAGAAACTCTAGTTCGTGCCCTTCCTCTCTTTGAGTGTGTGTGTGAGCTTAGAGAGTGATTCTTGGTGCTCTTTTGGAAGGAACTCGAAGCTTGAAGAGGTTGTATTGAGTGGAAGGCAGTAGATTCGGGATTTCCTCCAGTGTTACAGCTACTTTGAGGTATAAAGTCGAAACCTTGGCTTTTCATTGCTTAGATTTCCTTCTATGGAAGTTTATGGCCATTATTAGCATAGTTTAGGATCATTCTTGGGTTTGAGCTTGTTATGAGCATATGGCTTTAGATCTGGATATCTCAAGACCTTTGGGGACTTAAAGTTGCCAACTTTATCAAGTCTTGGCCCCCTTCATGCTCTAAGTCCCTTGTCAAGTCTTTATTAAGTTTTTCTAGCCTTGGATGCTTTGCATACACGTAAAGTTTGCAACTTTACGTGGTATCTGCTGTTGGATTAGATGTCTAAGCCCATAACTATTATTGGTATGTACTCGACCCGAGAGTAGCATGGTCCATTTGGGTTGCATAACACTAGGACAATTTGTTAGGACGGACTCTTGAGAGAAGGTTATATATGATTTATTAATATATTATAAGTTCTAATATATTAATATGAAATCATATGTTTTAATTAGTATTGATCAAGAATTAATTTGGAATTAATTTAGTGATAAAAAAAGACTAATTAAATCTATGGGGACTAATTATGATAATTAGTTATATTTATATGTGTTGGGCTTATGATCCATGTTGGACCAAGTTTATGTATGACACATAAAGAGTTGGGCCACATGAACCATGAATCATAAAACCCATGAGTATGGATTTGGGTTATACCCATAACCCTTGGAATCCAACATATAAATATGTACTCGTTAGCCAGAAAATGCCTACACTTCTATTTCTTGGAGTTCATGGAGGTGTTTTTTGGTGCATGGAAATTCTCTCTCAAGAGCCACCTTTGTCCTAGGTGAGTTGTGAGCCATTTGAGGCATTCATACTTTTGGTGTTAAGCTCTTAAGGCCAAATACAACAAGGTTTCAAGCTACATAAAAGCTATGTCATCCTAACTAGTATTTCATATTATTTATGTCAATTGCATGCTAGTTATAGGCTTAATGCTTTGGAAATACCATTACATGTATAATTAGAGAAAACATAGATCCAAGCCATTTAGGGTTGTATGTGCACCATAGGATGTTGTAGTATACAAAACCCAACAGTGGTATCAGAGCTATGAGTTGTTTTCTGTTATATTTGATGTAATTATTGGTTTTCGGAGCAAAAAAATCGAATTTCTGATGTTCTGGACAGTGGACTCGTCGAGTCCACTGGGGGACTCGCCGAGTCCAAGAACAAATTCATCCAACTCGCCGAGTTTGTTCTTGCACTCGACGAGTTGGAGCCCCTCACAACAGATTTTCGAGTTTTTTTGGCCTGTTTTGGATTTGGATCATTACCACAAAATGTTTTGTTCATAAAACTTGATTTTGATGCTATGGTAATGATGATTCTCATCCAATTAAAAGATAATTTTCATAATTTCAAGTTTTGTATTAGTTTATATGAATATGCTAATTTCTTGAAGATTGATGATATGAATTATCTTGTTCTTATGAGTTAGTTTAGATTAATAGAAAAATTATGTGATAATTATTTTCGATCCAAATTGATCTAAAAGTTTTTCATAATATGTGTTTTGTAACTTGTCCTCAAGTTATATGAAAAATCTCATTTATGAATTTTAAAACTCATAAAATTTCCATAAGTTATGAAAATGAAGAGTCTCATTTTTTTTAATTGTTTTAAAGTCTTCCATAACTTGTCCTCAAGTTATGGAACTTGAAGAGTTTTTCATTAAACTACTCTAAACTCATAAGTTATGGAAACCAAAAGTTTTTGAATTGTTCCAAACTTGCCCTCAAGTTTTGGAATTTGTAAAGTTACCCCCCCATGTGTACTTTAATTCCAACCCTTAGAATTTTAAAAGTTTAAAATTTAACCCTAATACTATTATAATATTATAGGTTTAATATTTATATATATGTATAAGAGTAAGTCAGTCTTACCGTTAGTAGGCCTCATTCACGAAGCCGGTCTATAAGGGGGGTATAAAGTTACTGCCTATAAAATGGTAGTTTAATGGGTGTCCACTCTCACCCACCGCTTCCTTAACTGGTGGAGGGTTGTTAGCCGAACGGGTAGGACATGACATTAATTCTCCCTTCATTAAAAGTATAATGATAAATATAAAGTAACTAAACTTTATTAAATTCTCAATCTTGGTTACTTTAGGAAAATGTGAATTTGGTGCTAACCCATGAAACTTTGCACTTTGTTAAGTCGTTAGTGGAGCGTGTGTGGTTAACCGGTACACTAATCTTGGACTAACAATGTGTGGCAAATGGTAGCTTGATGTTAATCCTAGATCAATTGAGCGTGTGTGGTTAACCGACACATTGATTAGGTGGTTGTAACATTAAGTGTACCAAGTTAATTTGCATGATTATTTACTCCTTGTTTGTGATCCTCGGCATCCCAGTCACAAACTTGAAGGGCACAATCGAGATTTTAACATGCCATTGAATAGTTCTATGAATCTCAAAAGATCTAGGAGTTTCAATTCATTTAAAAATTAATGTTAAATTTCGTTTTTTTTATGGTGGAAATTGGTAAATCGTCATTTACCTACCTTCAAATATTTTGTAGTTTGGATTACGACATCCCTCTTCCAAGTTATAAAATATTGTGTTGGGTCCTAGCCTTAATATTTCATATTGGGTGTTATATTAAGGACTTAAATCAAATAAACTTGAATTTCTACCTCATAGATGTCTAGTTATGACAACTATGGTCTTCCTTATCCTTTTAGATAAAGCTTTCCTAATGAAGATGATATCCCAAATGGCGATCAAGGTGAAAGATTAATCCCTTTGTTGTGCATTAATGGGACTGTAAATCATACTTCACTTCTTCCACCTCCTCCAATTATTCTCCCTAACCCACAAGTTCTTGAAAAGTGCAAGGTCACTCAATCCCTATTGGCAAGCAATGTCTATATGTGCTCAAATCTTGGAGATGAAGTCACATATTGACAAGTTGGGAGAGTTGGGTGTCGAAGTCTCAAGGAAGTTGGCTGTTGACTGGGTTCTTCAATCACTTCCTAAGTCATATAGCAGGTTCTTTAAAGGACTACTATGTGACAGATCACGACATGACCCTTAATGATCTTACCTATTTGCTTGTTGCTGCTGAATCAGAAATGATTTGGAGCACTGGTAAAGCAAATTTGATTGGAAGATCTACTTCCCAAACTTTCATGGACATTCACAATGGAAACATTGGAAGTCCAGAAAAATCTTCTCTTCCCAATGGAAATGGATCGGCCATAGTCAACCCGGTTAACCAAATGGTAAAGAGAAATAATAAGTCTGAGATAGTCCCATGTACCATTACTAAAGAGTCCATATGTATCTATTGCCAAAGTAAGGGGCATTGGTTGCGAAACTGCCTTATTGTAACAACCCATTATTTCGACTCTATGTAATAATATAGATCAATAATAAAGAGAAATTTTTGTATACTATGTGCATTTACATAATCGACCCTCAAAAATGGAATGTTAAACAAACATGTTTGGGATGAACATAGTGGTAGAAATCGTGTCAAGGATTCCAAAAATATAAAGAACGCCCAAATCCGAGTCATAACAAAGAAGTAATGACCTATTGAAAATCCGCGACAAAACCGGCAAAACACTGTTTAACGTAAAAAGTGAATTTTCAATAAAATGCTTTTTAACCTTAACTATCTAAATGAAAGTTATAGTATACGTTAAACCGAGAGTGTCCATAAAAAGAACGACTAAATCTGACTTCGTATGAAGAAGTTATGATTTTTCGAAATTTCGACACAACAGTTTGCAACCCGAAACTCGAAATTTAGATCGAGCAACTTTTGGCCAAAACAACCTAAACGAGAAACGTAGATATTATCAAAAGAAATTCAACGGTAAAAAGACAAACAAAAACGGACGTCGGATGAAGAAGTTATGAATTTTTAATGGACTTTTCCTGTCCCTACCTGTTAAAAATATAACTTTAAAAATAAAGTCAAAATTAGCCGACAGAGTCTAAACGAAAGTTGTATAGCATGGTCTCACCTACACGTGGATATAAAGAACGTCAAAAACAGAGTTCGTATGCAAAAGATATGAATTTTTGAAGTTTGGAAAAAGGAAATACGCCCCGCGTACAAGAGTACGCCCAGCGTACTCAGAAGCAAGGCCTCGGATTGTCCACGTAGCCTCTTTCTTCGCAAGTGACACGTATCTCGGTCAATCGACGCGTCCGAAGCCAGGTGGCCACTACACCCAGCGTAATGAGACTAGCCTGGACGCGTGCCTCGGAGCTTCAGGTAAGGCTCGAACTAGTACGCCCCGCGTACAAGACGTACGCACAGCGTACTGAGGTTTTTTGTAGTACGCCCAACGTACTGAGGGCCAGAACCCTCCTATAAATAGGATGCGAGACCTCCGGGTTTTGTTTAGAAATTCCAAATCCTCTCTCCACTTAAACACTCTTTTAAGATCTTCTAAACCATCCGAAGCCCCGGGTACCTCCTTACCACTTGAAGCAAGCCCCGAAGTCCCGAAGTCCTCAATTATAAGCTGAAACTCTGCCCGAGTGAAGCCGGATTTTCATCAAAACTTCTCAGTTACGTCAAGAAAACTCCCTTCTAAGAAACGAAACTCTGCCCGAATCACCACCTATCAAGTGAGTTCATATCCACGTATTTTCATAGTTTTTACAGTTTTAAGGGGGGGGGGGGGGAATACAAGTGAAACACAATAAAATTGTGTTAATATCTTAAAAGTTTTTAAATATTTTTAGTACTTTTAAATTGTTATAATTGATAAAATTACATATTTATATATGTGTAAATTATATAATTTGGATTCAGAAGATTCAGAATATGTAACTTGACCCCATTTCCTGTTCCTTGTTTGGTTGTGGGCTTGGGGTAAAGTTATTTAATATAAGGTATAATTAATCACAATTATATAAATATTACATTTATATAAATATAAAATGGTTTTCAAACTGTTTGATACTACCTGAGTACAAACAGAGAATTTCATGGAATAACAGTATTACAGATTCTTACAGTAAAACAAACAACTAAACTATAATAGGTATAGTTTAGAGAACTCATTCACTTGTTTCAAGTTTCAAAGTACATAACATGAAAACTAAAATAGTACATAACAGAATACAAATAGAATACATGATGGAAAACAAACAGATAACATTATCATAAAACAAACAAAATACTTTACTAAGAAACAAACATATAAGACTATATTTTGTATAGTTTATGAAATTTACTTTCAGTATAGTTATTACAAAATAACTTTTTATTATTCTACATGTAATCATCGAAATAGAACTTGTGAGACATGCTTCAAGTACTTATTTAAGTATAAAACAAAAATTCTAAAAATTATAACCAGAGTCTCCTTGTGTGAGAGCGTAACACTTGTGTATAGATCTATACGGGACTGACAATCCCGCACCTAAGATGCTTACAACAGCTAGGCCGGCAGGCCTGGGGTGACAACTCTCGTACCATATTTCGACGCCTGAAGAACGTCGTGTTTTAGGCGATCCTAGGTCATCAAGCATGGTTATGATAACTCACAATTTAGTATTGAATGAAATGATTATTGTATGAATAAGTAATACTTCACATAGCTTTATTTAATTATAAAATTATAATACAGTATCTCACATGTAAAAACATGGAATACTACTTCAAATCAAGAGAAAACATACTTTTCAAGGTTTTATGAAAACTAAACTACATTTTACAAGTTGTTATTACAGAAATCATTATACATTTTGCTTATAGTATAACATAGCAGAAAATATAGGATTTTCTGGGAAAAACATGTTCACTTTATCAATATACAAGAAAACAGATTTTAGTTGCAAACATACTTATGAACTCACCAACTTAATTGTTGACACCTTTTCAAAAACTACTTGTATTCTCAGGGAAACAGTGATACAGGTACAACCACAACTTTTGAGAAGACGGAGATCTATAAACTCATGTCTTTTAAACTTGTACTTTTGAGTTCATATACTTTATGTTTTGAACACAGTTGTAAAACTTATAACTTTGTAAATACAATGGTTGTTGTTGTACTTTGATTACTATTGTGCATTGTTGTGATACTACATGAAGTCCTCCACCCCCGAATGTTTCCGCCATTCTGGTTTGGGGGTGTGACAGATTGGTATAAGAGCATTGTTTATAGTGAACTCAGTATATCAATTCATAAAAGATATACAAACTATAAATGCTATGGGGCTGAAGCGCTATGACAACAAGTATACTTTTAAAATATAAGTATTTTATAAGAAGTATACTAACACTCATACATACAGAAATAGTATCGCAGTAATAAATACATAAAAGTATTTGGATGTTGGACACTGCAATTAAACCTGGACAGTTATGTATTCATATCTGGGATAAATATAGCCTGATCAACTATATTGATTTGAGATATGACCAACATGTGTTTGGGAGTGATGGTAGTGTTGCGACAAGTCTAGAACTTACCAAACTCTACTCATATAGAAGAACTCTAGAACAAAACAAAAATTT
The DNA here is from genome assembly GCF_052849685.1 of Lactuca virosa. Taxonomy (NCBI): domain Eukaryota; kingdom Viridiplantae; phylum Streptophyta; class Magnoliopsida; order Asterales; family Asteraceae; genus Lactuca; species Lactuca virosa. The sequence continues at coordinate 274,695,741 of NC_136426.1, forward strand.
AAAATACTATAGGAGTATTTTGTAAAACTACATCATTTCTATGCATCTTATCTTTAATTCTTCGTATAGACCTTATGGCAGGATATCGTCCACCTGGGGATCCCTACTTCCCTAACCAAGGAAATAATGGTTGGATAGAAGATGATCCTGAAGAGGATCCTAAGGAGGATAGTGAAGAAGAAAATTCAGATGGCACAGACTCGGAACCAGAGGTATATAATCCACCACAAGGAGTACAACGCCCAGCAGCCAGACAACATTTTCATGGTCCAACCCCAACATGGGGTGAAGAACTACACATGTGGAGTCACTGACAAGGACAGCGTCCTCCATTTGGTATGAACAGAGACTTTTATGACATCAGTAATGGAGGATCGGCTGACAGGGCCCTCCCTGTTATAGTGCATCGTATTTCTCGACAGGTTGATCAATCCCGGATATCGATCAACCGAATTCTGGAAGTCACTGCTGCCTCCCCACAAAACGCCGCAAATATTCATCGTCTAGACGGAGATCACGATGAAACCAGACACCACACAAACATGCTCCATGTAGAAATGATTGCTGCTCAAATCGAAATGAGAGCACTCTAAGAGCGTTAGAGTACACTCGAGAGGCGTTTAAGGGAATCAGAACCACATGTGGCAGAGCCCAGTACTAGGAGCCGTACTCGTCGCAAGTAGTGTTTACACTACTTCTATTTTCTATTTTAATGTAAATTAGGATGTCGAATGTATATATTACTTTTTACTATATGTAAACCCTACGATTAAGTGAATACACTACTCGTAGGTAGTAATGTTGTCTAAATTCCCTTTTTGTTGATGTAATATAGACCTATATCTAGGTTAAACTTTCCCAACTTCATGTATAAAGCAATATATCAATAAAATATTAAGCATTTTATTTCATTATGGAGTTATTACAACTTTCATTAACATCTTGCTTCGTAAGTTAAGATATGTCTCATCAAATTTCACCTGACTCATGATATTGTACTTATCATCATTTTTCTCTTAATTTATTCAAGAGAAAGATGCCTCCCAGGAAGTCTAACAGAAAGAACAAAAATAATCCACCAAATCCACCAAATCCACCACCACCACCCCTCCACAATTTGATGCTTCTATCTTTCAAGCAGCAGTGGCTGCTGCTGTGGCTGCTGCCATGGCACAAATCAACTCCAGGGGTAATGGTGGAGCGGGTAGTGGTACTCTAACTTCCGGTCATGGCGAAGGTCTTGGACACCCTCGTGAGTGTTCCTATAAATACTTCACTAATGCAAAGCCCATAACTTTTGATGGCACCGGAGGTGTCATTACTTTGACACGCTCGTTCGAGAAAATAGAATCAGTGTTTGAAATCTGTGCATGCCCTGATGCAAGCAAAGTTAAGTTTGCAGCATGTACCTTCCTGGACAAAGCCCTTTCCTGGTGGAATGGCTATGTCAAATCCTTAACCCTTCCAGTCGCCAATGCCATGGACTGGGATGATCTAAAAATCTTGATGCTAGCAGAATATTGTCCCTGCGGCGAAATTCAAAAACTGGAGGAAGAACTTTGGAGTATGAAGATGAAAGACTCCGATATAACTGCATATACCGCCCGGTTCAGTGATCTGACTATTCTGTGTCCAGAGATGGTTGCCACTGAAAGCAAGAAAGTTGAAAGATACATCTGGGGACTCTCTCCTCAGATACAAGGAAATGTAATTGCTGCTAATCCCCTCACTTTTGACAGTGTTAAGCGTTTGGCACAGACACTAGTAGACCACAGAGTTCGTCAGGGCTCTATGGTATATATCCCAGAGAAACCCAAAGAAGAGAGCCATAAGAAGAAGAAATTCTGGAACAAGCGAAAATGGAAATCGTCTCAGGAACCCTCGAAAAAGCAACAAATAGTGGCAACACACGCTGCTATTGTTCCTACTACCGTTCCAACCCCTGCTTCTACCACTGTGTCTGTCACTCCAACAACTCCAAATAGATATGTTGGATCATTGCCAAATTGCAATAAATGCAACTTCCACCGTATAGGAGCTTGCAAAGAAATGCACTACAAGAATTGTAACAGAAAGGGGCATACTGCCTGTTTCTGTAGGGCACCGGCGTAGCCTATTTCTTAAGTCCCTGCCACGGAGTGAGTCAAACATGCTACGAATGTGGGGAAGTAGGACATTTCAAAAGAAATTGTCCTAAGTTAAATAATGCTAGTGGTACTGGGCGAGTCTTGGCAATTGGCTTTGAAGAAGCAGTAGCGGATCCTAATGTGGTGACCGATACGTTCCTTCTCAACGATTCTTATGCATGTATCCTTTTCGATACCGGTGCAAAGAAAAGTTTCGTAAGCCATAAGTTCAAACACTTTCCAAAACAAAATCCCAAAGCACTAAAAGATACATTTACCGTTGAGATGGCCAACGAGAAAACTGAGAAAACCAATGACATATACATAGGATGCACACTTACCCTAAATAACCATTCATTCCAAATTGACCTTATGCCGGTCTTAATTAAAAGTTTTGACATCATAATCGGCATCGATTGGTTAAGTCTTCACCGTGCTGATATCATGTGTTTCGAGAAAGCCATCCGTCTTATTCTACCAAGTAACGAGTCTCTCGTTATTTATGGCGACAAATCTGATGGGTTTTGAGCATTCTAACACTCCTATGGTGTACATGCAACCCTATAAACCTTGGATCTATGTTTTCTCTAAAATACATGCAAATAAGAATTTCCAAGGTTTACATCCTAACTAGCATGGCATGGGGAACTTGAATCATAAAATTACTAGTAGAATGACGTACCTTTTAGTAGTGGTTGATTGCTTGGAGTTTGAGAGCCTAGTACCAATAGTGTGGATGCCTCAAATGTAAAATCACAAATCACCACAAACTTTGGAAAACTCTTGAGAGAATAATGCACACTCTTGAAATCGGCCACCACCCTTGTTCACACACAACTAGTGCCATTTCAAGCATCATAAGCTCCTTTATATAGTGTGGAGGATTAGGGTTACATCCATGTAAACCCTAATACCCATGACTCTTCCTTTCCAAGGAGCCATGGGTTAAAAGCTCCATGGACTATCCATGGACTCCCATGCATGCCAAGCCCATACTAAATAAGCATTAGCCCACACTAAATAAATACAAGAGCCCATATTTAATTAGTCACCTTTTGATCACTAAATTAATTCTTAATTAATTTAAGATCAATACTAATTAAATAATATGATTTCATATTAATATATTATATCTTATAATATATTAATAAATCATAAACATACTATTCTCAAAAGATTATCCATACAAATTGTTCGGGTGAAGTGCAACCCAAATGGACCATACCGGGTCGGGTCAAGTGCATCTCAAATATTGTTATGGACTTAGACACCTTATCCAACAGTCTCCCACTTGGATAAGTCTAATAACTATATTTGCAGATATGACTTCAGGAACCAACCGGCAATCGTAGCTCTCAAAACTCTGTTGAACTATGAAGTGCCATTTTAGATAAGTGATCATATAAGCCTCTGTTCTCAAGATATCAGCCGGACAAATACATGGAACAACGTCGTACTTATTGTCCAGCAGTTTGTTTCCCGATTTCCGATTTGTTTGACATAGAACTAAATTGAACACATCAATTAGGTTCTGACCGGGCCCGATACATAGGTCAAAACAAAATCATCGAGGGGACCAGATATCGCTTCTAATCCTCCAAGGACTAGAAAGAACATATAAACTTCGACTCATATGCTTGTTCTACTACTTGTTGAATTATACACAAAGGAACATTTTATAACATCAAGTTACTGATGCGTTTTCGTGCAATCAATGTACAACCAACTCATAGGTAACAACTCATATCTCTAGGTTTGAAGACTTATATGATATTACCGTCTCACGATCACTCGAGATAAATTCCATGAAGTGATACAAGTGAGCGTGGGTTTAATCCAATACTCAGAACTTATGAGCACTCATGAATGTTGTAGCAACCATTGCTATGTCTAAACACCATTAGTCATCTACAAGTCCAATTCATGACAGTCTTGATTCATACCTACTTCCAACATATGACTGACCGTGGAGAATTTAAATAACTTAGTCATTCGGATAGAATAACCTAGTTATTATGGAAGTCAAAACATGCAAAGTGAAACACAAGAATAATTGAATCCAATATGGTCTCAGCACTTATGAATATAAATAAAACACCTTTTATTCATCACCATATTGATTACACATTATTCTGTTTCGATTTATCAACTTAGCACTTGAATTAAAACAATAGTTGTCCTATGCTCCAAGCATGTACACTATGTTTTCTAAACAATAGTCATGCCATACTCCAATTATGCAAACTATGTTTGTCTATGATCCTTACTTTGTGAAGTATATAAATTAAACATGATTCCAATGATGCTCATTTCACAATCCCAAATCCTTACCGTAAATGTAAGAATATCAAGTTCTTGTGATTTACTGTAATCTGTTAGATTTTAAACTCATATGCATTGATCCTCTTGCAATGACTATGCACAAAAGTCACAAAGACCCGACAACATACATTACAAAGTATTCTAGTGGAGATCAATTCCATGGAAACGAAGTGTCACATTCAAAGTACATTCCTTTGAATATCCTTCTTTCATAAAAGTTTCTAACTTTCTCATAGATTCTTAAAATCCAACTCCCAATATGGAAAACGTTTCCATATTCCCATTTTGACTATCACATCTGAACAAGAGCTACCTCTTTTCAGAATATGTCAATATGGCCCTTCCAAAATTTAACACCATACTTCCAGCTGTCCATAAGAAACCAATCTTAGGTAAACCTCAGATTATCCTCGACAATTGCTTAATCATTTCAGTCATATCCAGTTCTATTCCTTTTTCCCTCTTAATGCTCTAGGCATTTTGAAAATTAAGAACGGATAAATATTATAGCACATGTGATCGATCCTATACCCGAAGCATATGGGACACGATTCATGATGTCTCACATAAAGACATGATACTAGATCAGTCTTTTGCTATAATATTTTTTATTTGCCATGTTTTCAAAAATCGACTATGAAGAGGGATTCCGTAATCATAATCGAAATTTGAGAACACAATATATATAGAATTCCCTTATGTTGAACCATTCCAACATAAAATTTATATATATATTCTTGACTAAAGATGATTAAAATCTCAATCCAAACTTTTAGGATTTGAAATGAAGTATAATCTACTCTCCCTTAATTATAGCAAAACAACCTTTCCCAAGCGAAACTTTTGTTTTTTATAATTAACAATACATATCATAATTGATTATGCTCCCACTAGCATAATAATTATTTAGCATAACAATTATGCTCCCACTAGCTTTGACATATACTCAGAAATCAACTTCTAGCAATTAATACTTTATTGACTTTCATCATCAAAGTTCAGACTTCTGATACGAGATGCTTCGAAAAAACTTTATCTAAGCTTCTCAGACTCATACATCTTTCCTTAGATAGCTCACATGTGTGTCTAAACAATTATGAAGAGGGATGCCGTAATCATAATGTTTAGACCTTTTTGCCATTTCTCACAAGTACATGTTAGTGTGCCGGTTAACCACACACGCTCCACTAACGACCTTGAGAATGAAAATATCCCAATTTTTATCTACTTAAAATCTACTTAGTGAAAGCGTTTCCTCACCATCATTTTCATGAATCGGAAAGAAACCTTATGACACTTAGATTTTATCGTGTATGTGTTCCTATCCATGTGAATTTGTCAAAACCATAATCACAAGACAAGGTTAGTGACAAACTCAAACTCATATGAATTGAACTTGTTCAATCTTGATTTCTTGCCTCTTTGTAGCACAAGGGCCCACCATTGCTTCCAAGTTTTTATGAACACAATTAAGAACTCACAGAACTCACATACATAGTCAACTTTACCGGAATAGGCACAGAAACAAGAATTATGTCAAGACGATATGTTACAAACCTCAAGTCGTGTGCTAGCGATAAACAATAGGTTTTATCCTTGATTTGTTCTTGAAACTTTCAAGACCTTTAAGACTCCCACTGTCCTCTTGACATATAAGTTTCTCTTTGTCAAGAACCATTCCTTGACAAACAAACAAATATTCAAGAGTTAGTGCGGATTCTTATCAAGATAAACACTTCACACAATTTGTCTCAGTTGGTCTTTGTTTTATCCAAGACAGCACAACTTACCAATTTCAAATGTTCAAGAGTAGAAAACATTTTACTCTACATTTGATAAGTGTTTTAAACCCTTCTTTATGTTACTCAAGGTTACCATCTTGGAGTATAACTCCAATAATTGTTTTGGAATGGAGTATGATTGATCTTCTTGATTTTAACCATTCCAACAATTCATGAATCCTCTTCTTAGCCATACAAATGCACTAAGATGTCCTCAGAGAATCAAATTGTGATATGGTTCCATAATCATTAAGATGATCATAAAACATGATACTAAAGTACTCTCCCATCTTTTCAGGTTTGAGAAACTTTTATCTTTCTGCCTAATTTGATTCTTCCCATTCGCTCTGCCATACATTGAAACTTTTGCAATGTTTCAGAATTGTACTTAAACTTGTAGGTACAACCATATTTACTAAACTTTAGTAAATCAAGACGAATAGTCTTATCGATCTTTGTGGTGGACTTTGACCTGCACACACCTAGTGTACCCGATCCTTTAGTCTTTCACCTGACTCACATATACATTTGGTCAGGGAATTAGTCTTAACTTTCCAAAAAAATGAAAATTTTCATTCATCATGCAATACAACCTGCATGATTCCAAGTTTCGGTCCAATTGAAACTTAAGTGATAAGAATCTTTCCTTATTTGGTAAATTTAGACACTACCACATACGAAAGAATCAAATTAATTATTGCTAGAAACATACAAACATTAACTTTCCATAAATGCCATTGCACGGAGATATAAAATAAAGTAAAACAAAAATTTTATTTATTTATAAAATGCGGAAAAAATCTTTTCCTTACAATGCAACTTTAAATGGAAACTATGCTATTACATATTTCCTAGCAATCTATCATAACTCCTAAGTAGTAGCTCAAGAATCTGATCTTCGAACCATGCGATTGAAATCCATCTTCGCGATCAGATTCAACATACTCTTCTTTTAAGCTTCCTTCCCTTTGCTTGATCCTGCAAAACATTAAAATGCAATCCAGTCGCATCATGTATTAAGAATCAACAATTAGGAATTTAATAGAGTTACATAGTGGACTTACCTGAAGCAGAACCATACATTCTGACTAAAGATCTCAGGTAGTTAGGGCAGCTTTGAATCCAATGTCCCTTTTCCTTGTCAATAGAAACACACAGGCTCATCTGAGCCAGCACATAAAGCAGTCTTAGAAATGGCCTTTCTCTTATGATCATCACTTTTGACCATGACCAATTCCTTCCCTTTAGGAGAAGGAATCATTTTTGGGATGTCCATGTCAGCTTGGGAGGCAGACCTTCCAATCAAAGTTGCTTGACCATTGCGCCAAATCATTTCTGATTCAGCAGCAATTAGCAAATAGGTAAGATCTATTAGGGTCATGTCGAGATCTGTCACATAGTAGTCTTTAACAAACTCACTATATGACTCAGGAAGTGACTGAAGAACCAAGTCAATAGCCAAATTTCTTGGGAACCCGACACCCATCATCCTTAGCCTGTCAATGTGTGCCTTCATCTCCAAGACATGTGCACACACTGGCTTTCCATGCTTGTGTTTACTATCCAATAGGACTTGAGTGAGTTTGAACTTTTCAAGTCTTCGAGCTTGTGAGTCGAGGAGAATAATTAGAGGAGGTGGAGGAAGTGAAGCATGATGTTGTGGGACATCATCTGCATGAGGAAAGCTTGTTCTAGGAGATTTGGGAAGATCATACTTGTCTGAACCTGACATCTACAATGGGAGAGATTCCAGTTAGTTGATTTAAAATCCTTAATATAACACCCAATATGAAGTATTAAGGCTAGGACCCAACACAATATTTTATAACTTGGAAGAGGGATGCCGTAATCCAAGCTATAGAATATTTGAAGGTAGGTGAATGACGATTCACCAATTTCCACCATGAAAAACGAAATAAAATTAGGTTTTAATTGGTTTGAAACTCCTAGATCTTTGGAGATTCACTGAACTTTTCAATGGCATGTTTCAATCTCGATTGTGCCCTTCAGATTTTGTGACTGGGATGCCGAGGATCACAAAACAAGGTGTGAATAACCATGCAAATTCACTTGGTACCCTTAATATTATCACCTAATCAATGTCCCGATTAACCACACGCACTACACCGATCTATGATAACCATTAAGTCACCCTTTTCCATCCTTACTACTCCAAGTTAGTGTGCCGGTTAACCACACACGCTCCACCAACGACTTGGTAAGGTACAAAGTGTAAATTTCATGGGTTAGCACCAAATTCACATTTTCCTAAAGTAACTAAGATTGGGAATTTATAAAAGGTTTAGTTACTTTATATTCATCATTATACTTTTAATGAGATATATAGTCCTTATCCTACCCGTTCGGCTAATGACCCTCCACCAGTCAAGGAAGCGGTGGGTGAGAGTGGACACCCATTAAGCTGCCATTTTATAGGCAACAATCTTATACCCCCCTTATAGACCGGCTTCGTGAATGAGGGGTACTAACGGTAAGATTGACTTGCTCTTATACATATATATATTATTAACTTATAATAGTATAAAGTATAAGGGTTTAATTTTAACTTTTAAAACTCTAAGGGTTGGAACTAAAGTGTGTGTGAGACTTTACAAATTTCAAAACTTGAGGGAAAGTTTTGAACAATTAAAAAATTTTGGATTTTCATAACTTATGAGTTTAATGAAGGTTAATAAAAACTTTTAATGAAGAGACTCTTCGACATCCATAACTTGAGGACAAGTTATGGAGTCCAAAAAACTATTTATGATGAAAAAGACTCTTCAACTTGTGTAACCTATGGTTTTTAATGGGCTTTAAAAGAAAAACTTTTGGAAATCCATAACTTGAGGAGAAACTATGGATTCCATTAAAACATATCAAGATCAAGAATTAACTAACAAACAATTTGCAAATAATTCCTATGATCTAACAAAAGTCATAAGTTCATGAACATCCATATCAACAATTTTAAGAATCATATGAACACATACAAAATTTGAAATTTTGATAATAGCCTTTGAAATTGGATTAGGATAATCATTAAAATATCAAAAAACAGGTTTTATAAGTCCAAAACAGTTTAGTGTAATGATTCTAGTCCAATTCCAGCTAAAAAACTTGAAAATCTGCACTCAGGGCCTCCTACTCGTCGAGTGCTTGAACCTACTCGACGAGTAGGATGAAGATATGCTTGGACTCGTCGAGTCCCCCCATGGACTCGGCGAGTCCACTGTTCAGTGGGCAGAAAATCGACTTTTTTAGCATTTTGCATCAAGTATTGAAGAAAACAAGCCTAGGCTCTGATACCACTGATGGGTTTTGAGCATTCTAACACTCCTATGGTGTACATGCAACCCTGTAAACGTTGGATCTATGTTTTCTCTAAAATACATGCAAATAAGAATTTCCAAGGTTTACATCCTAACTAGCATGGCATGGGGAACTTGAATCATAAAATTACTAGTAGAATGACATACCTTTTAGTAGTGGTTGATTGCTTGGAGTTTGAGAGCCTAGCACCAATTGTGTGGATGCCTCAAATGGAAAATCACAAATCACCACAAACTTTGGAAAACTCTTGAAAGAATAATGCACACTCTTGAAATCGGCCACCACCCTTGTTCACACACAACTAGTGCCATTTCAAGCATCATAAGCTCCTTTATATAGTGTGGAGGATTAGGGTTACATCCATGTAAACCCTAATACCCATGAATCTTCCTTTCCAAGGAGCCATGGGTTAAAAGCTCCATGGACTATCCATGGACTCCCATGCATGCCAAGCCCATACTAAATAAGCATTAGCCCACACTAAATAAATACAAGAGCCCATATTTAATTAGTCACCTTTTGATCACTAAATTAACTCTTAATTAATTTAAGATCAATACTAATTAAATAATATGATTTCATATTAATATATTATACCTTATAATATATTAGTAAATCATAAACGTACTATTCTCAAAAGATTATCCATACAAATTTTTCGGGTGAAGTGCAACCCAAATGGACCATGCCGGGTCGGGTCAAGTGCATCTTAAATATTGTTATGGACTTAGACACCTTATCCAACAAAATCTAGTGTGAATATTCAAATCGTTTCTTGCGTCAAAGCTCAGAAGTATCTGCGTAAAGATTATTGTGCCTTCCTAGCTCACGTTGTTGATAAGACACAAGAAGTAAAAAGCATCAAGGATATCCCTGAAGTATGTGATTTCCCTGATGTGTTCCCTGAAGATATCTCAAGAGTTCCTCCTGAACGCCAAGTCGAACTGTCCAGCCAGTTGAACGAACTACTCGTCAAACGCTTCATTAGACCAAGCTTCTTGCCCTCGGGAGCGCCGATCTTGTTCGTGAAAAAGAAGGACGGATCATTTCATATGTGCATAGATTACCGGGAATTAAACAAACTTACCATTAAAAATCGATACCCTTTGCCACGAATAGATGATGTCTTTGATCAACTCTAAGGAGCTAGTTTCTTCTCCAAGATTGACCTGAGATTAGGATACCATCAGTTATGAGTCCAGGAGGCCGACATTCCAAAGACTTCTTTCAGAACTCGCTACGGTCACTACGAATTCGTAGTGATGCCATTTGGTCTGACGAATGCACCCGCAATATTCATGGACCTGATGAATCGAGTGTGTCGACCTTACTTAGACAAGTTCGTTATAGTCTTCATTGATGATATAATAGTTTATTCTCAGAGTAAGGAAGGACACAACATACACTTGCGACAAGTTTTGGAAACCTTAAGGGCAGAGAAATTGTATCCGAAGTTCCCAAAATGTGAATTCTGGATTCGAAAGGTGGAATTTCTAGGTCATGTAGTCAGCAAGGATGGGATACATGTTGACCGCTCCAAGATCAAGGCTATCGAAAGTTGGACGACCCCACGAACCCCAACAGAGATTCGTCAGTTTTTAGGTATCGCTGGCTACTACAGGAGATTCATCCAGAACTTTTCAAGGACCGTGAAGCCACTCACCACCTTGACTCAAAAAGGTGTGTCATTCGTGTGACAATCCGAAATTTCTAGCTTGTATAAACATTCAAAATTTATCAGAGTTAGTCTCGTTTGTTAACTTTTAGCCCTATTTGGAGTCTATTCGAGTATTCTAAAATTAGTACAGCAAAGGAATCAGTGTTATGATGAATTGGTTGAAGTTCTAGTCATGAAGCAAACCAAAAACCTCCTCAAAAAGGAGTTTTCCGTCAAGACCCTAGAGTTTTCGGTCAAGGTGACTGAAAACCCCATCCTACATATATATTTCATGATCATTTGGATCATTCTTTCCTTTTCAAAGCTAGAAACATCCATTCTCTCTCAAGTATCATAAGATCTTCTTGCAAATTCTCGAAAAAGTAAGTGTTTCTTTCCCCTTGATTTGTTATTAGATCTTCCTAACTAGTAACACCCTTCGATTTCATCCATTAACTTCATCTTTTGGGGCTTGATCTTCATGAACACCAAGAACACCAAGAACACCAAGAACACATATTAGTGTTTTGGTCCAAAATCAACTCTATTAGCCTCTAAATCGTAAGTATTACTTCCCTATACTTGTTATCTAGTTGAAACTCTTGATTTAGGGCCTTGAAATCATCAATTATCCAAGAACAAAAGGTGTTTTCGGTCTAGTGCATCTCCTTAGACCGAAAACCCTTCATCCTTAGACCGAAAACCCTTATGAAGGGTGCAAAATGACTTTAAGCCTTTCCTAATACTTAGTATTGAGTCTAGAACACTTCATTGATTGTGGAAAGCCCTTAAAAATCACCAAACATCATGAGTTTTCAGCCAACCATACGGACCGAAAACCTTATGGACCGAAAACCCTTTGGGCAGAAAACCTCAAGAAACATACTACTTGGACCGAAAACTCTTTTAAGTGGCTATACAACCCTTAGATGCAACCCTTGGTACTTCTAGCGCTTGAATCAAAGTGTTTTTCCATGTCCTACGATGTCTTAACTTGGTTAATTAGTGGTTAAATGACTAATTGGATACATATATGTGTCATTATATGTTAAATAGGATCCGTGTGTGTGCTCAAGTCTTCACTAGACACTTAGCATCCTATCCGGCACTTCCGTCCAAATCAATCCCTTCAGGTGAGTCCATACCCCTTAATCAACCTTTGAAATGATTTTAAATGCTTTTATGGGGGGGGGGGGAATACAAGTTGAACTATTAAGTTATTATATCAATCACATGTGATTAATAACTGTCAAGCAAATAGATTTTTGCATGTTAAACTGTTTTATCCAGCTAAAGGTTTCCAAATCTTGTTTTCAAATCTCTTTTAAATTACTAAACTTTTATCAAAGTATCTTAAAACTTATATTATTGTTAGATTCATGTCTATATAGATATAGTTATATAAGTAGGGTTTAGGACTGATAGGTCGTTTTAAATCCTGTTCCTTGTTTGGTTGTGGACTTAGAGTATCCGGTTATCTGTCCGAGTGTCGTTGAAGTCCTAGTTATACATTATTTATATTTGTTTAGATATTAAAACTCTTACTCCAGTTCAGCGCGTTTGGGTAGCAAAGGTACCTAGATAACCTCTCAAGTAAACTATAATAGGTATAGTTTAGAAATCAACAATAAATTTTATAAGGAGAAACTAGCTATATAAATATTCTAAAACATATACTTTTAGTAAAAAGAAACGTATATTAGAAATCAAAACACGAGATACATCCTCATGACGCGAATTTCACCGTTGTCGAGTTGGTAACCAGAGTCTCCTGGAGGGAGAGCGGGCATTGTGTGTATAGATCTATACGGGACAGACCATCCCACATCCTGACTGCTAGCTACAGACCCGGCCGACCAAGCCAAGGGGTGACAAATGTCACATCTTTTTGACGCCAGCAGGTCGTCGTGTTTACATCCGTCAATCAGTATGGTTACGAGTATCTTCACATTTACCTTATAATTCATGGTCTTAAGGTAAGTAGTACCACGGTAGTTTCTACATATAAAACTACGGTACTATAATATTTTCCCTAATACATTAACTTAGAACGTTTTTGATATAAAACGATAATGTAAAACTATATTTTGATAATGATAGTTATGTTTGGGAAAAATGCTCTTTAAACATGAAACAGTCAAGTCTTGGTAGAAGACTACTTTATTTAGAAAATATAGGATTTTCTGGAAGGAATTCAAATACCTCATAAACTTTTATCACCATCATCTAATGAGATCATTTTGAGGAAAAACATGTATTTATATTAATGTCATTAAATTACTTATGAACTCACCAGCATTAAAATGCTGATCCTCTCTTTCAAAATAACTTGTATTCTCAAGTCGGCAGTAGACAGGTACACTCCAGGAGCTTTTGCAAAGTCAGCCTTGTACCGAGCTGCATCTTATGTTATTCTCTATATCTACTTTTGATGTTGTTGTTAAATGTAACCTATGTAAAAACTTATACTATTAATGCAATGGTTGTTGTACTTTGATTACTATACTGCATGTGTTGTGATACTTGATATGACGTCCTCCACCCCAGAACGTTTCCGCCGTTCCGGTTTTGGGGTATGACAGATTGGTATCAGAGCATTGTTTATAGTGAACTCAGTATATCAAATCATAAAAGATATACAACCTATAAATACAATGGGATAAAAACACTCTGACCAAGAGTTATACTTTAAAATATAACCATATTTTACAGAAGTATAAGTACATCCAGAATATAAAAACCCGAACAAGTATCACAAGAAGAACAAGAATAAAAGTCTTTAGATGTTGAGCATTACCGTCAAACCTGGGCAGTTATGTAATCTTAGCTGGAATAAATATAGCCTGATCAACTATATTTATTCGAGATGCGACTAACGTGTGTTTGGGAGTGATGGTGGTGTTGCAATGAATCCGAAACTTACCATATAGGAATGCTAGAGCCGAACATAAAGTTTAAAATACTATAGGAGTAATTTATGATACTATAGACTAGCCATAAACCCGAAATCATGTCCAAAAGTTCTAGAATCAAACATGTAATTAAAATACTATAGGAGTATTTTTAGAAACCATAAATAACCTTGCGTGAAAAACTAAAAAGACCCTTATTGATCGGTCTATGATTACAGAGTGTATGTTCCCAAGGTTATATATAGTGAGGATCTCATAGGCTAAGAATGTGTGGTTTCGCTCTACTTCCTTTTCCTTGTTTGGATGTGGATATAGAGTAGTATCACATATTCGAAGGCCTATTAGATCTAAGTTATATATGATTTATGTACACTATGTAATTGTAGAAGGACCCGATATGGATCACACATTAAAATGTTTTAATAATCTCTTAAGATTCTTTAGACATTCCCATTCTCGCATAAACCCCTTTAGAAAACCTTATCTACTTCAGTAATTGGCAGAGGAGTCGATAAAGACCCAGAAGAGGTTCATTGAGAAAGATTTTCAAGTAGGAAATAAATGAACAGTGATGAGACTATTGAAATCACCATGTGCCTATACCTTTTAGGGACATCGGTGGGAAATTCGCCTGAACTTACGAGACTCGAGTCATCCATTATGAAGTGATGACGATCAGAGTCAGAATCGGAAATAAGGCAGAGCGGAGATTCAATATGTCTACAGGAGGAGAGAACCTTATATAAGTACCTGAAGAAAACCAACGTTTATTCCAGTCAAGAGTAAACGGAGAACAGAAGGAGCCAATGTATGAAACCCGAGAAGTGTTCTACCGCTATAAGTCACAATAATAACCCATAAATTAATACAACTTAGTGAGTTAGTGGTTACACTACTCACACTATGTGTTAGGCAAATCAACTTTCCTGTCGTGACTAAGATAAATAGATCGGATCACAAAATCTCGATTGAGAGTGTTTTAGCCCTAAACTTTCATAAGTCTTTTTCTTGTGTAATCTTCGTTCCGAAGTTCTTTCAAATCTTTTCAAAACCGGAGAGTGAACCTCTCCAGTATAAAGATAACTTGGTTAGAACGACACCCGATTTATGGATTTCCGATACACTTACTTCTACCCTGTTACTAGGACTGCATCATAAGGATGTAGGTCCACCCTTAGAGAACTATAACACAAAGCGCGGGAAAAATTTATGCCTATTATAGTAAAGAAAGATACGTCTAGGGGTAACCATCATTTCTCATCAACTTGTGTTCCTCATCGTGTAGGAAAAACCATGCCTCCAAAGAAACGTAACCAACCTGCTAGCAAGACACCGACTCTTCAGATCGATGAAGCTACGTTCCAAGCTGCAGTTTCAGCAGCCGTAGCAGCTGTCATGGCTCACCTGAATGCTAACAACGCAAATGTTAGCAGGAGCACTATCGGGAATCCCGATCATAACAATGGACAGCAGCAACCAGCACCGATGTGTGAAGACACCCAAAAACTCCAATCTAATCCCCTGAAAAGAAAGTTTGAGAACGAGAAAGGGAGTACCTCGGCTCAACGACCTTCCGAAGGGCAGCAAGCTGAGGTAGACAATACCCCTGTCAACCCACCTGTCTCGACACCAAGAAGACCATACCTAGGAAACTTCCCCCTCTGCAGCAAGTGTAACTACCATCATTATGGAGTCTGTCGAAAACCCTTTTGTGTTAGGTGCAACATGAAGGGGCATACCGCTCGCAACTGCAGGACCCCGGTTGAGTTCATTACATCAACCACCAATGTTGGGACCAGTCCAATATGCCACCTATATGGTGAAATTGGGCACCTCAAGAGGGACTGCCCAACTGAAAGAAATGACAAGGACGCAGGAGGAGTTTAACCCTAATACCTAGGGGAACATCAAGGAACCCGGTAGAATTTTGGTACGCCTCTCAACCTTAAGTAGCTAATCGAAAACTTTAAATAATCAATTCTAATTGAAATTACTTCCTCGTTAAGGCAAAAGTCGCAGCACTGTTGTAAGACTTAAAAACCCATCAGGTAAAGCTATGATGGCTTAGTATATACGTTAAGGCCATTTATAATTAGGATTGATAGACCTCGAGTGAGTGATGCGGCCTTATCTCCTGTTCCTTGTTTGGTTGTGGATTTAGGGCGGAGTCGCTCAGTTAACAGTCCTTTTAATCTTAATTATACATGACTAGTGTATAGTAAGCGATTATAGAGAGGCCTCGTGAGAAATCTATTCATGAAAAGTACATCTTTCCAAAGTATCAGGACCCCTAGCATTCAGAGTCAGTCATGTCGGTCCAAGTATTCACGGTAGTAATACCATGGACGAACCCGAAACGCTAAGAACTTGTGTGCTCTGTTCAGCACATGGTCCTATCAATCTCCATTCCATATCGTGTTGAGGTTCGTTAAATTCGACACTACCGTCAGCCATGGTTCGACTTGGTTCGACCATGCGAAAATTCCTAGTGCTGTGTAAAAAGAACTTTCACCTTATCCAAAGCGTCAAATAAAATTCATTTCGAACCTAATAGAAAACCTAACGCGAACCATCGGTCGTCTCTCTCATTCGACCTTCAGAAGTACCCAGGAGAGGGGTATCACGTGCTGTTAACCAACCCCATTAGACATTAAAACCAGAAGCGAAAGGCACTGCAGATATTCCGGAAGACAATAACCGCCCGAGGCCTGCTCAGTAGATCCCCTAGAAAGACCACTTGCACCGCACGATCTAGTTTGTGAATCAAGAGAAAGAACTCATGGGATTAACTTACTACTACTGATTATATGCATTAGAGTGGTATATAAGTTAGGTCGATAAAATTTAAGATGTGTGCTTCCGCCCTACTCCCTGTTCCTTGTTTGGGTGTGGGTTTGGGGTGGGGCCACACATCTGAAAATCCTATCAGTCTCAATTTTATACGACTCATATACACTGAGTAATAGTGTCTGAGCCGAGTATGAGGTCTCCCACGAACCTTAAAATAAAACCCTTCATCATATACCCATAGGGAAGGAGCAGAAGTCAAGAAAACAATTGTGGGTTGAGCTACTAAAATGACTACACATTCAAAATTTATTGTCATCCCGGGTCAGGCCAACATGGTAGCTGATGCCCGCAATTAGGAAAAGTAACTCAAGTCGTAAGAGTCAAAAACATTGACTACGACCATCCATTCACGCCTAATCCCACAAATCAAGCATCTCAGTAGTGGGCCAAGAAACCTGGAAAGCTGTGACAGGTTAAACTCTGAGAAGAATGGATGGGGAAATTAGAGGTTCTGAGTGACAGATTCTTATACCATCTAGATTTAATCTGGATAGAGAAACTCGGTAACATCGGAAGAGTAGCTGCAAGGGATATCCTCACGACTCGAGCACTTCGTTCATCCAGATACAGACGAGAAGCGCCTAGGTCAGAAAGAGTTGTAATAGTGCGTCGCCATGTGAGAAAATTACCATCGCCCTATAGATGATAGTCTGCATTCACCAAAGTTAATACTAGGATGCAAAGAATCGCATGAATTCCTTCGCGACCAGGAATAATTGAGTAAAGTAGGCAGCAAGTTGCGTTAAGCTTTATAACCTGGGTCATAAAGAGATTGTGGACTAGACACCAGTCTAGGTGTTAGTCGATGGGTTATACAAGATCACGCGCTCCCTACAAACTTGAGGAAACAGACACAATGGAAAAACTAATGGAGCATGTCATAGAGATTGCTAGACTACTAGGTGTTCCAAGGAATACTATCTCTAAAGAGATAGTAGAACCACCTCCCAAAAAAGTCAATCACTTCAGAAAATCTCTAAGGGCAAAGCTAGCCCTGATCAGAGACTGCCATCCATGAAACAGCGAACCGAGTGAGAGAATGATTCCTTCCGATTAGGGATCATGCTATGAAAACATCTATTAGACAATGATGAAAATTAGAATTATCTAAGCATCATCCGGTAAAACCTCTATCATCCTGACATTGAGACATTCCGTTAGAAACACCTCATGAGTCGAAAGTCCAGGTCCTTTCTGCACTGG
This sequence comes from Lactuca virosa, assembly GCF_052849685.1. Lineage (NCBI taxonomy): Eukaryota > Viridiplantae > Streptophyta > Magnoliopsida > Asterales > Asteraceae > Lactuca > Lactuca virosa. The sequence continues at coordinate 274,713,925 of NC_136426.1, forward strand.
GCTGAGGTAGATGCCACGCAACCAATAGATGACAGCATATAGTCGGCACCTTCAATGATCCAAAAAACCTCCGAAAGCCAACCAGTAGGAAATACGAATCCGAAGACGACCTGAGCCTCCTAAGGACCAATCAAAAGGACTACACCTCCAGTAAGAGAAAACTTTTGGAACATCCGAACGGCGATCACGCCAAGTGATGATCTCACCACGGAAGTACATTATGTTCTAGGTACTGAAACGTTCTATTTTCCCAAGAACTTAGGACCATCAAAGATTCTTGATAAGAATGGGTCCAGCATCCGTCAAACCTCAACTACTTTAGGGATTCCATAAATTCCACCATAATCTATCCACGTCTCAAACTTGAAAAAGTGCTTGTCCGACGAGACTCTTGTAATCCCACTCGACGAGATCTAAATCAATGAGAGCCTCAACTTCGTGGAAGAACCTGTAGAGAACATGGACTGTGAGGTCAAGCGAACAAAGCAAAGCCGTGTCCCGATAGTGAAGGTTCGCTGAAACGCCAAGCGAGGACCTAAATTCACTTGGGAGCGAGAGGATCAGTTAAAACTGAAATATTCACTTGGGAGCGAGAGGATCAGTTAAACCTGAACAATCCAAAATTTCTAGCTTGTATAAACATTCAAAATTTACCAGAGTTAGTCTCGTTTGTTAACTTTTAGCCCTATTTGGAGTCTATTCGAGTATTCTAAAATTAGTACAGCAAAGGAATCAGTGTTAGGATGAACTGGTTGAAGTTCTAGTCATGAAGCAAACCGAAAACCTCCTCAAAAAGGAGTTTTCGGTCAAGACCCTAGAGTTTTCGGTCAAGGTGACCGAAAACCCCATCCTACATATATATTTCATGATCATTTGGATCATTCTTTCCTTTTCAAAGCTAGAAACATCCATTCTCTCTCAAGTATCATAAGATCTTCTTGCAAATTCTCGAAAAAGTAATTGTTTCTTTCCCCTTGATTTGTTATTAGATCTTCCTAACTAGTAACACCCTTCGATTTCATCCATTAACTTCATCTTTTGGGTTTGATCTTCAAGAACACCAAGAACACCAAGAACACACACTAGTGTTTTGGTCCAAAATCAACTCTATTAGCCTCTAAATCGTAAGTATTACTTCCCTATACTTGTTATCTAGTTGAAACTCTTGATTTAGGGCCTTGAAATCATCAATTATCCAAGAACAAAAGGTGTTTTCGTTCTAGTGCATCTCCTTAGACCGAAAACCCTTCATCCTTAGACCGAAAACCCTTATGAAGGGTGCAAAATGACTTTAAGCCTTTCCTAATACATAGTATTGAGTCTAGAACACTTCATTGATTGTGGAAAGCCCTTAAAAATCACCAAACGTCATGAGTTTTCGGCCAAACATATGGACCGAAAACCTTATGGACCGAAAACCTTATGGACCGAAAACCCTTTGGGCCGAAAACCTCAAGAAACATACTACTTGGACCGAAAACTTTTTTAAGTGGCTATACAACCCTTAGATGCAACCCTTGGTAATTCTAGCACTTGAATCAAAGTGTTTTTCCATGTCCTAGGGTGTCTTAACTTGGTTAATTAGTGGTTAAATGACTAATTGGATACATATATGTGTCATTATATGTTAAATAGGATCCGTGTGTGTGGTCAAGTCTTCACTTGACACTTAGCATCCTATACGACACTTCCATCCAAATCACTCCCTTCAGGTGAGTTCATACCCCTTAATCAACCTTTGAAATGATTTTAAATGCTTTTATGGGGGGGGAATACAAGTTGAACTATTAAGTTATTATATCAATCACATGTGATTAATAACTGTCAAGCAAATAGATTTTTGCATGTTAAACTGTTTTATCCAGCTAAAGGTTTCCAAATCTTGTTTTCAAATCTCTTTTAAATTACTAAACTTTTATCAAAGTATCTTAAAACTTATATTATTGTTAGATTCATGTCTATATAGATATAGTTATATAAGTAGGGTTTAGGACTGATAGGTCGTTTTAAATCCTGTTCCTTGTTTGGTTGTGGACTTAGAGTATCCGGTTATCTGTCCGAGTGTCGTTGAAGTCCTAGTTATACATTATTTATATTTTTTTAGATATTAAAACTCTTACTCCAGTTCAGCGCGTTTGGGTAGCAAAGGTACCTAGATAACCTCTCAAGTAAACTATAATAGGTATAGTTTAGAAATCAACAATAAATTTTATAAGGAGAAACTAGCTATATAAATATTCTAAAACATATACTTTTAGTAAAAAGAAACGTATATTAGAAATCAAAACACGAGATACATCCTCATGACGCGAATTTCACCGTTGTCGAGTTGGTAACCAGAGTCTCCTGGAGGGAGAGCGGGCATTGTGTGTATAGATCTATACTGGACAGACCATCCCACATCCTGACTGCTAGCTACAGACCCGGCCGACCAAGCCAAGGGGTGACAAATGTCACATCTTTTTGACGCCAGCAGGTCGTCGTGTTTACATCCGTCAATCAGTATGGTTACGAGTATCTTCACATTTACCTTATAATTCATGGTCTTAAGGTAAGTAGTACCACGGTAGTTTCTACATATAAAACTACGGTACTATAATATTTTCCCTAATACATTAACTTAGAACGTTTTTGATATAAAACGATAATGTAAAACTATATTTTGATAATGATAGTTATGCTTGGGAAAATGCTCTTTAAACATGAAACAGTCAAGTCTTGGTAGAAGACTACTTTATTTAGAAAATATAGGATTTTCTGGAAGGAATTCAAATACCTCATAAACTTTTATCACCATCATCTAATGAGATCATTTTGAGGAAAAACATGTATTTATATTAATGTCATTAAATTACTTATGAACTCACCAGCATTAAAATGCTGATCCTCTCTTTCAAAATAACTTGTATTCTCAGGTCGGCAGTAGACAGGTACACTCCAGGAGCTTTTGCAAAGTCAGCCTTGTACCGAGCTGCATCTTATGTTATTCTCTATATCTACTTTTGATGTTGTTGTTAAATGTAACCTATGTAAAAACTTATACTATTAATGCAATGGTTGTTGTACTTTGATTACTATACTGCATGTGTTGTGATACTTGATATGACGTCCTCCACCCCAGAACGTTTCCGCCGTTCCGGTTTTGGGGTATGACAGATTGGTATCAGAGCATTGTTTATAGTGAACTCAGTATATCAAATCATAAAAGATATACAACCTATAAATACAATGGGATAAAAACACTCTGACCAAGAGTTATACTTTAAAATATAACCATATTTTACAGAAGTATAAGTACATCTAGTCTTTACTGATCATAAAAGCCTTCAACACATCTTTACTGATCAAATGATAAAAGAGTACAACCTGTACGGTACTAAATGCACAGTCTTTACTGATCATAAAAGCCTTCAACACATCTTTGATCAGAAAGAACTCAACATGAGACAAAGACGATGGGTAGAGCTACTTAATGATTACGAATGTGAGATTCGTTATCAACTTGGCAAGGCCAATGTGGTAGCAGATGCCCTAAGTCGGAAAGAGTACTCGGGTCGGCGAGTAAAGTCTCTGACTATGACTATCCATTCCTACTTATCCGCACAAATCAAGGAGGCTCAGTTGGAAGCCTTGAAACCTGAGAACATCACAGGTGAAGCCTTGAGGGGAATGGAAAAGAATTTGGAAATCAAGGGTGATGGAGTTCATTATTTCAAGAATCGAATCTAGACACCGAAGTTCGGTGGCTACAGAGATGTTGTCATTAATGAAGCCCATAAAAATCGATACTCTGTTCACCCGGGTTCAGACAAGATGTATCTGGACCTAAAGAAGCTCTATTGGTGGCCAAACATGAAAGCTGAAATACTTACTTTTGTGGGCAAGTGTCTAACTTGCGCCAAGGTCAAAGTAGAAAATCAAAAGTCCAAAGGTTTACTTCAACAGCCAGAAATACCTGAGTGGAAGTGGGAGCGAATTACAATGGATTTCATAACCAAGTTACCCAGAACAACGGGTGGTCATGATACCACTTGGGTTATTGTCGATAAATTAACCAAATCCGCTCACTTCCTGCCAATAAAAGAAACAGATAAAATGGAGAAGTTAACAAGGACGTATATAAAAGAGATAGTACGGTTGCATGGTGTGCGAATATCTATTACGTCTGACTGAGATAGTAGATTTACCTCACGGTTTTGGCAATCATTGTTGGATAAGGTGTCTAATTCCATAACTATATTTCGTATGTACTTGACCCGACTTGGCATGGTCCATTTGGGTTGCTCGGCATCTCAACAATTGGATAGACAAAATGAGAAAAAGGACACTTATGATTTGTTAATATATTCTAATATATTAATATGAAATCATATTATTTAATTAGTATTGATCAAGAATTAATTTGGAATTAATTTTGTGATCAAAAGTGACTAATTAAATATATGAGGATTGATTATGTAAATCTTTCATTCTTATATAGTGGGCTTATGGTTCATGATTCACTAGATTGGGCTAGGACGCATTGGGTGCTCCATGGAGGTTAAAACCCATGGATCACGGGGGAAATGAAAAGCCATGCACATTAGGGTTTACATGGTGTAACCCTACATGTGACACACTATTAAAGGAACCTCATATGGAGCAAAATTGGTCACTAAGACAAAGAACAAGAGGGTCACTAAGACAAGAACAAGAGGGCTAGCCGATTTTTGAGTGAAAGTGTTCTTCTCTCAAGTTATTCCAAGAGTTGTGGTGTTGTGTGAAACATTTGAGGCATCACATTTGGGGTGCTAGGCTTACAAGGTCTTAAGTAATCCAAGCTACAAGAAAGGTATGTCATTCTACTAGTTTTTATATTTCAAGTACCCTATGCCATGCTATTTAGGATGAGAACCTTGGAAAAATTAAATTTGCATGAATATTAGAGAAAACATGGATCCAAGGTTTCTAGGGTTGCATGTACACCATAGGAGTGTTAGAATGCTCAAAACCCATCAGTGGTATCAATGCCTAGGCTTGTTTTCTGTATACTTGATGCAAAATGCTTGAAAAGTCGAAAATTCTGCTCACTGTTCAGTGAACTTGCCGAGTCCATGGGGGGACTCGACGAGTCCATGTGTTATTTCATCCTACTCGTCAAGTAGGTTCTTGCACTCGACGAGTAGGAGGCCCTATGTGCAGAATTTCGAGTTTTGCGGCTGGAAATGGACTAGAATCATTACCCTAAACTGTTTTCAACTTATAAAACCTGTTTTTGATGTGGTAATGATTATGCTAATCCATTTACAATGGTTATTATCAAATTTTCAAGTTTTTTTATATGTTTATGTGATTCTTGAAATTGTTGATATGAATGTTCATGCTGTAGATCATAGGAATTATTTGTAAATTGTTTGATGATGTAATTCTTGATCTAAATGATATTGAAATTGTTGAAATGAATGTTCATGCTTATGAGTTTTGGTAGATCATAGGAATTATTTGTAAATTGTTTGATGATGTAATTCTTGATCTAAATGATATTGATGGAGTCCATAATTTTTCCTCAAGTTATGGATTACCAAAAGTCACTTCTTTAAAGAGTCATTAAAGAACCATAGGTTACATAAAATGAAGAGTCTTCATTTTAATAGACCATTAAACTCATAAATTATGAAGTTGAAAGGTTTTGAATAGTTTCAAAACTTGCCCTCAAGTTTTGGAATTTGTAAAGTCACTTTAGAAAACTTTAATTCCAAACCCTAGAGTTTTAAAAGTTAAAATTCAACCCTTATACTTTATAGTATTATAAGTTAATAATATATATATATATGTATATATATATATATATACATATATATATATATATATACATATATATATATATATATATATATATATATATATATATATATATATATATATATATATATATATATATATATATATATATATATATATATATATATATATATATATATATATAAAAGAAAGTCAGTTCTACCGTTATTAAGCCTCATTCACGAAGCCGGTCTATAAGGGGGGTATAAGGTTGTTGCCTATAAAATGGCAGCTTAATGGGTGTCCACTCTCACCCACCGCTTCCTTGACTGATGGAGGGTCGTTAGCCGAACGGGTAGGACAAGGACTATAATTCTCATTAAAAGTATAATGAAATATTTAAAGTAACTAAACCTTTTATAAATTCCCAATCTTAGTTAATTTAGGAAAATGTGAAATTGGTGTTATCCCATGAAATTACACTTTGTACCTTACCAAGTCGTTGGTGGAGCGTGTGTGGGTAACCGACACACTAACATGGACTAGTAAGAGTGGAAAAGGGTGACTTAATGTTTATCATAGATCGGTGGAGTGCGTGTGGGTAACCAACACATTGATTAGGTGATAAAGATTAAGGGTACCAAGTAAATTTGCATGGTTATTCACACCTTGTTTGTGATCCTCGGCATCCCAGTCACAAACTTGAGAGGGCACAATCGAGATCTAAACATGCCATTGAAAAGTTCAATGAATCTCAAAAGAATCTAGGAGTTTCAATCCAATTAAAACATAATAATTTATTTCGTTTTTCATGGTGGAAATTGGTGAATCGTCATTCGCCTACCTTCAAATATTTTATAGCTTGGATTACGGCATCCCTCTTCCAAGTTATAAAGTATTGTGTTGGGTCCTAGCCTTAATATTACAATTGGGTGTCTTATTAAGGATTCTATATCTAAACTAAACTTGTCTTTCTTCTTTTCAGATGTCTTCCAACAATGCTGCTTCTGGCTCAAACCCTACCGGCTCCTTCTCTCTCTCATGAACCTTTGTGGGAGAGTCATCTTTGATGGTTCAAACTTTAATGATTGGATCATGAACATCAGGATGGTCACACGTTACGAGGACAAGGAATATGTCCTCAACAAGAAGCTGAAGGAAATTGATGAGTCTACTTCTACTCTAGAGGAGATCACTGACTTTAGGGCACACGAGAGAGATACTACCAAGGTGGCATGTATCATGTTGGCTACAATGAAAGATGAACTCCAGAAGTCTTATGAGGACTTTTACCCTTTTGAGATGCACATGGACCTGATGGACCGCTACCATCAAAGTGCTCATCAAGAGAGGTATGAAATAATCTCTTCCATTATAACAACCTGAATGAAGGACGGTGAACCCATCACAGGCCACATGCAGAAAATGCAAAGGTTTGTGGACTGTTTGCTGAAGTTGAATGTGAACTTCCCAGAGGAGTTGGCTATTGACATCATACTGCAATCCTTACCTACTTGTTATGATCAGTTCCGGATGACCTATCACATGAACAAGGAGGAGGTCATACTCAGCAAACTTCAAGGACTTTTGAAGACCGTCGAAACCGGTCTAAAGGATAAATCGGTTGTTACTACTCCTACTCCTAACACCGCCCCTGTTCTAGCAATCGGGCAAAGTAGAGGGAAGAAGAGGAAGACCCCTTCGAAGGGTACCAAGGGAAAGTCTCTTGATGGATCCTCTTCAAGTGGAACCAAAGGTGGTTCTGTCACTCCTTCTTCCCACCCAAAGGAAGCTCAATGCTTCTATTGTCAGGAAAAGGGGCACTGGAAACGAAGCTGCCCCAAGTACCTGCAAGATGTTAAGGATGGGAAGGTCAAACCTACCCATGCAGGTATTTACACTATATTGTCTAATAACTCACCACATACTACTTCTTGGGTTCTTGATACAGGTTACATTATTCATATATGTTCTGATTTGCAGCACCTAAGAAGAAGTGAGGATGTGGAGCACGGAAAGATAAAGTTGATCATGGGGAATAGGAAAGCTTCGCCTGTCACGAAGATTGGAGTTTATTCTTTGTTGCTAAGTAGTGGGTTAGTGTTAGATATGTATAAGTGTTGTTACTCATCTGAAATGGCAAGAAATATTATTTCTTTTCACGGTTTGTACAAACAAGGGTTTACTTTTTCATTTGATAATGAATGTGGTGGTATTAATGCCTTTTATAATAATGTTGTTTATTTTAAAGCATTACCTTGTGATGGTGTATATGAAACTGTGTCAGTTGTAGATAACTTAGGAAATAATGTGTTGTATATCGATTCTTCCACTAGTTTGGATAAGGCATCCTTGTGGAATTGTCGTCTTGGACATGTTAACAAGAAGCGCATCGGCCAATCCAGAAGGTTGGAGTCTTGGAGTCATTTGACTTAAAGTCGGATGATAGTTGCGAGTCTTGTTTGCTTGGGCAAATAACAAAGTCACCCTTCACTGGTACTTGTGCTAGGGATGAAGGTTTGTTGGACCTCATACACATAGATGTGTGTGGACCCTTCAGAACCACCAATAGGGATGCTAACCGCTTCTATGTGACTTTTACTGATGATTACAGTAGACATGGTTATGTCTACTTAATCAAGCATAAGTTACAAACCTTTGAAAAGTTCAAAGAGTTTAAACAGGAAGTGGAGAATCAGCTGGGCAGGAACATTAAGATGCTCCGATCCGATCGAGGAGGAGAGTATCTTAGTACAGAGTTCCTTGACTATCTTAAGGAATGTGGAATTGTTTCACAATTGACATCTCCCAGAACACCACAGCTTAATGGTGTGGCTGAGAGGCGCAATCGAACCTTGTTAGACATGGTTCGTTCCATGATGAGTCGAGCTTCGTTACCAATCTCATTCTGTGGGTATTCCTTTGAGACTGCCGCCCATATCCTTAATCTAGTCCCTACCAAGAAGATTACCAAAACACCTCACGAGATGTGGACTGGGAAAGTTCCCAATTTAGACCACATCAAGATTTGGGGTTGCGAGGCTTTCGTGAGACGTGAGACTCAGGACAAGCTCGAACCTCGTAGTGAGCGGTGTATTTTCATCGGCTACCCACAAAATTCTTTTGGTTACCTCTTCTACAGACCCAGTGAGAATGTGGTCTTTATAGCAAGGAGAGGGGTCTTTCGAGAGAGAGAATTTATAAGCCAAGGAAACAGTGGGATGCAAATTGACCTTGAAGAACTTCAATAGTCAAGCGGTGAAGGAACCTCAAATCCTAGCAATTAACCTGAGGAGGAAACTACGTAAGGTGATGAATTTATCAGTGATAGGACACTGGTAAATTTGGATGAGCATAACAAATTTAAGGAAGCCATGGAAGGCCCTGAGTCCGCCAAATGGAAAGAGGCCATGGACAGCGAGATTCAGTCCATGTATGACAATCAAGTTTGGAACTTGGTTGACAATGTACCGGGTCGTAAGACGTTCGGGTGCAAATGGATCTTCAAGAAGAAGACCAACATGGATGGGAATGTACACACTTATAAAGTGCGACTGGTTGCAAAGGGCTTTACTCAAACTCCGGGAGTTGACTATGATGAGACCTTCTCACCAGTAGCGAAGATTAAGTCTATTAGGGTTTTGCTAGCCATAGCTGCATTTCATGATTATGAAATATGGCAAATGGATGTCAAAACCGCTTTCCTTAATGGAAAGTTGGCTGAGGATGTTTACATGAGTCAGCCAGAGGGTTTTGTCGATGCAAATCACCCTAATAGAGTGTGTAAGCTTGAGAAATCCATCTATGGATTGAAACAAGCATCTCGCAGATGGAATCTTTGTTTCGATGAGAAAGTCAAAGAGTTTGGTTTTTCGAGGAGCGAAGATGAGTCCTATGTATATGTTAAGGCTAGTGGGAGTATAGTTAGGTTTTTGGTATTGTATGTGGATGATATACTACTCATAGGAAATGACATCCCAACCTTGCAGGAGGTAAAATCCTGGCTTGGGAAGTGTTTTGCTATGAAGGACCTTGGAGAAACTACCTATATCCTAGGGATAAGGATATTGAGAGACAGGAGTAAGAGACTAATTGGATTTAGTCAAAGTACCTACTTGGATAAGGTGCTGAAAAGGTTCAGCATGCGGGATTCTAAGAAAGGTGACTTACCGATCCAGACTAACGCCAAACTGAGTAAGACTCAGAGCCCGAGTACAGAGGCTGAGATAGCTGAGATGAGTCCAGTACCGTATGCTTCCGCTGTAGGCTCGATCATGTATGCTATGACTTGTACTCGCCCTGATGTGGCATTTTCTTTGAGCATGGTCAGCAAAAATCAAGGGAATCCGGGCAAGGCTCACTGGACTGCGGTGAAGAATATTCTCAAGTACCTACGAAGGACTAGGGACTGGGTCCTTACCCTTGGTGGGAGTGATGACTTGAGAGTAGTAGGGTATAGTGATGCTGGCTTCCAGACTGATAGGGATAATTTCCGCTCTCAGTCGGCCTGGGTCTTTACCCTAATTGGAGGAGCAATTACTTGGAAAAGTTCCAAGCAGGAAACAGTGGCTAATTCAGCTTGCGAATCAGAGTACATAGCAGCAAGTGAGGCGGAAAAGGAGGCTATATGGCTAAAGAACTTCATTGGAGACCTTGGAGTTGTACCAGCTATTAAGGAGCCTATGGAGATTTTCTGTGACAACGAGGGAGCAGTTGCCTTAGCTAAGGAACCAAGGGATCACGGCAGATCCAGGCACATCGACAAAAAATACCACTTCATTAGACATCAGATAGAAGAAGGACTCCTCGTGGTAAAGAGGGTGTCATCGGATGAGAACCCAGCAGATCCCCTCACGAAGGGACTGTATAGGGTTAAGCATTTGCAGCATGCAAGGCGCATCGGGCTGAAGGATGATATTAGTTTTACAGATTAGATAGCTATTTTTGGAACTTGTAAAATGTAAATTGACATTTGATGATTAAACAAAAGTTGTTGTTTATTTATAAGTAAGGTGTTGCTATCTTGTGTCAATTATTTACTATTGTTTCAATTTTGCATGTTTTGACTTCCAGAATAATTACTTTATTCAAACTCTCCACAGTCAGTCATATGTTGGAAGTAGATATGAATCAAGACTGTCATGAATTGGGCGTGTAGATGTCTAAGATGTTAGACATACCAAATGGTTGCTACAACATTCATGAGTGCTCATAAGTTCTGAGTATTGGATTCAATCCACGCTCACTTGTATCACTTCATGGAATTTATCTCGAGTGATCGTGAGATGGTAACATCATATAAGTCTTCAAACCTAGAGATATGAGTTGTTGATTATGAGTTGGTTGTACATTGATTGTATGAAAACGCATCGGTAACTCGATGTTATAAAACGTGCTTTTGTGGATGATACAACAAGTAGTTAGTACAAGCATATGAGTCGAAGTTTATCTAATCCTTCAAGTCCTTGGGGGTTTAGAAGCGATATCTGGGCCCCTCGATGATTTTGTTTTGACCTATGTACCGGGCCCGGTCAGAACCAATTGATGTGTTCAGTTTATTTCTATGTCAAACAAATCAGAAATCGGGAAACAAACTGCTAGACAATAAGTACGATATTGTTCCATGTATTTGTCCGGCTGTTATCTAGAATAGAGGATTATATGATCACTTATCTTAAATGGCGCATCATCATCTTATTTCCGCGAGACTTTGAAAGAGCTACGATTGTTGGTCGGTACCTGAAGTCATACTTGCAACTATAGTTATTAGACTTACCCAAGTGGGAGACTGTTGGATAAGGTGTCTAAGTCCATAACTATATTTGGTATGTACTTGACCCGGCTTGGCATGGTCTATTTGGGTTGCTCGACATCTCAACAATTGGATAGACAAAATGAGAAAAAGGACACTTATGATTTGTTAATATATTTTAATATATTAATATGAAATCATATTATTTAATTAGTATTGATCAAGAATTAATTTGGAATTAATTTTGTGATCAAAAGAGGCTAATTAAATGTATGAGGATTGATTATGTAAATCTTTCATTCTTATATAGTGGGCTTATGGTTCATGATTCACTAGATTAGGCTATGACCCATTAGGTGCTCCATGGATGCTCCATGGAGGTTAAAACCCATGGATCATGTGGGAAATGAAAAGCCATGCGCATTAGGGTTAATATGGTGTAACCCTACATATGACACACTATAAAAGGAACCTCATATGGAGCAAAATCGGTCACTAAGACAAAGAACAAGAGGGTCACTAAGAGAAGAACAAGAGGGCTAGCCGATTTTTGAGTGAAAGTGTTCTTCTCTCAAGTTATTCCAAGAGTTGTGGTGTTGTGTGAAACATTTGAGGCATCATCTTTGGGGTGCTAGGCTCACAAGGTCTTAAGGAATCCAAGCTACAAGAAAGGTATGTCATTCTACTAGTTTTTATATTACAAGTGCCCCATGCCATGCTAGTTAGGATGAGAACCTTAGAAAAATCAAATTTGCATGAATATTAGAGAAAACTTAGATCCAAGGTTTCTAGGGTTTCATGTACACCATAGGAGTGTTAGGATGCTCAAAACCCATCAATCATTGCAAAAAATCATTGGGAACAAATCTTGACATGAGTACAACGTACCATCCTCAGACAGATGGGCAAAGTGAGAGAACAATTCAAACGCTAGAAGACATGTTAAGGGCCTGTGTGACAGATTTCGATAAAGCTTGGGATACCCATTTACCGCTTGTTGAATTCTCCTACAACAACAACTATCACACTAGTATTAAAGTTGCACCCTTTGAAGCTCTCTATGGCCGTAAATGCAGATCCCCTCTGTGTTGGGCTGAAGTGGGCGATACAAAACTAGCAAAGAACCAAATTCCCGATAGTGCTCTAACCGGTCCTGAGATTATTCGTGAAACCATAGAAAAGATTGTCCAAATCTGGGAACGGTTGAAAGCTTCTCGAGATAGACAAAATAGTTATGTAGATAAACGACGAAAACCCTTGGAATTCCAGGTTGGTGACCGCGTTCTATTGAAGGTCTCACCCTGGAAAGGAATGATACGTTTTGGTAAACATGGCAAACTAAATTCAAGGTACATTGGACCATTCCAAATCATTGCTAGAATTGGTCCCGTTGCTTACAAACTCAATCTACCGCATGAACTCAGTAACATTCATCCCGTATTTCATGTCTCAAATATCAAGAAGTGTTTGTCCGACGAGACTCTTGTTATCCCACTCGACGAAATCGAATTAAATGAGAGTCTCAACTTCGTAGAACAACCTGTAGAAATCTTAGACAGGGAAGTGAAGAGAACTAAACAAAGTCGTATCCCGATAGTGAAGGTTTGTTGGAATGCAAAACGAGGACCTGAATTCACTTGGGAGCGAGAAGATCAGATGAAACAGAAATATCCACATCTCTTTCCCTAGTCTTTCCGTAACGCTATAGTCCTAATTCCGGGACGAAATTCTCTCTAACGGGGGGATAATGTAACAACCCGTTATTTCGATTCTATGTAATAGTATAGATCAATAATAAATATATTTTTTTGTATACTATGTGCATTTACATAATCGACCCTCAAAAATGAAATGTTAAACAAACTTGTTTAGGATGAATATAGTGGTAGAAATCGTGTCAAGGATTCCAAAAATATAAAGAACGCCCAAATCCGAGTCATAACAAAGAAGTAATGACTTATCGAAAATCCGCGACAAAACCGGCAAAACACTGTTTAACGTAAAAAGTGAATTTTCAATAAAATGTTTTTTAACCTTATACTATCTAAATGAAAGTTATATTATACATTAAACCGAGAGAGTCCACAAAAAGAACGACTAAATCTGACTTCGTATGAAGAAGTTATGATTTTTCTAAGTTTCGACACAACAGTACGCAGCCCGAAACTCGAAATTTAGATCAAGCAACTTTTGGCCAAAACAACCTAAACGAGAATCGTAGATCTTATCAAAAGAAATTCAACGGTAAAAAGATAGACAAAAACGACGTCGGATGAAGAAGTTATGAATTTTTAACGGACTTTTCCTGTCCCGGCCTGTTACAAATATAACTTTAAAAATAAATCAAAATTAGCCGATGGAGTCTAAACGAAAGTTGTAGAGCATGGGCTCGCCTACGCGTGGATATAAAGAGCGTCAAAAACAAGGCCCGCGTAGTCGGAAGCAAGGCCTCAGATTGTCCACGTAGCCTCTTTCTTCGCAAGTGACACGTATCTCGCTTAATCGACGCGTCCAAAGCCAGGTGGCCACTACACCCAGCGTACGAAAAGATTACGCCCAGCGTAATAAGACTAGCCTCGACGCGTGCCTCGTAGCTTCACCACATCCGAAGTTCGGATATGGCTCGAACTAGTACGCCCCGCGTACAAGACGTACGCCCAGCGTACTGAGGTTTTTAGTAGTACACCTAGCGTACACGAATATTACGCCCAACGTACTGAGGGCCAGAACATTTTGTTTAGAAATTCCAAATCCTCTCTCCACTTAAACACTCTTTTAAGCTCTTCTAAACCCTCCGAAGCCCCGGGTACCTCCTTACCACTTGAAGCAAGCCCCGAAGTCACGAAGTCCTCAATTATAAGTTGAAACTCTGCCCGAGTGAAGCCGAATTTTCATCAAAAACTCTCAGTTACGTCAAGAAAACTCCCTTCTAAGAAACGAAACTCTACCCGAATCACCACCTATCAAGTGAGTTCATACCCCCGTATTTTCATAGGTTTTACAGTTTTAAGGGGGGAATACAATTGAAACACAATAAAATTGTGTTAATATCTTAAAAGTTTGTAAATATTTTTACTACTTTTAAATTGTTATAATTGATAAAATTACATATTTATATATGTGTAAATTATATAATTTGGATTCAGAAGATTCATAATATGTAATTTGACCCCATTTCCTGTTCCTTGTCTGGTTGTGGGCTTGGGGTAAAGTTATTTAATCGAAGGTCTAATTAATCACAATTATATAAATATTACATTTATATAAATATAAAATGGTTTTCAAACTGTTTGATACTACCTGAGTACAAACAGAGAATTTCATGGAATAACAGTATTACAGATTCTTATAGTAAAACAAACAGCTAAACTATAATAGGTATAGTTTAGAGAACTCATTCACTTGTTTCAAGTTTCAAAGTACATAACATGAAAACTAACATAGTACATAACAGAATACAAATATAATACATGATGGACAACAAACAGATAACATTATCAGAAAACAAACAAAATACTTTACTAAGAAACAAACATATAAGACTATATTTTATATAGTTTATGAAATTTACTTTAAGTATAGTTATTACAAAATAACTTTTTATTATTCTACATGTAATCATCGATATAGCACTTGTGAGACACGCTTCAAGTACTTATTTAAGTATAAAACAAAAGTCCTAAAAATTATAACCAGAGTCTCCTTGTGTGAGAGCGTCACACTTGTATATAGATCTATACGGGACTGACAATCCCGCACCTAAGTTGCTTGCAACAGCTAGGCCGACAGGCCTGGGGTGACAACTTTCGTACCATATTTGGTATTGAACAAAATGATTATTGTATGAATAAGTAATACTTCACGTAGTTTTATTTAATTATAAAATTATAATACAGTATCTTACAAGTATAAACATGGAATGCTACTTCAACTCAAGAGAAAACATACTTTTCAAGGTTTTATGAAAACTAAACTACATTTTACAAGTTGTTATTACATAAATCATTATACATTTTGCTTACAATATAACATATCAGAAAATATAGGATTTTCTGGAAAAAACATATTCACTTTATTAATATACAAGAAAATAGATTTCAGTTGCAAACATACTTATGAACTCACCAACTTAATTGTTGACACCTTTTAGAAAACTACTTGTATTCTCAGGGAAACAGTGATACACGTACAACCACGACTTTTTGAGAAGACGGAGAGCTATAAACTCATGTCTTTTAAACTTGTACTTTTGAGTTCATATACTTTATGTTTTGAACACAGTTGTAAAACTTATAACTTTGTAAATACAATGGTTGTTGTTGTACTTTGATTACTATTGTGCATTGTTGTGATACTACATGAAGTTCTCCACCCCCGAATGTTTCCGCCGTTCTGGTTTGGGGGTGTGACACTTATTTACCTGAAAGTTCACTAGGATGGTAAAAGTCAAAAATTTGACTATGCTTCAGATAAAGTCCACTATCTAACTCTGTTAAGTTCCTATTTGGAGATTCTTATTACATGATGTGACTAGGTCGCATTTTGATGTTTTATAGAATCGAAAAAGGAGAGGAAGCTTAGAAGAAGAGTATGCTGAATCTGATCGCGAAGATGGATTTCGATCGCATGATTCGAAGATCAGAATTTTGAGCTGATGCTTAAGAGTTATGATATATTGATTAGGAATAGATAACAACATAGTTTTCATATGTATTCGCATTGTAAGGATAAGTTTTTCCGCAATTTTAAAATAAAAGGAAAATTTTTGATTTTATTTATTTTAAGTATCCTTACAATGGGATTTGTGAAAATTGTTGTTTATATGATTCCATTGATAGCAATATTGGAAAATGGATTTGATTCTTCGTTTGTGGTAGTGTCATAATTTACCAAATAAGGAAAGATTTTTATCACCCAAGTTTCAGTTGGATAGAAACTTAGAATCATGCAACTTGTATTGTATGATGAATGAGAATTTTCATCTTTGGGAAATTAAGACTAATTCCTTGTTCACATGTATATGTGAGTCAAGTGAAGGACTAGGAGATCGGGTACACTTGGTTGTGCGCTGATCAGGTCCACCACAAAGAACGATAAGACTATTCGTCATGATTTACTTAAAGTTTAGTAAATATGGTTGTGCTTACAAGTTTAAGTATAATTCTGAAACATTGGAATAGGTTCAATGTATGGCAGGACGAATGAGAAGAATCAAATTAGGCAGAAAGTTAAAAGTTTCTCCAATCTGAAAAGATGGGAGAGTACTTCGTTCCAAAACTGTGTCTTAGAGTAATACTCCAAGATCGAGCCTTGAGTGACATAATGTTAAGAAGGTTTAAAACACTTATCAAATTTAGAGTTAAATGTTTTTACTCTTGTACATTTGAAATTGGTGAGTTGTGATGTTTTGGATAAAACAAAGACCAACTAAGGCCAATTGTGTGAAGTGTTTGTCTTGATAAGAATCCACACTAACTCTTGAATATTTGCTTTGTCAAGGAATGCTTCTTGACAAGAGAATCTTCTATGTCAAGAGGTCAGTGGGAGTCTTAAAGATCTTGAAAAGTTTCAAGAACTAATCAAGGGTATTGTTTATTACTAGCACACGACTTGAGGTTTATAACCTATCGTGTTGACATATTATTGTTTTTATACCCATTCCAGTTAAAGTTGACTATGCATGTGAGTTCTATGAGTTCTCAGTTGTTTGAATAACTACTTGGAAGCAATGGTAGGCCCTTGTGCTTCCAGGTGGCAAGAAGTTAAGATTGAACGAGTTCAGTCCATATGAGTTTGGATTTGTCACTAACCTCCTATTATGGTTATGTTTTTGACAAATTCACATGGATAGGAACACATACACCATAAAATCTAAGTGTTATAAGGTTTCTCTTCGATTCATGAAAATGATGGTGAGGAAACGCTTTCACTAAGTAGATTTTAAGAAGATAGCAGTTGTGATATTTGCATTCTCAAATTCTATTATGATTACGGCATCCCTTTTCATAATTCGAATTGTGAGCAATTGCAAAGGTCTAAACATTTGAGACTATGATTACGGCATCCCTTTTCATAGTTCTAAAATTGTTTAGACATACATGTGAGCTATCTAAAGAAAGATGTATGATTTTGGGAAGCTTAGATAAAGTCTTATCGAAGCATCTCGTATCAGAAACCTGAACTTTGGTAATGAAAGCCAATAAAGTATTGATTTCTAGAAGTCCAGTTGATTTCTGGTTACATGTCAAAGCTAGTGGGAGCATAAGTGTTATGCTGATAAGAAGATAATTATCATGTTAGTGGGAGCATGATTATTATGTTAAGTGTTGCAAGTTAGCAATGTTAATTATAGAAAACAAAAGTTTCAATATGCAAAGTTGCAGGGTTTGAAAAGTTGTTTTGCTATAATTAAGGGAGATGAAATTATACTTCATTCAAATTCTAAAAGCTTAAAGTGAGATTTTAATCAAATTTAGTCAAGTATATATGAATGTTATGTTGGAATGGTTCAACATAAGAAAATTCTATATATGGAATTATTAATTGCGTTCTCAATATTCGATTATGATTACGGCATCCCTCTTCATAGTCCAAATTTTGAGAACATGGCTAATAGAAAAAGTTATAGCAAAAGACTGGTCTAGGATCATGTCTTTATGTGAGACATTATGTATCGTATCCCATATGCTTCAGATATAGGATTGATTGCATATGATATAATATTTCTATGTGTTCTGAATTTTCCAGTTGCCTAGGGCATTAAGAGGGAAAAAGGACTAGAACTGTATATGACTAAAATGATTAAGCAGTTGTCAAGGACAATCAGAGGCTTACCAAAGATTGGTTACTCATGGACAGTTGGAAGTATAGTGTTAAATTTGGAAGGACCATATTGACATATTCTGAAAAGAGGCAACTCTTGTTCAGAAGTGATAGTCAAAATGGGAATATGGAAATGTTTCCATAAGTGGAAGTTATTCTTTAAATCTGTGTAAGATTAGAAAACTTAATGCAAGAAGGATGTTGAAAGGAATGTACTTTGAATGTGAGACTTCGTTTCCATGGAATTGCTCTCCATTGGAATACTATGTAATGTCTGTAGCCAAGTCTTTGTGACTTTTGTGCATAGTCATTACAAGAGGATCATTGCATATAAGTTTAGAATCTAACAGATTTGCAAAGAATCTTGTATTCTTACATTTGTCATAAGGATTTGGAATTGTGAAATGAGCATCATTGAAATGTTTTCAATTGATCTATTACATAAAGAAAAGACCATAGGTAAACATAGTGTGCATGCTTGTAGCATGGGACAACTATTGTTTTAGTTCAAGTATTAAGTTGATTATTTGAAACATTATACAATGAATAAAGAGTAATCAATATGGCTCAAAAATTTTAGGGCCATATAGGATTAGTATTATTCTTGTGTTTCACTTTGCATGTTTTGACTTCCCGAATAACTAGGTTATTAAAACCATCCACAGTCGATCATACTTTGGAAGTAGGTATTGAGGCAAGACTGTCATGAATGGGTCTGTAGTATGTCTAGGTGTTTTAGAGATAGCTGCAGTATTCATGATTGCTCTTAGAATAAGATTCGTGTATTGGATTAAACCCACGCTCATTTGAATCACTTCATGGATTTTATCATGAGTGATCATGAGACGATAATATCTTATATTCTTCAAACGGAGACGTGTGAGTTGTAGTTGCGAGTCGGTTGCACATTGACATATGTAAACACACCAGTAACCTGGATGTTATAAAACATATCGTTGTGTGTAATTTGATGAGTGAGTACAAGCGAGCATTTGGGTCGAACTTTATCCGTTCCTTTTACCCCATGTGGATAAAAGCGGTATTTGTGGGCCCCTCGATGATTTAGTGATGACAAACCTAAGTGCTCGGCCGGGCCTAGACTGATTTGATTTGTTCAATTAGTCGTCGTCATAAATCAGAAATCGGGAAACAACAGATGGATAGAGAAAATGATTATAATCCATGTCTCAGTCCATATGATATCTAGAATGGAGGAATATATGATCCCTTTGTTGGATAAGGTGTCTAAGTCCATAACTTTATTTGGAATATACTTGACCCGACCCGGCATGGTCCATTGGGTTGCACTTCACCCGAACAATTTGTATGGTAAAACCTTTGAGAATTGTATTATTATGATTTTTTAATATATTATAAGTTATAATATATTAATATAAAATCATATTATTTAATTAGTATTTGATTATAAATTAATTTAGAATTAATTTGGTCATAAAAAAGGTGGCTAATTAAATATGGTCTCTTGTATTTATATAAGTGTGGGCTAATACTCATTTGGAATGGGCTTGGCATGCATGGGAGTCCATGGATAGTGCATGGAGCTTTTAACCCATGGATCCTTGGAAAGGAAGAGTCATGGGTATTAGGGTTTACATGGATGTAACCCTAATTCCCCACACTATATAAAGGAGCTTATGATGCTTGAAATGGCACTAGTTGTGTGTGCAAGAAGGTGGCCGATTTCTACAAGCAAACATACACTCTCATAGTTCTTCCATGTTTTTGGTGATTTGTGATTTCCATTTGAGGCATCCACATTATTGGTGCTTGGCTCTCAAACTCCTAGTAATCAACTCACTATTGAAAAGGTATGTAATTCATCTAGCTTTTATGTTTAAAGTTCCCCATGCCATGCTAGATAGGTTATGAACCTTGGAAAACAAATTTGCATGTATTCATAGTAAAACATAGATCCATGGTTTCTAGGGTTGCATTTACACCATAGGAGTGTTAGGATGCTCAAAATCCATCAGTGGTATCAGAGCATAAGATTGTTTTCTTGAATACTTGATGCAAACTATTGAAAAATCGAAAAATTGAGCTGTCTGGGCAGTGGACTCGCCGAGTCCATGGGGGGACTCGACGAGTCCAAGTGAAAATTCATCCTATTCGTCTAGTAGGTTCCTGCACTCGACGAGTAGGAGGCTCTGACTGCAGTTTTTTGACTTTTGCTGCTGGAAATGGACTTGAAACATTACCCTAAACTGTTTTGGTGTTTTAAAATTTGTTTTAGATGGTGTATTGGTTATGCTAATCCATTTACAATGGCTAATATAAAAATTCCATGTTTTATATGTGTTCATATGATTTTTAAAAATTTGATATGATATTCATGTTCTTATGAGTTATTGTTAGATCATAGGAATTACTTGCTAAATTGTTTAATGATTAATTCTTGGTCAATTATGTGTTTTAATGGAATCCATAATTTGTCCTCAAGTTAAGGATTTCCAAGGGTCACTTTCTTTAATGTACATTTAAAACACATAAGTTACATAAAAATGAAGAGTCTTCACTTTTATGAACCATTAACTCATAAGTTATGAAATGAAGAGTTTTGAATAGTTTCAAAACATGCCCCCAAGTTTTGGAATTTGTAAAGTTACACACACATTAAAATACTTTAATTCCAACCCTTATGATTTTAAAAGTTAGAATTCAACCCTTATACTATTATAAGATTAATGGTTAATATTTATCTATATGTATAAGAACAAGTCGTTTTACCGTTAGTAGGCCTCATTCACGAAGCCGGTCTATAAGGGGGGTATAAGGTTGTTGCCTATAAAATGGCAGCTTAATGGGTGTCCACTCTCACCCACCGCTTCCTTGACTGGTCGAGGGTCGTTAGCCGAACGGGTAGGACAATGACTTTAACTCTCATTAAAAGTATAATGATTATTATAAAGTAACTAAATGTTTTATAAATTCCCAATCTTAGTTACTTTAGGAAAATGTGAAAAATGGTGCTAACCCATGAAATTCACACTTTGTACCTTACCAAGTCATTGGTGGAGCGTGTGTGGTTAACCGACACACTAACTTGGACTAGTAAGGATAACAAAGAGTGACTTAATGTTTATCATAGATCGATGGAGCGCGTGTGGTTAACCGACACATTGATTAGGTGATAATATTAAGGGTACCAAGTGAATTTGCATGGTTATTCATACCTTGTTTTTTGATCCTCGGCATCCGAGTCACAAAACTTGAAGGGCACAATCGATATTGAAACATGCCATTGAAAACTTCAATGAATCTCAAAAGAATCTAGGAATTTCAAAACCAATTAAACCTAATAATTCATTTCATTTTCATGGTGGAAATTGGTGAATCGTCATTCACCTACCTTCAAATATGTTATAGCTTAGATTACGACATCCCTCTTCTAAGTTATAATATATTGTGTTGGGTCCTAGCCTTAATATTACATTTGGGTGTCTTATTAAGGACTCTATATATCTAATCTAAACTTGTCTTTCTTCTTTACAGATGTCTTCCAACAATGCTTTGGGTTCTAACCCTACCGGCTCCTTCTCTCTCATGTACCTTTGTGGGAGAGTCATCTTCGATGGTTCCAACTTTATGGATTGGATCTGGAACATCAGGATGGTCACACGTTACGAGGACAAGGAATATGTCCTCGACAAGGATCTTAAAGAACTCGATGAGACTACTGCTACTCCTGAGGAGATCGTTGAATACAGGACACATGAGAGAGATGCCACCAAAGTGACATGCATCATGATGGCCACGATGACAGCCGAGGTCCAAAAGTCCTATGAGGACTATTACCCTTTTAAGATGCACCAGGACTTGATGGAAAGGTATCATCAGAGTGCTCGTCAAGAGTGGTATGAAATAATCTCCTCCATGATAACAACCCGGATGAAGGATGGTGAACCCATCACGGGCCACATGTAGAAAATGCAAAGGTATGTGGACAGTTTGCTGAAATTGAATGTGAACTTCCCTGAGGAGTTGGCAATTGACATCATTTTGCACTCCCTACCCTCGTATTATGATTAATTCCGCATGACATACCACATGAACAAGGAGGAAGTTACACTCAGCAAGCTTCAGGGACTTCTGAAGACCGCCGAAAGTGGTCTTAAAGGTAAGTTAGTTGTTACTACTCCTACTCCTACAGCTACCCCTGTTTTGGCTATCGGGCAAGGAAAAGGGAAGAAGAGGAATACCCATTTGTAGGGTACCAAGGGAAAGTCTCTTGATGGCTCCTCATCAAGTGGAACCAAAGGTGGTTCTGCTACTCCTTCTTCCATCCCTAAGGATGCTAATTGCTTCTATTGCCAGAATAAGGGGCACTGGAAGCGAAACTGCCCAAAGTACTTGCAGGATGTCAAGGATGGGAAGGTGAAACCATCCCATGCAGGTATTTACACTATATTGTCTAATAACTCACCATATTCTAACTTTTGGGTCCTTGATACAGGTTGTGGTATTCACATATGTTCTGATTTGCAGGGCCTAAGTAGAAGTGAGGATGTGGAGCACGGGAAGATAAACTTAATCGTGGGGAATAGGAAGGTTTCACCTGTTACCAAGATTGGAGTTTATACTTTGTTGCTAAGTAGTGGGTTAAAGTTAGATTTGAATAAATGTGTTTACTCGTCTGAAATGGCGAGGAATATTATTTCCTTTCATGGTTTGTTCAAACAAGGGTTTACCTTTTCTTTTGATAGTGAAGTTGGTGGTATTAATGCTTTCTTTAATAATGTTCTTTATTTTAAAGCATTATCTTGTGATGGTGTGTATGAAACTGTGTCAGTTGTAGATAACCTAGGGAATAATGTGTTGTGTATTGATTCCTCTACTAGCTTAGATAAAGCATCATTGTGGCATTGTCGTCTTCGACATGTAAGCAAGAAACGCATAGGCCAACTCCAAAAGGATGGAGTCTTGGAGTCATTTGACCTAAAGTCAGATGATAGTTGTGAATCTTGTTTGCTTGGGAAAATGACAAAATCACCCTTCACTGGTACTTGTGAAAGGGGTGAGGGTTTGTTGGACCTTATACATACTGATGTATGTGGACCCTTCAAAACCGCCACAAGGTATGCTAATCGCTATTATCTGACTTTTACTGATGATTATAGTAGATATGGTTATGTCTACTTAATCAAGCATAAGTCAGAGACTTTTGAAAGGTTTAAAGAGTTTAAACAGGAAGTAGAAAATCAATTAGGCAGGAACATTAAGATCCTTCGATCCGATCGAGGTGGTGAGTATCTTAAGGAGTGTGAGATTGTCTCACAATTGACACCTCCCAGGACACCACAGCTGAATGGTGTGGCTGAGAGGCATAATCGGACCTTGTTGGACATGGTTCGCTCCATGATGAGTCGAGCTTTGCTACCAATCTCTTTTTGGGGGTATGCCTTAGAGACTTCCGCCCACATCCTTAATCTAGTCCCTACAAAGAAGGTTGACAAAACACCTCATGAGATGTGGACTGGGAAAGTTCCCAACTTAGACCAGATCAAGATTTGGGGTTGCGAGGATTTTGTGAGGCACGAGACTCATGATAAGCTCGAACCTCGAAGTAAGAGGTGTATTTTCATCGGCTACCCACATAAATCCTTTGGTTATCTCTTCTACAGACCCAATGAGAATGTGGTCTTTGTAGCAAGGCGAGGAGTCTTTCGCGGGAGAGAGTTCATAAGCCAAGGAAACAGTGGGAGGCAAATTGACCTTGAAGAAATTCAAGAGTCAAGTGGTGAAGGAACCTCAAACCCTAGCAATCAACCTGAGGAGGAAACTCCTGTTGATCCGACTGACGAGTCTGTACCTCTGAGGCGTTCCACGAGAGTTAAGAATGCACCTGAGCATTACTATGGTTTCCATATAACTGTGGAAGGTGATACTCTTATCACTGATAGTGCACTGGTAAATCAGGATGAACCAAACAACTACACGGAAGCCATGACAGGCCCTGAGGCTCCCTAAATGGAAAGAGGCTATGGACAGCGAAATGCAGTCCATGTATGACAATCAAGTTTGGAACTTGGTTGACAATGTACCAGGTCGTAAGACTGTTGGGTGCAAATGGATCTTCAAGAAGAAGACCGACATGGATGGTAATGTACACACTTATAAGGCGCGACTGGTTACAAAGGGCTTTTCTCAAACTCCGGGAGTTGATTCTGATGAGAACTTTTCACCAGTAGCAAAGATTAAGTCTATTAGGGTTATGTTAGCCATTGCGACATTTCATGACTATGAAATATGGAAAATGGATGTCAAAACCGCTTTCCTTAATGGGAAGTTGACTGAGAATGTTTACATGATTCAGCAGAGGGTTTTGTCAGCATAGAGTACCCTAATAGAGTGTGTAAGCTTGAGAAATCCATCTATGGATTGAAACAAGCACCTCGCAGATGGAATCTTTGTTTTGATGAGAAAGTCAAAGAGTTTGGCTTTTCGAGAAGTGAAGATGAGTCCTGTGTATATGTCAGAGCTAGTGGGAGTATAGTTAGCTTCTTGGTGCTGTATGTGGATGACATCCTGCTCATAGGAAATGACATCCCAACCTTGCAGGAGGTAAAGTCCTGGCTTGGGAAGTGTTTTGCTATGAAGGACCTTGGAGAGGCTGCCTATATCCTAGGGATAAGGATATTAAGAGACAGGAGTAAAAGACTAATTGGACTTAGTCAGAGTACCTACTTGGATAAGGTGTTGAAAAGGTTCAAGATGCAGAATTCCAAGAAAGGAGAATTACCGATCCAAAGCAATGCCAAACTGAGCAAGGCTCAGAGCCCGAGTACAGAGGCTGAGATATCTGAGATGAGTCGATTACCATATGCTTCCGCTGTTGGTTCGATCATGTATGCTATGACTTGTACCCGTCCTGATGTGGCTTTCGCTTTGAGCATGGTCAGCAGATATCAGGGGAAACCTGGCAAGGCTCACTGGACTGCGGTAAAGAATATTCTCAAGTACCTGCGGAGGAATAAGGATTGGATCCTTACCCTTGGTGGGAGTGATGACTTGAGAGTAGTAGGGTATAGTGATGCTAGCTTTCAGACTGATATGGATAACTTCCGTTCTCAGTCGGGCTGGGTATTTACTCTAAATAGAGGGGTAATCACTTGGAAGAGTTCCAAGCAGGAGACGGTAGCTGATTCGACCTGCGAATCAGAGTACATAGCAACGAGTGAAGCGGAAAAGGAGGCGATATGGCTGAAGAACTTCATCGGAGACCTTGGAGTTGTACTAGCTATTAAGGAGCCTATGGAGATTTTCTGTGACAGCAATAGTGTGGTTGCCTTAGCCAAGGAACCGAGAGATCATGGCAGATCCAAACACATTGACAGAAAATATCACTTCATAAGACATAAGATAGAAGAAGGACTCCTCGTGGCAAAGAGGGTATCATCAGAAGAGAATCCTGCAGATCCGCTCACGAAGGGACTGACGAGGGTTAGGCATTTACAGCATGCGAGGCGCATCGGGCTGAAGGATGATATTAGTTTTACAGATTAGATAGCTATTTCTGAAACTTGTAAAATGTAATTGACATTTGATGATGAATAGAAGGTGTGTTTATTTATGAGTAAAGTGTTACTGTCTTTTGTCAATTATTTACTATTGTTTTAGCTTTGCATGTTTTGACTTCCAGAATAAATTACTTTATTCAAACTTCCACAGTCGGTCATACATCGGAAGTAGGTATGAATTAAGACTGTCATGAATTGGGCTTGTAGATGACTAAAGGTGTTTAGGCATAGCAATGGTTGCTACAACATTCATAAGTGCTCATAAGTTCTGAGTATTGGAATAAACCCACGCTCACTTGTATCACTTCATGGAATTTATCTCGAGTGATCGTGAGACGGTAATATCATATAAGTCTTCAAACCTAGAGATATGGGTTGTTGCCTATGAGTTGGTTGTGCATTGATTGCACGAAAACGCATCAGTAACTTAATGTTATAAAACGTGCCTTTGTGTATAATTCAACAAGTAGTAGAAAAGGTATATGAGTGTAAGTTTATCTGTTCCTTCTAGTCCTTGGAGGATTAGAAGCGATATCTGGGCCCCTCAATGATTTTGTTTTGACCTATGTACCGGGCCCGGTCAGAACCTAATTGATGTGTTCAATTTAGTTCTATGTCAAACAAATCGGAAATCGGGAAACAAACTGCTGGACAATAAGTAGGACGTTGTTCCATGTATTTGTCCGGCTGATATCTTGAGAACAGATGATTATATGATCACTTATCTAAAATGGCGCTTCATAGTTCAACAGAGTTTTAAGAGCTACGATTGCCGGTTGGTTCCTGAAGTAATATAGGAAAATATAGTTATTAGACTTATCCAAGTGGGAGACTGTTGGATAAGGTGTCTAAGTCCATAACTTTATTTGGTATATACTTGACCCGACCCGACATGGTTCATTTGGGTTGCACTTCACCCGAACTATTTGTATGGTTAAACCTTTGAGAATTGTATGTTTATGATTTGTTAATATATTATAAGTTATAATATATTAATATGAAATCATATTATTTATATAGTATTTGATTATAAATTAATTTAGAATTAATTTGGTGATAAAAAAGGTGACTAATTAAATATGGGCTCTTGTATTTATATAAGTGTGGGCTAATACTCATTTGGAATGGGCTTGGCATGCATGGGAGTCTATGGATAGTCCATGGAGCTTTTAACCCATGGATCCTTGGAAAGGAAGAGTCATGGGTATTAGGGTTTACATGGATGTAACCCTAATTCCCCACACTATATAAAGGAGCTTATGATGCTTGAAATGGCACTAGTTGTGTGTGTGCAAGAAGGTGGCCGATTTCTACAAGGAAACATACACTCTCATAGTTTTTGCAAGTTTGTGGTGTTTTGTGATTTCCATTTGAGGCATCCACATTATTGGTGCTTGGCTCTCAAACTCCTAAGAATCAACTTATTATTGAAAAGGTATGTAATTCATCTAGCTTTTATGTTTAAGGTTCCCCATGCCATGCTAGATAGGTTATGAACCTTGGAAAACAAATTTGCATGTATTCATAGTAAAACATAGATCCAAGGTTTCTAGGGTTCCATGTACACCATAGGAGTGTTAGGATGCTCAAAACCCATCACCCTTATCTAATGGACACATCATTGACTACATCAGAGTTCGACAACGACTTTTAAGAGCTACGATTGCTAGTCAGGATTTTGGAGTCATATTTGCAATAATAGTTTTAAACTTATCCAAGTGGGAGACTGTTGGATTAGATGTCTAAGCCTATAACTATTATTGGTATGTACTCGACCCGTAAGTAGCATGGTCCATTTGGGATGCATAACACCAGGACAATTTGTTAGGATGGACTCTTGAGAGAAGGTTATATATTATTTATTAATATATTATAAGTTCTAATATATTAATCTGAAATCATATGTTTTAATTAGTATTGATCAAGAATTATTTTGGAATTAATTTAGTGATCAAAAGAGACTAATTAAATCTATGAGGACTAATTATGATAATTAGTTATATATATATATATATATATATATATATATATATATATATATATGTTGGGCTTATGATCCATGTTGGACCAAGTTTATGTATGACACATAAAGAGTTGGTCGACATGAACCATGGAACATAAAACCCATGGGTATGGATTTGGCTTATACCCATGACCCTTGGAAGCCAACATATAAATATGTACTCCTTAGCCAAAAAACGCCTACACTTCTAGTTCTTGGAGTTCATGGAGGTGTTTTTTGGTGTATGGAAATTCTCTCTCAAGAGTCACCTTTGTCTTAGGTGAGTTGTGAGCCATTTGAGGCATTCATACTTTTGGTGCTAAGATCTTAAGTCCAAATACAACAAGGTTTCAAGATACATAAAAGGTATGTCATCCTAACTAGTATTTCATATTGTTTATGTCAATTGCATGCTAGTTATAGGCTTAATGCTTTGGAAATACCATTACATGTATAATTAGAGAAAACATAGATCCAAGGCATTTAGGGTTGTATGTGCACTATAGGATGTTGTAGTATACAAAACCCAACATCTACACCATAAGTGGTTGGATCTGTGATTTGGAGCTTTGGATCCCACTGGAAAAGGCCGAAAACGAGAAGGACTAGAGGGACCCGTCGAGTCCTTTAATCGACTCGACGAGTCGGCCAAAGAGTTTACGGCCAGGGGTTTGCGGTTGAGGGTTTGAAACCGCAAACATTATGAAACTCGACGAGTCACTCAAGTGACTTGACAAGTTGGCGAGTTATCCAGGAGACTCGACCAGTTGCTGGACGCACTCGACGAGTTGAGGTCAACTTGGACTATTGACCTTGATTGATTGACCTTGACTTTGACCAGGGTTGACCAGGGTTGAATCGGAGGACGTTTATAATGTTTCGGGATTGTGACAGGTTAATCACATGATGATTATAGGCAGTTGAGTTGGAGCAGTGCGTTGGGACTTACTGGGTCTTACCCTGTTAGTCCAGCAGCTTGAGTTATCCGCGAGACTTCAGCAATGCGAGGTGAGTCTTCTCACCATACCAATGGGTCTAAGGCACCAAGTCCGACCCATTTTATGTGATGCAGAATGTTGATTGAATAGGCGATATGATAGTATGACATTTGCATGGAAGACCACGTGGGGGTTCCCGTGGCAATTGGTATAAGACCTTGGAGGGTTTCCATGGAATCCTAGTCTATCTGATTGTATAGTTTGCATTATGTCTTGTTTGGTAGGAAGACCTTGTGGGGGTTCCCAAGGCAGGAAGACCTTGTGGGGGTTCCCAAGGAAGGAAGACCATGTGGGAGTTCCCAAGGCAGAAAGACCATGCTCTGGGAAACTCAGTAAGCTTCGTGCTTACAGGTTTTTTTATGGTTTCAGGTATCATCGTTTTGGAAAGGAAGGGCTCAGATTAATCGTAGTGCACACAACTATGAATTCCGCAATGAAGGATTTTGGGATGAACTCTGATAACTCTTTACTTAATAATGAATTGAAATGCTGGGATAAATGGTATCAATGTTTTAGCCATACTAAAAATGAAATTTTTACCCTTGATTTTTGGGTCGTTACAAGTTGGTATTAGAGCCTTGGTTTAAGGGATTCGGGAATACCTCCGGGTGTGTCTGAACTGAAACTGAGGATCTGCAAAGTTTTCAAAAAATTTCAAAAGAAAATGTTTTCAAGGAAAAGGCTTTTTAAGACAAGAAAGGGTGTGGTGCATGCAATTAACCGAGCTCAAGTAAGTTTCCCCAGAATACCCACATTTGTTATCTGTTATGATTTGATTATGAATCTGTGTATCGCATGTTAGTTAGGGCTAGGGGATATGCCTTTATATGTTGTATGAGCTGGTAGAATTCCATGCTAGTGCTGAGTAGTCAGCGATAGAGTGGCCTGATATATGATGCTTGTAGCCTTGGAATACTGTATGTCATGCTAGAATGAGAATGATTATTGGTATTAGTAACTACTACGTGTATGCTTTTAAAATTGTATACAGTTAGGATCTTATAGCCTTAGAATAATTGATTTGGCCTTATTTCCTGTTCCTTGTCTGGTTGTGGTCCTAGGGTAGAGTCTATTATTCGACGGTCTATTAGATCCTGTTCTGGGTATAATTTGCATGCATAAGGTAGCCGACAACGAGGGTGGATGTGGACAACATGGGTAGTGGTTTATGGGCCGAATGTTCTAAGATAATTCGTGGGTCGGGGATTACCCTAGGGCAAGCATAGGATGAGATTAGTGACATGATTCACCTGATGGTGAATTGTATGTATAGGTAGAATTGTTTGTTTGGAATATGTTGGTTAGTTTTTCGTTGTCCGAATGCTGCTTGCTTTGTGCTTTGTGGGACTTTTAGCAATGTGAGCAAGCTACTAAGTGAATATGCTAGGTCACATGTGGCACAAGTTGTATAATCTTAGAGTGATGGATTTGGCCCTATTGCGCAGCTCTTGTTTGAGTCTAACCGTTCTAGGATTGAGTCTTTTACTTGAAGGATTATTTGATCTCTGCTACATGTGTCTATATTCACAAGGTAGCTAGTTGACATTACCGAAAATCTTTCAGCAGCTGAGGACTGGGTGGGTTGGGAACCTAGGAGGTGCTTCGATGGATATTGTGCTTCTGTTTAGCAGACATTTGGTACATCATGGGAGTAGGTGACTTAGAGGATTCGGGATGATTCCGGAGGAAATTATGGATAGGTGTCGAAAGTAGTATTGGGCCCGTACTACTGAAAGCATAGGATCCATACTCGAATCGGGGAAAGTCTTGGAGAATCTAAGAAGCCTGGGAAGGAGAATTCTTGGTTATGGTTGGACCATGGGGATAACTGCTTTGCAGAATGAGGATGAGCACGCATGGGTGCGACCAGGGTTTAGTCCCGACTCTGGTGGTGAGCCAGTTAGCGGAAGGACTGCCAAGTTTTCGAGTTCGCCATGGATCTCTTGTATCTGGCGGAAAGGGTTGATTGTGAGATTTATTGCGCTTTGGGATTTGAAACTATGTATTGGGAATAGTTTATAGTCGGTTTAGAGTAGAGGTTGCTCCAGCTACTGTAGTTCAGCCGTGGGCGTTTGAGCTGGCGAGTGTATCAGGGTGTGAGACCCTGAATGATATGGATCTCAGAGCCGAGGACGGAAGATTGATTAGGAGTACCTCAATGACAGAGGTTCAGGTCAGGTGAATTTATTGGAGGGTCTCGGGCGGAGACCCAAGGGTTTGGATTGTCATTGGGATCTGAATGAGGTGTTACATCATGTTCTCCGGGTGGTCGAGGTATCAAAGGAGGAGGTGGTCAGGATTCCTTCAGATGTTTGCGGATATGCCATATTCGACCACTTCCGATGGGTATTGGGTATTTGTATCGCTTGGGAATTGTGATAAGTTGGATCCCGGGTCGGTTTTATTCTATTGTCTGAGTTAGCAAGGGTTGTCAGATGCCATTCAACATGTCAAGGAATCTTTGAGAGATCTTCAGACGGATGTGGCTCACGGAGCGGATTCCACATGTACCGTGATTGCTCCGAGTCGTGGTCGGAATCTGTTCGGTGATCTCAGTTGCTACAGGTGTAGCGGGTTTGGTCACGACATCAGGATTGCCTGCAGGAGGCAAGCCCGTTATATATGTTGCGACCAGGAGGGGCCCACTTTACAGGATCGGGCAGGAGAGATCAGAATTTCGAGATGCAAGAGTGCGAGGTATGTACCCTTTTGCTTCCCTACCAGCATTGACTGTATTTAGTAGCGGTTATTTTTCATCAGCGTGAGTAGGCGTATCGTTGGTTGTTATCTCTGGTTGTGGTTGAGTCATATGTACCTTCAAGAAGAGTTAAATGCCATCTGCATTCCATGATTTTGGGTGGAAGAGTACGGGGGTCGTCTCATTTTATATCGCGAATTGTCCAGTGTTCGAGTGAAATTTTGGGTATGGTCGGGGTTGGTTCAAGGGTGTGTACGAGGGAATTATGACTATGTTCCAGTAACCTTATCTTTTATGTTTGGAAATTCCTTCGGGGTTGCCGAGGGAAGAGAGAGAGAAGTTGTCGCTGAAGTGTTATGGGAGCATCCGACCTTTGGACTCCGAGATCTGAGTGTGATATCAGTGTGTGAGCAGCTAGAGTCATTGGCATTGTTGGGATTCAAGAAGTGTTAGCTGGTTTTCGGGAATTGTGTTGTTTTGAAAGGGTTATTCATGATGTTCTAGCTTTGTTAGGCACCGACTATCAGCAGATTGATCATTGGAACGAGAGAGGGTTTGGGAATATTTCAATTCTTAAGTGCTAGGCGGATTTAGTTGAATCTAAGTGGGGGAGAACCATTTAGATATCCAGGATGGAAGCGAGTGTGAGACGAGGATGCGTTTCACATCCCCATTGGGGAAGGAAAGGCAGCCTTTGTCACAATTAGGAATTTTAATGATTTGTAAACATTAAACAAGGATAACATCGTAACTAAAACTTGAAAGCATGTATGATGCTTATTCAATGACAACAAAATTCCATCAAACACTCTATACAAACACTCAAATAGTCAACCAAAGGTTGGAAACCCTAGAAATCCCGGTTTAAGTCCAACATGGACTAGGATTTCCTTATTGGGCCTAATGGGCCAATAAACTTCCAATTTGACTACTTTGGGCTCAAAACTCTTAAATGGGCTCTCACTTGACCCACTTTTAGGAAACTTAACCTTTTTGGGCTTTATAAGTCTAAAATGGACTAGTTTACCTTTAATGGGCCTTATTGGGCCATAACAATCCAATAAGCCGTAAAGAGCCATAAATCCATTCTTTCATGCAAGATTGGGCCGTAATCCACTCCAAAGGCCCAATGGGCCGAAAACTATCAATTTGGGCTTCACATTACGAAACTCAAACACTAAGGACCAAATATTTTCTTTCCCTTTTCTCTCTCTCGGCCCAAGTAAAAAAAAGAGATGTAATTAGGGAGGGTTGACTTTGATGCCACCTCCCTATTATTCAACATGTAACAATGCTATAATCTCTCATACTTCCATACATGTCAACTCATTATATCTCTCTTCCCCTCTCTTTTTCTTCTTCGGCCGAGAGCACAAGGAAAACACACACACACAACATCAAACTTCTTCCAAACTCTCTCAAGTATCCTCCTCCTTCCCACTCCAAAATCTAGAAATTTTGCTTGTGTATCAAGAGGATTTCAAGAGAATATCATCACTTCTTGGTAAGTTGTACTTAGATCCATGGTTTAGTTTCTTGATTCTTTTATAAATCTCCTTCTAAATCATGAAAGTTCATGATCATGCTTCTTAGAACCTATCTAAGCCAAAGTCTTCTCAAGAAGCTTTCTAGGGCCGAAAATAACATCAAACTCTTCCATTCTTTCTTCAAAACCAAAAACAACAAGCAAAGGTGAGTTCATACCCCTCTATTTTCGGTTTTCATATGTTTTATGGGGGAGAATAAAAGTAAAATGTGAAGATCTATGTGTATTTGTACGTTATGTGTGATTTCTTGTGTTTTTGTGGTAAATATGTGCTAAAAATGAAAGATTTCGAGATCTATAGTTCAAGAAGGAAAAATATGTGATCTAGGTCATATTTCACTTAACATGTCAAGATAAACTAATATACAAGCTTTAAAATAACACAATACAACATAAAGCTCATTATTGGACTATGTTTGTCAAATAAACAAAAGTTTGGGAAAACGTTGTCATTTACGGTTTTTACAAGGTTCAAAATGTCAAAAAAAGTTAAAATGGAAGTTTCTATGAACATTATGTTTTTCAAAGGACTAAAAACGAAATTTGTAGCTTATTGGGCTTTTCGACCCATAGGCCCAAAGTTGCGAAAAGTATGGTTTTAAGGGACTGAAATGGTAAATTTCTCAAAACAGTGGGTAGAAATGTAAATGAATCTATTTCTGGGGTGAAAATGACCTTATTTGCTAAAAAGGATTGAAAATGCAAAGATTTTGGATTTTGGGTAAAAAGTGTAAAAATTGCGAAAAAGGTGGATTAAAATGCAAGTCTTTTAACTAAAGGGTTGAAACTTTCTAAAAATTTACTTTTGGACTTAAAACATTATTTAAATAAGTGTTTGGATAAAAAATGTCAAGAAAAATAGTTCAAGGACCTAATATGTCATTTTTATAAAAAGGGCTAAAATTGCCAACTTTACAAAATAAGGGGGGCTGAATAGGTTAAACTAATGTTTTTGGTCAATTATGTTAATAATAATAATAATAATTGGGTCAACTATACAAAACTTTATAACTTATGAGTTTTAAATAGAAAAATAACTATTTTTATAAATCTATGAATCGTTATAAAACAAATTCGTGATTTTTACGACATATCGATTAAACAACTCGCAACATTAATACAATACAAAACAAGTAAACATTCAAATGGTTGGGCTTGAGAGATTCTAATCATGCTTATTGGGCCTTCGTGAGTCATTAACATGACTTTTGGGCCCAACGTAAATAATACATGTTATTGGGCCTCCTGTGACCCAATTACATGCTTAAGGGACCCTCAATGGTTTTTACATGCTACTGGGCCTCAGTGGCCCATTAGCATTACTAGTAAGGTCCAAATAAATCATATGCAAAATGGGCCAATGCGCTTTTCGTATACTCGCCAGCCTTAAATAACATACGAAATTAGTAGGGCCTAGTAGTCCTCTTCTTCTCGTCTGTTAGGCTTACCTTCTCTTCAAGTAAACTAGAATCAGATCATTAATCAAGGTTAATCAAATTCATGTGGATTAAGTGAGTAATAACGGGTGACACCAATAAGTGTCGGTCGTAGTCTGTAGTTGTAATCAAAGTCTCCTGGAGGGAGAGCGAGAGTTTGTGTATAGATCTATACGGGGGTGACTCCCCCACACCTAAGTTGTTCGCTACAGTTAGACTCGGCCATTCTACGGTGACAAAGTCTTAAGATCAAATTTCGGTGTTCATTTGAATACCAAGACAGACGAACTAGTCATTATCATGCATGGTTATAACGACTCACGTAGAAATCCGATATCATTAATCAAGGGAAATCATATTCATTCGATGTAACGATACAATAATGCAAAACGATCATAATTTTTTATTGGAAAACATCGGGTTTTCCAGGGAAACCAATCTTGCTCATTTGTACTTTCCAAAACTATAATGCAAAAACTTCTCATTTATTCACGTTTTGAAATCATTCACGCATATACTTACAGGATCATCACAACATTTTCAAGAAAAGTTTTAATACAGAAAATATCGGTTTTTTTGGGTTTACCAACGACATAAACTACTTTACATCAAACACCCTTATGAACTCACCAACATTATATATGTAGACCGTTTTTAAAATAACTTGTATTCTCAGGTAATCGTTAGACAAGGGAGCATCCAGTGTGTTGAAAGTTTATTTTGTAGTTGCTAATCACCAAACACTTTATATTTTGGAATCATGTAATGTAAACCTTGTACTTGATGTAAACAATGCCGGTTGTACTATGTAATGTTTGGTGATAATGTGTTACGTTTCATGTATATTCATTGTGATGATATTTCAATTTAAGTCATACGAGCCCTCGGACGTTTCCGTCGTTTGGTTCAGGGGTGTGACAGCCTTAGGGGCCGACTGAACCAAGTTGGGTTCCAGTAGGTACTTGAGTTCAGTTTGGGAAGATAGACCACGTAGGCGCTCAACGTTGAGATGTGTTCAGATTGATAAATGAGCGATAGGGCCATGGGCCGTGATCATATAGTATGAAAGTGTTGTAAGACTACGGGGGAGCCGTAGCATTCACTAATGGACAGTCAGGGTGAAAGTGTTGTAAGACTACGGGGTAGCCGTAGCATTCATAAATTCTTTCAGGAGGTTTAGGCTAGGGTAGGCCAGTTCCTAAGGTTGTGGGGAAGCCACAGATTAATTAGAATTAGGACCGGAGGTGATTTATCGACCGGTTATCCGTGGGTGAGCCCGGATGGTTATGGGAATTTGGAATGGAACGGGTAGAGACTGTTGAGTCCAGGGTTTGGATCTTGAGTTGCAGGGTCTTGTGGATAACTGGTACGTGACGCAGTAAGGCTACGGCTGGGTAGTCCTGATATTTGATCTCTTGGGAACCTGGTGGTTGGACTGGATGCGAGACTAGTAGTCTCAGGGATCGGCTAAGGGTAATTAATGGGTTTGGTTGATGGTAGCTTAAGCCATCAGGATGTGTCTCGGGCTGGTTCCATCAGTAATAGGGCCACGACTTGTTGGAATCAGGAAACGTTAGGACGAAGGAGAATGAGAATGATGAAAGACTACCGTATTCGGGTAGCGCGCCCTATTGTATTGGATCCAGTGGCGACAAGTTTTTGGGTTACGATGATTGGATGTGTCAGAAGGATTGACGGAATCATGAGTGGCAGTATGGCCGGGACAATTGCTATTAGGCGATGTCTCTTTCTGGGGTCGCGTGGGGCGAATTTGAGGTTTCTAGTCGGTTCAGCAACAGAACGGGAGACCGATATTCCGAGCGTAGGGGAATGGTATTCGGTTATGGAAGGTGAATCCAGTTAATTGATAACGCCAAATCGATCAGGATCGGAAAAAGTCAGGTGCGGTTGAGTCCTGTTATCTTAGTGGACGGTCATGGAATGCATGGGGTGACAGGGGCGTCCCTCGAGGTATCGGGTGTCGGTATTCATTGGGCTTAGAAAGGATTGCCGATATTGGTAAGAGTTGGATATTGAAGATTCATCATGGTTAAAGTGCTCTCAGGGCTTCACTCTAAAGGAGTGACACCCGATACAGGAAGTAGGGCGGAAGGCCAGGTGTAGTGAGTCAGTCAGGATCTGGCCCTGATAGGACAAGGGGTGCATCATGAAAGACTGTGGGGGAAGCATTACCCATACTTTTATGACGGCAAACTTCAAGGACGAAGTCTAGTTTAAGTGGGGGAGACTTGTAACACCTGTTCTAGGAATTGTTTAATGGATGCAAGTTTTTAGGGTTTTGGTGC
Source organism: Lactuca virosa (assembly GCF_052849685.1). Classification (NCBI taxonomy): domain Eukaryota; kingdom Viridiplantae; phylum Streptophyta; class Magnoliopsida; order Asterales; family Asteraceae; genus Lactuca; species Lactuca virosa. The sequence continues at coordinate 274,750,783 of NC_136426.1, forward strand.
ATGAAATCGACGAGTAAAGTCATTTAAGGAATCGTAGGATTTCGACCCTACTCGACGAGTCGGAAGGCCCCGACTCGGTGAGTAGTTAATGTAGAGGAAACCCTAAATTTTAGGGATGGGTACCCTATTTAATGGACTTATGTCTCATTTGCAGCCTCTCTTATTTACCCCTTTATCTAGAGAAACCCTAGTTCATGCCCTTCCTCTCTTTGAGTATGTTTGAGCTTGGAGAGTGATTCTTGGTGCTCTTTTGGAAGGAATTCGAAGCTTGAAAAGGTTGTATTGAGTGGAAGGCAGTAGATCCAGGATTTCCTCCAGTGTTGCAGCTACTTTCAGGTATAAACTCGAAACCTTGGCTTTTCATTGCATTGATTTCCTTCTATGGAAGTTTAGGGCCATTATTAGCATAGTTTGGGATCATTATTGGATTTGAGCTTGTTATGATATGGCTTTAGATCTGGATATCTCAGGGCCTTTGGGGACTTAAAGTTGCAAACTTTATCAAGTCTTGACCCCCTTCATGCTCTAAGTCCCTTGTCAAGTATTTATTAAGTGTTTCTAGCTTTGGATGCTTTGCATACACGTAAAGTTTGCAACTTTATGTGGTATCTACACCATAAGTGCTTGGATATGTGATTTGGAGCTTTGGATCCCACTGGAAAAAGCCAAAAACGAGAAGGACTAAAGGGACTCGCCGAGTCTTATAATCGACTCGACGAGTCGGCCAAAGAGTTTATGACCAAAGAGTTTACGGCCAGGGGTTTGCGGTTCAGGATTTGAAACCACAAACATTATGGAACTCGACGAGCCACTCAAGTGACTCGGCGAGTTGGCGAGTTATCCAGGAGACTCAACGAGTTGCTGGAAGCACTCGACGAGTTGAGGTCAACTTGGACTATTGACCTTGAATTTGACCAGGGTTGACCCGGAGGACGTTTATAATGTTTCAGGATTGTGACAGGTTAATCACATGATGATTATAGGCAGTTGAGTTGGAGCAGTGCGTTAGGACTTACTCGGTCTTACCATGTTAGTCCAGCAGCTTGAGTTATCTACGGGACTTCAGCAGTGCGAGGTGAGTCTTCTCACCATACCAATGGGTCTAAGGCACCAAGGCCGACCCATTTTATGTGATGCAGGTTGTTGATTGAATAGGCGATATGATAGTATGACATTTGCATGGAAGATCACGTGGGGGTTCCCGTGACAATTGGTATAAGACCTTGGAGGGTTTCCATGGCATCCTAGTATACCTACTTGCATATTTTTCTTTATGTCTTGTTTGGTAGGAAGACCTTGTGGGGGTTCCCAAGGCAGCAAGACCTTGTGGGGGCTCCCAAGGCAGGAAGACCATGTGTGGGTTCCCATGGAAGATAAGACCACGTGGGGGTTCCCGTGGAAATATGTGTAAGACCCTGGAGGGTTTCCAGGGATTCCTTTTATGATGTGTGCATGACTTATGTGGTATATGTAGCTTTTAAAGCTAATATGATATGTGTTTGTATGGATTGTGTGTGGGGTATGCTCTGGGAAACTCACTAAGCTTCGTGCATACAGGTTTGTTTATGGTTTCAGGTATCATTGTTTTGGAAAGAAAGTGCTCGGATTGATCGTAGTGCACACACCTATGAACTCCGCAATGAAGGATTTTGGGATGAAGTCTGATAACTGTTTTACTTAATGATGAATTGAAATGCTGGGATAAATGGTATCAATGTTTTAGCCATACTAAAAATGAAATTTTTACCCTTGATTTTTGGGTCGATACATTTTCTATAATTTTTTAATTCGTATATAATTTAATAAATACTAAAAATACTAAAAAAAAATAAAACATTAGTAAGTTCCCTTCGGGGGTATATAACACTCGAAATGGGATGTAACTAAGTCTACGACCTTTGAACTACAAAGAACAACATTAATAAAGGCCCCCGGCAAAGTCTCTCTCAATCTCTCCCACTGTATCTCTCTCTCTCCAAAATCTCTCCAAGAATATGAAGTCTCTCCCCAAATCTCTCCAAGAATATGAAGTCTCTCCTAAATCTCTCCAAGAATATCAAATCTCTCCAAAATATCTCCAAGAATATGAAGTCTCTCCCCAAATCTCTCCAAGAATATGAAGTCTCTCCCAAATCTCTCCAAGAATATCAAATCTCTCGCAAATCTCTCTAAGTATGTGAAATCTCTCCCAAATCTCTCTATGTATCTTCCTCAGTCGAAAACAGTCTAAAACCGGAGGAGAAAACCCAAAAGTGGCCTCTTGGTCCGGAACCCTCTTGATCCGGAACCCTCTTGGTCCGGAACCTCTTGATCCGGAACCCTCTTGGTCCAGAACCAAGAGGAGTGCATCTTCGGATCTTACCTGCTCCGGAAGGGAGAAGCCTTACTTCGGACCTCGCACATAGGAAGCATCCGGTCCGGACCTCCGGACTTCGCCTGCGACTTCGGAATCCGAGAAGCCACTCCGGAACCGAGGGAATGACTCCGGAACTTCACTCTTGGCCTCGGAAATTCACTCCTTTGCTCCGGAAATGAGATTTTGACTCTGAAAACCTTCTTATGCACCTCGGACCCTCGCAGGAACAAGGATACACTCCAGATTTTTGCCATTTTCAGACCTTTTTATCATTTTAAGGCATTTTGATGCCGGAAATCACACCAAACTGATATCTTTCCTATCTTAGACCCCTTAAATCACTATTTTATGTCAAAATCAATTATTTTAATATATTTATAAAAAATAAAACCCAAGATTTTTAAGGAGATTCTAAGCAAATAAAGGGGTTTGACTTTATGATGTGACCCTAATTCCTCATTTCCCATGCAAATTCCAAATAAACATGTATTATCCAAAGGAATTAAGCCTTACCCACCAGCTTTCCATGCAAATGTCAAGTCACCCGTATCCTCCCCTTTTGATACGTGAACCTTTCCTCCCTTATTCCACTTCTCACTTCCTCATCCAGTAAACTCCTAAGAATTCTCTCAAACTCCTTCAATACTCAAGATTCATTCCTTCAAGGAAAATTTCCATAATTTTTGTAAGTGTTCATCCTCTTTTACTAGTGATTCTTCATATTATTCCTAAGACTTCATTATATTTACACATAGAATTATTCTTAGGATTTTCTAAAGTTCAAAGAACACTTCCAAGTGCTGGAACTTGGAATCTCCTTACACCTCCTCAAATCACCCACCAAGCTAAACCAACGTGAGCTTCATACCCCACCTTTTTCCTTAGTTTTTATTGATTTCGGGGGAGAGTACAAGTCACCTCTTGTTCTAAATTCTTGAATGATTGCATGTATACGTGCGTTTAATATGTGTGTTGAAATATTATCATTTTTTTGTATACAACTCTCTGTGAACGTGAGGTTTCATAGAACCCATGAAAATAAATAATATTTTAATCACTACATGAATAATACTATTTACAAAAGGAGCCTCCCAAGTTTTTGGGGGTGTTTGACATGCACCCTTGTATCCATGCTCTTCATAATTAAAGATAAAAGTTGTTGAAATAGACCTTGAAATGTTGACACCAAGTCTAGAATTTCGAAATTTGAACTTTGTGTTCCATAAATGACTATTTGCAAACTGTTAAGGGGTTATTTATAAAAAAAATTTGACAGAAAATTTTGCATGTCATAAAGCTGCTGTCATATCTTCACAGAAGTCATAGTTTTACACAAATCATAACTTGACATTTCCCCGGTAAATGGGGTCTCACTTAGTAATATATAGAGAGGATAGCCTTTTTAGCCGACTTCGCTAATATTCAATCGATTCGATAAATATTTAAAGCGGATTATTTTCAACAAATGAAACGAAACGAAATATCTAGTCAACAAGTACAACTATTATTATTTATTTAGTAAATAATGGATTTCAACGATTTGCACGAAACAGTTAGTATTCTAGTCAGACAAATCTTCACAGTACATATACTAATACAATATTGTACACTTTATGTCCTGTAAGAGTTATAACTAGAGTCTCCTGGAGGGAGAGCGGGAATTTGTGTATAGATCTATACGGGGTTGACACCCCACACCTTCGCTGTTCGCTACAGCTAGACCGGCCAGTCTAGGGTGCCAAATGTCTTAAACGAATCCGACGCCTGAAGAACGTCATAACGGGCACTCCGTCGTATTAGTATGGTTATAACGACTCACTAGAATATATCAAAAATGTACTTATACAGATTTTACCTTCGGGTTTATAATCAACTGTGTTTTGAATTACCTCCAATGAGACTTTTCACACAAGTGTTATTGTTTTAAAAGCTACTCTTTTATACATCAGAAAATATAGGATTTTCTGGAGGAAACGATTTTATTCTATTTTGAAAACAAAGAACTAAGACACACATGCAACTATACTCGATTTGAAACAAGACTTACAACGATTTTGAGAAGAAAATATTGGATTTTCTGGATTTCTAAACCATCATCAAAGTTTTATACGAAAATGCTTATGAACTTACCAACATATTTTATGTTGACGCTTTTCAAACGACTTGTATTCTCAGGAAACCAATAAGCAGTTTATGGATCGCGGACTCAAGAATATTTTGATGTAATTTGGGATTGCTTACTAATGTCTCTTTTGTGTAATATTTGAGAACATGAACATGATGTAAACAATGTAAGCTTGTTATATTGATGTATGATGTTTGGGTTGCTATGTTTCATTTATATACAATTGTTATGATACTACGCAATGAAGTCACCCGCCTCCGGACGTTTCCGCCGTCCTAGTCCGGGGGTCTGACAGATTGGTATCAGAGCATTGTTTATAGTGAACTAGTATATCTAGCCATACAAGATATACAACTATAAATACAATGGGACTAAAACACTCTGACTAAAAGTATACATACTTGCTAGGGTCGTATCATAACAAGAACAAAACAAAAGTTTTTTATAGTAGAGTTGGACATCACAGTTAAACCTGGGCAGTTATGTAATCGTATTAAGGATAAATATAGTCTGATCAACTATATTTATTCAGAATACGACTAACATGTGCTTGGGAAAAAATATTGGTGGCTAATGAACTAGAAACTTACCAAAGCTAAGTCAAAAGTTGTAAGGAATCCAAAACTAAACAATTAAAATACTATTGGAGTATTTAGTATGCTATCTATTATCTCGTACTTATAAAATTCTCGTGCAGACGCTATGGATGGATTTCATCTTCCCGGAGACCCCTATTTCCCCAACCAAGGGAATGGCGGATGGATTGAGCCAGAAGAAGAACTCGAAAAGGACCCAGAAGAGGAACCCGAAGAAGAACCGGAAGAGGAGCCCGAAGAGGAAGATAGTGGCACCGATGACTCGGACGCGGAGTCCGAAGTTATCAATCCGCCCTATATGGCCAGGGTGCCCCCATATAGGATGGGTCCCAATGGCCCAACGCCCCCGTGGGCACACGAGGTCGAGAGATGGAACCGTCAGCAAGGAGTACGACCTCCATTTGATATGAATCGGGACTACTACGACCTACGGCACGGTGGACCTGCAGACCGGGCCCTACCCGTGATGGTGAGAAGGACACGTGACATTGGCGAGCAGACACATGCAACCGCCGGCCAAATGGTGGCTATGAGGGCCGCGGTTGAGCGCGCGGAAAGGATGACCCAGGAGGTAGTCAGGGACTACCAGGCGCGCCAGGCAGCAATGGAAGCCCGGCTTAGGGCCGCCGAGCACCACCTGGCAAGACTTCAGGGCACATCTACCTCGTCGTCAGCACCACCAGACCCCGCTCGTCGCGACTAGTATCTATTTATTATCTACCGTATCGGTTTCCATTTGTGCACCTTCCAATGTATTATCGATGACATGATTAAGTGATTACACTACTTATGGAGTCGTTACTTCGTTAGATTTTATTGCACTCCATGTACTTGTATGCCTTAAAGGCAAATTTGTCATGTAATCAGGAAATTAACATCAATGAAAAAAAAAACGGATATATATGATGTCTTATCTGTGATGTGCTCTATTACTATTATTGCATGTTATTTTCATATCCACACTTACTCACACACAACCAAATCACTGATTCTATTCTATAAAAATCGTTAAATAAAATACTTTGAATACTCATTGTCCTTCTGATCCATGACAGAAAGATGCCGAGGAGATCAACCCGTAGGAATAACAACACACCACCACCACCGCCGCCCCCGCCAGAAATGAACTCCGCGGCCTTCCAAGCGGCAGTCTCAGCTGCAGTGACAGCAGCTCTAGCCCACATCCAAGCCGGAAACAATGGTGGTGGACAAGGCCAAGGGACAAGAAGCTCCCACCACGAGATGAATCAAAGGCCCGTAAGGGCCTGTACCTACAAGGACTTTTCTAATGCGAGACCTCGTACTTTCAATGGGACCGGAGGAGTCATAGCTCTGAAACGATGGATAGAGAAGGTGGAGTCGGTGTTCGAGATATGTGAGTGTCCAGAAGGAAGTAAAGTCAAATTCGCGGCCTGCACTTTCATCGACCAGACACTGTCATGGTGGAACGGTCATATTGAGGCCATGACACTTCCCGTTGCAAACGCTCTATCCTGGGAAGAACTCATAGAAATGCTAATTGCCGATTACTGCCCCCGAGGGGAAATTCAAAAGATCGAGCAAGAACTATGGAACCTTACAGTGCAAAACTCGGACATTGACGCGTACATCTCAAGGTTTAACGATCTGTCCCTTTTGTGTCCTGGCATGATTACATCCAAGGGAAAGAAAGTTGAGCGATTCATATGGGGGTTGACGCCCCCCATTCAGGGCAACGTGATTTCCTCAAGACCCGAAACCTACGACAGTGCAAAGCGCCTGGCAAAGAAGCTTTATGATCACGGTGACAAGAAAAGTACCAAAGCAGCCGAGGGAGAGAGAAAACAAGAAGGAGGGAACAAGAAGAACCGAGACAACAAGAGTAAAGGGCGACAAAATTCAGGGCCATCCAAGAAGCCTCAGACAGTAGCGGTCCATTCTGCTACCGCTCCAGCAGCACCAGCCCCAACCGCCCCCAACCTCAACCACAACCGCGCCAACAAAACCATACGCGGGATCTAGTCCCAAGTGTGACAAGTGTAACGATCACCACTATGGGGCATGCAAAGATTTCCAATGCACGAACTACAATCGAAAAGGACACACTGCCGGAGCCAGTCGCGCATGTTACGGATGCGGGGAAACCGGCCATTTCAAACGCAACTGCCCTAAGAAAAACAATCAGAACGCAGGAAGGGTCTTAACCATGGGGCAAGGAGAGGCGATGCAAGATCCAACGGTGGTGACTGGTACTTTTCTCCTCAACAATTCTTATGCGTGCATTTTATTTGATAGTGGAGCTGAGCGAAGCTTCATAAGTCACAAATTCAAACACCTACTCAATCAAAATCCCCACAAATTGAACGAAACTTATACGGTCGAAATGGGCACCGGTAAAACAGAATCAACCAACGATATCTACGTAGGGTGCACGCCAACGTTAAATAATCACTCCTTCCCAATCAGTTTGATGCCTGTTAATATTAGGAGCTTTGATGTGATTGTTGGCATGGATTGGTTAAGCCCCCACCATGCTGAAATTATATGCCACGAAAAGGTCGTTCGCCTTCACCTACCCAACAACGAAACCCTAATAGTTTATGGTGATAAACCCGGTTCAAACCTCCGACTCATTTCTTGCATCCAAGCACAAAAGTGCTTGCATAAAAAGAATCATGCCTTTCTTGCTCATGTCATTGATAAAACAAAGGAGGAAAAGAACCTTAACGATATTCCTGAAGTACGTGACTTTCCTGACGTATTTCCCGAGGATTTGCCAGGAATCCCTCCCGAGCGCCAGGTCGAGTTTCGAATCGATCTTGTACCTGGAGCCACTCCAATTGCCAAATCACCCTACAGGTTAGCTCCTGCCGAGATGAAAGAGCTATCTTGCTAACTAAGCGAACTTCTCGACAAAGGTTTCAGCAGGCCGAGCTTTTCACCTTGGGGAGCCCCGGTTCTGTTTGTCAAGAAGAAAGACGGATCTTTCCGAATGTGCATAGACTATCGAGAACTGAACAAACTCACCGTCAAGAATCGATACCCACTCCCTCGAATCAATGATCTCTTCGACCAGCTCCAAGGAGCCAGTTACTTTTCCAAGATAGATCTGAGGTCCGGATACCATCAACTAAGAGTCCGAGAGGAGGATATCCCAAAGACTGCTTTCCGAACACGTTATGGGCATTTCGAATTCGTAGTCATGCCTTTATGGATCTAATGAACCGAGTCTGTCGGCCGTTTCTCGACAACTTCGTGATCGTTTTCATCGATGATATACTCGTTTACTCTAAGAGCAAGGAAAAGCACAACCAACATTTACGACAGATTTTGGAAACATTGAGAGCAGAAAAGCTTTACGCAAAATTCTCCAAATGCGAGTTCTGGATTCGTAGAGTGGAATTTTTGGGCCATGTAGTCAGCGAAGAGGGAATACATGTGGACCCTACCAAAATCAAAGCTATTGAGGGCTGGGCAACTCCAAGAACCCCAACCGAAATCCGACAGTTTTTGGGCCTTGATGGTTATTACCGAAGGTTCTTTCAAAACTTTTCCACGATTGCCAAGCCTCTCACCACTCTCAACCAGAAGGGCGTACCTTTTCATTGCGACGACAAACAAGAAGCTGCTTTCCAAACCCTGAAACAAGCCCTCTGCACTGCTCCAGTGTTGTCCTTTCCAGAAGGAACATAGGACTTCATAGTATACTGCGATGCTTCTAACCAAGGGTTAGGTTGTGTGCTTATGCAACGAGGAAAAGTGATAGCTTACGCGTCAAGTAAACTAAATATCCACGAAGTAAACTACACCACCCACGACCTCGAGCTGGGAGCTGTGGTCTTTGCAGTCGCTCCAGAAAGCATTGGGAACCCGATTGGATATGAGCACTACCTACCACCCTCAGACTGATGGCCAAAGCGAGCGAACTATTCAGACTCTAGAGGACATGCTCCAAGCATGTGTGATAGATTTTGGCAAAGCCTGGGATACCCACTTACCCCTAGTCGAATTTTCATACAACAACAGCTACCATACAAGCATAGGAGTCGCCCCCTTCGAGGCCTTGTATGGTCGGAAGTGCAGATCGCCCCTTTGTTGGGCCGAGGTGGGTGACACCCAGTTAGCAAGAGGAAAAATACCGGATAGCACCCTCACAGGGCCCGAGATCATCCGTGAAACAACTGAGAAAATCGTCCAAATCAAGTCACGACTCCAAGCGTCCCGGGATAGACAGAAAAGTTACGCAGACAATAGACGGAAGCCGCTGGAGTTCTAAGTGGGAAACCGCGTGCTACTAAAAGTCTCTCCCTGGAAAGGGACGATCCGCTTCGGGAAACGAGGAAAGTTAAACCCGTGATACATCAGACCATTCGAAATTCTTGCCCGAATTGGTCTCGTGGCCTATAAGCTGCAGCTACCCTCAGAGCTCAGCAACGTGCACCCCATATTCCACGTATCCAATTCGAAGAAGTGCTTATCGGATGAAACCCTTGTTATCCCGCTGGAAGAGATCGAGGTAAACGAGAATCTCTTCTTCGTGGAAAAGCCAGTTGAAATCATGGATAGAGAGGTGAAACCCACTAAGCACAGTCGCATCCCAATTGTAAAGGTTCGTTGGAGTGCCAAACGCGGACCTGAATTCACCTGGTCAAGTCAAAATTTCGCGAACCCTTGAAATCATGCAGAAGTATCCCCATCTATTCGCGAACCCTTGAAGGCTACTTCAAGGCAAAATTTCGGGACGAAATTCCCTCAAGCGGGGGATGATGTGACAACCGGCAAGTTCTGGTCAAGTCAAAGTCAAGTCAAGGTCAACGGGGCAACTGGTCAACTCATCTAGTGCTTATGTGTTAGGAATTACTTTATGTTCAGAATTTAAAACCCTAACCTTATAGAGGGAAGTAATAGCTCTATAAAACATTAGTAAGTGCCCTTGGGTGTATATAACACTCGAAATGGGATGTAACTAAGTCTACGACCTTTGAACTACGAAGAAAAACATTAATAAAGGCCCCCGACAAAGTCTCTCTCAATCTCTCCCACTGTATCTCTCTCTCTCTCCAAAATCTCTCCAAGAATATGAAGTCTCTCCCTAAATCTCTCCAAGAATATGAAGTCTCTCCCAAATTTCTCCAAGAATATCAAATCTCTCCAAAATCTCTCCAAGAATATGAAGTCTCTCCCCAAATCTCTCCAAGAATATGAAGTCTCTCCCAAATCTTTCCAAGAATATCAAATCTCTCTAAGTATGTGAAATCTCTCCTAAATCTCTCTATGTACCTTCCTCAGTCGTAAAACAGCTCAAAACCGGAGGAGAAAACCCAAAAGGGGCCTCTTGGTCCGGAACCCTCTTGGTCCGAAACCTCTTGGTCCGGAAGCCTCTTGCTCCGGAAGCCTCTTGGTCCGGAACCAAGAGGAGTGCATCTCCGGATGATACCTGCTACGAAAGGGAGAAGCCTTACTTCGGACCTCGCACATAGGAAGCATCCGGACCGGACCTCCGGACTTCGCCTGCGACTTCGGAATCCGAGAAGCCACTCCGGAACCGAGGGAATGACTCCGGAACTTCACTGTTGGCCTCAGAAATTCACTCCTTTGCTCCAGAAACGAGATTTTGACTCCGAAAACGTTCTTATGCACCTCGGACCCTCGCAGTAACACGAATACACTCCGAATTTTTGCCATTTTCGGACCTTTTTATCATTTTAAGGCATTTTGACGCCGAAAATCACACCAAACTGATATTTTTCCTATCTTAGACCCCTTAAATCACTATTTTATGCCAAAATCAATTATTTTAATATATTTATATAAAATAGAACCCAAGATTTTTAAGGAGATTCTAAGCAAATAAAGGGGTTTGACTTTATGATGTGACCCTAATTCCTCATTTCCCATGCAAATTCCAAATAAACATGTATTATCCAAAGGAATTAAGCCTTACCCACCAGCTTTCCATGCAAATGTCAAGTCACCCGTATCCTCCCCTTTTGATACGTGAACCTTTCCTTCCTTATTCCACTTCTCACTTCCTCATCCAGTAAATTCCTAAGAATTCTCTCAAACTCGTTCAAGACTCAAGCTTCATTCCTTCAAGGAAAATTTCCAGAATTTTTGTAAGTGTTCATCCTCTTTTACTAGTGATTCTTCATATTATTCCTAAGACTTCATTATATTTACACATAGAATTATTCTTAGGATTTTCTAAAGTTCAAAGAACACTTCCAAGTGCTGGAACTTGGAATCTGCTTACACCTCCTCAAATCACCCACCAAGCTAAACCAAGGTGAGCTTCATACCCCACCTTTTTCCTTAGTTTTTATTGATTTCGGGGGAGAGTACAAGTCACCTCTTGTTCTAAATTCTTGAATGATTGCATGTATACATGCGTTTAATATGTGTGTTGAAATATTATCATTTTTTTGTATATAACTCTCTGTGAACGTGAGGTTTCACATGTCTCTTGCGTACAAGTCACCTTTTGGAATCCCTTGCACCCCCTCTATGACCACTCATGTCTCTTGCATCAACTATGGCAGCGTCTGAGTGCTAAGATTGTTGATCCTAACTAGAAGTCCGCTTCCTCTTCCCTAACTGCACATCTAACCCAATCTCTTGCCCCCGAGTCACCCCGGCTACCGCATCAACCGCCTGAAAAGTTGTTGTCTGACCCTGAAACCTAGCGGATACCCTGCTAGTAACACTCTCAATAATGTAGGGTAACTCTTCGCGTACGGCCCGCGAAACCTCCATAGCGACCCAATCATGTAGTGGTCTCTCCTGGAGACTAGGTGCGTAACCCACCTCTGATCCCTGATGACAGGAGCTAATAACGGGATCCTCCCTTCCGAGGAATCTCAGAGATCCATAAACATTGGGCCCCAGAGGAGCCCCTAACTGTCCTGTAGCGATCTCGGCCCGAAAGGCCTCGAGGCGGCTATCCAAAAGCTCCAAAATTCCCTCCTTGACCGTGCCAAAGATCAAAGGAGTCTGGTCCAAAATACCACGCGTAACCTCAGCTGATACAAACTCTCTCATCTACTCCTCGAGCTGACTGGCTCCTGAACCCGAGCCTGATCCCATGGCGGCGCCTGAACCGCCAACTAGCCTCTCACTACAAGTTCCCCGATTTAATCTCAGACCTCCTTGACTCGAGTACAGATCCTCTGCTTTCAGTAGTATGGGCCCCTACTACCTTCCACATCTATCCGTACTTTCCTCAAGAATTGCCTCGACTCCACCAAGTCCCTTACTACTACTACTGCTCCCAACACTATTCGCATCCTAGGCTTGCCCTAGGGTAACCTCCAACCCGCACTCAGTCCTCAGCTACTGAAGGTATCTTCATAATGCCAATTAGCCACTACCTGAATACCATCACATTTGACGAGGAACATATAATCCTTCGAGTAAAGGACTCATCCCTACAACGGTTAGACTCACACGAAAGCTGCACAATAGGGCTAAATCCAGCACTCTGAGATTATTCAACCCTGGTCAGATGTGACTTGATGTATTCACCTAATGGCTAACTCCCATCACTCAGAGTCCCACAAAGCAGAAAGCAAGTAGCATTCAGACGAAAAGGAAACCTAACTACATAATCCAACCATCTGCTTTATCCCCTACTCAGGAATCTATACTAGCATGCAACTCATAAAGCTCATACACATAACAGACACATAAGGCATCCTCCTAGATCCTTAGTCCTAATCTAGCATGCAGTTCTAAAGCACATATCATAACATAGCACAAGCTTGTATGGGTAATTTGGGAGAACTTACTTGAGCCCGACTGATTGCATGCACCACACCCTTTTTCTTCTTTTTCAAAGTTCTTTTCTCTTTTCAAAACTCTTTTCTTTTTTTCAAAGCTCGTTTTTATAAAAAATGATTTTCCTTTGAAAATTTTCATACCAAGTCCTCAGTTTGAGTTCAAACACACCGGAGAGCATGTCCGAATCCCTCAAACCAAGGCTCTGATACCAACTTGTAACATCCCAAAAATCATGACCAGAAATTTCTTTTTAAAACATTACTAAAACCATAAGTATTAAATCATTTCAACCATACTAAAGGGTTATATGACAAATCAGAGTAAAACATCCCAGGCTAAACAAACAATGGTGTGTGCCATGCGATCACCCCGAGCTCTTCCCTCCGCTACCAGAAGTACCTGAAACCAAAACTGAAAACCTTAAGCACGAAGCTTAGTGAGTTCCCCAACCTACCACATACCACATACATCAAGCACTGGGCCTCGCCCACTACATCGGGCCCCGCCCAGCTTCGAACGAATCCGACATCAAGCCCCGCCTGACCCCAGGCCCCGCCTGGCTTCGAGCCCCGCTCGGTAAACATATTTGTTTCTCTTAGGCCCCACCTGTCTCTGGGCCCCGCCCGCTAAGCATATATAACATATAATATAACACATAACAAATAAGCTAAACATACTCTACTATGGTCCTGATCTAAGGCCTCACCTAACTTGGGCCTTGCCCCTGTCCTGCTACTGATGGGTCATAGAACCCCGTCCACACTCCTGCTGATAGTGAGATACGGGCCCCCGCACGCACTCACCTCCCTCCTAACTCTGGCCTCGCCCCTACTCTACTACTAATGATATACGGAACCCCGTCCATAGTCGGCTAGTGATGATATACGGGACCTCACCCACACTCACCTCCCTACCAGGCACATACAAGTATCACAAAGACAACAAGTATGATCTATCATTCAACATATAAACCTTCCTCGGGCTTGCCCCGACATCGGACCTTAGTCCAGAACCTATAACACTAACACATACAAGGATCACAACTACCTCTAGCATACTAACATTCCTTGGGCCTCGCCCGGCACATATCATAAAATGCCTAGGGCTAACCCCTGGGTCTTCCTACTATGCACAAACATAATGGGTCGGCATTGTGGCCGTAGACCCATGCACACAATGAGGAGACTCACCTCGCACTGCTGAAGACTAGCTGAAACTTCTGGCTGCTAACCAGCAGCTCCTGAGCTGTTGATCCTTCGGCTCCCCGAACTATCAATACCAAGCATCACTTTAGACTACAATATTCTAAAAGTCAACCCAGGTTAAACTTGCTCAAAGTCAACGGTCAAAGTCAACGCTCCGAGTTGACTTCAACTCGCCGAGTTGGCCTACCAACTCGTCGAGTCCCACATCCCACACAAAACTCTAGACTTTGATCCTACTCGTCGAGTTCTCCGTGAACTCGTCGAGTACACCTTCAACACATTGGGACCCTCCTTCATCTGACTCGCCGAGTTCTCCCTTGAACTCGTCGAGTCCACCTTCATAAATTAGGGAGATTGGCTTAGACTCGCCGAGTTCCTCCTTGAACTCGTCGAGTACGATGATATCTAGGTCCCGTAAGAACCCAGACTGGCCGAGCCCCTTTCCAACTCAACTCATACCCTTTAACAGAAGGGTTTTGGGGCAAGAAAACGGTCTGACTTGTGACAACCGTCAAATTCAAGTCAAAGTCAACAAGTCAAGGTCAACAAGTCAAACCGGTCAAACTTAATTAGTATTTGTATGCTACAAGTTATTCTATGTATAAAAATGTGCATTTGTATGTCAAGAATTCATGTGTCTCGAAGAATCTATGTGTTTAGCAATGTAAAAACCCTAAAAAGGGAGTTAAACACCTCAAAACACGACTAAGGACCCTTTTGGGGACTTAAAACAATCATAAACGAAGCATAACGGGGATTCACGAACCTTGCATCATGAGATTATACGATAATAATGGCTAAGATTAAATCTCTCCCAAATCTCTCCAAGTATGTGAAATCTCTCCCAAATCTCTCCAAGTATGTGAAATATCTCCAAGTATGTGAAATCTCTCCCAAATCTCTCCAAGTATGTGAAATCTCTCCAAGTATATGAAATCTCTCCCAAATCTCTCCAAGTATGTGAAATCTCTCCCAAATCTCTCCAAGTATGTGAAATCTCTCCCAAATCTCTCCAAGTATGTGAAATCTCTCCAAGTATGTGAAATCTCTCCCAAATCTCTCTCAAAATCTCTCTTAACTTTTTATAGTCATCCCGACCCTTAACTTGCCCAAAAACCGCTTGAAATGGAGAGTTATATCGAATAACAACTATTTAGGGCCGAAACCCTTCTTAGGAACCGAACCTCTTAGGGCCGAACCCTTCTAATGGGACTGAACCCTCCTGTCAGAACCGAACTTGTCAGAAGCACCTTCTCGGTCCGAAGCTCAACAGAAGCACCTTCTTTCCCTTCTCTTGGTTCTCACTCTCTTAGAGCCGAAACTCGCAGGTTCGGTCCATATTGCCCGGTTTTCGACCACTTTCGCTTCCTGAGCCCGTTTTTGACGTTTTTGACGGGATTTTTTCACCAAATTCATATTTTTATCATTTTTAACCCCATAACTCATATTTTATTTATTTTTCAAGGATTTATTAATTAAAATCATTATTTTTTGTTAAGAGGAGTATTCTACCCCACAAGTGGGTCAAGTGTGCCCACTTGACTTCCATGTGTCATCTTCTCATTTATTCACCCTTATCCACATCACACATACCAAGGCAAACATCCCTTCACAGCCACTTTCTCTAGCAACCCTCCATGTAAAGAAATGCCTGGGAATTTTCTTGATCATTCTCTTCTCCATAAAACACATATACACTCATTAGCCATCAAAAGAGCCTCTTTTTCTCTCAACTTTCAGCCACACTTTTGATGTGTTCTTGAGTCATTTATTCACTTATTGGTAAGTATTTCCTTCTAACTCAAGTGCTATTACATGTTTTCATAACACTCTTGGATCATCTACACAAATATTAACACGAAATCGGTCTTAGGATCATCCAAAAACTTCGTGTGTTCATCAAGTGATCTAGACTTGAAACTCATCATCTTCAATCTTCCACTCTTCAAGAAATCACTCAAGGTGAGTTCATATCCCTACATTTTCTAGTTTTCTTCAGTTTTCAGGGGGAGGGGGGGGGGGAATACAAGTTAAAACACCAAAACATATTCAAAACTCAACTTGACAGCTTATAACAGAAAAGTTGTGACCGGTTCACGAACTGTTTTTCCCAACTTAAACTTAATATTTTTCAAAACTGTTTAACATGAACATAGTTCAGGTTTATACCTTTACAATGACTACTTGCACATCTCCATACGATTTTTATACAATTTATGGTGATTTTTACAAAACTGCCTATCATTTCAGAAACGAATTCGGACCAGTCTGTGAATATGAACACTTACACATAAGTTAGAGACTTCTAAAAATCATAATAAAAATTATGCATAAAGTAGACACATTTTCTAAACTCTCAGAGTTTACGGAGTTAGTTTTCGACTTCGTATGATTTTTTCTGTGACGTTTTCAAAACAGTGTAGAAAGGGTAAAGACTAGTTACATAGCTTACCATATTAACAACACTTTGTAGTATGTTGAGCAAAGTGCATAACAATAAGTTTCCAAATGTTTGGATGCATACTTGTTAGTTTACCATCATAAACATAAATTAGTCATTCATGTTAAGGTTTTTCCTTTCATTTCGAACACATATAATAAACTACAATAAGTATAGTTTATGAATTTTCGATAAAAGCATACTACATGGAAAAGGTTTTACTCTCAAAACAAATGGGTTTTTCATATACTACATGATAAACTATAATAGTAATAATTTATGGATTTCATATCACTAATTTATTTCATAGAAGGTGATTTCATTTCCACCACGGAAGATGTTTTATACTCAAAACTATATGTAAACTAGTTAACGTAAGTTGTGAGACATTCTCTATCGTACTCTTAGGGTATGGGTTTGAAAATCTTGTAAGTTATAACCAGAGTCTCTTGTAGGGAGAGCGTTATAATTGTGTATAGATCTATATTGGTATTGACAACCCACACCCATGCTGCTTGCATGAGTCCGATCTGCCGATCGGGGGTGACAAATGTCATTTTGTTTCCGATGTCTGAAAAACGTCGCAGCAGGTCATCCGGTCGTAGTATGGTTATAACGACTCAGATAGGGAGTTAACAATCTTTCAAGTTTACAGGGAAAATTCTACTTTGAAAAGGGGTTTTATCTATTTAAAACTACTTGAACATTAATAGTATAAAACACACACTCACATTCTCGGTCTTGGGATTTAAGACTACATAACTTTTTATGAGGAAAATATTGGATTTTCTTTGGGACAATGCATTACGATTATAAATATCATAAGTACAAAACACACACCCTTATTCTCGGTCTTAGGATTTAAGGCTACATAACTTTTATAAGGAAAATAAGTGATTTTTCTTGAAGTATACATGACAAAGTACCAGATTTAATACTAAATGGCTTTCATGATATTAAAACTACGTTTCATCTAGAATTGTTAGACTTCAGCTATAATTTGTTGAGTTTGCATGTTAAAGTTATATATGAATTTAGTCGAAATCAACCTAGGATTGGTGGGCCCGCCTTACTTCCTGTTCCTTGTTTGGTTGTGGACCTAAGGCAGACCCATTACATTCGACAGTTTATTTAACTTAAATTTTATATAACTTATATATACTGGGTGATTATAAAAGGAATCTACAGGTCTTTCTAGGGTACATTATTGCATAACATAGGAGAGTTCATTTCGCGTTTAATAAAGAAAATATTGAATTTTCTGAAATCATACTCTATCGGTTTTTAGAAGGAAAACGGCTTCTTTCTCAAATAAAACTCTTATGAACTCACCAACTTAATTGTTGACACTTTTTCAAACTACTTGTATTCTTAGGAATTCAGTGAAACAGGAAATCAACCGCTTTTGAGGATGGGATGTTAAATCGTCAAACATTTCATTTTGTCATCATAGTGTAATTGATTTGAAACATGTAAAGTCATACTATGGTATAACCTTTTCAATTATATTTATGATGGTTGTATTTACTTTGAGCACTATTATACTCGTTGTTGTGATACTATACATGAAGTCCTCCACCCCCGGACGTTTCCGCCATCCTTGGTTTGGGGGTGTGACAGATTGGTATCAGAGCATTGTTTATAGTGAACTAAGTATATCGAACCACATAAGATATACAAACTATAAATGCATTGGGACTAAAGTCTCTGATTAAACATTTTCAAAATAACTATACTTTTAGAAATAAATAGTTTCTTGTTAAAAGTATAAGTGCATGCATACATACTAGTATAGTATCATATCTAGGACAACATAAAAGTTAAAAATAGAGGAGTTGTGCAATGTGAATATGCTCTGGGATATACAATCAAGTTTGGGAGGACTATAGCCTGATCAACTATATTCGTCCGAGAAGTGACTAGTATGTGCCGGGGGATAGTCATAGTGGACAACAAGTCGATCAACTTACCAACACCCATACTAGAAAATCGTTAAGAACCAAACACAACATTTAAAATACTATAGGAGTATTTTGTGGTACTATAACTTATGTGAAAACTAAACAGAATCTTACTAGTAGGTCTACAATCACTAAGTGGATACACTGAAGTTATATATAACTAGGATATCATAGACTTAGAATCTGTGATCATTGCTATACTTCATGTCCCTTGTTTGAGTAAGGTTTTGGAATATGATCACTTATTCGAAGGTCTATTATATTTTTCGTTATATGTAACTGGTATGCACCATGTCATTATAGAAGTAACTAAGGAGGATCAAACCCCTATAAGTATTTCTAGGAATATGATTATTATATGCCTCTTATCTCACCCCTATTCTCGCACGGACATCATGACAAGATTTTACTTACCAAGAGACCCCTACTTTCCGAACCCGAAGAGTTAGTAGGATGATTAGGAAAAAGAGTTGGAAGTGGAGCCAGAGGTCGACAACTCTCCTGACATAGCCAGGACTCTCGTGAACCGTTTCGACTACGTCGAACTTGTGCCCCGTTGGACAGCATTGATCGAGGGGTGGAGTCGCCATCAGCAACAGCAATTGCCATTTGGGGATGTATTGTCGTGATCAGAGTTCATTTTACTCACAATACCTTGTAGATTAGGTCTATGAGTATGTGTTGGTGCTACCCTCCTCCATGTGTAGTCCCGACTCTGCAAGTTAGTGATTACACTAGTCAAGAGATTTAACTGCGGTCCAAACTTTTCCTTGCAATAATGTGGTGTAGACCTGCATCAGGCACAAAATTTTCTCAAAAACTAAATATACAAAAATCATACAAATAAAAGGGCATGCGTATTATTTCATTGGTAGCAATACTACTAAGAATTCATAAGTTTATCATATATAGACTCTCGTTATGAACTATTTTCGGAACACCATAAAAACTGGAACACGATACACTCAGAACTAAGATAAAATAACTCCCGACGTATAAACCCCTATTCAATACTCATTATCATCTCGCCTTTTTTAAACCTCATGGTTGAAAGGAGCCTTTCCGTAGACCTATAGGGTGCGGTCATACCAGCACTAATGCACCGGATCCCATCAAAACTCCTCAGCTAAGTATGTTTGGAGAAACATAATCCTAAGCTGGGTAAAACTTAACGCCCGTACGAAACCTACTTCCACCCACTACCATAACTCCGTCTCCGGAACGTTAGCAGAAACATCAAGAATAGTTCAGTAAAGTGTGAAATTTATATATGTGTATATAAATGATAAGGGTATAACTAGAATCATCCCCACTCACGAAATCGTTTCTCCCCATGCAACAGAGTTATGTCTTCACAAGGAGGTAACCAGCCAACAAACAATGCAACAATCCTGCAGATAGACTCTGCTACTTTTCAAGCTGCGGTCACGGCAGCCGTGACAGCCGTCATGGCGCAACTCAATGCTAACAACGCCAGCAGAGGTGATGGCGGTGTTGGCAATTCTAACCACAGTAACAGTCAAGAACACCAGCGGGTGTCTACCCACGAAGACGCCTCAGACCACAAATCTAAGAACAAGAAACGAGAATTTTGGGACAAAAAGAAGCGCAACCTATCTCAAAAACGCGCTAAAAGACAACAATCGATGGCTGCCCCTGTAATTACAATATCAATCCCGACTCATGCCTCGACACTAGCCACAACGTCTGTCACTCAAGCACCGGTCAGACAATATATGGGAACACTTCCGAAGTGTATCAAGTGTAGCTACCATCACAATGGGATTTGCCGGGTGTCGCACTGTAAAAACTGCAACAAGGACGGACATACTGCTCGTTTTTGCAGGAACCAGACCCAGCACATCACTTCAATCACCTGTACCAGTGTAAGTCCAGTATGCCACCTATGCGGTAAAATGGGACACTTCAAGAGAGACCGCCCAACTAAGAGGAATGACGGGGGTGATGGGTTTTGAGCATTCTAACACTCCTAAGTGTACATGCAACCCTAAATACCTTGGATCTATGTTTTCTCTATTATACATGCAAATATGATTATCCAAGGTATTATCCTAACTAGCATACCAAAACATTGATACTAGGATAATAAAATAGATATAATACATACCTTGTTGTTGTTTCTTGACTCCATGAAGCTTGAGAGCCTAGTGCCCCAAGTGTGACACCTCAAATGGTTCACACAACATCATGAACTCTTGGAATAACCATGAGAAGAAGACATACATGTTCAAATTGGCTAGCCCTCAAAGTATGTATCACTAGTGCCAATTTCTTGAACTAAAGGGGTTCTTATATAGTATGGCTATTAGGGTTACACCATGTAACTTATGACTTTACCCATTCCTTATGCTCCATGGGTTTTAACCTCCATGGAGTATCCATGGATCACCACATGGGTTAAACCCAACATAAAGGAATCTTGCATCATGAGCCCACATATATAAGAATGAATGATTTACACAATCAATCCCCATATATTTAATTAGTCTCTTTTTGATCACTAAATTAAGTCCAAATTAATTCTTGATCAATACTAATTAAATAACATGATTTCATATTAATATATTAGAACTTATAATATATTAATATGTCACAAAATGTCTTTTCCTCATAAACGGTCTATCCAAATGTTCCGATGCCATGCAACCCAAATGGACCATGCCGAGTCGGGTCAAGTACATACCAATTATAGTTATGGACTTAGACACTAATCCAACAGTCTCCCACTTGGATAAGTCTAAAACTATTATTGCGTATGACTTCAGGAACCAACTGGCAATCGTAGCTCTCAAAAGCCGCTGTCGAACTCTGACCTTGTAGATGAACTCTGACCTTTGTCAATGACTTGTCCATTAGATAAGGGATCATATATTCCTCCATTCTAGATATCATATGGACTGACACATGGATTATAATCATTCTCTCTGTCCATTTGCTGTTTCCCGATTTCCGATTTATGACGACTGACTAATTGAACAAATCAAATCAGTCCTGGCTCGGCCGAGCACTTCCATTTGTCATCATCAAATCATCGAGGGGCCCACAGATATCGCTTTTATCCCGAAGGTAAAAGGAATGGATAAACTTCGACTCATATGGCTTGTTCTACTACTTGTTGAATCATACACAAAGGCATGTTTTATAACACCGAGTTACCGAATGCGTTTTCGTGCAATCAATGTACAACCAACTCATAGTAACAACTCATATCTCTAGGTTTGAAGAATATAAGATATTATCGTCTCATGATCACTCGTGATAAAATCCATGAAGTGATTCCAATGAGCGCGGGTTGAATCCAATACTCATAACTTATGAGCACTCATGAATGTTGTAGCAACTCTTGCTATGTCTAATGCACATTAGACAAATCATACAAGCCAAATTCATGACAGTCTTGATTCATATCTACTTCCAACATATGACTGACTGTGGATGGTTTGAATATCTTAGTCAATCAGGAAGAACGACCTAGTTATTCTGGAAGTCAAAACATGCAAAATGAAACACAATAATAATAGAATCTAATATGGTATCAAGACCTATGAACATAAATAAAACACCTTTTATTTATCACCATATGTATACACATTATTCATTGTATACTGTTTCAGCTATCAACTTTATTCTTGAATTTAAAGCAATAGTTGTCCCATGCTCCAAGCATGTACACTATGTTTTCTAAACACTAGTCATGCCATACACCAAGTATGCATACTATGTTTGTCTATGATCTTCACTTTGTGAATTAGATCAATTGAACATAAATCCAATGATCCTCTTTCACAGTCCCAAATCCTTACTGCAAATGCAAGAATTCCAAATTCATGCTATTTACTGAAATCTGTTAGATTCTAAACTTATATGCATTGATCCTCCTGTAATGATTATGCACAGAGTCAGAAAGACTTGACAACAACCATTACAGAGCATTCCAAAGGAGATCAGCTCCTTGGAAATATCCTTCTTGCATTAAGTTTCCTAATCTTACGCAGATTGAATAATTTCCAACTTTGAAACATTTCCATATTCCATTTTGACTATCACTTCTGAACAAGAGTTGCCTCTTTACAGATTATGTCAATATGGTCCTTCCAGAATTAACATTATACTTCCAACTGTCCTTGAGCAACCAATCTTTGGTAAACCTTAGATTGTCCTCGACAATTGCTTAATCGTTTTAGTCATATCCAGTTCTAGACCTTTTCCCTTCTTAATGGCCCAGGCATTTTGAAAATTTTAGAAAGGATAAATATAGCACATGTAATCGATCCTATATCCGAAGCATATGGGACACGAGTCATGATGTCTCACATAAAGACTAAACCAGTCTTTTGCTATAACATTCCCATTTCTATTTGCCAAGTTCTCATAATTCAGATTATGAAAAGGGATGCCGTAATCATAATCGAATTTTAGAACGCAAATAATGGACCCATATATAGAATTTCCTTATGTTGAGCCATTCCAACATGAAATTCATATATATATCCTTGACTAAATACGATTAAAATCTCAATCTAAGCTTTTAGAATTGAAATGAAGTATAATTTTCTCTCCCTTAATTATAGCAAAACAACCTTTTCAACCCCTGCAGCCTCACGAATTGAAACTTTTGTTTTCTATAATTAACATTGCTAACTTGCAATCTTATCATAATTATCATGCTCCCACTAACATGATGATTATTAGCATAACTATCATGCTCCCACTAGCTTCGACATGTAATCAAAAATCAGCTGGATTTCTAGAAATCAATACTTTATTGACTTTCTTACCAGAGTTCAGATTTCTGATACTAGATTGCTTTGATAAAACTTTATCAATATCATACACCTTATCTTAGATAGCTCACAGGTGTGTCTAAACAATTTTAAGAACTATGAAAAGGGATGCCGTAATCATAGTCTCGATTGTTTAGACCTTTACCACTTCTCACAAGTCCATGTTAGTGTGCCGGTTAACCACATACGCTCCACTAACGACTTTGAGAATGCAAATATCACAATTGCTATCTATATAAAATCTACTTAGTGAAAGTGTTTCCTCACCATCATTTTCATGAATCGGAGAGAAACCTTATGACACTTAGATTTTAATGGTGTATGAGTTCCTATCCATATGAATTTTGTCAAAACCATAATCACAAGACAAGGTTACTGACAAATTCACACTTATATGGATTAAACTTGTGCAATCTTAAATTCTTGCCATTTGGCAGCTCAAGGGCCTACCATTGCTTCCAAGTAGTTGTGCAACCAATTGAGAACTCTCAGAACTCCTATGCAAAGCCAACTTGAATAGGCACAGACATGTCGACAAGATAGGTTATAAACCTCAAGTCGTGTGCTAGTGAAGAACTTCAGGTTTTATTCTTGATTAGTTCTTGAGACTTTCAAGACCTTTAAGACTCCCACTGTCCTCTTGACATATAAGACTTTCTTGTCAGATATTCAAGATATAGTGTGGATTCTAATCAGGACAAACACTTCACACAATTGGCCTTAGTTGGTCTTTGTTTTATCCAAAACATCACAACTTACCAATTTCAAATGTACAAGAGTAGAAAACTTTTACTCTTACATTTGACAAGTGTTTTAAACCTTCTTTAAGACATGCCACTCAAGTTACAATCTTAGAGTATAACTCTAAGAATTGTTTTTGGAACGAAGTATAAATCATCTTCTTGATTTAACCACTTCAACAATTCATAGCTCCTCTTCTTAGCTACCAGAATGCACTTAGAGGATGAATTGTGATAAGGTCTCTTAATCATTAAGATGATTATATAACATGATACTAAAGTACTCTCCCATCTTTTCAGATTTGAGAAACTTTTATCCTTCTGCCTAATTTGATTCTTCTCATTCGTTCCGCCATACACTGAAAATTTTTTCAATGCTTCAGAATTATACTTAAGCCTGTAAGTATAACCATATTTACTAAACTTTAGTAAATCATGACGAATAGTCTTATCGATCTTTTGTGGTGGGCTTGATCAGTGCACAAGAATGTGTACTCGATCCTTTACTTGACTCACACATCCATGTGAACAAGTAGTTAGTCTTAATTTTTCCAATGCTTGAAAGTTCTTATTCATCATGCTATTCAACTTGCATGATTCCAAGTTTCTATCCAACTGAAACTTAGGTGATGAGAATCTTTCCTTATTTGGTAAATTTAGAAACTACCACAAATGAAAGAATCAAATTCATATTTCCACTCTTGCTCTTAATGGAATCTTATAAGCAACAATTTTTTCCTCAAATGCCATTTGTAAGGATATTTTAAAAAAATAAAATAAAATCATCATTTTTCCTTTTATTTTAAAAAACTTTGCGGAAATACTATCCTTACAATGCAAAAGCACATGAAAACTTTGTTGTTATTTATTCCTAAGCAATATATCATAACTCTTAAGAAGTAGCTCAAGAATCCGATCTTCAAACTATGCGATAGAAATCCATCTATGCCATCAGATTCAACATATTCTTTCTTTAAGTTTCTTCACTTTTTCTTTGATTCTTAAAACATCAACATGTGACCCAGTCACATCATGTATCAAGAATCTCAGAATAGAAACTTAGTAGAGTTAGATAGTGGACTTTACCTGAAGTAGAGTCAAACTTATTGACTTTAACATCCTTAGGTAAATTTGGCAGCTTCGCAACCAATGCCCCTTTATTTGGCAATAGACCCTTGATAATGGGACTATCTCAGACTTAGCCGTTTTCTTTACCATTTGGTCAACCGAGTTGACTATGGCCGATCCCTTTCCATTGGGAAGAGAGAGCTTTACTGGATATCCAATGTCATCATTGTCAATGTCCATAAAGTTTTAGGAAGTTGATCTTAGCAAATAGATAAGATCATTAAGGGTCTTGTCATAGTCTGTTTCATAGGAGTCCCAAAGGAACTCACTATGTGACTTTGAAAGTGATTGATCATCAGCTTCCTCTAGACTTTGACACCCAACTCTCCCGGCTTGTCAATATGTGACTACATCTCCAAGATGTGATCACACATAGACCTTTGCTTGCCAATGGGGCTTGAGTGACCTTAAACTTTTCAGGAACTTGTGGGTTAGGGAGAATAATTGGAGGAGGTGAAAGAAGTATGATTTCCATAGGACATCATCTTCATTTAGGAAAGTTTGTTTCAAGAGATTTGGGAAGATCATCTTTTGGGAGATATTCAAGATAGTTGATTTATAGTCCTTAATATAACACCCAATATGAAATATTAAGGCTAGGACCCAACAACCTATTTATAACTGGAAGAGGGATGCCGTAATCCAAGTTATAAAATAGTTGAAGGTAGGTAAATGACGATTTACCAATTTCCACCATGAAAAACGAAATATAATTAAGTTTTAATTGGATTTGAAACTCCTAGATCTTTTGAGATACATTGAACTTTCAATGGCATGTTTGAATCTCGATTGTGCCCTCTCAAGTTTGTGACTGGGATGCCGAGGATCACAAACAAGGTGTGAATAACCATACAAATTGACTTGGTACCCTCAACAATATTACCTAATCGATGTGCCGGTTAACCACACACGCTCCACCGATCTATAATAGAGTCAAGTTACCCTTTGCCACTCTTACTAGTCCATGTTAGTGTGTCGGTTAACCACACACGCTCCACTAACGACTTGGTAAGGTACAAAGTGTAATTTTATGGGCTAGCACCAATTTCACATTTTCCTAAGTAACTAATATTGGGAATTTATAAGCGTTTAGTTACTTAGTATTTATCATTAATACTTTTAATGAAGGGAGAATTATAGTCCTTGTCCTACCCGTTCGGCTAACGACCCTCCACCAGTCAAGGAAGCGGTGGGTGAGAGTGGACACCCATTAAACTGCCATTTTATAGGCAGTAACCTTATACCCCCCTTATAGACCGGCTTCGTGAATGAGGCCTACTAACGGTAAGACTGACTTTATCTTATACATATCTATATAATTAAAATTATAATAATAGTATAAGGGTTTGAATTTTAACTTTTAAAATTCTAAGGGCTAACTTGGAATTAAAGTATTCATAAGTGAAACTTTTCAAATTCCAAAACTTGAGGGCAAGTTTTGAAACTATTCAAAACTAATTAATTCCATAACTTATGTGTTTAAATTAGTTTTAATTAAAAAACTCTTCAAGTTCCATAACTTGAGGACAAGTTATGGAAGACTTTAAACTAATAAAAGAATGTAACTTTTTCTTTATTTTATAACTTATGGAATTAATTAAGGTTACACATTTTATTACTTAATGAAGTGACTCTTAAACCTCCATAACTTGAGGACAAGACTCTTCATTTTTTGTAACCATTGCCAACTTTTATGAGTTTTATGAAACTTAAATGTGACTTTTCATATAACTTGAGGACAAGTTACAAAAACACATTTTAGAATCAACTCTTAGATTAAAATGGATTGAAAAGACATAATCAATTACATTTTCTATTAATCTAAGCAACTCATAAGAACAAGATAATTCAAATCAAACTTTTTCATGTAATTAGCCTAATCACTAAACTAATACAAAACATGAATCTATTGACAATTATCTTTGAAATTGGATTAGCATGAACATTACCACATCAAAAACAAGTTTATAAGTCCAAAAACAGCTTAGGGTAATGTTCCTAGTCCATTTCTAGCCAAAAACCTCGAAAATATGCTGTCTGGGGCTCCTACTCGTCGAGTGTATCAACCTACTCGCCGAGTAGGATGATTTTCTTCATGTACTCGGCGAGTTCATCAGTGGACTCGGCGAGTACAGTGCCCAGAATGCCCAAAATTCGACTTTTTCAGCATTTTTCAGCAATTTCCATCAAGTATAATTGAAAACAAACCTGGCTCTGATACCACTGATGGGTTTTGAGCATTCTAACACTCCTAAGTGTACATGCAACCCTAAATACCTTGGATCTATGTTTTCTCTATTATACATACAAATATGATTATCCAAGGTATTATCCTAACTAGCATACCAAAACATTGATACTAGGATAATAAAATAGATAGAATACATACCTTGTTGTTGTTGCTTGACTCCATGAAGCTTGAGAGCCTAGTGCCCCAAGTGTGACACCTCAAATGGTTCACACAACATCATGAACTCTTGGAATAACCATGAGAAGAAGACATACATGTTCAAATTGGCTAGCCCTCAAAGTATGTATCACTAGTGCCAATTTCTTGAACTAAAGGGGTTCTTATATAGTGTGGCTATTAGGGTTACACCATGTAACTTATGACTTTACGCATTCCTTATGCTCCATGGGTTTAACCTCCATGGAGTATCCATGGATCACCACATGGGTTAAACCCAACATAAAGGAATCTTTGATCATGAGCCCACATATATAAGAATGAATGATTTACACAATCAATCCCCATATATTTAATTAGTCTCTTTTTGATCACTAAATTAAGTCCAAATTAATTCTTGATCACTACTAATTAAATAACATGATTTCATATTAATATATTAGAACTTATAATATATTAATATGTCACAAAATGTCTTTTCCTCATAAACGGTCTATCCAAATGTTCCGATGCCATGCAACCCAAATGGACCATGCCGAGTCGGGTCAAGTACATACCAATTATAGTTATGGGCTTAGACACTAATCCAACAGGGGGAACAGGAGGAGTGTGGCAAACAAGCTAGCAGGAGCAACAAGGAACCTTATTAGGACTTTTGTAATGATTCCAACAACAAAAACGTTTAAGTACCATATGTTTGTAATGAATTTGGTATGTTTTCTAAAATTACCGTATATCAAAAAGTAGTTAAAATACTCTCTCGTTCAATCAAATCAAAGACACTTATATATGATCTTAGGATCATTACCAGTGAGCTGGGATAACTTGGTATATACATCAGGGTTAATCATAATCAAAATACTACAGACTTAAAGCAAATAATTCCGTCATGCCCCCTATCCCATGTCTAGTAGTGGGATTAGGGTAGAGCCACCCACTCGATAGGTTCATCAATACCAGTTTACATACGACTTGCATATACCGATCGATCATAGAATGATCGGTCGGGGATCATGATATAAGGAATCACTACTAGTATTCAGAACACACTCACTACCAGTGCTGGCTGTTGTGGTATGAATCATTTGCAGTAACAATAAAATCGATCAAAACGAAACACCCTAACAAGAATCACATGATACTCTATCTCCCTAACGAATAATTCGTACGAATACAACTTAACACATGTATTACTAAAAAGATATGTTGTCGTCATTCGATGTCGATTGGTATAGTCCTCACTTTCCCGATTAAATGGCTACGAAAAGACCCTTCACCTAAACCCTCGTCTCTTATAAACGCAAATCCAACACGGACCTTCGGGTCATCTCTCGCTGCGAAACCCCAAGACACTCACCAGATGAGTATTATACCTTCCGAAACCTTTCCACAAGTATTTCCAGAAAACCCTTCGAGAATATCACACCTATAATAGGACAAGATCAAGCACAGAAGCTTGGGACGAATACGATTAGTCTATCACTACTAAGTGTATACGCAAGGATAATACATAATTAAGATTCTATGGACATTGGATGTGTGTTTCCGCCATATTTCCTGTTCCTTGTCTGCTTGTGGACTTGGGGCAGAGTCACCCATCCAACTGTCTTACCAATCCTAATACGACCTATATACGCAAGTTAATGATAGATGGACCAGGTACGAGTCCTACCATGAACTTCGAGACAAGGCTACCCAGGAGTGCGAGTGAACGTTCTACCATCCAAATAAGTCTAGTCTCGTAAACCGAACCCATATGCTTCCTACCGATCTAATCAAACGAGAAACACTAAAGCAGGCCCTATGCAGCGCACCGAGGAGAAGTTATCACTTATGACTTAGTACAAATTCGAGAAGGGATGAAAGCATCTCGAAACCGAAAAAGAGCTACACAGATAAGCAACGCAAACCCTCAGAATTGCGGATTGGTGACCGAGTTCTACTAAAGGCCTCACCATTGAGAAGAATGATATGTTTTGATAAACATGGGAAACTAAACCCAAGGTACATCGGGCCATTCAAAATCCTTGCTAGGATTGGCCCAGTAGCATACAAACTCCGACTGTCACAAGCACTTAATAATGCGCACCTAACCATCCACGCGTCAAACTTAAAGAAATGTATGTCCGACGAGACTCTTGTGATACCTCCCGACAAAATCAAAGACGCATCCCTGTTGCGAAGGTCCGTTGGAACGTAAAAGGAGGACCCGAGTTCACCTGGGAACGCAAAGACCAAATGAAACAAAAGTACCCACATCTATTCCCCAACCCTTGAAGTCCCACTCAAAATTCAAATTTCGGGACGAAATTCCTTCTAACGGGGGGATAATGTGACAACCGTCAAATTCAAGTCAAAGTCAACAAGTCAAGGTCAACAAGTCAAACCGGTCAAACTAAATTAGTATTTGTATGCTACAAGTTATTCTATGTATAAAAATGTGCATTTGTATGTCAAGAATTCATGTGTCTCGAAGAATCTATGTGTTTAGTAATGTAAAAACCATAAAAAGGGAGTTAAACACCTCAAAACACGACTAAGGACCCTTTTGGGGACTTAAAACAATCATAAACGAAGCATAACGAGGATTTACGAACCTTGCATCACGAGATTATACGATAATAATGGCTAAGATTAAATCTCTCCCAAATCTCTCCAAGTATGTGAAATCTCTCCCAAATCTCTCCAAGTATGTGAAATCTCTCCCAAATCTCACCAAGTATGTGAAATCTCTCCAAGTATGTGAAATCTCTCCCAAATCTCTCCATGTATGTGAAATCTCTCCCAAATCTCTCCAAGTATGTGAAATCTCTCCCAAATCTCTCCAAGTATGTGAAATCTCTCCAAGTATGTGAAATCTCTCCCAAATCTCTCTGAAAATCTCTCTCAACTTTTTATAGTCATCCCGACCCTTAACTTGGCCAAAAACCGCTTGAAACGGAGAGTTATATCGAAAAACAGCTATTTAGGGCCAAAACCCTTCTTAGGAACCGAACCTCTTAGGGCCGAACCCTTCTAATGGGACCGAACCCTCCTGTTATAACCGAACTTGTCAGAAGCACCTTCTCGGACCGAAGCTCAGCAGACCGAACCGAGACCCTCAGACCTTCGGTCCCTCCCCCTCGCACCTTCGGTCCCTTCTCCTCCTCTCGGTTCCTTCTTTCCCTTCTCTCGGTTCTCACTCTCTTAGAGCCGAACCTCGCAGGTTCGGTCCATATTGCCCGGTTTTCGACCACTTTCGCTTCCTAAGCTCGTTTTTGGCGTTTTTGACAGAATTTTTTCACCAAATTCATATTTTTATCGTTTTTAACCCCCAGAACTCATATTTTATTTATTTTTCAAGGATTTATTAATTAAAATCATTATTTTATGTTAAGAGGAGTATTCTACCCCACAAGTGGGTCAAGTGTGCCCACTTGACTTCCATGTGTCATCTTCTCATTTGTCCACCCTTATCCACATCACATAAACCAAGGCAAACATCCCTTCACCCTAGCCACTTGCTCTAGCAACCCTCCATATAAAGAAATGCCTGGGAATTTCCTTGATCATTCTCTTCTCCATAAAACACATATACACTCCTTAGCCATCAAAAGAGCCTCTTTTTCTCTCAACTTTCAGCCACACTTTTGATGTGTTCTTGAGTCA
Source organism: Lactuca virosa (assembly GCF_052849685.1). Classification (NCBI taxonomy): domain Eukaryota; kingdom Viridiplantae; phylum Streptophyta; class Magnoliopsida; order Asterales; family Asteraceae; genus Lactuca; species Lactuca virosa. The sequence goes on from NC_136426.1 coordinate 274,781,949, forward strand.
TTTATTCACTTCTTGGTAAGTATTTGCTTCTAACTCAAGTGCTATTACATGTTTTCATAACACTCTTGGATCATCTACACACATATTAACACGGAATCGTTGTTAGGATCATCCAAAAACTTCGTGTGTTCACCAAGTGATCTAGACTTGAAACTCGTCATCTTCAATCTTCCACTCTTCAAGAAATCACTTAAGGTGATTTCATACCCCTACATTTTCTAGTTTTCTTCAGTTTTCAGGGGGGGGGGGAATACAAGTTAAAACACCAAAACATATTTAAAACTCAACTTGACAGCTTACAACAGAAAAGTTGTGACTGGTTCACGAACTGTTTTACCCAACTTAAACTTAATATTTTTCAAAACTATATAATGTGCACATAGTTCAGATTTATACCTTTAAAATGAATACTTGCACATCTCCATCCGATTTGTATACAATTTATGGTGATTTTTACAAAACGGCCTATCATTTCAGAAACGAATTTGGACCAGTCTGTGAATATAAACAATTTCACATAAGTTAGAGACTTCTAAAAATCATAATAAAAATTATGAATAAACTAGACACATTTTCTAAACTCTCAGAGTTTACGGAGTTAGTTTTCGACTTCGTATGATTTTTCTATGACGTTTTCAAAACAGTGCAGAAAGGGTAAAGACTAGTTACATAGCTTACCATATTAACAACACTTTGTAGTATGTTGAGCAAAGTGCATAACAATAAGTTTCCAAATGTTTGGATGCATACTTGTTAGTTTACCATCATAAACATAAATTAGTCATTCATGTTAAGGTTTTTCCATTCATTTCGAACACATATAATAAACTACAATAAGTATAGTTTATGAATTTTCGATAAAAGCATATTACATGGAAAAGGTTTTACTCTCAAAACAAATGGGTTTTTCATATACTACATGATAAACTATAATAGTAATAATTTATGGATTTCATATCACTAATTTATTTTCATAGAAGGTGATTTTACTTCCACCACGGAAGATGTTTTATACTCAAAACTATATGTAAACTAGTTAACGTAAGTTGTGAGACATTCTCTATCGTACTCTTAGGGTACGGGTTCGAAAATCCTGTAAGTTATAACCAGAGTCTCTTGTAGGGAGAGCGTGATAATTGTGTATAGATCTATATTGGGATTGACAACCCACACCCATGTTGCTTGCATAAGTCCGATCTGTCGATCGGGGGTGACAAATGTCATTTTGTTTCCGACGTCTGAAGAACGTTGCAGCAGGTCATCCGATCGTAGTATGGTTATAACGACTCATATAGGGAGTTAACAATCTTTCATGTTTATAGGGAAAATTCTACTTTGAAAAGGGGTTTTATCTATTTAAAACTACTTGAACATTAATAGTATAAAACACACACTCACATTCTCGGTCTTGGGATTTAAGACTACATAACTTTTTATAAGGAAAATATTGGATTTTCTTTGGGAAAATGCATTACGATTATAAATATCATAAGTATAAAACACACATTCATATTCTCGGTCTTGGGATTTAAGGCTACATAACTTTTATAAGGAAAATAAGGGATTTTTCTTGAAGTATACATGACAAAGTACCAAATTTAATACTAAATGGCTTTTATGATATTAAAACTATGTTTCATCTAGAATTGTTAGACTTCAGCTATAATTTGCTGAGTGTGCATGTTAAAGCTGTATATGAATTTAGTCGAAATCAACCTAGGATTGGTGGGCCCGCCTTACTTCATGTTCCTTGTTTGGTTGTGGACCTAAGGCAGACCCATTATATTTGACAGTTTATTTAACTTAAATTTTATATAACTTATATACACTGTGTGATTATAAAAGGAATCTACAGGTCTTTCTAGGGTACATTATTGCATAACATAGGAGAGTTCATTTCGCGTTTAATAAAGAAAATACTGAATTTTCTGAAATCATACTCTATCGCTTTTTACAAGGAAAACGGCTTCTTTCTCAAATAAAACTCTTATGAACTCACCAACTTAATTGTTAACACTTTTTCAAACTACTTGTATTCTCAGGAATTCAGTGAAAAGGGAAATCAACCGCTTTTGAGGATGGGACGTTAAATCGTCAAACATTTCATTTTGTCATCATAGTGTAATTGATTTGAAACATGTAAACTCATACTATGGTATAACTTTTTCAATTATATTTATGATGGTTGTATTTACTTTGAGCACTATTATACTCGTTGTTGTGATACTATACATGAAGTCCTCCACCCCCGGACGTTTCCGCCATCCTTGGTTTGGGGGTGTGACATGACTCGCCGAGTCCTATAAGTGACTCGCCGAGTCACTCTATGTCCAATTCAATTCAAACGATCTTAGTCGAGCAAAAAGCATCCAGGACCCAGATCTAACCTTCTAGGATCGAAATAACAAGCAAAGCCTCTGCCTTTACATCCATGCATGGACCTTTTTGCTCAAAAGGCCATAACAACCTCTTTAACCTTTCATAGTGAGTTCTAATGGAATAAAGCTTGCACCTTTATGTCTTAACCACCCTAAATACTTCTAGATCTGAAAGGATCTAGCTTGGGGACGTCCAAATCCCAAAAGCAACCATTCTTGGACCAAAATCTTCTTAAAAGGGGAAAAGAATAGATCTACCAAACTAATGATCAAGTTAGAGACTTGATTACCAGAAAATGATGAGATTGAGAGCTACTTCTGGATCCACAAGCCTTTCCTTGAGCCTTCAAGTTTCCTCTTCATCTTCTTGAATTCAAGAAGACAAACTACCCTCAAAATGGCTCACAAGCATTAGGGTTTCGAGATCTAGGGTTCTGGTCTTGGAGGTTGGGAAATGAGACCATGAGAAGGAGAATAAGATGCTTAAATAGGGTACCAAGTCACGAAATTAGGGTTTCCAAACCCAGGCCAGACTCGCCGAGTCAGTCCCCTGACTCGCCGAGTCGGCCACTTAATCCGCGACACGGGACTCGGTCCTACTCGTCGAGTTCCTCCCTGGACTCGACGAGTAGACCTCTTGACTTCGGGTTTTTCCTTTCCTTTCTAGGTCTTCTGAATTCGGGGTGTTACATAACTAGAACATCAGCAACCATCACCTGATCCCCAACCCACGTATCTAGTACATAAGCCAAATAACCTGCACACCCATGCTGAATATACTGTCGAGCCTTGGCTACCGAACAAAACCCTGAACCCATCCTGGTACCCTCTCCATAAATAACCAGTTCTCCCCCACTTGGAGTTCAAACTACCACACGTTGATCCTCACAGTCGATCATGGCACCTAAACGGCTCAGCCAATCCATACCCACAATCACGCAGATATCCCCCATGGGAATAGGAATCAAATCGATCGGAAAAGATACTCTGAAGATCTCCATCATGCAACCCTGATAAACCAAAGAAGCAGAAACCCTGTGTTTGTTGGCGATAGAAACTCGCAACGGACACTCCAACTCCCTATGGGCATAGCAAACTCCATACTAAAAGACCGAGAAACAAAGGACTGACTCGCACCCGATTCGGACAACACTAAAGCAGGCAAGGAGTTCACTAGAAATGTACCTACCAAAGGTACAAATATATAAACATAAAACAAACATAATCAATAAGATAAGGGATAGAAACATACCAGTCATAACATCTGGTGCTGCCCTGGCCTCCTCGGCAGTCAGCTGGAAAGCGCGACCTCGAGCCCTCGGGGGCTCCGCCCTGCGCTAACTCCTGTCAGTGATCCTCAAAGTAGCCGCCGCTAGAGCCAGCGTTCGCATCGAAGCGAGTGATGGACAGTTGGCCTTCACATGACCAACCTGGTCTCAATGATAACAAATCCTAGAGCTGAGTGTTGGAGTCTGCTGGCGGTAATCCCTCGCCATGTGGCCTTGTCTGCCACAATTATGGCACCTAGACAATGATAGAAAAGCACCCTCGTGCGCCTTGCCGCACTTCCCGCAAGTGCGGCCCTTTTGGCCCCAGGATCTGACATCAGTGGTCTTAAACCGCTTTGGCGCAGGCTGCGAATGCTCCGGGGCCGACCTCTGCTCTCTTGTCTGCAAATCAATCTCAATCTTACGCCGCCTAGCGGCCTCCTGCATCTCCAACAATGAACCATTGTGTTGTGTAGAAACAAACTGTCTGATTTCCGTCTTGAGCATGGTCAAGTAACGGGTCATCTGAGCCTGCTCAGATGCAGCAAACTCAGGGCAGAACATAGCTCTCTCCATGAACATCTTGGTGATCTCCGTCACCGTCTCAGAACCGTGTCACAAATCTAGATACTCCTGTGCTAACCTCTCACACTCCACCAGCAGAACATATCGGGAGCGGAAGATCTTAGAAAACTGCTCGCAAGTCACAGCAGCTCTCTCCTCAACAGAATAAGAACTAGTAGTGAGCCTCCACCAATCCTTCGCTCTGGACCTCAGAAGGTTCAGAGCGCACCTGGCCTTCTGGTCAGCAGGGCATAAACAAGTAAAGAAACATCTCTCCACATCAGATAGCCACCTCATGGCTATGATCGGGTCCTGACAGATTCATGGCTCTAATACATGAACTCGTCGAGTTTTCCTCCAGAACTCGTCGAGTTTCAAGTCCTGACAGATTCTTGGCTTCGAAAAATCAGTTGCATCAAGTATAATTGAAAACAGCCCTAGGCTCTGATACCACTGTTGGGTTATGAGCATTCTAACACTCATATGGTGTACATGCAACCCTAAATACCTTGGATCTATGTTTTCTCTAATATACATGCAAATGCTAATATTCCAAGGTATTACCCTATCTAGCATACAATCATAGATACTTGGGTAATAATATAGATAGAATACATACCTTTTGTAATGTAGCTGGACTCCATGGGGCTTGAGTGCCTAGTGCCTCAAATGTGACACCTGAAATGGCTCACACAACATCAAATGCTCTTGGAATAACTTAGAGAGAAATCCACACTTCAAGGAATCGGCTAGCCCTTCTTTTACACACACTAGTGGCTGATTTTGGTGAATAATATGATGCTTATATAGTATGTTACAATTAGGGTTACACCATATAAACCCTAATTGTCATGACCTTTCATTTCCATGACCCATGGGTTAAGTAACCTCCATGGAGCATCCATGGAGCATCCTATGGGTTTAACCCAACTTGATTATCCATGGAGCTTTGGCCCACTATATAAGTTATGGGATGATTTACACAATCAACCCATATATTTAATTAGTCTTGTTTTGATCACATAATTAATTCTAAATTAATTCTTGATCAATACTAATTAAATATTATTATTCTTATTATTAATATATTAGAACTTATAATATATTAATAACCATAAGTGTCTTATTTCTCTCATTTAGTCTATCCAATTGCATGATGCCATGCAACCCAAATGGACCATACCTGGTCGGGTCAAGTACATACCAAATATAGTTATGGACTTAGACACTAATCCAACAGTCTCCCACTTGGATAAGTCTAAAACTATTATTTCGTATGACTTCAAGAACCAACTGGCAATCGTAGCTCTCAAAAGTCGCTGTCGAACTCTGACCTTGTAACTGAACTCTGACCTTGTCAATGACTTGTCCATTAGATAAGGGATCATATATTCCTCCATTCTAGATATCATATGGACTGAGACATGGATTATAACTCATTCTCTCTGTCCATCTGTTGTTTCCTGATTTCCGATTCACGATGACTGACTGATTGAACAAATCAAATCAGTCCTGGCTTGGCCAAGCACTCACATGTGTCATCACTAAATCATCGAGGGGCCCACCGATATCGCTTTTATCCCGAAGGTAAAAGGAATGGATAAACTTCGACTCATATGGCTTGTTCTACTACTTGTTGAATCATACACAAAGGCACGTTTTATAACATCGAGTTACCAATGCGTTTTCGTGCAATCATTGTACTATCAACTCATAGTAACAACTCATATCTCTAGGTTTGAAGAATATACGATATTATCATCTCACGATCACTCGTGATAAAATCCATGAAGTGATTCAAATGAGCGCGGGTTGAATCCAGTACTCAGAACTTATGAGCACTCATGAGTGTTGTAGCACCACTTTGTCCACCAACTTGGACCTCTACAAGCCAACCCATGACAGTCTTGATTCATATCTACTTCCAACATATGACCGACTGTGGATGGTTTGAATAACTTAGTCATTCAGGAAGAATAACCTAGTTTATTCTGGAAGTCAAAACATGCAAAATGAAACACAAAAATAAATGAATCTAATATGGTATCAAACTATGAATATAAATAAAACACTTTTTATTTATCACCATACTGATTACTCATTATTCATTGTTTCGGTTTTATCAACTTTATACTTGAATTTAGAAAACACTAGTTGTCCCATGCTCCAAGCATGTACACTATGTTTTTCTAAGAAATAGCTTTGCAATACATCAAGTATGCACTCTATGTTTGTCTATGATCCTTACTTTGTGAAATAGACTAATTGAACATAATTTCAATGATTCTAATTTCACACTTCCAAATCCTTATCGAAAAATGTGAGAATTTCAAATTCCTATCATTTATCGAAATCTGTTTAGATTTTAAACTTATATGTACTGACCCTCCTGTCATGAATATGTACAAAGTCACAAAGACTTGTCAACAATCATTATAAGGTATTCCAATGGAGTTCAACTCCATGGAAACTAAGTCTCATATTCAAAGTACATTGCTTTGAACATGCTTCTTGCATTAAGTTTTCTAATCTTACACAGATAACTTCCACCTATGGAGACAACTCCATATTCTCATTTTGACTATCACTTCTGAACAAGAGATGCCTCTTTTCAGAATATGTCAATATGGTCCTTCCAAAATTAGCACTATACTTCTAACTGTCCCTGAGCAACTAATCTTTGGTAAACCTTAGATTGTCCTCGACAATTGCTTAATCCTTATAGTCATATCCAATTCTAGACCTTTTCCCTTCTTAATGCCCCAAGCATTTGGAAAATTTTAGAAAGGACAAATATTATAGCACATGCAATCGATCCTGTACCCAAAGCAAATGAGACACGATTCATGATGTCTCACATAAAGACATGATTCTAGACCAGTCTTTTGCTACAATAATTTTTGTTTGCCATGTTTTCAAATTTGACTATGAAGAGGGATGCCGTAATCATAACCGAATTTTGAGAACGCAATATATAGAATTTCCTTAAGTTGAACCAATCCAACATGAAATTCATATATATATTCTTGACTAAAATGATTAAAATCTCAATCTAAGCCTTTTAGAATTGAAATGAAGTATAATTTTCTCTCCCTTAATTATAGCAAAACAACCTTTTCAACCCTTGCAACCTCACGAGTTGAACTTTTGTTTTCTATAATTAACATTGCTAACTTGCAATACGTATCATAATTATCATGCTCCCACTAACATGATGATTATCAGCATAATACTTATGCTCCCACTAGCTTTGACATGTATTCAGAAATTAATGGACTTCTAGAAATCAATACTTTATTGACTTTCTTACCAAAGTTCAAATTTCTGATACTAGATTGCTTTGATAAGACTTTATCAAAATCATACACCTTATTGTAGATAGCCCACTGGTGTGTCTAAACAATTTAAGAACTATGAAAAGGGATGCCGTAATCATAGTCTCAACTGGTTAGACCTTTGCTATTTCTCATAAGTCCATGTTAGTGTACTCTCCTAACGACTTTGAGAATGCAAAGATTACTATCTACTTAAAAAAGCTACTTAGTGAAAGTGTTTCCTCACCATCATTTTCATGAATCGGAGAGAAACCTTATGACACTTAGATTTTTATGGTGTATGAGTTCCTACCCATATGAATTTGTCAAAACCATAATCACAAGACAAGGTTAGTGACAAATCCAAACTCATATGGATTGAACTTGTGCAATCTTAAGTTCTTGCCACCTGGCAGCACAAGGGCCTGCCATAGCTTCCAAGTAGTTGTGCAACCAATTGAGAACTCTCAGAACTACTATGCAAAGTCAACTTGAACAGGCACAGAAATGTCAACACGATAGGTTATACACCTCAAGTCGTGTGCTAGTGAAGAATTCCAGGTTTTATTCTTGATTAGGTCTTGAAACTTTCAAGAGCTTTAGGACTCCCACTGTCCTCTTGACATATAAGACTCACTTGCCAAATATACAAGAGATAGTGCGAATTCTTTATCAAGACAAACACTTCACACACTTGGTCTAAGTTGGTCTCTGTTTTATCCAAAACATCACAACTTACCAATTTCAAATGTACAAGGGTAGATAACCTTTCACTCTTCCATTTGACTAGTGTTAATAAACCTTATTTAAGATATGTCACTCAAGTTACAATTTTGGAGTATGACTCTAAGAATTGTTTTAGAACGAAGTATGACTCATCTTTTTTATTTAACCATTTCAACAATTCATGACTCCTCTTCTTAGTCATAAAAATGCACTAAGATGACCTTAGAGGATCAATTGTGATATGGTATCTTAATCATTAAGATGATCATAAACATGATACTAAAGTACTCTCCCATCTTTTCAGATTTGAGAAACTTTTATCTTTCTGCCAAATTTGATTCTTCTCATTCGTTCTGCCATACATTGAAGTATTTTCAATGTTTTTCAGAATTATACTTAAACTTTGAAGTATAACCATATTTACTAAGCTTTAGTAAATCATGACGAATATTGTTTGTGGTGGACCTGACCAGCACACACCCAAGTGTACCCGATCCCTTTGTCCTTCCCTTGACTAATATATACATGTGAACAAGGAATTAGTCTTAATTTTCCAAAGATGAAAATTCTCATTCATCATACTATACAACTTGCATGATTCCAAGTTTCGGGCCAATTTAAACTTGGGTGATGAGAAACGTTCCTTATTTGATAAATTTAGACACTACCACAAATGAAAGAATCAAAACCATTTTCCTATATTACTAGCAATGGAATCATAAAAGCAACAAATCTTTTTTTCCACAAATGCCATTGTAAGGATACTTAAAATAAATAAAATCAAAAATTTCCTTTTATTTTAAAAACTTTGCGGAAAAACTTATCCTTACAATCCATATGAAAACCTTGTTGTTATCTATTCCTAAGCAATGTGTCATAACTCCTAAGTAACAGCTCAAAAATTCTGATACAATCGAAGTCCATCTTCGCGATCAGAATCAACATATACTTCCTTAAAGCTTTCTCTCTTTTCTTTGATTCTTATAACATCAACATGTGACCCAGTCACATCATGTAATAAGAATCTCCAAGTAGGAACTTAATAGAGTTAGACAATGGACTTTACCTGAAAGAAAGTCAAACTTATTGACTTTACCATCCTTAGGTAAGTTTGGCAGCTTCGTAACCAAAGCCCCTTCCTTTGGCAATAGAAACATATGGACCCTTAGGTAATAGTACATGGGACTATCTCAGACTTAGCCTTTCTCTTTACCATTTGGTCAACCAAGTTGACTATGGCCAATCCCTTTCCATTGGGAAGAGAATGCTTTTCTGGATTTCCTGTGTCACTATTGTCCCTGTCCATAACGTTTTGGGAAGTCGATCTTCTAATTAAATTTTCTTTACTAGCCTTCCAAATCATTGCTGATTCAGCAGTACCAAGCAAATAGATAAGATCATTAAGGGTCTTGTCATAGTCTGTTTCATAGGAGTCCCAAAGGAACTCACTATGTGACTTAGAAAGTGATTGAACAACCAACTTTCTCAAGACTTTTACACCCAACTCTCCCGGCTTGTCAATATGTGACTTCATCTCCAAGATGTGATCACACCTAGACCTTGCCTTGCCAATAGGGCTTGAGTGACCTTGAACTTTTCAAGAACTTGTGGGTTAGGGAGAATAACTGGAGGAGGTGAAAGAAGTAAAGTTCTAAGAGATTTGGGAAGATCATAGATGTCTGAACTTAGACATCTTTTGGGAGATATTCAAGATAGTTGATCTAAAGTCCTTAATATGACACCCAATATGAAATATTAAGGCTAGGACCCAACAAACTATTTTATAACTTAGAAGAGGAATGCCGTAATCCAAGCTATAAAATATTTGAAGGTAGGTGAATGACGATTCACCAATTTCCACCAAGATAAACGAAATGTATTATTAGGTTTTAATTGGATTTGAAACTCCTAGATCTTTTGAGATTCAATGAACTTTTCAATGGCATGTTTCAATCTCGAGTGTGCCCTTCAGGTTTTGTGAATGGGATGCCGAGGATCACAAAACAAGGTGTGAAGTAACCATGCAAATTACTTGGTACCCTTAAGTGTTTACCCCTCAATCGATGTGCCGGTTAACCACACACGCTCCATCGATACTATGATAAACATTAAGTTACCCTTTGCCTACCTTGTTAAGTCCAGGTTAGTGTGCTGGTTAACCACACACGCTTCACTAACGGCTTAAACAAAGTGCAAAGTGTAATTTCATGGATTAGCACCTTATTCACATTTTCCTAAGTAACTAAGATTGGGAATTTATAAGTGTTTAGTTACTTAGTATTTATCATTAATACTTTTAATGAAGGGAGAATTATAGTCTTTGTCCTACCCATTCGGCTAACGACCCTCCACCAGTCAAGGAAGCGGTGGGTGAGAGTGGACACCCATTAAACTGCCATTTTATAAGCAGTAACCTTATACCTCCCTTATAGATCGGCTTCGTGAATGAGGCCTACTAATGGTAAGACTGACTTTACTCTTATACATATATATAAATATTATTAACTTATAATATTATAAAGTATAAGGGTTGAATTTAACTTTTAAAATTCTAAGGGCTAAGTAGTTTTAATTAAAAGACTCTTCCAGTTCCATAACTTGAGGACAAGTTATGGAAGACTTTAAACTAATAAAAGAATGTAACTTTTCTTTTTTTTGTAACTTATGGAATTAATTAAGGTTACATATTTTATTACTTAATGAAGTGACTCTTGAATCTCCATAACTTGAGGACAAGACTCTTCATTTTTGTAACCATTGGCAACTTTTATGAGTTTTAAGTAACTTTAATGTGACTTTTCATGTAACTTGAGGACAAGTTACACAAACACATTTTAGAATCAATTCTTAGATTAAAATGGATCAAAGACACATAATCAATCAACCTTTTCTATTAATCTAAGCAACTCATATGAACAAGATAATTGGAATCAAACTTTTTCATGTAATTAGAATAACACTTAAACTAATACAAAACATGAATCTATTGACAATTATCTTTGAAATTGGATTAGTATTAACATTACCACATCAAAAATAGGTTTACAAGTCCAAAAACAGCTTTTGGTAATGTTCCTAGTCCAATTCCAGCCAAAAACACGAAGATGTGCATTCTGGGACACAAAATCGTCGAGTTCTTAATGGAACTCGTCGAGTTCAAGCTCTAATACATGAACTCGTCGAGTTTTCCTCCAGAACTCGTCGAGTTTCAGGTCCTGACAGATTCTTGGCTTCGAAAAATCTGTTGCATCAAGTATAATTGAAAACAGCCCTAGGCTCTGATACCACTGTTGGGTTATGAGCATTCTCACACTCCTATGGTGTACATGCAACCCTAAATACCTTGGATCTATGTTTTCTCTAATATACATGCAAATGCTAATATTCCAAGGTATTACCCGATCTAGCATACAATCATAGATACTTGGGTAATAATATAGATAGAATACATACCTTTTGTAGTGTAGCTGGACTCCATGGGGGTTGAGTGCCTAGTGCCTCAAATGTGACACCTCAAATGGCTCACACAACATCAAATGCTCTTGGAATAACTTAGAGAGAAATCCACACTTCAAGAAATCGGCTAGCCCTTCTTTTACACACACAGTGGCCGATTTTGGTGAATAATATGATGCTTATATAGTATGTTACAATTAGGGTTACACCATATAAACCCTAATTGTCATGACCTTTCATTTCCATGACCCATGGGTTAAGTAACCTCCATGGAGCATCCTATGGGTTTAACCCAACTTGATTATCCATGGAGCTTTGGCCCACTATGTAAGTTATGGGATGATTTACACAATCAACCCATATATTTAATTAGTCTTGTTTTGATCACATAATTAATTCTTAATCAATAATAATTAAATATTATTATTCTTATTATTAATATATTAGAACTTATAATATATTAATAACCATAAGTGTCTTATTTCTCTCATTTAGTCTATCCAAGTGCATGATGCCATGCAACCCAAATGGACCATGCCTGGTCGGGTCAAGTACATACTAAATATAGTTATGGACTTAGACACTAATCCAACATACATAACACTGGACTCCATAGACATTCGAATATCTGATCCTATCCTAAGCCCTTCATCAAACAAGTATAGGAAATAAGGCCAAACCAAACATTCTCATGCTATAAGATCTTAGTTATATATAACCATGAACACTAAGCAACTACAGTAATGATGTTAATTCCATAAAAGATAGGTCCTTGGCTATTAGGAAATTCTATCATGCAACTCCTGCAGATCCCTAGCCTATCACTAGCATGCTATTCTAACATATCACAAAATCAAATAATAGTATGGTATTTTGGGGTCTACTTACTGGCTCCGGCTGATCGTACACATCGTATCCTCCTTGAGTATTTTGAAAACCATTTGAAAATCATTTTGAAAATCTCTGATACCAACTTGTAGCATTCATAAAATTCTTGAAAATTTTAAACTTTTTAAACAACCCAAAACCAACATTGTTTACAATTTGTTTTCAAAATAAGTTTCACATCAGAGAAATCCCAAAATCGTAAAACAAAAACATGAAGAGGTGCACGGTCATGACTTCGCCTTGCCACGATCCTCTGAGGTACCTGAAATACAATCCAAAACGGTAAGCTCGATGCGTAGTGAGTTCCTCCAAAATACCGATACATAAAAAATAGCACAAATATAATAAAAGCATGTAATGGGTCCACAATTTAAGATACTAGATTACCCCTGAGCCCACAACAAAAGTCTGGCTTGCCCTCAGCCCACATCTTATTTCTGGCTTGCTCCCTGACCTAATCAGTCCTTTGACTGAATACCGCTAAACCCTCAGTACGAGTTTGGCATGCCCTTCCCGGCCCTCAGCTCGTATCTGGAATGCTCATGAGTCCTCAGTATGAGTCTGGCATGCCCTCCCTGTCCTCAACTCATATCTGGCATACTCCAGGGTTTGTTGGCTACAACACGGAGCAGTTCAACCTCAACCCAACCCATACAATATGTCGACATATAACAAATAAGATCATCTACAGATAAACAGACAGTATCATAAGCAATCCTACAGATCTACCAGACTAGCATATCAAAACTAGCATGCATACCTATACCATACTCAGCATATCAACAATATCAGGTTATCAAACCAATGGGTCAGCCTTGGTGCCTTCGACCTGAAAGTATAGTGAGGAAGACTCACTTCACAATGCCAAACTGTGCTGAGACCTCCGACTGCTGACTCACGGAAAATCCCGAACTATCATAGAAAACAAACATCCAATGAACAATTGGAATACCATACTTGACTAAGGACACATACATTGGGTAAATTTCCATTTTACCCTTTCTCCAATTGGGACAAGGCCCAAGCCCGAATCTTGATTCAAAAGGCCCAGATTACTTCAAGGCCTACACTTAGCCCAATTTTCCAAATTAGGCCCAACTCCTTATTGGGCCTTATCGTAAGGTCCAACTCTCAAATCAGCCCAAAACACTCATACCCAGAAGTCCAAAGACGACCCAAGCATTCAAGCCCAAAAGGTGGCCCAAAACCAGAAACCCAAAGTCCGAAGTCCAAATAGGAGGCGTACGCGGGGCGTCACCCTTCGGTACGTTGGGCGTACTCCGCCTTGCATTGACCACCATCGGGGTGGTTGACTCAGTACGTAGGGCGTACATCAACTTACACAGGGCGTAACCTCGCTGGTCTTAAAATCCTTATAAGTGCTTAATGGATTAAGCACCTAAGCTCAAACTTCAGATTCATGAATGAAAAGTACTCTAAAACCATAAATTCTCAACCTTTAAGACTTTGGTCGTCCAAAAAGGGCTTAATACATGGTCTTAATCCATTAAGACCTCCTACAAAGAACAAGGTACCGAACTAGCTCAAGGGACCTCATTTTTAGGCCTTAGGACCCATCCTAGAGTCTGAAAGGACAACCCAACACGTCCAAAACAAAGCATGCACAATATTGGCACTTTTGGGACAAAAAGAATACCATAAAGCTACCAAAACAAGATCTAAACAATCCAAGCATAAAGGTAGAAGCTTTTTACCTTCTGGAGCTTCTTTATGAAGTGATGATCCAAGATCTACTAGCTTGGTTCAATCTCCAATCACCTTGATGCAACTTCTTCTTCTTCAACCACACAAGAAACACACTCTTATCTCTCTCTCTCTCTCTCACACACACACACACACACACACACTAGAAAAGCTAGGGTTTTCCAAAAATAATTCCAAAACTTGGAGGCTGAAAAGATGGGGGTAAACGGTCCATAATGATGCTTAAATACTCCATGAACCCTAAAAGTTAGGGTTTTCACCCGGACACACGTCTGCTTAGCGTGCATATGTGTATGCCATGCCTACTAGGGCACACCCTAGTACGCTTAGCGTACCCACATGTACGCCCAACGTACAACTCAAGCTCCCAAGAATTACCAATTTGCCACTAGGGCTTCTTAGGGCCATTTCCAACAAATTTCAAGGACCAAAATGACATATTTAATTACCAAAGGAAGGATTTGAAAATACCTGAAAACTCGGGATGTTACACTTTTAGTCCGGATGAGACTTGACAACAACCAAGTAAGTGAGAAAATGATATTGCCTTGTTGGAAACCTTTTGCGATTGAGAGTTCTAAGGTAGGCGATCGATTAACATGTATTGAGGCCCAAGCGGAAGTGAGGCACCCCCAAATCCATGATCTCCATCTACATCCAAATCCCATATAAGCCGCAATTGAATCAAAGAAGCCCCTATTAAGTGACTTGAAATCCTTTCGAAGTTGAATTTAGTAGAAAAATCTTCTTTTTCAACTTTTTGGGCGAAGAACAAAGCTCGTTTATTATTAAGGGAACATCACGAATGTTCATTCCCTGCATGTACATCGATTATACTTCATATATTAGCTTTCCAGTCATGGTTTTCAATCTAGAAGCAAGGAGCTTTGGCTATAATTTTGTACATGCACCCAATGAGACTAATAGGTTTACAGTCTCCGAAGGTGATTAGATATTTGATATTCGGCATAGGGGTGATAAATGATGAATTTTAGCTTTCCATTTGCTTCAAAATATTTAACAAACTTCATTACATCGCATTGATTTTTAAGTAATTTGAACGTGAAGTCATTCGGGGCGAGTGCATTTTTACTACCACAATAAAAACAATGATTTTTCAATTTCTTCAATTGTGAAAGATCGCTCATAAAGGTTACAATCGTTTGTAAATTACATTTTCAATGATCGATTATGAAAATTTTGGCATGTTGGTTGGTTGTCATGCAACTTAGAGCTAACAAATTCGTGAATTTTGTGTCTGGCCTTCAGTGATCCAAATATCATCACTCATTAGACCATGAATTTTGTTTCTACGTTTTTTGTTTTTTAGAATACCATGGAAAATCGTGAGTTCTTTTCACCATCAACCACCCACTTTACATTTCATTTTTGCTTTAAATCTAATTTTTCAATTATTTTTTCAAGTACTATAATTCTATGCCTTCCAGATTTGTGGTTTGAGATCTCTTGATCAGATAAGGAATGTGATTCAACCAACAATTACAGATTACAAACTTTATTTCTTAAAGCAATCAGATTTAATTTTTCTTTCAACTGCTTAACAGATCTCCAGTTCTTTAGACAGTTTTTCAGAAACCAGGAACATGTCTGGGGGCATACCCAAAAAAAGAGATAAATTGATTAAAACAAGTTGCACTATAGTAACAAAATAAGAGTTCAATCTTTCATATGGTCTACGCACAACATTAAAATCCCCCCCCCCCCAAAAAAAAAAAATCTAATTACGTTTGTTAGATTAGAGCCGGCCTATGGGCAAGGACAAGTTGGGCGACCTCCCCGGCACCCAAATGCAAAAGGCCCCTATTTTTTGGCCCAATAGTCCAATACTAATCACATGACAATAGGGAGCCGGAAGCGAGATTACCTAGAGTGCGTGAGTTGTGACTTTCCAATTTTCAAGGTTCATCAACGCTAACAAACAACACTAGAAGAGTGACAATAATCGATTTCTATGGAAACTCCAAATGCCATGCTTCCACTTCTCCAACCAATGATTAGTTCTTCACTTCTTTTATTGGCTGTTGGATTTCTTAATGTTCTTATTTGATTTATAAGTTCCTTTTCTTCTTATTCATCAGACGGTTTCTTATTCATCCCTTCTTATTTCTGATTTCTACTATCTTCAATAGCATCGATACACCAAATGAGAAGCATTAGGATTTCTTTCTAAATTTGAACGTGGAGAATCAAGTTACTAGGATTTCCTCTGAATCAGAATTTCGATAATTGAGAGCCAATGACGCAATTGGTTTACGAAATTGAATTTGTATAAGTTTAAAGCTTCTTGAAATTTCTTATTCTTCTGAATCTGATTTTTCCATTTTGAATTTCTATTTTTGTCTTACACTGTGTAATACAAATTTAGATTTCTTACACTAAGAAATTTGGCTTGGTTTTCTGTTGCTGTAAATAGTGGTGAATCCAAGGGGATCCCGGGGTAGCCCAGAATACTCCTCAATTTTTTTATTCGGTAGTGTAATTTTTGTTTAAGCATCCCTCAAAGTTTTTTTTCTGTATAGTGTATATATATGCATCCACTCACTTATAAACACAAACAAATGGCTGATATATTGGTTAAGGCGCTGCCTTATTGAAGCAAAGGTCTTAGGATCGATTCTTGCTTCTGACATATCCGTTGTTTACTTTTGTTTTATTTTCCCAGCTATTTTATCCCACATCACCAAACACATGTAAACTCAACCAGTTTTGTCTATTATATAAACTTGTTATGCTCATGCTTCATTTGATATCTACTTTGAGTTCCACGTCGATTCAAGTATCAAAATATATTTCAACTTCATGATTATATAACAAGACTTGAGGTTAGCTAAGGATTCGATTAATATTTGGGTTTAAAACCGAAATCGAACCGGGGAAACCCATGTACCCCAGAAAAAGATTTGGGTTACCCTAAAATAAATTGGGATACCCCTTTACTTTGATCCTTGCTCCGCCACTGGCTGTAAAAGGTCATATCTTCAAAACGTACACCAATATAGGGAATTTATGGACAATCTTTGGTATTAGTGGATTTGTTGTTGTATACTAGTAATTGAATCGTGTTATTTCATGTTTTGTTCCCAATGTTCAATGGTTTTTTGGTGATGTAAATAATATTTTAACTGATGAGATCTACACGACAACACATTGCTCAAGTTATGTCTATTGTTTATTCAAAATTTTTAGGTGCTTATTGGTTGCTGATGTACAATAATTTAAAGTACATTGCTATTTAAATTCTATTGGCAAGGGAAAACATGAAAAAATAAGTATTTTCAAACTGTTCCTTTCATCTTGGTTCATACTTTCTGAAGTTAAATTGTTATGGACTTGTTACAAAGGGTAAAAAGAGAAAAAATAATTATTTTTCTCAAGGCTGTAGCAGCTAACTTGCAAAGTATTTTTTTATTTTTGATCATATTCGTCACTTTTTTATTTTTGACCTGCAAAATATTGTTATGGACTTCTTATATACACTTATTAATTCATTATATTAAAACAAACATGTGAATGTCTTTTTAATATCTCTTTAAACCGAACCAAACAACCTTAAACCGAATTACCCAAAACCGATTAACTCATTTTATTTGGTTTTGTTTACATTTTAAAATTTTAAAAGTTGATTAAACCGAATTGAACAAACTAAAAACTAAATAAACCGACCAAGTGACACCCTTAGAAGGTCCCTAATTTATATTTTGCCACGAGCCTTAGACCGGCCTGATTCCCAATGAACATTATTAGCGTTAAATAATAAATCTTGTTGTTTCAATATTATAGAAAACATATAATGTTTCATTATTTTGGAAAACGTATAAAAGTATAAAACGAAATATTTTGATATTCATGAATAAATGTAATTAGATAAATTGTTTTTAAAATTACATTAATTGTTTTAATATGAATCTTAGTGCGTAACCCTATCATTATATATGGTAATACTAGCGGTGATAAATCGTGAAGTTAAATCATTAGAAACAAGTTATCAGTCATATAAAGCATTTCAAGAAATTTGTTCAATTTAAAATCACTATGCTATTCCGACCACAAAGGATTCCAATATTTTATCAATTTCTAACGTTGGTATTACAACCACAAATGCTACAATTATCTATATGACTGCAAAAGGCTACCACTATGATTTAACAACATTTCTCTATGATATTATGACAACAAAGTCTACCACAAAGAAATTATGACCAATAATATGCGAGTTCAGGAGGGTTAGGTCCTTCTGTGTTGATGGGCTAAACTTTCTAAGCCTATGATAATCCTGAGTCAGATGGTGTTCAGGAATATAGCAGGACTTTTTAGTCTAGAGGGAGTATAACAAAGGAAACTGATTTTGAAAAGAACTCGAGGCTTCAAAGGCTCATAACCTTTCCCTTGATATAAAATAATAATACCTAAGTCCCAAACTCCTCAAGGTGACGATGTCGGATTAACTTAGATGACTAAGACTAGAGTGTAACTCTCATTGGCCCAAGACTTAGAACAAAGTCTTAAAGGGTAACTACAAAAGCTTACTTAAAAGGGAATACCCTAACAGAAAGTGAACCAGTCAAGGTTCATACGAAAAAGCTAGCCAAAGCCTCAGCCAAAAAATACAGGCCCATGAATCGAAAGAAGGACGAGCCCCGAGATTACTAGTGTGAACTCCCGAGCCAAAGCTAAAATATTGTGGTTAAATATAAAAAAATCTCACATACCAAAAGAGAGTATCCTTCGAGTCCTACCAACTTTCCAAGCAAGCAGGAGTCATACTGAACCAATTCCTAAGGCCAACACGAACCTTTAGAAAGAAATTCCCCCAGTGGGAAAGAATTATAACAAATGTCACCTCCAAGGCCAACATTATCCTCTAAGAAGAATTGAAACCAGGAACGGCCGACATGAACTATCTAGAAGTATAGAAAACAAGCTTTAAATAGAAACAACCATATCATAGCACAATGAGTAAAAGTGTATTGTCTGTCGGACATGTCCCATACTTAAACAAGGCCACACAGGGCCACAAACCAAACCAAAAATTGTTTAAAAGTTGTTTCTTAAGCATAAACCGACCAAGAGGAAGGAAAGATCACTTACCAAGAGGATTGGAGGAGGCTCCAACGTTAGAGGAGCTACCTTTCGGCGAGTTCTCCTCAGCGTCAAGATTGATGCATAGTTGAAGAAGGACTTCCAAATTGAGCTCGTCCATACGAAGATATGAAGCAAAGTTTGTGTCCATGATAGCTTTCACGGTGGCATATATTGCTTGGGTCTGCTCCACGATGGCACTCAGCTCCCCAAGGTCAAAATTTACGGTGGCTACTTGCTCCCGCACCACCTGTTTACCACCCGCCACACCGGAAGCCATGCATGTCGCCTTCATTCGTCGGACCCCTAATGAGAACTCAATGCTCTCAATAACCCGGTTCACCACATGAACAATGCCCTTTTGGAGAAGCCAAGCCACATCGTCCTCAAAGACCTTCCTCTTTGACCCCCCAACAACCAACTGCTAGCCCTGTTGCTTCACTTTCCCCTCCAATGCTTCCTTCTCCACTACTAAGGTATCTACCCGTCAAGTCAGATTCTCTACCTCTGTATCCAAGCTTGTCACTTGGTCCTCCACAGAAGCTTTCTCCCTATCCAACAGGTTGTAGCACTCCTCAAATTTGTGCTTCTCCTCCTCAAGGCCCACCACCCTCTCCCTTAATTGGTCACGCTCAACCTCGACGGTAGTCAATTCTACCAAGTCTAATCTCACATGGCGTAGGCATACGACCGTAACCACTAAGTAAGGGGCAACCTGGGCTACCGCATATTGAAGACTGTTAGCCATATAGGAGTAAGAAACGAGTTCCAATGCTTCTATGGTGGCTGAAGCAAACACGTGGTGACTCCACTCGCATGCAACATAATGCTGCGAGAGTAGGGACTCACGAGTAAGAGTCCACTCTGGGAGAAAAACGTCCGGATCCACCAATAGTGTTGGGGAGCACCAGCAACAATACTGCGTCTCATTGGGTACAAAGTAACCTATAAGTAGTTTGGAGGTCAACCTATGGCTTCTTCCCAAACTCATTACCACCAAGATTGGTGGCATCCTCCATTTATTTCTTTGGTTCCTGAGGCGGTTATGTTGCCTCTTTGTTCATCCTCTCCAATTGGTGAGAAGCGTCATCATCGGAGATGTTGATCAATACATCGAACTCCCGCAGTAGGAAATCCACGTTACGTCTCTTACGAAGACGTTTGCCAATGGTGCTGACACCAACGTATCTAGCAAGAGGGGAGTCCATCCAAGATATTCGTTGGTTGGTAGTTAGATGACGGCCTCTGACTATCATCTCCTTCACTGGTTTGTCTTCATAGTTTTGAGATAGAGGGCCATCGTCAGAAACACCCTCAACAGGTGCATTCGCCAAATTCGGGTCAACGTTGGTAGCAGACCCCTCGCCTCTGATAGCAGAAGGTGCGGCAAGAGCTAGGGCCCGATCGACACTAACATCAGAAGGAAGAGTTTCCACCAGAGGTACCTCACATTACTAGATATTTCCCTTGAACAAGCCCCGCAGAACCGTCTCAAAGGAAAAAAACCCTTTCGATACCTACAAAGGCAAACGGCAAACGAAATTGGTAAACCTATACCCTCATATATATATATATATATATATATATATATATATATATATATATATATATATATATATTGGGGGGAGGAGAATAGTACTTACTGCCCTTCTCCAAGAAGAATTAGGGAATCATCCCCCGAGCCCTCCAGACGGTGCTCATCCCTACTGCAGCTGGATGTAATCCTCCCAATGCTCTCCGTTAAAGAAGATGCTCTTCAATGTCTGCGCCACAGTCAGAATAGCACCCCACAACTATGGCATCCGTTCAGAAAAGAGAGTCACCTAGGGGTAGCCAAAATCAACCAAGTTGCGATTTACCCAAAGCCACTTGTCCTGCCAGATTTTCTTGGGCGCCTTCTGGTTGATGTTGAATGCGTGGATGCCTCACCTCTGCGAAAAGGTATGAACAACATATTGTGTGGAATATTTGAAGTAGCCTTTGAATTCCTAGAACTGAGGAAGCACTCCAAGGGCTCGGAAAGCCAGTTCAAACCCCATTATCATGTTAACGACATTGGGATTCAAGTTGTCCACGAAGAAGTCGTACTGATGCATGATTTCATCAAAGAAATCAGTCGTCGGTATCCTTAGACCCACCTCAAATATCAGAATGGGGACTCCAACCTTGCCCTCTGATGGCTGAAAGATGACTTCCCTCATGCTTGGAAATTACACCCCATATTCAGGCATGAAACCAAACCAGGTCTAAAGAACCTCAAATTCTTCTGAGGTCGGCTTGATTCCGAATCATGGTGTCGCCATCATTTATTTGAGGATGAATGGGAAATAAGAGATAGCAAGCAAAGAGAAGTGAAAAGAAGTTGAGAATGAAAAGAGTAAAAAGGAAAACTGTTCCTGATAAGGGAGGTTTAAATGAGAATTGGAAATATCGAACCGTCACCATGGTGAAACCACCTATGTTGATGGCTCCGTCACATCGGTGGACATCAATTCTATCTTCACCAAACACAGGTACTGATCAAGGCTAGAACAAATCACGTATGTTATGCCAAAGCAGATGGCGACTAACGTAGGGACTTGTTAACGTATCCCTCTTTAGGAAGACCTAGTTAACCATCGCTATATGTCCTAGCGCTATACAAGACCCTCGTCCTTGTGGTCTTGCGTTGGAGCCTTGGTACTGGGCGCTCTCACGCCCAAGTCCGACTCCGGACGCAAATCTCTGGTCTACAATAAGCCAAAACATCATTGGTCGCTTCCCAAAACGACAAGTGTAGCACTCAGGGGGCTATCCTCTGTCTCATCTGTACTAATAGCAGATGACCACTAGTGGCGCATGATCCACCCATACTCTTGCACATCCTCTCGACCTAGACGGGACAAAGGATATTGTTTAGATCATCTACAAAGGACCAAAAATAAATAATTACTATGATGAAATGTCAACAATTAATATATTAATAATATTAAATAGTGAATGGTGATTGTAAGAAACATGTAGTGTGGCTATTTATATTACTAAATGTCTTCTACAAAAATTGCATTTTTCCATACATGTTTACTTGAGATTGACTCCTATGCTCATGCTGACACTTGTTGCTTTCACCTTGCATTGGTACATATAGCTTGATATATTGGCTTGATGAGGATGGGGACTTTGGGTAGTCATGTTCTACATGTTTTTTTAGTATATGATACCATCTTGGACATGTTTTTTTTAATTTTCATTAGTGTTGGTTTCGCAAACTAAAACTATTTTGAGGCTTGTTTTTGAAGGTTAAGTAACATTGATGATATTTTTGTATAAATAAGTCTTTCGCTATTGTATTCTGTTAAAGAGTGTTTTAAAAGAAAAAAAATTGAGGTGAAAATCACTACGTTACAAGTTGGTACCAGAGCCATGATGTGAGTGAACCGAATATAGAGCCCAATGTTCAGACTCACAGTGTATACTGGCTCAATTAGGTACATTAGACTCTTAAGTGGGGAGGGTGTCTGTTGAGAGTTATTTGTTATTTGTTATTTGTTATTAGTTAGTTGTTATTTGTTATACGCCTTTAGGATTATTACTCTTCTTGATATCATACTATCCTCTCTTCTTTCTTGTGGATCCTGTAATCGGTAATATCTCGTGATGTAAAGGAAAATGTTTTCAACTCAAAGGGATGACAGTCTAGGAGGGGCAGGAAGTGGTCCGAATGACCAAGAAGAATTGAAGCGGGTTGCATTCTCATTCCCTCAAGTTGCTCGTGATGATTGGATTGCGCGAAATCGCCAGGCCTTACAAGCTGTTAGTTTATCGTTGGGCGATGTCGGATCAGAAAGAGAATTGTTGTGTAATTTAAGGATTATAACAGAGTTTGAGTTATACAAACGAATAGGTACGCAAGTGTTTAACCTAAGCTAACAAGTCGTGAGACTTCGTGGTGATGCCAAAATCATATATATATATATATATATATATATATATATATATATATATATATATATATATATATATATATATATATATGAGTCGTGAGACTTTGTGGTGATGCCAAAATCATATATATATATATATATATATATATATATATATATATATATATATATATGTACATATATATGTATATATATATATATGTATATATATATATATATATATATATATATATATATATATATATATATATATATATATGTGTGTGTGTGTGTGTGAACCTTATTATAGGCCTAATACTATCATAATCACATGATATATATTTGGGACTGGAGGGCCAGGGGAAACCTGAAGACCTGGTGGACTGTACTCGTATATGCAGTAAATATAGTTATGGTAGAACTTTATGTGTTAACATATTTTTGCTAGATTTGTGATACCCCCTAGTCTGTTTAGTTCTGCATTAGATTTAGAGGTAACAGTAGGGAATTTTGTTTTGGTGCGGGGGGAATTCGATGGGTGATTAACTGTAACCTCTAATTACGCCTTTCGTTTGACATTGATTCCGATTGGGATCAAGTACCTCGACGTTGTCATTTGTATGGATTGGTTGTCTGCCAATCAGGCTGAGAATCTCTGCACTGAAAAGCACACTCGTATTCCTCTTGCTGAGGGAGGATATGTTATTGCTCATGGGTAGAAATCTCTAGGATCTATTCCTGTAATTTCTATGATGAAGGCACGTATGTGCCTTGTGAGGAGATGTGAGATCTTCTTAGCTCATACCTTTGAGAGCATTCGGAAGACAATGGGTCTCGCCGATGCGGAGGTGGTTAGCTTGTATAACGATGTTTTTCTTGATGAGTTTTATAGTTTACCATCACCACATAAGGTAGAGTTCTAGATCGATCTCGTATGTGGTGCAGCTCCAACAACAAAAGCACAATGTTGGTTAGCTCCTTCAGACATGGAGGAAATATGATCTAATATTTAGTATTTGTTATAGTGGGGTTTAATTTGACCTAGTTTCTCGCCTTAGGGAGCACCATTCCTCTTTGTGAAGAAAAAGGATGGGACTATGCTGATATGCATTGATTATCGAGAGATGAGTAAACTAAAAGTGAAAAATCAGTACCCACTCCCGAGGATTGATGTTATCTTTGATCAGTTAGAGGGAGCTAGTCACTTCTCAAAGATAGGTTTACGATCTGGGTATCATCAAGTGCAGGTCTGTGAGCGGGATGTGCCCAAAACCGCTTTTAGGACACGGTATAGGCATTATGAGTTTTTAGTGATTCCATCTAGATTATCGAGTTCACTTGTAGTCTTTATGAACCTAATAAATCAGGTATGTCGTCTATTTTTGCACAACTTGGTTATAGTTTTTGTTGATGATATTTTGGTATATTCTTGGAATGCTAAAGATCGTCGAAGGCATTTGCGATAAATACTGGATATGCTGTGCAAGGAGAAACCTTACACAAAGTTCTCTAAATACGGATTCTGGTTGAGGGAGGCCAGTTTCTTGGGAATGTTAGGATATTAAAGTGGACCCAACCAAGATAGTGGTTTAAAGTGGACCCAACCAAGATAGTGGCGGTTAGAGAGTGACCCTGGTTGATGACTCGTACGGACATTTGGAGTTTCTTGGGAATGTTAGGATATTACCAGAGGTATATCAAGGATTTCTCTAATATTACGAGTTCGTTAACCAATCTGACGAGAAAGGACCGTGCGTTTGGTCTGATAAGCAAGAGGAGGAATTTCAGACGCTAAAGAAACTTTTGTGTGAGGCTCCTATTCTTTCTCTTCCCGGGGAGAGTGAGGACTCTGTGGTATATATCGTATGTGTCGTATTCAGGGTTGGGTTATATACTGATGTAACGCGGGAAATTGATCAGTTATGCTTCCCGACAGCTAAAGAGGGCCGATTTGAATTATTCGATACACAATTTTGAGTTGGCAGTAGTCGTGTTTGCACTGAAGTTATGACAACATTTCTTGTATGGAACAAGGTATAGATTGTATACCGATCATAAGAGCTTCAAGGTTCTGGTAGAAACTCCATGAGGAGTAATATGTGATGAACTATACATATTTTTAGAGTCATATTTAATATTCATCTACATATTTTTATAGATACTTGGTACCAAAAAGATTTAAATTTGTATTTTGCATATTATAAGGGCTAAAAGATAAAATAGAACATATTTAGAGCATTTTCTAAAAGAAATGTGTAGCTTTAATATTAAGCAAGATTTAAATTAAAGATATCACCAAAATGGTAGGAGATTTCGTAGACTTATGAAGATTTCATAATTCGCACCGCGAATTATCCGTCGCCACACGATTTGAGTCGGTTAAAAAAGTATAAATTTAGATGAACTTCATAAAAATAAAGATAGATGAAATGTTAGAAGATCTGGATAGTTTTTAGAGTATAAAAGAAGGTATGAGAAGAAAGGGAATGTCCAAAACCCTAGAAGAAGAAGAATATAATTGAAAATTTATGTAGTTGAAGTTCTAAAGAATTTTGATTCGTATTATGTTTAATTTCTTTATTCTTTCTAGTAATCTAGTTATGATTATGGGCTAAAACCAAAAACTTTAGTTTAGATGTAGATGATCCAAGATTTATTATGTTTTAATTCATTGAAAGAAGTTTGATAATATTAAATTTATTATGTTAATGCTTAAGGAAAGATCCATGAGTATTGATAATGATTTTATTATGGTTATGTAACTAAGTGCATGATTTATTATTAGGTTCAGATTATGTATCTAGAATCACATTGTTTATTAACTTCTCCAAGCTGAGAAACTGAGTCGAGTGTAGGCAATTGTGTCTAGTGGACTGATACCCTAGGTTAAACATAATAGAATTGATATTAATATTTGTCATTGATCCAATAACTTGGACAATTTTAGAGGTCGCCACTAACTCTAGCACCAATCATAATTGTTAAGTCATTACATAATATGAACGAACATACATAGTCTAGGAAAGCTATCTATGCTGGTCGATAACTTAGAATCATAAGTTAATGATATTAGCATTGAGTTACTCTCTTTAGAAATCAATGAATGACTACTAAATTCCATTGCACCTGAATGAATTTAATATAATCATGAGGCGATTTGAATTCTAAACGAAAGTACTTTTTGTAACGTCCCAAAAATCCGTGGAAAAATTTTCAGTTTTAAAACTTTAGTTCATATAATATTCCTTTCCCAAAATCACTCAATGTTAAAAATAGTATTTAAACATCATAGTAACAATCACGATTAATCAAATGCGGAATAAACTCTGCGGGATGTTGTGCAGTCACGCCGGACTGCACAACATCATGGGGCCTAACCCTCACATTGGGCCCAACCCATAACAATGGGCCTAGCCCTTCCTAATAAATGGGCACAGTCCAACATATAATTGGGCCTAGCCCGTCATATACTGGGCCCAACCTAGCATAGAATAAACCCAACCCTATCATGCAGTAGGGCCCAAACCTATAGGCATGCCATTGGGCCCAACCTATCATACAATGCAAGAGTCACAAAGACAATTAGCATCATACATAAGATATCGTAGTGGGATGGCGTTGGTGCCTTCGACCCACGGATACAGTGAGGAGACTCACCTCAATCTAGAGATAACCGAATCGCATGCATTGTTGCTAGTGGGCTACTCACATTGAACACATCCAAATTATCCCTAATCAATAATTAAGGAAATTTCCATAATCCAAGGTCCAATTCATATCCTATCATACCAATATGTAAAAGACCATCTTACCCTTCCCATATATGACCCAACAACTCATGGACCATATCCCAAAATGTCACACCCCAAAACCGGAACAGCGGAAACGTTCGGGGGTGGAGGACGTCGTGTTTAGTATCACAAGATATGCATTATAGTAAGCAAGTAATGAACAACCATTTCATTAGAAAGAAAGTGTTTACAATGTATGTGTTCACAAAACATAGAATTCATAAGCAAATAACAAAACAAGACTTGAAGCTATTATGCTCCATCTTCTGCATTCCCAGCACGAGTACCGGTCTACTAGGCTCCTGAGAATACAAGATATTTGAAAGAGTTGATCAGCAATTAAGCTGGTGATTTAATAAGATTTTAGTGATGTAAGTAAGTTGTAAAATGTTGTTGTAAAATGTAGTTGGTTGTAAGTTCTGTTTAGAAAAGTTTGTCTGTTCCCCTAGAAAATCCTATATTTCCTACTTTAATGAAAGATAAGTAAAAATGACTCTACAATCCCTTCTATGAGTACTAAATGGATACAAGTTATATAAGACTCGGAGTAAACAAACAACCGATTGTGCACATCTGCCCTAAGGCAGAAAGCACACATCCCATTGTTTGTTTGATCATTGTGGTATATAACCCTGGTGTATTCACTTGTTACTCATGGAGTTAATTGTAATGGTTCCTTTATATTTAATGAAAAGATTCTTTAAGAAAACCCTTATTTCTTATAATAAAATGGTGACCACAATGATTACTTCTATAATCACTTAGTTTATACTGGATATATATGATCTAATATCGGATAGAAAGTTAATTGGGTGAATCTGCCCTAAGCCCACAACCAAACAAGGAACAGGAAGTAAGGTGGAAAGCACACATCCAACTACCTATTGGGTATTAATTATATATAACCATGATGTATAAACTAAAGTATTATAGAGTTAAGCACCTAAGGTCCTTTAAGATTATACTGTTTAATAAAATGGATTAAACCCTTTACTGGTAAGTTTCTAGTTTTGTATACCAAAAGTTCTGATTTGGAAAGTATGTTTTGTACTAGAAAACTGTGCATTGACTCTGTGTCCTATGACTTGACCCATACCTGGTACCCTTATGATGACTTAATGTATACTGAGCATATATATATATATATATATATATATATATATATATATATATATATATCTAGAATCGAATAGAAAATAGACTGGGTGAATTTGTTCCAAGCCCACAACCAAACAAGGAACATGAAATGAAGCGGAGAGCACACATCCTATTACCTGTCGGATCCTATTGATATATATATATATATATATATATATATATATATATATATATATATATATATATATATATACAGTGGGGAAATAATAAAGTACTGTAGTGTTGTATTATAGTAACTACTGCTGTACTTTCTACCTTAAACCAATTGATATTTAAGATATAATGTGATATGATTGCACCATACTATCGACTAATAACACAACAATGAAAGACGTCGGAAGGAATGACATTTGGCACCCGTAGACTTGCAAATCCCACTGTAGCTAACAACAAGGTGTAGGATAGTCAATCCAGTATATTTCTATACCCAAATTCGCGCTCTCACTCTAGGAGATTCTGGCTACAAACCGAACCATGACAGGTGATGCCATGCCTCGAAACAGTGATTCACATTTATGTTATTGTATACTTGTATATGTTTTGTATGTACTAGCTGCATTGTATGTTCTCTTTTTCTAGTATGTATGTATGTTATGTTTGTTTCTCATCATAGTATGTTCTCTTGTATAATGTATAGTATGTACTAGCTGTATTGTATGTTCTCTCTGTCTAGTATGCATGTATGTTCTATTTGTTTCTCATCATAGTATGTTCTGACTCATGTATGAACTGACTCTTTATATGCTTCGTTATACTAGAAGTAATGAATAGTATCTTCCTAAACTATACTATTATAGTTTACTAACGTTTTACTTGAACTATTATTGAAAAAGACTCATTTTACTACTAAGTTATGCTTGTACTTTAAATACGGAGTTTGATTAAACTATAAAGTAACATAACTTTAAAAGAGTTTTTGAAATGTTTTGATCACTTATAAAAGACATAAGCAACATTTTGAAAGATGTTTATAACAAACAATTACACAATTATCATTGTGTTCAACTTGTATTCCACCCCTTAAAAGCATTTAAAACAGTTAAAAGATTCATTACGGGGTATGAACTCACCTGATATGGGTGACTCAACGAATACGCGTGTAAGGATGAGAAGTTCCACGAATGATGTCCCAAGACACAACAAGTCCTAAATGACATATAATGACATATATTGGCATGAATATAGTGTTTATAAGGAACTATATCAAAGGAAACACCTTCCGGGACTAGGAAACACTTTGACCAAGTGTTGGAATCACATGTGATTCATCAAAGGAGAGTGGAATGGTACCACCATGAGTTTACTAGCATGGGTTTACGACCAAAGGGAGTTTACGGCCGTAAAATCATGGTCAAACATGCGTAAGTGTGTGTTTGAAGGCTAGGGAAGTTTTAGGGACTTTTGCTCTACACAAGGATGAGAAAGACCAACTCAATGGAGGCTTTTGACGAGTTTATGGCCCAAAGGAGTTTACAGCCATAAACTCATGGTCATTATGCATTTGAGAGTAGTTTAATGTCCTATTTCCATCAAGGAAGGGTTCTAGGTCACAAGCTTTGCAACTAGGAGGGTTTATGGCCAAAATGGCACCCATAAAGGGGTTTACGGCCATGGGAGATGGCTTGGCCGTAAACTCCTTTTGTTCTTGTGTTTTTGATGTTTTCAAGTCTCTAAGCATGAGTCCTAACTAGATATCAAGTGTAGGGAAGAGTACTTACGATATAGAGGCTTGAAATGGTTGATTTTAGCCAAGAACACTAGTGTGTGTTCTTGGTGTTTCTTGAAGATCTGAGAAAAGATGATTTCTATGGATGAAATCAATGGATGAAACTAGATTAAAAGATGTATCAACTAATCAAGGAAGAACACTTACAACTTTTGAAGATCTAGGATGAAAATCGGGATGATAGTTGAGAGAGAAATGGAGTGTTCTTGAGGTTGGAATGCAACAAATGGCTAGAAATGACCAAGGGTCATATATATGGTCTTGAGTTTACGGCCACATGAGTTTACGGCCGTAAACTCATTGACATTGTGGCCGTGAACTCCTTAGGATGAGGTTAAGGCTGGATTTGTTGCACAGTGTCTCTAGCAGGTACATTCTAACACTCATTCCTTAAGTGTATTAGGCTTAAAACTCCATAGAATGACCTTTAACCAGACTAGAACTCATTACCAGTGAGTTTGACACTCAGTTGAGTTGACTGACTGGGCTTTCAAAACAAAAAATTTTCGGGTTGTCACTACTCGGGTTGCGCTCCTCTGATTGGCAGAATACCTACTCGTAGACCTGGCAACTTTGCCCTGGTGTTCATGATAGGATTCGTACTTGGTTCATCTATCATTACCTGGTGTATACAAGTCGTATATAATTAGGATTAGTAAGACGGTCGGATGTGCGACTCTGCCCCAGGTCCACAACCAAAAAAGGAACAGGAGATAGGGCGGAAACACACATACTAAATCTGCGTAATCATAATCATATACCACCCTCGCGTATACACTGAATAGTGATAGGTGGGCTGTATTCGTCCATAGGCTCTGTGCTCGAACTTGGCCTGTTGGACGAGTGGTATTTCGTGACGGTCTGCGGACATTCGACGATAAGGCTTCGGAGGACAAAGTACTCTTCACACGAGTACTTCAGGGTTTAGAATACGAAAGATAAAACTGAGGTTTAGGTCGGACCGTCGATACGAATGATGAAAGTTTCGAGAACTTGCCGATCGAGGCGATAGAAACATACGAACTTAGTATGGTGAGGACCACCCCAATTCATGACGAATGATAGTAACAGACTCTTTATTGAACATAGTTTTGGCCAATTGAAAGAAACGTCTGTTATACGATGATGTATCGCTAGTATGTTCAACAATGTACTCCTAGTGTGTTAAAAAATGTACCCTTTGTAAATGATCCGGGGCTTTCTGTTTTCCCTTTGATTTTAACACTCCTACGTATCATACCGCTATGTGCGCATAAATACAAATGAAAGTGCTTGATAACTAGCGATGATACTCTATATCATGATCCTCTTTCGTACCGCTACGATCGCCTGTCATATACAAGTTATGAATATTTAAGATGAATAAGACAGTTGACTGAGTAACTCTGCCTCAAATCCTCAACCAAATAAGGAACAGGAATTAAGGCGGAATCACTCACTCTAAGCCTGCAGCCTCTTAGTTCTTCACAACCATGATGTATATGCTACGCCATCATAGCTTCTCTAAACGGATCTTTTTAGTTATGTTGAATATTGTGATCTATTTCAATATGTGAGTTATTATAATTACTTTTTAAGAGTTTTCCCCAAGTTTTAATCTTATATGAATATAAATTAATTTTCAAAGTAATTACTATTTCGAAAACGTACCACTGCTCGTCGACGACTCCGGGGTAGATTCCCCTGTGGTGATCATCAGAATTCGTCCATCCACTCCTGAGTTCTTTGTTATCGGGCAGTCCCTCTGATAGTGTCCAGTCTCACCACAGCCATAACAAACTTTGTTTTCTTCAGCTCCGGGGACATGGGAGATCGGTTGAGCCGGTGCCCTGCAGAAACGAACTGTGTGTCCTTTTCTGTGGCAGTTCAGACACTGCATTTCCCGACATACTCCGGTGTGGTGATAGTTGCTGGAGCAGCAGGCGTTGTAGTGGCGTACATACTACTCGCTTGTTGCTCTTGTGGGGTTCCCGAGGACTTCTACACCATGGCAAACTCCATGGTCAATGAGTCGCTGGGCCAGGCGTTTGGCGCTACCAAATGTAGCTGGGTAAGAAGACAACACATCTCCTTGGGTCGGAGTAGTCAGACCCCAAATGTATCGTTCTATCTTCTTGCTCTCCGGGGAAACCATCCCGGGGCATAGTGCTGCCAGGTCACAAAACCTGTCAGTGTAGGCCACTATGTCTGAGCCGACCATCTTGAGCTCCCATAGTTCTTGTTCCAGCTTTTGTACTTCGCCCCTTGGGCAGTACTCTTCCAGCATTAACTCTTTTAGGTTTTCCCAACCTATTGAGTTAGCCACTAATAGGGTCAGTGACTTAACATGGCTGTTCGACCATGTCAGGGCTTTGTTAGAGAAAGTGCATGCAGCAAACTTCACTTTGCTCCCTTCCGGGCACGAACAGATTTCGAAGACCGAATCTGTTTTCTCGAACCATCGTATCAGAGTGATGACTCCACCATTTCCATTAAAGGAAAGGGGTTTGCAGTTGGTGAAGTCCTTGTAGGAGCACTCTCTTAAGCGCACAGGGACCTCACCTTGAGTAGAATGAACAGGTGTTCCACCTCCGCTGGAACTGGTAGGATGATACTGAGCCATGGCTGTTGCCACAGCCGCAGCTACTACAGCATTTAGAGCTGTCGTATCGATTGGTGGAGGAGGTGTTGGAGTTATCGGAGTAGCGCGTCTGTTTGATCTGCGAGGAGGCATCTTTGCTACAAGAGTACAAAGATGAGATGGGAATAAGTCTATAGCAGTGGAGATAAGCCGAAAGCTGAAAGACAAGGTTATCCTAGTTCTGAGTGTATATGATCCTGACTTCCACAGGGTTCTGGAAACAATTCATAAAAAGTCTATACCAAATAAACTTTATGAATTAGAAATGGCTATCCTCGAATGAATATATGTTACCTGAATAACTGTTACCAGCTGCATGTAAGAAAGTAATCCTAACACGTAATGTGAGCAGTGTTTCCACTAACTCATTTAGTTAACAAGATTATTATTTATTTGTGTGACGGGTAAGACGTTTTGGTTACTTCTGTTGATCGCTCTTTGAAAGCTCCTCATGAACTTGCTCTTGTTTCCTCCTAACTCTTCTGTTGTCTACTATGAGGAAGTGGTTACATCTATCTGGGCTTGTCGTGCGAGAATGGAAGTGACTAAAGAATCTATGAGATTTAAGGTAACTTTATGGGGTGATCCTTACATGTTGAATCATGAAAAGTGACCCTCTTGAACTTCAGCTACAACAGCCCACAAGGATTCGCAGTCAAGGTTTCATCAGCAGCCTCACCAGAAGTCATCATCAACAGCAGTCACTCTTAGCTACTAGATTACTTTACTTTGTCTACTTTATTTGTAATGCTCTCTATTGTCCAGTATGCCTTACATGGCTACTCTTAGAGACGTGATCTAGTGTAATTCTTGAGACTCTATAAATAGAGCTCAATCTTACTTATCCAATACACCCTTTGCTGCTATCATTTTCTATCTCTCTAATTACGCATCACTCCTTTATTCTCAAAAGTCTCTAGAACGTAACTGATTACTACTTCTCTTCGGAGCAAGTCACATGTGACTTTATCACTAAGTTTGATCTCACTTATTAACTTGGTCTGAATGCATTCCATGTTATGAATCAACTTATGTGTATACTTGATATATCAACTGCTGTCATTTATGTTTCCTTACATTTCCGCAACTAACTTTCTAACCTTCTAACTCTAACTTATTAATATTATTGTTGAGCTTTTAGATCCTTTGAGATAAACTATTCCGCAACTATACTTGTTCTAACGTTTGTTCAAGTGTGTCTCAAGTTTTTCTCTCAACAACTGGTATCAGAGCCATAGTGGTTGCTTTTTGAAAAACAAAACTCTGATTTTCCAAAGGCCTTCTATACCACTAGAGCTCATTTCTTATAAAAACTTAAAAAAAACAAGGAAAAATGGCACAATCGTTATCTCTGAATGTCTCCAAAAGTGTTGGTGGTTCAAATCGAGCCCCAATATTGGTGGCAAATGAATATCATCACTGGTCCCAGAGAATGGAAAGATACTTAAGAAGACTTGGTAGAGATGTATGGCGATCCGTAGAAGAAGGACCACATGTCCTAGTTCTTACACCAGTTCAAACTGATGGCGCCACAACCAGACTAGGAGGAGGTCAACCAGTCATGAATCGTCCCACCAAAGACGATCTCGATAAAATGGAAAATGATGTTGTTGCTTTTTATGAAATCTCATGTGGAGTTGCTCCTGACAACTTCGACATTATCATAAATTGAAAATCAGCAAAAGAGATCTGGGAGGTTCTCAAAAACCTATATGAAGGCTCAGAACAAGCTCAAGACAAAAAGCTCACAACTGCACTCAATGAGTTTAACAATTTCAAGGCGCATATTGGCGAAAGTTTGGAAGACTCCTTCAAAAGGTTCAACCTGATAGTCACCAAGTTATCCAATGCGGGCACCATCCGCAGTAACCATGAACCAAATCTTCAATTCCTCAACGGTTTGGGAAGACATTAGACTACTGCTAAGATGATAGTTCAAGGGGATAGAAAGATTCACTCTTTGTCTCTCTATAAGCTCTACGGGGAACTGCAAGCACATGAATCCACTGTACTCAAAGACTGTGCTGACTTTGGAGGACCACTGGATCTCATAGCACAAGCTCCACACAATCAATCCTACTCTCCCTCGTGTGACACTACACCACAGTCATACGAAGCTGACTCAGAGTATGATGATGAAGAAGAATTCCAGAAAGCGATTGCTCTTGTTAGTCAACAGTTCTACAGACTACCACCTTCTTCCTTTCGTAAGAATCAGCAGTTCAACAATCCTCCATTCAACCGTAAATTCAACCCACAAAATAACCATTCTCGTTATCCCAAAAGTTCTTATCCACCACCGCAATCTCAAAATACTCAACCAAAGGAGGCACCGCAGTCCATTCAAACCACTGACTCCGATACTCCCTCAGAAGACAAAAGTGATGTTGTAATCTGTCACAAATGCAACAAAGAGAATCATTTTGCAAAAGATTGCAAGGCCAATGTAGTGAAGATAGAGCATTCTACCTGAGAATGGCTCAAGAATTAGAAGAAAACGAAAAGGCCAGGGCATACGTAGTTCATGTCAAAAGAGACCATCAAGTTTGGTCATCCGGAGATGAAGAAGAAGCCATCAGCAGTGTCAAAGGAAAAGGCAAAATCTGTATGCTGGCAACTGCGGATGATGATGGGTCTAGAAAGATGGAAAAGAACTACTCCTACATGGCAAAGGATGGAACTCTAACCATCGTCGAGCAGGTAAAACTCATGATTCAAACTCTAAATTATAGCATGCATGACTGTCAACCCTTCATAGACAATCTTAATGACACATGTGTTGCCGTCCTTAAAGACTATAACAAAGCCTTAGATGAGAAGAACATTGCGTCCCAAGAGATGTTCCATGTAAGAGGACGCCTGGACAACAAAAGACTCAAAATGGCTATGTTAGAAAAGGACTTAGAGTTAGAGAAAGATGCAAGAATGTTAAATGAAACACAACTATAAATAGCTTTGAACGAAAGAGATTTAGCTCAGAGTGAGATTGTACGTCTAAATCTTTTAATTGAAAAATTGTTCAATGAAAGTGAAGGTATTGAAAATTTGGTGAATAATGGAACTGTGGACAATACATACAATTGGGGTTGGTGCAATGGATATCCTACCGCAAAGGATTCCTCACCCCGGTTTAACAAAGATCGACTGTATGTCCCTCCGGACTGAGAATTTTATTTCCCAGTCAATGACAAGACTTTTCCCGAAGATATCAGAACACACTTCGGTAAAATTCATGATCTAAGTAATAACTGTGTCATAGAGGAAATCGTGCCTGAGGTTTCGGGTCATACAAGTGATCTGACTCCTATCTGTGGCACAATCCACTCAAATTCTCAGACCTCATCCGTAGTTGATGAAGAAATTTTCATTTAGGGCCCCGAAGTCTCGGAAGACTTCCCATCTCTGCCCTCAGACCGTAGTGTCTCACACTGTAGTCAGAAGTCCCACAAAAGTCCCACTGAAGTCCCAACTCAGACTTACTCTGCGGTAGTCAAATCGTCTTTACCGCAGTCCTCAATAAAAAGCTCTGTGACTCTCCAACCAATTCATCATGAATTACCCATAGAGAACTTTGAAGTAGGTTAATACTCTCAAAACCCTGAATCTTCAAGTTCGGATGAGTCAAGCCCTCGTCCTCAAAAAATTTCTAAAGATTCCAGGAAACCACATCTGAACACCAATGACTACGGTTCTCCAAAAACCTTAGCAAAAAAGGCTTTCAAAGAGGAAATTCGATCTCGAGGCACAAGTCGACAAAAATTTTCTAAAAAAAAAACATATCAGATTTCCAAAATCTAAGAGTCCAGAAAAGTTTGTTTTCTCTCACTATTTTTCAAAAAACTCTCCAATCAAGAAAACATGCAAAAAGGAATGTACAGTTACACCAGTCATTCCCAAGTCATCTGACACAACTCAAAAGAAAGAAAGGTCTTTTCGAAGCAATGGTTTTCAAATCTATTCCTCAGATGATCCGAAATGGAAGGGTATCTTGCCCACTCCAACACTTTTAAAGTCACATCAAAATTTGAACAAGCGGAAAGGTATTTTACCAAATCCAACAAAAAGGTCCAAAAGATCTACACGTGCTCAATCTTTCTCGAAACAAACCTTTTCAAAATCCAACAGCACCAATGTCAGATCTTACCAACCTCGGACCGGTCACAAGTCTACTCCATCGTTTAGACCGCTGACCAAACAAAGAGTCAGAGCACAAGACAAAATTTCAGCATGTCAATGTCAGTGTAGGTGTCAACATCGCTCATCTCATGTCAAATCTAGTTCGTTTCAGAAACCTCGTAACATTTCTAAAAAACGCAACACTCCAAAAACTCACAAACACCCAGGACTATGATTAAAAGTTGACACGAAACCAGTCCATGCATCATTCAGAAACTCATCTGTTGTCCCAGGCTCCAAACTAGTTTGGATGCCTAAACTAACCATGTATTTCTTAGGCCTTGTGCAAGGAGGAACAAGAAGAAGAATGGTTAATAGACAGTGCCTGCTCCTTGCACATGACCAGAAGGTTAGAGTACCTTCGGGATTTCAGGCCAATTTGCAACGGTGGAAATGTCACATTCGGCAACAATGCGAATGGGATAATCCGAGGTTATGGTGTTCTTACTACGGGAAACTTCTCTATTCAAAAGGTTGCTTATATAGAAAGCCTTAAACACAATCTCATCAGTGTTGGCCAACTATGTAAGGCAGGCCATCGTGTTGAAAGCGATGACCAATTTTCCTATGTCATGACAACCGATAGGAGCACTTGTCTGATCAAGTCCAGATCCGAAGGTACTATGTATCCTCTGTACGTCTCTCTAATCATAGGCAAACCGCAGTTATGCTTCCTATCCAAAGCTGTATACGAAGTCAGCTGGCTTTGGCACCGCAAGCTAGCTCATCTCAACTTCAGATACATCAAAAACTTGGTCACCGGAGAACTAGTCAGAGGTCTTCCAATCCTCAAGTTCAGCAATGATACTCTATGTCTGGCATGTGAGTGTGGAAAGCAATCCAAAGCAAGTCACCCCATGGTGATTGACTCTTCAATTTCTGTACCACTGGAACTCCTGCACATTGATCTCTGCGGTCCATCTAATGTAGCCAGTCTCCACCACAGGAAATACATACTGGTTATAGTTGATGACTTCACATGGTTCACCTGGGTCTTTTTCTTAAGACTCAAATCAGAAACACCGCAGATCCTCATCAACTTCATCAAGGAGATAGAACTCTAGATCAAGCTGCCAGTTCGACGCATCCGAAGTGATAATGGAACCGAGTTTACTAATCATCTCCTAAACAGTTTCTTGGTTTCAAAGGGTATCACTCATAACTTCTCCGCTCCTTACACACCGCAACAAAATGGGGTAGTAGAGCGAAGGAACCGCACTCTAGTAGAAGCAGCCAGATCCATGCTCAACTTCGCACACCTTCCTCTCTACTTCTGGGCCGAAGCAGTGGCCACCGCATGCTTTGTGCAAAATTGAAGTATTATATGCAAGCGACTCAGCAAAACACCGTATGAGGGCCTTAACAACCGCAAGCCAAACGTCCGCTTCTTTCGTATCTTTGAGTGTAGATGTTTTGTGATCAACAACAGAGATCATCTTAACAAGTTTGCACCGAAGTCTGATGAAGGCATCTTTCTTGGCTATTCCACTAACAAAGTTGCTTACAGGGTTCTCATTAGACGCACAAGGCTAATCATTGAAAGCTTCGATGTAAAATTTCATGATTATCACATCCGCAACACCGCTCCATCAACCGAAACAACAGCAATCCTAGAAAGTGATATCCCTACCTCTTCGGGTCCACTCAACCTAGTTGAAGTAAACTATGATGATCTTTTCGACCCTGTTGAAACAGCCAAGTTATCTGAAGTTCTTGTGTCCCAGGAAGCTCTCCAGCAGCATGCTGATGTATCTGGTCCATCTCTATCCAAAGTAGCACCTCTCAATACTTCCACCTCGCCGGTTTAGGGGGTAAGCTCTACTCCGGATCAAGCAACAACCATCGAGGTTCCAGTACTAGAAGATGCAGATCCAATCCCTATCTGCAGAAACTATCAACCATCAAACGTTTCTTCAGACTCGGATGATGACATCATTGAAAACATAGACACAAGAACAGACTCGAGGATTATCACACTCCCGTCCGCAATCCAGGGGGAACCTTCTCAGGTTCAAAGGGAACTCCCATCCGAAATCCAGGGGGAACCTTCGCCATCTGCCCAAGAAAACTCTGATCCCACCTTCCTAGTTCAAGACAATTCAGCAGGATATTCTCAAGTCCAGGGGGAACTGCCATCTCCATCCGCAGAGTCTTCCGATATTAAAGACATTCCTTCTACCGCAGCTGCCAATCATCTGCAACCGCGTCTACATGTTTGGACGAAGGACCACTCACCAGGTCAAATCATCGGTAACCCATCCGTAGGTATCCAGACTCGATCTTCCAAAGACTTATCTGATCACTGTCACTTCGCAACGTTTATGTCCTCGCTCGAGCCCCGATCGATCAAAGAAGCATTACTAGAACCAGACTGGATATCCGCAATGCAAGAAGAGCTAGAAGAATTCAAAAGAAACAAAGTGTGGCAACTCGTCCCGAAGCCGCAAGGTCACACTATGATGAAACGTATGCTCCGGTAGCTCAAATGGAAGCTATCTGAATCTTCTTAGCATACGCAACTCACAAGAACATCAAGGTTCATCAAATGGATGTGAAAAGTGCTTTTCTCAACGGTGAATTAAAAGAGGTGGTTTATCTTCAGCAACCTCCGGGCTTTGAAAGTCTTGAATTCCCAGACTACTGCTACACACTTGAAAAAGCAGTCTACGGTCTAAAGCAAGCCCCAAGAGCGTGGTATGAGACTCTCTCTGAATTTCTAGTCTCGTCCGGATACAAAAGAGGAGTGATTGATCCCACTCTATTTAGAAAAGCAAATGGTGATCATCTCATGCTTGTACAAATATATGTGGATGATATCATTTTCGGATCAACTGATCAAAAAATGGTGAATGAATTTGCTAAGCTCATGACCAGTAAGTTCCAAATGAGCCTGAATAGAGAGATTAACTTCTTTCTAGGACTTCAAGTGAAACAAGTCCCTCAAGGGATATTCATTCATCAGGAGAAATACACCACATAACTATTAAAGAAATATTCAATGGATAACTGTTCTTCGGCTAAGGTCCCCATGGCCTTCGGATATAAGATATCTGCTGATCCCTCCGGTGAATCAGTGGATCATAAGACTTATAGAGGTTTAATGGGATCTTTGATGTACCTCACCGCAAGCCGTCCATATATCGTCTTTGCAACAAGTGTATGTGCAAGGTACCAGGCTGACCCAAAAATGTCACATATGACCGCAGCCAAGCAAATTCTAAGATACTTAAAGGGTATCAAGACTCTTGGCTTATGGTACCCCGCAGGCAAGGACTTCAGCCTACAAGCATTCACTAATGCGGATCACGCCGGATGTAGATTAGATCGAAAAAGCACCTCCGGTGGATGTCAATTTCTGGGTGGAAGACTCGTCAGCTGGTCATCAAGAAAACAAAATTGTGTGTCACTATCTACCGCAGAAGCTGAATACGTGGCCGCAGCCAGCTGTTGCTCACAAGTTTTATGGATGAAACCACAACTCATGGACTACAGATACAGAATGTTGCGGATACCAATTTATTGTGACTCTGAAAGTGCTATAACAATTTCCCACAATCCAATTCAGCACTCCAAGACTAATCATATTGAACTATGGTATCACTACATCAAAGATCACATCCTGAAAGTTAACATTGAACTCATCTTTATCCATACTCATGAAGAGATTGCTGATGTTTTCACAAAGGCACTTGACTCTACAAAACTCAACATTTTCTTACAAATGTTAGGAATGATGAATCCGGACCCTCAATTCTTTTTGAATTGATAGGTACCGCAGACCATCCTTGGTATTTGTTGCGGTCCTAACTGAAGTTACTTATGATAGATGGTTTTAGTATATCCTGTGTACCACAGTTTGTGTACCGCAACCATATATCATAAGTTATCCTTCAATGGTCCTTACTGTTTGTTGTTACTAATTTTTTGTTCAAGTATTCTCCTCAGTCATTCTACTGCAGTCATACATCTGATCCATCCGCAATGACATCCGATCCATCCGCAATGAAGTCTCATTCCGCAACCACATTAATAGTTACTCAACTGTTCTATTAATTCTTGATTCATGGTGTGCTATTTAATGATCCTTCATTAAATAAGAAAAGCATTAACAAAAAAAACATTCCTTGAGTAACTGTCCCATTCTCCTTTTTGAAAAACCTTGTGTCAGACCTATTTTAGGTATGATGACAAAAAGAGTGTTTTCCCATAAATTAATCCTTTTAACCTGTCCCTTCCTATTTCCTCAACACGTCCAATCCGTTACAGCTTCTCTTTTGTACAACGGATTAACTCCACCCTCTCCACACGATCACAGACGTGACATTTTAGGTCTGATACTTCATTAATTGCAAACCTTTTTTAGTAAATCTCAAAAAAAAAAAAAAAACCATTTCATAATCTGTGGCTGAGATTTCACCTTCCAAATCGGAGAAAAACCCCCATACCTTTTTACCTGATTTACTTTCACCAAGGGTAAAATCAATTACCGTTCAAATCCATTCCTATAAAATCCTTTCTTCTTCCCCAAGAACAGTTTACGCTCTCTGAATCTTGAAATTTCTCTCCATCTTTCTTGCATTCTGTTTCTGCAACCTTTCTCAAACTCTCAACAATGGTGAAATCAGGCATCTCGAAGAAAATCTCCAACGCTTCTGCCTCTGCAAACCCAACTGGGTCTGATTCTGAAATAAGAAATCAAATGCCTTTGATTGCTTCAAGCAATTTTAGGGCTGTGTTCGAAGAGCATTCCTCCTAC
This sequence comes from Lactuca virosa, assembly GCF_052849685.1. Classification (NCBI taxonomy): domain Eukaryota; kingdom Viridiplantae; phylum Streptophyta; class Magnoliopsida; order Asterales; family Asteraceae; genus Lactuca; species Lactuca virosa. The sequence continues at coordinate 274,823,497 of NC_136426.1, forward strand.
ATTGCTCCGATCAAGCTAATGATCAATTTCCTGACCAATCACCTTCTGTTTGGCCCCTTCGATGCATTCACAGACGTAGTTCCTCTTTCAACCTTGTTGAAGTGTGCATTTTCTGCTTACGAACCCCTCGAGAATCCACAAGAAGTGCATGTGAACTTAGTCAACGATTCTTTGGTCATTCTGACCAAAGAAAAGTTTCTCAACACCATTAATCTGCTGGTTCATCCCTCAACCAAGATTTTCACTCCTAGTATGGCCGACATTCTCTCAGCACTCTACCAAATGGGTTACTAGAAAAAGATCAAAGGAATTGGCGAAATAAAGAAGAATCAACTGCCTGCGGTGTGGCAATTCGTTTGTCACTTCGTCATCCGCAGCCTGTCAGGCCGTACCGGAGGCATTGATAATATGGGTCTCAAGCTACTAGAGCTGGTTTGGAGCATTTTCACTGGCCACGACGTTAACTACGGTCAGATTTTATGGGATGACTTCCTGCAGTACATTCCCAAAGAGAGTCCAAGGGAAAACCCTACCGAACTCACCTTTGCAAGGTTCTAGTCTCTGTGCATCTCAGATCTTCATGCGGATGCAGGAATTAGCATGGGCAACGACACCAACCTCTTCATTTCTAAAGATCTCAAAAGGTACAATCCCTCCAAAGACCAATCTAACTTCGGCCCTATAAGACGACTACCAGTCAACATTTTAGCATCACTTGCTCTTGAAACCCTTGAAGTCACATACAATATAGAGGCTACGGAAGGTATTAGCCCATATCTTTCTACCCCGCCTCTTCAAGCCACAACCGCACTCACCAATCCTGGTAGTACCGCAATCCCATCCTCCACCACTCTCTCCAATCTTTCAAACAAATGCAAACAGTTGGCCTCATCCCGTCAAGGTCCCCGCAACGTCTCCAAGAAACAAAGAACCCTAAAGAAAGATGCTCCCAAACAAGCTGATCCCTCAAAGAAGCGAAAGGTCATACAAACTATGGTCTCAGATGACGAATCATCTGACCATCAGTCTCCCCCTTCCTCCAATGATTCTGATGATGACGCCCAACCCATTGCCATTCTAAAGAAAAGAAAAACCAATCCCCCAGACCATATGCGTGACCGGACTCATGCCGCAGCCTCTCGAAAGGCTCCGGTAGTCCTTGGGGTGGCCGCATACCCATTCAATACCACTATCGAATTCCACTCAGACACAGAAAGTGTGTCTGTTTTTCCTCATCGTGGAGACTCACCCCCAGTTCACTCCCAAGAGGATGTGTTGGGTTATATAGTGTTGCTTCATGGGCTCAGTCCTTAGCCTAGTTTTCCTATCCAGTTTGGGCCTGTCCAACTGTGATTGTTTTGTTTAGGGTTTAGTATTTAAGGTGCATGCATGCAACCTTAATCAGAGGCGCTTTTGATAATTATTGTTTTGAGTTGTACTATGAAACCCTAGCTCGCCTCTACAGTGGAAGTTCTTTGTCGAGCTCCGCTGAGGCATGACTACGTTTGAATCACTCAACATTATTTGATTCCATGTTGTGTGCTCTGTGTTTATTTGATTTTATTGTTTAATCTGTTGAATATCTAATCGATCTAAGAGTTTTTCAACTCAACAATTGGTATCAGAGCAGGAGACTGTGTAATTCATACACATCTCTTTTGTTGAAGAAGATCTTAGGTTTTTCCGCTTAGATTAATATTTATAGAGCCGTCATCTGCTATTGACGTGGTTCTTTGAATATTTGATCTTACCCTAAAGTTATTTACAAGTCTGATCTTAAGTAGGTTTAAATATGCTTCAACATATCCATGGACGATTCTCAGTCAAACCCAATCAACATCTCAAACAACATAGGATCGACAACAAGGATTCCTATCTTATACACTCAAGATTATGAAGTCTGGGCAAATCACTTTGAAGACTACGTGATTGGCTCAGAAGATAATGGATACTTAATCTGGGAGGCGATTACTGTTGGTCCGTTCGTACATGCAAGCACCTCAAGAGTTGTTAAAACTCAAAAGGAATATAATCAACTCATCAGTGACGTGAAAGATATACCTCAGGACGAGAAAGAAAAGTTTCAGTGCAACATCAAAGCTTTAAGGATGACAAGGTTTGCATTACAGTCAGACACATTTCGGCTGGTGAGCTCATGTACGACAGCAAAGGAAATATGGGTCAGGTTGAAGGAATTGTACTCTACGGATGAAGATCTTGAGCACTCTATCCAGACCCTACTACTCTCAGAATTTGGTGACTTTAAGCAGAAGCCTGAAGAGAAGCTAGTTCAATCCTTTGATCGCTTCAATCATCTCTTAAGCAAGATGATTAAACATGGAATCGAGAGGAAGGCCATTGAACAAAAGGTAACATTCATGAATGGGCTAAGATCGGAATGGATGGTTGTAGTGTCAACAATGAAGGCTCATGAACAGTTCAAAAGTTGTTCTCTTGCCAAATTGGTGGGAATACTTAAGTCACACGAGAATGCCTTGACTAAAGAAGCTAATGTGGTTTCTGGCAAGGGATCATTGGCTCTAATATCCAAAGGTAAGAATGTTGGTGAGGAAGAGGAAGATTTAGACCTCTCTGAATATGATCTAACAAGCGAAGAGTATTCTCTGATGGTGTCAAATCCTAAGAAATTCATGAAGAGAAGCTTTCCAACAAACAAAAACCGAAACTGGAAAGGCAGGTACAGTGCAGAGAAAGCAAAGGAGGAACCGAAAAGTGTTTCTCAGACGGAAGAACCGAAGAAGGAAAAGAAACTTGGAGGTGACTCGGGCTTTACATGTCACTACTGTGGAGGCAAAAATCACTTCGCAAAAGACGGCATGCTCAAAAAGATGTCTGATAAGAACGAAGATGAGGACGAGGAAGCGAACCTCACAAGGCGTTTGGAGGAAATCAGGAAGAAGAAAGCAGGATCTAAAAACACCATGAATGCTCTTATTGTGCAGGGAAATACGATCGATGATGAATTTGGAGGCGTTGAAATTTGGTCGACTGATTCAGAGGACGAAGAAGTGAGGAAACCGACTCATGGCAAGGCTCTATTGGTGAAGGAAGAGAACAACACAGGAAGGTGTTTGATGGTGACGTTTAGAGTGTCACACTTGCGAGGCTATACCACTGATGGAGGAAATGATAGAGAGAAGGAAAGAGAAGACCGTTGTTTCGCTGCAAAGCGTGTCAGTCAGCAGATCAACGATTGTGACGAGTTGATCCAGAAGGTACAATCTATTCTTATCTCTCTGAAAATTCCAATATCTGACTACGAAAATGAACTTAATAATTTAAAATCTAAATTTTCTAGTTTAAGTGGAAGTTTAACTCAAACTCGCGTCACAAACTCTAACCTAACTGATCAAATCAGCAGGGTGTCATCGAAGAGTGAGGAGAGGCGAATGTGGATTGAGCAGAAGGAGAAGGAGTTGATTAGGTCTAGGGATGAAACAATTTATTTGCCAAGAGATAATTTGAAGCTTTTAAAACAACGAAATGTGTTTTGTTTAATTGCTAAGCGGTTATATTCCAATATTACTCAATTGCATCTTGATTGTGAAATAGGGAAGAAGATACATCGTATGATTTTACCCTTCCTTGAGTTAAAGGAGGATGAAATCGATGCCGACGCATACGACTGTGAAAACATTGTTTCTTCTGAGGATATTTCTCCTGCCTACAGAATTGGTCTTCACAAAATAGAGTCCTTTATAAAGTCCAAAGACCATAAGGACATGCTCAAAAATTTGTTGGATGAAAATGACAAATTGAAAATCCAAGCTGAAACCGTACAGAAATTTGACTTGTTGAATGCTAAGTTGAGTTCAGAAAATAAAATTGTTGTTGAAAATACTTCTGAATTCGATGAGGATGATGATATGAGTGACATTTCTGTAGATGATGTGGTTGATTGTTCGGAATTTGTCAAGAGCAAACCCGAAACTAACAAAAATCTTATTTCTGAAAATTCAGTTGAGTTTGCTCGTTTATCCAAAGACAAGACCACAGTCCTTAAAGAAAAGGCTGTTGTATATAAAAAGGTCCAAACTACTCCAAATCAGGTATACAAAGTTGATGGAGTCACTCTGCAACAAACAGCCGAACTGACATCAATTGTTGCAGAAGACAATGCTGAAGGTTGTGATGAGTTTTTCTGGTCAGCACCCATTGATAACGCTGATGAAACAGTAGGTTTGTCACAGAAAACTTCATGGAGAGTGAAAGGAAGATATGTAGCCGAACCACTTAATGATCCTACTCGTTTTGACGAGCCTACCACAAGTGGTACCAAAAGTTCTCCAGTCGAACAAGTCGCAGTCACAAGCGAAACCTATTCACTTAAAAGCGAAGCTTATGTTCAAAAATATGAGAAAAAGGCTAACATTCACAGAAATCCGAAACAGGTAAAAGATCGAAAGCATCAAAGAAATGTGAGGTACAAGAAAAACCTCACTGAAAGAACACAGTCCTGGCGTTCTCAAAATCCCAATTATGTTCGCTATGAAAAACCTTCTAAGCAAAAGGAGGTAGGAAAAGTAAATCCTGGCACTCACACTCATGGCGAAAACAACCGAAAGCAGAGTTTCGGTCCTCAACATCAAACCAACCGCAAGCAGAGTTTCGGTCCTCAACATCAAACCAATCGAAAGCACAGTTTCGGTCCTCAACATCAAACCAACCGAAAGAAGAGTTTCGGTCCACAACATAATCTCAACCGAACACAGGGCTTCGGTCCTCGAGATGAGAAGAACCGAAAGGGTGGTTTCAGTTCCAGACTGCGCAGTGAGCAGAAAGGAAAGGATGGCAATTTCATTCTCAATCACAAAAGAGCCCTATCCAAAAGGCTAACTCCATTTCCAAATCCAATTTTCCCAGCTCTAACCTTCTCTCACAGAATGATCAAAGGGCAAATGAAAAGCCTTGTCCAGCAAACTCAAAGGATTCGTCAACCAAGCCTAATGTTGATCGAAAGTATGCTAACGTAGATTACACATATTCGGCAACTCCACCCAAAAATAAAATTAAGGTTTTCACATTAAACAAGAAAAGATGAAACGACGTTAATAAAAAGAACCTTTTTAGTTGATATTTCACTAACAAATCCATGTTCTGTAAAAAGCTCACGAGGGCCCAAGACACTTTGGGTTCCTAAATCTGCTTAACTTTTGCAGGTTATACGTGACGAGCAGTTTGATGATGAATGGTACATAGACAGTGGTTGCTCACGTCACATGACAGGTAGAAGGGAAGAACTGAGGGAATTTCGGTCTCTTACGAATGCTGGAAGTGTCAAGTATGGTAACAACTCCTATGGCACGATCAAAGGTTATGGTATGATTACCAATGACGAGTTCTCGATAAGAAAAGTGGCATATGTTGAGGGTTTGCAACACAACCTTATCAGTGTTTCTCAACTGGTGGTTGGAACAGAACTAAAGGTGTATTTTGATGATGAGGGATCAGAGATTACTGAAAAGAAGTCAAACATTGTTCTGCTGAAATCAAATCGAAAAGGAGAGATGTACCCTTTGAATCTCAATCCCATACGGGGAAAACCAGCTATCTGCCTGTTGTCAAAGGCTCAATCAAACAAAAGATGGCTTTGGCACCGAAGACTCTCTCATCTGAATTTTAAAGACATCAACAAATTGGTGCTTAGAGATCATGTTCGGGGTCTTCCTGTTCTGAAATTCGATAAAGAACACCTCTGTGCTGCATGTGAAATGGGGAAGCAAAGTCGACAGAGTCATCCTTCTCGCGTCAACACAAAAATAATTGAACCACTTGAATTACTTCATATTGATTTGTGTGGTCCATCTTCAATCGAAAGTGTTGAGGGCAACAAGTATATACTTGTCATTGTAGATGACTTCTCCCGATTCACCTGGGTATTCTTTTTAAAACAGAAATCAAAGGCCACTCCTAAACTAAAGCTCTTCATCAAGCAGGTCTAAGTCCAGTTGAGAAAGGTTGTTCGTATATCATGTTTGGGGTCTTCCTGTTCTGAAATTCGATAAAGAACACCTCTGTGCTGCATGTGAAATGGGGAAGCAAAGTCGACAGAGTCATCATTCTCGCGTCAACACAAAAATAATTGAACCACTTGAATTACTTCATATTGATTTGTGTGGTCCATCTTCAATCGAAAGTGTTGGGGGCAACAAGTATATACTTGTCATTGTAGATGACTTCTCCCGATTCACCTGGGTATTCTTTTTAAAACAGAAATCAGAGGCCACTCCTAAACTAAAGCTCTTCATCAAGCAGGTCGAAGTCCAGTTGAGAAAGGTTGTTCGTAACATAAGAAGTGACAATGGGTTGGAGTTTAAGAACAAATAATTCGAAGAGTTTCTTGCAGAAAAAGGGACAACTCACAACTTCTCGGCCCCATACACTCCACAACAGAACGACATTGTCGAAAGGCGAAACCGCTCTCTAAGTGAAGCAGCCCGAACAATGCTGAGCTTCGCTTCACTACCTCTGTATTTCTGGGCTGATGCCATTGCTGCTGCTTGCTTTACACAGAATAGATCTTATCTCAACAAACGTTTTTCGATCACTCCTTATGAGATCTTAAACAACCGAAAGCCAAATGTCAAGTTCTTTCATGTGTTCGGTTCAAGGTGCTTCATCTTTAATTCAAAGGAGCACTGAAATAAGTTTGATGTGAAAGCAGATGAGGGAATCTTTCTAGGTTATTCCTTAACCTCCAAAGTATATAGGGTTCTCAACAAACGATCAAAGAAAATCGAGGAGACCTATTATGTTACATTCGATGATAATTACGTCAAGAGGCTCAAAACCACCGAAGGTTCTGCTGGGGACATATTTCCAAACTCTGGTCAGGTTACAATACCTATTTCAAACCTATTTGAACAATACATGCTGCTGTTTGATGAGCCCGAAAAGGCTATTCTCTCTGAATCCAAAGCTGCATACAACAAGGTAGATAACTTGAAGAAGATAATCGATGACGCTGCAGCGAATATGGAAGAAGAACAACCTATGGAATCTGGCAGGTCAGACACGAGTGACCCTCAAAAGGATTACTCTCAGTCTCAGGAGGAGGGTTGATCTGATCTTCCCAATCAAGATCCAACATTCCAGGGGGAGAATTCTACAACCGAAAGTCTAGTCCAAACGGAAAATTCTGATCCTGAAACTGAGGAAGTCTCATCTTTCGAAGTAAAGAACTCTAATCCTGCGACTGAGGAGGTATCATCATTCGAGGGGGAGAAGATGAACACAAACGATGATGACACTCAGTCGGAGTGTGAAGTAGAAGTGAATGCTGAACTGGATCCCTCATATGATCCCAATTATCCTCCACTCATCAAATGGACCAAAGATCATCCCCAGTCACAAGTTATTGGTGATTCCACAGAAAAAGTTCTCACACGCTCTCAACTAAAAGAGAAACGAACAACATTCTTCTCTAAAGTAGAACTTTGCATGTTTAATTCCTTCGTCTCTAAAGTTGAACCGAAAACAGTCAAGACAGCACTTGATCACTCTGATTGGGTGTAAGCAATGCAGGATGAATTACATGAATTTGAACGAAATAAAGTGTGCTGACTGATTCCAACACCAAAAGATGCTTCTATGGTCGGATTAAAATGGGTGTTCAGAAATAAGATGGATAAAGAAGGGAAGGTGATACGCAACAAGGCAAGGCTGGTCGTGAAAGGTTATTGTCAAGAGGAGGGAATAGATTATGAAGAGACCTTCGCTCCAATGGCAAGGCTAGAATCGGTTCGTATATTTCTCGCCTATGCTGCACACAAAAACTTTGAAGTCTTTCAAATGGATGTAAAGTGCGCCTTATTGAACGAGGAACTGGAAGAAAGCGTGTATGTAGAGCAACCTCCGGGCTTTGTAAACGAAAATTATCCAGATCACTGCTACATCCTGGACAAGGCAGTCTATGGTCTCAAACAAGCTCCACGAGCCTGGTATGAAACTCTAACTAGATTTTTGAAAATGTCCAAATTTAAACAATGTTCGGTTGACCCAACCTTCTTTCGTAAGAAAGAGGGTAACCACCTTATGATCGTTCAAATTTATGTTGATGACATCATCTTCGGCTCCACAAATCCAAGCTTAACTGCTGAGTTCAGGAAGCTGATGGAAACTAAATTTGAAATGAGTTCAATAGGTCCTATTAACTTTTTCCTTGGTCTGAATATAAGACAGGGACCAGAAGGCATTTTCATTAATCAAGAGGCCTACACGAAGACATTGCTTGCCAAGTTTGGTATGATGGGAGATTCAAAAGTGAAGGTTCCTATGGCGTTCGGCACAAAGTTAACGCCTTCCCTGGACAAACCGGCCGCTGACATGACTCTTTATCGTCAAATGATTGGGTCTCTGATGTATCTAACTGCTAGTCGGCCAGATATAATGTTCTCTGTTTGTTATGGTGCCAGGTTTCAAGCAAATCAACGCGAACCTCATCTACTTACAGTAAAGAATATCTTTCGGTATCTGAAACGAACTACGTCTCTCGGGTTGTGGTACCCAACCAAATCAGGGTTCTTTGTTCAAGCATTTTCTGATGCTGATCTTGGGGGATGTGGACTCGACCGGAAGAGTACCACTGGAGGATGTCAATTTCTGGATGGCAAACTCGTAAGCTGGCAATCGAAGAAACAAACATGTGTATCTCTCTCCACTGCCGAAGCATAATACATTGTCGCAGCATCATGCACATCGCAGGTCATCTGGATACAAACTCAACTTCGTCACTTCGGCCTGAATATGAAGAAAATCCCTCTATATTGTGAGTCTGAAAGCGCAATTAGGATTTGTCACAACCCAGTGCAACACTCAAAGACAAAACACATAGCACTGAGGTATCATTTTATCAAAGATCATGTGGAAGATGGTAACGTTGAAATTCATTTTGTAAGAACCACTGATCAATTGGCTGACATCTTCACTAAGGCCTTGCTTGAAGCAAGTTTTAATAAAATACTGCAAGGCTTAGGAATGATGGAAGCTGAAACCGTACCAAAATCTCCAACGTTTCAATAAAAGTTAGAAGCAAAATAGAGCGAACGTTCGGTCCATTTCGGGTTCGGTCCATTTCTAGGAACCGAAATACCCCGAACGCTCGGTCCATTTCGGGTTCGGTCCATTTTGGGTTCGGTCCATTTCGGGTTCGGTTTCACCGGGCTCGTTTCGCCTCTACTTTCTATCTTATGGTTTCGGTTGTATAGTATGTATACTTTTTTCCAGCAAGTTCCTGTGTGCATTTCTTCTATATTGTATAAAATCCAAAAATATTTTCTATCTGTTTTTAATTCTTTTTCAGTATACTTTATAAAATCCAAAAATATTTTCTTTCTGTTTTTTTAATTCTTTTTCAGTATATTTTATAAAATCCAAAAATATTTTCTTTCTGTTTTTTTTATTCTTTTTCAGTATATTTTTTAAAATCCAAAAATATCCTCTTTCGTTTCTCTGTGTACAAGAATATCTTTCACTAGTGCAGCTGGGGCAGGTATCAATCTCAAACTATGTACTAGCTAAGTGTCCCTAGAAGCATGCTGTTGTATGTTGACCAAAGCCTCGAACGATTTTGAGTAAAGCGTTAATGACTTGATACATACAAATCTTGTCTTACCAATCAGGCTGTCACATTTACTCTAATCATGAGCTGCCTTACTCTTCTCAAATTGAGTTAAGAGTTTTCTGCTTTGTCACTCTTTTCTAGCAGAGGCACATTCGGTTCTCTTACCCATCTTATTTTTCTCCATCACGGTTCGTATCATATTATGTAACCCTTGAGAGTCTCAGAAATAACCACTGAGGTTTATGGTTACACAAGTTCTGTGTTAATGATCTTTGATTTGTCCACCACGAATCAAGTGAAACCCAAAATCCAACTCCCATAATGAATTAACGGTGTACTCTTCAAAGTTCTAGCTATTATTTGTCACCTTAGGAAATCTCAAATTTTATTTTTGCGAGATCTTTATGAAATTGTTTTTCACCAAGACTATTTCTTCCAAAAGGATCCAGTTTTATTTTTTTTAGATTTCCTGTCAACATTTGTCAACAAGTCACTGAATACGTTCCCTACCTACTTGTTTAACAGGCCACATTGGTCTCACAAGTACTTTGTTATGTTTCGATCTTATATCAAGTATCGAAATCATGAATTGAAGCGAAAGCCACCCGTTATAGCCCTAATTAAAAAGATTCCTTTCAATGCTTCTTAACAAGTACTTGATCGTTATTCAACGGTAAGCCACACAAGCACTTTGAAGTCTCTCTTGACTTTGAAGGAAGAGATTCATGCCCGGGATCAATAGCTTTATGTCTTAATAGACATCACACCTTCCTACAAACACTTTGCTTTATTTCTTTCTCATTTACACTCTTATGCACACACATTCTATATTCTCAAAGAGGTCTTGTTCAGTTCTTAACAAGTTAATGCAGATGGTTTCGAAATTAAAAGCAACGATTTGGTGTAACGCCTTTTGAATCTTATGGTAATCGCTTTTTATTGAAGATTGATTCGATGAATCAGCAGGAAGTTTAAACGGCTAACGATTTGAATTAAGGATAAGATTAAAAGGCGCCAAAATTTGATTTGGTCAGCATGCGTCATGTCTACTTTATCGGGGATGCAAGCTGTCAAAATCACGTCTTTTCAGCAGCCGTTTCCAAGATTTCAGCAATCATCACTTACGATTTTTCTCTCTCCAATATCGTATATAAGGACTATTTTCACTGCGACTGTTCCTTACCACACTTCTATTCACTAGAGCAAATGCAGGCGATCAATTTCTCACTGTTCATATTCTTCCTCAACAAGCTTCATCAATGGCAGAATCATCATCAGTTCAAGAGACTACTACACGCTCCACTCTTCTTGCGATCAAGCCTAATCAGAACCTGCTGATCGATCTCTCTCCTTTTCTTTATGATACGTACATGTATCAAGTGGTGGAATGTCTAAAGTATTCCCCACACGTCAAAGCCCTAACCACAGTTGAAGTTGTTCCGATGTCTTGTCTCTCTCAAATCTACTCGTCTGTAACATATGACGAAGGGACAGACAAAATTTTCTTCGATATTCTCAATCAAAAAGCTTCAATCTGAAAGAATCATTTATGTACTCTTCTAGGGCTTGCAATCGAAGACTCCATGGTTAATCCTGATTCTATTGCCACAGGCCAACTCTTCTCAATGTTCTACAACATAGGTTATACTAAAACCCTAACGACCGTAACTAGGTTCAAAAAGTCCTGCCTTCCTCCTCAATGGAATGGCCTCTTCACACTACTCTTCAAAGGGCTTTCTGAAAGAAGTGCTGGTTCTGACGGTACGAGTAAGTACTTCATGTCTCTTCTTTATGGTGTGTACCACGGTCTTAATCTAGATTTTGGAACGGTTCTATGGAATCAACTGATTCAGAGTTTATCATCTTCATCTCGCCACACCGAAATTTCCTGTGCTCGATTCTGGACTATTGTTACTCAGTGGATAATGGATCAGTTTCATGTTCCAATCATGGCAGACTCCATGCTCTCTTCCATCGCTACATTTCACACTACCAACATCATCGTTACTCATGCCTCAAAATTCGTTTTCACTGTCTCCATTCCTGAGTCGATGTATGCGTCCGTGCCTCCTTCAAGCATAATTATTCAGGAATACAAGAAGCTTCCCTCCTCTGGTCCAAGGGAACTCACTGCTGATATGGTAAAATCAATCAAAGACGCATACATACCTGCGAAAAGAGGCAAAAAGCCAGAAGTGCAAAAAGGGGGATAAGGGGGGCCAAGTCTCCAAAGTTCAAACCCCTAGGAAGCGAAAGTTGGAGAAAGCAGCGCCAGCTCAGCCTAAAGCGAAGAAAGCCAAGAAACCTACTCGTCGGCTCATTCTCCAATCATCAAGTGATTCTGATTCAGAGTATGTACCTCCTAATCAACCAACGAATCCTCCAAGCGCGTCTGACAGCGAAAGCTCAGAGGATGAAGGTTCGGTTCGTGGTAATACACCACCACGTTCGCCTACACCATAGGTACCCGTTCGGTCCCATGCTCCTTCTCCTCCACTGGTTTCTATTCCTGTCTCCATCCCTCCGATTTTTCCTATCATTACATCTCAACCATCCTCTACTATTCCCATTCCTACACCCATCTTCACTGAGTCTACTACTACCACCACTACTGGAGTTCAAACCAACGTATCTGATACGGGGGCTCGTTCTTCAGCACCCGAACCTCCAATCACAACCGAACCCCCAATCACTACTGTACCTCCAGTAACAACCGAACCACAATCACCAACCCTATCTACCGAAACCAACACTGTTCTTGGCGGTGAGGACTTGGAGTTTGATTCCACTTACTTCAGTCCATACCGTGTTCAAAGTGATGATGATGACGATGCTCCTGTTACCAAGCGCCATCTAAAGTCGGTTACTGACAAACTCGATCAACTACTTTCTTCCACATCAACTGGTGCTTACTCCGATGCTGCTCTGAAGGCGTTATTCTCTTCTATTGTCAAAGAGCACGATACATCTCTCTCCGCCGCAGCAAAGGCCATTGATGCCTCCACTTCCCAATGTCGTAAGGCCTCTCTTGCTGTTGAGGCCTCAACGAAAGAATGCAAAGATGCGACCGCAAAAGTCGAGAAACTAATTTCTGAGGATCAGTTATTCCTCGACTCTTTGCAAGCTGCTGCTCAAAAGAATGCTCAGACAGTAAATGCTTATGTTGATAATCTCCAACGCTCTCTTGAAACCGAACGGTCTAATCTTGAAGCCGCTCGACAGGCCATTGAAGCTGCTAATGAAAAGCTTCATGGTAATGTCAAGGACCGTCTAACTCAGCTGGAAGCCGAAGTGGCTGTTGAAAATCGAATTATGGATGATTTTGACAAACGCACATCTAAGCTCAAAATTCAAAATCTTAAGCTTCGCTCTGCCACAACCGAGCTTAATGATTTGAAGTCTGAGAGGGAAATAATTCGAAGTTCTGTGGGAGACGTTCATTCCATCCTCTTACATCTTCTTGATGCTCACGACTCTATTCTGACTATATCTATTAGACGCCATTTTGCTGAAAAACTCAGACATGCGTTGGATAATCTTATTCGGATAGAGGGTGTTTCGGTGACCTCTGCTCAGCCGAAACAAGGGGGAGAAACAGAATAGAAAAAGGAAAAGGTGCATACTCAACCTCCTCCCGAACCCAAATCAACTGCTGCACCGAAGGATAATGTAGCTTCGGGCAGCAAAAGGGATAAAAAGAAGAAGAAAATTGGAGAAGATGATGATGATATTGAAGATATTTTCAGAGCAGATCCCACTAACCCTTTTCAGAAAACAAAACCGACTGATAAGGAGCTTGAAGAAAAGCTTATGAGGGAATCCGTAGAGCTTGAAAAGAAGCAAAAAGAAAAGGAGCTCTTGGAGAAAAAGAAGTCGCTCTTTCCTGAATAGACCATTACTTCGCTCCAGAGAGAAGCTATAGATGAACCAAGTACTCATTGGCTCGAACCTGTAATGTCGTTCGGCCTTGAAAACTCGAAGGACAATCAATTTGATATGCCAATCACTCGAAAGGCATTTATCTTTCATTGCTTCAACTCCACTGTTACCATTCCTTCTCCAGACCCGAAGGTAGATCGGGATCTGTTGGAGTTTTATCTGGAATTCGCTCAGCCACAGTACTTGACCTGGAGCTTATAGAAAATTACTACAGTCAAGGTACTGAAGCCTTATTCAGCTGGGAAGTTTATCAACGTCAAATTTAAAGTGACCCGAGGCTCTGAAGGTTCGGTTCATAACTTTTCCCTGGCTGATCTACCGAACCTTAACCCTCACGACTGGATACTCCTCAACAACATTCTGCTGTCCAATCCTCAGGAGTATCAGCCAATAATAGACCATATCAAGCGAATGCTTGTTTGCTACATTCATGAAGTAGCGAAGATGGACCAAGAAATCGCCTCTGCCATTCACAAGCGTCCAACGATCAAACCTTCTGGCAGGATTGGCAATGTGAATGTCATGGTCAAGGGTAAAATCGATCCCCAATATCACACTGTGATGTTCGTCAGGGGTGAAAAGAAAAAATGTATCTTTTCTCTTTGTGATAAGCACATGTTCTCTACTGCTTGCTTGGAGAATATTCTGGAGATCATTCACATGTGCAATCAGAATTCTGCAGCTGACAAGAAGTTGTTTACTGACATGCTACGATGGTACATTCAGTTTCGATAGACACTTCTTGCTATAATTCCTAGGCTGTTGAAAGTTGTGAAGACGGTGAAGGCTACTCAACAGAAATAATCTCTCGCCTCATTCGACGCAAAGGGGGAGATTGTTGGGTTATATAGTGTTGCGTCATGGGCTCGGTCCTTAGCCCAGTTTTCCTATTCAGCTTGGGCCTGTCCAACTGTCATTGTTTTGTTTAGGGTTTAGTATTTAAGGTGCATGCATGCAACCTTAATCAGAGGCGCTTTTGATAATTATTGTTTTGAGTTGTACTACGAAACCCTAGCTCGCCTCTACAGTGCAAGTTCTTTGTCGAGCTCTGCTGAGGCGTGACTACGTTTAAATCATTCACCATTATTTGATTCCATGTTGTGTTTTCTGTGTTTATTTGATTTTATTGTTTAATCTGTTGAAGATCTAATCGATCTAAGAGTTTTTCAACTCAACAGGATGACACTGGCTCTCGCCCTAAGGTCTCCAAGGCTTCCCGACTTCATTTCTTTTCTCCTGAGGAGTTGAACTCCATCCTCTTGTCTGTAACCCAAACACTGCAAACACCTTCCTGAAAGTACAAGATTGGATGACTGAAATGGCTGAAACAATCCGCAAGGCTCAGTCCACTCTTGATGGTGAAGGTGCTTTCAAAGTCCCTCCAACTCCAACTCCTATTATTCAAGAATCTCAAGTAGAAGGAACCGCAATCGAAGTCAGCTCAGCTCCCACATTCGGCTTCGACGACTTTGATCTTAATGAGGTAAATCAACCCACTCCTTCTGATGATGATCTAATGATTTTTGATGAAGAAGAAGAGTCGAGTGGTTTTCAGCACTCAACCTCCAAGCCTAAAACAAAGAAGAAGAAGAAGAAGAATGCGGTGACCAGAAAAGAATTTTTAAGTCTGCAAGCCAAAGTCGACCAAATTCTTGCTGCGGTAAAGCCCACTCAACCGCAACCTGAAGACTTGCCAGGACCGCAGTCACTAATCGAGCGAATCGAAAGACTGGAAACCCGTGAACAATTGGCTGTTGAGCGCATCTCCCTGAAGGTTGAAATGGGAATCCGATATCTGGATATAAGTCGCCAAGCTGACCACAAGCAATTCATGGCTACTGCGGAGCGCCTCATCTCAGAGGTATTCGCAATCAAAACAGATCTTCAAAAGGCCATTGCGGACCAGTCAACTTAATCCCAGAAACTGATCGATGAGACTCACACTGCATGTGAGTCCACTATCGCAGTCCTTCAGGCTACCATCAACAGATTGCAACGATCTTTATCTTCAAACTTCCATGGCCCCGAAATTCTTCAACTCACAAAGGAGATTCACCGGTTTCTCTTCAACCCCACCATCCCCAACAATTAGCAACTGGCTGATGCTCTGAAAACCCAATTCTAGGAGGTATGTGCCAAGGTCGATTGTCTCAAGCAATGGCTTGAGGAAGCTCCGGTGTTGCATTCCTCAAGAGGGGGAAGTGATGAAGAAGACCATCATTCCAACAACATTTCCCATCATGAAAGTCCCCCCATCACAACTGAGAAAATTCCATCACCACTGCATCAGTCTCCACCGCATCAGTCACCACCGCATCTGTCTCCACCGTAAAAGGAGATCACTCAAAAAGATCCCTCTCCTAAGCAACCAGAGACCCCTCCCCACTTCAAAAATCTAGCATCTGACATGTCATCCGAGCACTCCAACGACTCTCCTGCAAAGAAACAGAAGAAAACAGATTGGAAAGCAGCCCAATTTGCTGAACTTATCTGGAGAGAAAACGGATTCGACATCTCCATGGATGAATCCTTAATCAATTCTTCAGTCAATCCCCACCGCAGACTCCTAGATGATGACTACAAACCCTACCTTACATATGCTGAACCCCCTTCCGATGGCTACTGGGATGTTCCAATCTCCCCAAATGCAAAGTACTTAACTGTATTTGAGCAGTTTAACCGTAGCCTACCGGATCACAAAAAGACTGCCTATGGAATTTGAGAGGCTCAATCGATTCTATGCCAAACATGCCTCCTCCATAGATAAAATCTGGTCTAATGATAGACCATCAGCAGTCAAGAACTACAAACCCCGGAAGTTCATGAAAGCTGACTTCATCCAATACACTCTTACAAGAAGGAATCAGGATTATATCCGCACCCAGGCTGACTTCCCATGCATGAACCCTGAAGAAGTCTTTCTGATAGCCAAGGTGTTCCAAAACAAATGCGAAAATCATCTGAAGATGAAGATAACACTTGAAATGGCAAGCACATTTTTGAAGGAAACTGTCTGCGACTTTGCAAAGATTGATGCGGACATTTATCCTACAATTGCCAAGAAGTTCGATCTGCCACCACTTGATCCTGCACCGATGCCTACCGAAGGTTATGAAGAAAGATCTCTAGGTGCAACAAACTTCCCTGAACTTGGAGTCATTTTCAAAAGGAAGGTCGATAAGGTCAAATACTTCATTCCTATGACTGCCATGAATCGTCTCACAAGGAAGCAACTTGAAATCTGTCGAACCGCAGTTGAAAGATCAAAGCACACAACTGCTGAAGTCAAGTTCGAGATTTTGAGAAGGATCACCTGGTTGGAAAATATCAGGAAGTTTTGGTGGATAGTGATCAAGTTTCTAAAACTTGACAACTGAAGAGAAGTTAAAGAGGTCACTTAGGGGGAAATTGTTGAATCATGAAAAGTGACCCTCTTGAACTTCAGCTACAGCAGCCCACAAGGATCCGCAGTCAAGATTTCATCAGCAGCCTCACCAGAAGTCATCATCAACAGCAGTCACTCTTAGCTACTAGATTACTTTACTTTGTCTACTTTATTTGTAATGCTCTCTATTGTCCAGTATGCCTTGCATGGCTACTCTTAGAGACGTGATCTAGTGTACTTCGTGAGACTCTATAAATAGAGCTCAATCTTACTTATTCAATACACCCTTTGATGCTATCATTTTCTATCTCTCTAATTACGCATCACTCCTTTACTCTCAAAACTCTCTAGAACGTAACTGGTTACTACTTCGCTTCGGAGCAAGTCACCTGTGACTTAATCCCTAAGTTTGATCTAACTTATTAACTTGGTTTGAATGCATTCCATGTTATGAATCAACTTATGTGTATACTTGATATATCAACTGTTGTCATTTGTGTTTCCTTACATTTCCGCAACTAACTTTCTAACCTTCTAACTCTAACTTATTAATATTATTGTTGAGCTTTTAGATCCTTTGAGATAAACTATTCTGCAACTATACTTGTTCTAACGTTTGTTCAAGTGTGTCTCAAGATTTTCTCTCAACATTATAGAGTCCTACTATAATTGTACAATGTATACAAGATGTATATAATTCAAGATTAAATAGACCTTCGAATAAGTGATCCTACTCTAAAACCACAACCAAATAAGGAATGGGTAGTGAAGCGTAGATCACAAATTCTAAGTCTATAAGATCTCAATTTATATAAAGCCTTGGGAGTATACATTGTAAGATTATAGACTTATCCGTAAGGGTCTTTTAAGTTATCACATAAGTTATTTGTATGGTCTAAAATACTCCTATAGTACTTTAATGTAATGTACTTGGTATGTTTCAAGCTTGTTATTGTGTTATAGTATCATAGAATACTCCTATAGTATTCTAACCCTAATGTACTGGATCTAGTATTCTCTTGACTGGTGTTTGGGTAAGTTTTAAGACTGTTGCAACACCATATCGCTCCCAAACACATGTCAGTCACATCTCGAATGAATATAGTTGATCAGGCTATATTGATCCTAGCTATGATTACATAACTGTTCAGGTTTGACGACAGTGTTCAACCTTTAAATACTTTAGTTATGTTCTTCTTGTGATACTTGGTCTACATGTATAAACAAGTAGGTATATTTTTATAACTTATTGTTATATTCTTAAAATATATCATTATCCAGAGCACTTAAGCCCCATTGTATTTATAGTTGTATATCTTTTATCGGTTGATATACTTAGTTCACTATAAACAATGCTTTGATACCAATCTGTCACACCCCAAAACCGGAACGGCGGAAACGTTCGGGGGTAGAGGACGTCATGTTTGGTATCATAAGATATGCATTATAGTAAGCAAGTAATGAACAACCATTTCATTAGAAAGAAAGTGTTTACAATGTGTGTGTTCACAAAACATAGAACTCATAAGCAAATAACAAAACATGACTTGAAGCTATTATGCTCCATCTTCTGAATTCACAGCATGAGTACTTGTCTACTAGGCTCCTGAGAATACAAGTTATTTGAAAGAGTTGATCAGCAATTAAGCTGGTGAGTTCATAAGATTTTAGTGATGTAAGTAAGTTGTAAAATGTTGTTGTAAAATGTAGTTGGTTGTAAGTTCTGTTTAGAAAAGTTCGCCTGTTCCCCTAGAAAATCCTATATTTCCTACTTTAATGAAAGATAAGTAAAAATGACTCTACAATCCCTTCTATGAGTACTAAATGGATACAAGTTATATAAGACTCAGAGTAAACAAACAATCGATTGTGCGCATCTGCCCTAAGGCAAAAAGCACACATCCCATTGTTTGTTTGATCATTGTGGTATATAACCCTGGTGTATTCACTTGTTACTCATGGAGTTAATTGTAATGGTTCCTTTATATTTAATGAAAAGATTCTTTAAGAAAATCCTTATTTCTTATAATAAAATGGTGACCAAAGTGATTACTTCTATAATCACTTACTTTATACTGGATATATATGATGTAATATCGGATAGAAAGTTAATTGGGTGGATCTGCCCTAAGCCCACAACCAAACAACGAACAGGAAGTAAGGCGGAAAGCACACATCCAACTACCTATTGGGTATTAATTAAATATAACCATGATGTATAAACTAAAGTATTATAGAGTTAAGCACCTAAGGTCCTTTAAGTTTATACTGGTTTAATAAAATGGATTAAACCCTTTACTGGTAAGTTTCTGGTTTTGTATACCAAAAGTTCTGATCTGGAAAGTATGTTTTGTACTAGAAAATTGTGCATTGACTCTGTGTCCTATGACTTGACCCATACCTGGTACCCTTATGATGACTTAATGTATACTGAGCATATATATATCTAGAATCGAATAGAAAATAGACTGGGTGAATTCGTTCCAAGCCCACAACCAAACAACGAACAGGAAATGAAGCGGAGAGCACACATCCTATTACCTGTCGGATCTTATTGATATATATATATATATATATATATATATATATATATATATATATATATATATATATATATATATATATATATATATATATATATATATATATATATATATATATCCTTTGATGTATACATTAAGGAATCATAAGGTTATTCTCTCTACTAAACGTAGCCTTTTATCAAGGCATCTAATGTTATCTATGTTTGTTTCTTGCATGAGTTGTGTAATTTCCCAAGTGAGACTATCATTAACCAAAAATATAGTTTTTACAGTACTGTTTATTGTGAGAAGATCACAATGTGAATGAAATAGGGAAATAATAAAGTACTGTAGTGTTGTATTATAGTAACTACTGTTGTACTTTCTACCCTAAACCAATTGATATTTAAGATATAATGTGATATGATTGCACTATACTATCGACTAATAACACGACGATGAAAGACGTCGGAAGGAATGACATTTGGCACCCGTAGACTTGTAAATCCCACTGTAGCTAACAGCAAGGTGTAGGATAGTCAATCCAGTATATTTCTATACCCAAATTCACGCTCTCACTCTAGGAGATTCTGGCTGCAAATCGAACCATGACAGGTGATGCCATGCCTTGAAACAGTGATTCACATTTATGTTATTGTATACTTGTATATGTTTTGTATGTACTAGCTGTATTGTATGTTCTCTCTGTCTAGTATGTATTTATGTTCTGTTTGTTTCTCATCATAGTATGTTCTCTTGTATAATGTATAGTATGTACTAGCTGTATTGTATGTTCTCTCTGTCTAGTATGTATGTATGTTCTGTTTGTTTCTCATCATAGTATGTTCTGACTCATGTATGAATTGACTCTTTGTATGCTTCTTTGTACTAGAAGTAATGAATAGTATCTTCCTAAACTATACATATTATAGGTTACTAACGTTTTACTTGAACTGTTATTGAAAAGTCTCATTTTACTACTAAGTTATGCTTGTACTTTAAATACGGAGTTTGATTAAACTATAAAGTAACATAACTTTAAAAGAGTTTTTGAAATGTTTTGATCACTTATAAAAGACATAAGCAACGTTTTGAAAGATGTTTATAACAAACAATTACACAATTATCATTGTGTTCAACTTGTATTCCCCCCTTAAAAGCATTTAAAATAGTTAAAAGATTCATTACGGGGTATGACCTCACCTGATGTGGGTGATTCAACGAATACGCGTGTAAGGATGAGAAGTTCCACGAATGAAGTCCCAAGACACAACAAGTCCTAAATGACATATAATGACATATATTGGCATGAATATGGTGTTTATAAGCAACTATATGAAAGGAAACACCTTCCGGGACTAGGAAACACTTTGACCAAGTGTTGGAATCACATGTGATTCATCAAAGGAGAGTGGAATGGTACTACCATGGGTTTACGGACAAAGGGAGTTTACGGCCGTAAACTCATGGTCAAACATGCATAAGTGTGTGTTTGAAGGATAGGGAAGTTTTAGGGACTTTTGCTCTACACAAGGATGAGAAAGACCAAATCAATGGAGGCTTTTGATGAGTTTACGGCCCAAAGGAGTTTACAGCCGTAAACTCATGGTCATTATGCATTTGCAACTAGGAGGGTTTATGGCCAAAATGGCACCCTTAAAGGGGTTTACGGCCATGGGAGATGGCTTGGCCGTAAACTCCTTTTGTTCTTGTGTTTTTAATGTTTTCAAGGCTCTAAACATGAGTCCTAACTAGATATCAAGTTTAGGGAAGAGTACTTACGATATAGAGGCTTGAAATGGTTGATTTTGGCCAAGAACACTAGTGTGTGTTCTTGGTGTTCTTGGTGTTTCTTGAAGATCTAAGAAAAGATGATTTCTACGGATGAAATCAATGGATAAAACTAGATTAAGAGATGTATCAACTAATCAAGGAAGAACACTTATAACTTTTGAAGATCTAGGATGAAAATCGGGGTGATAGTTGAGAGAGAAATGGAGTGTTCTTGAGGCTGGAATGCAACAAGTGGCTAGAAATGACCAATGGCCATATATATGGTCTTGAGTTTACGGCCACATGAGTTTACGGCCGTAAACTCATTGACATTGTGGCCATGAACTCCTTAGGATGAGGTTTAGGCTAGATTTGTTGCACAGTGTCTCTAGCAGGTACATTCTAACACTCATTTCTTAAGTGTATTAGGCTTAAAACTCTATAGAATGACCTTTAACTAGGCTAGAACTCATTACCAGTGAGTTTGACACTCAGTTGAGTTGACTGACTGGGCTTTCAAAATAAAAAAATTTCGGGTTGTCACACAAAAGACCCAAGGCCCAAAAAGGCCAATAGTTAAGGCAATTTCCACCCCAGTACGTCCGACGTACGACTTTGAAGCCCAAAAACTGCACTTTAGCTCTTAATGCCTTAAGACAATATGTCTAATTTCTAGATCTGATTCTTTTGTGACATCCTAAGTCATAAAGTTCCTGAATTTATGACTTTGCATGGATTAATGGTGTCCAAACCAAAGCCCTAAATCCATAATTTCATCAAAAGGCCTCTAGATCATGCATGGAAGAATAATACTCATCAAGATCTAATTTTTATGACTTAATGACCTCAACAAAGACCAGAAGTGAGGCTCAATGGTTCTGGAGTAACTTCTAATCACAAGAACCACAACCATGGGACCAGAACATGACAAATCATAACCTAAACTAGATCTACATGAAAAGGACCATCAAGATTAAAACTTTATACCTCCAGAAGCTTATAAAGGGGAAATGAGTTCTGGATCTTTAAGCTTGTAAGCGTCGAAGTTAGTTGTAAGGTGTCGAAATTGTAGTAGTGTCCTTTATGTGATGTAATGTTACAAAGGCATAGTTGTTTTCGAAACTGTATTGAGTAGTCCTTTGTATTTTTTGTATGCTTTCTATTTGCTATAATTAGGGAAGGATACTTAGACTAGATAAAACTTTTGCCATATTTTCTGTCTGAAACTTGTTGTATCACGAAAGCATAATATGAGCTGAAACAAGATTATATTTACTATCAGTGTTCATACATCTTATCAATCTTTATCTCGTTTCTTTACTCGATAAATCAAACCACTACAATTGGTATCAGAGCAGGAATCATACTGCAATGATATGATTTTCATTCTGTATCAATTGTATTTTGAGTCTCGTCTTGGATTCAAAATTTTCCGCACCTTAGATACTGAAAATCATCCTTGATCTTCAGTTGTGATTCGATTCTGCAACTAGTTTGTTTAATCGAGTGTTCTGCTTGCTTTTTCTGTTTAATTCATCCATTAAATCTCAAATTTCTAAATTTTTTCTGAGAATTCTTCCGTACGTCAATGGCGAACTTCAATATGAACACGATGACTTCTTTTTCTCATCTGTTAGGATCTTCAACAAAGATTCCTATGCTAATTCCAGAATATTATGATCAATGGGCTGACCGCATGGAATATTATCTGAATGGAATAGATGAAGCGCTTTGAGATTGTATTACTGGAAATGTTCTTCCTCCAGTAAATGTTCAAGCTATTGGTTCATCTGCTTTAACTCAAAGTGATTCTGATCAATTAACAAGGTTGAAGAAGAATAAGAAAAGGTGTATCAGAGAACTTTGTGGTGCTCTTCCTCCGGTTGTCTATAACGACGTTCGTAGTTGCAAATCTGCAAAAGAAATCTGGGATACTCTCAAGGAGAAGTTTCAAGGGAGTGAAAAGACGAAAATCAATTCTGTGAAGCATTGTTTGGTGGAATTGAAAGAGTTCAAACAAAAGGAAGGTGAATCTATCGAACTTTACTATGATCGCTTGAACAAACTCATTTACAAATGCAATCGCAATGGAATAACCAGGTCAACCATGGAGTTTAACCTCACTTTTGTTATGGGATTACGAAAATAATGGCGAAATGTGAGTCTAATGGTGAAGACTCAACAGAGCTTCGATACCTCGACTCTGAATGATTTTTACAACTTGCTGAAAACTCATGAGTCAAAAGTTCTTGAGATGGCTGAAGAATCAGAGATAAGCTTGGGTGGACCACTAGCTTTAGTTTCGAAAATGTCTGAGAAAGAAGCAATTGAAAAAGAGAGTTCTGATGATGAAGGCTTGATAGTTAACTCGGATGATGAAGCCATTGCTTTTTACTCCAATAACAAAGTGAACAAATTTTAAAAAAAGCCATTTGGTTCGAAAGAAAGGATTGGTGAAGCAAAAGTGAGTTTTGCTGGAAAAGTGAATGAGGAGAAGCAGTTCGAAAAGAAGGAATCAAAGTTTAATGATTCGAAAGTGGAAAAGAAGCTCAAAGGCGATTATGCTGTTGACTGTCACTATGGTCATGGTGCAAATCACATGGCAAGTGATTGTATGCTTCGAAAGAAAGAGGAGAAGAAAAATAAGATCAAAGATGAAGCATATCATGTCGAACGATTGGAGGAAGTGAGAGATAAAGCAAAAGGGTTGTTTTTGGTGGCAAAAGGAGAGAATGATGAAGAAGGAAAGTATCAAGTGTGGTCATCAGGCTCTGATGATGACGAAATGCGTAATCCTACGCATGGAGCGATGTATGCAGAGTTTGAGGAAGAAGATGGAGAGAATGTTACTAGTCGCTGTTCTATGACGAAAAGTGGAGACAAATCACCAATGACCACGAAGGTACGTTCTATACTTCAATCTTTTAATATTCCTTTGAATGCTTATGATTCTGAATTGACTGCTTTTGATGACACTGTTGCTTATTTTGATAATTTGGTTATCTCTGCTAGTAATGAGTCTAAGAAATCTAGTACTTAGTTACTAGAAGTACAGAAGCAGTTGGATTCGAAGAAAAGAAAAGTAGAATATCTTGAGTTACAAATTACTAATCTCATGTGTGATAGGGACAATTTGAATAATGATGTTCGCATGTTATTAGCTCAAAGAAACATATATTGTAATTCAGCTAAGAGACATTATGCAAAATTAACTGCTTTACATCACTCTTCTGATATAAGCAAAGAGCAATATAGGAAGTTATTACCATTCTTAGCTTTTGAAAGAGGAAAGATTGATTGTGTGTCTTATGATCGCGAAAAGACAATAGCTAAGTTTGATAAAGTGCCTGATAATAGGTATGCTTATGGAATTGTTAAAATTGATGAATATTTGGATGCTAATGAATTAGTTGATGTCACACCCCAAAACCGGAACGGCGGAAACGTTCGGGGGTGGAGGACGTCATGTTCAGTATCACAACAATGCAAAGTAGTAAATAAGCAACAACATCATCCATTGCATTAATAATATAATTTCATACAAGTGTGTTCTGTCAAATTATATAGAGACCAAAAATATACATCAAAATAAAAGATGAGTCTTGAACGAGCTCCATCTTCTCAAAACCTGGCACCGGTACCTGTCTACTGGTTACCCGAGAATACAAGTTATTTTGAAAGAGTTTATCAACTTTAAAGCAGGTGAGATCATAAGTATATTAATGTCTGTATTTGTTATGAAAGTGTTTGTAAGTCTTGTAATGTATAAGTTTTGTAAAAGTTTGTAATTGTTTGAACTCTCCTGGAAAACCCTATGTTTCCTACTAAAAGTAGCCTTCTACCAAGGCATCTAGTATCTGTGTGTGTGTCTCTTGTAAGAGTGTGTATTTTCCCAAATCTGACTATCATTAACCAAAAATATAGTTTTTACATTATTGTTTATTGTGTGAATGTCACAAAGTAAATGTAAAGGGAAAATGAAATAGTACTGTAGTGTTGTATTAAGTAACTACTGCTGTACTAATTACTTAAACTATTTGTTATTTAAAGTACCATGTGATCGGCCTGTATCCTGCTACCGACGAAAATAGTAAAACGACGATGTAAGACGTCGTAAGAAATGATGTTTGGCACCCGTAGACTTGCAAGTCCCACTGTAGCGAGCAGCAAGGTGTACGATAGTCAATCCAGTATAGATCTATACACAAACTCATACGCTCCCCAATTAAGGAGATTCTGGATACAAAACGGGTCATGACAGGTAGTGCCATGCCCCCGTTAAGTGGCTCACATAACTGAATGTAATGTATATGTATATGTATATGTATGTGCTAGCTGTATTGTGTGTTCTTTCTCTGTCTAGCCTGTATGTTTTGTTTCTCATCACTGTGTATTATGTTTGTTTCTCATCACTATGTATTATGTTTGTTTCTCATCACTATGTATTATGTTTGTTTCTCATCACTATGTATTATGTTTGTTTCTCATCACTATGTATTATGTTTGTTTCTCATCATTATGTATTTATGTTTGTTTCTGATCACTATTTATTATGTTTGTTTCTCATCACTATGTATTACTCATGAATGAACTGACTCGTTGTATGTTTCATTGTTCTAGTAATAGTATCTTCCTAAACTATACCTATTATAGTTTACTAGTAATGTTGTTTGTGTATATGAACATGTTTGTATACCTTCGCTACCCAATGGCATTGAACTGAATGAAAGAAGTAACCTTTTATATCTATACACATATACATGATATATAACTAGGATTCAAACGACCTTCGGACAAATAACCTGAATACCCTAAGTCCACAACCAAACAAGGAACAGGAAGTAAGGTGAGCTATCAGTCCTAAGTCCTTTCAATTCTACTTATATAACTATATCTATATAGATACACAGAATATAAGTTAAAAGAGTTTAAGTAAAAGTATTTAATCATGTAAAAGACTTTGATAAAAGCATTTGGTATGTAAAAGAGTTTGTAAGACAGTTTGAAGTAGAACAGTTTGGTAACACAGTTTGAAAAGTAAGAAATCCATTTGTTTAGTAGTTATTAATCACATATGATTGATATAATAACTATAGTTGTTCAACTTGTATTCCCCCCATAAAATCATTTAAAAACATTTAAAAGGTTAATTAAGGGGTATGAACTCAGCTGTAGTGAGTAACTCGAATGAAAGATCGATATAAGATTGTTGGGTGTCAATTGGAGTCTTGAGCACAAATGAATCCTATTTAACATATAAATACACATATATGAATACATTCAATGTATATAACCACCCAAAAGTGATAGGGACACGCCTTAGGGACATAAAAACACTTAGAATTAAGTGTTACCAACACCTATGGTTGTATATAAGGGGTATATGGCTATACAAGGGAGTGTATGGTCAAAATGTACAACATTTGAGTGTGTGCGGCCAGGGTGCGTGTGCGGCCTCACAGTCTCTATGGAATGTGCCAAAACGTATTTTAAGGCTTTAGGACTCATCTAGGAAGGTTTCTTACTTCATGCTTTAGCCTTATAAGAAGTTTAATGCCATTTTTGGACCTAAAAAGGGTGTGTGCGGCCACCATGATGTGTGCGGCCGCACACCCTTTATAAAGATGATAAAATCGTGTTTTTCTAGTATATTATCAAGTGTTCTTAGCATATAACAAGTTATGATAAGTGTATACACGTTATAGAGGCTTGAAAGGGTGATTAAGGTCCAAAACTAGTGTGTGTTCTTGGTGTTCTTGGTGTTCTTGACTAAAAATGGATGTTTTCATGGATCAAACCAGAGGGTTTTGCTAGTTAGGGTCGTGTATAAACAAATAAAAGGAAGGATTACTACCTTTTATGAAGATCAAGATGAAGATTTGGATGATACTTGAGAGGATTTCGAGTTCTAGCTTTGAAGAAGTGGAAAAGTGTTCAAAAATGACTAATTCTTGAATATATAGGTGGGAGTGTGCGGCTGGGATGGGTGTGCGGTCGGCTGTGTGCGGCTGGCTGGCCGCACACTCGGGTGTGCGGCCGCACACACCTTGTGTTTGTGTGTTTGGCTCATTTGCAAGGTGTTACACTTACAAAACTCATCCCATGACTCCTACCCTGATTATACTATATTTTAAACACTCTAATTGACTCTAAACAGTGCTAGAAAATAGCAAAAACGAGTCTAACCTTCATTGATTTGAATAAGTGTATAAGATAAAAATTTCGGATTGTCACATCATCCCCCCGTTAGAAGGAATTTCGTCCCGAAATTAGAATTTAAGCAAATAAGTAGTTACAAATAACTAAGCAAAAAGACGAGGATATTTCAGTTTCATCTGATCCTCTCGTTCCCAAGTGAATTCAGGTCCTCGCTTGGCGTTCCAGCGAACCTTCACTATCGGGATACGGCTTTGTTTCGTTTGCTTGACCTCCCGGTCCATGATCGCTACTGGTTCTGCCACGAAGTTGAGGCTCTCGTTGATCTCGATCTCGTCGAGTGGGATTACAAGAGTCTCGTCGGACAGACACTTTTTCAAGTTTGAGACGTGGAAAGTAGAATGTACGTTACTGAGTTCGCGCGGTAAGTTAAGTTTGTAAGCTACAGGGCCGATTCTTGCGAGAATCTCGAAAGGCCCTATGTACCTTGGCTTTAGCTTTCCATGCTTTCCGAAGCATATCAAGCCCTTCCAGGGTGAGACCTTCAATAGAACACGGTCGCCTACCTGGAATTCCAACGGTTTCCTTCGTTTATCAGCGTAGCTTTTCTGTCGGTCTCTAGAGGCTTTCAATCGTTCACGTATCTGAACGATCTTCTCTGTCGTTTCCCGAATGATCTCCGGACCGGTGAGACTGCTTTCAGGAACTCGTCCTTTAGCTAACTGGGTATCCCCCACCTCAGCCCAGCACAGAGGGGATCTGCACTTTCGGCCATAGAGGGCCTCGAATGGAGCAGCCTTTATGCTCGTGTGATAACTGTTGTTGAAGGAAAATTCTACAAGGGGTAAATGAGTATCCCATGCTTTCCCAAAGTCGATCACACAGGCTCGCAACATATCTTCCAAGGTTTGGATAGTCCTCTCACTTTGCCCGTCTGTCTGTGGATGGTAGGTTGTACTCATGTCCAGCCTAGTTCCTAGGGAACTTTGTAACGACTGCCAGAACCTCGAAGTGAATCTACTATCTCTGTCTGAGATAATCGATATGGGAACACCGTGCAGTCGTACAATTTCCCTAATGTAAGTTTTTGTAAGCTTCTCCATCTTGTCTGTTTCCTTGATAGGCAGGAAGTGTGTGGACTTGGTCAATCTGTCGACGATGACCCATATCGTATCAAGTCCTCCCGTTGTCTTGGGGCAACTTGGTTACGAAATCCATAGTGATCCGCTCCCACTTCCATTCCGGTATCACTGGCTGTTGAAGTAGACCGGAGGGTTTCTGGTATTCGACCTTGACCTTTGCGCAAGTAAGGCATTTACTTAGGAAGGTAGCAATCTCTGCTTTCATGTTAGGCCACCAGTATAGCTTTTTAAGATCCAGATACATCTTATCTGAACCTGGGTTTCTGGTATCTGAACCTGGAATAACGAATGTTGTGTGCCTCGTTCATGACCAAGTCTCTGAAACCACCGAGTTTCGGGGTCCAGATCTGATCCATGAAATAATAAGCTCTACCACCCTTAACCTCCAAGTTCTTATCCATCCCTCTCAAGGATTCACCCGCCACATTTTCAGGTTTCAAAGCTTCGAGCTGAGCCTCCTTAATTTGTGTGGACAAGTGCGAATGGATAGTCATAGTCAATGATTTGACTCTACGACCAGAATATTCTTTGGCTTTACCCGGATGATAACAGATTTCGCATTCGTAATCACTGAGTAGCTCGACCCACCGTCGTTGTCTCATGTTAAGCTCCTTCTGGTTGAATATGTGTTGTAGGCTTTTGTGGTCTATAAAGATAGTGCTTTTTGTACCGTACAGGTAGTGTCTCCAGATCTTCAAAGCAAAAACAACTGCTCCTAGCTCAAGATCGTGGGTAGTGTAGTTGACCTCATGTGTCTTTAGCTGTCTCGAGGCATAGGCGATGACCTTATCTCGCTGCATCAGAACACATCCGAGTCCTTGATTTGACGCATCGCAATAGACAACGAAGTCTTCTATCCCTTCGGGGAGGGATAGTATTGGTGCGGTGCACAAGGCTCGCTTGAGCGTTTGGAACGCTCTCTCCTGCTTCTCTTCCCAGTCAAAGGCCACGTCCTTCTGGGTCAGTGTCGTAAGAGGTTTCGCAATGCGGGAGAAGTTCTAAATGAACCTGCGATAGTAGCCAACGAGGCCTAGAAATTAACGAATTTCTGTAGGCGTCTTCGGTGCTGACCAGCTCTCAATGGCTTTGATTTTGGATGGGTCCACGTGTATTCCTTCTTTGCTAACCACGTGCCCTAAGAATTCGAGTCTTCGGATCCAAAATTCGCATTTCGAGAACTTCGCATAAAGCTTCTCCGCACGCAGGGTTTCTAAGACTAGTCGCAGATGTTGACTATGCTCCTCCTCACTAAGAGAGTAGATAAGTATGTCATCGATGAAGACGATGACGAGCTGATCCAAGTAAGGACGACACACCCTATTCATTAAGTCCATGAATACTGCGGGCGCGTTTGTTAATCCGAACGGCATCACTACGAATTCGTAGTGCCCATAACGAGTTCGGAAGGCTGTCTTCGGAACATCCTCCCCTAGCACTCATAGTTGGTGATATCCGTATCTTAAGTCGATTTTTGAAAAGAAGTTCGCTCCTTGAAGTTGATCGAATAAATCGTCAATCCGAGGCAAAGGATAATGATTTTTGATGGTCAGTTTGTTGAGCTCCCTGTAGTCGATGCACATACGAAACGATCCGTCTTTCTTCTTGACGAACAATACTGGAGCTCCCCAGGGTGAGAAGCTTGGTCTTATAAAGCCCTTGCTGAGCAGTTCATTAAGTTGACAGGACAGTTCTTGCATCTCTGCAGGTGCTAGACGATAGGGCGATTTGGCTACGGGGGTAGCCCTTGGAACTAAGTCGATTCTGAACTCGACTTGACGTTGAGGAGGTAAACCTGGGAGTTCTTCTGTAAAGATGTCGGGAAAGTCGTGTACTACTGGAATATTCTGAATGTCTTTCGTTTCTTGGCTCACATCTGTGACATCCGCCTAAAAAGAATTCGGGTCAACCCAACCCAATTGGAAATTTAATAAACCCTACTCAAGATTACTTGACGCTAATAGGATCAAAACCCATACACTACGATATAAATTGACGTTAATAGCAACATAGTATAGTACAACGTTATAACTATAATCAAATTAAATTATGATACCATATTAAAATCAAATCAAAGTATAATGCTCTAATTAAATTAAAAGAATCAAACTTGAATGCTATAATTAAACTTCAAATCAAAGTAGATTGTTATAATCAAATGATAACCTATCTTTTATAAAACTCCATTTTTATAAACTTTACATTAAATTTTATAAAACTCTATTTTTATAAACTTTACTTTAAATTTTATAAAACTCTTATATTAATTATGTAAAAGATGCTTGTGTTAGTGGGAAATTATGAAGACCACCAAAAGCAAAAAGATTATTCCCATGGTCTCCCACTCACACCTCCCATCTACTTT
The DNA here is from genome assembly GCF_052849685.1 of Lactuca virosa. Taxonomy (NCBI): domain Eukaryota; kingdom Viridiplantae; phylum Streptophyta; class Magnoliopsida; order Asterales; family Asteraceae; genus Lactuca; species Lactuca virosa. The sequence continues at coordinate 274,854,359 of NC_136426.1, forward strand.
CCTTCCTTTTTCTCCCAACACATTATTCTCTTCACCACTTAAACCTTCTCTATTCTTTCTCTCACTCTCAATCTCGAAATTCATCCAAGAAATACTCATATTCCAGCCAAGAACAATCTATTATACTCAAATCTTCATCCCTCTTGAAGCATTCATCAAGGTATGTTGTTAAAAGTTTCAAATTCATACAAGAAACAAATTAAATCCACCAAACTATCTAAAACTCATTTTATGCATAAACCTGATTTTTTTCAGAATCCCATCAATAAAATAAGAAGTTTTGGAAATTTTCAGAAAATAACTTATTTTTATTGAATTACTATAATTATTGCAATAAAGTAGGGCAATAATTCACATAAAATACTTTTTGCATTCAATAAATTCTGAGAAAATTCTGGGATGACCAATATATTGATTAAACATAATTTATGAAGTTTCATGCATTTATATTACTGTTTACTATTATTTATGATTTTATTGATTAATTAATAATGAAATATATAAAAAATACTTCCCATAGTCACAAATATCTGAAACTTATACAATGGGCTCTATATCATGTTATAAAACTATGGTTAATTTTACAGAATTTTTGGGAATTATTTATTATTTTTCCCGGATTTTGTTGTTGTTTAATCATTAAAGTATTAAATAAATACTAAAACAGTTCAGAAAAATATAAATTTTTTTACAGTAATTAATATTATATGAAATAATGATTTCTTAATAATTTCATAATTTTTCAATACTGTTTACTATTTAAAACCATTTTCCTAAGTATTTAAGCATGTAAAAAATGCATTTTAATGATTATTTCATATAAATAATTGTTAAAATCTATAAATAATTATAATTGGGCAAGTTATTATTTTAATAAGAAATTATTAAAATCTGGCCTAAATTGAAAATATAAATTAATTATGCAAAGTAATTAATTCAATTTAAAATTCATTTAACAAATGAATATCTTAATATTCTAATCAAAATGAATTATTGTTAATTCATCTAATATAAGAATATGTGTTTAATTATTTGTATTAATACTTCATTCTCGTTTAGCAGTTCCTAAACCAAAACTATTAATTATATTAGGTTCTACGTCATTTTGACCCGAACCGTCTATCGTACGACACACACATTTCGTTTCGGGACTAAAGTGAGTAATCTACCCCATATTTTATAATTTTCAATACTTTTGGGGTGTATCATGTGGTTCTAATATGTTCCAACTTCATTTTATTGTTTTATCACAATTGAGACATTGTTGGGACATTTATACGTGAGTCATTAATTGTATAACTATTGTTTGTTTACGCTACATGTACTTGTAGTGCATTACCATTTTTAGTCTAATCTCCATGACTATGCCCGTATTCTTGAGGTACGTTATGGACAATAATAGCGCTATTGGGTTGACCACCCCGCCTTGGGACGCTAAGGTGATTGATCGCACGTGGTTGAGTGTGTTTGATGATTAGATGCTCCATCCTATATATATATATATATATATATATATATATATATATATATATATATATATATATATATATGTATATATATATATATACATATGTATATATATAGGGTGAGGACTTATTGTTGTTGTTATCATTTGTTAATCAATTTTTGATTTATAAACCGTTATCTCAAATACAATTGTTTGCCGACTTCAAAAGAAAACAAATTTCAAATTATAAATGTTTCAAATTCACAATTTTCTCTACTAAAATTAGATTACTCACCAACTCTCGTAGTTGACCTGTTTTTACCCATGATGCAGATTTGAAGAATGAAGTTGATGAATAATAGGTTGTGCCTTAGAAATCCACAAGACTATTTAAATTTGATGTAATAAATGTTGTTCGTATTTGGATTTGTATTTGTATGTTGTGGATCTTGTTTGCGTACTTAGTACTTAATTGAATCTAATCATATTATAACATAGTTGTCATGAGAGTTTGAACAATATATCACGCCTTGATCGATTCCGACAAGGATCGGGGTGTGACAGATTGGTATCAGAGCCCTTGACTATAGGGAATTAGGTTAATTGCCTTGACCTAGTCTATAGCCTCTAGGGTCCTCTCGTATGCTAGTTTATAAAATGCACACAGAACTGCATGCAATTCACACTTAGAAAATCCTAGGAATACCTTTGTGTGTTAATTGCTCCCTTAAGTGCATACGTATTACTCCTGACACTTATATGTGTGCATACACTGGTGAATATTCTCCTCTTTCTCTGAAAATCACACACATATTCAAGTGGTTTTTAAAAAAAAAATGTATATACATATATATTCCTTAGAGCTCATAGGAAATTCAAAGTCATCCACTCTAGTTGGGTAGGATCATAGTAATGGACGGTAGTAACTGGAAGGGGGAGGTACCGGTAGCCCGAAAGTCCTGACTAGGCAAGCATTCGTATACATCCCAATCAACCGAGGGACCAGTTTGCTTATCTGGGGACCAAAGGCGAGAGTTCCCAAACCTATAGGCCAAAGCGTGTCATTCACATTACTTTTGAGCCATCAAAATACCCGACCTTATCAAACGTATCCGAAAGGATACACTCCAAAATGGCCAACTCATTAGACTATTAAGTTCCCTAATGGGCCTAGTAGTGGGAAAGACATGTGAAAACTTAGTTTTGTGGGGGCCCACGCAAGTGCTACATGTTTCACATTTAGTAACCATGGAAAGCCCAAAAGGTGCCCAACACTCCTAACCATGGCCCAACAAGTGTTTTACAATTATTTTACCCAACAATGTCTAAAAACTTTATTTCCATAATCAATTTACAAATAACTCACAAGTCCATATGCGTGTTTCTCGTAGATGGCATTACGACCCCCATACGCTTCTCGCAACAACCGAAGGCTAGCTGCCCTTATCGCCAAGGAGGTAGCAAACGTCATCCCAACAATTGCAACCCAACTTCATTCTCTTCAGCCACAAGCTCCAGCAACCACTCCTCGTTGCTCGTTCAAGCACTTTCGTAACTGCAATCCGCCTTACTTCAAAGGCATCGATGGTGCCACCGCACTCCTCACATGGATTGAAGAAATGGAGAGTACTTTCATCCATAGCGAGTGTCCTGAGGACCTGATGGTCCGTCATGCTACAGGGTGCCTCCAAGGTCATGCTCTCACATGGTGGAACCTAGAAAAACAGGCAAAGGGAGAGGTTGTTGCCTTGGGAATGACCTGGTTAAAACTAAAGGAACGCATGATGGAGAAGTTATGCCCTGACAGCGAATTGCAAACTCTCGAGGATGAATTCTGGAATCTGAAACAGGTGGGAGGCGACAACGCGACCTACACCAATAGATTCCATGATCTCTCGAGACTCCTACCTCACATGGTTCAACCTATGAATACTTCAATACGCCGCTACATCAAAGGGTTACCACGCTAGATCCGTGATTCGGTGACCAGCAGCAGGCCATCTACCCTAGAATCCGCCATTGAAATAGCAGGTCAACTCAACGAGGACAATATGAACGATGGTGTCCTCCCACGCAAGGGTTCAAAGATGTCAACTGAAACGCCGACCCCTGAGACCCCCCTAAGTGTCAAGTCCGAGTCCTCCCACCGACATGACAAAAAGAAGCGGAAAAGTCATCACCACAACCATGCTGTTATTACCCCTGGTACTATCACCCAAGTCACCCCACAAGCCCAACCGAATAAAAAGCCGTATACCGGACCTCACCCCCTCTGTAACCACTGTAACTATCACCATATGACCACCAGCCCGTGTCGCCTCTATACGAATTGTGGTCGCTATGGCCACTTGGCGGACACATGTCGTGCACCAAAAACTCAGCGACCACTCTATCTACCCTCAAATCAGCAAACACAAACCCGATATCCAACTGGAACATGCTTCAACTGTGGTGACCCCACCCATTTCAAAAACGCGTATCCTAGGCTAGTTAATATCATCAACACCCAAGCCCAGGCAAATCCAACAATGCAGGTTCCAGCTCCCAAAGGCCGAGCCTTTGTCATTACCTCAACCCAAGCAAAGACCGATAACAAGGTCATAAATGGTATGTTTCTCATAAATGACTGCTATGCGTCAGTACTTTTTGATTCAGGTGCCGATAAAAGTTTTGTGTCTTTGGAATTTGATCCCATACTTCACACATCTCGCACGATTCTTGATGAGTACTTTACCGTAGAAGTCGCCGATGGAAAATACATTTCACTCAATGCAGTCATCCAAGATTGCACTTTCGATTTTTGCGGTCATAAATTTTCTGTCAATTTAGTTCCTATGGAACTTGGTAGCTTCGACATCATCGTAGGAATGGATTGGCTATCCCAAAACCATGTTGAAATAGTATGTTACGATAAGTTCATTCGTATTCCTCTCGCCGACGGTCAAAGTCTTCGTATTTATGGCGAGACTCATTCGAAAAAGCTTAGTCTTATGTCATGTACTCAAGCTCGATCATATCTACGAAAAGAATATATGGCTTTCTTAGCCCATGTGGTGGAAACAAAGGTCGAAGATAGTACGAGACTTTCCCGACATCTTTCCTGATGACGTATCTGGACTCCCTCCAGTACGTGAGCTAGAGTTCCGCATCGATCTTGTTCCTGAGGCTACTCCCATAGCCAAGTCTCCATATCGGTTGGCTCCAGCCGAGATGCAAGAATTGGCAAGTCAGCTCCAAGAATTAACCGATAAGGGATTTATCCGCCCTAGTACTTCACCCTGGGGAGCCCCGGTCCTCTTCATCAAAAAGAAAGATGGTTCGTTTCGTATGTGTATTGATTATCGGGAGTTAAATAAATTAACCATCAAGAACCGATATCCGTTACCTCGGATCGACGACCTTTTTGATCAGCTTCAAGGAGCTTCATGCTTCTCAAAAATTGACCTTCGCTCGGGTTATCACCAACTTCGAGTACGGGAAGAAGACATCCCCAAAACCGCTTTCCGAACCCGCTATGGTCATTACGAGTTCACCGTTATGCCTTTCGGCCTAACAAATGCCCCTGCCGTATTCATGGACTTGATGAATCGGGTATTTAAACCTTATCTCGACCGTTTTGTTATCGTCTTTATTGATGACATCCTCATTTACTCCAAGACAAAGGCAGAGCATGAAAGACACCTTCGCCTAACTCTCCAAACGTTGCAAGGAAATCGGCTCTACGCCAAATTTTCGAAATGCGAGTTTTGGTTAAATAAGGTACAATTCCTTGGTCATATTGTAAGTGACAAGGGTATTTTAGTCGATCCCGCAAAAGTTGAAGCAGTCCAGAATTGGAAAGCCCCACGTACCCCCAAGGAAATTCGGTCCTTCCTCGGTTTAGCCGGTTATTACCGGCGTTTAATTTCAAATTTCTCAAAGATTGCTTTACCGCTTACTTCTCTCACTTGCAAGGGTACACCATTTGATTAGGGACCCAAGCAGGAATACGCTTTCCAAACCCTTAAACAAAGTTTGTGTAACGCTCCGATTCTTACACTCCCTGAAGGATCCGAAGATTTCGTGGTATTCTGCAATGCCTCCAATCTCGGTCTAGGTTGTGTTTTGATGCAAAAGGGAAAGGTTATAGCTTACGCATCACGACAACTCAAAATCCACGAAAGAAATTATACGACTCATGATTTGGAGCTCGGTGCCGTGGTTTTCGCTCTTAAAATTTGGAGGCATTACCTTTACGGCACTAAATGCGTAATTTTCACCGACCACAAGAGCTTGCAACATATTCTTAATCAAAAGGAACTCAATATGAGGCAAAGACGATGGGTCGAGCTCCTAAATGATTACGAGTGTGAAATACGCTATCATCCGGGCAAGGCAAACGTCATAGCCGACGTGTTAAGCCGAAAAGAACATGCCCATGCATTTCATCTAATATGTTCTCCTATCTTGTCCAATCTCAGCGACCGAATTCGAGGAGCCCAACACTCGGCAATTACCGAAAATGACATGCCCACGGGAATTGATGGGGAGTTGGAAACTAAATCTGATGGTATTTTCTATTATCAAGATCGCATCTCGATCTCAGATCATGACAATCTTCGTATATTCCTGATGGAAGAAATCCATAAAACCCGATATTCCATTCATCCGGGCACTGACAAGATGTATCATGGCCTGAGAACCAATTATTGGTGGTCGGGAACGAAAAAGGATATTGCCTTATTCGTGGCCAAATGTCTTACATGTTCCAGGGTCAAAGTAGAACATCAACGACCCTCTGGATTATTGGTCCAACCAGAAATCCCCAGGTGGAAATGGGAAGCGATCGCCATGGATTTCGTAACCAAACTTCCCCGTACCACAAAAGGACACGACAACATTTGGATAATCATTGACCGTTTGACCAAATCCACTCATTTCCTTCCCATCCGTGAAAATTTCAAAGTCGAAAAACTTGCTCGGATTTACATCAACGAGATAGTTAGTCGGCATGGCATTCCTCTCAGCATCATTTCAGATCGTGATGGGAGATTTCTCTCTCGGTTTTGGCAATCACTTAAAACAGCCATGGGAACCCGCCTCGATCTCAGTACCGCCTATCATCCTCAGACCGATGGTCAATCTGAGAGGACAATTCAAACACTCAAAGATATGTTGAGGGCGTGTGTCTTGGATTTCGGAGGAAACTGGGACTCTCATTTACCGTTGGTGGAATTCTCCTATAATAACAGTTATCATTCTAGCATCAAAATGCCACCATTTGAGGCATTGTATGGCCGTAAATGCCGATCTCCTATTTGCTGGCATGAAATTGGTGAGTCCCACGTGATTCGCGAAACAGTGGATTCTCCAATCGTTGGTCCTGAGCTTATCCAGGAAACAACCGACAAAATCACTCAGATTCGCGATAACCTTCTCGCAGCTCGTATCCGACAAAAGAGTTATGCCGACAAGCGACGCAAACCGCTTGAATTTACCCTGGGTGACATGGTCATGTTAAAAGTGTCCCCATGGAAAGGTGTGGTTCGATTTGGACGCAAGGGTAAATTGGCACCACGCTACGTAGGCCCGTTTAAGATCATAAAAAGGATCGGACCACTAGCCTACGAGTTGGATCTACCAACAGAGCTTAAGAAAGTTCACCCAGTATTTCATATAGCCAACCTCAAGAAGTGTTTAGCAGACGAGAACCTTCATGTTCCTCTCGAGGATATCCAAATCGACGAGACAATGCAATTTATCGAGAAACCCTTGGAAATTGCCGACCGAAAGGAAAAGCAACTCAAAAGAAGTCGCATTCACCTGGTTAAGGTCAGGTGGCAGTCGGCACGTGGACCTGAGTATACATGGGAGCGTGAGGATCATATGCGTACCAAATACCCACAACTTTTCTCTTAAGGTACTCTCTTCTTAAATTTCGGGACGAAATTTCCTAAAGTAGGGGAGACTGTGACATCCGCCTAAAATGAATTCGGGTCAACCCAACCCAATTGGAAATTTAATAAACCCTACTCAAGATTACTTGACGCTAATAGGATCAAAACCCATACACTACGATATAAATTGACGTTAATAGCAACATAGTATAGTACAACGTTATAACTATAATCAAATTAAATTATGATACCATATTAAAATCAAATCAAAGTATAATGCTCTAATTAAATTAAAAGAATCAAACTTGAATGCTATAATTAAACTTCAAATCAAAGTAGATTGTTATAATCAAATGATAACCTATCTTTTATAAAACTCCATTTTTATAAACTTTACATTAAATTTTATAAAACTCACTTTTTATAAACTTTACTTTAAATTTTATAAAACTCTTATATTAATTATGTAAAAGATGCTTGTGTTAGTGGGAAATTATGAAGACCACCAAAAGCAAAAAGATTATTCCCATGCTCTCCCACTCACACCTCCCATCCACTTTCCTTCCTTTTTCTCCCAACACATTATTCTCTTCACCACTTAAACCTTCTCTATTCTTTCTCTCACTCTCAATCTCGAAATTCATCCAAGAAATACTCATATTCCGGCCAAGAACAATCTATTATACTCAAATCTTCATCCCTCTTGAAGCATTCATCAAGGTATGTTGTTAAAAGTTTCAAATTCATACAAGAAACAAATTAAATCCACCAAACTATCTAAAACTCATTTTATGCATAAACCTGATTTTTCTCAGAATCCCATCAATAAAATAAGAAGTTCTGGAAATTTTCAGAAAATAACTTATTTTTATTGAATTACTATAATTATTGCAATAAAGTAGGGCAATAATTCACATAAAATACTTTTTGCATTCAATAAATTCTGAGAAAATTCTGGGATGACCAATATATTGATTAAACATAATTTATGAAGTTTCATGCATTTATATTACTGTTTACTATTATTTATGATTTTATTGATTAATTAATAATGAAATATATAAAAAATACTTCCCATAGTCACAAATATCCGAAACTTATACAATGGGCTCTATATCATGTTATAAAACTATGGTTAATTTTTACAGAATTTTTGGGAATTATTTATTATTTTTCCCGGATTTTGTTGTTGTTTAATCATTAAAGTATTAAATAAATACTAAAACAGTTTAGAAAAATATAAATTTTTTTACAGTAATTAATATTATATGAAATAATGATTTCTTAATAATTTCATAATTTTTCAATACTGTTTACTATTTAAAACCATTTTCCTAAGTATTTAAGCATGTAAAAAATGCATTTTAATGATTATTTCATATAAATAATTGTTAAAATCTATAAATAATTATAAGTGGGCAAGTTATTATTTTAATAAGAAATTATTAAAATCTGGCCTAAATTGAAAATATAAATTAATTATGCAAAGTAATTAATTCAATTTAAAATTCATTTAACAAATGAATATCTTAATATTCTAATCAAAATGAATTATTGTTAATTCATCTAATATAAGAATATGTGTTTAATTATTTGTATTAATACTCCATTCTCGTTTAGCAGTTCCTAAACCAAAACTATTAATTATATTAGGTTCTACGTCATTTTGACCCGAACCGTCTATCGTACGACACACACATTTCGTTTCGGGACTAAAGTGAGTAATCTACCCCATATTTTATAATTTTCAATACTTTTGGGGTGTATCATGTGGTTCTAATATGTTCCAACTTCATTTTATTGTTTTATCACAATTGAGACATTGTTGGGACATTTATACGTGAGTCATTAATTGTATAACTATTGTTTGTTTACGCTACATGTACTTGTAGTGCATTACCATTTTTAGTCTAATCTCCATGACTATGCCTGTATTCTTAAGGTACGTTATGGACAATAATAGCGCTATTGGGTTGACCACCCCGCCTTGGGACGCTAAGGTCATTGATCGCACGTGGTTGAGTGTGTTTGATGATTAGATGCTCCGTCCTATATATATTTATATATATATATATATATATATATATATATATATATATATATATATATATATATATATATATATATATATACACATATGTATATATATAGGGTGAGGACTTATTGTTGTTGTTATCATTTGTTAATCAATTTTTGATTTATAAACCGTTATCTCAAATACAATTGTTTGCCGACTTCAAAAGAAAACAAATTTCAAATTATAAATGTTTCAAATTCACAATTTTCTCTACTAAAATTAGATTACTCACCAACTCTCGTAGTTGACCTGTTTTTACCCATGATGCAGATTTGAAGAATGAAGTTGATGAATAATAGGTTGTGCCTTAGAAATCCACAAGACTATTTAAATTTGATGTAATAAATGTTGTTCGTATTTGGATTTGTATTTGTATGTTGTGGATCTTGTTTGCGTACTTAGTACTTAATTGAATCTAATCATATTATAACATAGTTGTCATGAGACTTTGAACAATATATCACGCCTTGATTGATTCCGACAAGGATCGGGGTGTGACAACATCGACCACATGAGCAAGGAATGCGCGACATTCCTTTCGCAAGAATTTCTGAGCTTGAATGCTCGAGATGATACGAAGGTTCGTGCCGGGTTTGTCGCCATAAACTACTAGGGTTTCGCTAGACGGCAAATTAAGGCGTACAGCCTTCTCGTAACACATGATGTCGGCACGATGAAGACTCAACCAATCCATGCCGATAATGACGTCGAAACTTTTAATTGAGACCGGCATGAGATCGATCGAAAGTGAATGGCTATCTAGAGTTAGGGTACACCCTATGAATATACTGCTAGTGCTCTCTGTCTTTCCATTAGCCATTTCTACAGTGAACGGTTCTTTAAGTGCTCGTGAGTTTTGCTTAATTAAATGAGCAAATTTTTTATTCACGAAACTCCTCTCCGCTCCACTATCAAACAGAATGCATGCATAATAGTTATCGAGGAGAGACGTACCAGTGACCACTGTGGGGTGGCAACCGCTTCCTCGTGGCCTATGGCCAGAACTCTTCCCACTCCACCGACATTCCCTGCCTTCGGGCAGTTCCTTTTGTAGTGGCCCACCTCGCCACAACCGTAGCAAGTTTGGCTCACACCAGCGCCGGGGACTTGGGTGATTGGCCTCGCCGGAGCTTTGCAGAAACGAGCAGTGTGCCCCTTCCTGTTGCAGTTCAAACACTGTATTTCCCGGCAGGCTCCTACGTGGTGGAAGTTGCATTTGTTGCACTTAGGCAAACTTCCAGCGTACTGCTTTACCGGAGTAGCAGCGGAAGGTGCTATCGCAGCATGGACTGCCACGACCTGCTGCTTTTTGGCAGCCTTTGTCTTTGTCTTGTCATCCCAAAACTTCCGCTTGGAATCAGCGGTTCTGGCGGGTTCTGAGATGGCCAGGGTTGTTGTTGCGGCCGGGGTACGAACCCCATGGTCTATAAGCCGTTGTGTCAATCGCTTGGAACTATCGAATGTAGTGGAGTTTGAAGACAAAACATTTCCCTGGAATGGAGGCACCAGCCCCCATATGTACCTTTCAATCTTCTTCCCCTCTGTAGGAACCATGTTGGGACAGAGGGCCACCAGTTCACAGAACCTGGCGGTGTAGGAGACTATGTTGGAGCCCTTCATGGTTAGGCTCCACAGTTCTTCCTCTAGCTTTTGGATTTCGCCTCTCGGGCAGTACTCTTCAACCATTAGCTCTCTCAGAGCATACCAGCCCATAACATTTGCCACTATAAGAGATAGTGACTTGACATGGCTATTCCACCATGTCAGGGCTTTTGACTCGAAGGTGCAAGCAGCAAACTTGACCTTGCTTCCTTCTGGGCATGAGCAGATTTCAAAGACTGACTCTGTCTTTTCGAACCATTACGAGAGGGCAATGACTCCGCCAGTCCCCTTAAAGGACAATGGCTTGCAGTTTGTGAAGTCCTTGTAGGAGCACTCTCTGGAGCGCACAGGGATTTCACCATGAGTAGATAGGATAGGGGTTCCTCCTCCAGTGGAACCAGAAGAATGACATTGTGCCATGGCTGTAGCCACAGCCGCAGCTACAGCAACATTCAGGGCCGCCGTGTCGAATTGAGGAGCAGGTGGTGTTGGTGCAGGAGGATCGCGTCTTGTTGATTTACGAGGAGGCATCTTTTAGCTATAAGTTTAGAAAGATGAATATATTGATAAGAATTGGATAGGAAATAGATAAGAATGACTCATGGACTAACTCTCCATAGTCCAACATCACAAATGAATAACACGATTGATTGTAAATGAAAGCATTTGGATATAATTTCCATGAGATTAGATATCTGTCAATAATACTGGAATTACAGATGTAATGAGTTCGGGAAAAATGACCTAGATGTAGGTCTTACATCAACCAAGATGGAAAATTTTGACAGACTACTACCTAATCAAGACCTAACGGGTCTAAGATTTACAAGGATCGGAAATTAGACTAGAGTTTTTTTACACAAACTACGATATATCCAAAAGAGAAGTCGATGAGACTCTAACAACGATGAGAACTACTAGAGTGAGTCCTTGAATCCGACAGAAGACGTTCTATGTCTCTCACGCGTCTATTAGATCTTGCTTGCTGAGCTCGAAGTTCCCTGACTTCAGCTTGGGTTTCTGCAAGTTCCCTCTATAGAACTGCATTACGGACCTGAGTCCTTTCATGAGCAGACTCTAGTTGGCGAATGTGGACTGTGTTAACACCATAGTTGGCGTCAATCTCCACTACTCGGTCAATAGCTGCTCGACCTTGCTCAGTGTTCCGAGCAATCCTACGAATCATGATGGGTAGGACCCTGTCAGCTGAACCTCCCTGGGTGAGGTTGTAGAAGCTCCTGTCTCCATCGTAGGGAATGGGTTCACCCTGTTCCTGACTCCATCTATTCAAGTTTGTGGCCCACAGAGGTGTGGGTCCTTGAATTACTGGACGAGGATCCAGGTTTGGGTCTTGAGCAGCTGGGGGTAGGTTGTTGACTTTAGGCTCTGATTCAGAACCATCAGAAAAGCCTTCAGCTTCGTGATCATCCAAAGGGATTGGGTGATCATCTTCTGGCTCGTCTCCAAGCCATCCTGCATTGCCGTTGTTGGGGTAGTACGGGTCTCCGGGGATATGGAATCCAGCCATGAAATCTACGCGAGAAAAGGGATAAAGAAATAACTAAATAGACGAACTAATTAGATAATTATAAGATGATCTTTGCCAGTTACTCCAACATTTGCGTAGTGCATACCAGTCATATGTAACCAAGACAGAATAGACCTTCGAATAAGCGACCCTAACTCTAAGCCCACAACCAAACATGGAACAGGAAGTAAAGCAAAGATCACAGATTCTAAGTCTATGATATCCTAGACACATATAACCTTAGTGTATCCACTCAGCAACTATTGACATACTAATAAAGACCTTTAGTTCTCAGATAAGTAATTAATAGTCACACAAAATACTCCTATAGTATTTTATGTTTATGTTCTGTTCTACTGTTTTCGTTGTAGTAGTGTTGGTAAGTTTTTAGACTTGTTGCAACCTCACAACCATACTTAGGCACATGCTAATCACTCCTCGGATAATGTAGTTGATCAGGCTACATCTTCCCAGGGTTGACCATATGTCTCTAAGTCTACTTGTGCTGCCAACAATCGTAATACTTTTGTTCTGTCCTAGTGACATTGATTTTAGTATGAATGCAGGTATGTATACTTAGTTAAATATTTTATTATTTAAAAGTATAAACTCTTTATCAGAGTATTTAATCCCGCTGTGTTTATAGGTCGTATATCTTTTATGGGTTCATACACTCGATTCACTATAAACAAGGCTCTGATACCAATCTGTCACACCCCAAAACAGGAACGGCGAAAACGTTTGGGGGTGGAGGACGTCATGTTCAGTATCACAACTATGCAAAGTAGTAAATAAGCAACAACATCATCCATTGCGTTAATAATATAATTTCATACAAGTGTGTTATGTCAAATTATATAGAGACCAAAAATATACATCAAAATAAAAGATGAGTCTTGAACGAGCTCCATCTTCTCAAAACCTGGCACCGATACCTGTCTACTGGTGACCTGAGAATACAAGTTATTTTGAAAGAGTTTATCAGCTTTAAAGCTGGTGAGATCATAAGTATATTAATGTTTGTATTTGTTATGAAAGTGTTTTTAAGTCTTGTAATGTATAAGTTTTGTAAAAGTTTATAATTGTTTGAACTCTCCTAGAAAACCCTATGTTTCCTACTAAAAGTAGCCTTCTACCAAGGCATCTAGTATCTGTGTGTGTGTCTCTTGTGAGAGTGTGTATTTTCCCAAATCTAACTATCATTAACCAAAAATATAGTTTTTACATTATTGTTTATTGTGTGAATGACACATAGTAAATGTAAAGGGAAAATGAAATAGTACTGTAGTGTTGTATTAAGTAACTACTGCTGTACTAATTACTTTAAACTATTTGTTATTTAAAGTACCATGTGATCGGCCTGTATCCTGCTACCGACTCTATAGTAAAACGACGATGTAAGACGTCGTAAGAAATGACGTTTGGCACCCGTAGACTTGCAAGTCCCACTATAGCGAGCAGCAAGGTGTAGGATAGTCAATCCAATATAGATATATACACAAACTCATATGCTCCCCAATTAAGGAGATTCTGGATACAAAACGGGTCATGACAGGTAGTGCCATGCCCCCGTTAAGTGGCTCACATAGCTGAATGTAATGTATATGTATATGTATATGTATGTGCTAGCTGTATTGTGTGTTCTTTCTCTGTCTAGCATGTATGTTTTGTTTCTCATCACTGTGTATTATGTTTGTTTCTCATCACTATGTATTATGTTTGTTTCTCATCACTATGTATTTATGTTTGTTTCTCATCACTATGTATTATGTTTGTTTCTCATCACTATGTATTATGTTTGTTTCTCATCACTATGTATTATGTTTGTTTCTCATCACTATGTATTATCTTTGTTTCTCATCATTATGTATTTATGTTTGTTTCTCATCACTATGTATTATGTTTGTTTGTCATCACTATGTATTACTCATGAATGAACTGACTCGTTGTATGTTTAATTGTTCTAGTAATAGTATCTTCCTAAACTATACCTATTATAGTTTACTAGTAATGTTGTTTGTGTATATGAACATGTTTGTATACCTTTGCTACCCAAAGGCATTGAACTGAATGAAAGAAGTAACCTTTTATATCTATACACATATACATGATATATAACTAGGATTCAAATGACCTTCGGACAAATAACCTGAATACCCTAAGTCCACAACCAAACAAGGAACAGGAGGTAAGGTGAGCTATCAGTCCTAAGTCCTTTCAATCCTACTTATATAACTATATCTATATAGATACACAAAATATAAGTTAAAAGAGTTTAAGTAAAAGTATTTAATCATGTAAAAGAGTTTGATAAAAGCATTTGGTATGTAAAAGAGTTTGTAAGACAGTTTGAAGTAAAACAGTTTGGTAACACAGTTTGAAAAGTAAGAAATCCATTTGTTTGGTAGTTATTAATCACATATGATTGATATAATACCTATAGTTGTTCAACTTGTATTCGCCCCCATAAAAGCATTTAAAAACATTTAAAAGGTTAATTAAGGGGTATGAACTCACCTGTAGTGAGTAACTCGAATGAAAGATCGATATAAGATTGTTGGGTGTCAATTGGAGTCTTGAGCACAAACCAATCCTATTTAACATATAAATACACATATATGAATACATTCAATGTATATAACAACCCAAAAGTGATAGGGACACGCCTTAGGGACATAAAAACACTTAGAATTAAGTGTTACCAACACCTATGGTTGTATATAAGGGGTATATGGCTATACAAGGGAGTGTATGGTCAAAATGCACAACATTTGAGTGTGTGCGGCCAGGGTGTGTGTGCGGGCGCACACTCCCTATGGAATGTGCCAAAACGTATTTTAAGGCTTTAGGACTCATCTAGGAAGGTTTCTTACTTCATGCTTTAGCCTTATAAGAAGTTTAATGCCATTTTTGGACCTAAAAAGGGTGTGTGCGGCCACCATGATGTGTGCGGCCGCACACCCATTATAAAGATGATAAAATCGTGTTTTTCTAGTATATCATCAAGTGTTCTTAGCATATAACAAGTTATGATAAGTGTATACACGTTATAGAGGCTTGAAAGGGTGATTAAGGTCCAAAACTAGTGTGTGTTCTTGGTGTTCTTGACTAAAAATGGATGTTTTCATGGATCAAACCAAAGGGTTTTCCTAGTTAGGGTCGTGTATCAACAAATAAAAGGAAGGATTACTACCTTTTATGAAGATCAAGATGAAGATTTGGATGATACTTGAGAGGATTTCGAGTTCTAGCTTTGAAGAAGTGGAAAAGTGTTCAAAAATGACTACGTCTTGAATATATAGGTGGGAGTGTGCGGCTGGGATGGGTGTGCGGTCGGCTGTGTGCGGCTGGCTGGCCGCACACTCGGCTGTGCGGCCGCACACGCCTTGTGTTGGTGTGTTTGGCTCATTTGCAAGGTGTTACACTCACAAAACTCATCCCACGACTCCTACCCTGATTATACTATATTTTAAACACTCTAATTGACTCTAAACAGTGCTAGAAAATAGCAAAAACGAGTCTAACCTTCATTGATTTGAATAAGTGTATAAGATAAAAATTTCGGATTGTCACAGTTGACATTGTGAATGAAACCTTAACCAAGAATGAACAAATAAATCTTTTGAAAAGAACTGAGAATTTGAAATCTGATTGTCAATCTAATTTTTCTGATATTGAAGGTCATTCTGATAATGTTAGCGAAATTAGTGAAATTGAGGAAGAAGAGTCTATCGATTGTTCTCAGTTGTCTGTCATTAATGTCACATCTTTGAATAAAGGCAAAGAAAAATATAATGTTTCGTTAGTTAAGACTAACACTGATCAAGCATCAACTTCGAAAGTTTGTGAAATTTCAAGATTTTTGTTGATCAGGTGTATGGTGAAACAGAAAAATTTGACAAGTGTTGGAAGAAAAAGGTGTTCATTATCTTGAAACAAATACCGTAGTGTATCCAAATTTCAAGTGCTCAGATGATGTCATTTTTTCAGATCAAGTATTTGTTACTACTGGGAATGTTGATAACATCAAGCCTGGATTTCACAAAATGGTAGAAGAAGATAATAAGCAAACATCGAATGAAGGATTTTTCTATAATCAAAGTACTGTAAAAAATAATCTAACAAAGAATTCATATACTTTTAAAAGACAAAAATCTCAACGAACATGGGTTGAAAAATCGAAAATTTCGAAAGAAGTTGAATCACAAAAAGTGAAAATAAATTCAAAAGAATTTAAAGATCAAATTGACAATTTTTCAAAAGAAAATGGAATTTTAAAGAGACAAGCTCGAAAGAAAGTCTTTTGGCAAATTGTTGAGTCTCGAAAGAAACAAAATGGTTTGAAAAAGAAAACAACTAAAAAGACAATGTTTGAAAAGGTTAAGACAATGTCTTCATCCAGTTTAGTTATAAAGAAAAATCCCGCTCTGTCTAAAAAGCATTGGTCTCAATCAACTTCACTTAATGACTTTTCGAAAATCAAAAATCAAGAAACAAAGTTTTTGTCACGAAATTATAGTCAAACATCTCATGAAAAGAAGTTTTCAAATTCGCCAAATTCGTCATCTTTGCAGAAGTCTAATTCTAACAATCAAACAAGGTTTTTCAATAATGGTTTTTCAAAATCATTTCCATCTAAAACAAATTCATCATCTTTTCAACATTGAAATTTTATTCAACAACGTTTTGAGTCCAAGGTTGAAAAACAAAAGTTTGATCAAGTTCATTTAAAACGAAATGTCAAATTTACACCTCAACAACCAAATTTTCCCAATCCTCCAGTGAAACAAGTTTTCAAAGTTTCGTATGTCAAGGGTCAATCAAATGTGAAAAACATAAATCATTGGCTTGAAGGAAAAGGGAAGTCTTATCAAACAGGAAAAATACTCTCAGCAACAAATCAAAAATGCTTATGAAAAGTATTTGAACGAAATGTCGAATGTTAGTTCATCATCGAAAGACTCGACATCTTCAGTGAAGGCATGGTGCCCTATTTCGAAAGAAAAGGCAACAAAGCCACAATCTGAGAAGAAAAAGGTGAAAGTCAGTGAAAGTCCTAAACTTTCGAAATGTTATATTTCTAAGCCTTTACCAAACGAAGTGGACTTAATTGATAGTGTCAAATCTAAAGTTCATAATTAGATATTAGGATCTTTATTTCATAATGTGTTTCAAACTAATCATAAAGGACCCAAACAGCCTTGGGTACCTAAATTCTTTCACTGATTGTAGGTTCTATGTGACGAGCAGTATGATGAAAAATGGTATATCAATAGTGGTTGCTCTTGTCACATGACTGGAAGGAAAGAGAATTTGCATGATTATCGAAGTTTAGAAAATGTTGGAGTTGTGAAGTTTGGTAACAATCAAAAGTGTCAAGTCAAGGAATATGGTAAAGTTACAAATGGGAAGTTCACTGTTAATCGAGTTGCTTATGTCGAAGGTCTTCAACATAATTTGATTAGTGTTTCGCAACTTGTTGTGGGCACTGAAAATAAAGTGGTTTTTAATAAAGAAGGAAGCATTATTTCGAATGTCAATACAAACGAAGTTTTGCTCAAATCCAAAAGAAAAGGATATATTTTCACTCTCGACATAAAGCCAATTGTTGGTGTTCCCTCTATGTGCTTACTTTCGAAAGCTTCATTAGATGTTAGTTGGCTTTGGCATCGGCGTCTTTCTCACTTGAACTTTCGAAATCTTAATAAATTGGTGGTAAATGATCTTGTTCGAGTCTTGCCTGTATTAAAATTTGATCATGATACTTTGTGTGGAACTTGCAAACAAGGGAAACAACATCGTCAAGGACATCCAATTGTTATCGATTCGAAAATTATTGAACCATTGGAACTTCTTCATATAGATATTTGTGGACCATCGACTGTTGAAACTCTCAACATGAAACGATACATTTTGGTCATTGTTGATGATTTTTATCGATTACTTGGGTTTATTTTCTCAGGTTAAAATCAAAGGTTGCTCAAATAATGATTGATTTTATCAAGAAGTTGCAAAACAATGGTTCTGAATTTAAGAACAATGTTCTCGATTTGTTTTTAATAGAACAAGGAATTTCGCATAATTTTTCTTCACCCTACACACCTCAGCAGAATAAGGTTGTTGAAAGGCGAAATCGTTCTCTTTGTGAAGCTGCAAGAACTATGCTCACATATGCGAATCTTCCTTAATATCTTTGGGTTGAAGCAGTCTCGACTGCATGTTTTACACAAAATCGATCGTTCATTCATCGAAGATTCAACATTAATCCTTATGAAATTATTAATAACCGAAAACCTAATGTCAAATTCTTTCATGTTTTTGGTTGCAGGTGTTTTATCATGAATCTCAAGGATAATCTTTCGAAATTTCAGTCCAAAGCTGACGAAGGAATTTTCTTGGGTTATTATCATAATTCGGTTGCATATCGAGTGTTGAATAGACGAACTCGGAAAATTGAAGAAACATTCAATCTTACTTTCGATGATTATTATATCAAACAAGTTGAGAAGTGTTTCGAACAAAACCCAATAATTAATGAATCAAAAGATGAATCTGAAAGCCTTAATTCGTCTGATTTTGATTATGATTTAAATTTTGGTGTTCCAGATAGGGCTGTTGATGCTGAAATCAATGCTATGGATAATCAACTTCCTAAATCATCAAAGCATTCTGACTGTTCGACACTTACTCAAGATGCAGTTGATTTAAACTCGACACCACATTCTCCAGGAAACAGCGAAAGTATGCAAAATTATCAAGTGAAGGGGGAGCACTTCCATTTGAATTCTCATGTTTAGAGGAAGCATTCTTTCGAGGGGGAGAATAAGAGAATGAATGAAGATGTTGAGGGGGAGCAACCTGGAAATGAAATTTTCGAGGGGGAGCTAAATATGTCGAAAAATAATCAATATGAAACTTTTCATGATTTAAACGATAATAATTTTGTTGCAGGTTCAGAGATTGATGAAATGTTCGAAGATGCGCCATTGGATTTTGATCCAGCATATCCACCATTGGACAAATGGACAATAAATCATCCAAAGAAACAAGTTCTTGATGATCCTCAAGATGGAGTTCTAACAAGAGCTCAACTTCGTGCTAAAAGAGAGGTACTCAATACTCATCAAGAATTTTGTATGTTCAATGTCTTTATTTCGAAAATTGAACCAAAATCAGTCAAGGCTGCTATGGAACATCCTGACTGGGTTGTTTCCATGCAATCTGAACTTGCTGAATTTGAACGAAAAAAAGTTTGGCGTTTGATTCCCAAACCAAAAGATGTTTCGATTGTGGGATTTAGGATTTTTAAAAATAAAACTGGTAAAGATGGCAATGTTGTTCGAAACAAAACTAGGCTTGTAGTTAAAGGTTATTCACAACAAGAAGGTCTCGACTATGAGGAAACCTTTGCCCCTGTCGCAAGACTCGAGGTTGTTCGAATATTTTTGGCCTATGCAGCACACAAAGATTTTGATGTCTATCAGATGGATGTCAAATGTGCTTTTCTCAATGGAGAACTTGAAGAAACAGTATACGTTGAACAACCTCTAGGTTTTATTAATGAAGAATTTCCTAATCATTGTTATATCTTAGATAAAGCTATATATGGGTTAAAACAAGCACCAAGAGCATGGTATGCAACTCTTACCTCTTTTTTAAAACAATCGAAATTTAAAGAAGGATCAGTTGATCCCACACTCTTTCGAAAGAAAGTTGGGGATCATCTTATTCTTGTTCAAATATATGTCGATGATATTATTTTTGGCTCGACGGACCCTGCTTTGTCTAGAGATTTCGAAAATCTGATGAAAAGCCAATTTGAGATGAGCATGATGGGAAAAATAAACAACTTTCTGGGATTGAATATTCGTCAAAGCAGAGAAGAAATTTTTATCAATTAAGAAAAATACGAGTACCAATGGCGGTTGGAACAAGGCTCTCTCCTTTGTTAGATAAACCAGCTGTTGATCTTACATTATACAGAAGCATGATAGGTTCGTTACTTTACCTTACGGGAAATCGACCTGACATTATGTTTTCTGTTTATAATTGTGCTAGATATCAATCAAATCCCAGAGAACCACACTTAACATCAGTGAAGAATATTTTTTGATATCTCAAAGGATCAATTTCGTTAGGATTGTGGTATCCTTCGAAAACTATATTCTTCATACAAGCATATTCAGATGCTGATTTAGGGGGTTACAATCTTGATCGAAAAAGCACAAGTGGCGGATGTCAACTACTGGATGGGAAGTTAGTAAGTTGGCAATCGAAAAAGCAAACATGTGTTTCGATTTCCACAGCAGAAGCAGAGTATGTTGTTGTTGCAGCTTGCACTTCACAAATCATATGGATTCAAAGCCAACTACGTGATTATGCAATCAACATGAAGAAAATTCTGTTGTATTGTGATTCACAAAGTGTCATACGCATTTGTCACAATCCTGTGCAACATTCAAAAACCAAACACATTGCTCTTCGCTGTCACTTTATAAAAGATCATGTTGAGGATGACAATATCGAAGTTCACTTTGTGAAAACCACTGATCAACTTGCTGATATTTTCACAAAGCCATTAGATGAAAAATCATTCGTGAGAATTTTGGGAGGTCTAGGAATGATCGAAGGAAATTCAATTCCTGGATTGATTTCGAAAGAATGACAAGAGAAAAAGGTGAAAAAGTGTCGATTCAGAGGTGCTGAGTGTTCATTCAGAAGAGACAGCTTGTCATTCATAGGTTACTATTCACGTTCAGCGCTTCGACACACTTCGATTTCGACATTGTGTACAAATCGCTTAATCATAAATTTTTGTTAGTTTAGTACAAAAAAAAATTCGTTACTTTTCTGTCGAAAATTCAAAAACAACAAAAATATTTGTGTTTTATTTTTTTTTCATGTCGAAAAATCCAAAATACCAAAAATATTTTCATTTTGT
Organism: Lactuca virosa; assembly: GCF_052849685.1. NCBI lineage: Eukaryota > Viridiplantae > Streptophyta > Magnoliopsida > Asterales > Asteraceae > Lactuca > Lactuca virosa. The sequence continues at coordinate 274,875,830 of NC_136426.1, forward strand.
TTTCCCATTTCTTACTTTCTTTTTAGAAAACAAAAATCCAAAAATATTTTCTTTTTGAATATTTTTTTTTGATTAATTGAAGTGACAATTTTGTGTACCTTTTTAGCAAAGGTTGGAAGTCATGTTCACGAAACTGGAACAAAAGGATTTTGGGAAGAAACCCTTTCAGTTTTGAAAGTTTGAAGAGATGTCCCGAAATTTTGAAATTTGTGTGCCATTTATCAACATCGAAATTTCTGTGAATTTTCTCAACATCCTCACGAATGGAAAAATTTTCTTGGTTCATGCTTGCTGCTTTGAGGGAAAGTATATTTTCGAAAACTTTGTATTAGTTAAGTTGCCCCTAGAAACATGCTGCAACATGTTGACCAAAGCCTCGATAATGCTATGAGTTTCGAAGCCTTAATGGTTTTCTCATTTTGAGAATTCCTACCCAATTAGGATATATTCTCATTCATTCAAGAGCTACCTTACTCTTCTCATATGAGTCATGAGTTTACTGCAAGGTCAAATCAACGCAGAGGTACATTCATTTCTGTCACACAATCTTTTTCATCTCAAAATTCTTACACATTCACACACAATGACATATGTCCAAGAGATCTCTGATAAAAACCAGTTAGGATCTAGACATATCAAAATTATGTGTTAATGATCTAACATCATCAAATTGTGATAAAAGTGAAACCTAAATGTCGAACCACCTTAACGAATTAACGGGGAACTTTGTTCCAGAATTCACGAAACATTTGTTTCAGTACTTGATTTCGATACTCAAAATCATATTCTTTCTTGAATAGTAATCTTGATCAAATGTTCGACACCCACGTCATTTGTTACCCAACAAGATTTAGGTCTAATTTTGGTTTCAAGAATATGATTTCTATATGAGTATCATTCTCAACCTTTGTTACTTGATAAATTTTTCAAAGCTTACTTGTCACTGACTACACTGGTCAAACAGGTAGTTTCGTTTACAACTTGTCATACTTATGTTGAGTATGTATTGTAACGAAAATTTAAGCCACCTTTGAAGCCATAATAAAAGAAGCCCTTCGATACTTCTCATCAAGTATTCGATTGTAATTCACGGGAAACCACACAAGCTGCTGATCATCTCTCTTGATGATTCGCGAAGCAATCTTTTCCCGGGATTTATCTGCTTTTATGTCGAAATTATATGTTTGACATCACAGATCCATATTTTTCTTACTTTGCTTCTTATCTTTTTCTTTGGCACACTGCACTCACGAAATCATTGAGGTTCTGAGTATTCCAAACTCAGGCTGATGATTTCGAAAGTCTGGCACATGGCTTCGTTTTCAAACCCAAAAGCGAAAGAGCTCATCCTCCATTCCGAAGTTTTTTATCCTTATCTACTGGGTACTGACGAAAAGACTTTTTATGTGACTGTTTGGTAACTATGCGTGTTTATCGGATATCGTGTCCTACACTTTATCTGACATGGCGTCTTTAACGGCTAGTGGTGCAACTTTCAAGGGCCACGTGTACACTACAATTCTGGTAACCGTGTGAGATTCAAGTTTGGGATACATCTAAAAGGGGCAATTGGGTCTTCATTTCAGTTTTACGCGTTCTAAAAATTCTCAAGACGATCTGAGCTATCTTTTCTCTCTGTTCTTCACACTTTCAAGAAAAATCCTAGTTATGACTGCTCCTCAATCTAACACTATTGAAGATATCTCTTCTCAACCTATCATGAAGATTCAGAGTACCAACTATCAAGTTGATGGTGATGATACTGTGTATCCTGAAGGACTCAAGATGCTCAATGTTTCTTTGAAACATTCAGTTTTATCGACTGCAATGTTTAGTTCCTTTGATGTTCCCATGTCTTGGCTTTAAATTGCTAGGTCTACTGCCTCATACAGCAAGACGATGGATACTATGACCTTCCATCTTATTAATGATAAGAAGTTTCGTCTTACCAAGAAATTGTTTGCCAAGATCCTCGAAATCCCTAATTCTCCACCATTCTACAAAGTCACCAATGAACAAGTGCTACACATGTTCAATGAGATGGGTTATCAACCTATTCTCACGAAGATCAGTGAGTTCAAGAAGTCCTGTCTTCCCAGTATATGAAATTCTCTGTTTGGGATTTACCTTCGATGTCTCACAAGTCGAAGTGTTGGTTTAGACAAAGAACGAATGGAGGTGTATGCTATGGTAGCAGGAATCTACTATGATCTACACTCGACTATGCAACACAGATGTGGAAAGAATTTTTGAAGAGTGTTGAAAACACGAATGCAGTGGACGAGGTTTCGTATGCAAGGTATTGGAGTTTAATTCTTCAATATGCATATGACAAAGAAGGTATTCAGGTTTCTGCTGATGAACCAAGGGCGTAGTTTGTGAAGTATCATTACCCAAAAGTCATTGAAGATGATGTCAATATGTTTCCTTCAGTTGCTCGAATTCCAGATGGAATGCTCAAGAAGGTTGATCCATCAAATCCAGTATTGATGGCGTATTTACAGACTATTAATCCCAATGATGCAACTGGTGTTTTACTTCAACCTACTGATGACGGTTCTTCCAAAAAGTCACGAAAGTCAAAGAAGGTGGATGAAACTAGTCCTTCGAAACCAATTCAAGAGGGAATGTGTCTAAGTCCCTAAAGAAAAAGGTTGGAGAGGGAGTAACAGTTTCGAAGAAGTCAGCAAAGCATCAGGAGACTGAAACAGTTGATCCTACAATGCAGATTGTTCCTACAAAATCTGGTGTGTTAAAGCGTCTTAAAAACATGGCTCATCGGTCAAAAACATCTCCTGAAAGGTCATTAAGCTTCTCACCCTCAATGATTCGCAAACCCCATGTAACTCGGAAAGGAGTAGTTCTTCGTGAAATTCCTGTACCTGTATCCCCATCATCTAATAAGAGATGAGTTGCGGATGTTGCAAAGCATATTTCCAAGAAGACAAAGAAGAGAAAATTGATTCTTCAGGATGACGAAGAAGACGAAGTAGTTGCTGACTCACCAATGGGTAATGATTCGGCTAAGAAGAAATCACCTATCAAATCGACTTTCGAGTAGTAGCTTTGTGCAAACTTCGACAGTGGACACATCTACTCTTCATGGTGACTCAACAAAAGTATCGACTCCTACGCAGACTTTGGTCATAACACCTGAGGTTTCGTTAACCAAGCCATTTACTGAGGAGGTTCGAACCTCGGGTATTCTTACACACATATCTCATATGGATGTAAATGTCAACATGGGTGAAGGAGTCTCGAACAAAGAAAACCCAGTGTCTACTCAAGGTATTTTCGAAACCCCAATCCTCACTACCAATACTTCTTCACCACTGTTTGTCACCACAGTTTCTACAACCACACATTCACCAACTTTTTATCAAGTCATCAATCAACCTATTACTTATCTCTTTCTATCTCAATCAACTGACCCACCCAAACCGATCAATGATGATGACACTGATGATGGAGGATTTGGAGGATCATTTGTTGACCTCGAATTTGATCCTAAGGAAAAAGACATACCAGACCACATGATAATGTCAGGGAAACAGTTCAAGATCCTCAACAGACAGCTCAACCCGTTGTTACAGTCACAAGCTGATGTTGGCAGCAAACATTCAATATCAGGAATTGAAGTCGACGTTATGCTCATGGCTCAGGAGCCTCGACTTCAACATAAACTGGATACTTTGGACAAGAACAATGAACTTCGCGTCAAAGCTCGGTCTGATATGTTCAATAATGAAATCAAGGAGTTAAGGTTGGTTGCGAAGGAAAGACATGTTTTATTTGTTAAGGATGTCAAGACGGTCAGAGATGATGTGAATAGGAAAGTGGAAGAATTAAAGGTTGATCTGGCTAAAGAAATCAATGAGTTGAATAAAAAGTATTCTTCTCTGCTTTCGAAAGTAGACATTGTTGGTGGGGGCTGTGACGAAAGTGGTAGAATGGTATCAATCTCTTCTTCCCAAGTTTCATGTTAAGGCAGCTGATGATATTAGTAGTTTTGGAATATTTGATACCATGCTTAGTGAACTCAAAGAGCTGGTTTCGAAATTTGGCTCCTCATCTCGTTTAACTCCAGAGTTCTTCACTCTGAAGTTTCGTTTGTTTAACACTGCAATCCATAAGGAGTTAGCTCCATTGTCTCAGCTGGTTAATCTATTACCAACAAATGCCCCACCTGTTGTTACAGGGGTGCAAGGGGGAGAAATAAGAATTGTTGGTAGAGGAGAAGGTGCTTCTGGGATAACGAATGCAAAAGAAAAAGTTGTTGGTAAAGTGTTTACAACTCATATTCCTACAACACAACCAATTATATCGAAGGCTGATCCAGTGATATCAACTGTCACGACTACAAGGCCAATTACTAAAGGCATTGTAATTTGGTCAACAGGTGAAGGAAGTGTTTCGAAACCTGAACAAAATACAACAAGTCAAGGAAGAGGAAAATGGATTGTTGTAGAGAAATCAAAGGAAGAAAGAAAGGTTGAGATAGATGCAGAGATAGAAAAGCAACGTCAAATACATAGTATTTTGAGGATTTGACAAAATGATCCTCCATCTTTAAACAAAGGAGATCCAAGAAAGCTACATAGTTATGAAAATATCGAAGCGAGAGTTGCTTACAATGAGATGTACGAGTTTGAGAAGAAGCCAATGAAAAGTTATACCATCAAGAACTCTGATATGAATCAACTTGATTTTCCTATCAATGAAACGATGTTTCTCACTGCCCAGTACAAGATTGTTGATCAGTTCAAGGATAAAGATGATTTTGTCCATATGAAGCTGAGGTTTCATGTTGTGTTGGGAAAGGATCAAGAAGAAGATTGGTCACTCGAGAAGATTGTCCGAGTGTTAAGTATAAGAAAGGATGTGTTGTTCGAAAACATGCTACAAAATTTTCGATATCATGTTGTGAGAGCAAACAATGTTTCTCTTGTCTTCTCAATTGCTGATTTTCTTCTGATGAACTTGAATGATCTGATTCAAATTGTGAACATACTCAAAGACATGGATGCTTCGAAACTTCAGGGAACAAGTAAAGAAGTGCTACATCTGGGATTGGGCCATATCAAGCTTTTCATACACAATTACTATGATTGTCTAGCATTGACTGATGTTGAATTACCACTGTCAATGGGAATGGAAATCAGAGTTCCCCAATCAGTGTTGAAGATTCAAGTTGATTTGAAGATGTATATTGATGGTGAAATATGCCTAAAGCCTTTTGGAGTTGTTTTCGTAGGGAAGAGAAAGAATGGGAAACAAACGAAGTTCTTATTCCAGTCAAGTGATGTCGAAAGATACACAACTACTCAATATACAAATTTGATTGTGCGTATGAACAGTTGTAAGAAGAACAATGAAGGGGACAAGGCTGAATTGAAGAAGGTCATGAACTGGTATGCGGAGATTCGAAGAACATTACATATAGCTACTCAAGTTTTGATAACTTGATTTCGACACTGCTTACAAAGGGAGAGATTCTAAGAGTCGAAGTCAGTTGTAAGGTGTCGAAATTGTAGTAGTGTTTGTTATGTGATGTAATGTTATTTAAAAAGGCATAGTTGTTTTCGAAACTGTATTGAGTAGTCCTTTGTATTTTTTGTATGCTTTCTATTTCCTATAAATAGGGAAGGATACTTAGACAAGATAGAACTTTTGCCATATTTTCTGTCTGAAACTCTTTGTATCACGAAAGCATAATATGAGCTGAAACAAGATTATATTTACTCTCAGTGTTCATACATCTTATCAATGTTTATCTCGTTTCTTTACTCGATAAATCAAACCACTACAAAGCTTCTAGCTAACCAAAACTCCTCCAATCAGTTCTCCAAGTCACCACACAAGAAAATTCATATAGCATTTAACACATCAGATAACATAACTAAGGTTTATGTTATTTCTTGAAACGATTACATAATATTCAAGTTCACCCAACACTATGCCTCTCATATTAGGCTACACCACATGATACTATTTATGTGGCTACATTATAGATCCTTACTTACTCCCATTCCCTTGCGTCGTCACCTGCTTCATCAAGGATCATCTGAAATGCTCTTGCCTTTGGCTTCGACGACACATTTTGCCTTGCAGCTTCATTTTTCTTTGGGCAGTTCTTCGAAATATGCCCACCATCTCCACATTCATAACACTCCTTATTGTCGAATATACAATCTCTTGAATAGTGTCTGATCCTCCCAGACTTATAACAAGTCACTTCTCCGTCACATCTCCCATAGTGCTTCTTCTTACACTTCTCACACCACTTGGCTCCACTACTACCTCCATACTTTTCGTCATCTAGGTTGGACTTCGTGAATCTTCCTTTCTTATCAGATCTTGAGGATAACTTAATCTTCCTATTTTCTCCCACCTTATCTTTTTCTAGACCCTTTTCTCTTATTTGGGTCTCTACATTCTTAGTTGCTCTAACGGCTGTCTTCAGAGTAGTTTCCCTTTTGACCGTTGGGCCAAAGTTTATTGGCAATTCGTTAGCAAACCTATCTATCTTGGAGAGTTTAGTAAACACCAAGTAGGGGAATAACTTCATCCACTCAGTGAATGCGGTGGCATACTCATCAACACTCATCTTCCCTTTTTTTAGGTTTTAAAACTCGTTGTTTAGGTCTATCAGATCTATCTCTGAGCAATATTTCATTTTCAACTACTCCATGAATGCTTCCTAAGACATCCGCATGGCTTCTCCCCATGGTATTGTATATGCCAACAACTTCCACCAACTTAAAACTACGGTCTCAAGTTGTCTGACTGCAAAGACGGTCTTTTGCTTATTTCTACAGTTGCAGCTTTCAAATACCATTTCCATCTCGGAAATCCAGCCCATAATTTCCATTGGCTTTGGGCTTCCAGAAATACTTGGTGGTTTGGCACCCAAGAAGTTCTTATACATGCGCCCATCCCTGTCAATCCCTCTATTCGGGTCATTCCTCTTGAGCACTCGGGGTTCAACTTAACTCACGGTACGATTGTAATTTCCCTCCTCTGACAGCTCTTCATTTAGTTCGGGCTGCAAAATAGGCACAGTAGGTTCTTCCTTATTCCATTGAAGTAGACGCCTTGTCTCTTCAATCTGACGATCCAACATCATCTGCATCATTTCTTGTACTCCTGCCATCGTGATTGGCTCGGGTGTAGCTGCTACCTATGGTGCATGCTCAATCACTAGTGGTTCAGGTTGTTGGTTCCCATTAGCATTTCCTAATCTGCTGCGAGTTCTCACCATTTCAATCTATACACTCCAGCAGATGTTCACTGTACAGTGACGAAAATTAAGATAGGAAAGATTTATTTACGATAGACACATAAATCTCCTTATCACTCTGAAAAGTTACATGCCAGTTCTAATACCGTAATTAAAGGTTTAGAAATCTGAACACATAAAATTTCCAAATCCGATCGGCAACATACCATAGATTCGATCAAACAATAGCATCGTAAAGCATATAAGGCATCTTATAACATAAATCATTTAGCACATAAAATCAATTTAGGCATCTTCCCTAAATAAGCTAGTGATCGTGTCTATTCAGGCATACATCCTAAATATAGCGGGCACTCATCTCACAGTCATCGCTTACCATTCCACTACAAGAAAAACACGATTTTGCTAGTGACGGTCGCTATGGAACGTATTTTCGTTGTTAAGCTGCAATGCATCGTGCTATGGAATGTCGTTCCGTAGCAATGTTGCTACCACATTGTCTACGGATTTTATTTCTGGTAGCGAGAATGGGACTTTCTAGGGAAAATACTACCGACTCCATATCCGTTGGTATTATGCTACCGATATTTCTATGGAACAAAAATTCGTACCAATTTTCCAACGACATTTGTTACGAAATTACTTTCCGTTGTAGTGCTGCTATGAAATTAATTACCGTGGTTACTATGCAACGGAGTTTGTGATGGAAACCAATTCCATAGTTGATTTGCTATGGAAGTACCATTTGTAGGTATTTGCTAGGGAATTCTGCTATGGAATTTGATTTCGTTTGCTTGTTTTGTTGTGGAACAAAAAGCCTAGCTAATTTGTGACGACATTTTTTACGAAATTATATTCCATAGCAACGTTGATAAGGAGTATATACTTGTAACCATTGACAAAGTATACACTATATAATTTCACTTTTTTGAATGGAATTTTGGAAAGGTCAGATATATACTTGTTGTTTATCCGGATGTTACGTGCCTATATGAAAAATGGTAAAACACTTAACTATACTTCATCACCAAAATAACATGGGTTTTAACTATACTTCATCCTACTCAAACAATATAGCAAGAAAAAATGATTAAAATGCCCTGTTAACAAAATTATGTAAACATAAACCCAAAATAAAATTATATACAACTTCATATACAATACAATATGAACACTTATATTCAAAGTCCAATCTATTATCAACCATTTATATTTTAAAGAAATATACAAAACCTACCATACTCTACATACCAACGACAAACCATGCAATATCTTTGTCAATCCTCATCCTCTTCATGGCCTATCCCAAATGCCCCTTTAACAGAATGATGTGGGTGTTCACATTGGAATGTGATGTTATTCGTTGTAAGTCTATGAACAACATCAACAGCCCGCAACAACTCTTTGGCACTATCAACAACACCCGTGTACTCCCCATCATCCGGAACTGCCCAACCAAAATAGGCATCAAGTAATTGTAAACGTACACATTAAAATAACTTTCAATTAACCCAATGTATCCTTTTTAACACAACAGTAAATATTATACAACACAACACAACTAAATACTAACCCCAAACTACAAACATGCATTAATTACCTATATATAAAATTTAATTTACATATATACCACACATACCTTCATCACAGTGATGAGGCCCTCTTGAAATGTAGATCATTCCAAGCAAATAAATTGCTTCAAGATGATCTTCATCTGCTGCTTGTCTCAACAAAGCCAATCCTAAATCAAAATTGCCATAATAAAAGCACTCATCCTGTTGACAGAATAACAATATCAATATATAACATCAATGACACTAAATATTAATAAATGGTATAGATTACATATAATTACTGAAACTACACATACAATTCCTTGTATGAACATGGCTTCAATGTTATTATGCAATGCACATGTGCATATAAATAAATCAGCTTTCAGATTTTTGGGGCCCATTCCTTCAAACATGTCAATGCATGATGTTCGGTACACTTGAGGATCACCCCCCGCTTTATACATCTTCTTTGAACTTCAAAAATTTAAATACACAGTAAATAAAAAATAAATAAAGTTGTATTTCATCAAATATACATTCATTAGTTGATGTTTATTGAGAATTACCAAAGTCTTACAGAGACGGTGTCTTTCGCAGATTCTGCCAATAATACTACAAATATCCGACTCAAAATCTCTAATGGGAGATCATCTAATGAATGACGACTTCTAGTATTCGACATTCTACTTACAAAATACACATTAAAGTAGTTGATTTCAATTTTTTTTTTAAATTAAGCGTAACTATGAAAGACAGTGTAACATGGTATGGAAAAAAACTTACTTTATGATGATTTGGTCGCGAGGAGTACATGAGTCTCTATTATCGGAGAAAATAGATTTTAATAACGATTATCCTTTGACGATTTGGGGGTTTTAGTGTTTGTATGCAGATTTATCGTCCGGTAAAGTTGAGATGTTCTGAATGGTTGAAGAACTGAAACGCCGGTGTGACCGTAAGAGGTATCATGGCGCCTTAACGATTTAGAGTGACAAAAGACCAAATTGCCCTTGAAATCATTCCAAATATGTGAAGACACCAAAAGTATAGTTTGTAAGACACCAAAAGTATAATCAAAATAAAAGATGAGTCTTGTATGTGCTCCATCTTCTCAAAAGCTTCATCTGTACCTGTCTACTAATGACCTGAGAATACAAGTTATTTTGAAAGAGTTTATCAGCGTAAAGCTAGTGAGTTCATAAGTATTTAGTGTCATTGCTTGTATAAAAATGTTTGTAACAATGTAGTGTAATAACTGATTTCAAATGTTTGTAAATAGTGTGCTCCCTAGAAAACCCTATATTTTCTAGTAAATAGTAGTCTTCTACCGAGACTCGATTGTTTGTATGTTTGTTCTTTCGTAAATGTAAGGGTTTTCCCCAGTGAAACTATCTGTATGAAAATATAGTTTACTCAAACGAGTATGTGACAAAATCACAAAGTAATGAAATACAGACTCCAGGTGGTACTAAATGTATAGTACGCCTCGGAGAGTCTAAAGTAGAAATATGTAGACTCCAGGTGGTATTAAATGAACAATACGCCTCGAAAAGTCTATTTTTGCCTTTAATTCTTATTTAGTTACTTAAAGGTTTGAATGTGAACTCGTATGTAACCATGCTGATCGACGGCTGAATAACGGATGACCCTCCAGGTCATAATAGTGAGGTAACTTTCTGTCACCCCTTGGCCTTTCGCCTGGGACTGTAGCTAGCAGTCGGGTTGTGGGAGTGTCTGTCCCGTATAGATCTATACACACAATGCCCGCTCTCCCTCCAGGAGACTCTGGTTACAAAGTGATAACACGATGAAGTGTTGTATCGAGAAGTAGTATGTCACATTCTGTTATAGTATTTAATGTTTGTATAGTGTATAGTATGTTCTCTTGTATAGTGTATAGTGTATAGCATGTATTGTTACTCAATGTAGTACTTATGTAGTGACTCATAAATGTACTGACTCTTGTATGGGTCGTTGTAATAGTAGTAGTGAGTAGTAATCCCTTAACTATACCTATTATAGTTAAATAGTAAGGTTGTTTGGATGCCTTTGTTACGCAAAGGTAGTGTACTTATATAAATAGATTAGTGTAGATATGAGTTTGAAAACAATGCAAGTTTAAAAGAGTTTTGGAAACAGTTTTAGTATTTAAAAGTTTAATAAAAGGGTTTTGAAACACTTAAAAATCCATATATTTGATAGCAATTTGAAAGCAATAGAAAATCTTTCTGTTTGTTCTAGTTATTAATCACATGTGATTAAAACAATAACTAGAATATTTCAACTTGTATTCCCCCCATAAAAGCATTTAAAATCATTTCAAAGGTTGATTAAGGGGTATGAACTCACCTGCAGTGAGTGGTTTGGATGGAAGTGTCGGATAGGATGCTAGGTGTCAAGTGAGGACTTGAACACACACACGGATCCTATTTAACATGTAGTGATACATAAATGTATCTAATTAGTCATTTAATAACTAATTAATCAAGTAAAGATACCCTAATACATGGAAACACTTTGTTTCAAGTGCTAGGAGTACTAAAGGGTTGCATCTAAAGAGAGTATGGCCTCACATTGGAGTTTACTTCCCATTTGGTGACCACACATGAGTTTACGGTTTTTGGTCATTTCCCCCATGAGTTTACGGCCGTAAACTCATGGTAATTTGTACCATTGTGTGTTTTAAGGTCTTATACCCCTCAAGGAAGTCTTCTAGGCTTGTATCCAAGGCTTAGGAAGGGACTAGGGCTCAAAATGGTCCTTTATTGGAGTTTACGGTCCTTGGACCACTCCCTTGGAGTTTACGGTCGTAAACCCATGAGTTTACGGCCGTAAACTCATGGTCACTCCTACCATTTCGTGTTTTGGGGTTTCTAGCTCATGCATGCAAGGTTCTAGTCCAATACCCAAGCCCTAGAAGGTGTTGGTGGCACTCAAACACCACTTGATGGTGTTTACGGTTCAAGGAGATCCCTTGACCGTAAAAACATGTGTTCTTGAGGGTTTTTGATGTTTTTCAATGGTTTAACATGTGTTCTAAGTAAGTAACAAGTTAGGAGGAGTGTACTTACTTATAGGAAGCTTGTAAGAGTGTTTAAGGACCAAAAACACTAGTGTGTGTTCTTGGTGTTCTTGGTGTTTTGAAGAACACTTGAAGATCTAAGTAAAAATGAAGAATTTATGGATGAAATGATGTATAACAACTAGATGAAAGGTTATAACAACAAATCAACTGAAGAAAAACTTACATTTTTGGAAGATTTGGAAGATGATCTTATGATAGTTGAGAGAGAATGGTGGGTGTTCTTGAGTTAGGAAGTGAGAAGTGGGGAAAATGAGGAGTAAACTCATGCCTTAGGCATGAGTTCATGGCCAAGAGGAGTTTACGGCCCAAACTCCCCAAGTTTGGTCGTAAACACCTTGTTATGGTGTTAAATGTTTATTTGTTACACATCACTCCTAAAAGATACTTCCTTTTATTTATTCATTTGACGAATTTAAAATAAAAACACCCAAACGGACTTTAAACAGGCCAAAATGTACTAAAATGAATTTGACTAATATTTGTAGTGATTGACTGTAGAGTTTATACAAATGAAAATTTCGGGTTGTCACATCATCCCCCCGTTAGAGGGAATTTCGTCCCAAAATTAGAGTTCAAGCCACTAGGTTATTAAAAATAACTAAGTAAAAAGATGAGGATACTTAAGTTTCATTTGATCCTCGCGCTCCCAAGTGAACTCCGCTCCTTGCTTGGCGTTCTAGCGAACCTTCACGATTGGGATGCGGCTTTTTTTCGTTCGTTTGACCTCTCGGTCCATGATCTCCACAGGTTCTTCCACGAAGTTGAGGCTCTCGTTGATTTCGATCTTGTCGAGTGGGATTACAAGAGTCTCGTCAGATAGGCACTTTTTCAAGTTCGAGACGTGGAAGGTAGGATGTACATTACTAAGTTCGCGGGGTAAGTTGAGTTTGTAAGCTACGGGGCCGATTCTAGCGAGAATCTCGAAAGGCCCTATGTATCTTGGATTTAGCTTTCCACGCTTTCCGAAGCGTATCAAGCCCTTCCAGGGTGAGACCTTCAAAAGGACTCGGTCTCCAACCTGGAATTCCAATGGTTTCCTTCGTTTGTCTGCGCATCTTTTCTGTTGGTCTCTAGAGGCTTTCAATCGTTCACGAATCTGAACGATCTTCTCTGTCATTTCCCGAATGATTTTCGGACCCGTGAGAGTGCTGTCAGGAACTCGCCCTTTATCTAACTGAGTGTCACCCACTTCAGCCCAGCACAGAGGGGATCTGCACTTCCGGCCATAGAGGGCTTCAAATGGAGTAGCCTTGATGCTAGTGTGATAACTGTTGTTGTATGAGAATTCGACAAGGGGTAAGTGGGTATCCCATGCCTTCCCAAAGTCGATCACACAGGCTCGCAACATATCTTCTAAGGTTTGGATAGTTCTCTCACTTTGTCCGTCGGTCTGTGGATGGTAGGCTGTACTCATGTCTAGCCTCGTTCGTAGGGAGCTTTGTAGTGACTGCCAGAACCTCGAAGTGAATCTACTATCTCTATCGGAGATAATAGATATAGGAACACCATGCAGTCGTACGATCTCCCTAATGTATGTTCTTGTAAGCTTCTCCATCTTGTTTGTTTCTTTGATAGGCAGGAAATATGCGGACTTGGTCAATCTGTCGACGATGACCCAAATGGTATCAAGCCCACCCGTTGTCTTGGATAGCTTAGTTATGAAGTCCATAGTCATCCGCTCCCACTTCCATTCCGGTATCTCCGACTGTTGTAGTAGGCCTGAGGGTTTCTGGTATTCGACCTTGACCTTGGCACAAGTAAGGCATTTACTCACGAAGGTAGCAATCTCTGCTTTCATGTTAGGCCACCAGTATAGCTTTTTAAGATCCATATACATCTTATCTGAACCCGGGTGGACGGAGTATCGAGTGTTGTGTGCTTCCTTCATGACCAAGTCTCTGAAGCCACCGTGTTGCGGTGTCCAGATCCGGTCCATGAGATATAAGGCTCCGTCACCCTTGACTTCCAAGTTCTTATCCATTCCACGCAGGGATTCTCCCGCCACATTTTAAGGTTTCAAGGCTTCGAGCTGAGCCTCCTTAATTTGTGCGGATAGATGCGAATGGATAGTCATTGTTAATGACTTGACTCTTCGACCAGAATATTCTTTCCGACTTAGGGCGTCTGCTACTACATTGGCTTTACCCGGATGATAACGAATTTCGCATTCGTAGTCATTTAGTAGTTCGACCCACCGTCGTTGTCTCGTATTGAGCTCCTTCTGGTTAAATATGTGTTGTAGGCTTTTGTGGTCTGTAAATATAGTGCTCTTCGTACCATACAGGTAGTGTCTCTAGATCTTCAGAGCGAACACAACCGATCCTAATTCGAGATCGTGTGTGGTGTAGTTGACCTCGTGTGTCTTCAGCTGTCTTGAGGCGTAGGCGATGACCTTACCTCGTTGCATCAGAACACAGCCGAGCCCCTGGTTGGATGGATCGCAGTATACCACGAAGTCTTCTATCCCTTCGGGGATGGAACGCTTTCTACTGCTTCTCTTCCTAGTCAAAGGCCACGCCCTTCTGGGTCAATGTAGTGAGGGGTTTCACAATTCGAGAGAAGTTCTGTATGAACCTGCGGTAGTAGCCAGCGAGGCCTAGAAATTGACAAATTTTTGTAGGCGTCTTCGGTGCTGACCAGTTCTCAATGGCTTTAATTTTGGAAGGGTCCACGTGGATTCCCTCTTCGCTAACCACGTGTCCTAAGAATTCGACTCTTCGGATCCAAAATTCGCATTTAGAGAACTTCGCATAAAGCTTCTCTGATCGTAAGGTTCCTAGGACTTGTCGTAAATGATCGCTATGTTCCTCCTTAATTCGAGAGTAGATAAGTATGTCATCGATGAAAACGATGACGAACTGATCCAAGTAAGGACGGCATACCCTATTCATTAAGTCCATGAATACTGCGGGCGCATTGGTCAATCCGAATGGCATCACTACGAACTCATAGTGTCCGTAACGAATTCGGAAGGCAGTCTTCGGAACATCCTCCTCAAGCACTCATATCTGGTGATACCCGGACCTCAGATCAATCTTGGAAAAGTAGCTCGCCCGTTGCAGCTGGTCGAATAAATCGTCTATGCGAGGAAGAGGGTAACGATTCTTGACTGTAAGCTTGTTGAGTTCCCTGTAATCGATGCACATACGGAACGATCCGTCTTTCTTCTTCACGAACAAGACCGGTGCTCCCCAGGTTGAGAAGCTTGGTCTTATAAAGCCCTTGCTGAGCAGTTCGTTAAGTTGACCGGACAGTTCTTGCATCTCTGTCGGTGCTAGACGATAAGGCGATTTGGCTACGGGGGTCGCTCCTGGGATTAAGTCGATTCGGAACTCAACTTGACGTTGCGGGGGTAATCCTGGGAGTTCTTCCGGAAAGACGTCGGGAAAATCGCGTACTACTGGGAGGTCTTTTAGGTCTTTTGTTTTCTGGGTTGTATCGACAACGTGCGCCAGGAATGTACAATATTCCTTACGCAAGTACTTCTAGGCTTGAATACTCGAGATGATACGAAGGCTCGTACTGGGTTTGTCTCCGTAGATCAACAAGGTTTCATGATTCGGTAGGTTCAGGCGGACTGCTTTTTCGAAGCACAGAATGTCGGCACGGTAAAGACTCAGCCAGTCCATGCCTATAATGACGTCGAAACTCTGGATAGCTACTGGTATGAGGTCGATTGGGAATGAATAATTATCTAGCGTGAGGGTACAACCTATGTAAATCTCGTTAGAATTCTCTGTTTTTCCATTGGCCATTTCTACGACGAATGTTTCTTTTAGTGCTTGTGGTGCTTGGTTAAGTAAGTGTTTAAATTTTTGGTTTACGAAGATCCTTTCTGCCCCACTATCGAATAGGATACAAGCATAAGAGTTATCGAGAAGGAACATACCCGTGACTACCGTGGGGTCTGCCACGGCCTCATTGTGGCCAATAGCAAGTAGTCTTCCTACTCCTCCCGCATTCCCAGCTTTCGGAGAGTTTCTTTTGAAGTGCCCTGTCTCGCCGCACCCGTAGCAAGCTTGACTCACTCCGGTACCGGGAACCTGGGTGATGGGTTTGGGTTGTGCTCTACAAAACCGGGTAGTATGGCCCTTCCGGTCGCAATTAATGCAGTGCATTTCATGGCAGGGGCCGTTATGATGGAAAGAGCACTTAGTGCACTTGGGTAGGTTCCCTGCATATGGTTTGGCTGGTACAGGGGCAGCAGGAGTAGTGGCAGCATGGACAGCCAATGTCTGTTGGTTCTGGGAAGAGGATTGAGCTGATTTGCCCTTCTTCTCGTCCCAACGCTTCCTTTTGTTGCCATATGTCTTGGTTCATGCCGGGGTAGTCGTTGTAGTTGTTAATGGAGTAGAAGGAATCTCGTGATCGATGAGTCTTTGGGCCAATTCTTTGGCACTATCGAAGGTCGCAGGGTGTGATGCTAGAACGTTCCCTCAATATGGGGGTACCAGACCCCAGATGTATCTTTCGATGTTTTTGTTTTCGGTGGGGACCATGTTAGGACATAGAGCCACCAGGTCACAGAACCTGGTTGTATAAGCCACTATGTCGGAACCCTGCATTTTGAGGTTCCACAGTTCCTCCTCAAGTTTCTGAATTTCGCCCCTCGGGCAGTACTCCCTGGTCATGAGGTCCTTCAGTGTATCCCAGCCCATGGCGTTAGCTGTTACCAGTGAGAGTGATTTGACATGGCTATTCCACCACGTCAGGGCCCTTTGGGTGAAGGTGCAAGTAGTGAACTTTATCTTGCTTCCTTCAGGGCATGAGCACATCTTGAAGATTGCTTCTGTTCTCTCGATCCATTGGGACAGTGCAAGGATCCCTCCGGTTCCGTTGAAGTATGTAGGTTTGCAGCTGATGAAATCTTTATAAGTACACTCTCGTGCACGTGGATGGATTTCACCACGGCTAGAGTTGGTGCCAGTCCCCGTTCCACTAACGCCACCATAGTTTACTTGGGCCATGGCGGCGGTCACAACTGCGGTTACAACTGCCTGAAACATCACCGCATCGAACTGCGGAGGGGGTGGTGGTGGTGGAGTTTGATTTGCAGGCGTGTTTTCTGGTCGGACGCTTTCGAGGCGGCATCTTTTACTGAAAGTTTATAACGAGGATGATAATAGTAAGAATCGATTGTAAGTATGATGAGTGTGTTTCATTGACTAAATCGCCATAGTCCAACTATCAGATAGAGTCATAACAATAGAGTAGGGAACACAAGAGTACAGACTTTCCCATAGATTAGACAACTGCCAATATTACTGGTATTAATGATATAAAATGAGTTCAGGAAGAATGGCCTAGCAGTAGGTCTCACATCAAACCATAAGGGAAAATGTTGGCAGCTTAGGAGTCTAGTTAGAGTACTTTCAAAGTTAGGAATGTTTACAGACAAGTGAAACAGAGATATCAAGGAGAAAGGCTATTCTTTTAAGAAGAGAAAGGATGAGCAGACAATCTTCTACTGGCGACGGGCACCCCTTGGGCTAACCCATAAGTCAGCCATGGTATCTACGCGAGAATGGGGAAAGAATAGTTAATAGACGTACTAACCTGAGATAATTATAAGATGATCGTTATTAGTTGACTCAATACTTGCATAGTGCATACCAATTACATGCAACCAAAACAGGATAGACCTTCGAATAAGTGACCCTAACTCTAAATCCACAACCAAAAAAGGAACAAGAAGTAAAGCAAAGATCACAGATTCTAAGTCTATAGCGTCTTAGTCACATGTAACCTTAGAGTATCCACTTAGCGACTATTGCCCTACTAGTAACGACCTTTTTAGTTCTCACCTATCTAATTTATAGTAACGCAGAATACTCCTATAGTATTCTGTTCTAATGTTCTCGTTGTGGTAGTGTTGGTAAGTTTTTAGACTTGTTGCAACATTACAATCATTCTTAGACACATGCTAGTCACTCCTCAGAAAATATAGTTGATCAGGCTATATCCCCTTAGGTTTGACTATATGTCTCTAAGCCTAATTGTGATGTTCAACAATCGCAATACTTTTGTTCTGTTCTAGTATGATACTGACCCTGGTATGAATAGATGTATATATATATACTTAGTTAAATATTTTTATTATTTAAAAGTATATATTCTTGGTCAGAGTGTTTTAATCCCGATGTGTTTATAGTTCGTATATCTTTTATGGGTTGATATACTTGATTCACTATAAACAGTGCTCTGATACCAATCTGTCACACCCCAAAACCAAGAATGGCGAAAACATTCTGGGGTGGAGTACGTCATGTACAGTATCACAACAATGAATAATAGTAAAGACAAGCAACTACATCCATTGCATTAAAATAATAATTGTAATACAAGCGTGTTCTGTATAGTTTGTAAGACACCAAAAGTATAATCAAAATAAAAGATGAGTCTTGTATGTGCTCCATCTTCTCAGGTCATCAGTAGACAGGTACATATGAAGCTTTTGAGAAGATGGAGCACATACAAGACTCATCTTTTATTTTGATTATACTTTTGGTGTCTTACAAACTATACAGAACACGCTTGTATTACAATTATTATTTTAATGCAATGGATGTTGTTGCTTGTCTTTACTATTATTCATTGTTGTGATACTGTACATGACGTCCTCCACCCCAGAATGTTTCCGCCGTTCTTGGTTTTGGGGTGTGACATTATTCAAATATTATATCCTTTTATAGTACGTAACAGTGGACTTTTGATTGTTGAAATGAAAAAGACAATAATAACATATATATCATAATCCATAATGTAATACATTTATATTAACATTTCACCAAATTACTAGTATATATTCATGTATTAATATATATATATTAAAAGTGGAACAAGATTTTAACAGTAAACTTTTTTACTTTAGATTTTAGACACAATAGTTTTCGTTTGTTGCCACTTTTAGTCTCTATGTTTATTTTTTTACTTTGATTTTAGCCACAATAGTTTTTCTTTGTTGCCACTTTTAGTCCCTATGTTTATGCCTTTACAATTTTACCCCATGCAAAGCATAGGTTCTCCACTAGTTGATATTAAACCAAATTACCAAATCCAAAATAAAATACATTTATGTATTGATAATAAACCAAATTACAAATTAATACATATTAGCATTTAATCAAATTACAAGTATGTATTCATGTACTGATATTAAACCAAATTCGTAAGAAATGGTTTCAATGATATTTTTTTGAATTAGTAATATATTTTGTTTGTTTTATTTTATTTTATATATATTTAATACTAGGGAAGAACAAACATTTCTACATACAACTATAATCACAATACAATATAAACACTAATATTGAAAGTCCAAAAAACATTATTCAAACATTATTCAAACATCATTCAAACATAATTCCAAACTTTTACTCTTTTAGTCCCTTATTAACAACACAACATATTTACTAATCAAGTAACAACATCAAGTAATTACTTATCATGTAAATTACTATATATTCGTATATTAAACCAAAAGAATGTACATAGCATTAATTGTCATAATAGGAAAGTACATATCAACACACTACTCATAAATTATACCAAATTCCCTAGAAAACCTAACGAAACAAGCATCCCACAAACAAATTTCACACCTAAACACCCATTTGTATCCATTCACAAAAGTGTCTGACACACTAATCACAGACTTATGCATTGGACAAGTTCTATGGAAGCCATGGAAGTGTACATGTTTCCTCCCCTCCCTATTTAAGTGGAGATGAACCTTAGAACAAGTTGCTCTAAGATTCCATTTACCTTTTGCTCTGCGGTAAGCATTGTTCAACATGTCCAAAGCTTCCTGCTTCCTATGTCTCCCTTTTCCCATCAGCATCATTCCCAGGACAAATGTTGAATCCAAATGTCCCAATGCAGATGCTTCTTCAAGCATCGTTTTCCCTTCATGATCAGCTTCTAAGAAAAATAACTCCATCTGAAAAAAACATTAAACACAAAATTTCTAGTTAAAGTAATGCAAAACAAGAAACAAATTAATTAATACTATGCATATATTTAACAATGTACCAACCCATTCCTGAACTGAATATTTGGTTAAACCCTCCATGGAGTATCCATGGGTTACTCCATGGGTTTAGCCCAACATGAAGAACTATGGATCATAAGCCCACATATATAAGAATGAATGATTTACACAATCAATCCCCACATATTTAATTAGTCTCCTTTTGATCACCAAAATTAATTCCAAATTAATTCTTGATCAATACTAATTAAAAAATATGATTTCATATTAATATATTAGAACTTATAATATATTAACAAATCATAAACATCCTTTTCTCACAAAAGTCTATCCAAATTGTTCTGATGCCATGCAACCCAAATGGACCATGCCAAATCGGGTCAAGTACATACCAATTATAGTTATGGGCTTAGACACTAATCCAAAAGTCTCCCACTTGGATAAGTATAAAACTATTATTGCGTATCACTCCAAAACCCGACTAGCAATCATAGCTCTTAAAAGCTGCTGTCGAACTCTGAACAAATCAATGACGCGTCCATTAGATAAGGGATCATATATTCCTCCATTCTAGATATCATGTGGACTGAGACATGGATTATAATCATTCTCTCTGTCTATTTGTTATTTCTCGATTTCCGATTTATGACGACCGACTAATTGAACAAATCAAATCAGTCCAGGCTTGGCCAAGCACTTCAGGGTGTCATCACTAAATCATCGATGGGCCTACAGATATCGCTTTTATCCCTTTAAGGGTAAAAGGAATGGATAAACTTCGACTCATATACTTGTTCTACTACTTGTTGAATCATACACAAAGGCACGTTTTATAACATCGAGTTACCAATGAGTTTTCGTATAATCAATGTATAACTAACTCATAGGCAACAACTCATATCTCTATGTTTAAAGAATATAAGATATTATCGTCTCATGATCACCCGTGATAAAATCCATGAAGTGATTCAAATGAGCGTGGGTTTAATCCAATACTCAGAACTTATGAGCACTCATGAATGTTGTAGCAACTCTTGCTATGTCCAATACCTTGGACATCTACAAACCAGCTTCATGACAGTCTTGCCTTAATACCTACTTCCAACGTATTATCGATTGTGGATGGTTTGAATAACTTAGTCATTCAGGAAGAACGACCTAATTATTCTGGAAGTCAAAACATGCAAAGTGAAACACAAGAATAATCGAATCCAATATGGTCTCAGAACTTATGAATATAAATAGAACACCTTTCATTTATCATCATATTGATTACACATTATTCATTGTATACTGTTTCAAATTATCAACTTTATACTTGAATCAAAACAATAGTCATGCCATGCTCCAAGCATGCACACTATGTTTATCTAAACAATAGTCATGCCATACACCAAATATGCACACTATGTTTGTCCAAACATTAGTTATGCCATACACCAAGTATGCACACTATGTTTGTCTATGATCTTTTACTTTGTGAAATAGATCGATTGAACATAATTCCAATGATTCTCATTTCACAATCCCAAATCCTTACCGCAAATGCAAGAATTCCAAATTCCTGCCATTTACCGAAATCTTGTTAGATTTTAAACTTATATGCACTGATCCTCTTGTAATGATTATGCACAAAGTCACAAAGACTTGTCAACAGTCATTACTGAGTATTCCAATGGAAATCATTCCATGGAAACGAAGTCTCAAATTCAAAGTACAATGCTTTGGACATCCTTCTTGCATTAAGTTTTCTAATCTTACACAGCTTGAATAACTTCCACCTATGGAGACATCTCCATATTCCCATTTTGACTATCACCTCTGAACATGAGTTGCCTCTTTTCAGAATATGTCAACATGGTCCTTCCAAAATTAACACTATACTTTCAACTGTCCCTGAGCAACCAATCTTTGGTAAACCTTAGATTGTTCTCAACAATTGCTTAATCAAATTAGTCATATCCAGTTCTAGTACTTTTTCCCTCTTAATGCTCTAGGCATTTGGAAAAATTTAGAACAGATGAATATTATAGCACATGCAATCGATCCTATATCCGAAGCATATGGCACACGATTCATGATGTCTCACATAAACACATGATTCTAGACCAATCTTTTGCTATAATATTTCTATTTCTATTTGCCAAGTTCTTATAATTTAGATTATGAAAAGCGATGACGTAATCATAATCGAATTTTAGAACGCAAATAATGTTCCCATATATAGAATTTCCTTATGTTGAACCATTCCAACATAACATTCATATATATACTTGACTAAATTTGATTAAAATCTCACGATCTAAGCTTTTAGATTTGAAATGAAGTATATTTTCCTCTCCCTCAATTATAGCAAAACACCTTTTCCCAATTGAAACTTTTGTTTTCTATAATTAATATTGCTAACTTGCAACACTTATTATAATTATTGTTGGGTTTTGAGCATTCTAACACACCTATGGTGTAAATGCAACCCTAAATACCTTGGATCTATGTTTTCTCTATTATACATGCAAATATCAATTTTCCAAGGTATTGTTCTAACTAGCATAATATAAAGTACATGTAATATAAAACCTAGTAGAATTACATACCTCTTTGTTGGTGTTTGATTCCATGGAGCTCAAGAGCCTAGTGCCCCAAATGTGACACCTCAAATGGTTCACACAACACCATGAACATTTGGAATAACCATAAGAGAAGATATGAGTTCATAGAAATTAGCTTGCCCTCTCATTATTATGCACTAGTGCCAATTTCACCAACCAATGGGGTCTTTATATAGTGTGCACATTAGGGTTACACCATGTAACCCATGACTTTACCCATTCCTTATGCTCCATGGGTTTTAACCTCCATGGAGTATCCATGGGCCACCACATGGGTTAAACCCAACATAAGGAATCATGGATCATAAGCCCACATATATAAGAATCAATGATTTACATAATCAATCCCCATATATTTAATTAGTCTCTTTTTGATCACTAAATTAATTCCAAATTAATTCTTGATCAATACTAATTAAATATTATGATTTCATATTAATATATTAGAACTTATAATATATTAATATGTCACAAATATCTTCTTCTCATTAAAAGGTCTACCCAAATGTTCCGATGCCATGCAACCCAAATGGACCATGCCCACCGGGTCAAGTATATACCAATTATAGTTATGGACTTAGACACTAATCCAACAGTCTCCCACTTGGATAAGTCTAATAACTATTATTGCAAGTACGCCTTCACAACCCGACCAGCAATCGTAGCTCTTAAAAGCTGCTGCCGAACTCTGAACAAATCAATGACGCGTCCATTAGATAAGTGATCATATATTCCTCCATTCTAGATATCATATGGACTGAGACATGGATTATAATCATTCTAGATATCCTATGGACTGAGACATGGATTATAATCATTTTCTCTGTCCATGGACTGAGATATGGACGATTATGCGAAAATGATTTTAGGGTTTTTTGACTGTCGGAATTTTGAAATTGGGGTTGTTTACAAGTGACTGAAATAAGACTTAAGAACTAAAACAACGTGTTTCGTCGGAAAACATTATGGCGCCTAGAAGATGTTCCATTATAAAATGACCAAATTCTCCTCATACATACAATGACTCATATTTAATTAGTAAGGGTAGTTTTGTCAAAAGTCATAATTAAAAAAAAATCAATTTCTATTTTAATACACAACCAGCACAAATGATATATGCCTTTTTAATCTAGCAACTACCACATTTTACCATCACAACAATGACCCATATGTCATCCATGGTCACCATAAGCAACTACCATATGTTGACCAATGACCCATATGTCATCCATGATCACCATAAGCAACTACCATGTTGACAAATGACCCATATGTCATCCATGGACACCATAAGCAACTACCATGTTCACCAATGACCCATATGTCATCCATAGTCATCATAAGCAACTACCATATGTTGACCAATGACCCATATGTCATCCATGGACACCATAAGCAACTACCATATGTTGACCAATGACCCATATGGCATCCATGGTCACCATAAGCAACTACCATGTTGACCAATGATCCATATGTCATCCACGGTCACCATAAGCAACTACCCTGTTGACCAATGACCCATATGTCATCCATGCTCACCATAAGCAACTACCATATGTTGACCAATGACCCATATGTCATCCATGGTCACCATAAGCAACTACCATATGTTGACCAATGACCCATATGTCATCCATGGTCACCATAAGCAACTACCTTGTCGACCAATGACCCATATGTCATCCATGGTCACCATAAGCAACTACCATGTTGACCAATGACCCAGATGTCATCCATGGTCACCATAAGCAACTACCTTATCGACCAATGACCCATATGTCATCCATGGTCACCATAAGCAACTACCATGTTAACCAATGACCCAGATGTCATCCATGGTCACCATAACCAACTACCATGTTGACCTGTGACCAATATGTCATCCATGGACACCATAAGCAAGTACCATGTTGACCAATGACCCATATGTCATCCATGGTCACCATAAGCAACTACCATATGTTGACGAATGACCCATATGTCATCCATGGACACCATAAGCAACTACCATATGGTGACCAACGACCCATATGTCATCCATGGTCACCATAACCAACTACCATGTTGACTAATGACCCATATGTCATCCATGGTCACCATAAGCAACTACCATATGTTGACTAATGACCCATATGTCATCCATGGACACCATAAGCAACTACAATATGTTGACCAATGAACCACATGTCATCCATTGTCACCATAAGCAACTACCATGTTGACCAATGACCCATATGTCATCCACGGTCACCATAAGCAACTACCATGTTGACCAATGACCCATATGTCATCCATGGTCACCATAAGCAACTACCATATGTTGACCAATAACCCATATGTCATCCATAGTTACCATAAGCAACTACCAAATGTTGACCAATGACTCATATGTCATCCATGGTCACCATAAGCAACTACCATGTTGACCAATGACCTATATGTCAGCCATGGGTGATACCATGACACCATAAGCAACTACCATATATATTGACATTAAAGGTACGTCTTTTATATATAAATTTTGGTTTAAACATAACATCATAAAGCTGTATAGTTTATTAATGTTAATCCTCATTTATAATTTTAAATTAAAATTATGCTATGAGCACCTCGTTAGTCTATGTTCTTTCTTGACGTTATATGTATATACCCTATCTATTAATCTGGAACTAATTTAATAAATTTGAATTACTAAATATTTAGCGCTAATTAGCACAGTTCGAATTTTTCATTAGCGGAGATTCAAAATATTTCGCAATTCCTTTCCCTCCAAACTACACACGTTTAGGCTGCATATTAGGGTAAGTTTACTGATTATAAATAGGGTTTACATTTTCCGTAATCATCATCTCCGACAGCTAATTGATCGAAATCTTTGTTCATTATAGGTTTGTGCACTGACTTCGGCGATATAGGTTGTCACTCATCTAAAATATTTTTTAAGTAATTTACTGTTGTCGTGATGATCGTTTCTTGTTCTCTGATCATCTTCATGATTATTATCATCTAAAATTACAATTAAGTTGGTTTTGATTGTATTCAACAGTTTGCATGCGTACGTAGTAATGCCTTCATATATAATTTATTTTTATTGTTTGTTTGTTCTCTCTTCTCATCAGTAGTATATCATCTTTAATACATTGGTACATATTGACTACAGTTTTTTGTTTATTTTTAAGCAAGAAAGATGTCGAACTCGAAAGCAAAAGGAGCATCCGGTGTGAAGCCAACTAAATTCATTGCACCACAGGTTATGAAACGCAACAGGATTTCAACTGCAAAATTCATAAGCAGACAATTACAAGATGAAGAAATCGACTTACCAATACCAACAACCACATACAATGCACCTATAACATCTACCAAAAAAAACCCCTAAACCTAAATCATTAACATCAACCATAACTACCACTTCCTCGACATCACTTACAACATCCACACCGTCCTTAGAAAATACAACTAAAACTTCAGAAACTGGAACAATACAATCCTCAACACTTACATCAATAACCAAAACATGAGCACCTACATAATCTAAACCATCCTCAACACCGTCACCCACTACCACATCATCAACACCTATATTGTAACAACCCGAAATTTCTATCTTGTACAGTCATTCAATTCAATCAGTCAGACTCGTTTCTGCTATCTTTTAGCATTGTTTAGGGTATGTTTGAGTGTTCTAAGCCTAGTACATTCAAGGTTTGGGTTTAGGGGTGAGTTAAATTAAGTTCTTAGTATAACATTCGGGCCAAACACTCCTTCAAGAGGAGTATATGGCCATACACATGGGTGTACGGTCGTACCCCCAAGGTGGCCGTGAACCCAAACCTATATATAAGTTATTCCCTCATTTTTCACACTTTCTCACACTTTCACCTCAAGAACTTCTAGTTTCTCTCTCAACTATAATTAAGAACACTCATTCTAATCTTCAAAAGTGGTAAGTGATTCTTCATATACCTTGTTATACATGAAAGAGCACTAGATTCAAGCCTCAATTCTTCGTATTTCGCCATCACCTTCATGATCTTGAAGGGTTTATGTCCGTAAACCCTTCATAGGTTGTCCGTACACACCCTAAAGAGGTCCAAATCAAGTGTTTTGCCCATCTTCTTGTTGTACATTTGACACACTAGTTTCCCCATGGATCAAACACCCGTTTTTGCATGTTTCTTCCATGAGTGTACGACTGTACACTCCATGACCGTACACTCATTGGCCGTACACTCCATGACCGTACACTCGTTGGTCGTACACTCCATGAACGTACACTCATTGCCCGTACACGCAAATGGTCGTACACATCTTGGCCGTACACTCCCTTATGTAGTCGTAAACCCCTTTTAGTCAATCACATATGATTGTAAGACTTCAATTCAAGTGTTTCCTAGTCCCTAAAGTGGTTTCCTATCATAATTAATTGTTATATACACTAATTATATCCATATATGTGTCATTATATGCTAATAAGGTCCGTTTATGCTCAAGACTTCACATGACACTTAGCATCCTACATCGACCTTTCACTCAAATCACTCACTACAGGTGAGTTCATACCCCTGTATTTTCATAGTTTTTACTATTTTAAGGGGGAGGGGGATACAAGTCTAACACAAAGATTTTGTGTTATAAACAAATGGTTTCAAATATCTTATCAAAATGGATTTCATCTATCATCAAATCAAATAGTTTTCAATGATTTTATCAAAATGACATCAAGGCACTAAAATGTATTTCAAATTATTAAATTTCTTTTAAATGTTTTTATAAACTTATATTTCTCCCAGAAATCATACTTGTATATATATATTTATATAAATAAGATTTAAAAGGCATAGGACTGATAACCCACTTTGGTTCCTTTTCCTTGTTTGGATGTGGGATTATAAGTATCAGTTATTTGTCCGAGTGTCATTTAAATTTTACTTATATATATTTGTATATGTATACAAGTATAAAAGTTAGTTCATTAAGTTCAATTACCCTTTGTAACATGTTGAGCAAGGGGTTGCATTCATGTATACTCAGTATCAATTCAGAAAGTACATATAAATTATAATAGGTATAATTTATGATTCACAGAACATTAATTCACGATTCAGGTATACTAAAGTACATTGTTTTACAAGAACAAAGGTTTGATTCAAAACTAATCAAGGATATACATCTTTCAGAAACATGTTAAGAATACTAATTCAAGAACATACTGTCAATCATTTTTTCAGAATGATTGGGTTTTCATAACTATTATACATGTAACGTTTATATGCTTTTTACGAATCATCTGATACAGGTTGTTTAATTCATTTAAACAATATAGTAAAGTCCTGATATTATAACCAGAATCTCTAGTCGGGGATCGAAAGAGTGTGTGTATAGATCTATATTGGGATTGACAACCCCTCACTCAGACTGCTAGCTACAGTCAGGCATACAAGCCTACAAGTGACAATTGTTATCAACAGCTTTCAACGCATTCATAGCGTTGGGTCAGGCCATCTAGTCAGTATGGTTATAATAACTCATATAAAAGATATTAACAATACGTTAATGTATAATTAAATAAACTTAAGTACATTTTCAAAGTACTAGTTTACAAGATATAATTTACAGTATTACATTACAGTTTACAATAACATTTGATGAAACCAGGCATACTCTCAGATACAAGTTTACAAAATGATTACAAATACAGAACATTGGTTTACAGATAGAACAGTTTTATGTAACTAAAACTACTTTTCATATACAACAGAAAATATAGGATTTTCTGGAACAGTTTACATATTAAGAAACAGAAAACATTCTTTCAAACATAAATACTTATGCACTCACTCAACTTTATGTTGATACTTTCTTTTCAAATTACTTGTATTCTCAGGGAACCAGTAGACAGGTACTCCCCGATCTTTTGAGAAGACGGAGCTATTTGTGACTTGTCTTCTTCTTTTGTATAACTATTTGGTTTCAGTATACAATGATGAAACACATGTAAATACTTATACTTTTTAAATATAGTAGTTGTTTGTGCTCTGATTACTATAATGAATGTGTTGTGATACTACAAATGAAGTCCTCCACCCTCGGACGTTTCCGCCGTCTGCTTTGGGGGTGTGACAGATTGGTATCAGAGCAATGTTTATAGTGAACTCAGTATATCAATCCAGAAAAGATATACAAACTATAAATACATTTGGGGCTGAGAGCTCTGACTACAAGTATACTTTTAAAAATTTAAGTATTTTTACAAGAAGTATACTAACACTCATATCTACAAGTACAGTAACACAGTCATAAGAACTTAAAAGTATTTGGATGTTGGACATTACAGTCAAACATGGGCAGTTATGTAATCATATCTGGGATTAATATAGCCTGTTCAACTATATTGATTTGAGATATGACCAACATGTGTTTGGGAGTGATAGTGGTGTTGCGACATGTCTAAAACTTACCAATCATACATATTCAGAAGAACTTTAGAGCAGAACATAAAGATTAAAATACTATAGGGGTATTTTAGGCACTATATACTAATAACAAACATGTGAAAAAAATAAAACAATTGAGGGTAGAACTATATATATTAAGGGTATATTACAGTTATATATAATTAAAGTTATATAGACATAGAATATGTGATCTAGCTTCATTTCCTGTTCCTTGTTTGGTTGTGGATTTAGAGTCGGGTCATTTAATTGAAGTTGGATTATACCCAAGTTATATATAATTAGTATACACTTTATAGTTATAGTAATACCTAAAACAAATCATACAGAATACATTACTTGTTAACTGTAAGCCTCTCTCGTAGAAACTTGTATCTTTAATCTATCGTTACTAACTATATTCTATATCTCTTATCCCTATTCTCGCTTAGATAACAATGGCAGGATTTCATTTACCCGGAGACCTATATTTTCCCAATCAAAGACAAGATGCAGAGCCAGAAGATAATCATGCAATTCCATTGGATGATGACTTCGCAGAGAACTTTCCTTAGAATTCTGACTCCGAGCCAGAGGTCAATGATCTACCCCTGGTAGCTCCAATCCCAAATCCTAACCCTCATCCGGCTTTTCAAGGCCCGACGCCTCCGTGGGTGGAAAGCTTGGAAACATGGAGTCAAGAGCAGGGTCAACCCATGCCATACAACGGAGACAGAAGCTTCTATAACCTGAGCGAAGGAGGCTCCGCAGACCGAGTCCTACCAATCCTGGTCCGCAGGGTTTCTCGAAATTAAATACAGGGTAGGACAGCCATCAACCGAATCATGGAAGTTGATGCCAATTTGGGAGTTAATACAGTCCGCATTCATCGTCTTGAAGATGCTCGCGAGAGAGCTACGAGAGACACTGAGTCTCTGCTGCAAGAATTAGCTGTAACTCGAGCTGAAGTCATAGATCTTCGAGCACGCCTGACAATGTATGAAAGACATCTACTTGTTGTGGAGCGTCAGCTGGCTGAGTTGAGGGTTCGTCTAAATGATAACTGTAGCCAGTAGGAGATGCTCTACTCGTTCTTTGTTCACTCTTTTGGTCATAGATAAATTCTACGGATATGTTGTAGCGTTATTTTTCATGTTTTTCAATACGACCGAGAAAATTTTATTTTCGGTAGGTCAGTATGATGTCGATGTTTTTCCTAGAATTTGGTATATTGTAGACCTGTTTAGGGTCAAGTTTTTCAGACTTTATGTATTCAATATGCCAATATTATCGGCATGCATTTTCATACTCTTTGAAAAATAACCACTCAATTTCATATCATCCTGTTACAAGTTGTACTTGTTGTAGACGTCTATTTCCAATTCAATACAAGATTCATGTTGAACTAAATGTTTTAGTTTAGAGATATCAAAATTCATATTTCACTCTTGATATCTTACCATATTTGTATCTTTTAACTTTTATAGAAAAAGATGCCTCCTCATAGAAATCCAAGACGTAACATTGTTAATGAAGCACCGACGCCACCTCCGCCACCACCTCCTCAGTTCGACGTTGCTATGTTCCAAGCAGCGGTCACGACGACTGTAGCGGCTGCCATGTCTCATATCAATACTCCTGGTCCTAGTGGGTCGGGAGCTGGTACAAATCCTTCTAACCATGGCGATACTCATGGGCACTCGCGAGAGTGTACTTATAAAGATTTTTCGAATGCCAAATCCAGGTCCTTTAACGGGACTGGGGGAGTTATGGCATTAAGATAGTGGATAGAGAAGACAGAAGCAATTTTCCAAATCTACTCCTCTCCAGAGGGCAGCAAAGTTAAATTCGCTGCTTCTACCTTTTCGGATAGAGATTTAACGTGGTGGAATGGCCATGTTAAGTCACTGACTCTGGTAGTGGCTAACTCGATAAGCTGGGAGAACTTATAAGCCATGCTAATGTAGGAATACTGTCCGTGAGGGGAAGTTCAGAAACTCGAGCAAGAGCTCTGGGGTCTTACAATGATTGGTTCTGACATATCAACCTATATTAGTAGATTCTGTGATTGGGCAATTCTTTGTCCGGATATGGTTGCTCTGGAGAGCAAAAAGATTGAGAGATATATTTGGGGACTGTCGCCCCAAATTCAGTCAAGTGTCTTAGCTTCGAGGCCTGTTACCTTTGACAGTGCCAAAGAACTGGCACAATCTCTTATTGACTAAGGAGCCCATCAAAAATCAGTGGTTACTGCACCAAAACAACCGAAGAGAAACAACAACAACAACAACAGTAACAACAACAACAGCAAGAAAAAGGGCTGGAACAAGAGGAAGGGCAAATCCTCTCAGGAATCCTCAAAGAAGCAACAACTAGTAGGAGTTAATGCTTCTACTGTACCTACTGCTGTTCCTGCTAACCCTGCACCAGCTAAGCCTTATGCTGGTAATCTCCCCAAGTGCAACAAGTGCAATTTTCACCATGACGGAAATTGCTGGGAAATGCAGTGTCGTAACTGCAACAGAAAAGGGCATACTGCCTGATTCTGTAGATCACCACCCGAACCACTTAACCAAGTACCTGCCACTGGAGTAGGTCAAGCATGCTACCAATGTGGTGATGTAGGGCATTTCAAGAGAGATTGTCCAAAAGCTGGAAATGCCGGTGGAGTTGGGAGAATTTTATCCTTGGGTCATGAAAAAGCGGTAGTAGACCCTGTAGTGGTCACGGGTATGTTCCTTCTCAACAACACTTATACATGCATTCTATTTGATTGTGGTGCTGAGAAGAGCTTTGTGAGCCATAATTTTAAACATTTGCTAAATCAAAACTCCCAACCACTAAAAGAAACATTCACAGTCGAAATGTCTAACAGGAAATCTTAATCCACCAACGATATATACATAGGATGTGCTCTTACCTTGAATAACTATTCTTTCCCAATAGACCTTATACCGGTCTCTATCAATAGTTCCGACGTCATAATAGGTATGGATTGGTTGTGCCCTAACCATGCTGACATCCTATGCTATGAAAGAGTCGTTCGTCTGAACTTGCCAACTAATGAAACTCTTGTTATTTACGGCGACAAACCCGGAACGAACCTCCAGATCATTTCTTGCATCAAGGCACAGAAGTACCTTCGCAAAGAGTATTGTGCTTTCTTAACTCACGTGGTAGACAAAAAGCAAGAAGTGAAAGACATCGCGAGCATTCCTGAGGTCTGCAATTTCCCGACATTTTTCCCGATGATCTTCCAGGAGTGCCTCCCGAACGACAAGTCGATTTCAGAATCGACTTAATCCCTGGGGCTACCCCTATCATCTTGCACCTTCTGAAATGCAGGAATTATCCAGCCAGCTTAACGAACTCCTTAGCAAAGGTTTCATAAGACCATGCTTCTCAACCTGGGGAGCACCGGTTTTGTTCGTGAAGAAGAAGGATGGATCATTCCGTATGTGCATAGACTACCGCAAGCTGAATAAACTTACCATCAAGAATCGATATCCTCTGCCTCGCATTGACGACCTGTTCGACCAACTTCAAAGTGCGAGCTACTTCTCAAAAGTAGACTTAAGATCCGGGTATCACCAGTTACAGATTTTGTAGGATGACATTCCTAAAACCACGTTTAGAAGTCGTTATGGTCATTACGAGTTTGTGGTGATGCCATTCGGAATGATGAATGCACCTGCAGTGTTCATGGATCTAATAAACAGAGTGTGTCGTCAATTCCTGGACAAATTCGTCATAGTCTTCATTGACGACATCCTTATCTACTCAAGAAGTGAAGAGAAACATGGCCAACATCTTCGTCAAGTATTGCAAACTCTTAGATCGGAGAAACTCTATGCGAAGTTTTCAAAGTGTGAATTTTGGATCAGGAAGGTTGATTTCCTAGGTCACGTGGTTAGTTCAGAAGGAATACACGTCGACCATTCGAAAATAAAGGCAATTGAAAACTGGTCAGCACCCAAAACACCTACAGAAATCCGTCAATTCTTAGGTCTTACTGGCTATTATCGTAGATTCATCCTGAATTTCTCTCGAATAGCTAAGCCTCTTACCACCCTGACGCAAAAGGGTGTAACTTTTAGCTAGGGAGAAAAGCAAGAAACAGCGTTCCAAACGCTGAAGCGAGCTTTGTGTAGTGCACCGATCCTGTCTCTTCCTAAAGGGACAGAGGATTTCGTAGTGTACTGTGATGCTTCTAATCAAGGGCTTGGATGTGTTCTTATGCAAAGAGGAAAGGTTATATCATATGCCTCAAGACAGCTAAAGACACATTAAGTCAACTATACAATACATGACCTTGAACTAGGAGCAGTAATATTTGCTCTGAAGATCTGGAGACATTACTTATATGGCACGAAATGAACATTATTCACGAACCATAAAAGTCTCCAGCATATCTTCAATCAGAAAGAGCTGAACGTGAGACAACGACGATGGGTGGAGCTACTGAACGACTACGATTGTGAAATTCTTTATCACCCTGGTAAGGCTAACGTAGTAGCTGATGCCCTTAGCAGAAAGGAATACTCGGGACGCCGAGTAAAGTCGTTGACCATGACAATCCATTCACATCTGTCCACACAGATCAGAGAGGCTCAACTCGAGGCCTTAAAACCTAAAAATGTGGCAGGTGAGACTTTGAGAGGAATGGATAAAAACTTCAAAGTCAGGGATGATGGAGTCTATTATTTCATGAACCGAATCTGGACACCAAAGTTCGGTGGTTACAGAGACGTGGTTGTGACTGAAACACACAAAACCCGATACTTCATTCATCCAAGTTCAGACAAGATGTATCTGGACCTCAAGAAACTATACTGGTGACCAAATATGAAGGCCGGAATTTCTACCTTTGTGGGCAAGTGCCTTACTTGTGCCAAAATCAAGGTAGAATACCAGAAACCTTCAGGTTTATTGCAACAACCTGAAATCCCTGAATGGAAGTGGGAGCTGATTACAATGGATTTCATAACCAAGTTACCCAAGACATCGGGTGGTTATGATACTGTTTGGGTAATCGTCGATAGATTAACCAAATCCGCACACTTCTTACCAATCAAAGAGACCGACAAGATGGAGAAGCTAACAAGAACTTACCTCAAGGAAATCGTTAGACTACATGGTGTGCCAATATCTATTATTTCTGACCGAGATAGTAGATTCACTTCTCATTTCTGGCAGTCTTTACAAAAATCCTTGGGAACTAGGCTGGATATGAGTACAGCCTACCATCCACAAACTAACGGACAAAGTGAGAGGACGATTCAAACTCTAGAAAACATGTTGCGAGCTTACGTGATAGACTTTGGAAAGGCATGGGATACTCATTCACCCCTTGTCGAATTCTCTTACAACAACAGTTATCACACTAGCATAAAGGCGGCTCCTTTCGAAGCTCTCTATGGTCGAAAGTGCAGATCACCTCTGTGATGGGCTGAAGTGGGTGACACGCAGCTACCTAGAAGTCAAGTTCCCGACGGTGCTCTCACTGGTCCAAAAATCATTCGCAAAACTATGGAGAAAATCGTACAAATCCGGGAGCGACTTAAAGCTTCCAGAGATAGACAGAAAAGCTACGCTGACAAAAGAAGAAAACCTTTAGAATTCCAGGTTGATGACCGCGTCATGTTGAAGGTCTCACCCTGGAAGGGCATGATACGTTTTGGAAAGCGTGACAAGCTGAATCCAAGGTACATAGGACCATTCGAGATTCTTGCTAGAATCGGTCCAGTAGCTTACAAACTCCGACTACCTCAAGAACTAAGTAACATCCATCCTGTTTTCCACGTCTCGAACTTGAAAAAAGTGTCTGTCCGACAGGACTCTTGTAATTCCACTCGACGAAATCGAGATCGACGAGAGCCTCAACTTCGTGGAAGAACCAGTAGAGATCATGGACCGAGAGGTCAAGCAAACGAAGCAAAGTCGTATTCCTATAGTGAAGGTTCGCTGGAACGCCAAGCAGGGACCTGAATTCACTTGGGAGCGCGAGGATCAAATTAAACTGAAATATCCACATCTTTTCGCTTAGTTACTTGTAATTGCTTATTGCTTAAACATTAATTTCGGGACACAATTCTCTCTAACGGGGGGATAATGTAACAACCCGAAATTTCTATCTTGTACAGTCATTCAATTCAATCAGTCAGACTCGTTTCTGCTATCTTTTTAGCAATTTTTAGGGTCTGTTTGAGTGTTCTAAGCCTAGTACATTCAAGGTTTGGGTTTAGGGGTGAGTTAAATTAAGTTCTTAGTATAACATTCAGGCCAAACACTCCTTCAAGAGGAGTGCACGGCCGTACACATGGGTGTACGGTCGTACACCCAACGTGGCTGTGAACCCAAACCTATATGTAAGTTATTCCCTCATTTTTCCTACTTTCTCACACTTTCACCTCAAGAACTTCCAGTTTCTCTCTCAACTACAATTAAGAACACTCCTTCTAATCTTCAAAAGTGGTAAGTGATTCTTCATATACCTTGTTATACATGAAAGACCACTAGATTCAAGCCTCAATTCTTCATATTTCGTCATCACCTTCATGATCTTGAGGGGTGTACGGCCGTAAACCCTTCATATGTTGGTCGTACACACCCTAAAGAGGTCCAAATCGAGTGTTTTGACCATCTTCTTGTTGTACATTTGACACACCAGTTTCCCCATGGATCAAACACCCGTTTTTGCATGTTTCTTACATGAGTGTACGGTCGTACACTCCATGACCATACACTCATTGGCCGTACACTCCATGACCGTACACTCATTGACCGTACACTCCATGACCATACACTCATTGGCCGTACACTCAAATGGTCGTACACATCTTGGTCGTACACTCCCTTATGTGGTCGTAAACCCCTTTTAGTCAATCACATGTGATTGTAACACTTCAATTCAAGTGTTTCCTAGTCCCTAAAGTGGTTTCCTATCATAATTGGTTGTTATATACACTAATTATATCCATATATGTGTCATTATATGCTACTAGGGTCCGTTTGTGCTCAAGACTTCACTTGACACTTAGCATCCTACATCGACCTTTCACTCGAATCACTCACTACAGGTGAGTTCATACCCCCGTATTTTCATAGTTTTTATTGTTTTAAGGGGGGGGGGGAATACAAGTCTAACACAAAGATTTTTTTGTTATAAACAAATGGTTTCAAATATATTATCAAAATGGATTTCATCTATCATCAAATCAAATACTTTTCAATGATTTTATCAAAATGACATCAAGTCACCAAAATGTATTTCAAATTATTAAACTTCTTTTAAATGTTTTTATAAACTTATATTTCTCTCGGAAATCATACATGTATATATATATATATATATATATATATTTATATATTTATATATAAATAAGATTTAAAAGGCTTAGGACTGATAACCCACTTTGGTTCCTTTTCCTTGTTTGGATGTGAGATTATAAGTATCAGTTATTTGTCCGAGTGTCATTTAAATTTTACTTATATATATTTGTATATATATACAAGTATAAAAGTTAGTTCATTAAGTTCAATTACCCTTTGTAACATGTTGAGGAAGGGGTTGCATTCATGAATACTCAGTATCAATTCAGAAAGTACATATAAATTATAATAGGTATAATTTATGATTCACAGAACATTAATTCACGATTCAGGTATACTAAAGTACATTGTTTTACAAGAACAAAGGTTTGATTCAAAACTAATCAAGGATATACATCTTTCAGAAACATGTTAAGAATACTAATTCAAGAACATACTGTCAATCATTTTTTCAGAATGATTGGGTTTTCATAACTATTATACATGTAACGTTTATATGCTTTTTACGAATCATCTGATACAGGTTGTTTAATTCATTTAAACAATATAGTAAAGTCCTGATATTATAACCAGAATCTCTAGTCGGGGATCGAAAGAGTGTGTGTATAGATCTATATTGGGATTGACAACCCCTCACTCAGACTGCTAGCTACAGTCAGGCATACACACCTACGAGCGACAATTGTTATCAACACCTTTCAACGCATTCATAGCGTTGGATTAGGCCATCTAGTCAGTATGGTTATAATAACTCATATAAAAGATATTAACAGTACATTAATGTATAATTAACTAAACTTAAGTACATTTTCAAAGTACTAGTTTACAATATACAATTTACAGTATTACATTACAGTTTACAATAACAGTTGATGAAACCAGGCATACTCTCAGATACAAGTTTACAAAAGGATTACAAATACAGAACATTGGTTTACAGATAGAACAATTTTATGTAACTAAAACTACTTTTCGTATACAACAGAAAATATAGGATTTTCTAGAACAGTTTACATATTCAAGAAACAGAAAACATTCTTTCAAACATAAATACTTATGCACTCACTCAACTTTATGTTGATACTCTCTTTTCAAATTACTTGTATTCTCAGGGAACCAGTAGACAGGTACTCCCCGAGCTTTTGAGAAGACGGAGCTATTTGTGACTTGTCTTCTTCTTTTGTATAACTATTTGGTTTCAGTATACGATGATGAAACACATGTAAATACTTATACTTTTTAAATACAGTGGTTGTTTGTGCTCTCATTACTATAATGCATGTGTTGTGATACTACAAATGAAGTCCTCCACCCCCGGACGTTTCCACCGTCTGGTTTGGGGGTGTGACATATATCTACTACCACAACCTCAAAACGTGCATCTACAACTACAATAACTACCACATCCTCCTTAAGTAAAGGAACTACCACATCTACATCTATCCCAACAACTACCCCAGAATATACCCCATCAACAACACTTATGCCAGAATCTACCCCATCACCAACACAACCAACCATGAATGGATCTATAGTGGAAAATGTACAAGGTGAAAACAGTTCCTCTGAAGATTGTGGACCAGATGGACGTTTAACTGTTCATGTTTGGAAAAAAAAGTGAGTTACCAATTCAAAACTTTTCGTTTATAACCTTTTCGTTTACAACTTTTTCGTTTACAACTTGCAGGCTCATGCCACCAGGTCCTTGTGCACACTTTATTAGTCGGTCCTTTTTACAAAGAGTAGATCCACAAGGGTACGCTTGGGGAAAAGTAACCAAAGAAATACGCGAATTATATTGGGAGGAGTTTCAGGTAATTAACTATATGTGATAAATTGTTGTTTGGTAAACATTTACACTTAAACTTATGTTTATATTGTTAATGTGTAGAAAAAATGTTATAGGGATGAAACAATAGACTCGCTGGTAAGGCAAGCTTGGGCAAGGAAAGCGGCACAAAGTTATGGTCAATATATCTTCAACATGCGGAGCCCAAAAAGAAAGAAACATGACTTTAAACCAGCTCATATTCCACAGGAAGTCTGGAACTCCTGGCAATTAAAATGGAATACAGATGACTACAAGCTAAAATCTGAGCAGAACAAGAAAAATAGGCGTAACGGTGTGGCTGATGGAGTAGCAAAACCTACACATAAAGCTGGATCCGCAAGGCATTTGAAGATAGCTTCTGATTTGGTAATTTTTTTAATGGTTCATCGTATCAATGTTTATATATGTTTATCTGTATATTAGAAATTTTAATACGGTATTTATGCTGAAGAGGAAATTAGGACGTGATCCACCCCATAGTGAATTGTTCCTGTATATACGCACGAAGAATCACGATGGAGTCACTTTCACAAATGAAAAAGATAGACAAATTCATGTAATATTCATTTCAGTGTTAAACTTTTATATTGTAGCTAGTCCATAATATCATTCATAAATTTGATATCTTTAAACTTATATTATTTTTATTTTGTAGGCGGCCTATACAGAAAAATGGGAAGAGTTGGAAGTTGAAGGTGTTGAATTTGAGGAGGACAAGCTATTTTATGATGTTGTTGGTGGTCACGACAAAAAAATAAGACTTTATGGATTAGGCTCTTTTGCAAAGGCGGTTCCCAATAGGAAAGGTAAAACGGATGTATTTTACATTCCGGAAAAAAATGATGAAATAGAAGAAATGAGGGAGCTTGTTGCTAAACAAAAACAACAAAATGAATAGCTTAAAGAAATGATGAACGCCCAACAAGAAGAAAACAAAGCAAGGGTCGGACATCTTGAAAGACAACTTCAAACGGCAATGGATCTTATTAATGTCTTTACAAAACAACAACACTAGTAGGTCATAAAGTGTTGATATATGTTTATTGTAGAGTATTTATTTTAGATTAGCAACTTTCCTTTTTCCATGTAATAAATAATTATTGTTTTATTTTATGATATAATCTTTTGATTTTTTTGTTATTTTTTTCCATATATTACTACAAAATAATTTGGATTTAATTTATAAATCAACTATCCATCGGTCCATATGGAATCTGGTATATAATGTACACCATGAAAATTGCTAGGGATTCATGACCACGGAATTTGCTAATAAGTCATCAAACGAAATTTGCTAGGGATTCAACACGACGGAATTTGCTACGGAATCACCACCACGGAATTTGCTACGGAATGACCACCACGGAATTTACTAGGGAAAGGCCACCATGGAATTTACTAGGGATTCACCACCACGGAATTTGCTAGGGAATGACCACCACAGAATTTGCTAGGGAATCACCACCACGAAATTTAGTAGGGAATGACCACCACAGAATTTACTAGGGATTCACCACCACGGAAGTTTCTAGGGAATCACCACCACGGAATTTGTGATGGAATAACTACCACGGATTGTGTGATGGAATCCTACTACGGAATACACGACGGAATACAATCTACCGCAAATTTCATTCTGTTGTCACATTTGTGACGGAAGTATCGTTTCCATTGCAAACCCTCGCTACGGCGTTTTTAGGGACGGAAATGGGTCTTTTCAAATACCATAGCAAATCATCTTTTGCAACGGAATTTCAGCTGTTCGCAACGGATTCCTTTCCATAGCAAAATCGCGTTTTTATTGTAGTGTTCTAAGTTTAAGTCTAGAAATTTCCTACAAATTCCTAGTGTTCTTATACTAATGCTCTGATACCAACTGTGACATCCCCAAATTCACGGTCATTTTTAAATTTTTATTTATGCTTATTTTAAAATCAGATTGTCCATTTTAAAGAATAATATTTCATAATTTGTTCCAAGAAAACATGATAAAGATATTATCAAAGCATTTCTAAAGAAATGTATTTTGTTTATATTAAAACATTGGGATGTCATTGTTAATACAGAAACATAAG
This sequence comes from Lactuca virosa, assembly GCF_052849685.1. NCBI lineage: Eukaryota > Viridiplantae > Streptophyta > Magnoliopsida > Asterales > Asteraceae > Lactuca > Lactuca virosa. The sequence continues at coordinate 274,915,985 of NC_136426.1, forward strand.
CATAAACAGACCTTACATTCATTTACACTAATGATTTACATCTCCGTTAATCTCTCAGTGCAATGTAGCTTCGTATCGTGACATGTGATACAAATAAACTGAGTGGGTCAGGTTGGGAAACTTGGTGAGTACATATGGTTTTCAACCCATAATAATATAGTTAATTTGTTTATTCACTTATTTCATGTCAAACAATTAACCCGATTACCCATCCCCGTTTTCTTTATTTAATCTTCCCTAAAGATTTATCCTAAGGGTCATCTCTTACATCTTATTTACCTTTCATCATCGCATTTCCTTATATGTTTGTTCCTAAGGACTTTTCCTAAGGATCATCGCCTACATCACATAGACAATACTGATTCGGGGATTACTCCCCCAATACGTGTCCAGTAAGGGTTAGAGTATCATCGCATGAATATGTAGTTACTACATCGCCTGAACTCGTAATTCATCACCTACATGTTATGAGTCTGCCGGTGTTTCCACATGACTTGTTTAGATTAGTCAGTGGTCGCCATTTATACTTTGGTAGATGACTACATCGCAACATCGCAGGTCAAGGTTATGGCATCTCATAATCATCACTTATCTCACATCACCCATTCGTCATCACATATCTATCATCACCTAATTATCATCACCTTTCTATCATCACCTATCTCTCATCACTCATCTACCGATCTTTACCCAATATATTTATAGGTATAAAAATACATATACGGCCTAAATCACGTAAAACATGTTTAAATCGTTCATCTGGCATAGAAATCAGGAACACGGATAATAAGCACATATAACATGTATTAATATTAATTACTTCATATCTATGTGTAAGATGAAAGTAACTATGCACTCACTTGATAAAGTGGTGACTTGAAATTCGTACAACGCTTTGCTTCTAACAATTGTCTTTTCTGTCGACGAAACCTAGTATTATTATCACTAGATTTTAGTTTAATATTTATTGCGACTAATTATTAGTCTAGATTTATCATTAACTCAAGGTCTACGTCATGATCTATCAAGTAAAGATCAGCCAAGGAGGACAGTTGGGAGGCAGGAACATTTCGGCATATAGCTTTTCTGAAATCCTACAACCAATCCCAATGTTACCATTATAGAAACCTCTCTCACAAGTAGTTCAATAAGTATAACGACTTTGAATCACTGATCAATCTTGTTTATCAGTTCATAATAACGGTAATGAACTTAAACATAAGTTATACTTAAAGTAGGGTAAGCATAACTCACTTACAAGGGAGTTTGACGAGGAATCGGACTCTGCTTGGGCAGAACATCTGAGCCGAAATCTATTTATAGGCTGGGAAACTGACCAACACGTCGTATTGAGGTGCCAAGTGTCACAATCTGGTGGCAAGGCGTGCGGAAGAAGCAGTGGCTCAGATCGTGCCACGTGTCACTCACATATTACTCTAAAAACTAATTATGTTCTAAAATTCGTAACTTTTGCATACGAGCTCCATATTGGACGTTATTTATATCCATGCATAGGTATCGATGGGGTCTACAACTTTCGTTTAGACTCCGTCGGCTAATTTTGAATTTATTTTTATATTTATATTTTAACAGGCTTAGACAGTTAAAGTCCGTGAAAAATTCATAACTTTGTCATCCGACGTCCGTTTTCGAATGTCTTTATATCGTTGAGCTCCTATTAATGAGATCTTTAATTCTCATTTAGGTTGTGTCGGCTAAGAATCGATCGATCTAAAATTCGATTTCCGGGATGTGTACTGCTATGCAAAATCTTAGAAAAATCATAACTTCCTCATACAAAGTCGGATTTGGACGTTCTCTATATGCACGATTTCAGTTTAACGTATAATACAACTTTGGTTTAGATCTATAAGGCTTAAAAATTAATTTATCAAAAATTCAGTATTTACGTTACGCTTGTTGTGCCGGTTTAGTCGTAAAACTTCAACAGGTCATAACTTCTTTGTAATAATTCGGATTTCAGCGTTCTTTATATGCACGGAATCCTTGAGACATATACTACAATTTGGTTAAGATTATTTATTTTTAAATAGTCTTCTATAAAAAAGTAATTTTTTGAACGCTCATTGTCTCTAGATTGACTAGCCCGAATCTACGGGTGTTACATAAGGCACCTTACCAAAAGTTAAACAACTAATGAGATTGGACGTGATCCGTATCTCATGTTCAACATGATGTCTGTAGCAAACGGATAACTGATAAAATTACTTTATACACCAATTGTAGCTTTGAGCTTTTTGGGAATTGGACGTTGATAGAATGGCACAAAGGCGTATGTTGTTAAGGGCAGTGAAATGTTGTTAGACGTTCACCATTATATATACCCGTCTAATATGAATCTTTTGCAAGTGGGAGATTAAAAGATCTAGTATGCTCAAGAATCATATTAAAGTGATATTGTTAATTAACATATGATACTAATGGGTCACACTAACAACAACTTGATATAATTGATTATTTCTTAGAAATTGATTTTAATAAATATTCAATAAACTCTTATAATTAAATTGAAAATTATTTATTTCATCGAAATAATAATTTTCATTAGCAACTAACATAATATATCATATGGTATGATTTGTTAAGTCATGTACAACATTTTGGACCAAAAGGACTTTTTGTCTTTTACCAAAAGGTTAAGCTTTATATTTTATAAAAAAGTTTATAAAATTTACCAAGTTTGACTTCTTTATTCTTCTTAAAACCGTGACCATGCATGCTTGCATGCAAGTGATAGGTTTTTGATTATTTAAAGGGAAAGAAACCACGCTTTAAAGGTATGGGAGACAAATAGGCTTTAGGAGACATTGTTGTCTTAAAGTGTTAAGGACTTATGGTCCATAAAATCACTTTATGCATATAAAAGATGAGGCTTGCACTCACTCTTGCTTCTTGATGCAAATGGACGAAAATAATCCTCTCCCTCTCATTCTCTCTTAATTATTTAAGATCTTTGAAGATTACTTGCTTTTACATGCCCTCTTTAAGTTCATATTGGTTATGAACTTAAAGCTTAAGGGTTTTAGAGTTTATGGACTAGCATCTACATCAAGTTGAGTCATTGTTGGTGTCTCAAAGGTTTCACATTCTTCATTAACTTCCAAGCCTCCCAAGAGGACCCAAAGAACAACAAAGGTTGTTATGTCTTCATCCTTTCTATGGTTGATGTTTAAATCTTTCTAAAACTTGCAAAAAGATCCTTGGTGGGAATAAAATGTTTACATTATTTCAAAAATTAAAGTCTTCCGTTTGCCATATTTTTGTAGTTTTGAAACTAATTTTGAACTAAAACCCAACAAAAGGGGCAAAAGCAAATACATGAAAAATTAGATGTTACAGTACGCCCTACATACTAGGAAGAAACTTCTCGATCAACCATGCCTAGTACACCCTGTACGCCCAACGTACTAGGCCAAAGCCCAAAACCAACCTAACTTCTAATGGTTATAACATTCGCATCCAAAATCCGTTTCCGACATTCTTTATATGTTTGGAAAGGTGGTCAAAGGCCCTACAACCCTATCAAGTCTCCTTTGACTCTAAACCTTCCGAGCTAGAATCCTTAATTCAATAAATGCCCGAAGCATCACTTTTACTAATATACCACTGGGCTCCAAAGCGCAAAACAAGAGCTTGGCTCGCACAAGCTATATAGTCCACTCCCAAATGGGCCTAGAACCCAAAACCTGTGAAGTCCAGGGCCTTAGCTTGATCCATTAGTGACCATAATTCTAGAAACTGGAAGTATCACGAGACTAGATGTTACACTTTTTTCTTTATTTCACAATATTGTATTCTGGTTATTTAAGAATTACTTTATTTCATTTATTTTAATTAGTACACTTCGATTCCTATTAAGTTTAATCCCCTTACTTACTTCAACTAATACTATAATCTGATCAGGTACAGTGCCTGGTGCTAATAATCAGTTTAGTTTGGTAGGAACTATAAATTTAAAACTAGATTTGCAGATTGAATTAAGTTTATTTTATTAAACTATTTTTAGCACATCAACGAATTGGGTACGCGAGTACATTTGAGCACAACCTATCATCCTCAGATCAATGGGCAGAATGAGAGGATCATATAGAATTTTAGGGATATGTTATGAGCTTCTGTTATCGAGTATGGAAGGTATTGGGATAATCACTTACCTTTTGTGGAGTTTTCCTACAACAACACCTATCATGCCAGTATCAACATGGGTCCATAAGGAATGTTATATAGAATGAAGTTTCATACTCTTACGTCTTGGTTGGAGCTGGGAGAAAAGTAGTTCGTGAGTTCTGAGATCGCACAGATAATCGATGATACAATGAAGATAGCTCTTGATCGTTTGCGAGTGGCTCGTGAACAAAAAAAGAAATATTCAGACATGAAGCATCAATCGAATACCTTCAAGGTGGGTGAGAAAATAATGTTGAAAGTCTCACCTTTGAACAAGATTATCCGGTTCGGCAAACGAGGTAAGTTGGGACCACGCTACATAGGTTCACTACCGGTGTTGTAGCAAGTTGGAGATCGGACATATAAACAGGGGTTACCACCTGAGCTGGAGGGGAACCATTATGTATTTCATGTTTTATACTTGAGGAAATTCTTAGAGGGATCTCCTAGTATTCTAATACTAGACGAGTTATGAGTCGATGAATCGAAGCGTTTGGTCGAGGAGCCATTAGCCGAATTGAAGCTCGAGATCAAACAGTTGTGTAAGAAGTGAGTGAAGCTTCTGAAAGTTCTTTGGAAGAACAAGCATGGAGTATATATGATGTGGGATCTTGAGGGTGGTATGAGGTCTTGTTATCCTCTCTTGTTCATTCCGGTTCCTGATTCCGGGATTGAATCCTCTTAAGGAGGGGAGGATTGTAACGACTTGATTTTCTACACTTCATTGATTTTAGTGTTATGTTAATTTTTATTGTTAAGATAACATTTTTATTTGATTAAATTTATCTTTGGAGGGAAAATGTGTAATAAACTGAACCTTGATAATGTATATGGGTCTAAGAGACATTTTGTGATACGTTGAAGGCCAATTATTGAAGTTACGGGGTATTTAAGTCACACTAACCCTAGAATCTGAGTTTGTAACCATGTTTGCAGCCGACATCAACTATTTGGAGTATGTTCTTGTGCGATTTCATTTCCTATTAAACAATGTGATTCAAGTGAAGAAGAGTTTTATTTTTAAGGATTTCTGTGGTGTAGCGATTGGCGTCTTCTGTCTATCTTGTTCCCTAGTATCATTTGAAGTTCTAGGAGGTAAGAACATATTCCTCAACTTATTTTTATGTTTTTAATCAATAGGATTTGGAATTATTGAGTTTATGCACAAATATGGTGATTTTTGGCAAAAGTTTAAATATGGACAAAATTGTAGACCTATCTTGCAAGGGATGTAGACTCCATTCTAGACCGAATTAGATAAAACTACCAGAAGAACAAAGTTGTGGGAAATCGATTCTAGTTTCTAGAAAGTCCGATAACATCCCATTTGAAGTTTTAGACTCTGTTTTACGCTCAAAACGCAAAACATGGGTTGGGTTGGGAAAATCCTAAAACTCAACAAAGTAGCATGAATTGTAGTCAAGGTTGTGTAATTAGTACTCACTTGATAATTGGTTATTATGTCTGCTCTTAGGGGAGGTCTTGGTAACTTCAAATGAGGGCAATACTTGAAGCGAAGGGAGACATTTGTTTGGGTTAAAGTGAGTCATTTTTGTGGTTGTTTAAGTACATATATATGAAAGTTTGCATGCTTTAGTACAAATGTTTGGTCCAGGATATTGTATGTTGTGTTACAATATGATTTTTGTGTGACGTTTTGTGAAATCATGATGTTTTGCAGTAACAAACTAAGTAGGGGAGATTTATATGCTAGACACCTTATTATGTTGAATTTGTGCATGAGAAGAGTGGATATGTTCATGCTAGAAGTGAGGATTGTATTTGATGTAAAATGAGAAGTTATGCATGATATGATTCTATTATAACAAGTTTTGTATGGAATTAGGGAATGCATGCTAGAAAGTATGTTGCTAAAAGGTGTATTTTTTTACATGCTTTTGTATAGTGAGCTGTGGTGAATTTGATTATATGCTTTTGTAGTATGACATGTAGTGTAATCTGACTTGAATTAATAATTTATAATTAAAATACAAGCATTAATACAAAAATCTGGAAAGGCGATGTTTGTGTATGACCCATAAGATTGAACTAAATAATTACAAATTAATTAAAAAGGTGAATACATATAGTAGGGGTAAAAGGGTAGTAACCTGAACTTAGGTGCGTGCCGTATCTAGATATTGTGGTGGAAGAATGTCGTTAACAAGAGCTTAAGCCAAAGCGATGTCGAGTTATTTTCTAGATAACCATTTCGAAAGATGGTACTAGTGCACAACGGTGTACGGGGACTGGAGAGATGTTGGCTACTCGGAGAGGCCGGATCAAACATCACGTTTGGGTGGGGTTATACGTGTGGAAACACTACTACAAAATGAGTCTAACGCAACATTTCATAAGCAACACTTAAAAAGATTTTTGGCTTTGGTTCTAAACCAACGATTTAAAAAAAAAAATGTTGCATTATAGTATGTAATCCAATACTTATTTTAAAATTTTGGAGTTTTTATTCAAATACCAACATTTTAAAGAAGTGTTTATTTTTTAACATTTAAAACCAACATTTATATAAAAGTGTAGTATTCTCGATTAAAAATACAAAACTTGTTTGAAAGTGTGGTTTTTACATATTTTTTTAAATAAAATAATAAAAATAAATTTCTATTTTTTAAATAAAATATTAAAAATAAATTTCTATATCATATTATTAAACATTTTTGTAATTAACTGTATTTTCTTATTTTAATATACTTAATATATTAAGTTTTTAGATGAACAGAAACATAACCAATTATTTACAGTTGAAAAACATATAACAAATTGATGTTACATATTAATTATGATTAATCTTTATTATATAATTATAAATTAATTAAATTTGTATCATATAAATTTATTTTACTTGAGTATAAAATTAAAATAGTTATAGAACTTGTGTATGTATACGAATGTGTACAGTATGTATGTCAAATATGTTGACGTCAGAGGCCCATGCCCTCAAATGCAATACCCCATTTGTCTCATGTGAGAGGCAGGCCGACAGTGGCAGCCCATCTCCGATCTCCATCTTTGTTTCAAAATTTTCAACTTTCAGGAGGAGCGGAAAAATCAAACTTGCTTTCACTTTTCATCGTTCTTATAGGATTACGATTCGAGAGTCTAAAGAGACTAATTACACAGCTTCGAATTCCATTGAATCCAGTATCGGGAATCTAAATCACGTATCAACAATATTTTCAATAGATGATTTTCGTTTCAACCTTGATGACACTTGTTCACATACTTGTTTCAGTATGACTTGTTTACAATTTACGGTGTTTTAATTTTTTTTTTTCAGTTTTATTACAAAACAGTGTATATTGCTGTTATGACAAAAGTAATAAAATACGGAATATAACAAATAGAAACATAAATAAATCGAATTTATATACAAGGATTCACAATTTAGAAAACATACTTGAATGTTGTTGTTTACAACATAATTACAACCACGAAAATATGTAGATTGAGGTCTGTAAATTTGCAAATTATACTGTCTTAAGACAGAAATTTCCCTGATAGGGATCTGTCCAGATGATACAACATTCAATTCAACATCTAATCTTGAATCTTTCGAATCAAGTGCAATGTCTTCAATATCATGTAAGAAAAACGAGATGCTAGAGAGTGGGAAGTTGTATTATTAGCCTCTGAAAATCCGGAACATATGTGGTATTTATAGTTTTCTGGATTGGTATTTGATAACCGTCAACTGAATTTAACTGTCAAAAAAACTGTCACATGGAATAATTTCCATACACTTGTTAAATGATAGGTAATCCTGAAATTAAAATAAAATAAAAAACTAATTTTTAGAATTATATGTATATATATATATATAATTAATTAATTAATTAATCAGGAGAGCCAAATGGTGTGTTCGGTAAAATTAGCTAGTAGCGAGTAGGTTGTAGCGGGTAGCGGATAACTTATAGCATGTAGCGTTTTGTTAAATGCTACATGAAGTAGCATTTGGATTTGAAGCGTTTTGTTTAAACTAAACCTTAGAAGCTTGTAGTGTCAAACAAAGCTTTTATTCAAAACGGAGCGTTTTATCAAACACTTGACCAACACCACACACTTGACCCAAGATGATTTATCCAATACTTGAACCCATTTGTTAAGTAAAATTAATGAAGCCTTTAAAAAGTATCTTGAGTTTTGTTCCCCTTCCTATGTGGGACAAGTCTCACATAGTTATTTCTCAGGAACAAAGTGTCAACAATACCCCACATTTTTATTCAAACTTCTAATAATACCCCGCATTTGAATAAAAAGTAAGATAACTTATATATTGAAATAAAGGAGATAAGAAAGGACATGAATCTAAAAGGGTGTTTAGAAACGTGAATCTTTCATATTAAATACTAATTGGATCTAATTTTTCGGTGTTGAACTAGACTCTTGAACTAACCACTTTAGATAGTAAAATCAAAACAAGAAGCATCACACTATAGGTAATGCTGATCTGGAGCAATCCGTACTATTCCACTATAAAAGTTATCAACATTATTAAGAATAAAGATTCATCCCTATTTCATCATTGGAAAACACAAAATAAATATCATAGGAGTAAGCATACCTTTTTGTTAGTACTACTTTAAGTATTCCCTAACTATTTGTCCTATGGAGCCTAGCCCATGGGATCTCCAATGTTTCTAGGCTATGTTTGCACCAGGTGATGACTCATTATGTTGGCTTTAAGCCTATTCCCCTCAATGTGAAGAGAACTTGCTCTTTACTAAGGCTTTTTGTCAAAGGATCAACTATATTTTCATTTGCCTTTACGTAACTAATGAAAATGATTCCATTCTTTAGCAAGTTTATTATTGTAATGTGTCTGCACCAAGGTTGTAGAACTCGCTACTCGGTACCTGCTCGGTCGACTGGGGAGTAGCGAGTACTCGGGAGTACTCGGATTCGGTAATTCATGTAGAAATATTTTTAGGAAAATTATATATGTAAAAATCATAAGTTAAAATAATAATTTGATTGGAATATATAACAAAATTAGATACTCGTGAATACATAAAAACTGAAATACACACAAATGTCTCACTTCATAAATAATTACTGAAAATTTAAGATATATATGTAGTAATAATCACATGTGTGTGTTATATAAAAATCATTAAGTGTATTATACATATTAATCTTGAAATTCTTGATTTTTTTTCTCTTTTTATGACAATTTTGACCCTTTGACTGAGTTTGACCGATTTTGAGCGAGTTGGCCGAGTTTGACCGAGTAGGCCCGAGTAAGACCGAGTAATACCGAGTAGGCCCGAGTTAGAGAGATGTTGACCGATTTTTGACCGATTTTGACCGATTTTTGACCGAGTTTGACTTAATCCGAGTTTTTTTGCCGAGTTCACATTACTCGCCTCGGTGGAGGGCCGATTCCGAGTAATCGGCCGAGTACTCGGCCGAGTAGGCCGCGTTTTGCAACATTGGTCTGCACCTACTGTGTCTCAACTTACCATTGTATATCTAAGTTTGTGCTCTAGTGAGACTAGCTATGCTATCACAATGTATACCAATTAAAGTAATAGGTTGAGGCCATAGAGGAATACCTTCTAGGAAGCTTTTCAACTATTCAACTTCTTTAGTAGCTTTGTCTAAAGCAGCAAACCATTCTTCCATTATAGAACGAGGATTCAGAGTTTGCTTAGATGATTTCCAAGATATAGCAGCTCCACCAAGAGTGAACACATATCCACTTCTGGATTTTGCCTTAGTAATATTCAAAATCCAATTTTCATCACAATATCCTTCAAGAACAGGAGAATATCTCGTGTAATGCAGTCTATAATTCATTGCATGCTTTAAATATTTAAGCACTCTCACTAATGCATACAATTGATCTTCCCTAGGATTGTGGGAGTAGCAGCTCAATCTACTTACACTATATGCCAAGTGCGGTCTAGTACAATTCATAATTTACGTTAAGCTTCCAAGAACTTGAGTATATTCTAACTGAGCTACACTATCACCTTTATTCTTCTTAAGATGTCTTGAAGGATCGAATGGGGTGACAATCAGCTTGTAATCATAGTGTCCAAATTTCTTTAATATACTTTCAATATAATGGGACTGAGTAATAGTATATCTATATGGTATTCTTTGATGTCTTACACCAAGGATCACATCTACTACTCCCAAGTCTTTCATGGAAAAGGAGGAGTGTAGCATTTTCTTGGTTTGTTTATCACATCCAACTAGTACCCCTTATAAGTATATCATATGCATACAAGCATATGATGACACAAACATTCTTGCATTATTTGACATAAACACATTTATTATACTCATTATTTCTAAATCCATTACAAAGTAATGTGTGTGAGTACTAGAATCAATGCGCAAGGACAAGCTTTGAAAACTCGAACCTTGAGATAATCTTTAAGATCAACGTCTACTCTTAATGTAAGGTTCCAGTTGAATCTGGTAAACTAGTCAGGACTTGAAGGTAAATATTCAAGAAAGTATTCAAGTAATAAATGAAGTAAGCTTAGAGTAAAATCAATGCAAAGATATTTAAAGAACAAGAAGAATGTATTGAAGGAACTATGAATTGACGGAAAACTGAAAGTGATGTGAAGAGAATATTTTCTATTCTTGGAGTAAAACTTTGAATTGTTCACTTGTCATTAAATGGTGAAACATTCAATCCTTATATAGTGGAGGAGGAACATAGTACAAACCGGAGAACATTCTGAGGACTGGACAATAACTAGTGTTTGACAAACTGATATCTAAAAGATACACAAAAGTAAGTTGTAACATACACGTTTTGAAATCGTGTTATGTAATTTGAAAAGTTAAAAATATTATGAAATATTATGTGAAATTGAGTGCTGAGTTCTAACAGATAGTTTTCACTAGAAATGAAGTAAAACTATGTTTAGAATCACTCATAAAATATTAGAAGTCTTATGAGATTCCAATTAAAAGCCAATTAGTGAAATTTAGTGAAAATATAAAACTTGAAATAAGTAAAATTTTATTGTTGAAAGTTGTAGATAATCTCGTTAGAAACACGTAGGCGAAAACCTCGTCGAAATCCGAGTTATAACGAAGAAGTTATGACCAATCGAAGATCGGCGATAAAACCGACACGGTGCTGAATGACGTAAAAAGTGAGTTTTTGATAAACTACTTATTAGCCTTAGTGATCTAAATGAAAGACGTAGTATTCGTTAAACCGAGAAGTTCGATAAAAAGAATGCCAAAATCTGACTTCGTATGAGGAAGTTATGATTTTTACAAGTTTCAGCTTAGTAGTAGACAACTAAAAACTCGAATTTTTGATCGAGTGATTTTTAGCCGACACAACCTAAAAGAGAATCGAAGGTCTCATCATTAGTAGTATAACGGTAAAAAGTCTGACGAAAACGGAAATCGGATGAAGAAGTTATGAATTTTTAACGGATTTACCAGTCCCGGTCTATTAAAATTAATAATATAAAGATAAAGTCAAAATTTTCCGATGAAGTCTAAGCGAAAGTTGTAGAGCATAATTTTCTCTACGCGTGCATATAAAGAACGTCAAAAATGGAGCCCGTATGAGAAAGTTATGGATTTTACAAGATTGGGCACATTTTTCATTTAATTTTCGCATGAATAGTGTCGATCCACGTGGCATCTTCTGATTGGACCGTAGCCTTGCGTGGCACCCTCTGATTGGTCCGAAGTCGTCACCTCTCTTCCCATTGGACCGGAGCTCGGTCCACTAAGAAGCTTCCAGCCGTCCGAACCGAGGTCTCGCAGGTCCGACGCGTGTAGAAGCCACCTGTCCGATGCCAGCTGGTCCGAGCCTCGCATGCGTGCCTTCGCCTCCTGATGCCGCGTGTCCGAACCCTTCGCTGCCGCGTGTCCCTTCTTGGCCGACCTTCGGATTTCCCCTCCTATAAATAGGAGCCTTGCGAGACTACCCGGGGAAAATGAGAAAATGACCATTTTCACCCCCCTTTTCTATATTTTCATTATTTTGATATCCCCCGAAGCCCTGGGATTATTTTCAACGCCCGAAACACGCCCCGAAGTGCCCGGAGACTCGGAAAATTTATCTTTTCGGTTTTGAAGTTCTACCTTCGCACGGCCCGGTTTTTCAAGAAAACTCCCGGTTTTCAACGGCGAAAGTCATATTTAGAGCCGAAATGCTGCCCAAATTATTATTTTGACCCTCGGTTAATTCAAGGTGAGTTTAATATGTAGAAACAATTGTGTGTTATGTGTTATATGTGCTATGTGCTTTTGCATGTTATCATCTCGAGTTGTTGTATCCGCTATTTTTATAGCAAGGTTGTACCTCTCTCTGACTTGAAGTGTATGACATAGGCATCACGTGGGTATTGGTATGAACCGTTGACCATGAAGTGTATGACATAGGCATCACTTTGGCTTCGGTAGAATAATATTCCTGAGTATTTTCCCGTGTTATTTTTATTTCTGCTATTTATGATAGCAAAGTTATACCTTTGACCATGTGATCAGTTTAAGAACTCAGATTCACAGTGGTACTGGTATGTAGCCTCTGGCCATGTAGAGCATGTCCCCCAGTAAGTGAATGACTCTATTCTATGGCATTGGCAGATGGTTAGACAGGGCGTGAAAACCTGAAATCTACCAAAATGTTAATCTGAAGTTGTATGTCTTCTGTGCCATTTGGGCCAAAGCTTTATTGATTGTATATCAAGTATGGAAATTGTTACGTCTCAGTGATTGATATGGAAAATTTTCCGCATTATGCCTTTGTTGTTCCTTGCTCCTATTTTCTTCTGCCATATTGGTGGCATAACGTTATATTGTATCTATTATTGAACTCACTAAGCGTTATCGCTTACCCCTCCCAATGTTTTAACATAATGCAGGCAATAAGCACCCAGTATAGTTGGAAGACTTAGAATAGTTGAAATATTATTTTTGTATTTTGGTTTAGGTTTGTATAGATTTACAATATCCTGGGTAGTTATGTAAAATCTTAAAACATAGTCGGTTTGTATCCAATCCTTTGTAATCACTTTATCAATGTAAAATACTATTTTATAAATATGCATGTTGCATGTTTTGGAGTAACTATATTGTCAAGTATGAAAGTTTGGGTCTTTCAGAAATATGAAAGTATAGAAAGGGGTTCTTCCAATCATGGTATCAGAGTAGTGGTTTAAGTGAACTAAATACCACAGATTGGTATTTAGACTTAAACTATTGGAAGTTCAATATATGAACTGAATCATTGTAAATATATGGATACAAACCATAGGAAATACTTAAGTGGGTTATTGGGTAGTGATAAACCCTAGTATTCTAAGACATTAACTTACTTCAAATTTTTTTTTTTTAGAGAATTAGTATATATATGAACGAGGAATTTTGAGAATTTCTAGATTTAAACATGAATTGTTAAGTGAAGATGATACAACATGTATCTGGTATATTTTAGGTTGAATACCTCATGGGGTAAGCACTAGAATATTAAGAGGAGATATGCCTTATATTCTATTAAGTGCTAAATGATAAGTAAATATAGCATGCCTTAAGTTTCTTAGCTATATTGCTATTACTTGATAAAGTTTAAGGTCTGTTACCGACCTTGGTTTAGATGAGAAAATTATATGATCAGAATTCTAAGAGTTTCTGTATTAGAATTTACATGAAACTTTTCAAAATGATAAAGAGACTTATGATAGTTGACATCGATAAGTTTATAAATAAACGATCACGGGATATCGTAAAATAATAATAAATATAAAACGTTACCGTAAATAGTGTATTAATACCAATAGAGTGGTATTATACATTTAAAGTATGTTTGATATATAATAACATCTTTGGAAGAAAGATGTGCGTTTGAAACACGTTTGGGTGAGATAAATATGTTGGTGCAAATCCATGAAGTTGTTCCATCGGTGTCTAGATTAAAGCAGTGATTGTTTATAGAATCGGAAGAACCGAAGCTGGTGATAAATACTTCGACAGTATTGAAATTAATGTAGTACAAGATTTTGAAGAATTAAATGAAGATCAATGGAAAGGCTAATGAAGTTTTTAGACTTATTAGGCCAAGACTTTGTGATGAAGTATGTAGTTCAAGTAGTAACCTTATACAGGATGCTCAGACTTAGTATTTAATAATACTGAGTGATGATTGATTTCTATCACATCCTTATGGAAGTTCCATTATGTGTTAAGCCGACTTTAACATACAAGATTAGGATAGTGAAATAGGTTATTTGGTTGTGAAAAGGCTGAGTGGCTTACTTGTTAGAGTAAGGTAGAGTACTTAGTTGAAGAATATATACACTCATATTATTATATGAGAAGAAATGTTGTAGTTAGGAATGACAGATAATCAAGTTGAAGCTAGTAGAGCTTGCTGAGATGCAGCTATAATGCAGACTTCTTAGGATAGACTCCTATGAAGTAGACTTAAAAGATACAACCATGAGAAGAAGACTTACTCAGATACAGGAATGACGATGTCATGAAAGGATAATGAAACCAACAAATATGCATGATGGTTTGCATGAGTTAGAAGATGATGTAAGTAGTTGGAAACTATTTGTCCTTACACTGCTAGAGGAAATTTTGGGTGTAGTATGTCTTGCAAAGTAGACACTACCCGAGAAAGAATTTATATGAAGAAATGGAAGTAAAATTTCTATCGACCTGTGGAAAAGTATTAGGATATATTAAATCGAGCATATGCATGAGAAGATTTTTAGAAGGCGAGTATAAGTAATCCAATATATGTTTGATAGAAACGCGAAAACCCTAGTTGAGTCTAGGAGAAATTGTTATATATACTTGTTTGAACACACTCAGGTGTGAAAAGTTGCTTTGTTAAAACTTTTGAATGGTGACTTGGGAACTGCGAGACAATACTTGGGACGAGTATGAGTAGGTGTGAATAGTAGTAGAGGCCTATACTACTGGAAGCACAAGACTCACACTTGGATCAGGAAAAGTCACAAGGTTACCAAGAAGCTAGTAAATGATTCCATTTTATTCATGTGTGTCGTTACCTTCGTTTCGGTAATGACTAAGGAATTAAGTATCGTTCAAATCTTAATGTCATAAAGAATCGAGTCCGATTAGTATAAATCCGCGAAAGGAGTTGATTGGTTCAGAGAACCATGTCTTATATAGTGACGAAACTTCAGTAGGAATATTGAAGAAGTATATGGTCGAGGTAGTCGATAGAAATATAACAATCTTCATTAAAGAATTGAGCAATCATTAGCCAGAGATGTGACTTGCTATGTGGTGTTACTGGCCACAAGAAATGTTTCCGCCCTATTCTTACTAGTCAAATGACGGGGAGTCAAGTTTCCGTTCAACAATCAAAGAGTACTCCAACTAAAAAGGAGGAGGTGCCAAAAGCTAAAAGATGTATATGTCCGAAAGCACGAATTAGAGATACGTGGTGCTATTCTTTCTATTCCGAAGCATCCACGTGTTGATCAAACTCTTTTTGTTTTCTTTATTCCATCAGCTTGATTTATTCGATTTGATTCTAATACAAGATTTTGGTTCGTTATGTGTCTTGTGCGTTATAAAATCAAAGGTCATTAGAATAACACCATACGAGTTGTTGATATAGCAAAAATAAAGACCTTATCTTGGGTTTAGTCTATAAACCAAGAATGAGCAGGAGTTTGCAATGAGAATTGAGTTTTAACTCAAAGATTAGGATCGAAGGCCCAATAGAGAATGATGAGCGGGTGCAGGTTTGAGCACCGCTAGTAATTAAGAAGTTTGAAGAGTTTGACAATCGTTTGTCAAATCAAAAGTTAAATATCGTACATTTTAGATTACCACAGAGGAAGTAAGTTAGGACTCGAATGTTGTGACTAGTAATTTTCTCGTAAACGTTAGATCTGCTCACATCTTATTTGATTGTGATGCCTCAGATTCTTTCGTGCCTTATAAATTCACACATTCTTTTCAAATTGATTGTTACGCAATTGTCCAATCATTTCATATAGATAACATAGGAAATATATCATTACTTGCTGACAAAT
The DNA here is from genome assembly GCF_052849685.1 of Lactuca virosa. NCBI lineage: Eukaryota > Viridiplantae > Streptophyta > Magnoliopsida > Asterales > Asteraceae > Lactuca > Lactuca virosa. Next base: position 274,932,196 of record NC_136426.1, read on the forward strand.
TCTATAGAAATAGTGTCATAGGAATTGAAAGTTATAATCTTCCTGCTAACCTAATTCCTATCTTCTTTCCCAACTTTGATATTATTCTTGACATGAATCGATTGTCAAAGAATTACGCAGATCTCTTGTGCTACGAAGAGATGATATGCATCCCTATCGAAAGGAAGGATTCTTTTATGTCTATGGTGAAAATAATAAATTTCTTTCTTAAAAACTAGTAAATTTATATCGAAGGGATATTCTACTTATCCGGCTTATACAGTTAATACCTTGAAAGAGGAGAAGAAAACTGTGAATGATAGCATTTGGATAATTATTGACCGGTTGATTAAGAGTGCATATTTTCTCGTCATACGTACAACGGCTCCATTGGAGAAATACGCGTAAGTTTACTTAGACGAAATCATCGTGAAACATGGTGTGCCACTAAAGATTATTTCCAATCGTGATACTCGCTTCACTTCTTACTTTTGGGCGAGTATGAAAAGTGAATTGGGATCTCGAGTTACTCCCAACACAGCTTATCATCCCCAGACAGATTGTTAGACGGAGAGAACAATCCAAACAGTAGAAGATATGCTTCGTGCATGTGTCTTAGGGTTCGGTAGTAACTGTGAACACCATTATGTTGGCATCATGTAGGACATAAAATCCTTGGTGGCCCTGAAATGATTCAAGACACCACTAATAAGATTCAAATTATATGAGAAAGAATGAAAGTAGCCCAGGATCGACAAAAGACCTGTGTAGAAATAGAGGAGACGATCCATAAAATTCCAAGTGGGTGATACTGAAGGTAACCCCGTGGAAAGGTATTATGAAATTTGAGAAGAAAAGGAGATTGAGTCCTAGATTTGTTAGACTTTTCAAAATTATATAGAGAATTAGTCAACAAACATATCGCTTGGAAATTGCCTGAAGATTTGGCAGGTATTCATGATGTATTTCATGTAAGATATCTACGTAAATGCTTGAGCATGTATGATGAAACGGTTCCATTATCCAAGGTGAAACGGGATAATAAATATATACTTAGGGAAAATAAGAATGAGATAAGAGAGAAATATCCTCATTTGTCCAAATCGTTGTGATTTTGAGGACAAAATCCTCAAAAGGAGGAGGTAATTGTAACATACACGTTTTGAAATCGTGTTATGTAATTTGAAAAGTTAAAAATATTATGAAATATTATGTGAAATTGAGTGTTGAGTTCTAACAGATAGTTTTCACTAGAAATGAAGTAAAACTATGTTTAGAATCACTCATAAAATATTGGAAGTCTTAGGAGATTCCAATTAAAAGCCAATTAGTGAAATTTAGCGAAAATATAAAACTTTAAATAAGTAAAATTTTATTGTTGAAAGTTGTAGATAATCTCGTTAGAAACACGTAGGAGAAAACCTCGTCAAAATCCGAGTTATAACAAAGAAGTTATGACCAATCGAAGATCCGCGATAAAACCGGGACGGTGCCGAATGACATAAAAAGTGAGTTTTTGATAAACTACTTTTTAGCATTAGTGATCTAAATGAAAGTCGTAGTATTCGTTAAACCGAGAAGTTCGATAAAAAGAACGCCAAAATCTGACTTCGTATGAGGAAGTTATGATTTTTACAAGTTTCAGCTTAGCAGTAGACAGCTAAAAACTCGAATTTTTGATCGAGTGATTTTTAGCCAACAAAACCTAAACGAGAATCGAAGGTCTCGTCATTAGTAGTACAACGGTAAAAAGTTTGACGTAAACGGACGTCGAATGAAGAAGTTATGAATTTTTAACGGATTTACCAGTCCCGGTCTGTTAAAAATAATAATATAAAAACAAAGTCAAAATTTTCCGACGAAGTCTAAACGAAAGTTGTAGAGCATAATTTTCTCTACGCTTGCATATAAAGAACGTCAAAACTGGAGCCCGTATGAGAAAGTTATGGATTTTACAAGATTGGGCACATTTTTCATTTAATTTTCGCATGAATAGTGTCGATCCACGTGACATCTTCTGATTGGACCGCAGCCTCGCGTGGCACCCTCTGATTGGTCCGAAGTCGTCACCTCTCTTCCCATTGGACCGAAGCTCGGTCCACTAAGAAGCTTCCAGCCGTCCGAACCGAGGTCTCGCAGGTCCGACGCGTGTAGAAGCCACCTGTCCGATGCCAGCTGGTCCGAGCCTCGCATGCGTGCCTTCGCCTCCTGATGCCGCGTGTCCGAACCCTTCACTGCCGCGTGTACCTTCTCGGCCGACCTTCGGATTTCCCCTCCTATAAATAGGAGCCTTGTGAGACTACCCGGGGAAAATTAGAAAATGACCATTTTCACCCCCCTTTTCTATATTTTCATTATTTTGATATCCCCCGAAGCCCCGGGATTATTTTCAACGCCCGAAACACGCCCTGAAGTGCCCGGAGACCCGGAAAATTTATCTTTTCGGTTTTGAAGTCCTACCTTCGCAAGGCCCGGTCTTTCAAGAAAACTCCCGGTTTTCAATGGCGAAAGTCATATTTAGAGCCGAAATGCTGCCCAAATTATTATTTTGACCCTCGGTTAATTCAAGGTGAGTTTAATATGTAGAAACAATTGTATGTTATGTGTTATATGTGGTATGTGCTTTTCCATGTTATCATCTCGAGTTGTTGTATCCGCTATTTTTATAGCAAGGCTGTACCTCTGACTTGAAGTGTATGACATAGGCATCACTTGGGTATTGGTATGAACCGTAGACCATGAAGTGTATGACATAGGCATCACTTTGGCTTCGGTAGAATAATATTCCTGAGTATTTTCCCGTGTTATTTTTATTTCTGCTATTTATGATAGCAAAGCTATACCTTTGACCATGAGATCAGTTTAAGAACTCAGATTCACAGTGGCACTGGTATGTAGCCTCTGGCCATGTAGAGCATGTCCCCCAGTAAGTGAATGACTCTATTCTATGGCATTGGCAGATGGTTAGACAGGGCGTGAAAACCTGAAATCTACCAAAATGTTAATCCGAAGTTGTATGTCTTCTGTGCCATTTGGGCCAAAGCTTTATTGATTGTATATCAAGTATGGAAATTGTTACGTCTCAGTGATTGATATGGAAAAATTTTCGCATTATGCCTTTGTTGTTCCCTGCTCCTGTTTGCTTGTGCCATATTGGTGGCATAACGTTATATTGTATCTATTATTGAACTCACTAAGCGTTATCGCTTACCCCTCCCAATGTTTTAACATAATGCAGACAATAAGCACCCAGTATAGTTGGAAGACTTAGAATAGTTGAAATATTATTTTTGTATTTTGGTTTAGGTTTGTATAGATTTACAATATCCTGGCTAGTTATGTAAAATCTTAAAACATAGTCGGTTTGTATCCAATCCTTTGTAATCACTTTATCAATGTAAAATACTATTTTATAAATATGCATGTTGCATGTTTTGGAGTAACTATATTGTCAAGTATGAAAGTTTGGGTCTTTCAGAAATATGAAAGTATAGAAAGGGGTTCTTCCATAAGTCCTACGAACTATTACATCAAAGATAAGACAAGTTGCATTAAATGCGTTAACAAACTTCGAATCTCAGAACATTTTGATTTCAGACTTCATCTTTAATCTCAGAACTTCATCTTATCTCGAATTCAGCTGACATCGGAACCTGATTGCTTGTGATTGCTATAGGCTCACTTTTCATGATTTAAAAATCTCCGCCTAAGTGAACTTAGCAATTATATCAGCTTAGTTGGCTTCTTCATTAATGAGCATGTAAGCTCTATAGAGCCAATTTCGGACTTCCAGGTACCATTGGAGATGGTTGATGAATGTGTTCTTCACGTGCTCCGGAGCATCACACTTGGTTGCATTGGCCATGAATTTTTTGGAGGATCTTGGAGGGAACGAGGTGTTTGTCAAGGACTCGAAAGAAATCCTTTTTGTTGGTCTTCTTTTGCAAGTATACATATCGGAGCACTGGTTCCTCAATAGGTCCTTCTTCCAGAATTTCTGCTTCAGGCAATTTATAGTCGATCTTAGCCAAAAAAATTTCAGTTCCGAACAAATGTGCAAGTTCCAGACCACATCGGCAGAACTCGGCAAGATACTCTTTGAGGAAGTTCATTGCGAAACTGTAAAAAACGATGCTCATTTGATCATTCTGGTGACTTCGGAAGTTAGCGGCAATCGTGAGAATATCATTCAGATTGATGGAAGGGAAGTCTGCATCCGTGATGTTGATGGTGGTTGTTTTGTTCCGATTGATGTAGTAATTGTACATCATGCAGTTCATGTCAAACTTGCTCTGAACTTTTCGTCTGAACCCAGTAATTTCTATGATTCTCTTCTGAGACCACACTTCCTTTTGAGGTCATGCATTAACGGAGTAGAATGTCTTCAATATTTCTCTCTCGACTCTGATGATTTGTTGAGGTTCATCATTTGGGTGGAGTGGATCAAACTTGATGTAATTTCTTCCAAAGGGAGAAATTAGGAGATCGATTTGGTATGCATCTTATATGGGTAGATCATAATACATGAATGGCACAATGTCTTGATCATGGATTATCCCTTCACGAAAAATTGGGGATATGCCAAACAACGAACTTGGATCTGAATGCTCTCTTCAAGGGCTTGATCGATTTGGGCATGTGACCATCCTTCGAACTTCTAGAATGTCCTTTCAGGGCTGTGAGGTTCTGAGACAGGCTTTTTCCCTTTATCATGATGTTTCTTGTTCAAGTCAAAAATGAATTTTTGAATGTTTTCGGTGATTGTGAACTCTGGTGGAGGAGTAATAAGAGGCTCTTCCGAAATGTCATCAGGTTTCCGAAGAGGAGAACCTTCATCAATGGGAACTATTCTTGGAGAGGCAGCATAGACCGGGTACCTCGGAATACATCGATAGTGAGCTTAGTATTTTCTCTAGCAAATTCACGGCTTCGTTAAAGATCGTCTGCCAAGGATGATGGCCACGTAACAGTGGACCATATCCTTTTCTCTTCCTTTGAAAGAACTTTAACTGGAAATTTTCTCGGAGCTTGAATTCCAACCATGGCATTGGTGATATACTCAACTTCTTCTTCATCATCTACTTTAGATGGGGTGCCCATGGACAAAACCTGAATCTCATCGTCATCAGATTCATCTCGGAGTCTGAACTCCGAGGTAGGTTTCCAAGAAATGGTACGACCCTTTCTACTTGGTCCTTCTCCCGCTCTTGCATCAGATGGTCTGGCTTCCAAGGCAAGTCTGGCTATTTCTTTGTCTTTGGCGAGCCTTTCAAATACCTTTTGGAAACTTATGTTTATTTTCTTCAAAAGGGCATCATAGGCGTCAGCTATGGGAGCTTGAGCTTTCAAGTGATAAAATAAGGAGGCAAGGATAGAGAGCATCTCGTCGAACTTGTTGTTCGGAACGTCGGCTATGTTCTCACAAGCTTGGAGTAGTTTAATGAGGACCTGCTGCATTATGAGGTTATGTTCATCCTTCTTTCTAATTTCCTTCTCCAATATTTGGATCTGCTTCTCATGTTGGACATGTGTTTGCTTGATCAGTTCGTTGGTGGCACTGATCATATCATCGTGGATATTGAGCATTGTAAAGGTGATATCGATATGGTGATCCAGGATGGAGTTGTATTTCATCTCAAGTTCTTCCAAAGTATGCTTGAAACGTAGGGTGATGAGTTTATCAAGTTGATCGTCCCTTTCTGATGGGTTTTTAGCATTATAACATCACTATGGTGCACATACAACCCTAATGATTTGGATCTAAGTTTTCTCTAGTTATACATGCAATTTTCATTTTCCAAAGCATGAAGCCTAACTAGCGTACAACATTGATATTTGAAACATAAAAACGAGTTACATCATTACCTCTTTGTTGTAGCTTGTAGAACTTGGCCTTACAAGAGCTTAGCACCTCAAATGTGATGCCTCAAATAAGTCACAAAACACCAAGAACAAATGGAGGATTATGAGAGAGGTTTAGGAGGCACTAAAATCGTCTATACTCTTCTTAGAATACTTGTATCCCAGTTTTAAGGGCTTAGGGGTTACATATATAGTGTAGAATTCCAAGGCCCACTTGTAAACCCTAATCCATTCACTTAGGCTTTTGATCCAATAATTCATTTAGACTAACACTTCATGGACTCTCACATAAGCTTAGTCCATCACTAATCAATCATGGATCATTAGCCCAAACTATATGTGTCATTGATTTACATAATCAACCCCTGTTAATTTAATCAGTCTCTTTTGATCACTAAATTAATTCTTGATCAATACCAATTAAATAATATGATTTGTCAATTAATATGTTATTCTTATAATATATTAATAAATCACAAATAACCTCTTTCTGAAATATCCTTCCTATCAAATTGATCCGGTGAATGCAACCCAAATGGACCATGCTACTATCAGGTCAAGTGCATACCAACTATAGTTATGGGCTTAGAAACCTAATCCAACAGTCTCCCACTTGGATAAGTCTAATAACTATAACTGCAAGCACGCCATCAAAAATCGACTAGCAATCGTAGCTCTCAAAAGCTTCTGCCAACTCGGATCAATAACGCGTCCTTTAGATAAGGGATCATATAATCCTCTGTTCTTCAAGATATTGTGTGGAAAAAGACATGGAATAAAGTCATGCTCATTGTCCAACAGTTTGTTTCCTGGTTTCTAATTTGTTTGACATAGAACTTAATTGAGCACATCAATTGAGTCCTAATCAGGCCCGACACATAAGTCAAAAAAAATCATCGAGGGGCCCAAGATATCGCTTTTATTCCTCTTATGATAACAGGAACACATTAACTTCGACTTATATGCTTGTACTAATTACTTGTCAAATTATACACAACAGTACGTTTTATAACATCAAGTTACTGATACGTTTACGCACTATCAATATACAACCAACTCATAATCAACAACTCATATATCTCGGTTTGAAGGTTATATGATATTCTCGTCTCACAATCACTCGTGATAAAATTCCATGAAGCGATTCATGTGAGCGTGGGTTTAATCCAATACTCAAATCTTATTTCTGGAGCACTCATGAACGTTGTAGCAAACTTTTGCTATGTGTAAACACCTTAGACAATCTACAAGCCAATTCATGACAGTCTAACATCATAGTCTACTTCCAAAGTATGATCGACTGTGGATGGTTTGAATAATATTATTATTCTGGAAGTCATAACATGCAAATTGAAACAATAGTAAACAATAGACACAAGTTAGTAACTTTACTCATAAATAAAACTCCTTTTATTCAATGATCAAATGCCAATTACATTTTATCTATTACAAGTTTCTAAACAACTATATAATCAGTAAAAATAATATCGTCCTTCAGCCAAATACTCCTAGCATGTTGCAAGTGCTTAACCCTACTCAGTCCCTTTGTAAGGGGATCTACTGGGATCTCCTCCGACGATACCCTCTTTACTACGAGGAGTCCTTCTTCTATCCGATTTCTTATGAAGTGATATTTTCTGTCGATGTGCCTGGATTTGCCATGATCCCTTGGTTCCTTGGTTAAGGCGATCGCACTCTCGCTATCACAAAAAATCTCTATAGGCTCCTTTACAGCTGGTACAACTCCAAGGTCTCCAATGAAGTTCTTTAGCCATTTCGCCTCCTTCGACGATTCACTTGCTGCTATGTACTCTAATTCGCACGTTGAATCAGCTACACTCTCCTGTTTGGAACTTTTCCAAGTTACTCCTCCTCCATTTAGGGTAAATACCCAACCCGACTGAGAGCGGAAATTATCTCTATCGGTCTGAAAGTTGGCGTCACTATACCCTGTCACTCTCAAGTCATTACTCCCACCGAGGGTAAGGACCCAGTCCTTTGTCCTTCGGAGGTACTTGAGAATGTTCTTTACCGCAGTCCAGTGAGCTCTACCAGGATTCCTTTGATATCTGCTGACCATGCTCAAAGCAAAGGCCACATCAGGGCGAGTACATGTCATAGCATACATGATCGAGCCAACTACAGAAGCATATGGTACTCGACTCATCTCTACTATCTCGGAACCGGTACTCGGGCTTTGAGTCTTACTCAATTGGTATTTCTATGTATAGGTAATTCTCCTTTCTTGGAGTTCTTCATGTTGAAACGTTTCAACACCTTGTCAAAGTAGATACTTTAACTAAGTCCTGTTAGTGTTTTACTCCTATTTCTCAGTATCCTTATCCCCATAATGTAAGCAGCTTCCCCGAGGTCCTTCATAGTGAAACACATCCCAAGCCAGGACTTACCCTCCTGCAAGGTTGGAACGCCGTTTCCTATCAGTAGTATGTCATCCACATACAATACCAGAAAGCTAACTATACTCCCACTAGCTTTAACATATACACAAGACACATCCTCGCTTCTCGAAAAGCCAAATTATTTGACTTTCTCATCGAAACAAAGATTCCATCTGCGAGATGCTTGTTTCAATCGATAAATGGATTTCTCAAGCTTACACATTCTATTAGGGTACTTCTCATCGACAAAACCCTCTGGCTGACTCATGTAAACATCTTCAGCCAACTTCCCATTTAGGAAAGCGGTTTTGAAATCTATTTGCCATATTTCATAATCATGAAATGCAGCTATGGCTAGCATAACCCTTATAGACTTGATTTTGGCCACTGGTGAGAAGGTCTCGTCATAGTCAACTCCAGGAGTTTGAGTAAAGCCCTTCGCAACCAATCGCGCCTTATATGTGTGTACTTTCGCATCCATGTCGGTCTTCTTCTTGAGGATACATTTGCACTCGACTGTCTTACGACCAGGTACATTATCAACCAAGTTCCAAACTTGATTGTCATACATGGACTGAATCTCGCTGTCCATATCCTCTTCCATTTTGCGGACTCGGGGCCCGCCATGGCTTCCTTGTAGTTATTAGGCTCATCAAATTTACCAGTGTACTATCACTGATAAACGTATCACCATCTATAGTAATATGGAAACCATAAAACTCACGTGCCATTCTAACTCTACTAGAACCTTTCAGAGGTAAGGACTCGTCAACTGGTTCAACAGGAGTTTCCTCCTCAGGTTGAGTGCTAGTGTTTGAGGTTCCTTCATCACTTAACTCTTGAAGCTATTCAAGGTTAATTTGCCTCCCAATGTCCTCTTGACATATGAGTTCTCTTTCGCAGAAAACCCCTTTCCTCGCAACGAAGAAAACATTGTCGCTCAGCCTATAGAAGAGATATCCAAAGGACTTCTGTGGGTAGCCGATGAAAATACAACGCTCACTACGAGGTTTGCGCTTGTCGTGAGTCTCTCATCTTACGAAAGCCTCGCAACCGCAAAGCTTGATATGTGCCAACGAGGGAACCTTCCCTGTCCATATTTCGTGAGGTGTTTTGACAACCTTCTTAGTTGGGAATAGATTAAGAATATGGGTGGCAGTCTCTAAGGCAATCCCCCAGAATGAGATAGGTAACAAAGCTCGACTCATCATGGAACGAACCATGTCCAACAAGGTTCGATTGCGCCTCTCAGCCACACCATTAAGCTGCGGTGTCCTAAGCGGCGTCAATTGTGAAACAATTCCACATTCCTTAAGATAGTCATAGAACTCAATACTAAGATACTCACCACCTCGATCGGATCAGAGCATATTTATCTTCCTGCCCAACTGATTCTCCACTTCTTGTTTAAACTCCTTGAACTTTTCAAATGTTTCTGACTTATGCTTGATTAAATAGATATACCCATATCTGCTATAATCATCGGTAAAAGTCACATAGAAGAGGTTAGCATCCCTTTTGGCGGATCTGAAGGGCCCACATACATCGGTGTGTATAAGATCTAACAAACCCTCACCTCTTTTACAAGTACCAGTGAAAGGTGACTTGGCCATCTTTCCAAGCAAATAAGATTCGCATGTGTCATCTGACCTTAAGTCAAATGACTCCAACACTCCATCCTTTTAGAGTTGGGCTATGTGCTTATTGTTGACATGTCCAAGACGATAATGCCACAAACATGCCTTGTCCAAACCATTGGACGAATCAATATGCAATACATTATTTCCTAAGTTGTCTACAACCATCACAGTTTCATATATACCATTACAAGGCAATGCTTCAAAATAAAGAGTACCATTATAAAAGCATTAATAGAAGCAATTTCATTATTAAACGAAAATCTAATTTTTTTTATACAAACCATGAAAAGAAATAATGTTTCTCGCCATATCTGACGAGTAGCAAAAATTATTCAAATGTAACTCTAGCCCATTATTAAGCAATAAAGAATAAACTCCAATCTTGGTGACATGCGATGCTTTCCTATTCCCCATGATTAAGTTCATCTTCCCGTGCTCCACATCCCTACTTCTTTTTAGATCCTGCAAATCATAACAAATGTGAAAACCACATCATGTATCAAGGACCCAAGAATTAGCATGCGAAGGTGGGCTTTATCTTCCCATCCTTGATTTCCTGCAAGTATTTGGGGCAGCTTCATTTCCAATGCCCTTTATCATGACAATAGAAGCACTCTGCTTCTTTCGGATTGGAAGAGGGAGTAGCAGAACCACCTTCGGTCCCACTAGAAGAGGATACATTATGGGACTTTCCCTTGTGGCTCTTAGAACAAGCCTTCCTCTTTTTCCCTTTCCCATGTCCAATTTACAGAACAGGGGTAGCAGTAGTAGGAGTGGATACAACAGACTTGCCTGTTAAACTACTCTCAACAGTTCACAGTAGGCCTTGAAGCTTGCTTAGTGTGACTTCCTCCTTGTTCATATGATAAGTCATTCTGAACTGATCATAACAAGGAGGCAAAAATTGTAGGATAATGTTAATAGCCAACTCTTCATCGAATTTGTTATTCAACTTCAGCAAGCGGTCCACCAACCTTTGCATCTTTTGTAAGTGGGCCGTGATGGACTCTCCATCCTTCATTTTTGTTGTTATCATGGAGGCAATGATTTCATACCTTTCTTGTCGAGAACTTTGATGGTACCTTTCCATCAAGTCTTGGTACATCTCGAAAGCCCAGAAGTCCTCATATGACTTCTGAAGCTAATGAGTCATAGTGGCTATCATGATGCACGACACCTTTGTCGCGTCCTTCTCATGAGCCCTATACTCAACTGTTGGATTAGTGTCTAAGCCCGTAACTATTTTTGTATGTACTTGACCCGATTGTGCATGGTCCTTTTGGGTTGCCTTCACCAAAGCAACTTGATAGGATGATTTATGAAGAGAAAGGTTATTATGATTTATTAATATATTATAAGAATAATATATTAAAAGAGAAATCATATTGTTTAATTAATATTAGTCAGGAATTAATAAGAATTAATTTTGTGGCTAAAACAGATTAATTAAATAAAGGGGACTGATACTGTAATTATAAGATAATTGCATAAATTGGGCTAATGCACTCCATAGAAGTTGGAGTGGACGAAATTTATGGGGAAACCCATTAGAATTTGTCCAAGGCCTCTAAGGAGGGAGTCCATGGGCTGCTTAGGGCCTAGGCAGTCAGATTAGGTTTCCTGGTTGAAAACCCTAATAGCCTAACTATATAAGGAACCCCTAAGGCCCCAAAAACGTGTGGAAGGAATCCCTAAGGGTTCTTAGACGTTTTGGTGCCTCTCATCCTCTCTCCTCTTCGTCATTATCTTGCTCTTGGTGTTTGTGAGCCATTAAAGGTGTAACACTTGTGACACTAAGCTTCTTGAAGATCAAAGAACTCTTGTAACCATTGAAAGGTAAGATCTAAACCCTAATTCATATGTTAATTCGATTATTGTATGCTAGATCAAGGGTTTATAAGCTTTGGATGATTATTGCATGTTCATTAGACAAACTAGATCCAAAAGCTTTAGGGTTTTGCATGTACACCATAGGATTGTTGTAGTGCTCAAAACCCATCAGTGGTATCAGAGCCTAGGCTGTTTGTTTGATGTATTTGATGCTTGTATGATCATTCTTGGAATGAAAATCGAATTCTTTCTCCTCTGCATGACTGACTCGGTGAGTCAGTGGATGAACTCGGCGATTCCAGTCCCTGACTCGTCGAGTCCAGGGGTCAGACAGAGGATATTTCGGGACTTTTTCGGATTTTGGTTGATTTTGATGATAGATAATTACCATAAACGTTTTTTATTGATGAAATCCGAGTTTTATTGATATTATGTGATTATCATTGCCAAAAAAGAAGATAATTGTCATTTAATTGAATTATTATTTCCTTATATGATAAAATTTGATTATTTGAATTATTTGATGAATTCTCTTGCAAGAAATTGGATTAGGTCAAATTTAGATAACCACCAATTAATTGTTTAATTGTTATTATTTGCAATTTGATCTAGAATGTTCTTGATAATATTTTGAAAAGTTTCAAAACTTGCCCTCAAGTTTTGGAATTTAAATTTTTATTAAAAGGTTTAATTTCGAAATATTTAAATTCTAAACCCTAACGTTTTGAAAAGTTCAAAACTTGCCCTCAAGTTTTGGAATTTAAAATTTTGATTAAAAGTTTAATTTTGAAATATTAAATTCTAAAACCCTAGTTTTTGAAAAGTTCAAATTACACCCTTATGGTTTTATTAAGTTAATTAAGTGTATAATTAAAAGAGAGTTAATAAATCCATAATGATTTGGTTTACATTTAATTAAATTAAAAGTATAATTTATTAAATTAGACCACATAGTATTTTAAAAGTGTAAAATACACCTTATACTATATAACATTTAAAAGTTTAACATATTATATATGTATGAGTAAAAAGTCAGTCTTACCGTTAGTAGGCCTCATTCACGAAGCTGGTCTCTAAGGGGTGTTTAAGGAAATTACCTATAAAATGGCGATTGAATGGGTATGCACTCTTACCCACCGCACTCTTGACTGATGGAGGGTCGTTAGCCGAGCGGGTAAGATAGGACACACCCTTCCATTATAAGTATAATTGATGCAATTCCATGGAATTACACTTTGTACCCTTACCGAGACAATTAGTGGAGCGTGTGTGGTTAACCGGTACACTAAGTTAGGATTGGCATTGGTGGAAAAGGGTGACTCGATGTTTGTCATAGGTCGATGGAGCATGTGTGGTTAACCAGAACGTCGATTAGGTGACTGTAACATTAAGGGCACCTCGTACATTCGCATGGTTATTCACACCTTATTTGTGATCCTCGGCATCCCAGTCACAAATGAAGGGCATAATCGAGATTAAATATGCCATTGAAAAGTTCAATGAATCTTAACAGATCTAGGAGTTTCAATTCATTTAAAACTTAAACCTTCAATTTTTGTTTTTCATGGTGGAAATTGATAAATCGTCATTTACCTACCTTCAAATGTTTTGCAATTTGGATTACGGCATCCCTCTTCCAAGTTGTAGAATATTGTGTTGGGTCCTAGCCTTAATATCTCATTTGGGTGTTTTATTAAGGACTCAATCAACTAACTTGAATTTCTCCTGTTTTGTAGATATCAGAGTCTGACAACTATGGTCTTCCTGAATCCGTTGGAAAGATTTTTCCACATGAAGATGATGTTCCACGATTGGATTGTGGAAATGGAAATCGTGCTTCACTTCCTCCACCTCCTCCTATAATTCTCCCTGACCCACGTGTTCGAAGACTTGAAAAGTTCAAGGTCACTCAAGCCCTATTGGCAAAAAGACACGAAGATGGAAAGTCGGTATGCGCTCATATCTTGGATATGAAGTTGCATATTGATAGACAGGGAATGTTGGGTGTCGATGTCTCTAGGAAGCTGGCTGTTGACTTGCTTCTTCAGTCACTTCCCGAATCATATAGTGAGTTCATTAGAGAGCACTATATGAAGGACCGAGACGTGACCCTCATTGATTTGACTTATTTTCTTGTTGCTGTTGAATCAGAAATGATCTGGCGGACTGGTCAAAAAATTTTGTCTTGTAAATCAATGTCTCAACCTTCTATGGACAATGGCAACATTGGAAGTACAAGAAAGTTTTCTCTACGCAAGAGAAAGGCCAAGTCTGAGATAGTCCCTTGTGCCATTCCCAAAGAATCTGTGTGTTTCTACTGCCAAGAGAAGGGGCATTGGTCACGAAGCTGCCCTAACTACCTGAGAGATCTAAGAGATGGGAGAGTCAAGATGTATGACTGTACTTCAGGTAAAATCCACTATCTAACTCTATTGAGTTCCTTTTTTAGATTCTTAATACATAATGTGATAAGATTACATTTGGTGTTTTGCAGGTTCAAAGAAAAAAAAGAAGCTTAAAAAGAAATAAGTGAGCTGAATCTGGTCATGAAGAAATGGATTTCGATCGCATGATTCAAAGATCGGATTTTTTGAGCTGCTACTTTAGAGTTAGGATAGATTGCTAAATAATATCTACATAGTTTTCATTTGTAATCGCATTGTAAGGACAAGATTTTTCCGCAATAAAATAAATTTTAATTTTGTATTATTTATGTTTCCTTGTGATGGATTTTATGAAAATTGGTGTTTGAATGTTTCTATTGTTAGCAATATTGTGAATGGATTTGATTCTTAGTTATGTTATTTGTGGTAATGTCAGAAATTTACCAAATAAGGAAAGATTCTCATCGCCCAAGTTTCAATTGGACAGAAACTTGGAATCATGCAACTGGTATTGTATGATGAATGAGAAACTTCGTATTTGGGAAATTAGGACTAATTCCTTGTTCACATAAGTATGTGAGTCAAGTGAAGGACTAGGAGATATGGTACACAATGTTGTGCACTGGTTAAGTCCACGACAAAGAACGATAAAATGTTCGTCATGATTTGCTAAAATATTAGTAAATGTGATTATACTTAAAAGATTAAGTATGATTCTGAATCATTGGAAAAAGTTTCATTGAATAGCAGAACGAATAAGAAGAATCAATTTGGCAGAAAGATAAAAGTTTCTCCAATATGAAAAGATGGGAGAGTACTTAAGTATCTATTTTATGATTAACTTAGTGATTTTGAAACCGTATCACAATTGATCCTCTAAGGACACCTTAGTACACTAGTATGGCTAAGAACAGGAATCGGAAATTGTTGAAATGATTAAATCAATAGGTGAATCATACTTCGTTCCAAAATTAAGTCTTAGAGTCTTACTCCAAAATTGTGATTTGAGTGACATCATCTTAAGAAACTTTAACACAGTCATCAAATGTGAAGTAGGAAAATGTTTTCTTTCTCTTGCAAGTTTGAAATTGGTAAGTTGTGATGTCTTGGATAAGACAAAGACCAACTAAGACCAATTGTGTGTAGTATTTTCCTTGATAAGGACCTACACTAACTCTTTGTTGGGTCTAAAATATTGGTTTGAACTTTGCTTTTCTAGGCAATTGGTTTTTATGTAATGTAATATACATTTGAGGCTGTGTTCACGGCCAGGTGAATGTTTACGGCCGTAAACTAGTTCACGGCCGTAAACCTGTTGACGGTCATAAACCCATTTACGACCCATATTCCCGAAGTATATATATAGGTGTTAGGGGTGAGGAGTGATTGATTATCAGAAGAGTAGTTTACGGCCAAGAGAGAGAGAGCATATTGTAGAGAGGAGAATAGTGTGTGTGTGTGTGAATCTCTTGTAAGGATCTTCATTCATATCATCAATACATTAGATTCATATTATTCTTCTTCTCATTCTCTTCTATTTTGATCTGGCATCATCCGTTTGATTGGGATTCCGCACCATCAAACGGATCTGATTGATACACAAGCAGATTGGGGATTTACAAGTGGTATCAGAGCTTGGATTGTATTAATCAATTTTGTCAGATATGGAGCTTATTTGATCTTATTTTTTAAGGATTTCTGCGTTTTTGGATAGATCTTGGCAAAATAAGGGGGGTTTGTTCTTCTTGTTTTTGATAAAAAGGGGTTTTTGATCGAGTTTTGGAGCTACAAAGTCGATAAAACGTTGTTTTTGGTCGTAACCAGCGAGGGGGTGGCGGCGTGTACGGCCAACGGCTAGGGTTTCCGAAGTGTTTGCGGCCGGAAACGGTTTGCGGCCAGAGGGTTTACGGTCCGAGGTCTCGCGGGTTTACGGTCCGAAGACACGTGTTCGGTCAGGCGTGTTCGGTTACGTGTACGACCCGCGGTTCACGGCCAGCTCGCTTCAGACGTTTACGGCTCAGAGTTTACGACCAGCCTCGGTCTCGCATTCGCAGCAGTCATCCTCGCATCCACGCTTCCTCGAACGCACATCTGAAAAAAATTTGGAAACGAAATTGGGGGTGCCGGAGATCGAACCCGGGTGCCTCGCTTCCTCACCCCAACGCTTCTTCCAACTCATCTAGGTTGCTAGATGGAATACTCCTTCCGAATTTAATTCATAAAGTGTCCCTCTCGGCTCCAACTTTCACATTTTTGTCAATTTCAGCCCAAATTAAATTTCTTTTTTTTTTAAATTCCATTTTCAACCCAAAAATTTAGTTTTTAATTTTTGACTTTTAATTTTGACTTTTTACTTAAAATTTTGACTTTGACTTTCAAGATTGACCTTTGACTTTAAACTTTGACTTTTTCGTTAGACTTTCAAAATTTCAAATTTAATTTTTCGATTTGACTTTTATGTTTGATTTTTTAAGTTTGACTTTTAAGTTTGACTTTTTAAATTTGATTTTTAAGGCTGACTTTTGAGTTTTTAGTCAAATGGAATTTTTGATAAACAATGAGTTCTTCAAACACCAAAGTCAATGAAATTTCTTGTTCTCAAACATGCATTGATAATGTTAAAAAATTACTTGAGCATATCGAATTATTACGTAGAGAGAACGAGGACCTAAAATACGAAGGATATCAACTTAGGAAAGGTCAAAAACCCTTAAAAGCACAATTAGAAACCAAAACAAAAGATTTTAGAAAACTTCAAGAAGAATACAGTAATAAATGTGCAAACTATAGATTTGTGACAGAACAACTTGCAGAGTTTACTGGTGAACTTGACGCATTAAAACATAAGTTTGAAAATGCGGATTTTAATTTCAGAAAATTTGATGCGTCGAGTGAAGTAGTTGCATCAATGATGGAAAATAGTTTGAGATTTAAAAATAATCACTCAAAGGGTTTAGGGTATGATAAAGTCCCTCCTCCTTTTAATCATACCTATCAGTATAACCCTTTGACAAAAGAGGAAATGGACAGAGAGGCACATCTCAAATATGGCAAACCTGCTGCATTTGTGTCGGGATGTGGTCCTCAGGTTGCAAGTACTAATGTTTCTACTTCTTCTGCAGATCAACCACTCAGTCATTGCAAGCAAGCATCTGAAGAGAGTGTGTCTGATAATGAAATTGGATCAAAGTCTGATGACTTCAATTTTTCGATATATTTGATGATATCTTTGATAATTCTGCTGTGGATGTGCCAGAAAGTGTTGAGCTGAACGATTCTAATGCTTCTACTTCTTGTGCACGTAAAGTAACGGAAGATGAGAACAAGGAGAAAACTATTGAACAAACCAATGTCTCCTTGAACTCTGAATCTGTTGCTTCGAACTCAGTTGCTTCTGATCAACCTGCTGTTGAGAAATACAGGCCACCAAAACAAGCGAAACGGAGTGCTTGCTGTAATTGTGCTTGTGGGAACAATAAGAGACAAGGCATCGACATGCCACCAGGGGCAGGAAGAAACAACTTCACAGTGAAGAAAAAGACTTGCTTTCACTGTGGAACACCTGGACACATTGCCAGAAATTGTCCAAATCGCACATACGTTCCCTACTATGCACAAGGGTGGCAGAACGCCCCAAGAGGGAGAATTTCCAAAAGAAACCCCTCAAGGCCACGTTCAGAAAATGAAGACTAGAATGCCACAAAGGGCAAGAGTTCAACTCCCAAGGCCAAGAAATCAACTACCAAGGGCAAGAAGGGAATGCCGGCCAAGAAGCCAAATCTAAGAGATGCTCCCGTGAAACCAAAATCAAAGTCATCTCAACGGCCAGCTTCAAGTTCAAAATCAAGTACCGAGGCACCCATCGGATCGAACAAGAAATGGGATAACCCGATTACAGATGGGTACCAAAGGTTCAATCTCCGAAATCTCCTAATGCTTCTAATATTTCTACATCTTCTGTTTGTGATAAGCAGGATATGTCGTGGGAGAGAGTTCCTTGCGTAGATGACAAAGGTCAACCCAATTTCAAAATGGACTGGGTTCCAAAGACTAACTGATCCCGCTATGTGTCGGAGCAGCTATGGAGGCATATCATCAGACTTAGGTTTGTTGATAGTGGCTATTCCAGGCACATGATAGGAGGCATCTCTCAACTGTACTACATTCAGAACTTTGTTTAAGAGTCTGTGTCCTTTGCGCGAAAGGAAGAAAGTAAAGGATCACTCATGGGTTTTGTGCTTAACGGTGTGAAGAATTTTCGGATCTGTTCTGAGATTATGCGTGCTGTTCTCAGACCTTCTGGATGCAAATTCAATCGGTGACTTACGGTTTGAGTTTTCTTCTCGATACTCCTGAGTTTTTCTTAAGCTGATTCGCTTCAAATACTAATTTTTGTTTTAGGGTAGTTTAAATTTGAGCATTTATTTTCATTTCTCTCCTATGCACAAATTTAGGGGGAGAAATAAAAAAAATTAGAAAATTTTAAAAAAAGCCAAAAACGTTAGAAAATTAGAAAATCCAAAAATATGTTGTTAATGGAATATGCTTGCAGGTGATGTGTTGGGAAGTGATATATTCATGTGATAACGGGCAGCCTAAAATGTGTAAGGGACTGAATCTGAATTGTCTAGGCTCTGTGTTTAATGCGCATAGATGAACTTAAGGAATCTAGAGACTTGAAAAATCTTGACCTAGATAGATCCATTTAGCCTGAAAATACGACGTTCAGATAGATTGAGCAGGGAGATATACATGAGAATCCACCGGTCACACTAAAGTAATCTGTATCTAGAACTGTGGTTTAACTTTTCCTCGAGGTACGGACTCTGTCCTTAGTTCCGGTATTGATGGGGCGACTGGGGAATTCCGATAAAGTAGGTTAGTAGGAAATTATTTTCTTGCTTTCTTTCTGTTAGTCATATGTTGCCTCCTCTGCGTGATTGAAATACATCCGACCTGGACTGCAACATATGCAATTCTATTTCTCTGCATCTTCTATCTATGCAATTCTTCCTGTCTGTTAGTCATATGATGTCTCCTTTGCGTGATTGAAATACATCTGACCTGATACACATCATATGCACCATTCTACTTCTCAATCCCTCTAAATCTGGTTAGTCATATGTTTCACCCTCTGCGAGATTGGAAGAGATCCGACTTGGGTGTATAGCATATGCATTCTAAATCTGACTTCTCTCATAATAATTGTCTGCTCACCTAATGTAAGGAGTATTTTTGAAGTTCCTGATTATTGGGGTATGTCAAGAAGCGGGAAACATGTTCTAGTACATTTAAAATTAAATAATCACTAGGTTGTCTATAGATCTCGCTGCTCAATTTAGGTGGACAACAATATCTTTGGTCGTCGTCAGCTGAATGGTCCTTTAGGAATATTATCTAGGAACATAAGATCATATTGTCTTATCTCTTGTAGTATGTCCTAACTTTGTCACAATCTCTCGTGTTTAACTGGACCACAATACTGACGATTGACCAGATCTATTCATGAAGGGAGAGGTACTGATAAACGAATAAAGGCTGTCTAAAAACTTTGATCCCAAATCACTCTTAAAGTTAGCTATTATTTTTGTTTTTGTTAAATTTGTTCATAGTTTTCTTCTAATTTAAAAATTAGGGGGGAGAATTTCAAATTTTAAAAAAACCAAACAAAAATCAGAAAATTAAAAAATCCAAAAAATAGTGTTATTTCTGTTTTATTTCTTTTTCAGTAAATATGAAAAATCCAAAAATATTGTGTGCTAAGTTTTATTTTAGTTTTGTTTCTATTTTTAGCTTTGTTTGTCTTGAAAAGTGAATTCAGATGTAGATGAGACTCGTGGAGACTATATAAAGAATTTCTGAGCCAAGACTTTATCCGTGAGTATCGAAGAATTTTCATTCAAAGGAGCAAGAAGTGAAGATTATTCTTTCAACATTCAAACTTTCAACCCCAGAAGCAAGGTGAACCTGTACTTGAAGATTATATGACAGATTGCATTGAAGCCTTGTCAATCAATTTGCTGTTATCTTGTACCTGCTGAAGTGATCCAGAAGATTGTTTCTCTCTGAATATTCTCAAGCTGAAAGCGTTATCTTTCAAGAATCTTTTCAAGAAGCCTCCTCACCCAACGTGCGTTCAATGCCAAATTCTGAAGAAAAGCCCAACTGCTCAAGATGAAGTCATTCATTGAAGATTCATCAAGTTCATCTTGAAGTTCTGAAGATATCGAAGATAAACACTGAAGCCGAGCTCCAAATGAAGATTAACAAGAAGGGCCAGCTACTTTTTAGGGGGAGTGTGTTGGGTCAATTAGAAAAGAAAGCTATAAACCAAGGGGGGGATTGTTGGGTCTAAAATATTGGTTTATACTTTGCTTTTCTAGGCAATTGGTTTTTATGTAATGTAATATACATTTGCGACTGTGTTCATGGGCAGGCGAATGTTTACGGTCGTAAACTAGTTCACGGCCGTAAACCCATTTACTGCCCATATTCCTCAAGTATATATATAGGTGTTAGGGGGGAGGAGTGATTGATAATCAAAAGAGTAGTTTACGACCAAGAGAGAGAGAGCATATTGTAGAGAGAAGAATAGTGTGTGTGTGTGTGTGAATCTCTTGTAAGGATCTTCATTCATATCATCAATACATTAGATTCATCTTATTCTTCTTCTCCTTCTCTTATATTTTGATCTGGCATCATCCGTTTGATTGGGATTCCGCACCATCAAACGGATCTGATTGATATACAAGTATATTGGGGATTTACAAGAACTCTTGAATATTTGTTTTTTCAAGAAATGTTTCTTGACAAGAGAATCATATATGTCAAGAGGTCAGTGGTGTTGGATAAGGTGTCTAAGTCCATAACTTTATTTGATATATACATGACCCGACCCGGCATGGTCCATTTGAGTTGCACTTCACCCGAACTATTTGTATGGTTAAACCTTTGAGAATTGTATGTTTATGATTTGTTAATATATTATAAGTTGTAATATATTAATATGAAATCATATTATTTAATTAGTATTGATCATAAATTAATTTAGAATTAATTTGGTGATAAAAAAGGTGACTAATTAAATATGGGCTCTTGTATTTTATGTAGTGTGGGCTAATACTCATTTGGAATGGGCTTGGCATGCATGGGAGTCCATGGATAGTCCATGGAGCTTTTAACCCATGGATCCTTGGAAAGGAAGAGTCATGGGTATAAGGGTTTACACGGATGTAACCCTATTCCTCCATACTATATAAAGGAGCTTGTGATTCTTGAAATGGAACTAGTTGTGTGTGTGTAATAAGGTGGCCGATTTCTAGAAGCAACATACACTCTCATAGTTTTTCCAAAGTTTGTGGTGATTTGTGATTTCTATTTGAGGCATCCACACTATTGGTGGTTCGCTCTCAAACTCCAAGGAATCAACTCACTATTGAAAGGTATGTAATTCATCTAGCATTTATGTTTAAAGTTCCCATGCCATGCTAGATAGGTTATGAACCTTGGAAAAAACAAATTTGCATGTATTCATAGTAAAAGATAGATCCAAGGTTTCTAGGGTTGCATGTACACCATAGGAGTGTTAGGATGCTCCAAACCCTTCAGTGGTATCAGAGCCTAGGCTTGCTTACTTGATAATTGATGCAAACTTGTTTTTCAAAAACCAAAAACTGCCCAGACAAGAAAACTCGACGATTTTTGGCCAAAAACTCGCCGAGTTCATGTGTTATTGCATGAACTCGACGAGTTCCTTTGAGAACTCGACGAGTTTGTCATCCAGTGAGTAGTTTTTCGTGTTGTGCTACTGGAAATGGACTAGAAACCTTACCATAAACTGTTTTGGTGTTTTAAAACTTGTTTTAGATGGTGTAATGGTTGTGCTAATCCATTTACAATAGCCTATATAAAAATTCCATGTTTTATATGTGTTCATATGATTATTGAAATTTTGATATGATATTCATGTTCTTATGAGTTATTGTTAGATCATAGGAATTACTTGCTAAATTGTTTAATGATTAATTCTTGATCAATTATGTGTTTTAATGGAATTCATTATTTGTCCTCAAGTTATGGATTTCCAAAGGTCACTTTCTTTAATGTATATTTAAAACACATAAGTTACATAAAAATGAAGAGTCTTGACTTTTATGAACCATTAACTCATAAGTTATGAAATGAAAACTTTTGAATAGTTTCAAAACTTGCCCTCAAGTTTTGGAATTTGTAAAGTCACACACACTTTAATTCCAACCCATAGGATTTTAAAAGTTAAAATTCAACCCTTATACTATTATAAGATTAATGGTTAATATTTATATATATGTATGAGATCAAGTTGTTTTACCATTAGTAGACCTCATTCACGAAGCCGATCCATAAGGGGGTATAAGATTATTGCCTATAAAATGACAGCTTAATGGGTGTCCACTCTCACCCACCGCTTCTTTGATTGGTGGAGGGTCGTTAGCCGAACGGGTAGGACAATGACTTTAATTCTCATTAAAAAGTATAATGAATATTATAAAGTAACTAAATGTTTTATAAATTCTCAATCTTAGTTACTTTAGGAAAATGTGAAAATTGTGCAAACCCATGAAATTCACAATTTGTACATTACCAAGTCGTTGGTGGAGCATGTGTGGTTAACCGGCACACTAACTTGGTCTAGTAAGGATAACAAAGGGTGACTTAATGTTTATCATAGATCGGTGGAGCGTGTGTGGTTAACCGGCACATCGATTAGGTGATAATATTAAGGGTACCAAGTAAATTTGCATGGTTATTCACACCTTGTTTTGTGATCCTCGGCATCCTAGTCACAAAACTTGAAGGGCACAATCGAGATTGAAACATGCCATTGAAAAGTTCAATGAATCTCAAAAGAATCTAGGAATTTCAAAAATAATTAAACCTAATAATTCATTTCGTTTTCATGGTGGAAATTGGTGAATCGTCATTCACCTACCTTCAAATATGTTATAGCTTAGATTACGGCATCCCTCTTCTAAGTTATAATATATTGTGTTGGGTCCTAGCCTTAATATTACAATTGGGTGTCTGATTAAGGGCTTTATATATCTAATCTAAACTTGTCTTTATTCTTTTCAGATGTCTTCCAACAATGCTTCGGATTCTAACCGTACCGGCTCCTTCTCTCTCATGAACCTTTGTGGGAGAGTCATCTTTGATGGTTCCAACTTTATGGATTTGATCCAGAACATCAGGATGGTCACTCGTTACGAGGACAAGGAATATGTCCTCGACAGGGAGCTTAAGGAACTCGAGGAAACTACTGCTACTCCCGAGGAGATCGCTGAATACATGACACATGAGAGAGATGCCACCAAAGTGTCATGCATCATGATGGCCATGATGACAGCCGAACTCCAAAAGTCCTATGAGGACTATTACCCTTTTGAGATGCACCAAGACTTGATGGAAAGGTACCATCAGAGTGCTCGTCAAGAGCGGTATGGCATAATCACCTCCATGATAACAACCCGAATGAAGGATGGTGAACCCATCACGGGCCACGTACAGAAAATGAAAAGGTATAAGGACCGTTTGCAGAAATTGAATGTGTACTTCCCTGAGGAGTTGGCAATTGACATCATTTTGCACTCCCTACCCTCGTGTTATGATCAATTCCGCATGACATACCACATGAACAAGGAGGAAGTTACACTCAGCAAGCTTCAAGGACTTATGAAGACCGCCGAAAGTAGTCTTAAAGGTAAGACGGTTGTTACTACTCCTACTCCTACAACTACCCATGTTTTGGCTATCGGGCAAGGAAAAGGGAAGAAGAGGAAGACCCGTTCGAATGGTACCAAAGGAAAGTCTCTTGATGGCTCCTCATCAGGTGGAAACAAAGGTGGTTCTGCTACTCCTTCTGCCATCCCTAAGGATGCTGATTGCTTCTATGGCCAGAATAAGGGGCACTAGAAGCGAAACCATCCCATGCAGGTATTTACACTATATTGTCTAATAACTCATCATATTCTTACTCTTGGGTCCTTGATAAAGGCTGTGGTATTCACATATGTTGTGATTTGCAGGGCCTAAGAAGAAGTGAGGACGTGGAGCACGGGAAGATAAACTTAATCATGCGGAATAGGAAGGCTTCACATGTTACCAAGATTGTAGTTTATACTTTGTTTCTAAGTAGTGGGTTAAAGTTAGATTTGAATAAATGTGTTTACTCGTCTGAAATGGAGAGGAATATTATTTCCTTTTATGGTTTGTACAAACAAGGATTTACCTTTTCTTTTGATAATGAAGTTGGTGGTATTAATGCTTTCTTTAATAATGTTCTTGGAGTCAGTTGACCTAAAGTCAGATGATAGTTGTGAATCTTGTTTGCTTGGGAAAATGACAAAATCACCCTTCACTGATACTTGTGAAAGGGGTGAGGGTTTGTTGGACCTTATACATACTAATGTATGTGGACCCTTCAAAACCGTCACAAGGGATGCTAATCGTTATTATCTGACTTTTACTGATGATTATAGTAGATATGGTTATGTCTACTTAATCAAGCATAAGTCAGAGACTTTTGAAAGGTTTAAAGAGTTTAAACCAGAAGTAGAAAATCAATTGGGCAGGAACGTTAAGATGCTTCGATCCGATCGAGGCGGTGAGTATCTTAGCACAGAGTTCCTCGACTATCTTAAGGAGTGTGGGATTGTCTCACAATTGACACCTCCCAGGACACCACAACTGAATGGTGTGGATGAGAGGCGTAATCGGACCTTGTTGGACATGGTTCGCTCCATGATGAGTCGAGCTTCGCTACCAATCTCTTTTTGGGGGGGTATGTCTTAGAAACTGCCGCCCATATCCTTAATCTAGTCCCTACAAATAAGGTTGCCAAAACACCACATGAGATGTGGACTGGGAAAGTTCCCAACTTAGACCAAAGCAAAATTTCGGGTTGCGAGGCTTTTGTGAGGCGCGAGACTCACGATAAGCTCGAACCTCGAAGCGAGAGGTGTATTTTCATCGACTGCCCACAAAAATCCTTTGCTTACCTCTTCTACAGAACCAGTAAGAATGTGGTATTTGTAGCAAGGAGAGGGGTCTTTCATGAAAGGGAGTTCATGAGCCAAGGAAACAGTGGGAGGCAAATTGACCTTGAAGAACTTCAAGAGTCAAGTGGTGAAGGCACCTCCAACCCTAGCAATCAACCTGAGGAGGAAACTCCTGTTGATCCAATTGACGGGTATGTACCTCTGAGGCGTTTCACGAGAGTTAGGAATGCACCTGAGCATTACTATGGTTTCCATATTACTGTAGAAGGTGATACACTTATCAGTGATAGCACACTGGTAAATCTAGATGAACCTAACAGCTACACGGAAGCCATGGCAGGCCCTGAGGCTGCTAAATGGAAAGAGGCTATGGACAACGACATGGATGGTAATGTACACACTTACAAGGCACGACTGGTTGCAAAGGGCTTTTCTCAAACTCAGGAGTTGATTATGATGAGACCTTTTCACCGGTGGCAAAGATTAAGTCTATTAGGGTTATGTTACCTATTGCTGCATTTCATGACTATGAAATTTGGCAAATGGATGTCAAAACCGCTTTCCTTAATGGGAAGTTGGCTGAGGATGTTTACATGAGTCAGCCAGAGGGTTTTGTCAGTACAGAGCACCAAAAGAGAATGTGTAAGCTTGAGAAATCCATCTATGGATTGAAACAAGCACCTCGCAGATGGAATCTTTGTTTCGATGAGAAAGTCAAAGAGTTTGGTTTTTCGAGAAGTGAAGATGAGTCTTGTGTATATGTCAGAGCTAATGGGAGTATAGTTAGCTTCTTGGTGTTGTATGTGGAGTATACTTTGCAGGAGGTGAAGTCCTGGCTTGGGAAGTGTTTTGCTATGAAGGACCTTGGAGAGGCTGCCTATATCTTAGGGATAAGGATATTAAGAGACAGGAGTAAAAGACTAATTGGACTTAGTCAGAGTACCTACTTGGATAAGGTGTTGAAAAGGTTCAACATGCATAATTCCAAGAAAAGAGAATTACCGATCCAAATCAATGCCAAACTGAGTAAGGCTCAGAGCCCGAGTACGGAGGCTGAGATAGCTGAGATGAGTCGATTACCATATGCTTCCGCTGTTGGTTCGATCATGTATGTTATGACTTGAACCCGCCCTGAGGTGGCCTTCGCTTTGAGCATGGTCAGCAAATATCAGGGGAAGCCTGGCAAGGCTCACTGGACTGCGGTAAATAATATTCTCAAGTACCTGCGGAGGACTAAGGATTGGATCCTTACCCTTGGTGGGAGTGATGACTTGAGAGTAGTAAGGTATAGTGATGCTAGCTTTCAAACTGATAGGGATAACTTCTGCTCTCTGTCGAGCTAGGTCTTTACTCTAAATGGAGGGGCAATCACATGGAAGAGTTTCAGGCAGGAGACGGTAGCTGATTCGACTTGTGAATAAGAGTACATAGCAGCAAGTGAAGCGAAAAAGGAGGCGATATGGCTGGAGAACTTCATCGGAGACCTTGGAGTTGTACCAGCTATTAAGGAGCCTATGGAGATTTTAGTGACAACAATAGTGCGGTTGCCTTAGACATGGAACCGAGAGATCATGGCAGATCGAGAAACATTGATTGAAAATATCACCTCATAAGACATAAGATAGAAGAAGGACTCCTCGTAGAAAAGAGGGTATCATCAGAAGAGAATCCTGCAGATCCCCTTACGAAGGGACTGCCGAGGGTTAGGCATTTACAGCATGCGAGGCACATCGGGCTGAAGGATGATATTAGTTTTACAGATTAGATGGCTATTTCTAAAACTTGTAAAATGTAATCAACATTTGATGATGAATAAAAGGTGTGTTTATTTATGAGTAAGGTGTTACTGTCTTTTGTCAATTATTTACTATTGTTTCAGCTTTGCATGTTTTGACTTCCAGAATAAATTACTTTATTCAAACTTCCACAGTCGGTCATACGTCGGAAGTAGGTATGAATTAAGACTGTCATGAATTAGGCTTGTAGATGACTAAAGGTGTTTAGCCATAGCAATGGTTGCTACAACATTCATGAGTGCTCATAAGTTCTGAGTATTGGAATAAACCCACACTCACTTGCATCACTTCATGGAATTTATCTCGAGTGATCGTGAGACGGTAATATCATATAAGACTTCAAACCTAGAGATATGAGTTGTTGCCTATGAGTTGGTTGTGCATTGATTGCACGAAAACGCATCAGTAACTTGATGTTATAAAACGTGCCTTTGTGTATAATTCAACAAGTAGCAGAAACAAGTATATGATTCGAAGTTTATCTGTTCCTTTTAGTCCTTGGAGGATTAGAAGCGATATCTGGGCCCCTCAATGATTTTGTTTTGACCAAGGTACCGGGCCCGGTCAAAACCTAATTGATGTGTTCAATTTAGTTCTATGTCAAACAAATCGGAAATCGGGAAACAAACTGCTGGACAATAAGTACGACGTTGTTCCATGTATTTATCCGGCTGATATCTTGAGAACACAGGATTATATGATCACTTATCTAAAATGGCGCTTCATAGTTCAACAGAGTTTTAAGAGCTACGATTGTCGGTAGGTTCCTGAAGTAATATAGGCAAATATAGTTATTAGACTTATCCAAGTGGGAGACTATTGGATAAGGTGTCTAAGTCCATAACTTTATTTGGTATATACTTGACCCGACCCGGCATGATCCATTTGGGTTGCACTTCACCCGAACTATTTGTATGGTTAAACCTTTGAGAATTGTATGTTTACGATTTGTTAATATATTATAAGTTAAAATATATTAATATGAAATGATATTATTTAATTAGTATTGATCATAAATTAATTTAGAATTAATTTGGTGATAAAAAAGGTGACTAATTAAATATGGGCTCTTGTATTTTATGTAGTGTGGGCTAATACTCATTTGGAATGGGCTTGGCATGCATGGGAGTCCATGGATAGTCCATGGAGCTTTTAACTCATGGATCCTTGGAAAGGAAGAGTCATGGGTATTAGGGTTTACATGGATGTAACCCTAATCCTCCACACTATATAAAGGAGCTTCTGATGCTTGAAATGGCACTAGTTGTGTGTGTGTAAGAAGGTGGCCGATTTCTAGAAGCAACATACACTCTCATAGTTTTTCCAAAGTTTATGGTGATTTGTGATTTCCATTTGAGGCATCCACACTATTGGTGCTTGGCTCTCAAACTCCACGGAATCATCTCACTATTGAAAGGTATGTAATTCATCTAGCATTTATGTTTAAATTTCCCATGCCATGCTAGATAGGTTATGAACCTTGGAAAAAAACAAATTTGCATGTATTCATAGTAAAACATAGATCCAAGGTTTCTAGGGTTGCATGTACACCATAGGAGTGTTAGGATGCTCAAAACCCTTCAAGTGGGAGTCTAAATGATCTTGAAAAGTTTCAAGAACTAATTAAGGGTAAACCTATTATTAAACACTAGCACACGACTCGAGGTTTGTAACCTATCGTGTTGACACATTTTTGTTTCTGTTCCATTCCAGTTTAAGTCAACTATGCATATGAGTTCTATGAGTTCTCAATTGATTGCATAGAGGCAAGGAATCTTGATCAATGGAAAGTACATTGATAGGTAGGGGCGAGCTACTAAAAGACTTGGAAGCAATGGTGGGACCCTTGATGGCAAGAAATAAAGAATGAACAAGTTCTGTCCATAAGAGTTTGGATTTGTCACAAACATTATGGTTATGACAGATTCACATGGATTGGAACACATACACTATAAAATCTAAGTGTCATAAGGTTTCTCTCCTTCATCAAAATGATTGTGAGGAAACGCTTTCACTAAAAGAGATTTTATGCAGATAGCCATTGTGTAATTTGCATTCTCAAATGCGATTATGATTACGACATCCTTCTTCATAGTTCGAATTGTGAGATTTGGCAATTAGTTTGAACATTCGAGACTTACTGCTGTAAGTTCTAGAATTGTTTAGACACACATGTAAGTTATCTAAGGAAAGGTGTATGAGAAGCTTAGATAAAGGCTTATCGAAACATATCGTATTAGAAATATGAACTTTGGAAGTCAATAAGTATTGCCTTCTAGAAGTCCAATGGTTTTCTGAATACGTATCAAAGCTAGTGGGAGCATAACTGTTATGCTGGTATGGATATAATCATCATGTTAGTGGGGCCATGATTATTATTTTAAGTGTTGCAAGTTAGCAATGTTAATTATAGAAAACAAAAGGTTCACTTTGCAAAGTTGCAGGGGTTGAAAAGTTGTTTTGCTATAATTAAGGGAGAGAATATTATACTTCATTTCAAAATCTAAAAGCTTGGATCGAGATATTTTAATCATATTTAGTCAAAGGACATATATGGATGTTATGTTGAAAAGATTCAACTTAAAAGGATTCTATACATGGGAATATTATAGCAAGGAAGTGGTAAAGTATCACATTTTTCATTATGAATCCTGCCCCATACGCTTCGGTATAGGTTCGATTGCATATGCTGTAATATTTGACTGTTCTAAAATTTTCCAAATGCATAGGGCATAAAGAGGGAAAAAGGACTAGAACCGGTTTTGACTAAAATAATTAAACAACTATCAAGGACAATCTAAGTTTCGCTAAGGATTGGTCGTTTGTGAGCAGTTAGAAGTATAGTAATGAATGGACCATAATGACATTATTATGATTAGATATGATACTCTTAGTAATCAGTTCTCATATGGAAAATATGGAAATGTTTCCATATTGGGAGTTGGACGTTAAGAATTTATGTCTAGATTAGAAACCTTTATGCAAGAAGAATGTTCAAAGGAATGTACTTTGAATGTGAGACTTCATATCTATGGAATTGTCTTGTAACAATCTCCAATAGAACACTTTTTAATTTCGTTGGGAAAGTCTTGGTGACTTTTGTGCAATAAGATTACAAAAGGATCATTGCATAAAATGTTAGAATCTAACATATTCTAGTAGTGGCGAGAATTTTGTGTTCTTACACTAACGATAAGGATTAGGGATTGTGAAATGAGCATCGTTGGAAAAATTTTCAATTGATCTATTTCACAAAGTATGGACCACAGGTAAACAGAGTGTACATGCTTGGAGCATGGGACAACTGTTGTTATTCAATTAATAAGTTGATTACCCGAAACATTGTACAATGAATAATGTGTAATCAATATGGTGACTAAATAAAAGGAGTTTTATTTATACTCAAAAGTTTGGGGCCATATTGGATTCAATTATTCTTGTGTTTCACTTTGCATGTTTTGACTTCCCGAATAATAAGATTATTCGAATATTCCATAGTCGCTCATACTTTGGGAGTAGGTATGAAAGAAGATTGTCATGAATTGGTTTGTAGATTGTCTAAAGTGTATTAGACATAGAAAAAGTTTGATGCAACGTTCATGAGTGCTTATGAATAAGATTTGAGCATTGGATTAAACCCACACTCACTTGGATCGCTTCATGGATTTTATCACAAGTGATTGGTGAGACGATAATATCTTATATTCTTGAAACCAAGACATTTGAGTTGTAATTTACAAGTCGGTTGAACATTGATAATATGTAAACGCACCAGTAACTTGGTGTTATAAAACATATTGTTGTGTGTGATTTGATGAGTAGGTACAAGCGAGCATTGAGTCAAAGTTTATCCG
Organism: Lactuca virosa; assembly: GCF_052849685.1. Taxonomy (NCBI): domain Eukaryota; kingdom Viridiplantae; phylum Streptophyta; class Magnoliopsida; order Asterales; family Asteraceae; genus Lactuca; species Lactuca virosa. Next base: position 274,962,976 of record NC_136426.1, read on the forward strand.
TTCCTTTTACCCAATGTGGGATAAAAGCGATATATGTGGGCCCCTCGATGATTTAGTGATAACACCCTAAGCGCTTGGCCAAGCCGGGACTAAGTTGATGTGTTTAATTGTAGTCTGTTGTCAGTCGTCATAAATCAGAAATCGGGAAACAACCCATGAACAGAGAGTATGATTAAAATCCATGTCTCAGTTAATATGATATTTGGAATGGAGGAATATATGATCCCTTATCTAAAGGACAAGTTACTGATAAGATAAGAGTTCGACAGCGTCTTTGAGAAGCTACGATTGCTAATCGGATTGTACTTGCACTATAATTACTAGACTTATCCAAGTGGGAGACTGTTGGATTAGTGTTTAAGCCCGTAACTATATTGGTATGTACTTGAACCGGTTGTGCATGTTCCTTTTGGGTTGCCTTCACCAAAGCAACTTGTTAGGATGATTTATGAAAAGAAAGGTTATTATGATTTATTAATATATTATAAGAATAATATATTAAAAAGAGAAATCATATTGTTTAATTAATATTAGTTAGGAATTAATAAGAATTAATTTTGTGGCTAAAAGAGATTAATTAAATAAAGGGGACTGATACTGTAATTATAAGATAATTGCATAAATTGGGCTAATGGACTCCATAGAAGTTGGAGTGGACGAAATCTATGGGGAAACCCACTAGAATTCGTCCAATGCCTCTGAGGAGGGAGTCCATGGGCTGCTTAGGGCCTAAGTAATCAGATTAGGGTTTCCTTGTTGAAAACCCTAATATCCTAACTATATAAGGAACCCCTAAGGCCCAAAAAACGTGTGGAAGGAATCCCTAAGGGTTCTTAGACGTTTTGGTGCCTCTCATCCTCTCTCCTCTTCGTCATTTTCTTGCTCTTGGTGTTTGTGAGCCATTAGAGGTGTGACATTTGTGACACTAAGCTTCTTGAATATCGAAGAACTCTTGTAACCATTGAAAGGTAAGATCTAAAGCCTAATTCATATGTTAATTCGATTATTGTATGCTAGATCTAGAGTTTATATGCTTTGGATGATTATTGCATGTTCATTAGACAACCTAGATCTAAAAGCTTTAGGGTTTTGGATGTACACCATAGGATTGTTGTAGTGCTCAAAACCCATCATCAACTATCTGTTCAAGAGTGGCAATAGATTCATCAATCTCCTTAAGCTCTTTGTCAAGGACATACTCTTTTTCCTCGTATCGAATGCCCATGCAGATGTTTCGAATCCAATCATTGAAATTTGATCCATCAAAAATGACCCTCCCACATAAGTTCATGAGGGAGAAAGAGTCAGAAGAGTTTGAGTTTGAAGAAGTGTTTGAAGTAGACATCTGAAAAGAAAGACAAAGTTTATACTAGATAAGGATCCTTAATACAACTCCCAAATGAAATATTAAGGCTAGGACCCAACACAATATTCTACAATTCGGAAGAGGGATGCCGTAATCCAATTGTAAAATATTTGAAGGTAGGTGAATGATGATTTACCAATTTCCACCATGAAAAACAAAATTGAGGATTAAGTTTTAAATGAATTGAAATTCCTACATTCTTTTGAGATTCATTGAACTTTTCAATTGCATGTTTCAATCTCGATTATGCCCTTCAAGTTTGTGACATGGATACCGAGGATCACAAATAAGGTGTGAATAACCATGAAAATGTGCTTGGTACTCTCGATGTCATTTATCACCTAATCAATGTGCCGGTAAACCACACACGCTCCATTGATCTATAAAAAACATCGAGCTACCCTTTACCACCCTTATTAGTCCCTGTTAGTGTGCCGGTTAACCACACTCGCTCCACTCACGACTTGGAAAGGTGCAAAGTGCAATTTCATGGAATAGCACCATTTTCACATTTTCCTAAAGTAACTAAGATTGGGAATTTACAAAAGTTTAGTTACTTTATAATATCATTATACTTTTTAACGAGAATTAATGTCATATCCTACCCGTTCGGCTAACGACCCTCCACCAGTCAAGGAAGCGGTGGGTGAGAGTGGACACCTATTCAATCGCCATTTTATAGCCAATTTCCTTATAACCCCCCCCCCCCCCCCCCCTTATAGACCAGCTTCGTGAATGAGGCCTAGTAACGGTAAGACTGACTGTCTTATATATATATATATATATATATATATATATATATATATATATATATATATATATATATATATATATATATATATAAGTGTTAATCTTTTAATATTATAATAGTATAAGGGGTGAATTTTAAAATTTTAAAATTCTAGGGTTTAGAATCTAATGTTTCATAAATGAGACTTTTTAAGTTCCAAAACTTGAGGACAAGTTTTGAAACTCTTCAAAAACTCTTGAATTTTAGAATTTTAATGTTTCATAAATGAGACCTTTTAAATTCCAAAACTTAATGGTTAGTTTTGTAACTCTTCAAGACCTTTTGAATTCCAAAACTTGATGGAAAGTTTTATAACTCTTCAAAGCCATTTAGATCAAATTTTAAACTAATAAAATAATCATATAATTTATCATTTACCAATTTGACCTAATTTAACTCATATAGCAAGATAATTTCAAATCAAATAATACAAATAATTAGCTTATCATATCAACTAGCAAATATCTTAAAATTTTGACAATTATCTTCTATTTTGGATGAAGATAATCATAACCTTATCATAAAAACGATTTTTATGAGTCAAAAAAGTTTGTGGTAATGATCATCTATTTGGAGTGTTTTCTTGTGACGCTAACCCTAGAATCTTAGTTTTTAACCCTATTTGCAGTCGACATCATCTATTTGGAGTGTTTTCTTGTGACATTTCAATTCCTATTAAACAAACGTGATTCAAGTGAAGAAGAGTTTTATTTTTAAGGATTTTTGTGGTGTAGCGATTGTCTTCTTCTGTCCATCTTGTGCCCTTGTATGCTTTGAACGTCTAGGAGGTAAGAACATATTCATCAACTTATTTTTCTGTTTTAAACAATAGGATTTGGAATTGTTGAGTTTATGCACAAATATGGTATTTTGGCAAAAGTTTGAAATCTGGATAAAATTGTATACCTTTCTTCCAAGGGATTTTAGACTCCATTATGGACCGAATTAGATAAAACTACCAGAAGAAAAAGTTGTGGGAAATTAAGTCTAGTTTCTAGAAAGTCTTGTAACATCCCGTTTGAAGTTTTAGACTTTGTTTTACGCTCAAAACGTTGAACATGGGTCGGGCTGGGAAAATCCTAAAACTCAACAAAGTAGCATGAATTGTAGTCAAGGTTGTGTAATTATTACTCACTTTATATTGGTTATTATGTCTGATCTCAGGGGAGGTCTTGACAACTTCAAATGAGTGCAATACTTGAAGCGAAGGGAGACATTCGTTAGGGTTAAAGTGAGTCATTCTTGTGGTTGTTTAAGTATATATATATATATATATATATATATATATATATATATGAAAATTTTCATGCTTTAGTACAAGTGTTTGATCTAGGATATTGTATGTTGTGTTACAAGCTTATTTTTGTGTGTCGTTTTGGCTGTGAAATCATGATGTTTTGCAGTAACAAACTAAGTAGGGGAGATTTATATGCTAGACACCTTATTATGTTGAATTTGTGCATGAGAAGAGTGGATATGTTAATGCTAGAAGTGAGGATTGTATATGATGTAAAATAAGATGTTGTGCATGCTATGATTCTCTTATAACAAGTTTTGTATGGAATTAGGGAATGCATGCTATAAAGTATGTTGCTAAAAGGTGTATTTTTCTACATGCTTTTGTATGGTGAGATGTGAATTTGATTATATGCTTTTGTAGTATGACATGTAGTGTAATATGACTTAAATTAATAATTTATAATTAAAATACAAGCATTAATACATAAATGTGGAATGGTGAAGTTTGTGTATGACCCATAAGAGTGAACTAAATAATTACAAATTGCTTGAAAAGGTGAATACATATAGTAGGGGTAAAAAGGTAGTAGCCTGAACTTATGTGCGTACCCTATCTAGATATTGTGGGGGAAGAATTTCGTTAACAAAAGTTTAAGCCAAAGCGAAATCGAATGATTTTCTAGATAACCATTTCAAAACATGGTACCAGGCACAACGGTGTACAGGGACTGGAGAGATGCTGGCTACTAGGAGACGTCGGATCAAACATCACGTTTGGGTGGGGTATACCTATGGAAACACTACTACAAAATGAATCTAATGCAACATTTCGAAAGAAACACTTAAAATTTTTTTTGGCTTTGGTTTTAAACCAACGATTTAAAAAAAAAATGTTGCATTATAGTATGTCCAATACTTATTTTAAAATGTTGGAGTTTTTATTCAAAATACCAACATTTAAAGAAGTCTTGTATTTTTTAACATTTAAAACCAACATTTATATAAAAGTGTTGTATTCTCGATTAAAAATACAAATCTTGTTTAAGAGTGTGGTTTTTACATATTTTTTAACTAAAATAATAAAAATAAGTTTATATATCATATTATTAAATATTTTTGTAATTAACTATATTTTCTTATTTTAATATACTAAATATATTAAATTTTTAGATAAACAGAAACATAACTAATTATTTATAGTTGAAAAATATATAACAAATTGACGTTACATATTAATTATGATTAATCTTAATTATATAATTACAAATTAATTAAAATTGTATCATATAAATTTATTTACTTGACTATAAAATTAAAATAGTTATAGAGTACTTGTATATGTATACGAATGTGTACAGTATGTATGTCAAACTAGACGAATGTCCGCGCGTTGTGCAGAAACACATATATAGTTGAAATCTTTACAAATATGTGTTTTTTTAAATATAACAATATCGTTGTTGTTAAATTTGATATAATAATTCGTATACTAAATTGATATAATATATTGATTATTTTGAATTATATGATAATATATACATCTATTATAATTGCATAATCTCAACCGTTCGAATGAGTTCTACACGCGAGTTACTCATGAATAAAATTAAATATAATATATGGTTTAATGTTATTTATAGTTGTTGTTATTTTTAATTAATTTTTTAAAATTTATTTGTTTAACGTTTTAATTTCTATCATTATAATTATTTAAAATATCAAACATTATTTTTTGATTTTAAATGTAACCATATAATCATTTATATAGAATTAGTTTTAACTATTGTTATTGTAAGTTATTTTAAGTTACTTATTTGAAAACTGCTAACGATTATAAAAAGAACTTTAGGAAATATTTTGGTTAAATTGCGATTGTAACTTAGTTTTTGTATTTAGCACTACAACTTATCACTTTTAATTATTCACAAAATATTCATTGGTTTTTTTAGTGGAACTGCAATTTATATTTATGTTGAGACTATAATGATATATTTAAATTAACAATTTAAGTATTTTGTCCAAACTGTTCAAAAGTTGTAGCTTTAAACTGATAATGGTTTACATATAACAACATATTAAATCTAATAAATTAAGTATAATATGTTCAAAGTTAAAGACATAACTTTATAAGTAGAAATAAAGATATTATTTTAATATTGAAATTTAGTTTATTTATGATTACACTTTTAGTTTGATATTTATTTAACCTTATTAACCAACTTATAATCATTATTAGAAAGACACTACAATTTGTCACTTTTAACTATTTACAAATATTCTTTGAGTTGTTTAAGCTAAACTAAAATTTATATTTAAGTTGATCCTTTAATGTTATATTTAAATTTATAATTTAAGTATTTTATACAAATTGTTCAAAAGTTGTAACTTTAAAATGATAATGGTTTACATCCAACCGTATATTAAAACTAATAAATTAAGTATAATATGTTAAAAATTAAAAAACATAACTTTATAAGTAGAAGTAAAGATATTCTTTTAATAATTAAATTTAGTTTATATATGATTAAAATTTAGGTTTGATATTTATTTAATCTTATTACCCAATTTATAATCATTATTAGAAAGAAATTAAAAAGTCATGGGTGTTTTAAATGAATGTTGTGAAAGGAAAAATGCATGAGAGTTTCAAATGAATATGGTGAAAGAAAAAATGCTTCCTTTATAATATAGTATGATATGATATGATGATATGATATGATATAGACGAATCCCCGCGCGTTGCGCAAGAATATATTTATATAGTTTTTTTAACGAAAAACACACACATCGACATAATTATGTAATCCTTCTCCTAATTCTATAAATTTGATTTAATATTTATAAATGAAAAAACAATGTTAATAAATGTGTATAAAACATATATTGATTTCTATATAACGAATAACAAATAGTATAAAAAATAAATATTTGATGATTTTATTGACCATTTTCAGGTTTGTAAGTTGTATATAAATTGTATGTTAATTTATTTATTTAATGAATAACAAATATATGAAAAACATAAATACTACAACTTTTAATAACATAACAACACTACAATGTCTACTATAACATTTGTAATAAAAAACATTATTAAACACTGATAAATCATAGAAAAAGTATATATATATATATACACACACACACACATACACCGAGAGAGAGAGACATATACATACATACACGCTCTTAAAATAATCATATCGCTATTATTAACTTTTAAATAATTATATTTATACGGAGTTGATATAAAAACTCATTATAGCATGTTTGATGTCTTTAAGACATACAACGAAATATTATTAATAACATTAAACTAATTATGAAAAAATAATTATTTTTCCAACAAAAATCCGAATAGTAATAACCATGATGCGGCAAAACACTCTTTTTTTCAACTCTTCATATTTTAATTAAAAATATCTTAAAACACGTGAGAAAACTTATTTATATATTACTAACGGATACTATGTATATAAATGAGAGGAAAATAAAAAGTCACTACCAATTACTAACCATAAATGACAAAAAAATTTGAGTTGTAGTGATTAATAACTTTATATTTGAAATCATAAGTATACACAAATTAGAAAACTCTTTTGTTGTTGTGAAAATTTTAAATTAATTTGATTTAAGTAAATTTCCCGCGTTGCGTAGAATACAATTATATATATATATATATATATATATATATATATATATATATATATATATATATAGACACACACACACATGGAGACACATACATACACGCTATTAAAATAATCACATCGCTATTATTAATTTGGAAATAATTATATTTATACGAACTTGTGTAAGTCCCCAAAAATGCATGATGTATCAATCTGATCCGCTTGATGGTGCGGAATCCTAATCAAGCGGATGAAGCAAGATCAAATGGAGAAGAAGAAGAAGAAGAAGAACTTGATGAATCTATGATGTATTGATGAATATTCAATGATGCTCCATACACATTAGATTCTCACACACACACACTCTTCTTCTCTCTAGTTTCTCTCTCTAGAACACCTTGATTTACACACACACTTGACCGTAAACTCTCTTCCATCTGACATCTACTGACACTGTTTATAGGGAACAGTAGCCGTAAACACGTTTACAACCGTAAACGCCACCCAACCGTAAACCCAAGGTTTTTTTCGGTCCTAGACCGAAAACTACAATTGCCTAGAATCTCCCCCTTGGTTTATAGCTTTCTTTTCTTTTTGACCCAACAAACTCCCCCTAGGATTGTAGCTTGCATTTCTTCTCATTCTTCACTCTGTGAGCTTGGCTTCAGCGTTTATCTTCGATTTCTTCACAGCTTCAAGATGAACAAATCAATCTTCTATGTGGATGACTTCATCTTGAACATTTGGGCTTCTCTTCAAAATTTGACATTGAACGCACGATGGGTGTGGAGGCTTCATGTAGAGATTCTTGAAAATTGGCCCTTTCAGCTTGAGAATCTTCAGAGAGAATATTAGAGAGAACGAATCTTATGGATCACTTCAACAGGTACATAGATAGAAGCAAATTGATTGAGGAGGCTTCAATGCAATCTGTCACATAATCTTCAAGTACAACTTCACCTTGCTTCTGGGGTTGAAATATTGAATGTTGAAATAATAATCTTCATTTCTTGTTCCTTCGAATGAGAATTCTTCAATGATCACGGATGAAGCCTTGGCTCAGAAATTCTCGATACAGTCTCCATAAATCTCATCTACATCTGAATTCACTTTTCAAGACAAAGAAAAATTTGAGATAAAAACAAAACTAAAAGAAAAATTAGTACACAATATTTTTGGATTTTTCATATTTTCTGAAAGAATAAAAGAGAAACAAAAATATTTTTGGATTTTTGATTTTTCTGAAAAAGAAATAAAACAGAAATAAGAATATTTTTGGATTTTTGGTTTTCTGATTTTTGTTTGGTGTTTTTAAATTTTTAATTCTCCCCCTAAATTTGTGCATAGAGGAAAACTATGTACAAATTTAACAAAAACAAAAATAATGACTAAATTTAAAACTTTTGGGATCAAAGTTGTCAAGAAATTTAATATTGTTTATCAGCATACGACTGTATGTTTGGATCTGGTCACTCACCGGTATTGTGGTCCACTTAAACACAAAGGATATTTGACAAATTTGACAGATTATAAGTGACAATTCATTGTGATCTATATTCTTAAATGGATCATTTATCTGACGACGACCAAGGATATTGTTGTCCACTTAAATTCAACAGTGAGATCTACAGACAACCTTTTAAATAGTTCAATTTTAGGTGTCATAGAACGTGTTCCCCGCTTCCTGACATACCCCGGTAATCAAGAGCTTCCAAAGAACTCCTTACTTTAGGCGAGTATTCAATCATTAAGAAAGAAGTCAGATATAAAAGTGCATATGTTGTATCCCAGGTCGGATGTCTTCCAATCACACAGAGGGAACAACATATAACTAACATAGATAGAGGGTTAGAGAGATAGTAGGGTGCATATGTTGTGTCCCAGGTCGGATCTTCCGATTACGCAAAGGGGACAACATATGGCTAACAGATAGAAAGAATTGCATAGATAAGAAGATGCATAGAAATAGAGTTGCATATGTTGCAATACACGTCGGATATATTCCAATCACGCAAAGGAAGCAACATATGATTAACAGAAAGAAAGCAAGATAATAATTTCCTACAGACCTACTTTATCAGAACCCCCAGTCGACGTATCAGTACCGGAATTAAGGACATAAGTCTATACATCAGGGAAATGTTGAGCCACAGCTCTAGATAATTTACTTTTAGTGTATCTCGCAGGTTCCCATGTTTATCTCACTGCTCAATCTACCCAAGCGTCGTATTGTCATTCCAATAAAAACTATCTAAGTTCATATTTTCTAGTCCTTTCATTTGTCAATCAATGTCTAGTCCTTTTGGATCCTTTGTGCATACCAGCACATTGAACACAGAGTCTAAACAATTCGCCTTTAGTGCATTATACGATTTTCAAAATGCCCTTTAGCACTAAGCTTCATATCACTTCCCAAACAATACCTACAAACCAAAAACTATAAGAAAATAAAAGATTGTCTTCAAAACGAATCACTGTAAGAGAAAAATCAGGAGTATCGAGAAGAAAAAATTCAAACCGTAATTTACCAATGACTGATTTGAGAGCTGCACACATAATTCAATCTCAAAACGATTCCGAAAATTCTTCACATCGTTAAGCACAAACCCCATTTGTGATCCTTTCCTTTCTTCCCTTCCCGTAAAGGACACATACTCACAAAACAAAGTTCTGAGTGTTGTACAGTTGAGAGATGCCTCCTATCATGTGCCTGGAACAACCACCATCAACAAACCAAAGTATGATGATATGCCTCCATAGCTGTTCCGACACAGATCGGGATCTGTTGGTCTTTGGAACCCAGTCCATTTTGAAACTGGGTTGACCTTTTTCATCCATGCAGGCTACTCTCTCCCAATACATATCCTGCTTATCACATACAGAAAGTAAAGAAATGTTAGATTCATTAGAATATTTTGGAGAGTGAACCTTCGGAACCCATCTATAGTCGGGTTTAACCCATTTCTTGTTCGATCGGTTGGGTGCCTTATTGTCACACCCCAAACCGGAACGGCGGAAACGTTCGGGGGCGGAGGACGTCATTGTTGGGTTTTGAGCATTCTAACACTCCTATGGAGTACATGCAACCCTAGAAACCTTGGATCTATGTTTTCTCTATTATACATGCAAATATTGATTTTTACAAGGTTTCATCCTATCAAGCATATATTGAGGTATATGTAATATAAAACTAGTAGAATGACATACCTTTTTCTTGTTGCTTGATTCCTTAAGACCTTGTGAGCCTAGCACCCCAAGTGTGATGCCTCAAATGTTTCACACAACACCAAAACTCTTGGAATAACTTGAGAATAGAACACTTGTATCACAAATTCGGCTAGCCCTCGCCCTTTTTGTCTAAGTGCCGATTTTGCTCCATATGAGGCTCCTTATATAGTGTCATGCAATTAGGGTTACACCATGCAAACCCTAATGTGCATGACCTTTCACTTACTCCATGATCCATGGTTTTTAAGCTCCATGGAGCACCCTATGGGTTTTAGCCCAATCTTATGAACCATGGATCATAATCCCATTATATAAGAATGAATGATTTACACAATCAATCCTCATAAATTTAAATAATCTCCTTTTGATCACAAAATTAATTCCAAATTAGATCTTGATAAATACTAATTAAATAATATGGTTTCATATTAATATATTAGAACTTATAATATATTAATAAATCATAAGTGTCCTTTTTTCTCATTTTTTCTATCCAATTGTTGTGATGCCATGCAACCCAAATGGACCATGCCAAGTCGGGTCAAGTACATACCAAATATAGTTATGGACTTAGACACTATATCGAACAGTCTCCCACTTGGATAAGTCTAATAACTATAGTTATAGGTTTGACTTCAGGATCCGACCAGCAATCGTAGCTCTTTCAATGTCTCGCGGAACTAGGATGATGCGCCATTTAAGATAAGTGATCATACAATCCTTTGTTCTCAAGATATCAGCTGGACAAATACATGGAACACCGTCATATTTATTGTCTAGCAGTTTCTTTCCCGATTTCCGATTTGTTTGACATAGAACTTAATCGAACACATCAATTTAGTTCTGACCGGGCCCGACACATAAGTCAAAACAAAAGCATCGAGGGGCCCAAGATATCGCTTCTAATCCTCCAAGTACTAGAAGGAACAGATAAGCTTCGACTCATATGCTTGTAGTAACTATTCATCAAATTGTACACAACAACACGTTTTATAGCATCAAGTTACTGATGCAGTTGCTTACTATCAATGTACAACCAACTCACAGTTCAACAACTCATATATCTTGGCTTGAAGACTCATATGATATTACCGTCTCACGATCACTCAATATGAATTCCATGAAGTGATACAAATGAGCATGGGTTGAATCCAATACTCAGACCTTATGAGCACTCATGAATGTTGCAGCAACCATTGCTATGTCTAATACAATTTAGACAAATCTACAAACCCAATTCATGACAGTCTTATTTCAATACCTACTTCCAAAGTATGATTGACTGTGGATGGTTTGAATAATAAAATTATTCTAGGAGTCAAAACATGCAAAATGAAACAATAGTAAATGATTGACACAAGACAGTACCATACTAGTAAATAAAAAAACACCTTTTATTTAAACATCAAATGTCAATTACATTTCAACTATTACAAGTTTCGAAAGCTATCTAACTAGTAAAACTAATACCATCCTTCAGCCCGATGTACCTGGCATGCTGTATATGCTTAACCCTACTCAGTCCCTTCGTGAGGGGATCTGCTGGGTTTTCATTTGATGATACCCTCTTTGCCACAAGGATTCCTTCTACTATACGATGTCTAATGAAATGGTATTTTATGTTGATGTGCCTAGATCTACCATGATCCCTTGGTTCCTTGGCTAAGGCAACTGCACTCTCGCTATCACAGAAAATCTCTATGGGCTCCTTTATTGCTGGTACAACTCCAAGGTCTCCAATGAAGTTCTTCAGCCACATCTCATCCTTTTCCGCCTCGCTTGCTGCTATGTACTCTGATTCGCAAGTAGAATAAGCTACTGTCTCCTGCTTGTAACTTTTCCAACTAATTGCTCCTTCATTCATGGTAAAGACCCAGCCCGACTAAGAGCGGAAATTATCTCTATCAGTCTGAAAGCTGGTGTCGCTATACCCCACCACTCTCAAGTCATCACTCCAACGGAGTGTAAAGACCCAGTCCTTAGTCCTCCGCAGGTACTTGAGAATGTTCTTCACCGCAGTCCAGTGAGCCTTGCCAGGGTTCCCTTGATATCTGCTGACCATGCTCAAGGCAAAGGCCACATCAAGGCGAGTACAAGTTATAGCATACATGATTGAGCCCACAGTGGAAGCATATGGTACATGACTCATCTCAGCTATCTCAGCCTCTGTACTCGGACTCTGAGTCTTACTCAGCTTGGCGTTACTCTGGATCGGTAAGTCTCCTTTCTTGGAATCCGGCATGTTTGAACCTTTTCAGCATCTTATCCAAGTAGGTACTCCGACTAAGTCCAATTAGTCTCTTACTCCTCTCTCTCAATATCCTTATCCCTAAGATATAGGTAGCTTCTCCAAGGTCCTTCATAGCGAAAAACTTCCCAAGCCAGGACTTTACCTCCTGCAAGGTTGGGATGTCATTTCCTATGAGTAGTATGTCATCCATATACAATACCAAGAAGCTAACTATGCTCCCACTAGCTTTGACATATACACAGGACTCATCTTCGCTTCTCGAAAAGCCAAACTCTTTGACTTTCTCATCGAAACAAAGATTCCATCGGCGAGATGCTTGTTTTAATACATAGATGGATTTCTCAAACTTACACACTCTATCAGGGTACTTGGCATCGAAAAAACCCTCTGGCTGATTCATGTAAACATCCTCAGCCAACTTTCCATTAAGGAAGGCGGTTTTGACATCCATTTGCCGTATCTCACATTCATGAAATGCAGCGATGGCTAGCACAACCCTAATAGATTTAATCTTCGCTACTGGTGACAAAGTCTCATCATAGTCAACTCCTGGAGTTTGAGTAAAGCCTTTCGCAACCAGTCGCGCTTTGTAGGTGTGTACCTTCCCATCCATGTCGGTCTTCTTCTTGAAGATCCATTTGCACCCGACTGTCTTATGACCCGGTACATTGTCAACCAAGTTCCAAACTTGATTGTCATACATGGATTGGATCTCGCTGTCCATAGGCTCTTTCCATTTAACAGACTTGGGGCCTGCCATGGATTCCCTATAGTTGTTAGGTTCGTCCAGATTTACCAATGTACTATCACTAATAAATGTATCACCTTCCGCAGTAATATGGAAACCATAATAATGCTCAGGTTCATTCCTAACTCTAGTGGAACGTCTTAGAGGTACGGGCTCGTCAGTTGATTCAACAGGAGTTTCCTCCTCAGGTTGATTGCTAGGGTTTGAGGTTCCTTCACCGCTTGACTCTTGAAGCTCTTCTAGGTCAATTTGCCTCCCACTGTTTCCTTGGCATATGAACTCTCTCTCACGAAAGACTCCTCTCCTTGCCACAAAGACCACATTATCACTGAGTTTGTAGAAAAGGTAACCAAAGGATTTTATTGGGTATCCGATGAAAATACACCTCTCACTTCGAGGTTCAAGCTTGTCGTGAGACTCGCGCCTCACGAAAGCCTTGCAACCCCAAATATTGATGTGGTCCAAAGTGGGAACTTTCCCAGTCCATATCTCGTGAGGTGTTTTGGCAACCTTTTTAGTAGGGACTAGATTAAGGATATGGGCGGCAGTCTCTAAGGCATACCCCCAGAATAAGATTGGTAACGAAGCTCGACTCATCATGGAACGAACCATGTCCAACAAGGTTCGATTGCGCCTCTCAGCCACACCATTCAGCCGTGGTGTCCTAAGAGGTGTCAATTGTGAAAGAATTCCACATTCCTTAAGATAGTCAAGGAACTCGATGCTAAGATACTCACTACCCCGATCGGATCGGAGCATCTTGATCTTCCTTCTCAGGTGATTCTCCACTTCCTGCTTAAACACTTTGAACTTTTCAAAGGTTTCTGACTTATGCTTGATTAAGTAGATATAACCATATCTGCTGTAATCATCAGTAAAAGTCACATAGAAGCGGTTAGCATCTCTTGTGGCGGTTCTGAAGGGTCCACACACATCAGTCTGTATGAGGTCCAACAAACCATCACCCATGGTACAAGTACCAGTGAAGGGTGACTTTGTCATTTTTCCAAGTAAACAAGATTCGCAACTATCATCTGATTTTAGGTCAAATGATTCCAAAACTCCAGCCTTTTGGAGTTGGCCTATGCGCTTCTTGTTAACATGTCCAAGACGACAATGCCACAAAGATGCTTTATCCAAACTAATGGAAGAATCAATATGTAATACATTATTTCCTAAGTTGTCTACAATCGACACAGTTTCATATACATCATCACAAGGTAATGCTTTAAAATAAAATAAACCATTATAAAAAGCATAAATAGCACCAATCTTATTATCAAATTAAAAGGTAAATCCTTGCTTGTACAAACTATGAAAGGAAATAATATTTTTTGCCATTTCAGACGAGTAACAACATTTATTCAAATCTAATGTTAACCCATTACTAAGCAATAAAGAATAAACTCAAAGTCTTGGTAACAGGTGATGCTTTCCTATTGCCCATGATTATGTTTATCTTCCCGTGCTCCACTTCTTCACTTCTTCTTAGGCCCTGCAAATCAGAACAAATGTGAATACCACAACCTCTATCAAGAACCCAAGACTTAGTACGCGATGAGTTATTAGACAATATAGTGTAAATACCTGCATGGGTCGGTTTTACTTTCCCATCCCTAACATCCTGCAAGTATTTGGGGCCGCTTCACTTCCAGTGCCCTTTTTCCTGACAGTAAAAGCATTGTGCTTCCTTTGGGTTTGAAGAAGGAGTGATGGGACCACCTTTGGTTCCACTTGAAGAGGAGCCATCAAGAGACTTTCCCTTGGTACCCTTCGAAGGGGTTTTCCTCTTCTTCCCCTTACCTTGCCCGATTGCCAGAACAGGGGTAGTATTAGGAGTAGAAGTAGCAACCGACTTACCTTTGAGACCACTTTCAGTGGTCCTCAAAAGTCCTTTAAGTTTGCTAAGTGTGACCTCCTCTTTGTTCATATGATAAGTCATGCGAAATTGATCATAACTTGGAGGTAAGGAGTGTAGAATGATATCAATATCCATCTCCTCAGGAAAGTCCACATTTAGCTTTAGCAACCGGTCCACGAACCTTTGCATTTTCTGCAAGTGGCCGGTGATGGGTTCACCATCCTTCATCTTGGCTGTTATCATGGAAGATATGATTTCATACCTCTCTTGACGAGCACTCTGATGGTACCTTTCCATCAGGTCTTAGTGCATCTCAAAAGGGTAGAAATCTTCATAGGATTTCTAGAGTTCTGCTGACATGGTAGCCAACATGATGAAAGACACCCTAATGGCATCTTTCTCATGGGTAGTGTACTCAGCAATCTCCTTAGGAGTAGCAGACGACTCATCAATAACCTTCAGTTCCTTATCATGTACATAATCCTAGCCCTCATAGCGAGTAATCATCTTGATGTTCCTAATCCAATCATTGAAATTAGTTCCATCAAAAGTGAGTTTCCCACACAAGTTCATGAGGGAAAAGGAGCCTGTTGGGTTTGAGCCAGTGGCAGTGTTGGAAGACATCTGAAAAGAAAGAAAGACAAGTTTAGATTAGATAAAGAATCCTTAATAAGTCACCCAAATGAAATATTAAGGCTAGGACCCAACACAATATCTTATAACTTGGAAGATAGATGCCGTAATCCAAGCTACAAAATATTTGAAGGTAGGTAAATGATGATTTACCAATTTCCACCATGAAAAACAGAATAAATTATTAAAGTTTAATTGGATTGAAACTCCTAGATCTTTAGAGATTCATTGAACAATTCAATGGCATGTTTAAATCTCGATTGTGCACTTCAAGTTTGTGATTGGGATGCCGAGGATCACAAAACAAGGTGTGAATAACCATGCAAATTAACTTGGCACTCTTAATTTTATCACATAATCAATGTGCCGGTTAATCACACGTGCTCCACCGATCTATGATAAACCTTAAGCCACCCTTTGCTACCCTTTTTAAGTCCAAGTTGGTGTGCCGATTACCCAAACACGCTCCACTAACGACTTAGCAAGGTGCAAAGTGTAATTTCATGGGTTAGCACCTATTTCACATTTTCCAAAAGTAACTAAGATTGGGAATTAATAAAGGTTTAGTTACTTTATATTTATCATTATACTTTTAATGAGAAATATAGTCTTTGTCCTACCCGTTCGGCTAACGACCCTCCACCAGTCAAGAAAGCGGTGGGTGAGAGAGGACACCCATTAAGCTGCCATTTTATAGGCAACAACCTTATACTCCCTTATAGAACGGCTTCGTGAATGAGGCCTACTAACGGTAAGACTGACTTGATCTTATATATATATATATATATATATATATATATATATATATATATATATATATATATATATATATATATATCTATATATATATATATATATATATATATATATATATATATATATTTAACTTATAATATTATAAAGTATAAGGGTTGAATTTTAACCTTTTGAAATTCTAGGGATTCGGAATTAAAGTTTTCTAAGTGGCTTTACAAATTCCAAAATTTGAGGGCAAATTTTGAAACTATTCAAAACCTTTCATTTCTATAACTTATGAGTTTAATGACTCATAAAATGAAGACTCTTCATTTTATAACCTATGAGTTTTATTTAATGGCTCTTTAAGGAAAAAGACTGTTGGTTATCCATAACTTGAGGACAAGTTATGGACTACATTAAAACAAAAACATCATGGATTTAATTAATCATAATAATCAAACAAGCAAGCATGATTGTATTCAAACTCATAGAAGCAAGACAATTCATATCATCAAAGTTCAAGACATTAGCATAATCATATTAATTCAATTCTTGAAATTATGACAATTACCTTGTAATTAGATTAGGATAATCATTACTATATCATAAAAAACAGTTTAAATGATTGAAAACAGTTACATGTAATGATCCTAACCCAATTCTGGCCAAAAAAAACTCGAACAACATGTTGTCTGTTCATCAGACTCGCCGAGTGCAAGAATAGACTCGTCGAGTCCATGAATAAACCCATCAACTCGGCGAGTTGATCTGTCAGACATCATTCCAGCTTTGCAAAATCACATATAAACAACAATATAACAGAAAACTAGCCTAGGCTTTGATACCACTGTTGGGTTTTGAGCATTCTAACACTCCTATGGTGTACATGCAACCCTAGAAACCTTGGATCTATGTTTTCTCTATTATACATGAAAATATTGATTTTTCCAAGGTTTCATCCTATCTAGCATATCTTGAGGTATATGTAATATAAAACTATTAGAATGACATACCTTTTTCTTGTTTCTTGATTCCTTAAGACCTTGTGAGCCTAGCACCCCAAGTGTGATGCCTCCAATGTTTCACACAACACCAAAACTCTTAGAATAACTTGAGAATAGAACACTTGTTTCACAAATTCGGCTATCCCTCTCCCTTTTTGTCTAAGTGCCAATTTTGCTCCATATGAGGCTCCTTATATAGTGTCATGCAATTAGGGTTACACCATGCAAACCCTAATGTGCATGACCTTTCACTTACTCCATGATCCTTGGGTTTTAACCTCCATGGAGCATCCATGGAGCACCCTATGGATTTTTTGCCCAATCTTATGAACCATGGATCATAAGCCCATTATATAAGAATGAATGATTTACACAATTAATCCTCATACATTTAAATAGTCTTCTTTTGATCACAAAATTAATTCCAAATTAATTCTTGATCAATACTAATTAAATAATATGATTTCATATTAATATATTAGAACTTATAATATATTAATAAATCATAAGTGTCCTTTTTTCTCATTTGGTCTATCCAATTGTTGTGATGCCATGCAACCCAAATGGACCACGCCAAGTCGGGTCAAGTACATACCAAATATAGTTATGGATTTAGACACTATATCCAACAGTGATGCCAAGTATCACATCACATGCATTATAGTAATCAAAGTGCAATAACCATTGCATTAATAATGTATAAGTTTTTACATGAGTGCTCAAACATTATATATTCAACATTAAAGTAGATATAGTAAAAGACAAAAGACGCAACACGGTGCTAGGCTATCTTCTCAAAAGCTCCGAAAGTGTACCTGTCTACTGGATTCATGAGAATACAAGTTATTTTGAAAAAGAGGAACATTATTTAAGATGGTGAGTTCAGAAGCATGATTAATACTCAAATCCGTTTTCTTGTTATTTGATAAAGTAAACACATTTTCCCCCAAAAAATCCTATATTTTCTGATGTATTATACGGTAAGCGAAAGAGTGAAATTTTCTATCTTCTTAAGTGGTATTCTGTATTATAGTTTACATAAAACCATAAAGAAAAGGCGTTTTCCAATATGAAAATAGTATTCTGTATTTATACTTTTATAATACTGTGTTATAGTTTTATAAAGATAAAACTCTGTGCAGTTTTATTCAATATCAAAATGTGAGTTATCATAACCATACTTGGTGACCAAGGATCACCTGAACACGACGTTCTTCAAGCGTCGCAATAGGTAGGAAATTTGTCACCACATGTCTCCCGACCTAGCTGTTGCAAGCACCTCTGGTGCGGGATTGTCAGTCCCATATAGATCTATACACAAGTTTCGCGCTCTCCCTCAAGGAGACTCTAGTTATAATTTCAGGACTTGCGGGATACTTATAAAAGTATATGAAGGTTACCTCAGAAATGCTATATTGATGATTATGTATAGAATATTGACAAGTTACTAGGTAATAAATACTCAGTAGGTCAGTTTATATATAAGATATAGTTTATATGGTTATTTTCTGATTGATGTTTTCTAAAGAATGTTTTCTACTCGTTTTCTGTTAAGTACCAATGAATGAGTTCTCTAAACTATACCTATTATAGTTTAACAATTGGTAAGAGTCGGTTATACTGTTATTCCATGAAGTTCACTGATTGTACCAAATAATACAAAACAGTTTGAAACTCCATTTATATTTATATAAATGTAATATTTATATAAATGTAATATTTATATAATTGTGATTAATTAGACCTTCGATTAGATAAGTTTACCCCAGGCCCACAACCAAACAAGGAACAGGAAATGGGGTCAAATTATATATTCTAAATCTTTTGAATCCAAATTATATAATTTACACATATATAAATATGTAATTTTTTATAGCTATAACAATTTAAAAATTAAAAGACATTTAAAAACATTTTTGATATTAACATAATTTTCATTGTGTTTCACCTGTATTCCCCTCCCCCCCTAGAACAGTTTAAAATCATTAAAGTATAGGGGTATGAACACACCTTATGTGGGTGATTCAACTGAAGATTCGATATCGGATGATAAGTTTCACGAGTGAAGTCCCGAGGAACAAACGAGTCCTATTTAGCATATTAAGATATATATATATATATATACATATATATATATATATATATATATATATATATATATATATATATATATATATATATATACATTTAGTGAATCTAACCTCAAAAGTGTAAAAGAAACAATCTATGGTGTAAGAAATACTTACACAAGAATTGTTAGAATAGAAAATGGGAGGCTGAAAGGAGTTCACGGCCCAAAGATCTTGAAGATCTTGAGTTCAAGGCACATCTGGGTGTTCACGGCCCAAGAACAACTTGTGTTCTTGAGTTTACGGCCCAGCTAGCTTGAAGAATGATGAACATTTGAAGTTCTAACTCGATTCTATGTTGAATCCAAGAAGATTTCACAAGAAAATCAAGGAAAGAAGGCGTTTCTCTTGGTCTAGAGGAGAGATGAGGGTGTTTTGCTGCTGATACTTGAGAGAGAATGGATGAGTTCACGGCCAGAAGTGACAAAATGAAGATAAAATCGATCAAACACACACACACATATATATATATATATATATATATATATATATATATATATATATATATATATATATATATATGGAGGAGTTCACGGCCGAAGAGTTCACTACCGAGGGTTCACGGCCGAGGGTTCACAGCTCCGAAGACTGTTCACGGCCGAAGCCTCGTTCACGGCCGCAAACCGAAGCGAGTTCACGGATCGGATGTACAAGGCTGCAAGGTGTTCTTGGTTCAACATGATTTCACTTCTTAATCACACAACTCTTTTGATAAGAGGTTGATACACTTAAAACCCATTAATCTAGCCATATAAGATAATAAAAGAAATGAGTTTGACCTTTACACGATACGTTTGACTTTTACTAGAATAAAATTTTTGGGTTGTCACATCATCCCCCGTTAAAGGGAATTTCGTCCAGAAATTAAGTCTAAGGTATACAAATGGAATAAAGGAAAAGAGGTGGATACTTATGTTTCTGATGATCCTCACGCTCCCAACTGAATTTGGGTCCTCGTTATGCACTTAAGCGGACCCTCACTAACGGGATAGGGATTTGATTAGTGCTATTGACTTTGCTGACTAGGATTTCTACGGATTCTTCCACAATGTTGAGGCTCTCGTTTACCTCGATCTAATCGAGTGGGATAACAAAATTCTCGTCGGAACAAACACTTTTCAAGTTAAAGACGTGGAAAGTAGGGTGTATGTTATTGAATTCTCGAGGTAGTCAGGGTCTATAAGCTACTGGATCAAATCCAGTAAGAATCTCGAATGGTACTATGTACCTTGGATTTAGTATTCCATGCTTTCTGAAGCGTATCATGCCCTTCCAAGGTGAGACCATCACATGACGTGGTCACCAACCTGGATTTCCAAGGGTTTCCTCCGATTGAAGGCTTAGCTTTTCTGTCTGACTCTGGAAGCTTTATGTCGCTCTCGGATTCGTACTATCTTCTCGGACACACGTTCTAGTTAGCTTTTCTATTTTGCATGTTTCCTTCAATTTGCAGGAAGTGTGCAGATTTGGTTAATCTGTCGACGATCACCCAAAATGGTATCAACTCCACCTGTTGCCTTGGGTAACTTGATTATGAAGCCCATTGCAATCTACTACCACTTCCACTAAGGTATCTCTAGTTGTTATAGTAAGCCTGCGGGCTTTTGCTCTGAAGTTCATGATAAGACTCATACTTGGCTCATCCACCATTACCTCGTGTATACAATTCGTATATATTTAGATTGACAAAACGTTCGGATGGGTGGCTGTGCCCCAAGTCCACAACCAAACAAAGAACAGGAGATATGGCGGAATCACACATCCTAAATCTTGTTGAGTCTAAATTATATACCACTCTCGCGTATAAACTTAGCAGCAATAGATTAACCTTATGAGTTCTTAGGCTCTATTCTCGAACTTGACTTGCGGCACAAGTGATCTCCCTATGACATCTATTGGGGATACTTCGGGTGGGTACTGACTTCTGAGACTTCTTTGGTGCTTTTCGCTTCAAGTTTCCTATCTACTGAGTAGACTAGAAGGGCGTGGTACCCCTCGCATGGGTACTTCTGAAATTTCGAAGCGAAAGACGATATAAGGGTTTGCATTATGGATTGAAAGAATTTCATTTGACGTTTGATCAAGGGAAAAGTCCTTTTACACAGCATAGGGATTTTTGCATGGTGAGGACCAAGCCAAACCATGTCGGATGATGATGTCGGAACTTCTCGACGTAATAGATATTAAGTCGATTTGGAAGAAAAGATTATCAGGACGATGTGCTAATTTATGCACATATGTTTTCAGTGCTTTCGGTTTTGTCCTTGGTATTATTACCACGGACTTTCTGATCTGAAATTAACGAGAACTAACAATACGCGGGTTCTGATAATTTGAAATAATGAACTTTCATGAAATGATCCCTACTAGGTCTCTCTATAACCGCTTGGTGTATACAAGTCATGTATAATTAAGATTGGAATGACAGTTGACGGAGTGACCTTGCCCTAAATCCAAAACCAAACAAGGAATAAGAAATGAGGCGAAATGACCCACTCTAAGTCTACAAATCTTAATTATAAATGACTCTAATGTATACACTAAGCCATCATATCTTACCTGTTAGGGTTCCGAATTTTATATGAGTGTTGTGATTTGGTTCGAACGAGAGAGTATGTATAATTATGATTAATTATTGGGATTTGGAAGCGTACCAAAAATCTAGCAAGGTTCTTTGATTTCTCCCCGTGCTCTAGGGTCAAACTCCTGCTCCCCCGTTATTCTTCTCTGTTGGACAGTCCCTCTTGAAATGTACTATTTCACCATAAAGGTGGCATATGGGACTGTTTCCCACATTGGTGGTTGAAGTAAGGTACTCAGTCGGAATCCTACAGGAACGGGCAGTGTGCCCCTTCATGTTGTATCTAATGCAATGCTGCGCTCGGTAGACTCCATAATGATGGTAATTGCACTTGCTGCAGTGTGGGAGGTTTCCTAAGTACGATGTGGTCGGTGTTGAGATAGCAGGGCCGATGGAGTTATTGTCTGCCCTTCGATAGGTCCTTGAGTGGAACAACTCCCTTTCTCGTTCTCGAACTTTCTTTTCAGGATATTAGGTTTGAGGTTTGGAGTGTCTTTACAAGTAGGCGCTCGTTGCTGAAATTGGTTATCACTACGATCGGGATTGTCGATAACATTTCTACTAACATTTGCGTTGTTAGCATTAAGGTGAGCCATGACAGCTGCTACGGCTGCTGTGACTGCAGCTTGAAATGTAGCTGAATCTATCTGAAGGATTGGTGTTTTGCCGGTAGGTTGGTTACATTTCTTCGGAGGCATGATTCTGTTACACGATGAGAAAAAGAGCTCGTGAGCAACGATGGTTGTCTCTAGATGTATTCTAATTATTTATATATACATATACATTTTTCATTTTGTTATACCGTTCTCAATATTTCGAACTACATCCCTATGATGCATTCCTAGTAAAGGGAAGAAGTAAGTTTTTAGAATGGTTACAAACCGAGTGTCGTCCGAACTAAGTTATCTTTGGTTGGTGGATATCATGTTCCAACTTTCAAAAAGATTTGAAAACAATTCATAACAGAGTCTACATGGAATAGACTTATGAATTTTAGAAATAATCACTCTCAATTGATATTTCGTAATTCGATTACTGGTATTAGTCGTGACGGGAAAATGTGATAAGCTTAATACCTAACGTGAGTAGTATAATCACTAACTCACTAGGTTGTATTAATTTATTAGTTATTAATGTGACGAGATAAGAACTCAAACACTTGGCATGAATCACGCGTGGTTTTCCTCTGTTCTCTGTTCTACTTTGGGCGGTAATGATTTGTTCTCTCCTGGTATCTATATGGTGTCCTTCTCCTACGTAGGTATATTGAATTCCTATGCCGTCATACTTCAGGTTTTGGCACTGATCCCCATTAACTCTTCTATTGATTGTTGGGGTAGTTACATCTATCTAAGTGGTTTATACGAGAATAGGTATGTCTAATGAATCTATGACATTAATAAAACATTTTCGTTACAAATACATTTTTACGAGGATGATCCATTCCGGTCTTTCTATAATCACATAGTGTGTACCGATTATATATAATCCATATCAAATAGACCTTCGAACTTTATGTTTGGTTCTAGTATTCATTTATGTAAATGGTTGGTAAGTTTTAGACTCGTTGCAACACCACTATCACTCCCAAACACATGTTGGTCGTATCTCAAATAAATATAGTTGATCAGGCTATATTGATCCCAGATATGACTACATAACTGTCCAGGTTTGACGGTAATTTCCAACCTCCAAATACTTTTGTTTTGTTCTTCTTGTGATACTCGTTCTAGTATATATATATATATATATATATATATATATATATATATATATATATATATATATATATATATATATATATATATATATATTATGCATGTACTTATACTTTTATAAAATATTGTTATATTTTAAAGTATAACTCTTGGTCAGCGTGTTTTTATCCCAAATGTGTTTATAGTTGTATATCTTTTCTGATTGGTATACTGAGTTCACTATAAATAATACTCTGATACCAATCTGTCACACCCCCAAACCGGAACGACGGAAACGTTCGGGGGCGGAGGACGTCATGCCAAGTATCACAACACATGCATTATAGTAATCAAAGTACAACAACCATTCCATTAATAATGTATAAGTCTTTACATGAGTGCTCAAACATTAGATATTCAACATTAAAAGTAGATATAGTAAAAGACAAAAGACGCAACACGGTACTAGGTTATCCTCTCAAAAGCTCCGAAAGTGTACCTGTCTACTGGATTCCTGAGAATAAAAGTTAATTTAAAAGAGAGGATCATCATTTAAGCTAGTGAGTTCATAAGCATGATTAATACTCAAATCCATTTTTTAGTTATTTGATAAAGTAAACACGTTCTTCCCCAGAAAATCCTATATTTTCTGATGTATTATACGGTAAGCGAAAGAGTGAAAGTTAATATGTTCTTAAGTGGTATTCTGTATAATATTTTACATAAAACCATAAAGAAAAGGCGTTTTCCAATACAGAAATAGTATTCTGTATTTATATTTTTATAATACTGTGTTATAGTTTTATAAAGATAAAACTATGTGAAGTTTTATTCAATATCAAAATGTGAGTTATCATAACCATACTTGGTGACCAAGGATCACCTGAACACGACGTTCTTCAAGCGTCGCAATCGGTAGGAAATTTGTCACCACATGTCTCCCGACCTAGCTGTTGCAAGCACCTCTGGTGCGGAATTGTCAGTCCCGTATAGATCTATACACAAGTTTCGCGCTCTCCCTCAAGGAGACTCTAGTTATAATTTCAGGACTTGCGGGATACTTATAAAAGTATGTGAAGGTTACCTCAGAAATGCTATATTGATGATTATGTATAGAATATTGACAAGTTACTAGGTAATAAATACTCAGTAGGTCAGTTTATATATAAGATATAGTTTATATGGTTATTTTCTTATTGATGTTTTCTAAAGAATGTTTTCTACTCGTTTTCTGTTAAGTACCAATGAATGAGTTCTCTAAACTATACCTATTATAGTTTAACAATTGGTAAGAGTCGGTTATACTGTTATTCCATGAAGTTCACTGATTGTACCAAATAATACAAAACAGTTTGAAACTCCATTTATATTTATATAAATGTAATATTTATATAATTGTGATTAATTAGACATTCGATTATATAACTTTACCTCAAGCCCACAACCAAACAAGGAATAGGAAATGGGGTCAAATTATATATTCTAAATCTTTTGAATCCAAATTATATAATTTACACATATATAATTATGTAATTTTTGATAATTGTAACAATTTAAAACTTAAAAGACATTTAAAAACATTTTTGATATTAACACAATTTTCATTGTGTTTCACCTGTATTCCCCCCCCCCCCCAAACAATTTAAAATCATAAAAATATAGGGGTATGAACTCACCTTATGTGGGAGATTCAACTGAAGATTCGCTATCGGATGATAAGTTTCATGAGTGAAGTCCCGAGGCGCAAACGAGTCCTATTTAGCATATTAAGATATATATATATATATATATATATATATATATATATATATATATATATATATATATATATATATATATACATTTAGTGAATCTAACCGCAAAAGTGTAAAGGAAACAATCTATGGTGTAAGAAATACTTACACAAGAAGTGTTAGAATCGAAAATGGAAGGCTGAAAGGAGTTCACGACCCAAACATCTTGAAGATCTTGAGTTCACGGCACATCTGGGCGTTCACGGCCCAAGAACAGCTTGTGTTCTTGAGTTTACGGCCCAACTTGCTTTAAGAATGATGAACACTTGAAGTTCTAAGTCGATTCTAAGTTGAATCCAAGAAGATTTCACAAGAAAAACAAGGAAAGAAGCTGTTTCTCTTGGTCTAGAGGAGAGAGGAGGGTGTTTGGCTGACAATACTTGAGAGAGAATGGATGAGTTCATGGCCAGAAGTGAAGAAATGAAGATAAATCGATCAAAAACATATATATAGGGAGGAGTTCACGGCCAGAGAGTTCACTGCCGAGGGTTCACGGCCGAGGGTTCACGGCTCCGAAGAGTGTTCACGGCCGAAGCCTTTTTCACGGCCGCAAACCGAAGCGAGTTCACGGCTCGGAGGTACAAGGCTGCAAGGTGTTCTTGGTTCAACATGATTTCACTTCTTAATCACACAACTCTTTTGATAAGAGGTTAATACACTTAAAACCCATTAATCTAGCCGTATAAGATAATAAAAGAAATGAGCTTGACCTTTACACGATACGTTTGACTTTTACAAGAATAAAATTTTCGGGTTGTCACACTTATCGCTTGCTTTGGAACTTGAAGCCGGTTTTTCGAGATGACTTTGACCTAACTGGTCTTGATTTTGCTGGAGCATCTCTCAAATTTTGCTTCTTGGCCGGCATTCCCTTCTTGTTCTTGGGAGCTTGATTCTTGGCCTTGTTCGCGTTCCAGTGACCATTGCACGATTATGACCTTGAAGGGTTTCTTTTTGAAAATCTCCCTCTTTGCACGTTCTGCCATCGTTGTGCATAGTAGTGAACATATGCACAACTTGGACAATTTCTAGCAATGTGTCCAGGTGTTCCACAGTGAAAACACGTATGTTTCTTCACGTAGGAGTTGTTTCTTCCTGCCCATGGTGGTGTGCCCTTGCCTTGTCTCTGATTATTCCAACAAGCACACTTGCAGCAAGTAGTCTGCTTCGCTTGTTTTGGTGGCCTGTATTTATCAACAACAAGTTGATTAGAAGCAACAGAATTAGAAGCAACAGATTCAGAGTTCAAGGAGACATTGGTTTGACAGTCTACAGAATCAACAAAACTCGAATGATTTATGTTCTCCTTCTCCTCCTCTTCCATTACTTTACCTGCACATGAAGTAGAATCATTAGTATTCTTCACCTCAATATTCTCAGTTGGCCCAGAGTGTTCAGTCTTAACTGAAGCTGGCACAGGGGGTTGGCCATACTGAGCAGGTATTTCTTCCTCGTTGGTCTGAAGGGGTGTGGTATAGTTGTCATTTAAAGGAGGTGGAACACTATGATACCCTAGACCCTTGTTTTGATTATCTTTAAATTTTAGTTGTTTTTCTATCATCGATGCAACTAACTCACTCGACACATCAAATTTCTTAAAGTTGAATTCAACATCTTTATATTTAGCTTTTAATGCATCAAGTTCGGTAGTCAAGTTAGCAAGCTTTTCCTTAACATATGTATAATTTTCACATTTGTTGCTGTATTCCTCTTGAAGTGTTCTAAAGTCCTTGGTTTTGGCCTCCAGTTGCGCTTTTAAGGGTTTTTGACCTTTCCTAAGTGTATATCCTTCATAATTAAGGTCCTCATTTTCTCTTTTTAATAAATCGGTTTGTTCATGAAGAAACTTAATCGTAGTTTCACAAGATTGAGAACATGAAACTTCATTGACCGGGATGTTTGCGGAACTCATTGTTTACCAAAAATGCCCTTTGACTCTAAACCTCAAAAGTCAACCTTAAAAGTCAAAATTAAAAAATCAAACTTAAAAGTCAAACATGAGAAGTCAAACTTAAAAGCCAAACCGAAAAGCAAAAAATGAAAATTTGAATGTTAAACGAGAAAGTCAAAGTTTAAAGTCAAAGGTCAAGTTTGGAAGTTAAAGTCAAATTTTTTAGGGTCAAAAGTCAATAATGATAGTCAAAAATTAAAGGTCAAAGGTTTGGGTTGAAACTGAAATTTTAAAATTTAAAAAAAAAATGTATTTTGGGCCAAAAATGTCAAAATTGCGAAACGGGAACGAAAAAATGAAGCTATTTGAATTAAATTGGGAAGGTGTTAACTGTGTGGCATCCTTGACCAATTGGTAAGACGGTGGAGGGAGTGTGGGAGAGACCCGGGTTCGATCCTTGCTCCCACCAATATTTTTGAATATTTGCTGCTGACCGCAAAGGAGGACAGAACACGTGCGAAGCCGCAAACTGTTCGAAGCCGAAAACGTACAAGGATGTGAACACTTCGGACCGCAAACTCGGACACACTCCTCCTGACCGCAAACCTCGTTATCGGATGGAAACAAGTTTATGGTTGTAAAAGGGTTTACGACTGTAAACACTTTGGAAAAACACGTTGAATGCGAAAATGGCCGCCAGATTTCGCTGTTTACGACCAAAAAACGTGATTTTTCACCTTTTTTGCTCCAAAACTCGATCAAAAAGTCATTTTTATGAAAAACACGAAGAACAAACCCCTAATATTTTGTCAAAAACAATCCAAAAACATAGAATTCTTCAGAAAAAGTGCAAAAAACGCTCCAGATCTTGCCAAAGAGATTGATACAATCCATGCTCTTATACCAACTGTAAGTCCCCAAAAATGCTTGATTTGTCAATCCAATCCGCTTGATGGTGCGGAATCCCAATCAAGCGGATGATGCAAGGTCAAATGGAGAAGAAGAAGAAGAACTTGATGAATCTATGATGTATTGAGCAATATTCAATGATGCTCCATACACATGTGATTCACACACACACACACTCTTCTTCTCTCTAGAACACCTTGATTTACACACACACACTTGACCGTAAACTCTCTTCCATCTGACATCTACTGACACTATTTATAGGGAACAGTAGCCGTAAACACGTTTACAACCGTAAACGCCACCCAACCGTAAACCCAAGGTTGTTTTCGGTCCTAGACCGAAAACTACAATTGCCTAGAAAAGTAAAGTAAAAACCATATTTTAGACCCAACAATCTCCCCCTTGGTTTATAGCTTTCTTTTCTTTTTGACCCAACAAGTTGATATAAAAACTCATTATGGCATGTTTGCTTCCTTTTAAGGCATACAATAAAAAATTATTAATAACATTAAACTAATTATGAAAGAAACTTTGTTAAGCTTGTAAACTTATCATTTTAGGCAACTTCATATAAGATTTGTACAACTTGCTATAACGATGGACTTTAAATTAAGCTTTTATGATACAAATTATGGAGCATATCAATATACTTAACATGTATTGCTTTAATCAATTACAATATATGGTTCAAACAACCTTTTATACATGTACAAATGTAAATATAAAAGGAAACAAAAATCTAAGAAAAAACAAAGCATATTGAAATATTCATAACAAAAACGAAGAGATAAAAACAAATAGGCTAATGATGATGTTCTCACATCTAACTTCAAAAATTGCAAACCACAACTCGAATTGCACATCACTATTGGAGACACATACATATACGCTATCAAAATAATCATATCGCTATTATTAATTTTGAAATAATTATATTTATACGAAGTTGACGCCTAAAAATTTGCAAATTACAATGTCCTAAGATAGAAATTTCCCGGATAAGGATCTGTCCAGAGCATACAATAATCAATTCAAGATCTA
Source organism: Lactuca virosa (assembly GCF_052849685.1). Taxonomy (NCBI): domain Eukaryota; kingdom Viridiplantae; phylum Streptophyta; class Magnoliopsida; order Asterales; family Asteraceae; genus Lactuca; species Lactuca virosa. The sequence goes on from NC_136426.1 coordinate 274,992,510, forward strand.
ATCTTGAATCTGTCGAATCAATTGCAATGTCTCCATGAACATGTGAGAAAAACGAGATTTTAGAGAGTGGGAAGATGTATTATTAGCCTCTCAAAATTCGGAACATATGTTGTATTTATATTTTTCTAGATTGGGAGTTGATAACTGTCAACTGAATTTAACAGTCAAAAAACTATCACATGGAATAATTGTTATACATTTGTTAAATGACATGTAATCTTGGAAATTAAAATAAAATAAAAAAATTAATTTTCAAAATTTTATATATATATATATATATATATATATATATATATATATATATATATATATATATATATATATATATATATATATATAAGGAAAAGTTCAATAGAGAACCATAATTATTGGTTATCCAAGGAACCAAATCTTTTTTTTTTTTTAAGTTCTGGAGCTTATTCTTTATCGAAAAAAATACTAGAAATATCTAAATTCATAACTTAACATTGTGAATGTTAAATATATTTTTCGGATTCACCGTGTGAATTTAGATTCACATTATGAATCTTCAAAGATTCACATTATGTATTTGACGAAGAATTTTTTTTATCGAATTTGATATCATTGGAAAAATGATTAAAAGTTATGAATTTCCGTATTTTTAGTTTTTTTTTTGATAAAAAATAAGTTCTAAAAAAAGATTGGTTCCTTGGTTCCTTGGTTAATTATGGTTCTCTATTGAACCTCACCATATATATATATATATATATATATATATATATATATATATATATATATATATATATATATATATATATATATATATATATATATATATTTAGACAAAACACTAGCTCGACACCACGCACTTGACTCAAGATGCTTTATCCAATACTTGAACCCGTTTGTTAAGAAAAGTAGATGAAGCCTTTAAAAAGTATATTGAGTTTTGTTCCCCTTCATGTGTGGGACAAGTCTCACATAGTTATTTTTCATAAACAAAGTTTCAATAATACCCCATATTTTGTATTCAAACTTATAATAATACCCCACATTTGAATAGAAATTAAGAGAACTTTTATATTCAAATCAAGGAGATAAGAGATGACATGCGTCTAAAAAGGTGTTTAGAAATGTGAATCTTTTATAGTAAATACTACTTGGATCTACTTTTTGGGTAGTGAACTAGACTTTTGAACTAACCACCTTTTATAGTAGAATCATAACAAGAAGCATCACACTATAGGCAATGCTGATCTAGAACAATACGTACTATTCCACTCTAAAAGTTTTCAGCATTATTAAGAATAAAGATTCATCCCTATTTCATCAACGGAAAACACAAAATAAATATCATAGGAGTAAGCATACCTTTGTGGTAGTTCTACTTTAAGTCTTCCCCAACTATAGGTCCTATTAAACCTAGACCATGGGATCTCCAATGTTTCTAGGCTAGGTTTCCACCAAGTGGTGACTCATTGTGTTGGCTATAAGCCCATTTCCCTCGATGTGAAGAGAACTTGCTCTCTACTAAGGCCTTTTTTCAAAGGATCAACTATATTTTCATTTGATCTTACATAACTAATGGAAATGATTCCATTCTTTAGCAATTTTCTTATTGTAATGTGTCTTCACCTATTGTGTCTCGACTTACCACGGTACATCTAACTTTATGCTCTAGTGAGATCAACTATGCTATCACAATGTATACCAATTGAAGTAACAGTTTGAGGCCATAGAGGAATACAGTGTAGAAAGCTTTTCATCCATTCAGCTTCTTCAGCAACTTTGTCTAAAGCAACAAACTCTTCTTCCATTAGAGAACGAGGATTCACAATTTGCTTTAATGATTACCAAGATATAGCAGCTCCACCAAGAGTGAACACATATCCACTTGTGGATTTTGCCTTAGAAATATTGGAAATGCAGTTTGCATCACAATATCCTTCAAGAACAGGGGGATATCTTGTGTAATGCAATCCACAATTCATTGCATGCTTTAAATATCCAAGCACTCTCACTAATGCATACTAGTGATATTTCCCAAGATTATGGTAGTAGCAAGTCAATCAACTTACACTATATGCCATGTGCGGTCTAGTACAATTCATAATATATATTAAGCTTCCAAGAACTTGAGTATATTCTAACTAAGCTACACTATCACCTTTATTATTCTTAAGATGACTTGAAGGATCAAATGAGGTGACAATCAGCTTGTCATCATAGTGTTTAAATTTTGTTAATATACTTTCAATATAATGGGACTGAGTAAGAGTATATCTGTCTACTCTTCTTTAAATTCTTACACCAAGGATCACATCTACTACTCCGAAGTCCTTCATGGAAAATGAGGTGTGCAGTATTTACTTGGTTTGATTTATCACATCCAAGCTAGTACCCATTATAAGCATATCATCTACATACAAACATATGATGACACAAACATTCTTGCATTGTTTGACATAAACACATTTATCACATTCATTATTTCTAAATCCATTAGAAAGTAATGTGTTTTCAAACTTCTTATGTCATTGCTTTGGAGTCTATTTTAGTCCATAAAGTGATCTAACCAACTTGCAGACTTTGTTGTCTTGACCTTTAACCACAAACCCTTCATGTTGATTCATATAAATCTTTTCATCTAGTTTACCATATAAGAATGCAATTTTCACATCCATTTTGTGTATTTCCAAATTATGAATGGCCGCAATTGCTAACAATGTACAAATTCATGTTATTATTGTAACAGGTGAATAGGTGTCAAAGAAGTTTTGACCTTCCTTTTGACGATACCCTTTAGCTACTAAATGAGCTTTGTACTTTTCAATGGTACCATCAGGTCAAAACTTCTTCTTGAATATCTATTTGTGCCCAATTGGTTTTTACCTAGGTGGAAAATCTACCAATTTCCAACTGTTATTCTACACGATGGAGTCAATCTTACTTTTGATTTCCTCTTTCCACTAAGGAGCTTCAGAAGAATCCATAACATCCTTATAAGTTTGGTGTTCTTTATTTACTACTCATGTCATATAATTAGGTCCAAAATCTTAGGCTATTTTTCCTTTTTGCTTCTTCTAGGTTTTAAGTTGTCTTCTTCACCCTTGGAATAACTCTCTTATTTAAATGTAAATTTTTGTCTAGAATGGTTTCATTTAGTCCATCATCTAGAGGTCTTTCGTAGAGCAGGAAACCTCTTTCCCTTTATACTTAAAAGGAAAATTGTTTTTGAACAATTGAGCCTCCGCTAGTTCCATGATGATAAGATTATGGATATTATCATCATGTGATTTATACACAAAAAACCAATAGGATGAAGTACTCATGGTAGGGATAAGATAAATGCAATATATGGTTCTTGATCCATGTTTAGTTCTCTAGGGAAGAGGTACTTGTACCTTAGCAAGGATACCCCACAATTTCATCCTTTTGTAAGAGGGTAATCTCCTTTTCCATATGATAGGGTGATTTATCACTCTTTTTATGAGGAATTCTGTTAGGTATTTAATTTACTGCTGGACATGCTTCTCCCCACAAATTATGTGGTGCTCCATAAGTAATTAACATTGAATTAATCATGTTTTTCAATATTCTATTCTTCCTTTCAGCCACTCCATTTTGTTGAGGAGTGTATGGTGAAGTTGTTTGATGTATAATACAATGTAAAGAACAAAACTTAGAAAAGTCATTGGACTCATATTCTCCTCCTCGGTCCGACCATAAAATTTTGATCTTTTTGTCAAGTTGATTCTCAACTTTAGCCTTATAATTCTTAAAAGAATTCAAGCCTTCATCTTTGGTATCTAACAAATAAATATAGCAATAGTTGTTGCAATCATCAATAAAGGATATATATAATAATTCTTTCCTCCTCTTATAGGTGTTGCTCTAAAATCACATAAATCAGAGTGTATTAAACGAAGTATTTCATTAGATTTTTCTTCTAATTTATGAGGGTGTTGAGAGAATTTTGATTCTACACAAACCTCACATTCCATATTTTTATCTAATGAACATTTTGGTAACATGCCAAGTTTTTCCCATCTTTGAATAAAATAAAATTTGACATGTCCCAATCTTGAATGCCATAAAATTAAAGGATCATTCATATACACAGAACCGGGGCTAGTGGTGCCCATTATTGCATTAGCATTAACATTTGTTACTGTAGGGTTTCAAAGTACTCCACAGATTATGGAAATGGGCCCCCTTGATGAAGTGTAGGTTAAAAGCCCAAGACTTGTCTTTTCCCTATAAATAGTCATGTATTATTCATAATTAGGGTTAAGAGTGAGGCAAAATGTAGCAGCCAAACATTGTGAGGTTTCTTATGTAAAGTTAGATTCTTTAGTCTATTCTGAAAGTGTAATCTATTCCTCATGTTTTGAATAAATCGAGTGATCATTCAACATATCTTCTTTATTGTGTGTGTTCTTATTTTTCGCATCTTGTTCATCAAATCTTAAATAGGGTTTTAATCCTTACAAGTGGTATTAGACCGGGTCTTTGAAGATCTATTGATTTTTGAAGTATCGGTTCTTGATTTGATGATTTTCTGTTCAAGCAACTGTTCATGAATATTTGTGGTGTATTCTACCGTTCATCTGGGTAATTTATTCCGACTCATATTCTGTTTGTATTCTCTGATTGGATCTGGTCAGTTGTTCAATTCATAAACAATATATTACATTGACAGATCCCCTCGTAGTCGATGTTTCTAAACTCGGAACAAACCTGGATTTGTTGTTCTAGACTTCCAGTCGGCTCGCATCTGGTTTTAGACTAGATTCATGTTTGTATTGGTGTGGAATTCGGAACAAATGAGTTCCAGTTTTAAAGTTGGAGGTTTCCTATACGAGTTCCAGTCGCATCTTTTTAATCGTCCATCTAAATGGGGAAGAACATTAAAAGTTTCATGTTTGGTCCCTGCATCTTCAGCGAATTGACACTTTTGGTCCCTGTTGTTTTCACAGCTTGGCGATTTTGGACCATTTCAAGAAATTGTTACAAATGAAGGGGACTATGATGCATATTTATTATTTTAATCCCCTAACTTTCGGCAATGTGACGGTTTCAGGCCATTTTTCGAAAAGCTTGCAATTTTACGGCTGGTGAACAGTTTTAGATTTTTTAATGCACATATTTTTTCGTGAACAGAAAATTAAGGATTCCATCAAGTCTCGGCGGTTCGGAAAGTCGTTTTTCGCGATAACATCAAATTTTTTCGACTCTTTCGGATTTTAAACTTCATTGTTTATATCACTTTGTCGCGGGGGAGCATAGTAATTTTTTATCCATTCAAGATCATTCTTATGACTATTTGAAGGCTTTATAATGTCGTTTTTTATTATAATCGGGGGAGAATTTGGTATGGCCATTCGAAATTGGATTTGTGACTTTTCAAATTTGAAGATTTTTGATAAAGCTTATGGTAGAATTATGAAGGTAGCTTTTATAGTAGCATTTCTTCAACGAACTCTTCTAAAGCATTTACAAAGAAGTAGCCTTTGCAGTAGCAGTTCTTCGTCGAGCTCTTCTAAGGCCTTGATATATCTCCGACTTCTAGTATTTTGTCGATCAAGTGGTGTTACGAATCTTAAAATTTGGGTTGTTACATGATATTTTTTGGTGGCTTATATCATTAGCTTATTTGAAGATCATTGTGACTTGGAGGGGGAGTTCTTCAAAGACAAGAAGTGATTTTGTTTCTTTATTCTGAAATAGGTTTTTATGGCGGGTTTGGCTTTATTGAAGATCTTTGGGATTACATTAGAGAACGAAGTTTAAAAACATTACTTCAATGCTTGGTTCATATATCCTAGAACCCGTTTTTGAAGACTATTGAAGAATCAAGATTCGTGGATTGCTTCAAATATTCCTCGTTACGAGATCATTTATTATTTGCTAGATGCTTGTTTTGGAAGTTGAAGCCTTGTCATCCATTCCATACTGTGAGGGGTAGATTCTAGGGTTTCAAAGTACTCCATGGATTATGGCAATGGGCCCCCTTGATGAAGTGTAGGTTAAAATCCCAAGACTTGTCTTTTCCCTATAAATAGCCATGTATTGTTCATAATTAGGGTTAAGAGTGAGGCAAAATGTAGCCGCCAAACATTGTGAGGTTTCTGATGTAGAGTTAGATTCTTTAGTCTATTCTGAAAGTGTAATCTATTCCTCATGTTTTGAATAAATCGAGCGATCATTCTGTTGGATTAGTGTCTAAGTCCATAACTATAATTGGTATGTACTTGACCCGATTTGGCATGGTCCATTTGGGTTGCGTGGGCATCAGAACGATTTGGATAGACTTTTGTGAGAAAAGTATATTTATGATTTATTAATATATTATAAGTTCTAATATATTAATATGAAATCATATTATTTAATTAATATTGATCAAGAATTAATTTGGAATTAATTTTGTGATCAAAAGAGACTAATTAAATATATGGGGATTGATTGTGTAAATTATACATTCTTATATATGTGGGCTTATGATCCATAGTTCTTCATGTTGGGCTAAACCCATGGAGTAACCCATGGATACTCCATGGAGGTTTTAACCTATGGAGCATGAAGAATATGGAAAGACATGAGTTACATGGTGTAACCCTAATAGCCACAATATATAAAGACCCCATAGCTCAAGAAAAGTGGGCCTAAGGATTCATATGAGAGGGCTAGCCGATTTTGAGCATAAGGACTTTTCTCTAAAGTTATTCCAAGTTGTTGTAGGTGTTGTGTGAACCATTTAAGGTGTCCCACTTGGGGCACTAGGCTCTTAAGCTCCATGGAATCAAGCTACAACAAAGAGGTATGTTATTCTAACTAGTATCTTATTTGTTTATATCAAATTGCATGCTAGTTGTAGGTTTAATGCCTTGGAATCCATTTGCATGTATAATTAGTGAAAACATAGATCCAAGGAATTTAGGGTTGTATGTGCACCATTGGATGTTGTACTATACTAAAACCCATCAGTGGTATCAGAGTCAAGGCTTGTTTTCATGTTATACTTGCTGAAATGGCTGAAAATCGAAGTTTTTTGCTGTCTGGACAGGAGACTCGACGAGTCCATTGAGGGACTCAACGAGTCCATGTACAAACTCATCCAACTCGTCAAGTTGGAGCCCCTGACAGCATATCTTCAAGTTTTAAGGCTGAAATTGGACTAGAATCATTACCCTAAGCTGTTTTTGAACCTATAAACGTGTTTTTGATGTGGTAATATTCATTCTAATCCAATTCAGTAGATAATTGTCAATAGATTCATGTTTTGTATTAGTTTAATGGTTAGGCTAATTACATGAAAATTGTTTGATTTGAATTATCTTGTTCTCATGAGTTCTTTAGGTTAATAGAAAAATTATGTGATAATTTGTTTTCAATCCAGATTGATCTAAATGTTGTTCATAATATGTATTTTTGTAACTTGTCCTCAAGTTATATGAAAAGTCACATTTATGATTTTTAAAACTCATAAAATTTCCACAAGTTATAAAAAATGAAGAGTCTCATTTTTAAATGTTTTAAAGTCTTCCATAACTTGTCTTCAGGTTATGGAACTTGAAGAGTTTTTCCATTAAAACTACTTTAAACTCATAAGTTATGGAATTGAAAAGTTTTTTGAATTGTTCAAAACTTGCCCTCAAGTTTTGGAATTTCTAAAGTTTCCCCGCATAAATACTTTAATTCCAAATTAAACCCTTAGAATTTTAAAAGTTAAAATTCAACCCTTATACTATTATAATATTAATAGTTAATAGTTATATATATGTATTAGAACAAAGTCAGTCTTACTGTTAGTAGGCCTCATTCACGAAGCCGGTCTATAATGGGGGTATAAGGTTACTGCCTATAAAATGGCAGTTTAATGGGTGTCCACTCTAACCCACCGCTTCCTTGACTGGTGGAGGGTCGTTAGCCGAACGGGTTTTACAGGACTCTAATTCTCCCTTCATTAAAAGTATAATGATAAATACTAAGTAACTAAACACTTATAAATTCCCAATCTTAGTTACTTAGGAAAATGTGAATTTAGTGCTAACCAATGAAATTACACTTTGCACCTTGCTTAAGTCGTTAGTGGAGCGTGTGTGGTTAACCGACACACTAACTTGGATTTAACAAGGTTGGCAAAGGGTGGCTTAAGGTTTATCATAGATCGGTGGAGTGCGTGTGGTTAACTGGCACATCGATTAGTTGATAAAAATTAAGAGTACCAAGTCAATTTTAATGGTTATTCACACCTTGTTTGTGATCCTCGGCATTCCAGCCACAAACTTGAGAGGGCACAATCGAGATTTAAACATGCCATTGAAAAGTTCAATGAATCTCAAAAGATCTAGGAGTTTCAAACCAATTAAAACCTAATACCTATTTCGTTTTTCATGGTGGAAATTGGTGAGTCGTCGTTCGCCTACCTTCAAATATTCTATAGCTTGGATTACGTCATCCCTCTTCCAAGTTATAAAATATTGTGTTGGGTCCTAGCCTTAATATTTCATATTGGGTGTTATATTACGGACTTAAATCAACTAACTTGAATATCTCCCATTTTAGATGTCTGGTTCAGACAACTATGATCTTCCCAAATCTCTTGGAACAAGCTTTCCTAACGAAGATGTTGTCCCATGGTTGGATCATGGAAATCATACCTCTCTTCTTCTACCTCCTCCAATTATTCTCCCCAACCCACAAGTTCAAGGTCACTCAAGCCCTATTGGCAAGCAAAGTCTGTGTGTGCTCACATCTTGGAGATAAAGTCGCATATTGACAACCCGGGAGAGTTGGGTGTGAAAGTCTTGAGGGAGTTGGTTGTTGACTAAGTTCTTCAATCACTTTCTAAGTCACATAGTGAGTTCTTTAAGAACTACTATGTAACAGACTATGACATGACCCTTAATGATCTTACCTATTTGCTTGATGCTGCTGAATCAGCAATGATTTGGAGCACCTGTAAAGCAAATTTGTTTGGAAGATCGACTTCCCAAACTTCCATGGACATTGACAATGGTAACATTGGAAATCCATAAAAGCTTTCTCTTCCCAATGGAAAGGGATCGACCATAGTCAACTTGGTTTACCAAATGGTAAAGAGAAAGTCTAATTCTGAGATAGTCCCATGTACCATTCCCAAAGAGTCCATATGTTTCTATTCCCAAAGGAAGGGGCATTGGTTGCAAAGCTGCTCTATTTATCTGAAAGATTATAAGGACGGTCAAGTCAAAAAGTTTGACTCTGCTTCAGGTAAGTCCACTATCTAACTCTATTAAGTTCTTATTTGGAGATTCTTATTACATGATGTGCCTAGGTTACATGTTGATGTTTTAATAACCAAAGAAAAGAGGAAGCTTAAAGGAAGAATATGTTGATTCTGATTTTATGCTGATTCGCGAAGATGGATTTCGATTGTATGGTTCAGTGATCAAAATTTTAAGATGTTGCTTAAGAGTTATGATATTTTGCTTAGGAATAGATAAACACAAGTTTTTCACATGCATTTTCATTGTAAGGATAAGTTTTCCGCAAGTTTTAAAATAAAAGAAAAATTTTTATTTTATTTATTTTAAATATCCTTACAATGGCATTTGTGAAAAAATTATTGTTTATACGATTCCATTGATAGCAATATTGGAAAATGGATTTGATTCTTTCGTTTGTGGTAGTGTCATAATTTACCAAATAAGGAAAGATTTTCATCACCCAAGTTTCAGTTGGATAGAAAACTTGGAATCATGCAACTTGTATTGTATGATGAATGAGAATTTTCATCTTTGGGAAAATAAGACTAATTCCTTGTTCACATGTATATGTGAGTCAAGTAAAGGGCTAGGTGTCACACCCCAAAACCGGAACGACGGAAACGTTCTGGGGTGGAGGACATCATGTCAAGTATCACAACGCATGCAGTATAGTAATAAAAGTACAACAAACATTGCATTAATAGTATAAGTTTTTACATAGGTTACATTTAGCAACAACATCAAAAGTAGATATAGAGAATAACATAAGATGCAGCTCGGTACAAGGCTGACTTCGCAACAGCTCCCGGAGTGTACATGTCTACTGACAACCTGAGAATACAAGGTATTTTGAAAGAGAGGATCAACATTTTAATGCTGGTGAGTTCATAAGTATTTTTAATGACATTGATATAAATACATGTTTTTCCTCAAAATAATTTCATTAGATGATGGTGATAAAAGTTTAATAAGTACTCGAATTCCTTCCAGAAAATCCTATATTTTCTACATAAAGTAGTCTTCTACCAAGACTCGACTGTTTCAGGTTCAAAAGAATGAGTTTCCCTACTAAAAGCAGTCTTCTACCAAGACCGTCTGTTTTGTGTTTAAAGATCATTTTTCCCAAATGTTACTATCATTATTAACATATAGTTTTACATTATCGTTTTATATCAAAAACGTTCTAAGTTAATGTATTAGGGAAAATATTATAGTACCGTAGTTTTATATGTAGAAACTACCGTGGTACTAATTACCTTAAGGACATGAATTATAAGGTAAATGTGAAGATACTCGTAACCATACTGATTGACGGATGTAAACACGACGACCTGCTGGCGTCAAAATAAATGTGACATTTGTCACCCCTTGGCTTGGTCGGTCGGCACTGTAGCTAGCAGTCAGGATGTGGGATTGTCTGTCCCGTATAGATCTATACACACAATGCCCGCTCTCCCTCCAGGAGACTCTGGTTCCCAACTCGACAACGGTGAAATCTACGTCATGAGGATGTATCTCAGGCTCTGATTGCTATATACGTTTCTTTTTACTAAAAGTACATGTTTTAGAATATTGATATAGCTAGTTTCTCTTCATAAAAGTTATTGTTGGTTTCTAAACTATACCTACTATAGTTTACTTGAGAGGTTATCTAGGTACCTTTGCTACCCAAAGGCGCTAAACTGGAGTAAGAGTTTTAATATCTAAACAGATATACATAATATATAACTAGGATTTCAACGAAACTCTGACAAATAACCGGATACTCTAAGTCCACAACCAAACAAGGAGCAGGAAGTAAAGCGGGCTATCAGTCCTAAGTCCTTGAAACCCTACTTATATAACTATATCTATATAGGCATGAATCTAACAAGAATATAAGTTTAAAATACTTTGATAAAAGTTTAGTAATTTAAAAGAGATTTGAAAACAAGATTTGAAAACATTTAGCTGAATAAAACAGATTAACATGCAAAAATCTATTTGATTGACAGTTATTAATCACATGTGATTGATATAATAACTTAATAGTTCAACTTGTATTCCCCCCATAAAAGCATTTAAAATCATTTCAAAGGTTGATTAAGGGGTATAAACTCACCTGTAGTGAGTGGTTTGGATGGAAGTGTCGGATAGGATGCTAAGTGTCAAGTGAAGACTTGAGCACACACGGATCCTATTTAGCATATAAAGACACATATATGCATGCAATTAGTGCTTATACAACTAATTAAGAAGGGTAACACTCTCATAGACTATAAAACACTCTTATAGAAGTGTTACTATCATAAATGATTACATGAAATGAGTGTATGGTTACCAAATGGAGCTTTTGGTCTAAGCCGTATGTTCCTAGGAGCTTTCGGTCCTAATGGTATTTTCGGTCCAAATGGTTCTCGGTCCAAATTGTTCTCGGTTTTTAGGGTTTTCGGTCCAATGACCTTTCGGTCATGGAGTTCTCGGTCTAAGGAGATTCAACCGAAAACTCATCAAATCCTGTAAAAATGATGCTTTTCAAGGGTTATGCTCAATGGGATCGGTTTCTAGGGTTCATGCATAGTCTTAGGAAGGTTTAAGGCTATAAGAACCCCTTAATGATGGTTTTCGGTCTAAGGAGATGCACTAGACCGAAAACACTTATTGTGCTTGGATAAATGATGATTTCAAGGCCTTAAACAAGAGTTTCAAGTAGATAATAAGTATAGGAAAGTAATACTTACGATTTAGAGGCTAATGGAGTTGATTTTTGGACCAAAACACTAGTGTGTGTTCTTGGTGTTCTTGAAGATCTAACCCAAAAGAGATGATTTCATGGATGAAATCAAAGGGTTGTACTAGATAAAGATTTGTAACAACAAATCAAATGGAAAGAATTCTTACAATTTTGAAGATCAAAGTGAAGAACTCGATGATACTTGAGAGAGAATGGATGTTTCTAGCTTTGAAAAGGAAAGAATGATCCAAATGATCATGAAATATATATGTAGGATGGGGTTTTCGGTCACCTTGACCGAAAATGTGACAATCCGAAAATTTTATCTTATACACTTATTCAAATCAATGAAGGTTAGACTCGTTTTTGCTATTTTCTAGCACTGTTTAGACTCAATTAGAGTGTTTAAAATATAGTATAATCAGGGTAGGAGTCGTGGGATGAGTTTTGTGAGTGTAACACCTTGCAAATGAGCCAAACACACCAACACAAGGTGTGTGCGGCCGCTATCCCGAGTGTGTGGCAAGCCAGCCGCACACAGCCGACCGCACACCCATCCCAGCTGCACACTCCCACCTATATATTCAAGACTTAGTCATTTTTGAACACTTTTCCACTTCTTCAAAGCTAGAACTCGAAATCCTCTCAAGTATCATCCAAATCTTCATCTTGATCTTCATAAAAGGTAGTAATCCTTCCTTTTATTTGTTGATACACGACCCTAACTAGCAAAACCCGTTGGTTTGATCCATGAAAACATCCATTTTTAGTCAAGAACACCAAGAACACCAAGAAGACACACTAGTTTTGGACCTTAATCACCCTTTCAAGCCTCTATAACGTGTATACACTTATCATAACTTGTTATATGCTAAGAACACTTGATGATATACTAGAAAAACACGATTTTATCATCTTTATTAAGGGTGTGCGGCCGCACACATCATGGTGGCCGCACACACCCTTTTTAGGTCCAAAAATGGCAATAAACTTCTTATAAGGCTAAAGCATGAAGTAAGAAACCTTCCTAGATGAGTCCTAAAGCCTTAAAATACGTTTTGGCACATTCCATAGGGAGTGTGCGGCCACACACACACCCTGGCCGCACACCCTGGCCGCACACACTCAAATGTTGTGCGTTTTGACCATACACTCCCTTGTATAGCCATATACCCCTTATATACAACCATAGGTGTTGGTAACACTTAATTCTAAGTGTTTTTATGTCCCTAAGGCGTGTCCCTATCACTTTTGGGTGGTTATATACATTGAATGTATTCATATATGTGTATTTATATCTTAAATAAGATTCGTTTGTGCTCAAGACTCCAATTGACACCCAACAATCTTATATCAATCTTTCATTCGAGTTACTCACTACAGGTGAGTTCATACCCCTTAATTAACCTTTTAAATGTTTTTAAATGCTTTTATGGGGGGAATACAAGTTTAACAACTATAGTTATTATATCAATCATATGTGATTAATAACTACCAAACAAATGGATTTCTTACTTTTCAAACTGTGTTACCAAACTGTTTTACTTCAAATTGTCTTACAAACTCTTTTACATAAAAAATGCTTTTATCAAACTCTTTTACATGATAAAATACTTTTACTTAAATTCTTTTAACTTATATTTTGTGTATCTATATAGATATAGTTATATAAGTAGGATTGAAAGGACTTAGGACTGATAGCTCACCTTACTTCCTGTTCCTTGTTTGGTTGTGGACTTAGGGTATTCAGGTTATTTGTCCGAAGGTCGTTTGAATCCTAGTTATATATCATGTATATGTGTATAGATATAAAAGGTTACTTCTTTCATTCAGTTTAATGCCTTTGGGTAGCAAAGGTATATAAACATGTTCATATACACAAACAACATTACTAGTAAACTATAATAGGTATAGTTTAGGAAGATACTATTACTAGAACAATGAAACATACAACGAGTAAGTTCATTCATGAGTAATACATAGTGATGAGAAACAAACATAAATACATAATGATGAGAAACAAACATAGTACATAGTGATGAGAAACAAACATAATACATAGTAATGAGAAACAAACATAATACATAGTGATGAGAAACAAAAATAAATACATAGTGATGAGAAACAAACATAATACATAGTGATGAGAAACAAACATAATACACAGTGATGAGAAACAAAACATACAGGCTAGACAGAGAAAGAACACACAATACAGCTAGCACATACATATACATATACATTACATTCAGTTATGTGAGCCACTTAACGGGGGCATGACACTACCTGTCATGACCCGTTTTGTATCCAGAATCTCCTTAATTGGGGAGCGTATGAGTTTGTGTATAGATCTATACTGGATTGACTATCCCACACCTTGCTGCTCGCTACAGTGGGACTTGCAAGTCTACGGGTGCCAAACGTCATTTCTTACGACGTCTTACATCGTCGTTTTATTATAGAGTCGGTAGCAAGATACAGGCCGATCACATGGTACTTTAAATAACAAATAGTTTAAAGTAATTAGTACAGCAGTAGTTACTTAATACAACACTACAGTACTATTTCATTTTCCCTTTACATTTACTTTGTGACATTCACACAATAAACAATAATGTAAAAACTACATTTTTGGTTAATGATAGTCAGATTTGGGAAAATACACACTCTTACAAGAGACACACACACATATACTAGATGCCTTGGTAGAAGGCTACTTTTAGTAGGAGACATAGGGTTTTCTAGGAGAGTTCAAACTTTTACAAAACTTATACATTACAAGACTTACAAACACTTTCATAACAAATACAAACATTAATATACTTATGATCTCGCCAGCTTTAAAGCTGATAAACTCTTTCAAAATAACTTGTATTCTCAGGTCACCAGTAGACAGGTACCGGTGCCAGGTTTTGAGAAGATGGAGCTCGTTCAAGACTCATCTTTTATTTTGATGTATATTTTTGGTGTCTATATAATTTGACAGAACACACTTGTATGAAATTATATTATTAATGCAATGGATGATGTTGTTGCTTATTTACTACTTTGCATTGTTGTGATACTGAACATGACGTCCTCCACCCCCAAACGTTTCCGCCGTTCCGGTTTTGGGGTGTGAAAGATTGGTATCAGAGCCTTGTTTATAGTGAATCGAGTGTATCAACCCATAAAAGATATACGAACTATAAACACAACGGCATTAAATACTCTGATAAAGAGTTTATACTTTTAAATAATAAAATATTTAACTAAGTATACATACCTGCATTCATACTGAAATCAGTGTCACTAGGACAGAACAAAAGTATTACGATTGTTGGACAGCACAAGTAGACTTAGAGACATATGGTCAACCCTGGGAAGATGTAGCATGATCAACTACATTATCCGAGGAGTGATTAGCATGTGCCTAAGTATGGTTGCGAGGTTGCAACAAGTCTAAAAATTTACCAACACTACTACAACGAGAACAGGAGAACAGAACATAAACTTAAAATACTATAGGAGTATTTTGTGTGACTATTAATTACTTATCTGAGAACTAAAGGTCTTTATTAGTATGTCAATAGTTGCTGAGTGGATACACTAAGGTTATATGTGTCTAGGATATCATAGACTTAGAATCTGTGATCTTTGCTTTACTTCCTGTTCCTTGTTTGGTTGTGGGCTTAGAGTTAGGGTCGCTTATTCGAAGGTCTATCCTGTCTTGGTTACAGATGACTGGTATGCACTACGCAAATGTTGGAGTAACTGGTAAAGATCATCTTATAATTATCTAATTAGTTCGTCTATTTAGTTATTTCTTTATCCCTTTTCTCGCGTAGATTTCATGGCTGGATTCCATATCCCCGGAGACCCGTACTACCCCAACAACGGCAATGCAGGATGGCTTGGAGAAGAGCTAGAAGATGATCACCCAATCCCTTTGGATGATCACGAAGCTGAAGGCTTTTCTGATGGTTCTGACTCAGAGCCTGAAGTCAACAACCTACCCCCAGCTGCTCAAGACCCAAACCTGAATCCTCGTCTAACAATTCAAGGACTCACACCTCTGTGGGCCACAAACTTGAATAGATGGAGTTAGGAACAGGGTCAACCCATTCCCTACGATGGAGACAGGAGCTTCTACAACCTCACCCAGGGAGGTTCAGCTGATAGGGTCCTACCAATCATGATTCGTAGGATTGCTCGGAACACTGAGCAAGGTCGAGCAACTATTGACCGAGTAGTGGAGAATGACGCCAACTCTGGTGTTAACACAGTCCGCATTCGCCAACTAGAGTCTGCTCATGAAAGGACTCAGGTCCGCAATGCAGTTCTACAGAGGGAACTTGCTGAAACCCAAGCTGAAGCCAGGGAACTTCGAGCTCAGCAAGCAAGATCTGATAGGTGCGTGAGAGACATAGAACGTCTTTTGTCGGATTCAAGGACTCACTCTAGTAGTTCTCGTCGCCGTTAGAGTCTCATCGACTTCTCTTTTGGATATATCGTAGTTTGTGTAAAAAAAACTCTAGTCTAATTTCCGATCCTTGTAAATCTTAGACCCGTTAGGTCTTGATTAGGTAGTAGTCTGTCAAAATTTTCCATCTTGGTTGATGTAAGACCTACATCTAGGTCATTTTTCCCAAACTCATTACATCTGTAATTCCAGTATTATTGACAGATATCTAATCTCAGGGAAATTATATCTAAATGCTTTCGTGTACAATCAATCGTGTTATTCATTTGTGTTGTTGGACTATGGAGAGTTAGTCCATGAGTCATTCTTATCTATTTCCTATCCAATTCTTATCAATATCTTCATCTTTCTAAACTTATAGCTAAAAGATGCCTCCTCGTAAATCAACAAGACGCGATCCTCCTGCACCAACACCACCTACTCCTCAATTCGACACGGCAGCCCTGAATGCTGCTGTAGCTGCGGCTGTGGCTACAGCCATGGCATAATATCATTCTTCTGGTTCCACTGCAGGAGGAACCCCTGTCCTATCTACACATGGTGAAATCCCTGTGCGCTCCAGAGAGTGCTCCTATAAGGACTTCACAAACTGCAAGCCATTGTCCTTTAAGGGGATTGGCCGAGTCATTGCCCTCTCGCAATGGTTCGAAAAGACAGAGTCGGTCTTTGAGATCTGCTCATGCCCGGAAGGAAGCATGGTCAAGTTTGCTGCTTCCACCTTCGAGTCAAAAGCCCTGACATGGTGGAATAGCCATGTCAAGTCACTATCTCTTATAGTGGCAAATGCTATGGGCTGGGAAGCTCTGAGAGAGCTAATGGTTGAAGAGTACTGCCCGAGAGGCGAAATCCAAAAGCTAGAGGAAGAACTGTGGAGCCTAACCATGAAGGGCTCCAACATAGTCTCCTACACCGCCAGGTTCTGTGAACTGGTGGCCCTCTGTCCCAAAATGGTTCCTACAGAGGGGAAGAACATTGAAAGGTACATATGGGGGCTGGTGCCTCCATTCCAGGGAAATGTTTAGGCTTCAAACCGCACTACATTCGATAGTGCCAAGCGATTGGCACAGCGGCTTATAGACCATGGGGTTCGTACCCCTGCCGCAACAACAACCCTGGCCATCTCAGAACCCGCCAGAACCGCTGATTCCATGCGGAAGTTTTGGGATGACAAGAGAGAGACAAAGGCTGCCAAAAAGCAGCAGGTCGTGGCAGTCCATGTTGCGATAGCACCTGCCGCTGCTGCTCCGGTAAAGCAGTACGCTGGAAGTTTGCCTAAGTGCAACAAATGCAACTTTCACCACGTAGGAGCATGCCGGGAAATGCAGTGTTTGAAATGCAACAGGAAGGGGCACACTGCTCGTTTCTGCAGAGCTCCGGCGAGGCCAATCACCCAAGTCCCCGGCGCTAGTGTGAGCCAAACTTGCTACTGTTGTGGCGAGGTAGGCCACTACAAAAGGAACTGCCCGAAGGCAGGGAATGCCGGTGGAGTGGGAAGAGTTCTGGCCATAGGCCACGAGGAAGCGGTTGTCGACCCCACAGTGGTCACCGGTACGTTTCTCCTCGATAACTCTTATGCATGCATTCTGTTTGATAGTGGAGCGGAGAGGAGTTTCGTGAATCAAAAATTTGCTCATTTAATTAAGCAAA
This sequence comes from Lactuca virosa, assembly GCF_052849685.1. Taxonomy (NCBI): domain Eukaryota; kingdom Viridiplantae; phylum Streptophyta; class Magnoliopsida; order Asterales; family Asteraceae; genus Lactuca; species Lactuca virosa. Next base: position 275,010,544 of record NC_136426.1, read on the forward strand.
AATCACGAGCACTTAAAGAACCGTTCACTGTAGAAATGGCTAATGGAAAGACAGAGAGCACTAGCAGTATATTCATAGGGTGTACCCTAACTCTAGATAGCCATTCACTTTCGATCGATCTCATGCCGGTCTTAATTAAAAGTTTCGACGTCATTATCGGCATGGATTGGTTGAGTCTTCATCGTGCCGACATCATGTGTTAAGAGAAGGTTGTACGCCATAATCTCCCATCTGGCGAAACGCTAGTAGTTTATGGCGACAAACCCGTCACGAACCTTCGTATCATCACGAGCATTCAAGCTCAGAAATTCTTGCGAAAGGAATGTCGCGCATTCCTTGCTCATGTGGTCGATGTAAGCCAAGAAACGAAAGACATTCAGAACATTCCAGTAGTACACGACTTTACCGACATCTTTCCAGAAGAACTCCCAGGTTTACCTCCGCAACGTCAAGTCGTGTTCAGAATCGACTTAGTTCCAGGGGCTACCCCCGTAGCCAAATCGCCCTATCGTCTAGCACTTGCAGAGATGCAAGAACTGTCCTGTCAACTTAACGAACTGCACAGCAAGGGCTTTATAAGACCAAGCTTCTCACCCTGGGGAGCTCCAGTCTTGTTCGTCAAAAAGAAAGACAGATCGTTTCGTATGTGCATCGACTACAGGGAGCTCAACAAACTGACCATCAAAAATCGTTATCCTTTGCCTCGGATTGACGATTTATTCGATCAACTTCAAGGGGCGAACTTCTTTTCAAAAATCGACTTAAGATCCGGATATCACCAACTACGAGTGCTAGGGGAGGATGTTCCGAAGACAGCCTTCCGAACTCGTTATGGGCACTACGAATTCGTAGTGATGCCGTTCGGATGAACAAACGCGCCCGCAGTATTCATGAACTTAATGAATAGGGTGTGTCGTCCTTACTTGGATCAGTTCGTCATCGTCTTCATCGATGACATACTTATCTACTCTCGTAGTGAGGAGGAGCATAGTCAACATCTGCGACTAGTCTTAGAAACCCTGCGTGCGGAGAAGCTTTATGCGAAGTTCTCGAAATGCGAATTTTGGATCCGAAGAGTCGAATTCTTAGGGCACGTGGTTAGCGAAGAGGGAATACACGTGGACCCATCCAAAATCAAAGCCATTGAGAGCTAGTCAGCACCGAAGACGCCTAAAAAATTCGTCAATTTCTAGGCCTCGCTGGCTACTATCGCAGGTTCATTCAGAACTTCTCCCGCATTGCGAAACCTCTTACGACACTGAACCAGAAGGGCGTGGCCTTTGACTGGGAATAGAAGTAGGAGAGAGCGTTCCAAACGCTCAAGCGAGCCTTGTGCACCGCACCAATACTATCCCTCCCCGAAGGGATAGAAGACTTCCTTGTCTATTGCGATGCGTCAAATCAAGGACTCAGATGTGTTCTGATGCAGCGAGGTAAGGTCATCACCTATGCCTCGAGACAGCTAAAGACACATGAGGTCAACTACACTACCCACGATCTTGAGCTAGGAGCAGTTGTGTTTGCTCTGAAGATCTGGAGACACTACCTGTATGATACAAAAATCACTATCTTTACAGACCACAAAAGCCTACAACACATATTCGACCAGAAGGAGCTCAACATGAGACAACGACGGTGGGTCGAGCTACTCAGTGATTACGAATGTGAAATTCGTTATCATCTGGGTAAAGCCAACGTAGTAGCTGACGCCCTAAGTCGGAAAGAATATTCTGGTCGTAGAGTCAAATCATTGACTATGACTATCCATTCGCACTTTTCCACACAAATTAGGGAGGCTCAGCTCGAAGCTTTGAAACCTGAAAATGTGGCGGGTGAATCCTTGAGAGGGATGGATAAGAACTTGGAGGTTACGGGTGGCGGAGCTTATTATTTCATGGATCGGATCTGGACCCCGAAACTCGGTGGTTTCAGAGACTTGGTCATGAACGAGGCACACAACACTCGTTATTCCGTCCACCCAGGTTCAGATAAGATGTATCTGGATCTTAAAAAGCTATACTGGTGGCCTAACATGAAAGCAGAGATTGCTACCTTCGTAAGTAAATGCCTTACTTGCGCAAAGGTCAAGGTCGAATACCAGAAACCCTCCGGTCTACTTCAACAGCCAGTGATACCGGAATGGAAGTGGGAGCGGATCACTATGGATTTCATAACCAAGTTGCCCAAGACAACGGGAGGACTTGATACCATATGGGTCATCGTCGACAGATTGACCAAGTCCGCACACTTGCTGCCTATCAAGGAAACATACAAGATGGAGAAGCTTACAAGAACTTACATTAGGGAGATTGTACGACTGCACGGTGTTCCCATATCCATTATCTCAGACAGAGATAGTAGATTCACTTCGAGGTTCTGGCAGTCGTTACAAAGTTCCCTAGGAACTAGGCTGGACATGAGTGCAGCCTACCATCCACAGACATACGGGAAAAGGGAGAGGACTATCCAAACCTTGGAAGATATGTTGCGAGCCTGTGTGATCGACTTTGGGAAAGCATGGGATACTCATTTACCCCTTGTAGAATTTTCCTACAACAACAGTTATCACACGAGCATAAAGGATGCTCCATTCGAGGCCCTCTATGGCCGAAAGTGCAGATCCCCTCTGTGCTGGGCTGAGGTGGGGGATACCCAGTTAGCTAAAGGACGAGTTCCTGAAAGCACTCTCACGGGTCCGGAGATCATTCGGGAAACGACAGAGAAGATCGTTCAGATACGTGAATGATTGAAAGCCTCTAGAGACCGACAGAAAAGCTACGCTGATAAACGAAGGAAACCGTTGGAATTCCAGGTGGACGACCGTGTTCTATTGAAGGTCTCACCTTGGAAGGGCTTGATACGCTTCGGAAAGCGTGGAAAGCTAAATCCAAGGTACATAGGGCCTTTCGAGATTCTCGCAAGAATCGGCCCTGTAGCTTACAAACTTAACTTACCGCGCGAACTCAGTAACGTACATTCTACTTTCCACGTCTCGAACTTGAAAAAGTGTCTGTCCGACGAGACTCTTGTAATCCCACTCGACGAGATCGAGATCAACGAGAGCCTCAACTTCGTGGAAGAACCAGTAGAGATCATGGACCGGGAGGTCAAGCAAAAGAAACAAAGCCGTATCCCGATAGTAAAGGTTCGCTGGAATGCCAAGCGAGGACCTGAATTCACTTGGGAACGAGAGGATCGGATGAAACTGAAATATCCTCGTCTTTTTGCTAAGTTATTTGTAACTACTTATTTGCTTAAATTCTAATTTCGGGACGAAATTCCTTCTAACGGGGGGATGATGTGACAATCCGAAATTTTTATCTTATACACTTATTCAAATCAATGAAGGTTAGACTCGTTTTTGCTATTTTCTAGCACTGTTTAGAGTCAATTAGAGTGTTTAAAATATAGTATAATCAGGGTAGGAGTCGTGGGATGAGTTTTGCGAGTGTAACACCTTGCAAATGAGCCAAACACAACAACACAAGGTGTGTGCGGCCGCACACCCGAGTGTGCGGCCAGTCAGCCGCACACAGCCGACCGCACACCCATCCCAGCCGCACACTCCCACCTATATATTCAAGACTTAGTCGTTTTTGAACACTTTTCCACTTCTTCAAAGCTAGAACTCGAAATCCTCTCAAGTATCATCCAAATCTTCATCTTGATCTTCATAAAAGGTAGTAATCCTTCCTTTTATTTGTTGATACACGACCCTAACTAGCAAAACCCTTTGGTTTGATCCATGAAAACATCCATTTTTAGTCAAGAACACCAAGAACACACACTAGTTTTGGACCTTAATCACCCTTTCAAGCCTCTATAACGTGTATACACTTATCATAACTTGTTATATGCTAAGAACGTTTGATGATATACTAGAAAAACACGATTTTATCATCTTTATAAAGGGTGTGCGGCCGCACACATCATGGTGGCCGCACACACCCTTTTTAGGTCCAAAAATAGCAATAAACTTCTTTATAAGGCTAAAGCATGAAGTAAGAAACCTTCCTAGATGAGTCCTAAAGCCTTAAAATATGTTTTGGCACATTCCATAGGGAGTGTGTGGCCGCACACACACCCTGGCCGCACACACTCAAAAGTTGTGCATTTTGACCATACACTCCCTTGTATAGCCATATACCCCTTATATACAACCATAGGTGTTGGTAACACTTAATTTTAAGTGTTTTTATGTCCCTAAGGCGTGTCCCTATCACTTTTGGGTGGTTATATACATTGAATGTATTCATATAAGTGTATTTATATGTTAAATAGGATTCGTTTGTGCTCAAGACTCCAATTGACACCCAACAATCTTATATCGATCTTTCATTCGAGTTACTCACTATAGGTGAGTTCATACCCCTTAATTAACCTTTTAAATGTTTTTAAATGCTTTTATGGGGGGGGGAATACAAGTTGAACAACTATAGTTATTATATCAATCATATGTGATTAATAACTACCAAACAAATGGATTTCTTACTTTTCAAACTGTGTTACCAAACTGTTTTACTTCAAATTGTCTTACAAACTCTTTTACATAACAAATGCTTTTATCAAACACTTTTACATGATTAAATACTTTTACTTAAACTCTTTTAACTTATATTCTGTGTATCTATATAGATATAGTTATATAAGTAGGATTGAAAGGACTTAGGAATGATAGCTCACCTTACTTCTTGTTCCTTGTTTGGTTGTGGACTTAGGGTATTCAGGTTATTTGTCCGAAGGTCGTTTGAATCCTAGTTATATATCATGTATATGTGTATAGATATAAAAGGTTACTTCTTTCATTCAGTTCAATGCCTTTGGGTAGCAAAGGTATACAAACATGTTCATATACACAAACAACATTACTAGTAAACTATAATAGGTATAGTTTACGAAGATAATATTACTAGAACAATGAAACATACAACGAGTCAGTTCATTCATGAGTAATACATAGTGATGAGAAACAAACATAAATACATAATGATGAGAAACAAACATAATACATAGTGATGAAAACAAACATAATACATAGTAATGAGAAACAAACATAATACATAGTGATGAGAAACAAACATAAATACATAGTGATGAGAAACAAACATAATACATAGTGATGAGAAACAAACATAATACACAGTGATGAGAAATAAAACATACAGGCTAGACAGAGAAAGAACACACAATACAGCTAGCACATACATATACATATACATATACATTACATTTAGTTATGTGAGCCACTTAACGGGGGCATGGCACTACCTGTCATGACCCGTTTTGTATCCAGAATCTCCTTAATTGGGGAGCATATGAGTTTGTATATAGATCTACACTGGATTGACTATCCTACACCTTGTTGCTCGCTACAGTGGGACTTGCAAGTCTACGGGTGCCAAACGTCATTTCTTACGATGTCTTACATTTGTCGTTTTACTATAGAGTCGGTAGCAGGATATAGGCCGATCACATGGTACTTTAAATAACAAATAGTTTAAAGTAATTAGTACAGCAGTAGTTACTTAATACAACACTACAGTACTATTTCATTTTCCCTTTACATTTACTTTGTGACATTCACACAATAAACAATAACGTAAAAACTATATTTTTGGTTAATGATAGTCAGATTTGGGAAAATACACACTCTTACAAGAGACAAACACACAGATACTAGATGCCTTGGTAGAAGGCTACTTTTAGTAGGAAACATAGGGTTTTCTAGGAGAGTTCAAACAATTACAAACTTTTACAAAACTTATACATTACAAGACTTACAAACACTTTCATAACAAATATAGACATTAATATACTTATGATCTCACCAGCTTTAAAGCTGATAAACTCTTTCAAAATAACATGTATTCTCAGGTCACCAGTAGACAGGTACCGGTGCCAGGTTTTGAGAAGATGGAGCTCGTTCAAGACTCATCTTTTATTTTGATGTATATTTTTGGTGTCTATATAATTTGACAGAACACACTTGTATCAAATTATATTATTAATGCAATGGATGATGTTGTTGGTTATTTACTACTTTGCATTGTTGTGATACTGAACATGACGTCCTCCACCCCCGAACGTTTCCGCCGTTCCGATTTTGGGGTGTGACAGAAAACTCTAAGGTCTTGACCGAAAACTCCTTTTTGAGGAGGTTTTCGGTTTGCTTGATGACTATAACTTCAACCAATTGATCCTAACACTGATTCCTTTGATGTACTACGTTTAGAATACACATATAGACCTACAACTTCATTACAAAATAGCAAAACTAGGCTAAATTTGATAAGAATGAAGAATGTACAAGTTAGAAATTTCGGGTTGTCACATTATCCCCCCGTTAGAGGGAATTTCGTCCCGAAATTAGAATCTTAACGAATACTCCAGGATAGGTGCGAAAGATGTAGATACTTCATGTTCTATCTGATCCGCCCATTCCCTTGGGGAATCAGATCTATACTGAGTCCCTAACGAACATTTACTACGAGGTATGGCCTCTCCTCCGTTCTCTAGGCTACACGGGATAAGGTTTCATCAGTTTCCTTTACCGAGCTAGATTTCTCCTGTTTCTCTTAACAGACGTGACTCTGGTTTATATGGATCTAGTCAAGAAAATGACGAGAGTTTTGTCAGGTACTACTGGTTCATTAGCTGAGACGTGGATAGGTTAGGGTGGAATTTATGGAATCCCTAAAGTAGTTGGGGTCTGACGGATGCTGGACCAATTCTTATCAAGAATCTCTGACGGTCCTAAGCTCTTGGGAAAATAGAACGTTTCAGTACCCAAAACATAATGTACTTCCATGGTGAGATCATCACTTGGCGTGATCACCATTCTGAATTTCCAAAAGTTTTCTCTTACTGGAGGTGTAGTCCTTCTGATTGGTTCCTAGGAGTCTCAGGTCGTCTTCGGATTCATATTTCCTACTGGTTGGCTTTCGGAGGTTTTCTAGATCATTGAAGGTGCTGACTATATGCTGGCATCTATTGGTTGCGTGACATCTACCTCAGCCCAGTGTAGAAAGGACCTGCACTTTCGACTCGTGAGGTGTTTCCAACGGAATATCTCAACGTCGGGATGATAGAGGGTTTTACCAGATGATGTTTAGATAACTCCCATTTTCATCGTAGTCTAATAGATGCTTTCACAGCATGATCCCTAATCGAAAGGAATCGTTCTCTCATTCGGTTCGCTGTTTCATGGATAGCAATCTCTGATCAGGGCAAGCTTCGCCCTTAGAGATTTTCTGAAGTGATTGAATATTTCGGGAGGTGGTTCTACTATCTCTTTAGAGATAATATTCCTTGGAACACCTAGTAGTCTAAGAAATCTATATGGCATGCTCCATTAATTTTTCCATTGTGTCTGCTTCCTCAAGTTTGTAGGAAACACGCGATCTTGTATAACCCGTAGACTAACACCTAGACTGGTGTCGAGTCCACAATTTCTTTATGACCTGGGTTATAAAGCTTAACATAACTTGCTGTGTACTTTACTCAAGTATTCATGGTCGCGGAGGTGATCATGTGGTTCTTAGCATCCTAGTATTAACTTTGGTGAATGCAGACTATCATCTATAGGGCGACGGTAACTTTTCTCGCATGACGAGGCACTATCACAACTCTTTCCGACCTATGTACTTCTCGTCTGTATCTGGATGAACGAAGTGCTTGAGTAGTGCGAGCATCCCTTGCAACTACTCTTTCGATGTTACCGAGTTTCTCTATCTAGATTAAATCTAGATAGCATAAGACTCTGCCACTCAGAACCTCTAATTTCCTCATCCATTCTTCTCATAGTTTAACCTGTCACAGCTTCCCAGGTTTCTTGGCTCACTACTGAGATGCTTAATTTGTGGGATCAGGCGTGAATGGATGGTCGTAGTCAATGTTTTTGACTCTTACGACTTGAGTTACTTTTCCTAACCGAGGGTGTCAGCTACTATGTTGGCTTAACTGGGATGACAACAAATTTTGAATTTGTAGTCATTTTAGTAGCTCAACCGACAATTGTTCTCTTGACTTCATCTCCTTTCCTTTGGGTATATGATGAAGGGTTTTATTTTAAGGTTCATGGTATACCTCATACTCGGCTCAATCACTATTACTCAACGTATGCAAGTTCTATATAGTTGAGATTGACAGGATGTTCAGATGTGTAGCCCCATCCCAAACCCACAACCAAACAAGGAACAGGGAGTAGGGCGGAAGCACACATCTTAAATCTTATCGACCTAAATTATATACCACTCTAATGCATATACTCAGTAGTAGTAAGTTAATCCCATGAGTTCCTTCTCTTGATTCACGAACTTGATCGTTCGGTGCAAGTGGTCTTTCTGGGGGATCTATTGAGTAGGCCTCGGGCGGTTATTGTCTTCTAGAATATCTGCAGTTCCTTTCACTTTAGGTTTTAATGTTTAATGGGTTTGGTTAACAACGCGCAGTACCCCTCTACTGTGTACTTCTGAAGGTTGGATGAGAGAGACAACAGATGGTTCGCATAAGGTTTTCTTATTAGGTTCGAAAGAACCTTTATTTGACGCTTAGGGTACGGTGAAAGTTCTTTTTACACAGCACTAGGAATTCTCGCATGGTCGAACCAAGTCGAACCATGAATGACGGTAGTGTCGAAATTAATAACCATCGACACGATATAGAATGAAGATCGATAGGACCATGTGTTGAACAAGGAACACAAGTTCTTAGCGTTTCGGGTTCGTCCATGGTATTACTATCGCGAATACTTGGACCGACATGATTGACGCTGAACGCTAGGGGTCCTGATGCTTTGGAAAGATGTACTTTTCATGAATAGATTTCTCACAAGGCCTCTCTATAACCGCCTAGTATACACTAGTCATGTATAATTAAGATTAAAATGACTGTTGACTGAGCGACTCCGCCCTAAATCCACAACCAAACAAGGAACAGGAGATAAGGCCGCATCACTCACTCGAGGTCTATCAATCCTAATTATAAATGGCCTTAATGTATATACTAAGCCATCATAGCCTTACCTGATGGGTTTTTAAGTTTTACAACAATGCTGCGACTTTTGCCTTAACAAGGGAGTAATTACAATTATAATTGATTATTTAAGGTTTTCGATTAGCTACTTAAGGTTGAGAAGCGTACCAAAATTCTACCGGGTTCCTTGATGTTTTTCTAGGTATTAGGGTTAAACTCCTCCTGCTTATTTGTCATTTCTTTCAGTTGGGCAGTCCCTCTTGAAATGCCCAATTTCACCACATAGGTGGCATATTGGACTGGTCCCAACATTGGTGGTTGATGTAATGAACTCAACCGGAGTTCTGCAGTTGCGAGCGATATGTCCCTTCATGTTGCACCTAACGCAAAAGGTTCTCCACAGACTCCATAATGATGGTAGTCACACTTGCTGCAGTGGGGGAAGTTTCCTAGGTATGGTCTTCTTGGTGTCGAGATAGGCGGGTTGACAGGGGTATTGACTACCTCAGCTTGCAGCCCTTCGGAAGGTCCTTGAGTCGAGGTACTCCCCTTCTCGTTCTCAAACTTTATTTTCAGGGGATTAGGTTGGAGTTCTTGGGTGGCTTTTCAAACCGGTGCTGGTTGCTGCTGTCTATTGCTATGATCGGGATTCCCGATAATGCTCCTGCTAACATTTGCGTTGTTAGCATTTAGGTGAGCCATGACAACTGCTACGGCTGCTGAAACTGCAGCTTGGAACGTAGCTTCATCGATCTGAAGAGTCGGTGTCTTGCTAGCGGGTTGGTTACGTTTCTTTGGAGGCATGGTTTTTCCTACACATTGAGGAACACAAGTTGATGAGAAACGATGGTTACGCCTACACGTATCTTTCTTTACTATAATAGGCATAAATTTTTCCCGCGCTTTGTGCTATGGTTCTCTAAGGGTCGACCTACATCCCTATGATGCAGTCCTGGTAACAGGGTAGAAGTAAGTGTATCGGAAAGCCATAAATCGGGTGTCGTTCCAACCAAGTTATCTTTATACTGGAGAGGTTCACTCTCCGGTTTTGAAAGGACTTGAAACAACTTCGGAACGAAGATTACACAAGAAAAAGACTCATGAAAGTTTAGGGCTAAACACTCTCAATCGAGATTTTGTGATCCGATCTATTTATCTTAGTCGCGACAGGAAAGATGATTTGCCTAACACATAGTGTGAGTAGTGTAACCACTAACTCACTAAGTTGTATTAATTTATGGGTTAGTATTGTGACTTATAGGGGTAGAACACTTCTCGGGTTTCATACCTTGGCTCCTTCTGTTCTCTGTTTACTCTTGACTGGAATAAACGTTGGTTTTCTTCGGGTACTTATATAGGGTTCTCTCCTCCAGTAGACATATTAAATCTCCGCTCCGCCTTACTTCTGATTCTAACTCTGATCGTCAACACTTCATAATGGATGACTGGAGTCTCGGAAGTTCAGACGAATTTCCCACCGATGTCCCTAAAAGGTGTAGGCACATGGTGATTTCAATAGTCTCATCACTGTTCATTTATTTCCTACTTGGAAATCTTTCTCAATGAACCTCTTCTGGGTCTTTATCGAATCCTCTACCGATTACTGAAGTAGATAAGGTTTTCTAAAGGGGTTTATGCGAGAATGGGAATGTCTAAGGAATCTTAAGAGATTATTAAAACATTTTAATGTGTGATCCATATCGGGTCCTTCTACAATTACATAGTGTACACAAATCATATATAACTTAGATCTAATAGGCCTTCGAATATGTGATACTACTCCATATCCACATCCAAACAAGGAAAAGGAAGTAGAGCGAAACCACACATTCTTAGCCTATGAGATCCTTACTATATATAACCTTGGGAGCATACACTCTGTAATCATAGACCGACCAATAAGGGTCTTTTTAGTTTTTCACGCAAGGTTATTTATGGTTTCTAAAATACTCCTATTGCATTTTAATTACATGTTTGATTCTAGAATTTTTGGACATGATTTCGGGTTTATTGTTAGTCTATAGTATCGTAAAATACTCCTATAGTATTTTAAACTTTATGTTCGGCTCTAGCATTCCTATATGGTAAGTTTTAGATTTATTGCAACACCACCATCACTCCCAAACACACGTTGGTCGCATCTTGAATAAATATAGTTGATCAGGCTACATTTATTCCAGCTTACGATTACATAACTACCCAGGTTTGACGGTAATGTTCAACATCCAAAGACTTTTATTCTTGTTCTTCTTGTGATACTTGTTCTGGTATATTTATTCTGGATGTACTTATACTTTTGTAAAATATGGTTATATTTTAAAGTATAACTCTTGGTCAGAGTGTTTTTATCCCATTGCATTTATAGGTCGTATATCTTTTATGATTTGATATACTGACTTTACTATAAACAATGCTCTGATACCAATCTGTCACACCCCAAAACCGGAACGGCGGAAACGTTCTGGGGTGGAGGACGTCATGTCAAGTATCACAACACATGCAGTATAGTGATCAAAGTACAACAACCATTGCATTAATAGTATAAGTTTTTACATAGGTTACATTTAGCAACAACATCAAAAGTAGATATAGAGAATAACATAAGATGCAGCTCGGTACAAGGCTGACTTCGCAACAGCTCCCGTAGTGTACCTGTCTACTGACGACCTGAGAATACAAGGTATTTTGAAAGAGAGGATCAGCATTTTAATGCTGGTGAGTTCATAAGTATTTTTAATGACATTGATATAAATACATGTTTTTCCTCAAAATAATTTCATTAGATGATGGTGATAAAAGTTTAATAAGTACTTGAATTCCTTCCAGAAAATCCTATATTTTCTACATAAAGTAGTCTTCTACCAAGACTCGACTGTTTCAGGTTCAAAAGAGTGAGTTTCCCTACTAAAAGCAGTCTTCTACCAAGACCGTCTGTTTTGTGTTTAAAGATCATTTTTCCCAAATGTTACTATCATTATTAACATATAGTTTTACATTATTGTTTTATATCAAAAACGTTCTAAGTTAATGTATTAGGGAAAATATTATAGTACCGTAGTTTTATATGTAGAAACTACCGTGGTACTAATTACCTTAAGGCCATGAATTATAAGGTAAATGTGAAGATACTCGTAACCATACTGATTGACGGATGTAAACACGACGACCTGCTGGCGTCGAAATAAATGTGACATTTGTCACCCCTTGGCTTGGTCGGCCGGGACTGTAGCTAGCAGTCAGGATGTGGGATGGTCTGTCCCGTATAGATCTATACACACAATGCCCGCTCTCCCTCCAGGAGACTCTGGTTCCCAACTCGACAACGGTGAAATCTGCGTCATGAGGATGTATCTCAGACTCTGATTGCTATATACGTTTCTTTTTACTAAAAGTACATGTTTTAGAATATTGATATAGCTAGTTTCTCTTCATAAAAGTTATTGTTGGTGTCTAAACTATACCTACTATAGTTTACTTGAGAGGTTATCTAGGTACCTTTGCTACCCAAAGGCGCTGAACTGGAGTAAGAGTTTTAATATCTAAACAGATATACATAATATATAACTAGGATTTCAATGACACTCGGACAAATAACCGGATACTCTAAGTCCACAACCAAACAAGGAGCAGGAAGTAAAGCGGGCTATCAGTCCTAAGTCCTTCGAACCCTACTTATATAACTATATCTATATAGGCATGAATCTAACAAGAATATAAGTTTAAAAGACTTTGATAAAAGTTTAGTAATTTAAAAGAGATTTGAAAACAAGATTTGAAAACCTTTAGCTGAATAAAACAGATTAACATGCAAAAATCTATTTGATTGACAGTTATTAATCACATGTGATTGATATAATAACTTAATAGTTCAACTTGTATTCCCCCCCCATAAAAGCATTTAAAATCATTTCAAAGGTTGATTAAGGGGTATGAACTCACCTGTAGTGAGTGGTTAGGATGGAAGTGCCGGATAGGATGCTAAGTGTCAAGTGAAGACTTGAGCACACACGGATCCTATTTAGCATATAAAGACTCATATATGCATGCAATTAGTGCTTATACAACTAATTAAGAAGGGTAACACTCTCATAGACTAGAAAACACTCTTATAGAAGTGTTACTATCATAAATGATTACATGAAATGAGTGTATGGTTACCAAATGGAGCTTTTGGTCTAAGCTGTATGTTCCTAGGAGCTTTCGGTCCTAATGGTATTTTCGGTCCAAATGGTTCTCGGTCCAAATGGTTCTCGGTCCAAATGGTTCTCTGTTTTTAGGGTTTTCGGTCCAATGACCTTTCGGTCATGGAGTTCTCGGTCTAAGGAGATTCAACCGAAAACTCATCAAATCTTGTAAAAATGATGCTTTTCAAGGGTTATGCTCAATGGGATCGGTTTCTAGGGTTCATGCTTAGTCTTAGGAAGGTTTAGGGCTATAAGAACCCCTTAATGAGGGTTTTCGGTCTAAGGAGTTGCACTAGACCGACAACACTTATTGTTCTTGGATAAATGATGATTTCAAGGCCTTAAACAAGAGTTTCAACTAGATAATAAGTATAGGAAAGTAATACTTACGATTTAGAGGCTAATAGAGTTGATTTTTGGACCAAAACACTAGCGTGTGTTCTTGGTGTTCTTGAAGATCTAACCCAAAAGAGATGATTTCATGGATGAAATCAAAGGGTTGTACTAGATAAAGCTTTGTAACAACAAATCAAATGGAAAGAATTCTTACAATTTTGAAGATCAAAGTGAAGAAATCGATGATACTTGAGAGAGAATGGATGTTTCTAGCTTTGAAAAGGAAAGAACGATCCAAATGATTATGAAATATATATGTAGGATGGGGTTTTCGGTCACCTTGACCGAAAACTCGAAGGTCTTGACCGAAAACTCCTTTTTGAGGAGGTTTTCGGTTTGCTTCATGACTAGAACTTCAACCAATTCATCCTAACACTGATTCCTTTGATGTACTAAGTTTAGAATACTCATATAGACCTACAACTTCATTACAAAATAGCAAAACGAGGCTAACTTTGATAAGAATGAAGAATGTACAAGTTAGAAATTTCGGGTTGTCACACTAGGAGATCGGGTACACTTGGTTGTGCGCTGAATAGGTCCACCACAAAGAATGATAAGGCTATTCGTCATGATTTACTAAAGTTTAAAAAAATATGGTTATGCTTACAAGTTAAGTGTAATTCTGAAACATTGGAAACGTTTCAATGTAAGGCAGAACGAATAAGAAGAATCAAATTAGGCAGAATGATAAAAGTTTCTCAAATCTGAAAAGATGGGAGAGTACTTTAGTATCGTGTTTTATGATTATCTTAGTGATTAAGAAACCATATCACAATTGATCCTCTAAGGACATCTTAGTGCATTTGTTTGGCTAAGAAGAGGAATCGTGGATTGTTGAAATGGTTAAAATCAAAAACATGAATCATATTTCGTTCCCTAACAAGTCTTAGAGTCATACTCCAAGATTGTAACATGAGTGACATAATCTTAAAAAGGTTTATAACACTTGTCAAGTGTAGAGTAAAATGATATCTTACTCTTGTACATTTGAAATTAGTAAGTAGTGATGTTTTGGATAAAACAAAGACCAACTAAGATCAATTGAGTAAAGTGTTTATCTTGATAGGAACTTGCACTAACTCTTGAATATTTGTTTTGTCAAGGAATGGTTCTTGACAACAGAATCTTATATGTAAAGAGGTCAGTGGGAGTCTTAAAGATCTTGAAAAGTTTCAAAAACTAATCAAGGGTATTGTTTATCACTATCACACGACTTGAGGCTTGTAACCTATCGTGTTGATATATTCTTATTTTTGTGCCCATTCCAGTTAAAACTTTACTATGCATGTGAGTTCTGTGAGTTCTCAGATGTTTGCATAACTACTTGGAAGCAATGGTAGGCCCTTCTGCTACCAAGTGGCAAAAAGTTAAGATTGCACAAGTTCAGTCCATATGAGTTTGGATTTGTCACTAACCTTGTCTTGTGATTATGGTTCTGATAAATTTACATGGATAAGAACACATACACCATAAAATCTAAGTGTCATAAGGTTTCTCTCTGATTCATGAAAATGATGGTGAGGAAACGCTTTCACTAAGTAGATTTTAAGTAGATAGCAATAGTAATATTTGTATTCTCAAAGTCGTTAGTGGAGCGTGTGTGGTTAATCGGCACACTAACATGGACTTGTGAGAAATGACAAAGGTCTAAAAATTGAGACTATGATTACGGCATCCCTTTTCATAATTCTAAAAATCGTTTAGACACTCATATGAGTTGTCTAAGGAAAGGTGTATGATTTTGATAAAGTTTTATCAAAGCATCGTGTATCAGAAATCTGAACTTTGGTAAGAAAGTCAATAAAGTATTGCTTTCTAGAAGTCCAGTTGATTTATGGATACATGCCAAAGCTAGTGGGAGCATAAGTGTTATGCTAATAATTATCATGTTAGTGGGAGCATGATTATTATGTTAGCTGTTGCGAGTTAGCAATGTTAATTATAGAAAACAAAAGTTTCAATTTGCAAAATGTGCTTTGTAGGCTTTGAAAAAGTTGTTTTGCTATAATTAAGGGAGGGAAAATTATACTTCATTTCAAATCTAAAAGCTTAGATCATGAGATTTTAATCAAATTTAGTCAAGTATATATATGAATGTTATGTTGGAAAAGTTCAACATAAGGAAATTCTATATATAGGAACATTATTTGCGTTCTAAAATTCGATTATGATTACGGCATCCCTTTTCATAATCTGAATTATGCGAATATGGCAAATAGAAATAGAAATATTATAGCAAAAGACTGGTCTAGTATCATGTATTTATGTGAGACATCATGAATCGTGTCCCATATTCTTCGGATATAGGATCGATTACATGTGATATAATATTTATCCTTTCTAAATTTTCCAAATGCCTAGGGCATTAAGAGGGAAAAAGGACTAGAACTGGATATGACTAAAATGAATAAGCAATTTTCGAGGACAATCTAAGGTTTACCAAAGATTGGTTGCTCATGGACAATTGGAAGTATAGTGTTAATTTTGAAAGAACCATATTGACATATTCTGAAAAGAGGCAACTCTTGTTCAGAAGTGATAGTCAAAATGAGAATGTGGAAATGTTTCCATAGGTGGAAGTTGTTTTTCAAATATGTGTAAGATTAGAAAACTTAATGCAAGAAGGATGTTCAAAGGAATGTACTTTGAATGTGAGACTTCGTTTCCATGTAATTGATCTCCATTGGAATACTCTGTAATGTCTGTTGACAAGTATTTGTGACTTTGTGCATAGTCATTACTAGAGGATCAATGCATATAAGTTTAGAATCTAACAGATTTCGGTAAATGGCAGGAATTTGGAATTCTTACATTTACGATAAGGATTTGGATTGTGAAATGAGAATCATTGGAATTATGTTCAATTGATCTATTCCACAAAGTAAGGATCATAGACAAACATAGTGTGCATACTTGGAGTATGGCATAATTGTTGTTTGGACAAACATAGTGTGCAAGCTTGGAGCATGGCATGACTATTGTTTTGATTCAAGTACTAAGTTGATTATTTGAAACATTATGCAATGAATAATGTGTAATCAATATGGTGATAAATAAAAGGTGTTTTATTTATATTCATAAGTTCTGAGACCATATTGGATTCGATTATTCTTGTGTTTCACTTTGCATGTTTTGACTTCCCGGATAACTAGATTATTCAAACTATCCACATTCGATCATACTTTGGAAGTAGGTATTGAGGCAATACTGTCATGAAGGGTCTGTAGTTTGTCTAGGACAAAGTGGCTGCAGTGTTCATGAGTGCTCCTGGTATGAGATTCTGTTGAGTATTTGAGATATTGAAACTGATTTGGCATATTTGGATATTTAGGGAAGCCTTTTTAGGGTTAATCATTTTATGATTCCCTACGGTGCCTTTACAGTAGAAGTTCTTAATCGAGCTATTCTAAGTCATTGGTTTTTATATTAGGCATAGATTTTATATTTATGGTAGATATTTATTGTTCCCTATAAATAATCATTATGTTTACTTTTGGTGTAAGCTTTTGACCAAGATTAGGGTTTTCTCTGTACGTTCATCTCATAATCAATACAAGAAAAACCTTTATCAGATTACTTGTATATGTTGGTGATTGATTCTTGATTGTTCTTGATATTCCGTATTCGTCATCTCGGATTTATTCCTAACAGATTCGAGTAATGGATTCGACCCACGCTCATTTGAATCATGAGACGATAATATCAAATAAGTCTTCAAACCTAGAGATATGAGTTGTTGACTATGAGTTGGTTATACATTGATTGTACGAAAACGCATTGGTAACTCGATGTTATAAAACGTGCCTTTGTGTATGATTCAACAAGTAGTAGAACAAGCATATGAGTCGAAGTTTATCCATTCCTTTTACCCTTGGAGGGATAAAAGCGTTACTTGTGGGCCCCTCGATGATTTATTGATGACAAACGTAAGTGCTCGGCCGGGCCTGAATTGATTTGATTTGTTCAATTAGTCAGTCGTCATAAATCGGAAATCGGGAAACAACAGATGGACAGAGAGAATGATTATAATCCATTTCTCGGTCCATATGATATCTAGAATGGAGGAATATATGATCCCTTATCTAATGGACGCGTCATTGATTTGTTCAGAGTTCGATATCAGCTTTTAAGAGCTACGATTGCTAGTCGGGTTTTGGAGTCATACTTGCAATAATAGTTTTAAACTTATGCAAGTAGGAGACTGTTGGATTAGCGTCTAAGTCCATAACTATAATTGGTATGTACTTGACCCGATTTGGCATGGTCCATTTGGGTTGCATGGCATCGGAACGATTTGGATAGACTTTTGTGAGAAAAGGATATTTATGATTTACTAATATATTATAAGTTCTAATATATTAATATGAAATCATATTATTTAATTAGTATTGATCAAGAATTAATCTGGAATTAATTTTGTGATCAAAAGAGACTAATTAAATATATGGGGATTGATTGTGTAAATCATACATTCTTATATATGTGGGTTTATGATCCATAGTTCTTCATGTTGGGCTAAACCCATGGAGTAACCCATGGATACTCCATTGAGGTTTTAACCCATGGAGCATGAAGAATATGGAAAGACATGAGTTACATGGTGTAACCCTAATAGCCACAATATATAAAGACCCCATAGCTCAAGAAAAGTGGGCCTTAGGATTCATATGAGAGGGCTAGCCAATTTTGAGCATAAGGACTTTTCTCTAAAGTTATTCCAAGTTGTAGTTGGTGTTGTGTGAACCATTTGAGGTGTCACACTTGGGGCACTAGTCTCTTAAGCCCCATGGAATCAAGCTACAACAAAGAGGTACGTTATTCTGACTAGTATCTTATTTGTTTATGTCAAATTGCATGCTAGTTATAGGTTTAATGCCTTGGAATCCATTTGCATGTATAATTAGTGAAAACATAGATCCAATGCATTTAGGGTTGTATGTGCACCATAGGATGTTGTAGTATACTAAAACCCAATACATTCGACATATGTTCTTTATTGTGTGTGTTCTTATTTTCCGCATCTTGTTCATCAAATCTTAATTAGGGTTTTAATCCTAACAGTTCCATCATCATTGTTTGGTGTTTCGACGCCATAGTACAAAGGTAAAACACTGACTTTGAAGTGACCATCACTAAGGTATCCCTTTCCAACATTCCACCCCACCCTTGGTGAGAACAAACTTATTAGACTCAAATACAAGTTTGAATCCCTTGTTACTAAGAATAGGACTAGAGATCAAATTCTTAGTAATTTCAGGAACATGCAAGATATCACTTAGAACAAGTTCTTTGTTAGAAGTCAGTTTCAACTTCACTTTTCCCTTACGTTCAGTTCTTGTGGCTCCAGTATCAATCCACCAATACACACAATTGCTAACCATGTTGGGTTGAATCACTGCAACAAACTGATTTGGTGATTTAACCATGTTGGTTTGACCAGAAGTTCCTCCACCATTATTTCCATTGTTCCCTCCTTTGTATCCTCCATAATTTCCACCTTGACCCTTCCTGAATATGCCATCCTTGGCCTTGTGTCCATTTCTGCCACAAACATAGCAAGGACCCGAATTCTTCTTGAAATTCTGCTTGTTTGGGCCATGGTTTTTGCCATATTTGTAAGAGTTTTGGGAGCCATTATTCCCTTTCTTGTTGTTATGCTTTGTCTTGGAAGTACTTTCTTGTCCAACAAATTTTGAACTTAGTTCCAAGGAATTTTCATCAGCCTTCTCATTCAATCTGTTATCTTCTTCAACACGAATTCTCAATACATGTTGCTCAAAACTCATGTCATCAGTTAAGTGCTTAAGATATAATTTGAAATTCACCCAAGAAGGATGAAGTTTTTCAATGATTAAACCTACAAGAAAGTTAGAGTTTATTCCTATACCTCCAACTTCAATAACACGAGTTATTGGGTATTAGTGTTGTGTCATTGGGCTTATTTGTTTTGTTCATTAAGTAATAGGGTTTGGGCCTGTCCACCCGTTCATTAATTATTAGGGTTTAGCTATTTAAGGTGCATGCATGCACCGTGTTTTGTAATCTTGGGAATAGCTTTGTAACCCTACACGCCTCTACAGTAGTAATTCTTCATCGAGTTCTTCTGAGGCGTGACTTTGAATCATTCAGCATATTTTGATCCATTCTTGTGTTCTTGTTTTCTATTACCTATTTGAATCTTTCGATCATTAGAGATTTTATCTCAACAATTGGTATCAGAGCAGGAGACTGTGTAATCTATATGCATCTCTTCTGTTGAAAGAAGCTTTTTTATGGTTTCCGCTACTATTAGATCTGGTATCAACCTTCATCATAGTTTGTTCATATGTTGATGCTGATTTTGATCTTAATATTACCCTAATCTTGTTTACACATCTGATTCATACATGTTTTGTTCAATACACAAACATGCATTCAGACGATTCTCACGTTAACTTAATAAATCTCTCAAGCGGCATTGGATCCACAACGAGGATTCATATCCTTTTCCCTAGTGAATACGAAGTTTGGGCACTGCATTTTGAAGACTATGTCCTTGGTATGGAAGACAATGGCTATCTGATATGGGATGCCATCATAGTTGGGGCGTTTGTTCATACTGGAACTAGAAGAGAAGTTAAAACTAAGTCGGATTATAACAAGCTTCTTCTTGAAGTAAAGGATGTGCCACAAGATGAGAAGGAAAAGTTAATCAGCAATGTCAAGGCAATGAGGATCATTAGGTTTGCTCTACCACCAGACAACTTTTGTTTCGTTAGTTCATATGATATAGAAAAAGGTATCTGGGACAGGCTTAAGGAATTGTACTCCACTGATGCTGATCTAGAGAATTCAACTCAAACATTACTGCTGTCAGAGTTTGGAGGTTTTGTGCAAAAGCCTGAAGATAGTTTAGATCAGACCTTCAATCGATACAATCATCTTCTCAATAGGATGATGAAACATAAAATTTGACGTGATCTTATCGAGCAAAATGTCACGTTCATGAATGGTCTAAGGTCTGAATGGAAAGCTGTTGTTTCTGCGGTTAAAGCACATGAGCAGTTTAAGAACTAAACGTTGGCTAAGCTGGTCGGTATCCTTCAGTCACATGAGGATGATGTGACAAAAGAAGGAAAAATTGTTTTTGGAGTAGGTTCGCTGGCACTGGTAGCTAAAGGTAAGAAGGCTGCTGAAGATGTGGATTCGGAGTTTGAGCTCTCAGATTGTGAACTTTCTAAAGAAGAGTTCGCAATGATGGTGTCTAACCCAAGGAGGTTCGCACATAAGAACTTCAACAGGAATAAGAACCGAAACTGGCAGGGAAGCTACAGCTCTGAGAAAGTAAAAGAGGAGAATGCAAGCAATTCTCAAAAAGAAGAAGAAAAGAAGGTAAAGAAGCTCATGGGTGATTATGGCTATGATTGTAACTACTGTCATGGTAAAAACCACCTAGCCAAGGATTGTATGCTGCAAAGGTTTAATGAGAAGAAGGAAGGAGAAGATGATGAGTCTTACTATCTCTGAAAGATCGAGGAGATAAAGAAGAAAAAGAATGCAGATAACTCTATGCTTGCTTTGATTGTACAGGAAAACGATGCTGATGATCAGTTTGGCAGGGTTGAAGTCTGGTCTACTGATTCCGAAGACGATGAGGTTCGAAGGCCTACTCATGGAAGAAGTTTCGCTGCGAAGGAATAAGATTCGCAGTTTGGAGGAAAATGTTTGATGGTAAAGAATGATGTGTCAGGACAAAGAGGATATGCTACTGATGGAGATCGTGTTTCTGATGTAACAACCTGTTATTTCCAAATCTATAAAAGTCAACAAAGGTCAACAAAAGTTAAACATGTCAAATAAAAGTCAAATTTATTTAATTGTTAATTTATTAAAGTTAAATTAATGAATTTGATATGTATGAACCTTTTATTATTGAATTGTTGCAAAATTGGGATCTTTCCTGCTTAAACCAAGAACCCTCGCATCTAACTCCACTGAAAAACCCCTCGGACCTCAAACCCTATTTTCGGCCGCAAACATGCGAAGTCTTATCTCTTCTGACCGAAAACTGGTTCACGGTCGGGAACCCTCGCAGATCTTATCCTCTTCTGACCGCAAACGCCTTAGCCGCCTTCGGACCGCAAATCCTTCAAATAGCAAACCCTCCTCGGTGGTTTTTCCCTTTTCGGCTGAAAACACCTACTTTCCTCGGATTTTGTTCTTGGCCGAAAACACCCAAACCACCACCCTTTTCTTCATATTTAAGTCACATATTCACCATTTCTCACACTTTTAACCGAAAATCAATCCCATTCTCTCTCAAATTCTCTTTCACTTCCAAAGCAAAAACAACCTCAAGAACTATTTTACTTCCATTCTCTTACAAGTGTTGGTAAGTTTTACTCCTAAAACTACTATAATCAACAATTATATTACTTATATCACATTAATCACACTCTATTATGTGATTAAAAATATTAGGATACGATATCCTTCCCGTGTCCTAGCTCGTTTCTAACTGTTAGCAAAACCGTTATCACACAAAAGGTGAGTTCATACCCCGTACATTTTCATGATTTTTCACTATTTTAAGGGGGGAATACAAGTGTAACACAATAGAATTTGTGTTAATACCTAAATGTTTTCAATATTTTATTAACTGTTGCCGTTATCAAAAATATATATTTATATAAATATAAATTATACAATTAGGATTTAACAGGATTAGAATTGATAATTTGACACCATTTCCTGTTCCTTGCTTGGTTGTGGGCTTGGGGTAGAATAATTTATTCGACTGTCTATTTAATCACAATTATACAAATATTATATTTATATAAGTATAAAATGATTTCAACCTCGTTAAAAAAAATATTACAAATTTTACAAGTTAAACAATGATTTTCATTCCAGTAAAACACAAACATATAAACTATAATATGTATAGTTTATGGAACTTACATATTACTTTTTAAATCTCAGAATACAATATGAATCATATGCACTATTTTACATACTTAGAAAACATGATGGAAAAACAATCATATAAAATATAATAAATATAGTTTATGAGATATACTTACAGTTTATTCATTTCAAAGTAACTTTTCATTATTCTATACGTAATCATCAATATAGCATTTGTGAGACACATTTCAAGTACTTATTTGAGTACCAACCAAGTCCTGAAATTATAACCAGAGTCTCCTGGAGGGAGAGCGTGACACTTGTGTATAGATCTATACGGGACTGACAATACCGCACTAGAGTTGCTTGCAACAGCTAGGCCGGCAGGCCTGTGGTGATCAAGCATGGTTATGATAACTCACAATTTGGTATTGAACAATATTATTAGTGTAAGAATAAATAAACATCTTCACATAGTTTTATTTAATAATAAAACTATAATAAGTTATATACAACTACAGCTGGTAAAACCAGACAATTACAAACACACGGTTTTCATACAGGTACAAATACAGAATACTATTTCAGTATAGAGAAAACATACTTTACATGGTTTTAAGAGAACTAAACTACATTGTTAATACTTCAGAGTACAATAACATTCACATGTTTTGTTTATAACACACTACAACAGAAAATATAGGATTTTCTGGGAAAACATACTTATATTATCAAGGAACAGATTTCAGATTTAAGTTACAAACATGCTT
The DNA here is from genome assembly GCF_052849685.1 of Lactuca virosa. NCBI lineage: Eukaryota > Viridiplantae > Streptophyta > Magnoliopsida > Asterales > Asteraceae > Lactuca > Lactuca virosa. The sequence continues at coordinate 275,033,756 of NC_136426.1, forward strand.
ATGAACTCACCAACTTAATTGTTGACACTCTTTTCAAAACTACTTGTATTTTCAAGAAATCAGTAAACAGGTACATCCACGAGTTTTTGAGAAGACGGAGCTTCATAGACTCATGTCTCTTAACTTTTTCTACACATTTTTGGTGTCAATATACAATGATCTGAACACATATGTAATAACTTACACTTTATCAATACATGGTTGTTGTAATTTGATTACTATTATGCAATTGTTGTAATACTGTACATGACGTCATCCGCCCCCGAACGTTTCCGCCGTTCCGGTTTGGGGGTGTGACAGAATGGTATCAGAGCATTGTTTATAGTGAACTAAGTATATCAAACCACAAAAGATATACAACTATAAATACAATAGGGGTGAAGCGCTCTGACTAAAAGTATACTTTTAAAATCTAAGTATTTTATAAGAAGTATACTAACATGCATACATACAAGAAACAGTATCATAGTGGGAACTACACAAAAGTATTTAGATGATGAACACTGCAGTTAAGCGTGGACATTTATGTAATAATATCTAGAATAAATATATCCTAATAACCTATATTTATTTGAGGTACGACCAAAATGTGTTTGGGAGTAATCGTGGTGTTGCAGCAAGTCTAAAACTTACCAAACCTATATACCAGAAGAACTCTAGAACCAAACATAAAGTTAAAATACTATAGGAGTATTTTACGATACTATAAGAACCGTAACTATAACATCTAGGATTTAACATGTATCATACTCTTGAGTTTTCATATATCTCTATTCTCGCACAGACGCAATGGCAGGATTTCACTTACATGGAGGCCCTATTTTCCAAATCAAGGCAACGGTGGTTGGATTGTAGAGGATGCGGAGGAGGATCCTGAAGAAATAATGGGAGTCGGAGATGAAGAGGATTCGGAAGGCTCCGACACGGATCCTGAGGTGTACAATCCACCACAGGTGGATCAACACCCCGTAGTCAGACAGGATTTTCAAGGACCAACACCAAGGTGGGCCGTAGATTTACATAGCTGGAGTCAAGAACAAGGCCAACGCCCTCCTTTCGGAATGGAAAGAGGCTTCTATAACCTTGAAGGGGGAGGCTCAGCAGACACAACCCTCCCTGTATTAGTACGTCGTGTTGCTCGCCATGATGAGCAAATCAGAGCGGCCATCGACCGATTCGTGGAGGTTGGTGCTACCACCAAAGTCAACACGATTCATATTCACTACCTAAAAGAAGACCATAATCAAACCAGGAACCACACTGAAGCTCTTCTAGAAGAGATGATTGCTGCCCGAACTGAAATAAGAGCACTTCGGGAGCATCAGACAACATTAGAAAAGCGTTTGATGGAAACAGAGCGCTATGTGGCAGAGTCCAGTACTCAAGGCAGTGCCCACCATGAGTAGTGTTTACATTACTCACATTTTTTTATATAAAATAGGACTACAGATATGCGTTAGATACTACCTTATGTACATATAAACTCAACCATGTGTCTAGGTGTTTATACTATTCATGGAATCCTAATGATGTCAAGATTTTCCTTTAAACTTTGTTGTATTATAGACCTGTACCAAGGTCAAATTTTCCAGAAACGCTATGTATAAAATATATCAAAGAAATTGAGAAGCATTTTAGTTAACATTCATTTCATGACTTCGTAATTTCAATCTACTTACTTATGGTAATCTATGATTACTTATTGTAATTTCTAGAGACCTGGTATGGAACACACTATACAAATTATTACAAGTATTGCTATAATGGCATCAACGATTGTTTACTTATATTAGTAAACCTCTATTATAACTCGCAAAACACCATGAAAGTCAGGAGATGATACGTTTAGAAATAAGATATATCTTGTTCAATATCACCTGACTCGTAACTACTATAGAGAAACTTAACATCTTTTTCTCTTCAAACTTTGTAGAAAAAAATGTCGCCACGTAAATCAAATAGTCGTTTTAACAACAATCCACCTATTCCACCACCGCCACCACCTCCACGGTATGATCCTGTTGTCTTCCAAGCAGCCGTAACCGCCGCCGTGGCTGCTGCCATGACACAAATAAACGCTAGTGGTACTAGTCTTTGCGGCAGTGGTGCTCATAACTCTAATCACGAGGAAAGTCTTGGACACCCAAGGGAGTGTTCTTATATAGATTTCTCAAATGCTAAACCCAAATATTTTGATGGCACTGGAGGCGTCATTACTCTAACTCGCTGGTTCGAGAAAACCGAATCAATGTTTGAAATTTGTGCTTGCCCTCAAGCAAGCAAAGTAAAGTTTGCAGCATGCACCTTTTTAGACAGAGCCCTCTCTTGATGGAACAACTATGTTAAGTCGTTATCCCTCCCTGTAGCCAATGCCATGAGCTGGGAAGATTTAAAGGTTTTGATGCTAGCAGAATATTGTTCCAGAGGTGAGATTCAAAAGTTAGAGCAGGAACTCTGGAGTCTGATGATGAAGGACTCCGATATTACTGCTTATACTGCCATATTTCCGCCAATCCTCTTACATTTGATAATGCCAAACGTCTGGCACAGACACTTGTAGATCACGGGGTTCTTCAAGGCTCCATGCCAGCCGTACCTGAAAAGCCCAAAGAAGGAGGCAGCAAAAAGAAATTCTGGAATAAACGAAAGGGGCAATCATCACAAGAGCCTTCTAAGAAACAACAAACTGTGGCAGTACATACTGCTATTTTTCATGCTGCTGTTCCTACTTCTACACCTACCACTATTTCTACTACTCCAGCAACTCCGAGTCGATATGTTAGATCTTTGCCAAAGTGCAATAAATGTAAATTCCATCACATGAGAGCTTGCAAGGAAATGCAGTGTAGAAACTGCAACAAGAAGGGACATACCACTTGTTTTTGCAAAGCGCATGCACAACCCATTTCTCAAGTCCCTGCCGCGGGAGTAAGTCAAGCTTGCTATGAGTGTGGTGAAATCGGGCATTTCAAGAGAAATTGCCCAAAGACAAAGAATGCTGGCGGTGTAGGAAGAATTTTGGCAATTGGCCATGAAGAAGCGATGGCAGATCCTAACGTGGTTATAGGTACGTTTCTTCTAAACAATTCTTACGCATGCGTTCTTTTTGATAGTGGTGCGGAGAAAAGCTTCCTGAGCCAAAAATTAAAACATCTACTAAAATAAAATCCCCAAACATTAAAAGACACATTCATGGTAGAGATGGAAAATGGAAAGACCGAGAGCACAAATGACATATACATAGGATGCATACTTACTCTAAACAATCATTTATTTCAAATTGACCTTATGCCGGTCTCAATTAAAAGCTTTGACATTATAACCGGCATGGATTGGTTAAATCTTCATCATGCTGATATCCTATGTTTTGAAAGAGCCATTCGTCGTAATCTGCCAAGTAACGAATCTCTCGTTATCTATGGCGACAAATGTGGTGCATATCTTCAAATCATTTCTTGCGTCAAGGCCAAGAAGTATCTTTGCAAAGATTATTGTGCCTTCTTAGCCCATGTGGTAGACAAGACACAAGAAGTAAAAAGCATCAAGGATATCCCTGAAGTCATTGATTTCCTTGATGTTTTCCCTGAAGATCTCTCAGGAGTTCCTCCTGAACGTCAAGTCGAATTCCGAATCGACTAAATTCCCAGAGCTACCCCTGTAGCTAAATCCCCGTATCGTCTTGCACCATCAGAAATGTAGGAACTATCCAGCCAGTTAAACGAACTTCTCAGCAAATGCTTCATTAGACCAAGCTTGTCACCTTGGGGAGCACCGGTCTTGTTCGTGAAAAACAAGGATGGATCGTTCCGAATGTGCATAGATTATCGGGAACTAAATCAGCATACCATTAAGAGTCGATACCCTATACCACGGATAGACGACCTCTTAGATCAACTTTAAGGGGCAAGTTTCTTCTCCAAGATTGACCTGAGATCAGGATACCATCAGCTACGAGTCCAGGAAGCCGATATTCCTAAGACCGCTTTTAGAACTTGTTACGGTCAGTATGAATTTGTAGTGATGCCCTTTGGTCTAACGAATGCCCCCGCAGTCTTCATGGACCTGATGAACCGTGTGTTTCGACCTTACCTATACAAGTTCGTTATTGGTTTTATTGATGATATACTAGTCTATTCCCGAAGTAAGGAAGAACACAACCAACATTTATGACAAGTCTTGGAAACCTTAAGGGCGGAGAAATTGTATGCGAAGTTCTCGAACTGCGAGTTTTGGATTCGAAAGGTGGAATTCCTAGGTCATGTAGTCAGCAGAGAAGGGATACATGTTGATCCTTCCAAGATCAAGGCTATCGAAAACTGGGCGACCCTACGAACCCCAATAGTGATTCGTCAGTTTCTAGGTCTCGCTGGCTACTACAGGAGGTTCATCAAAAACTTCTCAAAGATCGCGAAGCCACTCACTACTTTGACCCAGAAGGGTGTAACCTTCAGTTAGGAAGAAAAACAAGAAACTACTTTCCAAACATTAAAGCGAGCCCTCTGCAGCGCACCGATCATATCCCTCCCAGAAGGGATGGAAGATTTCGTAGTCTACTGTGATGCGTCCAAGCAAGGGCTAGGCTGCGTTCTTATGCAACGAGGAAATGTTAGATCCTATTCCTCAAGATAGCTTAAGAACCACGAAGTCAATTATACCACACACGACCTCGAACTGGGAGCAGTGGTTTTTGCTCTAAAGATCTGGAGGCATTACCTGTATGGTACGAAATGCACAGTTTTTACTGATCACAAAGCCTCTAGCATATATTCGATCAGAATGAACTTAACATGAGACAACGACGATGGGTAGAGCTACTCAATGATTATGAATGTGAAATTCGCTATCATCCCGGCTAAGCCAATGTGGTAGCAGATTCCCTTAGTCGTAAAGATTATTCGGGCCGCCGAGTAAAGTCTCTAACTATGACTATCCATTCCCACCTATCCACACAGATCAAGGAGGCTCAGCTGGAAGCCTTGAAACCTAAAAACATGACAGGTGAAGCCCTAAGAGGAATGGAAAAGAACTTGGAAGTCAAGGGTGTCGTAGTTCGTTATCTCATGAATTGAATCTCGACACTGAAGTTTGGTGGCTACAGAGAGATGTTGTCATGAATGAATCCCATAAAACTCGATACTCCGTTCATCCAGGTTCAGACAAGATGTATCTGGACCTGAAGAAACTCTATTGGTGGCCGAACATGAAAGTTGAGATTACTACCTATCTGGGCAAGTGTCTGACATGTGCCAAAGTCAAGGTAGAATATCGAAAGCCCTCAGGTCTAATACAACAACCAAAAATACCTTAGTGGAAGTGGGAGTGGATTACAATGGATTTCATAACCAAGTTACCCAAGACAACGGGTGGTCATGACACCATATGGGTAATCGTTGATAGATTAACTAAATCCGCACACTTCCTGCCAATAAAAGAAACTGACTAAATGGAGAAGTTAACAAGGACATACATTAAAGACATAGTACGAATTCATGGTGTGCCAATATCTATTATCTCTAACCGAGATGGTAGATATACCTTGCGGTTTTGGCAAACACTACAAAAGTCCTTGGGAACCAATCTTGACGTGAGTACAATGTATCATCCTCAGACGGATAGGCAAAGAGAAAGAACCATACAAACGTTGGAAGACATGTTGAGAGCTTGTATGATAGATTTTGGTGAAGCTTGGGATACCCATTTACCACTCGTCGAATTCTCGTACAACAATAGCTATCACACTAGCATCAAGGTTGTGCCATTTGAAGCTCTCTATGGCCGTAAGTGCAGATCCCCTCTGTGTTGGGCTGAAGTGGGAGATACGCAACTAGCCAAGAACCAAGTACCCGACAGTACTCTAACCGGTCCCGAGATCATTCGAGAAACCACAGAAAAGATCATCCAAATCCGGGAACGACTGAAAGCTTCTAGAGAACCCTTGGAATTCCAGGTTGGTGACCGTGTCCTGTTAAAGGTCTCACCCTGGAAAGGAATAATATGCTTCGGCAAACATGGAAAACTAAATGCAAGGTACGTCGGACCATTTGAGATTCTTGCTAGAATTGGTCTGGTTGCTTATAAAATCAAACTACCGCATGAACTCAGTAACATTCATCCCACTTTTTACGTCTCTAATATTAAGAAGTGTCTGTCTGACGAGACTCTTGTAATCCCACTCGATGAAATCGAGTTAAACGAAAGTGTACACTTTGTAGAAGAATCAGTTGAAATCATGGATAGGGAAGTCAAAAGAACAAAACAAAGTCGTATACCAATAATGAAGGTTCGCTGGAATGCCAAGCGGGGACCTGAATTCACTTGGGAACGGGAAGATCAAATGTAACAAAAGTATCCACATCTTTTCCCTAGTTCATGAGTACTACCTTAGAAACAATTTTGGGACGAAATTCCATCTAACGGAGGGATAATGTAACAACCTGTTATTTTCAAATCTATAAAAGTCAACAAAGGTCAACAAAAATCAAACATGTGAAATAAAAGTCAAATTTTTTGAATTGTTAATTTATTAAAGTTAAATTAATGAATTTGATATGTATAAACCTTTTATTATTCAAGTGTTGCAATATTGGGATTTTTCCCACTTAAACCAAGAACCCTCAGATCTAACTCCACCGAAAACCCCACGGACAGCAAACCTCGGACCGCAAACCCTATTTTCGGCCGCAAACATGCTAAGTCTTATCCCTTCGGACCAAAAACTTGTTCACAGCCGAGAACCCTCACAAATCTTTTCCTCTTCTGACCACAAACGCCTTAGCCGCCTTCGGACCGGAAACCCTTTAAACAACAAACCCTCGTCGGTAGTTTTTCCCTTTTTGGCCGAAAACACCTACTTTCCTCATATTTTGTTCTTGGCCGAAAACACCCAAACCGCCACTCTTTTCTTCATATCTAAGGCACATATTCACCATTTCTTACACTTTTAACCGAAAATCAATCCCATTCTCTCTCAAATTCTCTTTCACTTCCAAGACCAAAAACAACCTCAAGAAGTATTTTACTTCCATTCTCTTACAAGTGTTGGTAAGTTTTACTCCTTAAACTAGTATAATAAACACTTATATTACTTATATCATGTTAATCACACTCTATTATGTAAAATTATTAGGATACGATATCCTTCCCGTGCCCTAGCTCGTTTATAACTGTTAGCAAAACCGTCATCACACAAAAGGTGAGTTCATACCCCTACATTTTTATGATTTTTCACTATTTTAAGGTGGCGGCGGGGGGGGGGGGGGAGGGATACAAGTGTAACACAATAGAATTTGAGTTATTACCTAAATGTTTTCAATATTTAATAGAATTTGTGTTAATACCTAAATGTTTTCAATATTTTATTAACTGTTGCCGTTCTCAAAAATATATATTTATATAAGTATAAATTATATAATTAGGATTTAACAGGCTTAGAATTGACAATTTGACTCCATTTTCTGTTCCTTGTTTGGTTGTGGGCTTGGGGTATAATTATTTATTCGACTATCTATTTAATCACAATTATATAAATATTATATTTATATAAGTATAAAATGATTTCAATCTCGTTAAACAAATATTACAAATTTTACAAGTTAAACAAAGATTTTCATTCCAGTAAAACACAAACATACAATATGAATCATATGCACTATTTTACATACTCAGAAAACATGATGGAAAAACAAACATATAAACAATAATAAATATAGTTTATGAGATATACTTACAGTTTATTCATTTCAAAGTAACTTTTCATTATTCTATAAGTAATCATCAATATAGCATTTTTGAGACACACTTCAAGTACTTATTTGAGTACCAACCAAGTCCTGAAATTATAACCAGAGTCTCCTGAAGGGAGAGCGTGACACTTGTGTATAGATCTATATGGGACTAACAATCCCGCACCAGAGCTGCTTGCAACAGCTAGGCCGAGAGTCATGTGGTGACAAATGTCATACCAATTACGACGCCTGAAGAACGTTGTGTTCATGCCATCTTAGGTCATCAAACATGGTTATGATAACTCACAATTTGGTATTGAACAATATGATTAGTGTAAGAATAAATAAACATCTTCACATACTTTTATTTAATAATAAAACTATAATACCATATTTACAAGTACAGATGGTAAAACCAGACAATTACAAACACACGGTTTTCATACAGATACAAATACATAATACTATTTCAGTACAGAGAAAACGTACTTTACATGGTTTTATGAGAACTAAACTACATTTTTAATACTTCAGAGTACAATAACATTCACACGTTTTGTTTATAACACACTACAACAGAAAATATAGGATTTTTTAGGAAAACATACTTATATTATCGAGGAACAGAAAACAGATTTCTGTTAAAAACATGCTTATGAACTCACTAACTTAATTATTGACAATCTTTTCAAAACTACTTTTATTCTCAGGAAATCAGTAAACATGTACATCCACGAGTTTTTGAGAAGACGGAGCGTCGTAGACTCATGTCTCTTAACTTTTGCTATACATTTTTGGTGTCAATATATAATGATTTGAACACATATGTAATAACTTACACTTTATCAACACATGGATTTTGTACTTTGATTACTATTATGCAATTGTTGTGATATTGTACATGACGTCATCCGCCACTGAACGTTTCCGCCGATGCGGTTTGGGTGTGTGACAGCTGACATTAGCTTCGCTGCAAAGACTGTCCCTGAGAAAATAAGAGAATGCGAGCAAGTCATCAACAAGGTAAACTCTATTCTCGTAACTCTAAATATTCCATTGTCTCATTACGAAACTCAACTAAACGATTTAAGATTCACCTTTTCAAGTTTTAGTGACAGTTTAAAAAGAACTTGTTTAACAAACTCTAACCTAACTAATCAAATCAACAGGGTTTCATCAAAGAGTGAGGAAAGACGCATGTGGATAGAAAAGATTGAGTCTGATTTGTCTAAGTCTAGGGATGAGTCAATTTATTTACGAAGAGATAATTTGAGTTTTTTAAAACAACGTAATATTTTTTGTTTGATTGCCAAAAGACTTTATTTCAATATCACTCAGTTGCATCTTAATTATGGAATTGATGAGAAAACTCACAAAATGGATTTACCTTTCCTCAAATTCAAAGAGGACGAAATTGATGCTGATTGTTACAGGTGCGAATCCATTATCTCATCTGACGAAACTTCAGATGCATATTGAATTGGACTAGACAAAATTGTATCATTTATTAAGTCCAAAGACCATAAAAACATGCTCAAACAACTTTTGGATGAGAAAGACAAAGAGCAAATTAAATCCGAAACTGTGTAGAAATTTGACTCTCTAAGAACTAAGTTGAATTCAGAAAACAAACTTAATGTTGAAAACGTTTCTGAATTTGACGATGAAAGCGATATGAGTGAAATCTCTGTGGAGGATAAAGTTGACTGTTCTGAGTTAATTAAAAACGAACCTATCCCTGCGAAAGTCCTAATTTCTAAGGACTCAGTTAAGTTCGCACGTATTTCCAAAAATAAACCTGACGTTTTAAAAGCGAAAGCGACTGTTTTTCCTAAAGTCCAAACTGTTCCGAACCAAGTATTCGCAACAAAGAAACTTGACAAAAACCAAATTGCTGAATTAACGTCCATAGTCAATGATGACAATAAAAATTGATGTGACGAGTACTTCTGGTCTGCTCCAATCAACAATGCAGACGAAACCAAAGGTCTTTCTGAAATGACCTCATGGAGAACAAAGAGCATATATGTAGCAGAACCCCAAAATAAAGTCAATTCAAGCTACGAAAATGGAAGTCCAAGTGGAACTAAGAGTGTTCCAAGTGATACATCGTCAACTCGGACCGAAACCCCTACCAGAAAACCAAAACCTAGGGTTAATATTCATAAATCCTCAGAGCAGTTCGCAGCTCAAAAACACCAAAGGAATGCTCGATATAACAAGAATCTTAAGGAGAGAAAGCAGTTCTGGCAGTCTAGGAATCCAAATTTCGTTCATAAGGAAAAAGTCTATCCAAATGTGAAAGTTTATTCATCTGCGAAACCTAAGACCTTTCATCAAAACGACGCACCTAAAGTCTCACAACAAAAAGTTTCTCAAAAATCATCTTTTCAAAATCATGAGAAGCCTGTGCAAAAAACCAACTTTCACACCTTTTCTAACAGGAATGTTTCGCATTCAGTCAAGGCTTCGCAAGATGTCAAAGGAAAAGGAAAGATGGTTTCGGAGTCTAAAGTTCTTCTGAAAATATCGGAAGCTAACCTTAAACAAGTTCAGAAAAAGGCTGTTAAACAAGAAATCCAGTTTAATCAAAAGAAACCATCCTCCAAGGATGCGAACTCGAATGATAATAGGATTACTGTTTTTTTAAATCACAAAGAAAGATAAAATAACCTTAATAAAACGAACATATCTGGTTGATCCTTCTATTTCTTTTCCTGTGAAAAACTCACGGGGGACCAAACAACTTTGGGTTCTTGAATCTGCTTAACTTTCACATATAATTCTTGACGAGCAGGTTGACTCAGAATGGTACATCGATAATGGATGCTCACGTCACATGACAGGAAGGAAGGAATAGTTGCGAGAATACATAGAACTAAAAGACGGTGGAAGAGTGAAGTATGGAAATAACTCAGTTGTAGAAATTAGAGGATATGGGATGATCACTAACGAAGAATTTTCGATTCGCAAAGTCGCATATGTGGAAGGATTGCAACACAATCTAATTAGTGTTTCGCAACTAGTTGTTGGCACAGGATTGAAAGTTTTGTTTGACGATGAGGGTTCCGAAATCATTGAAAAGAAATCAAAGAATTTTATTCTAAAATCAAAACGCAAAGGCGAAATGTATCCATTGAACATGAATCCTATTCGAGGGAAGCCTGCCATTTGCCTGTTGACAAAAGCATGTAAAGATGATAGTTGGCTATGGTATCGTAGACTCTCGCACCTCAACTTCAGAGATATCAACAAGCTTGTTATTGGTGATCATTGTTGGATTAGGTGTCTAAGCCTATAACTATAATTGGTATGTACTTGACCCGAGAGTAGCATTGTCCATATCGGGTTGCATGCACCAGAACAATTTGACAGGATGGATATTTGAGAAAGAGGTTATTTGTGATTTATTAATATATTATAAGAATAATATATTAATTAAGAAATCATATTATTTAATTGGTATTGATCATGAATTAATTTGGAATTAATTTAGTGATCAAAAGAGACTGATTAAATTTACGGGGACTGATTAGGTAAATCAGTAATACTTATAGTTTGGGCTAAAGATCCATGTTGATTAGGATTGGTCTAAATCTTTGTGAGAGTCCATGAAGAATTGGTCCAAAAGGCTAATGAGCTATTGGATTAAAAGCCTAAGTGAATTAGGGTTTAAAAGTTGAAACCCTAGGAATTCCAAACTATAAAATGAACCCCTAGCTTGCTAAAATCAGCCCCAAAACACTAAGACTCCTAAGGTGAATGCCTATCCGGTTTGAGGTTCATAACCTCTCTCTCATATTCATCCAATTGTTATTGGTTTTTGTGACTTGTTTGATGCATCACACTTGAGGTGCTAAGCTCTTGAAAGACCAAGAACTACAAGCTACAAATAAGAGGTATCCTTCTAGCTAATTTTATGATTCATGTACCGAATTTGTATGCTAGATAGGTTTCATGCTTTGGATAATTTATGATTCATTAGGGTTGTATGGGCACCGTAGGAGTGTTACAGTACATAAAACCCAACAATGGTATCAGAGCCTAGGGTAGTTTCATGTTACATTGATGCATTGCTATTATTTTCAAAGCTGGAAAATCTGTCAATTTCGATTCTACATGATCACCACGACGTGGCAAAGCTTGCCACGACGTGGTGATGCATCTGATGGCAGATTTCGGATTTCATGGCTTAATCTGGATTTGGATAATTACTATAAATTGTTTTGTTGATAAAAAAATTCGATTTTTATGTTATGAAATTAATTATCCTCATCTTAATTAAAATATAATTGTCAAAATTTTAAGATGGTTGATAGTTTTAATGAAAAATTAACTATTTGTAAAATTTGAATAGATCTTACTACACAAGTATTAGGTCAAATTGGTAAATGATAAATTATATGATAATTGCATTAGTTAAAATTTGATCTAAATGTTTCTTGAAGAGTTTCATAACTTGTCCTCAAGTTATGGAACTTGAAAAGTCTCATTAATGAAACAAATTAACTCTTTAAGTTATGGAATTCAAGAGTCTTGAAAGGTTACAAAACTTGTGATCAACTTTTGGAATCCAAAAGGTATTGAAGAGTTACAAAACTTGCCCTCATGTTTTGGAATTTAAAATTTGATTAGAAAAGTTTTAATTGTGAAATATTAAATACTAAACCTTTTGACTTCATAACTTAAGTTTAGAATTAAAAGTTTTATAATTATGGTTTTGTTGATAATTAATTAAAAGATTAATTAAAATAGTATTAATGAATCCATAATTATATGGTTTGAGTTTAATTAAATTAAAAGTCTTGTTTAATTAATAGATTAAACCACCTAGTATTTTAAATGTTTAAAATACACCCTTATACTATATAAAATTAAAAGTTTAATATATTATATATGTATAAGTTAAAAGTCAGTCTTACCGTTAGTAGGCCTCATTCATGAAACTAGTCTATAAGGGGTGTTTAAGGAAGCGGCCTGCAAAATGACCGCCATTGGGTATCCATTCTTACCCACCGCGCTCTTGACTAATGGAGGGTCGTTAGTCGAACGGGTTGGATAGGACATTTAAATCCTCATTAAAATTATGATGAAATATTAAGTAACTAAACCTTTTATAAATTCCCAATCTTAGTTACTTAGGAAAAATGTGAATTTGATGCTAACCCATGAAATTTCACGTTGCACCTTATTAGTCGTTAGTGGAGCGTGTGTGGTTAACCGGTACACTAATATGGGACTAATGAAGGATGGCAATGGGTAGCTCGTACTTTGTCATAGATCAATGGAGCGTGTATGCTTAACCGGCACATTGATTAGGTGATAAATGATTTCGAGAGTACCAAGCTATTTTGCATGGTTATTCACACCTTGTTTGTGATCCTCGGCATCCCAGTCACAAACTTGAAGGGCATAATCGAGATTAAACATGCCATTGAAAAAGTTCAATGAATCTCAAAGAATCAAGGAATTTCAGTTCATTTAAAACCTAATGTCATCATTTACGTGCCTTCAAATATTTTACAATTGGATTACGGCATCCCTCTTCTGAATTGTAGAATATTGTGTTGGGTCCTAGCCTTAATATTTCATTTGGGTGTTATATTAAGGACTTAAATCAAGTAACTTGAATTTCTCCCCTTATAGATGTCTAGGTCAGACAAATATGGTCTGCCTTATCCTGTTGGAAAAAGCTTTCCACATGAAGATGATATTCCACAATATCATACTTCACTTCCTCCACCTCCTCCAATAATTCTCCCTGACCCATATGGAAGGTCTGTACTTGAAAAGTTCAAGGTCACTCAAACTCTATTGGCAAGCAAACACCAAGATGGAAGGTCTGTGTGAGCACATGTCTTGGAGATGAAGTCACACATTGACAGGTTGGGAATGTTAGGGGTGACTGTGTCGAGAAAGTTGACTGTTGACTTGGTTCTTTAATCACTTCCCGAGTCGTATAGTCAGTTTGTTAAAGACTACTATGTGACAGATCACAACGTGCCCCTCATCGATCTTACCTATTTGCTAATTGATGCTGAATCAACAATGATTTGGCGCACTGGTAAAGCAAATTTGAATGGAAGATCTACTTCCTAAACCTCCATGGACATTGACAATGGAAACATTGGAAGTCCAGAAAAGTCTTCTCTTCCTAATGGAAAGGCATTGGCCAAGGTCAAACAGTTTGATCAAATGGTAAAGAGAAATGCTAAGTTTGAGATTGTCCCATGTGCCATTCCGAAAGAGTCTGTTTGTTTCTATCGCCTAAAGAAGAGGCATTGGATGCGAAGCTACCGTATCTACCTGAAGGACTATAAGGATGGTAAAGTTAAAATGTACGACTCTGCTTCAGGTAAGTCCACTATCTAATTCTATTAAGTTCCTACTTATAGATTCTAAATAACATGATGTGATAAGATTACATTTTGATGTTTTGTAGGATCGAAGAAGAGAAAGGAAGCTTAAAGAAAGAGCAGGTTAAGTCTGACCGCGAAGAGATGGATTTCGATTGCATGATTCGATGATCAAAGTTTTGAGCTGCTTCTTAGGAGTTATGATAGATTGCTTAGGAATATTAAGAAACATAGTTTTCATATATACTTGCATTGTAAGGAAAAGTTTTCCGCATTTTGTAAATTAAAAAAAATTGATTTTATCTTATTTTACATTTCCTTGCAATGACATTGAGAAAATTGATGTTTGTATGTTTCTATTTTTAGCAATATGGATTTGATTCTTTCGTTTATAGTAGTGTCTAAAATTACCAAATAAGGAAAGATTCTCATCACCAAGTTTCAATTGGGCAGAAACTTGGAATCATGCAACTTGTATTGTATGATGAATGAGAACCTTCATCCTTTGGGAAATTAAGACTAATTCCTTGTTCACATATAGATGTGAGTCAAGTGAAGGACTAGGGGATCTAGTACACTTTGTTGTGCACTGGTTAGGTCCACCACAAAGTAAGATAAGACTATACGTCATGATTTACTAAAAGTTTAGTAAATATGGTTATGCTTACAAGTTTAAGTATAATTCTGAAACATTAAAAAAAGTTTCAAGGGATTGCAGAACGAATATGAAGAATCAAATAGGCAGAAAGATGAAAGGTTCTCCAATTTGAAAGGAAAGGGGAATACTTTACTATCATGTTTTATGATCATCTTAATGATTATGAAAACAATATCACAATTGATCCTCTAAGGACATCTTAGTGCATTTATATGACCAAGAAGAGGAATCGTGAATTGTTGAAATGGTTAAATCAAGAAGATAAATCATAGTTCGTTCCAAAATTGAGTATTAGAGTCATACTCCTAGATTGTACATTGAGTGACATATATGTTGGATTAATGTCTAAGTCCATAACTATAATTGGTAAGACTTGACCCGACCTGGCATGGTCCATTTGGGTTGCATGGCATCGGGACAATTGGATAGACAAGATGAGGAAAAAGGATACTAGTGATTTATATTAATATATTATAAGTTCTAATATATTAATATATAATCATATTATTTAATTAGTATTGATCAAGAATTAATTTATAATTAATTAAGTGATCAAAAGGAACTAATTAAATATGGACTCTAAGATATATGTGTGTGATGGGCCAAGTTCATTTAGGTTGGGCTATGCTTTCATGGATAGTCCATGGAGTGTTTAACCCATGGATCATATGAAATGAAAGGTCATGGGTATTAGGGTTTAACCCTAATCTCCACACTATATAAAGATGTCCTTGGTTGGTGAAATGGGCACTAGTGTGTGTACACAAAAAGGGCAAGGCCGATTTCACTAGAGAGAACCAAAGTATCCTTATTCTCAAGGTTATTCCAAGTGTTCATGGTGTTGTGTGAACCATTTGAGGTGTCACACTTGGGGCACTAGGCACTCAAGCTTCATGAAGACAAGTTACATAAAAAAAAGGTATGTATTCTATCTATTTTATTACCCAAGTATATGATATTTGTATGCTAGTATAGGGTAATATCTTGGAAACTTCATCTTTGCATGTATAATAGAGAAAACATAGATCCAAGGTATTTAGGGTTGTATGTGCACCATAGGATGTTGTAGTATACTAAAACCCAACAGTGGTATCAGAGCCATGAGTTATTTTCTGTTATATTGATGCAAATGTTTTATTTTCAAAGTTGAAAAAAAAGGAAAAAAAAAACATGATGTTTCTCATATTTTAAGATAATTACTTGTTTTTGTGAAAAACTAATTATTTGTAAAATTTGAATCATTTGCTATATGAGTTGAATTAGGTCAAATTTAGTAAAAGATAAAATGATGTGATTATTTTATTAGTTTTAAAAGTTTGATCTAAATGTTTTAAGGAGTTACAAATTTTGTCATAAAATTTTGGAGTTCAAAAAGTTTTTTTTAAAGTTGTGATCTTATGTGTTTTGAAACCTCCATAAGTTATGGATATGAAAAGGTTTTAAAAAAAAATTGATTCAAAGTTTTTATGGAGTTACAAAATATGGTGTTAATGTTTTAAAGAATTCCATAACTTATTCTTAAGTTATGGAACATGAAAAGTTTCATCATAAAACAAGCATTTAACTCCATAAGTTATGGATTACCAAAAGTTCTATGTTTCCTTGATTTATGAGTTAGTTTAGATTAATGAAAAAAAATTGTGTTTTAGTTGTTTTCAATCCTAATTAATCTAAAAGTTGTCCATAAAATGTGTTTTTTTTGTAACTTGTCCTCAAGTTATATGAAAAGTCACATTTATGAATCTTAAAAACTCATAAATATGCCTTAGGTTACAAAAAAAATGAAGAGTCTTTTCTTATAAATAGTTTTTATGGCTCCATAACTTGTCCTTAAGTTATGGATGTCCAAGAGTCTCTTTATTAAAAGTTTTAAAGTTTTACTTAAAACACATAAGTTATGAAAATCCAAGAGTTTTGAATAGTTTCAAAACTTGCCCTCAAGTTTTGGAATTTGAAAAGTTTTCTCTAATGAATACTTTAATTCCAAGTTAAGCCCTTAGAATTTTAAAAGTTAAAATTCAACCCTTATACTTTATAATATTATAAGTTAATAATATATATATATATATATATATATATATATATATATATATATATATATATATATATGTATAAGAGCAAGTCAGTCTTACCATTAGTAGGCCTCATTCACGAAGCCGGTCTATAAGGGGGGTATAAGGTTGTTGCCTATAAAATGGCAGCTTAATGGGTGCCCACTCTCACCCACCGTTTCCTTAACTGGTGGAGGGTCGTTAGCCGAACAGGTAGGACAAGGACTATAATTATCCCTTCATTAAAAGTATTAATGATAAATACTAAGTGTGACAGTCGTCAAAATTCGAGTCGGTTTTAGATTTGACTAAACTTAGTTGCACATATAGGCACTACACATACTAGACTTAGTAACTAGAAGCTAAGTTATAACCTACTAGAAACTTGGAAACAAGTAGGATCGGATGATAGTGTACTTAGATTTCACATTGATATGTGAATTCTACTACTACTTAACTGTAGTGACTATCCATATTTGGGTCACTCTTTGACTCAAATACCTTTTCATGAATCATATACACACATTATGCACTTGACCTAGCAGTAGAAATTAGGTTGGAGCCTCATAGAAACTTAAGTCAGAGTTGAAAACAATGACTAGTATACTTGATTCCTCAATTTCGTTTGAATCTCGAAACCACTACATAGAATGCCAATAAACCGATAAAATAAGTTACAAATATTATTTATAACTATAAAAGAGTTATAATACCATAAGATAAATTGAAGTCTCAAAGATTCTATTGATTTTGATATCTAAAGATTTATTAATTCTCAAAACCCTAAAACCCCTAAAAGAACTTAAATTTTATAAAAGAAAATGAATGAGAAAGGGGTATTATACTAAAAAATTCGGATCCCTCTCACCCCATATCTCTCTCTCACACTCTCATTCTCCAACACACACATATCTCTCTTCTTTCTCTCTCTAGAAAACTCTCTCTACCTTATCTCTAATTTTTCTCTCCAAACACCACTCCATTCTCTCTTCCTCCCTCTAAGAACCATGAAATTTTCCAGAAAACAAACCCAAGAACACTCCTCAAACTCGAAATTTTCATCATCTTGTGGTATTCTTGAAGGTAAAATCGATTTCTACTTCACTTTTCCTTCAAGTTTTGCTCTTTTTCTTACACTTTCTCCTTCTTCATCTTCTTCAAAGTTGTTTTATTTTTGTTAAAATGGTTTTTAGAACATGATGGATGTGTTTTAACACCATGCATGTATGATAAACAAGGTTGCATGTTCATGATCTTAGTGCAAAAAGCGATTTTAAGGATTAAAACATCAAAGTCAAGTTAAGAGTTTTTGAGAAACAAAATTTTGTTCATAAATGAATGTATACATTTTGATAAGTTTTAATCTTTTGATCTCTGGAAACGTGACTAGAATATAAGTTTATCATGATATCTTTTAAAATATTTCAAAAGATTTACTCAAAGAAATGATGAAAACTCATTTTTCTAACCAATCACCATGCATGCAATCTGCCAGATTTCTTTACCTGACTTTAAACTGTCATATCTCACTCATTTCTTAAGCAAAATTCGGGATTCTTTTTCTGAAATATAATATTTTGAGTTAGCTTTCAAACCCATCTGACCTCACTGGAAAATTCAAATATTTCGATTTTTAGCAATTTTTACAAAACTGTTGCTCAATCAGCACCTTTTTGTGAATACTAGTTTTGTATTGCATGTTCAAAGATCTTATTCATCACTAAAAATCAAGGAAAAATTAATTTGAGCACTTAACATCATTTATTAAGAGGTATAAAAATATCTTGATTCAAAAGCCTTTGGAACATGTTGCAAAAATTCTCAAAGTAACATCAATAATTTTTACCAAAATCACAAGAATCAAGTTTTCTCTATAATTGTTTGAGCCTTTAGGCATGTTTTTCGACATCAAAAATAAGAAAACAGTTTTTCATTGTTATTAAATTGTTTGAAGTTGCATTCTGGAAATTTTCAGCTCAATATATATTTTCTTTATTTTTACATGAAAATAATAATAAAATAGAGTGTTAAAGCATATAAAATACTTAAACTTCTAAATAAATTCTGGAAATATTTGTGGATGACCCTTTTAGTTAATAAACATCTCTCATGAAGTTTCATCGATGTTTGTTACTGTTTAGTATGGTTTTTAATTTTCTTTTTATTTAGCTCTAATAAATCATAAAACCACTTTAGAAAATGTGAAAATATTATTTCTTATTTTTCGCAGCTTGTACCTTATACTTAAGACTCCGAAAAATATTTTGGGAATTTTTGAAAATGTATATCTATTTTTCTTGAATATTTGTGTTTATAATGGACTAAAAACAGGAAAAATAGTGTTACTCATCCAAAATTCATGAAAATTTACCAGAAACTCTTAAAATATGTTAGGAGGATACATAAAAATTTTGATGATTTTTATCTTCTGTATGCTATTTTTCTTCTATTTTCCCAAGATTTAATACACTTAAATGTACAAAAATCAGAAAAATTGTGTTAAACTTTTTGAAAACACATATTAATATTTTTCCTAGATTATGTACACTGTAAAATAGTTACACAAAAATTACAAGAATTTTTCATGATAATTTACTATTTTTCCATGATTTTATGATTATTCATGGAATTAAATGGTGAAAAATAGTTAGACAAATCAAAAATTCAAGAAAATTTATCTTAAGGTGTTTCACTTCAATTAAAAATGAAATACAAAGTTTGGGAAATTTTAGAACTAAATTGATTTCGTTTTGAATATTTAATCATTGGAACACCTCTAAAATGTTAAATATTAACATTTCAATAATGGAAATTTTCCACTTAAATTGTTATATAACAATTGATTCTTTGAAACTTAATTTCCACAGAAAAATATTTGTAACTTATCAATATTAAATTTTGACACAATATTGGCATAAATCTATTGTAGTAGTAAGTATACTAGTATTAGATTTCAATTAGAGACTCATTAGTGTGTAACATCGTTGTAGGAAAACGATAGTGGTACGAGTGGAGCGTAGATCAAGGCATCATTTGCATCATCTCAATGCATTGTGAGTATTCACCACTCCCCTATTTTCCGTTTTTAAATGTTTTGGGGTGGAAAAGCATGTCCTAAACTATTTATGCTCATTATATTTATTTGACTCGTATAAACTTGGTTGCTATATTTTGCATATTGTGAGTATTCACCACTCCCCTATTTTCCGTTTTTAAATGTTTTGGGGTGGAAAAGCATGTCCTAAACTATTTATGTTCGTTGTATTTAATTGACTCGTATAAACTTGACTACTATATTTTTGCATATAGTGAGTATTCACGCACTCCCCTATTTTCAGTTTTTATGTTTTGGGGTGGAAAAGCATGTCCCGAAAAACTATTATTTGAATGTTGTATTTAAATTGATTTGTATCAAACATGATTGCTATTTTATTGCTATGTCTCTCTATGTATGTCTATGCAACACAGAACATGAGGACTTATCGTACTAAGGCCCTTCCCTCATCTCTAACCATTAACTCTTTGAGCCAATGGTCATTATGGATAGCGCTATTAGGAATTGACAACTCCTCACTCGCCCTATTGCTGGAGTGCATGATACCATATTCATCTATGGAACGATAAGCATAGATCTTGATAGGGCTTCAATCATAGGTTTGGTTGAGACTCATTGTTTGCTCATACACATACAAACTCGTTTCTCGTTATAGCAATAAACTTGTTTATTAATTATAGCAATGAACTTTGTTTCTCATTACAACAACAAACTTTTATTACTGAAAACTTATATACATGTTTTAGCAATGAAATTGTTTGCTCCTTGTAGCAACGAAATTGATTGCTCATTTTAGCAATGAAACTTGTTTACTCGTTTGAGTAACGAACTTTATCTTCCATGAGAATATGAATGTTGCATCTTATTTGGGCAACATACTTTATCTCTCATGATGACAAAGAACTTTGTTTTTACAAACTTATTTACTCATTTTAACAATATACTTTTATTATTGGAAACTTTTATCAAAACTTTGATTTCAATTCATGGAACCAATATTATTTTGTTTATATGTGAGTACTCACCAACTATTTTTATAGTTGACGCTCGTTTTACATGCTTTTTCAGGAATCATCGAGTAAGTGGCACTTAGGGACACTTCACTTTTAGGAGCATTCGCATGTGTTGTATTTCAATTTACATTGTAATTTCTTTTAAAAGTTGTTCAAACCCATTGTAAAATTGTAATGATTTTTAATACTATGGTTGGTGTTGTCTTTTAACTTTTGCTATGAAACCCTTTATACTGCCACGCCTCGTGTTTCCGCTTTAGCGGGGTGTGACACTAAGTAACTAAACACTTATAAATTCCCAATCTTAGTTACTTTGGAAAATGTGAACAAGGTGCTAATCCATGAAATTGCACTTTGCACTTTGCTTAAACCGTTAGTGGAGCGTGTGTGGTTAACCGGCACACAAACCTAGATTTAACAAGTTAGGCAAAGGGTAACTTAATATTTATCATAGTATCGGTGGAGCTCGTGTGGTTAACCGGCACATCGATTGAGGGGTAAATATTAAGGGTACGAAGTATATTTGCATGGTTACTTCACACCTTGTTTTGTGATCCTCGGCATCCCAGTCACAAAACCTGAAGGGCACACTCGAGATTGAAACATGCCATTGAAAAGTTCAATGAATCTCAAAAGATCTAGGAGTTTCAAATCCAATTAAAACTTAATTATATGTCGTTTTTCATGGTGGAAATTGGTAAATCGTCATTTACCTACCTTCAACTATTTTATAACTTGGATTACGGCATCCCTCTTCCAGTTATAAATAGGTTGTTGGGTCCTAGCCTTAATATTTCATATTGGGTGTTATATTAAGGACTTTAAATCAACTAAACTTGAATATCTCCCAAAAGATGTCTAGTTCAGACATCTATGATCTTCCCAAATCTCTTGGAACTTCACTTGCTCCACCTCCTCCAATTATTCTCCCTAACCCACAAGTTCAAGGTCACTCAAGCCCTATTGGCAAGGCAAGGTCTAGGTATGATCACATCTTGGAGATGAAGTCACATATTGACAAGCCGGGAGAGTTGGGTGTCAAAGTCTTGAGAAAGTTGGTGGTTCAATTACTTTCTAAGTCACATAGTGAGTTCCTTTGGGACTCCTATGAAACAGACTATGACAAGACCCTTAATGATCATATCTATTTGCTTGGTACTGTTGAATCAGCAATGATTTGGAAGGCTAGTAAAGCAAATTTGATTAGAAGATCGACTTCCCAAAACTTTATGGACATTGACAATGATGACACTTGAAATCCAGAAAAAGCATTCTCTTCCCAATGGAAAGGGATCGGCCATAGTCAACTCGGTTGACCAAATGGTAAAGAGAAAAGCTAAGTCTGTGATAGTCCCATGTACCATTACCAAAGGGTCCATTTGTTAAAATTGCCAAAGGAAGGGACACTGGTTGCGAAGCTACCAAATTTACCTAAGGATGTTAAAGTCAATAAGTTTGACTCTACTTCAGGTAAAGTCCATTGTCTAACTCTGTTAAGCTCCTATTTGGAGATTCTTATTACATAATGTGACTGAGTCACATGGTGATGTTATAATAATCAAAGAAAAGAGAGAAAGCTTAAAGGAAGTATATGCTGCTTCTGATCGCGAAGATGGATTTCGATCGCATCAGAATTTTGAAGCTGTTACTTAGGAGTTATGACACATTGCTTAGGAATATATAACAACAAGGTTTTCATATGGATTGTAAGGATAAGTTTTTCCGCAAAGTTTTTAAAATAAAAGGAAATTTTTGATTTTATTTATTTTAAGTATCCTTACAATGGCATTTGTGAAAAAATTGTTGTTTATATGATTCCATTTCTAGTAATATAGGAAAATGGTTTTGATTCTTTCATTTGTGGTAGTGTCTAAATTTACCAAATAAGGAAAGTTTCTCATCACCCAAGTTTCAATTGGACCGAAACTTGGAATCATGCAAGTTGTATAGTATGATGAATGAGAACTTTCAAGCATTGGAAAATTAAGACTAATTACTTGTTCACATGGATGTGTGAGTCAAGTAAAGGACTAAGGGATCGACTACACATTCTTGTGCACTGATCAAGCCCACCACAAATAATCGTTATGATTTACTAAAGTTTAGTAAATATGGTTATACTTACAGACTTAAGTGTAATTCTGATACATTGGAAAATTTTCGATGTATGGCAGAACGAATGAGAAGAATCAAATTAGGCAGAAGGATAAAAGTTTCTCAAATCTGAAAAGATGGGAGAGTACTTTAGTATCATGTTATATGATCATCTTAATGATTAAGAGACCTTATCACAGTTCATCCTCTAAGTGCATTCTGATAGCTAAGAAGAGGAGCTATGAATTGTTGAAGTGGTCAAATCAAGAAGATGAGTCATACTTCGTTCCAAAACAAGTCTTAGAGTCATACTCCAAGACTATAAGTTGAGTGACATATCCTAAATAAAGGTTTAAAACACTTGTCAAATGTAAGAGTAAAAGTGTCCTACTCTTGTACATTTGAAATTGGCAAGTTGTGATGTTTTGCATAAAACAAAGACCAACTTAGGCCAATTGTGTGAAGCGTTTGTCTTGATAAAGAATCCGCACTATCTCTTGAATATTTGGCAAGATAGTCTTATATGTCAAGAGGACAGTGGGAGTCTTAAAGATCCTAAAAAGTATTTCAAGATCTAATCAAGAATAAAAAACCTGTAGTTTAACACTAGCACACAACTTGAGGTTTGTAACCTATTGTGTTGACATATTCTTGTGATTAAGGTTATGACAAATTCACATGGATAGGAACACATACACCATAAAATCTAAGTGTCATAAGGTTTCTCTCCGATTCATGAAAATGATGGTGAGGAAACGCTTTCACTAAGTAGATTTTAGGAAGATAGCAAGTGTAATATTTGCATTCTCAAAGTCGTTAGTGGAGCGCGTGTGGTTAATCGACACACTAACATAGACTTGTGAGAAATGGCAAAGGTCTAAACAATTGAGACTATGATTACGACATACCTTTTCATAGTTCTAAAATTGTTTAGACACACATGTGAGCTATCTAAGGAAAGGTGTATGGTTTTGATAAAGTCTTATCAAAGCATCTCGTATAAGAAATCTGAACCTTGGTAAGAAATTCAGTAAAGTATTGATTTCTAGAAGTCCAGCTGATTTCTGAGTACATGTCAAAGCTAGTGGGAGCATAGGTGTTATGCTAATAATCATCGTGTTAGTGGGAGCATGATTATTATATTAAGTGTTGCAAGTTAGCAATGTTAATTATAGAAAAACAAAAGTTTCAATTCGGGTTTGAAAAGTTGTTTTGCTATAATTAAGGGAGAGGATTTTATACTTCATTCCAATTCTACAAGCTTAGATTGAGATTTTAAGCAACTTTAGTCAAGGATATATATGAATGTTATGTTGGAATGGTTCAACATAAGGAAATTCTATATATATGGCGTTCTCAAAATTTGATTATGATTGCGGCATCCCTATTCATAGTTCGAATTGTGAGAACATGGCAAATAAAATTTTTACATCATGAATCGTGTCCCATTTACTTTGGGTACAAGATCGATTACATGTGCTATAATATTTATCATTTCTGAATTTTTTCAAATGCCTTGGGGCATTAAAGGGAAAAATGTCTAGAATTGGATATGACTAAAGTGATTAAGCAATTGTCGAGGACAATCTAAGGTTTACCAAAGATTGGTTGCTCAAGGACAGTTGGAAGTATAGTGTGAATTTTGGAAGGGCCACATTGACATAGTCTGAAAAGAGGCAACTCTTGTTCGGAAGTGGTAGTCAAAATGGGAATATAGAGTTGTCTCCATAGATAGAAGCAATTTGTGTAAGATTAGAAAAAACTTAGTACAAGAAGCATGTTCAAAGCAATGCATACTTTCAACATAAGGCTTTGTGTCCATGGAGTAGGTCTTCATTGGAATACCCTGTAATGGTTGTTCACAAGTCTTTGTGACTTTGTACACATTCATTGCAAGAGGGTAGTGCATTTAAGTTTAAAGCCTAACAATATTTCGATTTGGGAGTATGAAATTAGAATCATTGAAAGTTTGGTCAATTGGTTTATTTCACAAAGTAAGGATCATAGACAAACATAGAGTGCATACTTGGTGTATGGCAAAGCTATTGTTTAGACAAACATAGTGTACATGCTTGGAGAATGGGATAGCTAGTGTTTTTAATTCAAGTATAAAGTTGATAAAACCGAAACAATGAATAATGAGTAATCAGTATGGTGATAAATAAAAGTGGTCTATTTATATTCATAAGGTTTGATACCATATTTGATTCATTTATTCTTGTGTTTCACTTTGCATGTTTTGACTTCCATAAGAACTAGGTTATTCTTCCGGAATGACTAAGTTATTCAAACCATCCACAGTCGGTCATATGTTGGAAGTAGACATGAATCAAGACTGTCATGGGTTGGCTTGTAGAGGTCCAAGTTGGTGGACAAAGTTGTGCTACAACACTCATGAGTGCTCATAAGTTTTGAGTATTGGATTCAACTGATGCTCATTGGAATCAGTTCATGGATTTTATCACGAGTGATCATGAGACGATAATATCTTATATTCTTCAAACCTAGAGATATTAGTTGTTACTATGAGTTGGTTGTACATTGATTGCATGAAACCG
The DNA here is from genome assembly GCF_052849685.1 of Lactuca virosa. Taxonomy (NCBI): domain Eukaryota; kingdom Viridiplantae; phylum Streptophyta; class Magnoliopsida; order Asterales; family Asteraceae; genus Lactuca; species Lactuca virosa. The sequence continues at coordinate 275,059,265 of NC_136426.1, forward strand.
CATTGGTAACTCGATGTTATAAAACGTGCCTTTGGGTATGATGCAACAAGTAGTAGAACAAGCCATATGAGTCGAAGTTTATCCATTCCTTTTACCTTCGGGATAAAAGTGATATCTGTGGGCCCCTCGATGATTTAATGATGACACATGTGAGTGCTTGGCCAAGCCAAGACTGATTTGATCTATTCAATCAGTCAGTCGTCATGAATCGAAAATCGGGAAACAACAAATGGACAGAGAGAATGATTTATAATCCATGTCTCAGTCCATATGATATCTAGAATGGAGGAATATATGATCCCTTATCTAATGGACAAGTCATTGACAAAGGTCAAAGTTCATCGGCAAGGTCAGAGTTCGACAGAAGCTTTTGAGAGCTACGATTGCTAGTCGGGGTTTGAAGTCATACTGAATAATAGTTTTAGATTTACCCAAGTGGGAGACTGTTGGATTAATGTCTAAGTCCATAACTATAATTGGTAAGACTTGACCCGACCCGACATGGTCCATTTGGGTTGCATGGCATCGGGACAATTGGATAGACAAGATGAGGAAAAAGGATACTAGTGATTTATATTAATATATTATAAGTTCTAATATATTAATATATAATCATATTATTTAATTAGTATTGATCCAGAATTAATTTATAATTAATTAAGTGATCAAAAGGAACTAATTAAATATGGACTCTAAGATATATGTGTGTGATGGGCCAAGTTCATTTTGGTTGGGCTAAGCTTTCATGGATAGTCCATGGAGTGTTTAACCCATGGATCATATGAAATGAAAGGTCATGGGTATTAGGGTTTAACCCTAATCTCCACACTATATAAAGATGTCCTTGGTTGGTGAAATGGGCACTAGTGTGTGTACACAAAAAGGGCAAGGCCGATTTCACTAGAGAGAACCAAAGTATCCTTATTCTCAAGGTTATTCCAAGTGTTCATGGTGTTGTGTGAACCATTTGAGGTGTCACACTTGGGGAACTAGGCACTCAAGCTTCATGAAGACAAGTTACATAAAAAAAGGTATGTATTCTATCTATTTTCTTACCCAAGTATATGATATTTGTATGCTAGTATTGGGTAATATCTTGGAAACTTCATATTTGCATGTATAATAGAGAAAACATAGATCCAAGGTATTTAGGGTTGTATGTGCACCATATGATGTTGTAGTATACTAAAACCCAACAATATCTTAAGTAGGTTTAGAACACATCATGAAATATGGAGTAAGAAATGGTTCTTGTTCATGCACATTTGGAATTGGTAGTTGGATAAGAGAAAGACTAAATAAGACCAATTAAGTGAAGTGTTAATCTTGATAAGAAACCACACTAATTCTTGAATATTTGTTTGTCAAGGAATGTTTCTTGACAAGAGAATCTTATATGTCAAGAGATCAATGGAAAGTCTTACAGGCCTTAAAAAGCTTCAAGAACTAATCAAGAGTAAACCTATCGTTAATCACTAGCGCACGACTTGACATTTGTAACCTATCGTGTTGACATATTCTTGTTTTTGTGCCCATTCTAGTTAAATTTGACTATGCATGTGAGTTCTATGAGCTCTTAATTGCTTGCATAAGGAAAAACACCTTGATCAGTGAAAGTTCATTAATCAGTAAGGTTGACCTGCTTAACAACTTGGAAGACATGGTAGGCCCTTGTGCTGCCAAGTGGCAAGAAATTGAGATTGAACAAGTTTAGTCCATATGAGGTTGAGCATGTCAGAGACCTTATCATATGATAATGGTTGGAAATAACAAATTCACATGGATAGGAACACATACACCATAAAATCTATGTGACATAAGGTTTCTCTCCAATTCATGAAAATGATTGTGAGGAAACGCTTTCACTAAGTAGATTTTAAGGAGATAGAAGTTGTGTTAATTGCGTTCTCAAATTTGATTATGATTACGCCATCCCTCTTCATAGTTCGAATTGTGAGAAATGGAAAATAGTTTGAACATTCAGAACTTATTGATGTAAGTTATGAAATAGTTTAGACACACATATGGGCTTTCTAATAAAAGGTGTATGAGCTTAGATAAAGGCTTATCGAAGCATCTCGTATTAGAAATCTGAACTTTGGTAAGAAAGTCAATAAAGTATTGATTTCTAGAAGTCCAACTGATTTTGGATACATGTCAAAGCTAGTGGGAGCATAAATGGTATGCTAGTTACAAAATAATTGTTATGATAGTGGGAGCATAATTATTATGGTAAGTGTTGCGAGTTAGCAATACTATTTATAAGAAACAAAGTTCTAATTTGCAATGTTGCAAAGGTTGAAAAGTTGTTTCGCTATAGTAAGGGAAGGACACTTATACTTTATTTCGAATCTAAAAGTTTAGATTAAAGTATTAATCAAACTTATTCATGGATATAGGAATACCATGTTGAAATATTTCAACATTGGAAATTCTATATATGGAAATATTATAGCAATAGTTTGGTCAGGTATCATGTCTTTATGTAAGACATTATGAATCGTGTTCCATATGCTTCGGGTATAGGATCGATTGCATACGCTATAATATTCACATGTTCTAATTTTCCAAATGCCTATGGCATTGAGAGGGAAAAGGGACCAGAACTGGTTATGACTGAAAGTTATTAAACAACTGTTAAGGACAATCCAAGGTTTGCGAAGGATTGGTCACTTGTGGGCAATTGGAAGTATAGTAATGGATGGACCATGTTGACATTATTATGAATAGACATAATTCTATTTATAATGAATTTTCATATGGAATATATGGAAATGTTTCCATAATGGGAGTTGGATATCAATAATCTATGAATAAGTTAGAAACTTTTATTCAAGAAGAATGTTCAAATGAATGTGGTTTGAATATGAGACTTGGTATCTATGGAATTTTCTTGTAACAATTTCCAATGGAAAGTTATGTAATTAGAAAAATCTCTGTGACTTGTGTACAAAGTCGTTGCAAAAGGATCACTGCATATAAGCTTCGAATCTAAGAGATTACAATAAGTAGCAAGGACTTGGTATTATTACATTTGCGATTAGGATTTGGAATTGTGAAATGAGTGTCATTGGAAATGTTTACAATTGATCTATTTCACAAAGTAAGGACCATAGGAAAACATAGTGTGCATGCTTGGAGCATGGGATGACTATTGTTTTATTTCAAGTATTAAGTTGATCAGTCGAAAAATTATACAATTAATAATGTGTAATCGATATGGTGATTAAATAAAAAGTGTTTTATTTATATTCAAAAGTTTTGAGACCATATTGGATTCGATTATTCTTGTGTTTCATTTCGCATGTTTTGACTTCCCGAATAATAAGATTATTCAAACCATCCACAGTCGATCATACTTTGGAAGTAGGTACTGAGGCAAGATTGTCATTAATCCGTCTGTAGATTGTCTAAGTGTTAGACATAGCACAAGTTTGCTGCAGTATTCATGAGTACTCCTGTAATAAGATTTGAGTATTGGATTAAATCCACGCTCATCTGAATCACTTCATGGATTTCATCATGGGTGATTGTGAGACCATAATATCTTATATTCTTGAAACAGAGACATATGAGTTGTATTTTGCAAGTCGGTTGCACATTGATGATGGGTAAACGCACCAGTAACTTGGTGTTATAAAACGTATTGTTGTGTGTGATTTGATGAGTAAATAGAGCAAGCATGTGAGTCGAAGTTTATTCGTTCCTTTTACCCTAAGAGGGATAAAAGTGATATCTGTGGGCCCCTCTATGATTTAGTGATGACACCCTAAACGTTTGGCCAAGCCTGGACTGATTTGATTTGTTCAATTAGTCGGTCGTCATAAATCGGAAATCGGGAAACAAAAAAACATGGACAGAGAGAATGATTATAATACATGTCTCACGTCCATACGATATCTAGAATGGAGGAATAAATGATCCCTTATCTAATGGATGCGTCATTGACTAGGTCAGAGTTCGACAGCAGATTTTGAGAGCTACGATTGCTTGTCGGGTTTTGAAGTCATACTTGCAGTTATAGTTATTAGACTTATCCAAGTGGGAGACTGTTGGATTAGGTGTCTAAGCCCATAACTATATTTGGTATGTACTTGACCCGAGAGTAGCTTGGTCCATTTCGGGTTGCCTTCACCAGAACAATTTGACTGGATGGATATTTGAGAAAGAGGTTATTTGTGATTTATTAATATATTATAACAATAATATATTAATTGAGAAATCATATTATTTAATTGGTATTGATCCAGAATTAATTTGGAATTAATTTAGTGATCAAAAGAGACTGATTAAATTTACGAGGACTGATTAGGTAAATTAGCAATACATATAGTTTGGGCTAAAGATCCATGTTGATGAGGATTGGACTAAATCTTTGTGAGAGTCCATGAAGAATTGGTCCAAAAGGCTAATGAACTATTGCATTCAAATCCCAAGTGAATTACGGTTTAGAAGTTGAAACCCTAGGAATTCCAAACTATAAAATGAACCCTAGCTTGCTAAAATCAGCCCCAAAACACTAAGACTCCTAAGGTGAATGCCTAGCTGACTTTAGGTTCATAACATCTCTCTCATATTCATCCAATTGTTATTGGTGTTTGGGACTTGTTTGAGGCATCACACTTGAGGTGCTATTCTCTTGAAAGGCCAACAACTACAAGCTACAAGTAAGAGGTATTCTTCTAACTAGTTTTATGATTCATGTACCAAATTTGTATGCTAGATAGGTTTCATGCTTTGGATAATTTTTTGTTGCATGTATAACTAGAGAAAACTTAGATCCAAAGCATTAGGGTTGTATGTGCACCATAGGAGTGTTATAGTACATAAAACCCAACAATCATGTGCGAGGTCTTCCACTCTTGAAATACGACAAGCACCGTCTCTTTGCTGCATACGAAATGGGGAAGCAAAGCAGGAAGAGTCATCCAACTGTAGTGAATACGAAAGTCATTGAGCCACTCAAACTTCTGCACATCGACCTCTGTGGTCCTTCTGCAATTGAAAGTATTTGTGGTAATAATTATATTCTTGTTATTGTTGATGATTTTTCTCGTTTCACTTGGGTTTATTTTCTTAAGCAGAAATCTGAAGTCACTCCAAAGTTAAAAGACTTCATAAAGCAGACTGAGTTACAGTTGCGAAAGCTGGTTCCCAACATTCGCAACGACAATGGGTTGGAATTCAAAAACCAAGTGTTTGAAGAATTTCTAACTGCGAAAGGAGTAACGCATAAGTTTTATGCTCCTCATACTCCACAACACAACGGAGTCATCGAAAGGCGAATCCGCTCCCTATGTGAAGCTGTGAGAACCATGCTTTCTTTTGCGAATCTGCATCTCTACTTCTGGGCCGATAGGAACTGCATGCTTCACCCAAAACCGTTCAATCCTCAACAACCAATTTTTTGTCACCCCTTATGAAATAATAAACAAAAAAAAACCTAACATAAAGATTTTCCATGTGTTTGGTTCCAGCTGTTTCATATTCAACTCTAAAGAACAAATGAACAAATTCGATGCGAAAGCTGACAAAGGTATCTTTTTGGGATATTCGCTGACCTCCAAAGCATATAGGGTTCTCAACAAAAGGTCCAAAAAGATTAAAGAAACCTACTATGTCACATTCGATGATAATTATTTGAAGAGGATTCTGAACGCTGATAGCCAAACGAAGGAGATCTTTCCACAAGCGAATGCTACAACAATTCCTCTCTCTACTCTCTACGATGAATTTCTGAATCTTTTCGACGAACCAAAAAAAGCGATTTCATCCGTGTCCAAGGCAGCTGACAAAAACAAAGATGAATTGAAGAAAATCATAGATGATGCTGCAAAAGAAATGGAACATGAGAATCCAACTCCGAAAGACCATGAAGGTCCATCGCAATCTTCAGATGCGAATGCTACACTCCAGGGGGAGGGTTCAACATCACCCTCCTCACATTATACACCTATTCAGGGAGAGAATGAAACCCCTGATGTTCGCTTAGAACCACCCTTCTTGGGGGAGAAATCGAATCCAGAAGAGGGCGATCATACATCATTCGAGGGGGAGAATGGAAATATGAATGATGATTCGAATATACAATCAGAATTTGAAGAAGTGAATGCGGAATTGGATCCATTATATGATCCAAACTACCCTCCATTAGCTAAATGGACCAAAGACCATCAAAAATCTCAAGTCATTGGAGATTCGTCTTCAGGTGTTCTTACGAGAGCTCAACAAAAGGAGAAGCGAACTGCACTATTCTCTAAAGTGGAGTTTTGCATTGTTCAATTCTTTTATCTCCAAAATTGAACCTAAAAACGTTCAAATTGCTATAGATCACTCAGATTGGGTGCAATCTATGCAGGAAGAGCTCAATGAGTTCGAACGAAACAAGGTCTGGAGACTTATTCCCACTCCAAAGGATGCTTCCGTTGTTGGTCTCAAATGGGTATTTCGCAACAAGTTAGACAAAGAAGGAAACCTCATACGAAACAAGGCACAATTGGTTGTTAAGGGATATGCCAGGAAGAAGGTATCGACTACGAAGAACCCTCCACACCAGTTTCAAGGTTGGAATATGTTCGTATCTTCTTGGCTTACGCAGCACACAAGAATTTTGAAGTATACCAGATGGATGTCAAGTGTGCATTTTTAAATGGGATACTTGAAGAAATGGTGTATGTAAAATAACCACCTGGGTTCATAAACGAAAAGTATCCAAATCACTGCTACATTCTCGACAAAGCGGTTTATGATCTGAAGCAAGCTCCAAGAGCCTGGTACGAAACTCTTACTCATTTTTTGGAACAGGCTAAGCTTAAACAAGGTTCGGTCGACCCAACCTTCTTTCGCAAGAAAGATGGTGACCACTTGATGATCGTCTAAATCTACATTGATGACATCATTTTTAACAGACCGGGACAGGAAATCCGTTAAAAACGAAGTTTGAGATGAGCACCATGGGTCCGATTAACTTTTTCCTAGGCTTAAACATAAGGCGGATTCAGGAAGGAATCTTTATAAATCAGGAAGCTTATACAAAGACCTTGCTTGCCAAGTTTGGAATGGCGGGACACTCAAAGGTGAAAGTTCCAATGGTATTTAGAATGAAACTAACTCCATCTCTGGAAAAATCGGCTGTAGATATGACGCTTTATCATCAAATGATAGGTTCTCTAATGTATCTAACTGCTAGTCGACCAGATATCATGTTTTCTGTTTGTTATTTTGCCAGGTTTCAAGCTAATCCTCGAGAACCTCACATGGTCTCTGTCAAGAACATATTTAGGTATCTGAAACGAACATCTTCACTTGGAATACGGTACCCATCAAAGTCTGGTTTCTTTGTGCAAGCATTTTCGGATGCTGATCTTGGAGGATGCGGGTTAGATAGAAAGAGTACAACTGGAGGATGCCAATTTCTTGATGGAAAACTAGTCAGTTGGCAATCCAAAAAGCAAACCTGTGTTTCTATATCAACTGCCGAAGTCGAGTACATTGTCGCTGCCTCATTGTAATGCACGTGTTTCTAGGCTAGGCATTAATATTGATGTGATAGTCTAGGTTAACCTTTGCAATTCATTTTGAAGAAATGAAGAGGAATTATGTGATTATTATGTGAATTATATGTTTTATGCTTAATTATTAGGATTTAATTAATTAAGAGTAAAAATGAGAGTCGAAAATAAATATTAGATAAAGCCGATATTTATTAAGAAAGTTTTAGTGGTCGTGACAAGGATTACAGATATATAAAGAATGCCGAAATCCGAGTTATAACGAAGAAGTTATGTCCTGTCGAAGTTTCGCGACAAAACCGGCATGGTGCCGAATGACGTAAAAAGTGAGTTTTTGATAAACTACTTTTTATCCTTAGTGTTCTAAACGAAGGTCGTAGTGTTCGTTAAACCGAGAGTAGGTATAAAATGAACGCCCAAATCAGACTTCGTATGACGAAGTTATGATTTTTCGAAGTTTCGGCTTAGCAGTAGACAACTAAAAACTCGAATTTTAGATCGAGTGATTTTTAGTCGACACGACCTAAACGAGAATCGAAGGTCTCGTCAATAGTAGCACAACGGTAAAAAGACAGACGAAAACGGACGTCGGATGAAGAAGTTATGAATTTTTAACAGATTTCCTGTCCCAGTCTGTTAAAAATAATAATATAAAAATTAAAGTCAAAATTAGCCGACGAAGTCTAAACGAAAGTTGTAGAGTGTAATTTAACCTACACGTTCAAATAAAGAACGTCAAAAACGGAGCTCGTATGCGAAAGTTATGGATTTTAGAAGTTTTTGCACAAAACTCGAGAAATTTCGCATAGGTGGCTTCGGCCACGTCACCCTCGCCCAAAATGTGTCATGTGTCCGAAATAGCTGAGTCATCCGAGCATCTGGCAGCCGCGTGTCGCTTCCGGATTCGACCGAAGTCTCGGCCCTCGCACATCCGACGCGTGTGCACCCCCGTGTCCGAACAGCTTTGTCACCCGGTGATGAGGCTCGTCCGAAGCTTGACGCGTGGCCTCGCATGCGAGACGTGTACGAGCCTCCTGCTGCCTCGTGTCCTCGGTGCTGACTCCCTTCTCTCGGCCCACTTCGGACCTCGCCTATAAATAGAAGGCTTGCGAGCCTTTCCGGGTAATTTTGGAAAATTGCCCCTTGTCACCTATTTTTCAATATTTTCACCATTTTAACATCCCCCCAAGCCCCGGTATCGATTGTAGCACCCGAAACACGCCCCGAAGTGCCCGAAGACCCGGAAAATTTATCTTTTCGGTTTTGAAGCCCGACCCTTGCAGAGCCCGGTTTCTCAATAAAACTTCCGGTTTTATTAGAAACGAACGTTTTAGGAAACGAATTGCTGCCCGATTTTCATTAAATCAGGTGAGTGTGTAGTCACTTTCATCTTACACATAGATATGAAGTATTTTATATAAAATACGTGTTATGTGAATATATATATTGTTTGTTTATTTGAAATGGATGTCGAATGGATGTTTTATACATGTTTAAAATAATTTAAAATGTATATATATTTTATCTTCAAATATGTTGGGTAAAACATGGGTAGATAAAGAATGAGGGATAAAAGTACAGTATAGATGTACGTTGGTAGCTATGAATTTAGAACAGTACAGATGTACGTTGATAGCTATGGATTTAGTACCTTGGCGACTATGAGATGTAGTGCCTATTGTATAAACCCTGGCGACTATGAGACGTAGTGTCTATTGTATAAACCCTGGCGACTATGTGATGTTGTGCCTATTGTATAAACCCTGGCGACTATGAGACGTAGTGCCTATTGTATAAACCCTGGCGACTATGATACGTAGTGCCTATTGTATAAACCCTGGCGACTATGAGACGTAGTGCCTATTGTATAAACCCTGGCGACTATGAGACGTAGTGCCTGTTGTATAAACCTTGGCGACGATGTGACTTCGTGCCTATTTGACATAAATTGCTGAGGGAAAAGCAATGTTGTCACCCCGATGTTTGTTTGACATAAATTGCTGACGAAAGCAATGTTGTTACCACATTGGTTGTCTTATTTGACATAAATTGCTGAGGAAAGCAATGTTGTCACCTTATTGGTTGTTTTATGTTAGGTTGTTTTGTTTGACATAAATTGCTGAGGGAAAGTAATGTTGTCACCCTTATGTTTGTCTTGTTTGACATAAATTGCTGAGGAAAGCAATGTTGTCACCTTATTGGTTGTCTTGTTTGACATAAATTGTTGAGGAAAACAATGTTGTCACCCCATTGGTTGTCTTATTTGACATAAATTGCTGAGGAAAGCAGTGTTGTCACCCCGATGTTTGCCTTATTTGACATAAATTGCTGAGGAACCCCCGAAGCAATGTTGTCACCCCTAATGAAAATCCTTAGGTTAGGTCCCTTGTGATAGTTGTTTTAGGTACGTAAAGTGAGGATAATGAGAATGGGTAACTAGGGTTATTTTTGGTTGATGAAATTAATAAATTTATTGTTGATTGAGAACTTAATAAGTTTATTATTTACTGTGGGTTGAAAACCCTATATGCTTACCAGGCTTCCAAGCCTGACCCACTCAGCTTTTTATATTACAGGTAGCGGACCCCGAGCATAGTCGGATGATGATGAGTGATTTATGGATTATAGGCCAGTAGTTGTAAATAACTGTTGTAAGGCTTAGAATGTCTTGTTTATGCTTTTGATTTGTATCGGAACATGACATCTCGAGGTTTTGCTATAAAAGGAAATTATATATTTCTTAAAGAAATGTTTTGATAAACTTTTACCATGTTTTGTTTTGGGAACAAATTCTGCAACATCTTTTAAAAGGGTTTACTCTGATTTTATTTTAAAAAGCATAAATGAAATCGGTCTTTTCTGGCCGTGAAATTGGGGATGTCACAGTTGGTATCAGAGCATTAGTTTAAGCGAACTAAGAAATTGTAGGATTTTTATACTTAAACTTAGAATGCTAAGCGATGATTATGAGTTGAGTGTGTCTATTATATTTTAGGTAGTACACCTAAGTTGACACAAGCACTAGTTTATTTTAGGAAGGATGCCTAAAATGCTTTTATGTGCTAAATGTTTTGTGTTATAGCTATAATGATGCTATTATATGTTCGGATCTATGGTTTGTTGCCAACCGGATATGGAAACCTTATGTGTTTAGGATTCTAAGCGTACGAATACGGTATTAGAACTAGCATGTAAACGTTTCGAAGTGATAAGGAGATTTTGTCACACCCCAAAACCAGATTGGCGGAAACGTTCTGGGGTGGATGACGTCATGTGTAGCATCACAACCAATGAATAATAGCAATCATAGCAACACAATCATTACAGTGAATACTTAAATGAAAATGAATACACCAGTTTGGAAACTTTGTCTGAAACTTGTTTGAATTACATCAAATAGTTTTGTAAAATATAAACATAAAAGTCTTATTGCTCCAGCTTCTCAAAAATCCAGCAAGTACCTGTCTACTGATTTCCTGAGAATACAAGCTGTTTAAAAATATCAGCATAAAGCTGGTGAGTTCATAAGCGGTATTTTGTAATGAAAACTTGTTGATGAGCTCGAATAGGTGTTCGTATAGTTTCAAGAAAATCCGATATTTCCTTTAGTGAAAATGTAGTGTTTTCAATTCTGTATAAAACCATTAATGTTCGTTACTGAAAACTATAGTGATATGCGAAAATAATACTTCATGTGACTAGCTAATGCCAATCATGATGTATAAGTATTTCGTACGTGAAACCATTGTATGATCGATTCTGTTTGAAAACCCTGGAAATTCTCCAGTTGTAGTGTGTATTAGTTCTATTTAGTAAAATAAAACTGTTGAAGAATGACAGTTTGTAAACCAAGAGTGATTTATACATATTGTGAGTCGTATAACCATACTTGATATGACTAGAGACCTTTCCAACGTTCTTTAGGCGTCGAGTTAAATGACATTTGTCATCCTAGGCATGCCTGCCCGACTGTAGCTAGTAGTTCGGGTGTAGGATTGTCAGTCCCGAATAGATCTATTCACAAATCTCATGCTCTCCCTCCAAGAGACTCTGGTTATACTTTGATAGGATTTATCCATGTAGACCTAAGGGTACAGTATTGAAGTAGCGCCTCACAGTATCGTACAATCTAGTTTACATGTAGTGTAGTAGCGTTCTACCATAGTGAAAATCCGTATGTAGTGATAATTACAGTTATGAATACCATGATAAAGTAGTGATGTATACTGTAAACTGTTTTTGTCTTAGTGCATATGTTTAGTAGTGAAAGTTTCTGTACTTGTTAGCTTTAGAAAATCCCAAACTATACCGATTATAGTTTGCATGTATAACGTAGTGAATATCGAGTCCGGAAAACTATGCAATTTTAGTGAAAACGTCCCTTATGCTCAAAACAGTACAAAAGGGTTAAAGTATGAGAATTGCATGAGTTTTATATTGTTGAAAACATTTATGTTTGGCTTGTATTCCCCCCCTGAAAACGTTAAAAACATGGAAAATTTAGGGGTATGAACTCACCTGTAGTGGGCGATACGGTTGAAAGATCGGTCTAGGATACTAGGTGTCAAGTGAATACTTAAGCACACACACGAAAGGGAACACCGTATTTGGACTAGGAAACCCTAAGATTGAAGGATATGGATAACATATGATTGCATACTAAGCGTGTACGATCACTCAAAGGAGTTTACGGCCAAAATGGCATGACCAAGGGAGTTCACGGCCAAGAGTTTATGGCCCCATGAGCTTACGGCCAATGGGCTTACGGCCAATGAGCTTACGGCCCATGAATTTACGGCCCATGAGTTTACGGCCCATGAGTTTATGGCTCATGAGTTTTCAGCTCATGAGTTTACGGCCGTAAACTCATGCTACTTTGTGCATATGAGTGTTTTAAAGGGCAAAAAGTATTGGCGAAGGGTTCTAGGTTCATGTCCAAGCCTTAGGAAGAGTTTAAGGTCCAAATGCACCATAAACTAGGGTTTACGGCCAAGGGAGATGCTCTTGGCCGTAAACACCTCATGTTTCTTGGAAAAGCTTGATTTCAAGGCTAGCATTATGAATCTTAACTAGATAACAAGTATAGGGAAGTCATACTTACGATTTGAAGGCAAAGAAGGGTGTTTTTCGGCCCAAAACACCTAAGTGTTCTTGATGTTCTTGAGAGAGTTTTCGAGTTCCAAGCCTTAGAAATGGAAAGAGTGTAGAAAAATGGACTAAGCATCATACTTATAGGCTGGAGTTTACGGTCATCATGAGTTTACGGCCATAAGCTCATGGTCCTGGCCGTAAACTCCTCATTTGAGGGTTTATGGCTTGATCAATGGTTTGGAACTTTAGTTGACCCATTCTAACACTTGGTCCCTTGATGTACTAAGCTTATAATGCTCAAACAGACTCTAAACAATGCTAAAAGCTAGCAGAAACTGTTTGATAAGGTGTCTAAGTCCATAACTTATTTGGTATATACTTGACCCGACCCGGCATGGTCCATTTGGGTTGCACTTCACCCGAACTAGTTATGGATAATTTTATGAGAGTTGTATACTTACGATTTATTAATATATTATAAGTTATAATATATTAATATAAAGTCATGTTACTTAATTAGTTTTAATCTTGAATTAATTATGAATTAATTTAGTGATTAAAAGGAAGACTAATTAAATCATGGGCTATTATATTTATATAGTGTGGGCTAACACTCATTTGGGAATGGGCTAAGCTTATATGGAAGTCCATGGATGATCCATGGAGCTTTTACCCATGGATCCTTGGAAGAGGAAAAGACATGGGTTATTAGGGTTTCACCCTAACCATGAACACTATATAAACAAGCTTATGTTGCATGAAAAAGACACTAATGTGTGTGTAAGTGTGGTGGCCAAAATCAAGAGTTAGTATACTCTCTCATACATTTTCCAAGTTTGTGGTGATTTGTGATTTCCATTTGAGGCATTCACATTATTGGTGCTTGGCTCTCAAACTCCAAGGAATCAACAATCAACAAAAGGTATGTAATTCATCTAGTTCTTTTATGGTTAAAAGTACCCCATGCCATGCTAGATAGGTTATAAACCTTGGAAAATAATATTTTGCATGTATCTTAGACAAACATAGATCCAAGGTTTAATAGGGTTGCATGTACACTTAGGAAGTGTTAGAATGCTCAAAACCCAACAGTGGTATCAAAGCCTAGGCTTGTTTGTTTGATACTTGATGCAAAATAGTGATAAAAAATCGATTTTTTGCTGTGTGACTGATGAACTCGCCGAGTCCATGGGGGGACTCGCCGAGTTCATGTGTAAACTCATCCTACTCGGCGAGTAGGTTCGTGCACTCGGCGAGTAGGAGCCTCAGAATGCAGATTTTCGACTTTTGCTGCTGGAAATGGACTAGAAACACTACCCTAAACTGTTTTGGTGTTTTAAAACTTGTTTTAGTTGGTGTAATGGTTGTTCTAATCCATTTACAATAGCTTATATCAAAATTTCATGCTTTGTATGTGTTCATATAATTCTTGAAACTTTGATGATCATGTTCATGTTCTTATGAATTTAGAAGATGATAGGAATTATTTGCTGAATTGTTTAGGATTAATTCTTGATCATTTATGTGTTTTAATGGAGTCCATAATTTGTCCTCAAGTTATGGATATCCAAAGGTCACTTCTTTTAAACACACACTTAAAACACATAAGTTACATGGAAATGAAGAGTCTTCATTTTTATGAACCTTTAATTCATAAGTTATGAAATGAAAAGTTTTGAATAGTTTCAAAACTTGTCCTCAAGTTTTGGAATTTGTAAAGTTACACACACTTTAATATACTTTAATTCCAAACCCTTAGAGTTTTAAAAGTTAAAATTCAACCCTTATACTATTTATAACATTAATGGTTCATTATTATATATATGTATAAGTTCAAAGTCGTCTTACCGCTAGTACGCCTCATTCACGAATCCAGTCTATAAGGTGGGTATAAGGTTGTTGCCTATAAAATGGCAACTTAATGGGTGTCCACTCTCACCCACCGCTTGCTTGACTGGTGGAGGTTCGTTAGCCGAACAGGTAGGACAAGGACTTATAAATTCTCATTAAAAGTATGATGAATATTATAAAGTAACTAAACCTTTTATAAATTCCCAATCTTCGTTACTTTAGGAAAATGTGAATATGGTGCTAACCCATGAAATTCACACTTTGTACCTTACCAAGTCGTTGGTGGAGCGTGTGTGGTTAACCGGCACACTAACTTGGACTAGTAAGCATCACGAAGGGTGACTTAATGTTTATCATAGATCGGTGGAGCGTGTGTGGTTCACCGGCACATTGATTAGGTGATAATGTTAAGGGTACCAAGTGAATTTACATGGTTATTCACACCTTGTTTTGTGATCCTCGGCATCCCAGTCACAAAACTTGAAGGGCACAATCGAGATTGAAACATGCCATTGAAAAGTTCAATGAATCTCAAAGGAATCTAGGAATTTCAAAACCAATTAAACCTAATAATTCATTTCGTTTTCATGGTGGAAATTGGTGAATCGTCATTCACCTACCTTCAAATATATTATAGCTTAGATTACGGCATCCCTCTTCTAAGTTATAATATATTGTGTTGGATCCTAGCCTTAATATTACATTTGGGTGTATTATTAAGGATTCGATATATCTAATCTAAACTTGTTTTCTTCTTTTCAGATGTCTTCCAACAACAAAGCTTCGGGCTCTAACCCTACTGGCTCCTTTTCCCTCATGAACCTTTGTGGGAGGGTCATCTTTGATGGTTCCAACTTCATGGATTGGATCCGGAACATCAGGATGGTTACTCGTTACGAGGACAAGGAATATGTCCTCGATAAGGAGCTAAAGGAGCTTGATGAGTCCACTGCTATTCCTGAGGAGGTCGCTGAGTATCAAGCACATGAAAGAGATGCCACCAAGGTGGCATGCATCATGATGGCCACCATGACAGCTGAACTCCAAAAGTCCTATGAGGACTATTACCCTTTTGAGATGCATCAGGATGTGATGGAAAGGTACCATCAGAGTGCTCGTCAAGAGCGGTATGAAATAATCTCCTCCATGATCACTACCCGAATGAAGGATAGCGAACCAATCACGAGCCACATGCAGAAAGTGTAAAGGTATGTGGACCGTCTAATGAAACTGAATGTGAACTTCCCTGAGGAGTTGGCAATTGATATCATTTTGCACTCCTTGCCATCGTGTTATGATCAATTTCATATGACATACCACATGAACAAGGAGGAAGTCACACTCAGTAAGCTTCAAGGACTTCTGAAGACTGCCGAAAGTGGTCTTAAGAGTAAGTCGGTTGCTACTCCTACTCCTACTACTACCCTTGTTTTGGCTATCGGCCAAGGCAAAGGGAAAAAGAGGAAGCACCCTTCGAAGGGTACCAAGGGAAAGTCCCTTGAAGGCTCCTCATCTAGAACCAAAGGTGGTTCTATCACTCCTTATGCCATCCCTAAGGATGTTGAATGCTTCTACTGTCAAAATAAGGGGCACTGGAAGCGAAACTGCCCAAAGTACTTGCAGGATGTCAAGGATGGGAAAGTGAAACCATCCCATGCAGGTATTTACACTATATTGTCTAATAACTCACCATATTCTAATTCTTGGGTTCTTGATACAGGTTGTGGTATTCACATCTGTTGTGACTTGCAGGGCCTAAGAAGAAGTGAGGATGTGGAGCACGGAAAGATAAACTTAATCATGGGGAACAAGAAGGTTGCACCTGTTACCAAGATTGGAGTATATACTTTGTTGCTAGATAGTGGGTTAAAGTTAGATTTGAATAAATGTGTGTACTCGTCTGAAATGGCGAGGAATATTATTTCCTTTCATGCTTTGTACAAACAAGGTTTTACCTTTTCATTTGATAATGAAGTTGGTAGTATTAATGCTTTCTTTAATAATGTTCTTTATTTTAAAGCATTACCTTGTGATGGTGTGTATGAAGCTGTATCGGTTGTAGATAATTTAGGAAATAATGTATTATGTATTGATTCTTCTACTAGCTTGGATAAAGCATCTTTGTGGCATTGTCGTCTTGGACATGTAAGCAAGAAACGCATAGGCCAGCTCCGGAAGGATGGAGTCTTGGAGTCGTTCGACCTCAAGTCGGATGATAGTTGTGAGTCTTGTCTACTTGGAAAAATGACAAAATCACCCTTCACTGGTACTTGTGCAAGGGGTGAGGGTTTTTTGGACCTTATACATACTGATGTATGTGGACCATTCAAAACCGCCACAAGGGATGCTAATCGCTATTATGTGACTTTTATTGATGATTTTAGTAGATATGGTTATGTCTACTTAATCAAACATAAGTCAGAAACTTTTGAAAGGTTTAAAGAGTTTAAACAGGAAGTAGAAAATCAATTGGGCAGGAACATTAAGATGCTTCGATCCGATCGAGGTGGTGAGTATCTTAGTACTGAGTTCCTCGACTATCTTAAGGAGTGTGGGATTGTCTCACAATTGAGACCTCCCAGGACGCCACAACTGAATGGTGTAGCTGAGAGGCGCAATCGAACTTTGTTGGACATGGTTCGCTCTATGATGAGTCGAGCTTCGCTACCAATCTCTTTTTGGGGGTATGCCTTAGAGACTGCCGCCCACATCCTTAATCTAGTGCCTACAAAGAAGGTTGCCAAAACACCTCATGAGATGTGGACTGGGAAAGTTCCCAATTTGGACCACATCAAGATTTGGGGTTGCGAGGCTTTCGTGAGGCGCGAGACTCATGACAAGCTCGAACCTCGAAGTGAAAGGTGTATTTTCATCGGCTACCCACAAAAATACTTTGGTTACCTCTTCTACAGACCCAGTGAGAATGTGGTCTTTGTGGCTAGGAGAGGGGTCTTTCGAGAGAGAGAGAATTTGTAAGCCAAAGAGACAGTGGGAGGCAAATTGACCTTGCAGAAATTCAAGACTCGATTGGTGAAGGAACCTCAGACACTAGCAATCAACTTGAGGAGGAAATTCCTGTTGATCCAGCTGACGAGTCTATACTTCCGAGGCGTTCCACAAGGGTTAGGAACACACCTGAGTTTTATTATGGATTTCATATTACTACGGAAGGTGATACATTTATCAGTGACAATACACTGGTAAATCTGGATGAACCTAACAGTGTTAAGGAAGCCATGGCAGGCCCAGAGTCTGTTAAATGGAAGGAGGCTATGGACAGCGAGATACAGTCCATGTATGACAATCAAGTTTGGAACTTGGTTGACAATGTACCAGGCCGTAAGACAGTCGGGTGCAAATGGATCTTCAAGAAGAAGACCGACATGGATGGGAAGGTGCACACTTATAAGGCTCGACTGGTTGCGAAGGGGTTTACTCAGACTCAGGGTATTGATTATGATGAAACCTTTTCACCAGTAGCAAAGATTAAGTCTATTAGGGTTATGCTAGCCATTGCTGCATTTCATGATTATGAAATATGGCAAATGGATGTCAAAACCGCTTTCCATAACGAAAAGCTGGTTGAGGATGTTTACATGAATCAGCCAGAAGGTTTTGTCAGTGCAGAGTACCCCAATAGAGTGTGCAAGCTTGAGAAATCCATTTATGGATTGAAACAAGCATCTCGAAGTTGGAATCTTTGTTTCGATGAGAAGGTCAAAGAGTTTGGTTTCTCAAGAAGTGAAGATGAGTCCTGCGTGTATGTCAGAGCTAGTGGGAGTATAGTTAGCTTTTTGGTACTGTATGTGGATGACATACTACTCATAGGAAATGACATCCCAACCTTGCAGGAGGTTAAGTCCTGGCTTGGGAAGTGCTTTGCTATGAAGGACCTTGGAGAAGCTACCTATATCCTAGGGATAAGGATATTAAGAGAAAGGAGTAAAAGACTAATTGGACTTAGTCAGAGTATCTACTTGGATAAGGTGTTGAAAAGGTTCAACATGCAGAATTCCAAGAAAGGAGAATTACCGATCCAAAGCAATGCCAAACTGAGCAAGGCTCAGAGCCCGAGTACAGAAGATGAGATAGCTGAGATGAGTCGATTACCTTATGCTTCCGCTGTTGGTTCGATCATGTATGCTATGACTTGTACTCGTCCTGATGTGGCCTTCGCTTTGAGCATGGTTAGCAGATATCAGGGGAACCCTGGCAAGGCTCATTGGACTGCGGTAAAGAATATTCTCAAGTACCTGCGGAGGACTAATGATTGGATCCTTACCCTTGGTGGGAGTGATGACTTGAGAGTAGTAGGGTATAGTGATGCTAGCTTTCAGACTGATAGGGATAACTTCCGCTCTCAGTCGGGCTGGGTCTTTACCTTAAATGGAGGGGCAATCACTTGGAAGAGTTCCAAACAGGAGACTGTATACTCTCTCATACATTTTCCAAGTTTGTGGTGATTTGTGATTTCCATTTGAGGCATTCACATTATTGGTGCTTGGCTCTCAAACTCCAAGGAATCAACAATCAACAAAAGGTATGTAATTCATCTAGTTCTTTTATGGTTAAAAGTACCCCATGCCATGCTAGATAGGTTATAAACCTTGGAAAATAATATTTTGCATGTATCTTAGACAAACATAGATCCAAGGTTTAATAGGGTTACATGTACACTTAGGAAGTGTTAGAATGCTCAAAACCCAACAAAAACAAGTCTGAATTTGATTGAAGTGATTAGTTTGTACAAGATAGAACTTTCGGGTTGTCATATCATCCCCCCGTTAGAGGGAATATCGTCCCGAAATTCAAGAATAGAGTACAATCATGAACTTGGAAATAGATGGGGGTACTTCTTCTTCATTGAATCCTCGCGCACCCAAGTCAATTCAGGACCTCGCTTGGCATTCCAGCGAACCTTCACTATCGGGATGCGACTCTGTTTCGTACGTTTGACTTCCCGGTCCATGATTTCGACAGGTTCTTCCACGAAGTGTAGACTCTCGTCCAAATCAATCTCGTCGAGAGGAATCACAAGTGTCTCATCGGACAGATACTTCTTTAGGTTCGATACGTGGAAGACAGGATGGACGTTGTTGAGCTCTCGAGGTAACTGGAGTTTGTATGCTACGGGACCGATCCTAGCAAGGATCTCAAAGGGTCCAATGTACCTTGGGTTCAGCTTTCCACGTTTTTCGAAGCGTATCATGCCTTTCCAGGGTGAGACCTTTAAAAGGACTCGGTCACCCACCTGTCATTCCAAGGGTTTTCGTCTCTTATCGGAGTAACTCTTTTGTCTATCTCGTGAGGCTTTCAGTCGTTCTCGGATTTGTACGATCTTTTCAGTTGTCTCTCGAATGATTTTGGGACCAGTGAGAGTGCTTTCAGGAACTTGACCCCTGGCTAGCTGCGTGTCACCCACCTCATCCCAGCACAGAGGGGATCTGCACTTGCGGCCGTAGAGGGCTTCAAACGGCGCAACCTTGATATTGGTATGGTAGCTGTTGTTGTAGGAAAATTCAACCAAAGGAAGATGAGTGTCCCATGACGTGCCGAAGTCGACGACGCAGGCTCTCAACATGTCTTCCAATGTCTGAATTGTTCTCTCACTCTATCCATCTGTCGAGGATGATAAGCCGTGCTCATATCCAATTTAGTTCCAAGAGCCTTTTGTAGCGATTGCCAAAATCTTGAGGTAAACCTGCTATCACGGTCGGAGATAATGGATACAGGTACCCCATGAAGGCGAACTATCTCTTGAATGTAGATCCGCGTAAGTCTCTCCATCTTGAAGTTTTATTTGATTGGCAGGAAGTGGGCGGACTTCGTCAACTGATCGACAATTACCCAGATGGCGTCGTGCCCACTCGGAGATCTTGGTAACTTGGTGATAAAATCCATCGTTATCCTTTCCCACTTCCAGTCAGGTATTTCTGGCTGATGAAGTAAACCTGAGGGCTTTTAATATTCCACCTTTACCTTGGCGCAAGTCAAACACTTGCCCACGAAGGTTGCAATTTCCGCTTTCATGTTCGGCCACCAGTAGAGTTGTTTGAGATCCAGATACATCTTATCTGAACCTGGGTCAACGGAGTATCTAGACTTGTGAGCTTCGTTCATGACAACTTCTCTATAACCACCGTACTTTGGGGTCCAGATCCGGTTCATGAAGTAGTACACTCTGTTTCCCTTGAGCTCTAAGTTCTTGTCCATTCCTCGCAATGATTCATTCGCCACGTTCTCTGGTTTCAAAGCTTCCATTTGGGCCTCTCCGAGTTGCACGGACAAATGGGAATGGATGGTCACTGTTAGAGCCTTCACCTTACGCCCTGAATACTCTTTTCAACTGAGGGCATCTGCTACCACGTTGGCCTTGCCGGGATCATAGCGAATTTCGCACTCATAGTCACTGAGTAGCTCTACCCATCGCCGCTGTCTCATGTTTAACTCCTTTTGGTCAAAGATATCCTGCAAGCTTTTATGGTCGGTGAAGATAGTGCACTTGGTTCCGTAGAGATAGTGTCTCCAGATCTTTAACGCAAAGACCACTTCTCCCAACTCCAAATCCTGAGGTGTGTAATTGACCTCGTGTGTTTTCAACTGCCTCGAGGCATAGGCGATGACCTTTCCTCGCTGCATGAGCACACAGCCTAGGCCCTGATTGGATGCATCACAATAGACCACGAAGTCTTCTGTCCCTTCGGACAGGGACAAGATAGGTGCGTTGCATAGGGCCTGCTTCAATGTTTGAAACGCAGTGTCTTGCTTGACTCCCCGACTAAAGGATACACCGTTTTGTGTCAGGGTAGTTAAAGGCTTAGCGATTTTGGAGAAATTCTGGATAAACAGGCGACAATAGCCCGAGAGACCCAAGAATTGACGGATTTCTGTGGGTGTCTTTGGTGCAGACCAATTCTCTATCGCCTTGATCTTTGAAGGGTCCACGTGTATGCATTCCATGCTAACCACGTGACCGAGGAAATTCACCTTCCTGACCTAGAACTCACACTTTGAAAATTTGGCATTATCTTCTCTGCCCTTAATGTTTCCAGCACCTGCCTCAAGTGTTGTTTATGATCATTCTCATTCCGAGAATAGACAAGTATATCGTCGATGAACACGATCACGAACTTGTCCAGGAAAGGGCGGCACACTCGATTCATCAGGTCCAGGAATACTGTCGGTGCGTTGGTCAGACCAAAGGGCATTACTACAAATTCGTAGTGTCCATAGCGAGTTCGGAATGTTGTCTTGGGGACATCATTCTCGTGAACTCGCAACTGATGGTACCCTGATCTCAGATCTATCTTTGAGAAATAACTGGCTCCCTGAAGTTGGGCGAAGAGATCGTCGATTCTGGGTAAGGGATATCGGTTCTTTATGGTCAGCTTGTTCAGTTCTCGGTAGTCAATGCACATCCGAAAGGATCCATCTTTCTTTTTCACGAATAAGACCGGAGCTCCCCAGGGTGAGGAACTCGGCCTTATGAATCCTTTCCTGATCAGCTCATTGAGCTGGTTGGATAACTCTTGCATTTCCGTTGGCGCTAAGTGGTAAGGAGACTTAGCTACAGGAGTAGCTCCGGGGATCAGGTCAATATGAAACTCAACTTGACGCTCGGGAGGGATTCCTGGGAGATCTTCGGGGAAGACATCAGGAAAGTTGCAGACTTCGGGGATGCTCTCGAGGTCTTTACCCTTTCGTGCCTCATCAACAACATGAGCTAGAAACGCATGGTATTCCTTCCGCAGGTACTTTTGAGCTTTGATGCACGAAATGATACGGAGGTTTTAACTGAGCTTATCACCGTAAATCATGAGGGTTTCGCCAGAGGGAAGATTGAGTCGAATGGCTTTTTCGAAGCAAAGGATATCAGCACGATTGGGGCTTAACCAATCCATACCAATAATGACATCGAAATTCTTAATAGATATAGGCATAAGATCGATGGGAAAGGAATGATTGCCTAAAGTAAGAGTACAACCTAGGAATATGTCGTTCGCGCTCTCTTTCTCTCCGTTAGCCATCTCGATGGTGAACGTTTCGGTTAAAGGTTGGGATTTACATTTGATTAGGCGTTTGAATGCATGACTAACAAAACTCCTCTCCGCACCAGAATCGAAAAGAATGCATGCATGAGAGTTGTCAAGGAGGAACGTACCCGTAACAACGATAGGATCAGCGACCGCTTCCTCCTGGCCCATCGCCAGAACTCTTCCTGTATTGCCACCATTTGTTGCCTTGGGGCAGTTTCTCCTAAAGTGCCCAACCTCTCCACATCCATAACAAGCTTGACCAGCACCCGCTCCCGCAGCCTGGTTGGTTGGTTAGGTTGGCACTTTGCAGTATCGAGCTGTGTGTCCCTTCTTTCCACAGCTGTTGCAGCTCAACTCACGGCAGGGTCCGTGATGACGGAAGTTACACTTGTTGCACAGAGGTAGTTTTCCAGCATAAACACCGGTAGGAGATTGGGTGGTTTGGACAGTTGTGACATCCCCATTTTCACGGCCAGAAAAGACCGATTTTGTTTATGCTTTATAAAAATCAGAGTACTTCTTTTAATAAAAATCTTGCGGAATTTGTTCCCAGAAAAACATGATATATACGTTATCAAAGCATTTCCGAAGAAATGTATTTTTATTCATTTTAAAACATTTGGGATGTCATCGTTAATACAGAAACACAAGCATAAACAGAACTTACATTCATCTACACTAGTGATCTACATCTCTTTTAAATCTCTCAGTGTAATGTAACTTCATATCGACACCTATGATACAAATAAATTGAGTGGGTTAGGTTGGGAAACCTGGTGAGTACATAGGGTTTTCAACCCACAATTAAATAATTATTATGTTTAAACATCAAACAATCAACCCAATTACCCATCCCCATTATCTTCTTTACTCTTAAGGATCTACCCTAAGAATCAATTATTCCTCGTTCATTCATTCCTAAGGATCATCCTAAGGAATCGGCACGAAGTCCATCGTTGTGAATGACACAGCTGTCAAGCACAGCTGTTAGTTCTATCACTTAGGCGCAGCTGCCAGAATTGTGATATTCTATGTGAGGCGCAAATGCCAGTATTGTCCTTCGAGCACAGCTGCTAGGTTTATCTCGTTTATTGACAGTATCGTTTTCGAGAGTCCACTCGCAATATATGTCAATGGGTTTTTAGAGTACACCGTTGAACACATTGTTCACAACACCTACAGGTTGCGAGTCTGCCAGCGTTCCACTGGACTGTCTAGAATAGTCCGTGGTTGTCATCCATACTCTGCTAGATGACGGGGCCATCATTTGGGAAAGGCTTCTCACATCGTCCACCTCTCACACTCACCTCGTGGTCTATAACACCTCTCAACTCATCATCCAACTCATATTCCATCTATTACATCTACCCATGTTTTACCCAACATATTCTCGTAGATATATATATATATATATATATATATATATATATATATATATATATATAATTTAAATCATTTAAAACATGTATAAAATCGTTCATCCAGCATAGATAGCAAGTATACAGATAATATGCATACATAGCACGTAATTTATATAAAATACTTCATATCTATGTTTAAGATGAAAGTAACTATGCACTCACCTGATTAGGTGGTGACTCAGTACTTGAACAGCGCTTCGTTATCTCAAAACAATTTTTCCTTGACCAAAATCTAGTATCAATACCACTAGAGTTTAGTCTAACGTTAACCGCGACTAATTAATCGCCTAGCTAAAATTATTATTATATAAGCGTTAAATAACACTCAATATAATTCATAATAATAGCCCAAATAATTATTTTAAGGACCTAATAACATTACTGTAATTATTTAAAAGTTATATTAAAAATTGCGTAGGCGTAGCTCACTTACAGCGGATTTTAAAGAAAACTGGGCTTTGCTCGGAGCAGCGTTTCCGAACCGAAAGACCATTTTTCTCGGGACTCCGGGAGCCTCGGGGCTTGCTTCGGGTGCTAGGGATTCACCTAGGCATAGGGGATGGTTAAAACCCTTAGAGAGAGAAAGTAATTTAGAGAGAGAAAGAGAATGGTGTGAAATTTCCGGAAAACTTCGCATGTATTTATAGGAGGCGAAGCCTCTCGGATTACGTTGGGCGTCAGCAGCTACGCGCCGCGTAGCTTCGGATAAGCTTGCCAGGAGGATCCAGCTGGCTCGCACTCAGTCTCGAATGCATAGGAAGCGAAGGTACGTTGGGCGTACCAACCTCAAACGCAGGACGTAGCGAAGGGAGACGTGTCTGAATCCGAAGTGTGCACTGATCAGCGATGGAGGGTCCAGATGCTGCCACGTCATCGTTTCTCTCTTTAGCTTCGCAAATCCGACTTCGAACTTCAAAAATTCGTATCTTCCTCGTACGAGCTCCGTCTTGGACGTTCTTTATATCCACGCGTAGGCGGGAACGTACTTTACAACTTTTGTTTAGACTCCGTCGGCTAATTTTGACTTTATTTTAAAAGTTATATTTTTAGCAGGCCTGGACAGGATTGGTCCGTTAAAAATCTATAACTTCTTCATCCGACGTCCGTTTTCGTCTGTCTTTTTATCGTTACGCTACAAATAACGAGATATTCGATTCTCATTTAGGTTGTTTCGGCTAAAAACCACTCCTTCTAATATTCGAATTCCGGGCTGTACACTGCTAAGCCGAAACTTCGAAAAATCATAACTTCCTCATACGAAGTCAGATTTGGGCGTTCTTTTTATGTACGCTCTCGGTTTAACGTTTTGTACGACTTTCATTTAGATCGCTAAGGCTAAAACTCGCTCTATCGTAAATTCACTATTTACGTCTCCCGGTGCCGTGCCGATTTTGCCGTAAAACTTCGGCGGGTCATAACTTCTTCGTTATAACTCGGATTTCGGCGTTCTTTATATGTACGGAAACCTTTAGACATATTCTACAACTTGGTTAAGATTATTTATTCTAAATAATCTTTTGTCAAAAGTCGTTTTCGACCCCTATTATCTCTAAATTGACAATACCGGATCTACGGGCGTTACAATTATCTCCCCTTAGGATGATTACGTCCCAGAATCATCAACAAAACAGGGCTGTATAATGACTCCATACTTTATCTCTTCATCCTAGGTAATAATCATAACTTCTATGTTCCTTCGAATGAGTATCTAACTCTTGGACTCCTTGTCTACAGGCGGTGCTCGATCTTGCACCTGCTCCCTATCTCTCATTGGACTCCAATTTATGACCTTCAGGTCACAATCTCGATTCTTACTGGAGACTCCTTCTTCTTCTTGACAAACTTAAGAATAAATTCTTTGATTTCTATAATAGATTGACGTGCCTCGTTCTAACGACCTCTCGTCGTATGTTGCAACACTTAGACTCAGGTCTCTTAGAGTCAAATTCCAGAACAAACTATACATTCCTTCATGTTCTTATGTGATTTAATCACGTCCTAGTACGTAGCACTTCTAACTATAATTTTCTTACTTTAACAACGATCACAATCGCTTTGACTATCTTCAATCTTCTGGCTTAAGTCAGATGCTACATCGAACTTGATTCTCTGAACCACATAACATACTCAGCGTAGTCGGACTCAATTTGATATGACCACTAGGGTCGGAATAACAATCATCTTCTTAGTCATTACTGAAACGATGGTAGCGACATACTTGAATAAAACGAAATGAATTACTAGCTCCTTGGTAACCTTGTGACTCTCCCTGATCCAAGTGTGAGTCCTGTGCTTCTGGTAGTATATGCATCTACTACCTTTCACACCTACTCATACTCGTCCCAAGTATTGTCTTGCAGTCCCCAAGTCCTAAAATCACAAAACAATTTAACACATACGAGTGTGTCCAAATAATCATAAAAATTTCCCTAAACTCTACTAGGACATCTTCCATGCGCATCTTCAATCATCAATTTTGCTTCAACTCGGTTGGTGATGGAAATTCCAGATGATAGGAAAACTTTAGGAATTACACCAATCGTTCTATCATCCCGCCAATCAAATGTGTACATTCAGATGTACCATACTTCTCTAGACGTACTGCTATTTTATCAGACGTATTCTAAAGGCAAGATACCTCTCTTATGATATCTTCCGATAGGTATCATTCACTATCTAAAGCCATCTCATTTCCTCTATTTTCTCATTCTATCATGGTTCGCATCACTTCCCGAACTTCTGCCATTGTGATAGGTTTGGGTGCAGGTGCAACGACCGATGCATGACCCACCACATTCTCAGGCTCAGGCTGTCATCTTCCTTGGATATTTCCTAGTCTGTCTTTACCATGACGTTTTGTACACCCAAGCAGACGTTCGGTGTACCGATGCGAGAATTTTAAGATAAGAAAGATTTTATTTACGATAGACGTATAGATCTCCTTGTCACACCGAAAAGTTATATGCCAGTTCTAATACCGTAATCAAACGTCTAGAAATCTGAACATATAAAATTTCCAAATCCGGTCGGCAACAGACCATAGATCCGAACAAATAATAGCATATAAGACATCTTTATAGCTATAACATAAAACATTTAGCACATAAAACATTTCAGGCATCTTTTCTAAAATAAACTACTGCTCGTGTCTAAAATATAGCAGACACTCATCTCACAATCATCGCTTAGCATTCTAAGTTTAAGTCTAGAAATAAATCCATATTCCTAGTTCGCTTAAACTAATGCTCTGATACCAACTGTGACATCCCCATTTTCACGGCCATAAAAGACCGATTTTGTTTATGCTTTATAAAAATCAGAGTACTTCTTTTAATAAAAATCTTGTGGAATTTGTTCCCAGAAAAACATGATAAATATGTTATCAAAGCATTTCCGAAGAAATGTATTTTTATTCATTTTAAAACATTTGGGATGTCATCGTTAATATAGAAACACAAACATAAACAGAACTTACATTCATTTACACTAGTGATCTACATCTCTTTTAAATCTCTCAGTGTAATATAACTTCATATCGACACCTGTGATACAAATAAACTGAGTGGGTCAGGTTGGGAAACCTGGTGAGTACATAGGGTTTTCAACCCACAATAATATAATTATTATGTTTAAACATCAATCAATCAACCCAATTACCCATCCCCATTATCTTCTTTACTCTTAAGGATCAACCCTAAGAATCAATTATTCCTCGTTCATTCATTCCTAAGGATCATCCTAAGGCATCGGCACGATGTCCATCGTTGTCAATGGCACAGCTGTCAAGCACAGCTGCTAGTTCTATCACTTAGGCGCAGCTGCGAGAATTGTGACATTCTATGTGAGGCGCAGCTGCCAGTATTGTCCTTCGAGCACACCTGCTAGGGTTATCTCGTTTATTGACAGTATCGTTTTCGAGAGCCCACTCGCAATACATGTCAATGGGTTTTTAGAGTACACCGGTGAACACATCGTTCACAACACCTACAGGTTGCGAGCCTGCTAGTGTTCCACTAGACTGTCTAGAATAGTCAGTGGTTGTCATCCATACTCTGCTAGATGACGGGGCCATCATTTGGGAAAGGCTTCTCACATCGTCCACCTCTCATATTCTCGTCATCCAACTCATATTCCATCTATTACATCTACCCATGTTTTACCCAACATATTCTCGTCGATATATATATATATATATATATATATATATATATATATATATATATATATATATATATATATATATATATATATACAGTTTAAATAATTTAAAACATTTATAAAATCGTTCATCCAGCATAGATAGCAAGTACACAGATAATATGCACACATAGCACGTAATTTATATAAAATACTTCATATCTATGTTTAAGATGAAAGTAACTATGCACTCACCTGATTAGGTGGTGACTCGGTACTTGATCAGCGCTTCGTTATCTCAAAACAATTTTTCCTTGACCAAAACCTAGTATCAATACCACTAGAGTTTAGTCTAACATTAACCGCGACTAATTAATAGCCTAGCTATTATTATTATTATATAAGCGTTAAATAACACTCAATATAATTCATAATAATAGCCCAAATAATTATTTTAAGGACCTAATAACATTACTGTAATTATTTAAAAGTTATAGTAAAAATTGCGTAGGCGTAGCTCACTTACAGCGGATTTTAAAGAAAATCGGGCTTTGCTCGGAGCAGCGTTTCCGAACCGAAAGACCCTTTTTCTCGGGACTCCGGGAGCCTCGGGGCTTACTTCGGGTGCTAGGGGTTCACCTAGGCTTAGGGGATGGTTAAAACCCTTAGAGAGAGAAAGTAATTTAAAGAGAGAAAGAGAATGGTGTGAAATTTCCGGAAAACTTCGCATGTATTTATAGGAGGCGAAGCCTCTCGGATTACGCTGGGCGTCAGCAGCTACGCGCCGCGTAGCTTCGGATAAGCTTGCCAGGAGGATCCCGCTGGCTCGCACTCAGTCTCGGATGGATAGGAAGCGAAGGTACGCTGGGCGTACCAACCTCGGATGCGAGGCATAGCGAAAGGAGACGTGTCCGAATCCGAAGCGTGCACTGATCAGCGATGGAGGGTCCAGATGCTGCCATGTCATCGTTTCTCTCTTTAGCTTCGCAAATCCGACTCCGAACTTCAAAAATTCGTATCTTCATCGTACGAGCTCCATTTTCGACGTTCTTTATATCCACGCGTAGGCGGGAACGTACTCTACAACTTTCTTTTAGACTCCGTCGGGTAATTTTGAATTTATTTTAAAAGTTATATTTTTAACAGGCCGGGACATGATTGGTCCGTTAAAAATTTATAACTTCTCATCCGACGTCCGTTTTCGTCTGTCTTTTTATCGTTGCGCTACAAATAACGAGATCTTCGATTCTCGTTTAGGTTGTGTCGGCTAAAAACCGCTCGTTCTAATATTCGAATTTCGGGTTGTACACTATTAAGCCGAAACTTCGAAAAATCATAACTTCCTCATACGAAGTCAGATTTGGGCGTTCTTTTTATGGACGCTCTCGGTTTAAAGTTTTCTACGACTTTCGTTTACATCGCTAAGGCTAAAACTCGCTCTATCGTAAATTCACTATTTACGTCTCCCGGTGTCGTGCCGCTTTTGCCGTAACAATTCGGCGGGTCATAACTTCTTCGTTATAACTCGGATTTTGGCGTTCTTTATATGTACGGAAACCTTGAGACATATTCTACATCTTGGTTAAGATTATTTATTCTAAATAATCTTTTGTCGAAAAGTCGTTTTCGACCCCTGTTATCTCTAAATTGACTAGCCCGGATCTTCGGGCGTTACAACAGTAGCTGGAGCAGCAGCAGGAGCAGTAACAGCATGAACCGCCACTGTTTTTTGTTTCTTGGAAGGCTCCTGCGAAGACTGACCCTTCCGCTTGTTCCATGATTTCTTCTTCTTCCCACCACTTTCCTTTTGTGGCTCGGAGACAGCTGCCACCTCATCCAGATCGATTCCATGATCGATTAGAGTCTGTGCTAGATCCTTGGCGCTTTCAAATGTAGTCGGTATAGCAGCCAAGACATTCCCTTTGGTTGGTTGCGTCAGTCCCCAAATATACCTCTCGATTTTCTTTCTTTCCGGGGTGACCATTCCCGGACAGAGGAGAGCCAGATCACAGAATCTAGCAGTGTAGGAAGCGATATCGAAACTTTTGCACTTCAAATTCTAGAGTTCGTGCTCCAACTTTTGCACTTCGCCCCTCGGGCAGTATTCTACAAGCATGAGTTCCTTCAGTCTTTCCCAACCCATGGCATTAACCACCGGCAGGGTTAGGGTTTTGACTCGACCATTCCACCAGGTCAAAGCTCTGTCGGTGAAAGTGCAGGCGGCGAACTTCACCTTGTTTGGTTCGGAACAGGCGCGAATTTCGAATATGGATTCGATCTTCTCGAACCATCGAGTCAGAGCGATGACACCTCCATTTCCGTCGAAGGACTTGGGTTTTGCTGTCATGAAGTCCTTGTAGGAACACTCCTTTTGATGTCCCTGACTTCCGTCTTCTCTTTGTGGGTCGGTTCCACCTCCAGCCCCACCAACATTCACCTGCGCCATTGTTGCAGTCACGGCGGCTGTAACTGCTGCCTGAAACATGACGGGGTCAAACTGAGGAGGTGGTGGTGGTGGCGGAGTGTTGCTCGTTCTGGCGGGTCTTGGTTGGGGAGGCATCTTTTTCTAGAAACAATCAGGAAGAAGAGGATGGTAAGTCCTCAAGATATATGAATCAAGATATATCTCATCCTGATAACAAAAGTTTTCTACCAAGCGATAAACACAGAAAGGTTACTAATGCAAGTAAGTTATCGCTTAAGAAAGAAGAGGTATCAACACTTGGAATGAATCTGTATACTGAGTTTGGCTCTAGCTAAAATACTCCTATAGTATTTTATGTGGGATGTTTTTGGTAAGTTTTAGGCCTGCTATAACACCACAGTCACTCCCAAGCACATGTTGGTCATGTCTCGAATGAATATAGTTGATCAGGCTATATTGAGCCTAGACATGATTACATAACTGCCCAGGTTTAACCGCAGTGCCCCAACATCCAAATACTTTTTGTTTTATTTCTACTAATGACACGAATTCTGTTATGTATGCATGCTCGTATACTTTTTATAAAAATACTTATATTTTTGAAAGTATGCTTTTAGTGTAGAGCACTTAGGCCCCTTAGTGTTTATAGTTGTATACCACGTAAGGTTCGGTATACTAGTTCGCTATAAACAAGGGCTCTGATACCAATCTGTCACACCCCAAAACCAGAATGGCGGAAATGTTCTGGGGTGGATGACGTCATGTGTAGCATCGCAACCAATGAATAATAGCAATCATAGCAACACAACCATTACAATGAATACTTAAATGAAAATGAATACACCAGTTTGGAAACTTTGTCTGAAACTTGTTTGAATTACATCAAATAGTTTTGTAAAATATAAACATAAAACTCTTATTGCTCCAGCTTCTCAAAACACTAGCAAGTACCTGTCTACTGATTTCCTGAGAATACAAGCAGTTTAAAAATATCAGCATAAAGCTGGTGAGTTCATAAGCGGTATTTTGTAATGAAAACTTGTTGATGAGCTCGAATAGGTGTTCGTATAGTTTCAAGAAAATCCGATATTTCCTTTCGTGAAAATGTAGTGTTTTCAACTCTGTATAAAACCATGAATATTCGTTACTGAAAACTATAGTGATATGCGAAAATAATACTTCATGTGACTAGCTAATGCTAATCATGATGTATAAGTATTTCGTACGTGAAACCATTGTATGATCGATTCTGTTTGAAAACCCTGGAAATTCTCCAGTTGTAGTGTGTATTAGTTCTATTTAGTAAAACTATGCAATTTTAGTGAAAACGTCCCTTATGCTCAACACAGTACAAAAGCGTTAAAGTATGAGAATTGCATGAGTTTTATATTGTTGAAAACATTTATGTTTGGCTTGTATTCCCCCCCCCCCCTGAAAACGTTAAAAACACGGAAAATGTAGGGGTATGAACTCACCTGTAGTGGGCGATACGACAGAAAGATCGGTCTAGGATGCTAGGTGTCAAGTGAAGACTTGAGCACACACACGAATCCTAATTAGCATATAAGGACACATATATGTATAAAATTAGAGGTTATACATCTAATCATGAAAGGTAAAACCCTATTTGGACAAGGAAACCCTAAGATTGAAGGATATGGATAACATATGATTGCATACTAAGGGTGTACGGTCACTCAAAGGAGTTTACGGCCAAAATGGCATGGCCAAGGGACTTCACGGCCAAGAGTTTACGGCCCCATGAGCTTACGGCCAATGGGCCTACGACCAATGAGCTTACGGCCCATGAATTTACGGCCCATGAGTTTACGGCCCATGAGTTTACGGCTCATGAGTTTTCGGCTCATGAGTTCACGGCCGTAAACTCATGCTACTTTGTGCATATGAGTGTTTTAAAGGGCAAAAAGTATTGACGAAGGGTTCTAGGCTCATGTCCAAGCCTTAGGAAGAGTTTAAGGTCCAAATGCACCACAAACTAGGGTTTACGGCCAAGGGAGATGCTCTTGGCCGTAAACACCTCATGTTTCTTGGAAAAGCTTGATTTCAAGGCTAGCATTATGAATCTTAACTAGATAACAAGTATAGGGAAGTCATACTTACGATTTGAAGGCAAAGAAGGGTGTTTTTCGGCCCAAAACACCTAAGTGTTCTTGATGTTCTTGAGAGAGTTTTCGAGTTCCAAGCCTTAGAAATGGAAAGAGTGCAGAAAAATAAACCAAGCATCATACTTGTAGGCTAGAGTTTACGGCCATCATGAGTTTACGGCCGTAAGCTCATGGTCCTGGCCGTAAACTCCTCATTTGAGGGTTTATGGCTTGATCAATGGTTTGGAACTTTAGTTGACCCATTCTAACACTTGGTCCCTTGATGTATTATGCTTATAATGCTCAAACAGACTCTAAATAGTGCTAAAAGCTAGCAGAGACAAGTCTGACTTTGATTGAAGTGATTAGTTTGTACAAGATAGAAATTTCGGGTTGTCACAGATTTATACGTCTATCGTAAATAAAGCTTTCCTATCTTAAATTCTCGCCCGGTACACCAAACGTTTGTTTGGGTGTACAAAACATTATGGTGAAGACTCGTAGAGAATTGAGTAGATGGAGGAAATGAAAAGCTTATGATAGTGAATGATACCTATCAGAAGATATCGTAAGGATGGTATCTTGCCTTTGGAATATGTCTAATAAAATAACGAGACGTTTAGAGGGATACGGTACGTCTGAAGTACACCTTCGATTGGCAGGATGATGGAATGATTGGTGTAATTCTTGAAGTTGTCCCATCGTCGGTAATTTCCATCACCAACCAAGTTGAAGTAGAATTGTTGATTGAAGATACGCATGGAAGAAGTCCTAGTAGAGTCTAGGAAAAATTTTATGATTAATTGGACACATTCGTATGTGTTAAATTGTTTTGTGATTTTAGGACTTGGGGACTGCGAGACAATACTTGGGACGAGTATGAGTAGGTGTGAATAGTAGTAGAGATCAATACTACTGGAAGCACAGGACTCACGCTTGGATCAGGGAAAGTCAGAAGGTTACCAAGAAGCTAGTAATTGGTCTCGTTTTATTCAATTATGTCGTTACCATCGTTTCGGTAATGACTAATGAGATGATTGTTATTCCGACCCTAGAGGTCATATCGAATCGAGTCCGACTACGATGAGTTTATTACGTGGTTCAGATAACCAAGTTCGATGTAGTATTTGACTTAAGCCAAATTGAAGTAAAGGATGATCAAAGCGATCAATAGAAGTATCAAGTTCGTTGTTAAAGAAGTTGGGTTAGGTTGTGTTCTGACCCAAAGGGATAAAGTGATAACGTATGCATCTAGGCAAATGAAAGAGCTATGCTGACAAGAAAAAGACAACCGATATCATTCGAAGTTGGAGATTCGGTTTTACTTAAAGTCTCGCCGTGGAAGGGAATTATAAGATTTGGTAGAAGGGGAAAGTTGAGTCCAAGGTTTATTGAACCATTTAAAGTTCTTTAGAGGATCGGGAATCAAGCTTACAAGCTAGAATTACCGGAAGAACTAGAGGGTATTCATAATACCTTTCATGTGTGTTATTTAAGAAAGTTCATGGGAGATGTGCCCGACATAATTCCCATTTCTGAATTAAGGTTGGATGAAAACAAAAGGTTAATTGAAGAACCTAAGGCAATCGTTGACCGTAAGAATAAGAAGTTGCGACGCAAGATGGTTGATTTAGTGCTTGTGCGTTGGAAACATACGAATGGGCCAAATCTCACCTGGGAAACAGAGAGTGACATGATGAGTCGCTACCCGCGTTTGTTTGCTGATGTGTGATTCCGGGGACGGAATCATCCTAAGGGGGAGAGAATTGTAATGCCCGTGTTTCTAGGCTAGGCATTAATATTGATGTGATAGTGT
This sequence comes from Lactuca virosa, assembly GCF_052849685.1. Classification (NCBI taxonomy): domain Eukaryota; kingdom Viridiplantae; phylum Streptophyta; class Magnoliopsida; order Asterales; family Asteraceae; genus Lactuca; species Lactuca virosa. The sequence goes on from NC_136426.1 coordinate 275,093,658, forward strand.
AGGTTAACCTTTGCAACTCATTTTGAAGAAATGAAGAGGAATTATGTGATTATTATGTGAATTATGTGTTTTATGCTTAATTATTAGGATTTAATTAATTAAGAGTAAAAATGAGCGTCGAAAATAAATATTAGATAAAGCCGATATTTATTAACAAAGTTGTAGTGTTCGTGACAAGGATTACGGATATATAAAGAATGCCGAAATCCGAGTTATAACGAAGAAGTTATGACCTGTCGAAGTTTCGCGACAAAACCGGCACGGTGCCGAATGACGTAAAAAGTGAGTTTTTGATAAACTACTTTTTATCCTTAGTGTTCTAAACGAAGGTCGTAGTGTTCGTTAAACCGAGAGTAGGTATAAAATGAACGCCCAAATCAGACTTCGTATGACGAAGTTATGATTTTTCGAAGTTTCGGCTTAGCAGTAGACAACTAAAAACTCGAATTTTAGATCGAGTGATTTTTAGTCGACACGACCTAAACGAGAATCGAAGGTCTCGTCAATAGTAGCACAACGGTAAAAAGACAGACGAAAACGGACGTCGAATGAAGAAGTTATGAATTTTTAACGGATTTCCTGTCCTGGTCTGTTAAAAATAATAATATAAAAATTAAAGTCAAAATTAGCCGACAAAGTCTAAACGAAAGTTGTAGAGCGTAATTTTACCTACGCGTGCATATAAAGAACGTCAAAAACGGAGCTCGTATGCGAAAGTTATGGATTTTAGAAGTTTTTGCACAAAACTCGAGAAATTTCGCATAGGTGGCTTCGGCCACGTCACCCTCGCCCAAAATGTGTCATGTGTCCGAAATAGCTGAGTCATCCGAGCATCTGGCAGCCGCGTGTCGCTTCCGGATTCGACCGAAGTCTCGGCCCTCGCACATCCGACGCGTGTGCACCCCCGTGTCCGAACAGCTTTGTCACCCGGTGATGAGGCTCGTCCGAAGCTTGACGCGTGGCCTCGCATGCGAGACGTGTACGAGCCTCCTGCTGCCTCGTGTCCTCGGTGCTGACTCCCTTCTCTCGGCCGACTTCGGACCTCGCCTATAAATAGAAGGCTTGCGAGCCTTTCCGGGTAATTTTGGAAAATTGCCCCTTGTCACCTATTTTTCAATATTTTCACCATTTTAACATCCCCCCAAGCCCCGGTATCGATTGTAGCACCCGAAACACGCCCCGAAGTGCCCGAAGACCCGGAAAATTTATCTTTTCGGTTTTGAAGCCCGACCCTTGCAGAGCCCGGTTTCTCAATAAAACTTCCGGTTTTATTAGAAACGAACGTTTTAGGAAACGAATTGCTGCCCGATTTTCATTAAATCAGGTGAGTGTGTAGTCACTTTCATCTTACACATAGATATGAAGTATTTTATATAAAATACGTGTTATGTGAATATATATATTGTTTGTTTATTTGAAATGGATGTCGAATGGATGTTTTATACATGTTTAAAATAATTTAAAATGTATATATATTTTATCTTCAAATATGTTGGGTAAAACATGGGTAGATAAAGAATGAGGGATAAAAGTACAGTATAGATGTACGTTGGTAGCTATGAATTTAGAACAGTATAGATGTACGTTGATAGCTATGGATTTAGTACCTTGGCGACTATGAGATGTAGTGCCTATTGTATAAACCCTGGCGACTATGTGATGTTGTGCCTATTGTATAAACCCTGGCGACTATGAGACGTAGTGCCTATTGTATAAACCCTGGCGACTATGATACGTAGTGCCTATTGTATAAACCCTGGCGACTATGAGACGTAGTGCCTATTGTATAAACCCTGGCGACTATGATACGTAGTGCCTGTTGTATAAACCTTGGCGACGATGTGACTTCGTGCCTATTTGACATAAATTGCTGAGGGAAAAGCAATGTTGTCACCCCGATGTTTGTTTGACATAAATTGCTGACGAAAGCAATGTTGTTACCACATTGGTTGTCTTATTTGACATAAATTGCTGAGGAAAGCAATGTTGTCACCTTATTGGTTGTTTTATGTTAGGTTGTTTTGTTTGACATAAATTGCTGAGGGAAAGTAATGTTGTCACCCTTATGTTTGTCTTGTTTGACATAAATTGCTGAGGAAAGCAATGTTGTCACCTTATTGGTTGTCTTGTTTGACATAAATTGTTGAGGAAAACAATGTTGTCACCCCATTGGTTGTCTTATTTGACATAAATTGCTGAGGAAAGCAGTGTTGTCACCCCGATGTTTGCCTTATTTGACATAAATTGCTGAGGAACCCCCGAAGCAATGTTGTCACCCCTAATGAAAATCCTTAGGTTAGGTCCCTTGTGATAGTTGTTTTAGGTACGTAAAGTGAGGATAATGAGAATGGGTAACTAGGGTTATTTTTGGTTGATGAAATTAATAAATTTATTGTTGATTGAGAACTTAATAAGTTTATTATTTACTGTGGGTTGAAAACCCTATATGCTTACCAGGCTTCCAAGCCTGACCCACTCAGCTTTTTATATTACAGGTAGCGGACCCCGAGCATAGTCGGATGATGATGAGTGATTTATGGATTATAGGCCAGTAGTTGTAAATAACTGTTGTAAGGCTTAGAATGTCTTGTTTATGCTTTTGATCTGTATCGGAACATGACATCTCGAGGTTTTGCTATAAAAGGAAATTATATATTTCTTAAAGAAATGTTTTGATAAACTTTTACCATGTTTTGTTTTGGGAACAAATTCTGCAACATCTTTTAAAAGGGTTTACTCTGATTTTATTTTAAAAAGCATAAATGAAATCGGTCTTTTCTGGCCGTGAAATTGGGGATGTCACAGTTGGTATCAGAGCATTAGTTTAAGCGAACTAAGAAATTGTAGGATTTTTATACTTAAACTTAGAATGCTAAGCGATGATTATGAGTTGAGTGTGTCTATTATATTTTAGGTAGTACACCTAAGTTGACACAAGCACTAGTTTATTTTAGGAAGGATGCCTAAAATGCTTTTATGTGCTAAATGTTTTGTGTTATAGCTATAATGATGCTATTATATGTTCGGATCTATGGTTTGTTGCCAACCGGATATGGAAACCTTATGTGTTTAGGATTCTAAGCGTACGAATACGGTATTAGAACTAGCATGTAAACGTTTCGAAGTGATAAGGAGATTTTGTCACACCCCAAAACCAGATTGGCGGAAACGTTCTGGGGTGGATGACGTCATGTGTAGCATCACAACCAATGAATAATAGCAATCATAGCAACACAATCATTACAGTGAATACTTAAATGAAAATGAATACACCAGTTTGGAAACTTTGTCTGAAACTTGTTTGAATTACATCAAATAGTTTTGTAAAATATAAACATAAAAGTCTTATTGCTCCAGCTTCTCAAAAATCCAGCAAGTACCTGTCTACTGATTTCCTGAGAATACAAGCTGTTTAAAAATATCAGCATAAAGCTGGTGAGTTCATAAGCGGTATTTTGTAATGAAAACTTGTTGATGAGCTCGAATAGGTGTTCGTATAGTTTCAAGAAAATCCGATATTTCCTTTAGTGAAAATGTAGTGTTTTCAATTCTGTATAAAACCATTAATGTTCGTTACTGAAAACTATAGTGATATGCGAAAATAATACTTCATGTGACTAGCTAATGCCAATCATGATGTATAAGTATTTCGTACGTGAAACCATTGTATGATCGATTCTGTTTGAAAACCCTGGAAATTCTCCAGTTGTAGTGTGTATTAGTTCTATTTAGTAAAATAAAAATGTTGAAGAATGACAGTTTGTAAACCAAGAGTGATTTATACATATTGTGAGTCGTATAACCATACTTGATATGACTAGAGACCTTTCCAACGTTCTTTAGGCGTCGAGTTAAATGACATTTGTCATCCTAGGCATGCCTGCCCGACTGTAGCTAGTAGTTCGGGTGTAGGATTGTCAGTCCCGAATAGATCTATTCACAAATCTCATGCTCTCCCTCCAAGAGACTCTGGTTATACTTTGATAGGATTTATCCATGTAGACCTAAGGGTACAGTATTGAAGTAGCGCCTCACAGTATCGTACAATCTAGTTTACATGTAGTGTAGTAGCGTTCTACCATAGTGAAAATCCGTATGTAGTGATAATTACAGTTATGAATACCATGATAAAGTAGTGATGTATACTGTAAACTGTTTTTGTCTTAGTGCATATGTTTAGTAGTGAAAGTTTCTGTACTTGTTAGCTTTAGAAAATCCCAAACTATACCGATTATAGTTTGCATGTATAACGTAGTGAATATCGAGTCCGGAAAACTATGCAATTTTAGTGAAAACGTCCCTTATGCTCAAAACAGTACAAAAGGGTTAAAGTATGAGAATTGCATGAGTTTTATATTGTTGAAAACATTTATGTTTGGCTTGTATTCCCCCCCTGAAAACGTTAAAAACATGGAAAATTTAGGGGTATGAACTCACCTGTAGTGGGCGATACGGTTGAAAGATCGGTCTAGGATACTAGGTGTCAAGTGAATACTTAAGCACACACACGAAAGGGAACACCGTATTTGGACTAGGAAACCCTAAGATTGAAGGATATGGATAACATATGATTGCATACTAAGCGTGTACGATCACTCAAAGGAGTTTACGGCCAAAATGGCATGACCAAGGGAGTTCACGGCCAAGAGTTTATGGCCCCATGAGCTTACGGCCAATGGGCTTACGGCCAATGAGCTTACGGCCCATGAATTTACGGCCCATGAGTTTACGGCCCATGAGTTTATGGCTCATGAGTTTTCAGCTCATGAGTTTACGGCCGTAAACTCATGCTACTTTGTGCATATGAGTGTTTTAAAGGGCAAAAAGTATTGGCGAAGGGTTCTAGGTTCATGTCCAAGCCTTAGGAAGAGTTTAAGGTCCAAATGCACCATAAACTAGGGTTTACGGCCAAGGGAGATGCTCTTGGCCGTAAACACCTCATGTTTCTTGGAAAAGCTTGATTTCAAGGCTAGCATTATGAATCTTAACTAGATAACAAGTATAGGGAAGTCATACTTACGATTTGAAGGCAAAGAAGGGTGTTTTTCGGCCCAAAACACCTAAGTGTTCTTGATGTTCTTGAGAGAGTTTTCGAGTTCCAAGCCTTAGAAATGGAAAGAGTGTAGAAAAATGGACTAAGCATCATACTTATAGGCTGGAGTTTACGGTCATCATGAGTTTACGGCCATAAGCTCATGGTCCTGGCCGTAAACTCCTCATTTGAGGGTTTATGGCTTGATCAATGGTTTGGAACTTTAGTTGACCCATTCTAACACTTGGTCCCTTGATGTACTAAGCTTATAATGCTCAAACAGACTCTAAACAATGCTAAAAGCTAGCAGAAACTGTTTGATAAGGTGTCTAAGTCCATAACTTATTTGGTATATACTTGACCCGACCCGGCATGGTCCATTTGGGTTGCACTTCACCCGAACTAGTTATGGATAATTTTATGAGAGTTGTATACTTACGATTTATTAATATATTATAAGTTATAATATATTAATATAAAGTCATGTTACTTAATTAGTTTTAATCTTGAGTTAATTATGAATTAATTTAGTGATTAAAAGGAAGACTAATTAAATCATGGGCTATTATATTTATATAGTGTGGGCTAACACTCATTTGGGAATGGGCTAAGCTTATATGGAAGTCCATGGATGATCCATGGAGCTTTTACCCATGGATCCTTGGAAGAGGAAAAGACATGGGTTATTAGGGTTTCACCCTAACCATGAACACTATATAAACAAGCTTATGTTGCATGAAAAAGACACTAATGTGTGTGTAAGTGTGGTGGCCAAAATCAAGAGTTAGTATACTCTCTCATACATTTTCCAAGTTTGTGGTGATTTGTGATTTCCATTTGAGGCATTCACATTATTGGTGCTTGGCTCTCAAACTCCAAGGAATCAACAATCAACAAAAGGTATGTAATTCATCTAGTTCTTTTATGGTTAAAAGTACCCCATGCCATGCTAGATAGGTTATAAACCTTGGAAAATAATATTTTGCATGTATCTTAGACAAACATAGATCCAAGGTTTAATAGGGTTGCATGTACACTTAGGAAGTGTTAGAATGCTCAAAACCCAACAGTGGTATCAAAGCCTAGGCTTGTTTGTTTGATACTTGATGCAAAATAGTGATAAAAAATCGATTTTTTGCTGTGTGACTGATGAACTCGCCGAGTCCATGGGGGGACTCGCCGAGTTCATGTGTAAACTCATCCTACTCGGCGAGTAGGTTCGTGCACTCGGCGAGTAGGAGCCTCAGAATGCAGATTTTCGACTTTTGCTGCTGGAAATGGACTAGAAACACTACCCTAAACTGTTTTGGTGTTTTAAAACTTGTTTTAGTTGGTGTAATGGTTGTTCTAATCCATTTACAATAGCTTATATCAAAATTTCATGCTTTGTATGTGTTCATATAATTCTTGAAACTTTGATGATCATGTTCATGTTCTTATGAATTTAGAAGATGATAGGAATTATTTGCTGAATTGTTTAGGATTAATTCTTGATCATTTATGTGTTTTAATGGAGTCCATAATTTGTCCTCAAGTTATGGATATCCAAAGGTCACTTCTTTTAAACACACACTTAAAACACATAAGTTACATGGAAATGAAGAGTCTTCATTTTTATGAACCTTTAATTCATAAGTTATGAAATGAAAAGTTTTGAATAGTTTCAAAACTTGTCCTCAAGTTTTGGAATTTGTAAAGTTACACACACTTTAATATACTTTAATTCCAAACCCTTAGAGTTTTAAAAGTTAAAATTCAACCCTTATACTATTTATAACATTAATGGTTCATTATTATATATATGTATAAGTTCAAAGTCGTCTTACCGCTAGTACGCCTCATTCACGAATCCAGTCTATAAGGTGGGTATAAGGTTGTTGCCTATAAAATGGCAACTTAATGGGTGTCCACTCTCACCCACCGCTTGCTTGACTGGTGGAGGTTCGTTAGCCGAACAGGTAGGACAAGGACTTATAAATTCTCATTAAAAGTATGATGAATATTATAAAGTAACTAAACCTTTTATAAATTCCCAATCTTCGTTACTTTAGGAAAATGTGAATATGGTGCTAACCCATGAAATTCACACTTTGTACCTTACCAAGTCGTTGGTGGAGCGTGTGTGGTTAACCGGCACACTAACTTGGACTAGTAAGCATCACGAAGGGTGACTTAATGTTTATCATAGATCGGTGGTTAACCGAGAGTAGGTATAAAAAGAACGCCCAAATCTGACTTCGTATGAAGAAGTTATGATTTTTCGAAGTTTCGGCTGAGCAATAGACAGCTAAAAACTCGAATTTTAGATCGAGTGATTTTTAGCCGACACGACCTAAACGAGAATCGAAGGTCTCGTCAATAGTAGCATAACGGTAAAAAGACAGACGAAAACGGACGTCGAATGAAGAAGTTATGAATTTTTAACGGATTTCCTGTCCTGGTCTGTTAAAAATAATAATATAAAAATTAAAGTCAAAATTAGCCGACAAAGTCTAAACGAAAGTTGTAGAGCGTAATTTTACCTACGCGTGCATATAAAGAACGTCAAAAACGGAGCTCGTATGCGAAAGTTATGGATTTTAGAAGTTTTTGCACAAAACTCGAGAAATTTCGCATAGGTGGCTTCGGCCACGTCACCCTCGCCCACAATGTGTCATGTGTCCGAAATAGCTGAGTCATCCGAGCATCTGGCAGCCGCGTGTCGCTTCCGGATTCGACCGAAGTCTCGGCCCTCGCACATCCGACGCGTGTGCACCCCCGTGTCCGAACAGCTTTGTCACCCGGTGATGAGGCTCGTCCGAAGCTTGACGCGTGGCCTCGCATGCGAGACGTGTACGAGCCTCCTGCTGCCTCGTGTCCTCGGTGCTGACTCCCTTCTCTCGGCCGACTTCGGACCTCGCCTATAAATAGAAGGCTTGCGAGCCTTTCCGGGTAATTTTGGAAAATTGCCCCTTGTCACCTATTTTTCAATATTTTCACCATTTTAACATCCCCCCAAGCCCAGGTATCGATTGTAGCACCCGAAACACGCCCCGAAGTGCCCGAAGACCCGGAAAATTTATCTTTTCGGTTTTGAAGCCCGACCCTTGCAGAGCCCGGTTTCTCAATAAAACTTCCGGTTTTATTAGAAACGAACGTTTTAGGAAACGAATTGCTGCCCGATTTTCATTAAATCAGGTGAGTGTGTAGTCACTTTCATCTTACACATAGATATGAAGTATTTTATATAAAATACGTGTTATGTGAATATATATATTGTTTGTTTATTTGAAATGGATGTCGAATGGATGTTTTATACATGTTTAAAATAATTTAAAATGTATATATATTTTATCTTCAAATATGTTGGGTAAAACATGGGTAGATAAAGAATGAGGGATAAAAGTACAGTATAGATGTACGTTGGTAGCTATGAATTTAGTACAGTATAGATGTACGTTGATAGCTATGGATTTAGTACCTTGGCGACTATGAGACGTAGTGCCTATTGTATAAACCCTGGCGACTATGAGACGTAGTGTCTATTGTATAAACCCTGGCGACTATGTGACGTTGTGCCTATTGTATAAACCCTGGCGACTATAAGACGTAGTGCCTATTGTATAAACCTTGGCGACTATGATACGTAGTGCCTATTGTATAAACCCTGGCGACTATGAGACGTAGTGCCTATTGTATAAACCCTGGCGACTATGAGACGTAGTGCCTGTTGTATAAACCTTGGCGACGATGTGACTTCGTGCCTATTTGACATAAATTGCTGAGGGAAAAGCAATGTTGTCACCCCGATGTTTGTTTGACATAAATTGCTGACGAAAGCAATGTTGTTACCACATTGGTTATCTTATTTGACATAAATTGCTGAGGAAAGCAATGTTGTCACCTTATTGGTTGTTTTATGTTAGGTTGTTTTGTTTGACATAAATTGCTGAGGGAAAGCAATGTTGTCACCCTTATGTTTGTCTTGTTTGACATAAATTGCTAAGGAAAGCAATGTTGCCACCTGATTGGTTGTCTTGTTTGACATAAATTGTTGAGGAAAACAATGTTGTCACCCCATTGGTTGTCATTTTTACATAAATTGCTGAGGGAAGCAGTGTTGTCACCCCGATGGTTGCCTTATTTGACATAAATTGCTGAGGAACCCTCGAAGCAATGTTGTCACCCCTAATGAAAATCCTTAGGTTAGGTCCCTTGTTATAGTTGTTTTAGGGACGTAAAGTGCGGATAATGGGAATGGGTAATTAGGGTTATTTTTGGTTGATGAAATTAATAAATTTATTGTTGATTGAGAACTTAATAAGTTTATTATTTATTGTGGGTTGAAAATCCTATATGCTCACCAGGCTTCCAAGCCTGACCCACTCAGCTTTTTATATTACAGGTAGTGGACCCCGAGCATAGTCGGATGATGATGAGTGATTTATGGATTATAGGGCAGTAGTTGTAAATAACTGTTGTAAGGCTTAGAATGTCTTGTTTATGCTTTTGATCTATATCGGAACATGACATCCCGAGCTTTTGATATGAAAGGAAATTATATATTTCTTAAAGAAAGGTTTTGATAAACTTTTATCATGTTTTGTTTTGGGAACAAATTCCGCAACATCTTTTAAAAGGGTTTACTCTGATTTTATTTTAAAAAGCATAAACGAAATCGGTCTTTTCTGGCCGTGAAATTGGGGATGTCACACTCATGCACTTCCCAGGTCATATGGATTTAAAGTCAACTTCGTGACTATGCCCTAAACATGAAACGAATCCCACTATATTGTGACTCCGAAAGTGCCATTTGCATTTGTCACAACCCAGTGCAACACTGAAAAACGAAACATATAGCACTGAGGTATCACTTCATCAAAGATCATGTAGAAGATGGTAATGTTGAGATACATTTTGTTAGATTTGCTGATCATTTAGCTGACATATTCACAAAAGCCCTACCAGAATCAACATTCATTAACATTCTTCAAGGATTAGGAATGATGGAAGTTGAATCCACTCCAAAACCACTTTCGCTTTCACAGTAACACTTTCGCTTTTACTTACACTTTCGTACTCACATCCTAGAGGGTGTCATGCGAATTGATGCGAACGCTCGCAATAATTCGCAGTCTTCTTTTTTTTCCGCGAATCGGTGCGAATGCTCATAGTAATCCGTAGCCGTCTTTTATCCTGCGACTTCATACGAAAGCTCGAAGTTTCTCATGATCAATTGTTTATTCGTGGTTTGGAGAGTTTTTTATCCTTTTGCATAGTATGTACATTTTTTTTATTTTTATTTTATTATTTTATTTTATTTCCTTTCTACTTTATTTTTATTGTTTTATTTTTCTTTATTATTTTAATTTACTTTTATTGTTCTTTCAATATTACAAAAATATTGTTTTTAATTCTACTTTATTTCCTTTTGTTTTAAAAAATCAAAATACGACAATATTTTCTTTATTTTCGTCTCTCTTATTTCACTTATTTCAATTTTTCAAAATCGTTGGATTATTGAGAAGGTTTCATGTCAAGACTCTTGATCGTCTCAATTACAAATGATGGGGCAGGTTAAAACTTTCTTATCTATGTACTAGTCAAGTGTCCCTAGAAACATGTTGTTGCATGTTCTCTGAAGCCTCAATGACTCTATGTTGAAGCCAGAATGATTCGATAACACCAATCGTTTCTTCCCAATAAGGTTGTTCGTTCACATAAGTCTCGAGCTACCTTGCTCTTCTCATTATGAGTTAAGATTTCAGTGCTTGGTCACTTTCGCATAGCAGAGGTACACTATTTTCTTTGGAACCACCTCATACCTTTCTCCACTACTTTCGCATTCACTAATGTAACCCTCGAGACTCTCAGTTATTACCACTGAGGTTTCTGGTTACACAACTTCTGTGTTTATGATCTTCAATTCATTATCACCATGAATTGAGTGAAACCCAAAATCCAACACACTTATACGAATTGACGGTGAACAATTTACATGTTCTAGACTCTTCACCAAGCAATTAACGAAACTCCACCTTAGTGGTATGTACCAAGAAATCTCTTTTTCTTTTTGCGAGATCTTAATGAAATGCTCTAGACCTAATACATTTCTACCCAATAGATTCAGTTTTAATTTGTTTTTTTTTTTTTGAGATTTCAAAGCAAATCCATGTTACTTAAAATAATTATGAAACCTACTTGTTCAATTGACTACACTGGTCAAACAAGTACTCCATTCGAACTTTCGGACTTATATCAAGTTTCGTAGTTTCGTTGGATATAGAGCCACCCATTAAAACCTTTAAACAGATACCTTTCACTGTTTCTTAATAAACAGATGATCGTAATTCAACGGGGAACGACACAGACACTAATTAGTCTCTCTTGACTTCGAAGGAAGAGATCATTGCCCGGGATCCACTTTTTCGTGTCTTAAACAAGACATCACTAAAATTCCACACATATGCTTTGCTTTATTTTTTATCTTTGGCATAATATCGCACGAAGATCTTTGTGATTTTCCAAAAGTCTGGTTCGTGGCACTCACCTTCATTTTCAGTTTCGCTGTTCACCTCAAGTTTAATGACAAGCGAACGTTCGTCTCTACATGCGAAAGGCGGTATGCTACTTTACTGCGAAACGGAGAAATTGAAGCGACTATTCTAATGGATAAGATTTCAAATGGTTGCGTGAAATTTGAATCGGCGCATGGTTATCCGCCGCCTGCCATCTTTTTCTGACACAACAGTTGTCACATCGCGTCTTTTTAGGCGATGTTTCAGTAACCGATACATCATACATCCGTATTTCTCTCTCCAATCAAATCGTATAAAAGGATTTTTGCGATTCAACTCTTATTACCACTTTCAAAAACCCTCAAAGAGTTCTGGCGATTAAACCTCTCTACTGTTCATCTTATTCTTTAAGAAATCAACAATGGCTGGTTCATCTGAAACCCCTTCCGTTCAAGATCAATCTACACAGTCGACACTTCTCGCTATCAAGCCTAATCAAAACTTGATTTTGGATCTTGATCCTCTCAAGTACGACAGCTACATGGTACCCATTGTCGAATGTTTGAAATACTCACCACTAGTTAAAGATTTGACCACATCGGAGATTGTTCCAATGTCTCTCCTATCAAAGGCTTACTCATCTACTTGCTACATCAAGGAAGAACAACGGATCACCTTTGAAGTTCACGACAGGAAAACCTCCATCACCAAGTCCCGATTTTGCGCCTTGCTAGGGCTTGCTCCAACCGATGATATGATAGACCCTGATTCCATCACAATCACCATCATCATGGAGATGTTCTATCAACTGGGATACAAAGAATCCCTAACCACCATATCAAAGTTTAGGAAACCCAATCTGCCGCCTCAATAGAATGGGCTATTCACCCTGTTATTCAACAGATTTTCTGAGCGTGTGACTGGATCTGATTGTGCCAGTAAACTATTCATGACCATCATGTATGGGATCTATACGGGGGTTAACATCGATTTTGGGGCTGTTCTTTGGGCTCATTTAGTCCAAAGTACCCATTCTATAAACCGACACAGTGAAATTTCCTGTGCTCGCTTCTGGACGATCGTTGTGCAACGGGCAATTGAGAAGCTTCAAATTCCGGTGATGCAAGATTTGTTCATGTCTGCTATCTTGATCTTTCACATTACAAATTTCATCAATGCATACAACTCAAAATCCTCGTTCGTTGGTTCCATCCCAGAAGCCATGTTTAGGGGTGTTCCTGCCGCAAGCAAGATTCTTGAGGCTTACAGGAAACTTCCAGTTTCAGGCTTTCGTCCTTTAACTGATGAGATGCAAACAGTGTTGGAAGAGGCTGATAAGCCTAAGAAAAGAGGAAAGAAGAAAGCTGCGAAAGAAGGTACTTCCACAGCAGTTACCACCCCCAAGAAACGAAAGGCACAAACTGGCTCATCTGCACCTGGTCCTAACCAACCAAAGAAGCAAAAAATAAAGAAGTCAGCTCGTAAGCCCAAATCTCCAACTCCCGGTCAAAGCGAAGATTCGTAGTCTGCTACCCACTCTGATGTTCGCATTCCAGAGGATGACACAGTCCACAACGAAGACACTGCTGCTACTTCAAATCCAGAGGTTACGCAACCTATCTCGACGAACCCAAAGGTAACCTTTTGGATTCCTGTCTCAGTTCCTATTACTGATGACTTCTTTGACAATGTCTTTATTCCCTCTTCTACTGCCACTAATTCCACACCAATATCTATTACTCCATGCCCATCTGTCTCATTAGGTGTTTCACAACCCCCACCTATTTTCACCGATTCTACCACCACTACCACGACCATGACCAATGAACCTCCTGTCACTATCAATGCATTTGATGCGGGGGCAGGGGCTTCAGGTTTCTCTGTTGGTCATTCAACACCTCCTATTTCTCCTCTTAGACAGGGCGATTCAGATACATTTTCGAAGGAAATGGGTTTGATTTTGAATCCTTTCAGTACAGTCCCTTCCGAGTTCAGGAGGATAGTGATGATTATGCCCCTGTTACTTAAAGAAAGCTCAAGACTATCAACGAGAAGTTGGATTCGTTGATTAGTTCTTCTCAAGCTTCCTCTAGTGATGTTAATGTTCGGTTTTGAGCATTCTAACATTTAGTCCAAAGTACCCATTCTATAAACCGACACAGTGAAATTTCCTGTGCTCGCTTCTGGACGATCGTTGTGCAACGGGCAATTGAGAAGCTTCAAATTCCGGTGATGCAAGATTTGTTCATGTCTGCTATCTTGATCTTTCACATTACAAATTTCATCAATGCATACAACTCAAAATCCTCGTTCGTTGGTTCCATCCCAGAAGCCATGTTTAGGGGTGTTCCTGCTGCAAGCAAGATTCTTGAGGCTTACAGGAAACTTCCAGTTTCAGGCTTTCGTCCTTTAACTGATGAGATGCAAACAGTGTTGGAAGAGGCTGATAAGCCTAAGAAAAGAGGAAAGAAGAAAGCTGCGAAAGAAGGTACTTCCACAGCAGTTACCACCCCCAAGAAACGAAAGGCACAAACTGGCTCATCTGCACCTGGTCCTAACCAACCAAAGAAGCAAAAAATAAAGAAGTCAGCTCGTAAACCCAAATCTCCAACTCCCGGTCAAAGCGAAGATTCGTAGTCTGCTACCCACTCTGATGTTCGCATTCCAGAGGATGACACAGTCCACAACGAAGACACTGCTGCTACTTCAAATCCAGAGGTTACGCAACCTATCTCGACGAACCCAAAGGTAACCTTTTGGATTCCTGTCTCAGTTCCTATTACTGATGACTTCTTTGACAATGTCTTTATTCCCTCTTCTACTGCCACTGATTCCACACCAATATCTATTACTCCATGCCCATCTGTCTCATTAGGTGTTTCACAACCCCCACCTATTTTCACCGATTCTACCACCACTACCACGACCATGACCAATGAACCTCCTGTCACTATCAATGCATTTGATGCGGGGGCAGGGGCTTCAGGTTTCTCTGTTGGTCATTCAACACCTCCTATTTCTCCTCTTAGACAGGGCGATTCAGATACATTTTCGAAGGAAATGGGTTTGATTTTGAATCCTTTCAGTACAGTCCCTTCCGAGTTCAGGAGGATAGTGATGATTATGCCCCTGTTACTTAAAGAAAGCTCAAGACTATCAACGAGAAGTTGGATTCGTTGATTAGTTCTTCTCAAGCTTCCTCTAGTGATGTTAATGTTGGGTTTTGAGCATTCTAACATTTAGTCCAAAGTACCCATTCTATAAACCGACACAGTGAAATTTCCTGTGCTCGCTTCTGGACGATCGTTGTGCAACGGGCAATTGAGAAGCTTCAAATTCCGGTGATGCAAGATTTGTTCATGTCTGCTATCTTGATCTTTCACATTACAAATTTCATCAATGCATACAACTCAAAATCCTCGTTCGTTGGTTCCATCCCAGAAGCCATGTTTAGGGGTGTTCCTGCCGCAAGCAAGATTCTTGAGGCTTACAGGAAACTTCCAGTTTCAGGCTTTCGTCCTTTAACTGATGAGATGCAAACAGTGTTGGAAGAGGCTGATAAGCCTAAGAAAAGAGGAAAGAAGAAAGCTGCGAAAGAAGGTACTTCCACAGCAGTTACCACCCCCAAGAAACGAAAGGCACAAACTGGCTCATCTGCACCTGGTCCTAACCAACCAAAGAAGCAAAAAATAAAGAAGTCAGCTCGTAAGCCCAAATCTCCAACTCCCGGTCAAAGCGAAGATTCGTAGTCTGCTACCCACTCTGATGTTCGCATTCCAGAGGATGACACAGTCCACAACGAAGACACTGCTGCTACTTCAAATCCAGAGGTTACGCAACCTATCTCGACGAACCCAAAGGTAACCTTTTGGATTCCTGTCTCAGTTCCTATTACTGATGACTTCTTTGACAATGTCTTTATTCCCTCTTCTACTGCCACTAATTCCACACCAATATCTATTACTCCATGCCCATCTGTCTCATTAGGTGTTTCACAACCCCCACCTATTTTCACCGATTCTACCACCACTACCACGACCATGACCAATGAACCTCCTGTCACTATCAATGCATTTGATGCGGGGGCAGGGGCTTCAGGTTTCTCTGTTGGTCATTCAACACCTCCTATTTCTCCTCTTAGACAGGGCGATTCAGATACATTTTCGAAGGAAATGGGTTTGATTTTGAATCCTTTCAGTACAGTCCCTTCCGAGTTCAGGAGGATAGTGATGATTATGCCCCTGTTACTTAAAGAAAGCTCAAGACTATCAACGAGAAGTTGGATTCGTTGATTAGTTCTTCTCAAGCTTCCTCTAGTGATGTTAATGTTCGGTTTTGAGCATTCTAACATTTAGTCCAAAGTACCCATTCTATAAACCGACACAGTGAAATTTCCTGTGCTCGCTTCTGGACGATCGTTGTGCAACGGGCAATTGAGAAGCTTCAAATTCCGGTGATGCAAGATTTGTTCATGTCTGCTATCTTGATCTTTCACATTACAAATTTCATCAATGCATACAACTCAAAATCCTCGTTCGTTGGTTCCATCCCAGAAGCCATGTTTAGGGGTGTTCCTGCTGCAAGCAAGATTCTTGAGGCTTACAGGAAACTTCCAGTTTCAGGCTTTCGTCCTTTAACTGATGAGATGCAAACAGTGTTGGAAGAGGCTGATAAGCCTAAGAAAAGAGGAAAGAAGAAAGCTGCGAAAGAAGGTACTTCCACAGCAGTTACCACCCCCAAGAAACGAAAGGCACAAACTGGCTCATCTGCACCTGGTCCTAACCAACCAAAGAAGCAAAAAATAAAGAAGTCAGCTCGTAAACCCAAATCTCCAACTCCCGGTCAAAGCGAAGATTCGTAGTCTGCTACCCACTCTGATGTTCGCATTCCAGAGGATGACACAGTCCACAACGAAGACACTGCTGCTACTTCAAATCCAGAGGTTACGCAACCTATCTCGACGAACCCAAAGGTAACCTTTTGGATTCCTGTCTCAGTTCCTATTACTGATGACTTCTTTGACAATGTCTTTATTCCCTCTTCTACTGCCACTGATTCCACACCAATATCTATTACTCCATGCCCATCTGTCTCATTAGGTGTTTCACAACCCCCACCTATTTTCACCGATTCTACCACCACTACCACGACCATGACCAATGAACCTCCTGTCACTATCAATGCATTTGATGCGGGGGCAGGGGCTTCAGGTTTCTCTGTTGGTCATTCAACAC
The DNA here is from genome assembly GCF_052849685.1 of Lactuca virosa. Taxonomy (NCBI): domain Eukaryota; kingdom Viridiplantae; phylum Streptophyta; class Magnoliopsida; order Asterales; family Asteraceae; genus Lactuca; species Lactuca virosa. The sequence continues at coordinate 275,110,421 of NC_136426.1, forward strand.
CTCCTATTTCTCCTCTTAGACAGGGCGATTCAGATACATTTTCGAAGGAAATGGGTTTGATTTTGAATCCTTTCAGTACAGTCCCTTCCGAGTTCAGGAGGATAGTGATGATTATGCCCCTGTTACTTAAAGAAAGCTCAAGACTATCAACGAGAAGTTGGATTCGTTGATTAGTTCTTCTCAAGCTTCCTCTAGTGATGTTAATGTTGGGTTTTGAGCATTCTAACATTTAGTCCAAAGTACCCATTCTATAAACCGACACAGTGAAATTTCCTGTGCTCGCTTCTGGACGATCGTTGTGCAACGGGCAATTGAGAAGCTTCAAATTCCGGTGATGCAAGATTTGTTCATGTCTGCTATCTTGATCTTTCACATTACAAATTTCATCAATGCATACAACTCAAAATCCTCGTTCGTTGGTTCCATCCCAGAAGCCATGTTTAGGGGTGTTCCTGCCGCAAGCAAGATTCTTGAGGCTTACAGGAAACTTCCAGTTTCAGGCTTTCGTCCTTTAACTGATGAGATGCAAACAGTGTTGGAAGAGGCTGATAAGCCTAAGAAAAGAGGAAAGAAGAAAGCTGCGAAAGAAGGTACTTCCACAGCAGTTACCACCCCCAAGAAACGAAAGGCACAAACTGGCTCATCTGCACCTGGTCCTAACCAACCAAAGAAGCAAAAAATAAAGAAGTCAGCTCGTAAGCCCAAATCTCCAACTCCCGGTCAAAGCGAAGATTCGTAGTCTGCTACCCACTCTGATGTTCGCATTCCAGAGGATGACACAGTCCACAACGAAGACACTGCTGCTACTTCAAATCCAGAGGTTACGCAACCTATCTCGACGAACCCAAAGGTAACCTTTTGGATTCCTGTCTCAGTTCCTATTACTGATGACTTCTTTGACAATGTCTTTATTCCCTCTTCTACTGCCACTGATTCCACACCAATATCTATTACTCCATGCCCATCTGTCTCATTAGGTGTTTCACAACCCCCACCTATTTTCACCGATTCTACCACCACTACCACGACCATGACCAATGAACCTCCTGTCACTATCAATGCATTTGATGCGGGGGCAGGGGCTTCAGGTTTCTCTGTTGGTCATTCAACACCTCCTATTTCTCCTCTTAGACAGGGCGATTCAGATACATTTTCGAAGGAAATGGGTTTGATTTTGAATCCTTTCAGTACAGTCCCTTCCGTGTTCAGGAGGATAGTGATGATTATGCCCCTATTACTTAAAGAAAGCTCAAGACTATCAACGAGAAGTTGGATTCGTTGATTAGTTCTTCTCAAGCTTCCTCTAGTGATGTTAATGTTGGGTTTTGAGCATTCTAACACTCCTATGGTGTACATGCAACCCTATAAACCTTGGATCTATGTTTTCTCTATTATACATGCAAATATTAACTATTCCAAGGTTTCATCCTAACTAGCATATTATGAAGCACCTATACTACAAAGTTCTAGTTAGATGACATACCTTTTGATGTAGCTTGACATCTTCAAGCTTTAAGAGCTTAGCCCCAATAGTGTGGAAGCCTCAAATGGAATCACAAATCACCAAAACACCTTGGAAGAACTTGAGAGAATATGTATGCACACTAAAATCGGCCCACTCTTATTTTCACACACTTGTGCCAATTTTGTGAGCCAAGGACCCCTTTATATATTATGGAGGATTAGGGTTACACCCATGTAAACCCTAATACCCATGACCTTTCATTTACATAGGATCCATGGGTTAAAAGCTCCATGGACCATCCATGAAAGCTTAGCCCAACCTAAATGAACTTGGCCCATTCCATATATATAAGAGTCCATATTTAATTAGTTCTTTTTCATCACTTAATTAATTCTAAATTAATTCTTGATCAATACTAATTAAATAATACGATTCCATATTAATATATTAGAACTTATAATATATTAATATAAATCATAAATATACTATTCTCAAAAGACTATCCATATAAATTGTGTCGGTGAAGTGCAACCCAAATGGACCATGCCAGGTCGGGTCAAGTACATACCAAATATAGTTATGGACTTACACATTTATCCAACAGTCTCCCACTTGGATAAGTCTAAAACTATTATTAAGTATGACTTCAAAACCTAACTGGCAATCGTAGCTCTTAAAGCCGCTGTCGAACTCTGACCTTGTCAATGACTTGTCCATTAGATAAGGGATCATATATTCCACCATTCTAGATATCATATGGACTGAGACATGGATTATAAATCATTCTCTCTGTCCATTTGTTGTTTCCCGATTTCCGATTCATGATGACTGACTGATTGAACAAATCAAATCAGTCCTGGCTTGGCCAAGCACTCACATGTGTCATCGCTAAATCATCGAGGGGCCCACAGATATCGCTTTTATCCCGAAGGTAAAAGGAATGGATAAACTTCGACTCATATGGCTTGTTCTACTACTTGTTGAATCATACACAAAGGCACGTTTTAGAACATCGAGTTACCAATGCGTTTTCGTGCAATCAATGTATAACCAACTCATAGTAACAACTCATATCTCTAGGTTTGAAGAATATAAGATATTATCGTCTCATGATCACTCATGATAAAATCCATGAAATGATTCAAATGAGCGCGGGTTGAATCCAATACTCAGAACTTATGAGCACTCATGAGTGTTGTAGCACCACTTTGTCCACCAACTTGGACCTCTACAAACCAACCCATGACAGTCTTGATTCATATCTACTTCCAACATATGACCGACTGTGGATGGTTTGAATAACTTAATCATTCAGGAAGAGCGACTTAGTTATTCTGGAAGTCAAAACATGCAAAGTGAAACACAAGAATAAATGAATCAAATATGGTATCAAACCCTATGAATATAAATAAACACTTTTATTTATCACCATACTGATTACTCATTATTCATTGTTTCGGTTTTACCAACTTTATACTTGAATTAAAAACACTAGTTGTCCCATGCTCCAAGCATGTACACTATGTTTTTTCTTAAACAATAGCTTTGCCATACACCAAGTATGCACTCTATGTTTGTCTATGATCCTTACTTTGTGAAATAAACCAATTGAACATAATTTCAATGATTCTAATTTCACACTCCCAAATCCTTATCGAAAAATGTGAGAATTTCAAATTCCTATCATTTAACGAAATCTGTTTAGATTTTAAACTTATATGCACTGACCCTCCTGTAATGAATATGTACAAAGTCACAAAGACTTGTCAACAGTCATTATAAGGTATTCCAATGGAGATCAACTCCATGGAAACTAAGTCTCATATTCAAAGTACATTGCTTTGGACATGCTTCTTGCATTAAGTTTTCTAATCTTACACAGATAACTTCCACCTATGGAGACAACTCCATATTCTCATTTTGACTATCACTTCTGAATAAGAGATGCCTCTTTTCAGAATATGTCAATATGGTCCTTCCAAAATTAGCATTATACTTCCAACTGTCCCTGAGCAAGCAATCTTTGGTAAACCTCAGATTGTCCTCGACAATTGCTTAATCATTTTAGTCATATCCAATTCTAGACCTTTTCCCTTCTTAATGCCTCTGGGCATTTGGAAAAATTTAGAAATGACAAATATTATAGCACATGCAATCGATCCTGTACCCAAAGCAAATGGTACACGATTCATGATGTCTCACATAAAGACATGATTCTAGACCAGTCTTTTGCTACAATATTTTTATTTGCCATGTTTTCAAAATTTGACTATGAAGAGGGATGTCGTAATCATAATCGAATTTTGAGAACGCAATATATAGAATTTCCTTAAGTTGAACCAATCCAACATGACATTCATATATATATTCTTGACTAAAGATGATTAAGGTCTCAATCTAAGCCTTTAGAACTGAAATTAAGTATATCATCTCCCTTAATTATAGCAAAACAACTTTTTCAATCCCTGCAGCCTCAGGAATTGAAACTTTTGTTTTCTATAATTAACATTGCTAACTTGCAACACTAACAATAATTATCATGGTCCCACTAACATGATGATTATTAGCATAACACTTATGCTCCCACTAGCTTTGACATGTACTCAGAAATCAGCTGGACTTCTAGAAATCAATACTTTATTGACTTTCTTACCAAATTTCAGATTTCTGATACGAGATGCTTTGATAAAACTTTATCAAAATCATACACCTTTGCTTAGATAGCATGCATGTGTGTCTAAACAATTTCAGAACTATGAAAAGGGATGCCGTAATCATAGTCTCAATTGTTTAGAGCTTTTGCCATCTGCTTCAAATCTACTTGGTGGAAGTGTTTCCTCACCATCATTTTCATGAATCAGAGAGAAACCTTATGACCCTTAGATTTTATGGTGTATGTGTTCTTATCCATGTGAATCGTCAAAACCATAGTCACAAGACAAGGATAATGACAAATCCAAACTCATATGGATTGAACTTATGCAATCTTAACTTCTTGCCACCTGGCAGTACAGGGCCTGCCATTGCTTCCAAGTTGTTATGCAACCAATTGAGAACTTTCAGAACTCCTATGCAAAGCCAACTTTAACAGGAATGGGCATAGAATATGTCAACACAATAGGTTATAAACCTCAAGTCGTGTGCTAGTAAAGAACTTCAGGTTTTATTCTTGATTAGTTCTTGAAATTCTTTTTAGGATCTTTAAGACTCCCACTATCCTCTTGACATATAAGACTATCTTGCCAAATATTCAAGAGATAGTGCGGATTCTTTATCAAGACAAACACTTCACACAATTGGCCTTAGTTGGTCTTTGTTTTATCCAAAACATCATAACTTACCAATTTCAAATGTACAAGAGTAGGACACTTTTACTCTTACATTTGACAAGTGTTTTAAACCTTTCTTTAAGATATGTCACTCAAGTTACAATCTTAGAGTATGACTCTAAGAATTGTTTTGGAACGAAGTATGACTCATCTTCCTGATCTAACCATTTCAACAATTCATGACTCCTCTTCTGAGTCATAAGAATGCACTAAGATGACCTTTAGAGGACTAATTGTGATATGATTTCTAAATCATTAAGATGATCACAAACATGATACTAAAGTACTCTCCCATCTTTTCAGATTTGAGAAACTTTTATCTTTCTGCTTAATTTGATTCTTCCCATTCGTTCTGCCATACATTGAGACTTTTCCAATGTTTCAGAATTATACTTAAACTTGTAAGTATAACCATATTTACTAAACTTTAGTAAATCAAATAGTCTTAACGAGCTTTGTGGTGGACATGACCAGTGCACAAGAATGTGTACTCGATCCCTTTAGTCCTTCACTTGACTCACACATCCATGTGAACAAGTAATTAGTCTTGATTTTCCAATGCTTGAAAGTTCTCATTCATCATACTATTCAACTTGCATGATTCCAAGTTTCGGTCCAATTGAAACTTGGGTGATGAGGAACTTTCCTGATTTGGTAAATTTAGACACTACCACAAATGAAAGAATCAAATCCATTTTCCAATATTGTTGTCAGTGGAATCATATAAGCAACAATTTTCCACAAATGCCATTGTAAGGATACTTCAAATAAATAAAATTAAACAATTTTCTTTTATTTTAAAACTTTGCGGAAAAACTTATCCTTACAATCCACATGGAAAATTGTTGTTATCTATTCCTTAGCAATATATCATAACTTCTTAAGCAACTGCTCAAAATTCTGATGCGATCGAAATCCACCTTCGCGATCAGAAACAACATATACTTCCTTTAAGATTTCTCTCTATTCTGTGATTCTTAAAACATCAACATGTGACCCAGTTACATCATGTAATGAGGATCTCAGAATAGAACTTAACAGAGTTAGATAATGGGCTCTACCGGATGTAGAGTCAAACTTATTGACTTTAACATCCTTAGGTAAATTTGGCAGCTTTGCAATCAACGCCCCTTCCTTTGGCAAAATAAACATATGGACCCTTTAGTAATGGGACTATCTCAGACTTAGCCTTTCTCTTTACCATTTGGTCAACCGGGTTGAATATGGCCAATCCCTTTCCATTGGGAAGAGAATGTTTTTTCTGGATTTACAGTGTCACCATTGTCATTGTCCATAAAGTTTTTGGGAAGTTGATCTTCTAATTAAATTTTCTTTACTATCGTTCCAAATCATTGCTGATTCAGCAGCACCAAGCAAATAGATATGATCATTAAGGTTCATGTCATAGTCTGTTTCATAGTAGTCCCAAAGGAACTCACTATGTGACTTAGAAAGTGATTGAACATCCAACTTTCTCAAGACTTTGACACCCAACTCTCCCGACTTGTCAATATGTGACTTCATCTCTAAGATGTGATCATATATAGACCTTGCTTGCCATTAGGGCTTGAGTGACCTTGAACTTGTGGGTTAGGGAGAATAATTGGAGGAGGTGGAGGAAGAGAAGTATGACTTCCATGAGCCAAACTCGGGAAGTCATATTCATTAGGAAAGCTTGGTTTGGGAAGATCATTGTTGTTTAAACCAGACATCAACAATGGGAGAAATTCACGTAAAGTTGATTTAAGTCCTTAATATAACACCCAATATGATATATTAAGGCTAGGACCCAACAAACTATTTTATAACTTGGAAGAGGGATGCCGTAATCCAAGCTATAAAATATTTGAAGGTAGGTGAATGACGATTCACCAATTTCCACCAAGATAAACAAAATGTATTATTAGGTTTTAATTGGTTTTGAAACTCCTAGATTCTTTTGAGATTCATTGAACTTTTCAATGGCATGTTCCAATCTCGAGTGCGCCCTTCAGGTTTTGTGACTGGGATGCCGAGGATCACAAAACAAGGTGTGAAGTAACCATGCAAATATACTTGGTACCCTTAATATTTACCCCTCAATCGATGTGTCGGCTAACCACACATGCTCCAACGATACTATGATAAACATTAAGTTACCCTTTTCCTACCTTGTTAAGTCCATGTTAGTGTGCCGGTTAACCACACACGCTCCACTAACAGCTTAAACAAAGTGCAAAGTGTAATTTCATGGATTAGCACCTTATTCACATTTTCCTAAGTAACTAAGATTGGGAATTTATAAGTGTTTAGTTACTTAGTATTTATCATTATACTTATAATGAAGGGAGAATTATAGTCGTTGTCCTACCTGTTCGGCTAACGACCCTCTACCGGTCAAGGAAGCGGTGAGTGAGAGTGGACACCCATTAAACTGTCATTTTATAGGCAGTAACCTTATACCCCCCTTATAGACCGACTTCGTGAATGAGGCCTACTAATGGTAAGACGACTTGCTCTTATACATATAATATATTAAACTTTTAATATTATAATAGTATAAGGGTGTATTTTAGACATTTAAAATACTTGGTGGTTTAATCTATTAATTAAACTAGACTTTTAATTTAATTAAACTCAAACCATATATTTATGGATTAATAATACTCTTTTAATTAAACGCTTTAATTAACTATAAATAAAGTCCATAAGAGTTAATTTGAACTATTCAACAAAACATCATAATTCCAATTATTAAACTCAAAATTAAAACCATTTAATTAATTGTTTAAGTTATGAACCCAAGAGTTTTAGAATTCAATTCTTTTTTTCATAAAAAACTTTTCTCAAATTCCAAAACTTGAGGGCAATTTTTGTAATTCTTGAAAACCTTTGGATTCCATAACTTATGGAATTAATGGTGTTTTATGATGAAATTTTCCATGTTCCATAACTTAAGAACAAGTTATGGAATTCTTTAAAATATTAACACCAAATTTCGTAACTCCATAAAAACTTTGAATCAAATTTTTTTTTTTTAAAAAAAACTTTCATATCCATAACTTATGGAAGTTTCAAAAACCCTTAAGATCACAACTTTAAAAAAAACTTTTGAGCTCCAAAATTTTATGACAAAACATGTAACTCCTTAAAACATTTAGATCAAACTTTTAAAACTAATAAAATAATTATATCATTTTATCATTTACTAAATTTGACCTAATTCAACTCATATAACAAATTATTCAAATTTTACAAATAATTCGTTTTTCACAAAATAAGTAATTATCTTAAAATTTGACATACGTCATGTTTTTTTTTTCCTTTTTTTTCAACTTGAAAATAAAACATTTGCATCAATATAACAGAAAACAACACATGGCTCTGATACCACTGTTGGGTTTTGAGCATTCTAACACTCCTATGGTGTACATGCAACCCTATAAACCTTGGATCTATGTTTTCTCTATTATACATGCAAATATTAACTATTCCAAGGTTTCATCCTAACTAGCATATTATGAAGCACCTATACTACAAAGTTCTAGTTAGATGACATACCTTTTGATGTAGCTTGATGTCTTCAAGCTTTAAGAGCTTAGCCCCAATAGTTTGGAAGCCTCAAATGGAATCACAAATCACCAAAACACCTTGGAAGAACTTGAGAGAATATGTATGCACACTAAAATCAGCCCACTCTTATTTTCACACACTTGTGCCAATTTTGTAAGCCAAGGACCCCTTTATATATTATGGAGGATTAGGGTTACATCCATGTAAACCCTAATACCCATGACCTTTCATTTACATAGGATCCATGGGTTAAAAGCTCCATGGACCATCCATGAAAGCTTAGCCCAACCTAAATGAACTTGGCCCATTCCATATATATAAGAGTCCATATTTAATTAGTTCTTTTTGATCACTTAATTAATTCTAAATTAATTCTTGATCAATACTAATTAAATAATATGATTCCATATTAATATATTAGAACTTATAATATATTAATATAAATCATAAATATACTATTCTCAAAAGACTATCCATATAAATTGTGCCGGTGAAGTGCAACCCAAATAGACCATGTCGGGTCGGGTCAAGTACATACCAAATATAGTTATGGACTTAGACATTAATCCAACAGTTTATTCTAAGGCAGCAGTTGAAGCCTTTTTCCAGGCCATGAAAAAAGAACACCATGACAATTTGGGCAGGGCGAATCAAGCGGTTTCTGATTCAACTGTTATGTGCAAAGAGGTGACTGAAAAAGTCGAAAAACTCCTCTCTTATTCTCAGAACTTTATGATGACCTTACAGACTTCTGCTGAGTCTAATACGTCTAAGGTCAATGAGTCGATAGTGGGTCTTCACTCCTCACTGCAAAAAGAAAAGGAAGCTCTTGTGCAGGTTTGCAGTGATCTGCAAGCCGATCACACTGAGTTACGAACCTCAATCTCTACAAAAATTGATAAGCTCGTTGAAGATTTGGCAGTTGAAAGCAAGATTATGGACAAACTTGTTGCCCATGCAACGACAGTCAAAGTACACGTTGCCAAGCTCGCCCAAGCAAATAAAGAAATCAAAGAGCTTCCGTATGAACGAGCTGTGATTAAAAGCTATTTTGGTGAAAAAATTTCGACCTTCTTTGCTCTCCAATATTCTTGATTCTCATGAGCCTATACTTCCAATCTCTATTCGAAGGCATTTGGCTGAAAAGTTTCGTCCTGCTCTCGCCATGCTTAATCACATTGAGGGTGTTTCGGAGTCTCCCATCCTTTTAAAACAAGGGGGAGAATCGCCAAATGAACCATCTCAGCAACCTCCAAAGGCTAATACTGATGCATCTGGTCATGATGAGCAAAGGCTGAAAGTCTCCAATGAACCGAAGGTGAATGTAGCTTCGTGTTCAAAAGGCAAAGAAAAATTGGTGAACTCTGATGATGAAAAAGAAAGTGAAGCTGATAAGCTAAAGAGAAAGGCTCGTGATTAGCTTCTAGATAAAAACGCTTGCATTGCGATATAGGTAGAAGCTAATAAGCAAAGGTCACTTTGGAATGTCGAAATACTTTGTTTCCACCACGGACCTTGGAGCGAATAATTAATGAGGCGGTTGATAATCCAAGCATGCATTGTTTGGAGCCTGTAACTTCCTTTGATCTGGAGAATTCGCAGGATTCCCAGTCCGACATGCCTATCACTCCGAGAGCATTTGTTTTTCACAGTTTTGAAGCGACTGTGAATGCTCCTGCATCAGATGAAAATTTCGATAAATCATGATGGAGTTTTACTTGTCCCATGCCAAGCCTCAGTACCTCACCTGGAGTGCACAAAATATTACTACTGTGAAGGTCATAGGGCCAATTGAAACAGGGAGCTTCGTGAATATCAAATTCAAAACGATAAGAGGATCCGAAAGTGTTGTTCACAAATTTTCCTTGGATGATTTCCCATGCCTATATCCTTATGATTGGATCGTTTTAATGCATTTCTGGGGCACATAAAGCGAATGTTGATTGTGTACATTTATGAAGTGGCGAAGTTTGACATTAAGATCGCCTCGGTTCTGAAGAGAAACCCACTGCTCCCTTACTGGCAAAACGAAAGACATCAATAAGATGCAGAAGGGGAAGATTGAAAAAGATAACTGGATCGTGATGTTTCATCATGGTTCAGGAAGTAACTTTCCCAAATTGCCTCTTCGCATTGCCTGATAAGTATTTGTTCTCCACAGTTTTCTTGGAGTTCATTTTGGACATCACAGGCCAATGTAAACTGAATGACGAAGCTGCGAAGAAGAATTACTCTGATATGAATCGTTGGTACATTGCGTTTCACATGCATCTTCTCGCAGTCATTCCCAAGCTCTTCAAGACTACAAAGAAGACACAACAGTGAAGAGCCTCCTGCCACAATTGACGTAAAGGGGGAGATTGTTGGGTATTAGTGTTGCGTCATTGGGCTTATTTGTTTTGTTCATTATGTAATCGGGTTTGGGCCTGTCCACCCGTTCATTAATTATTAGGGTATAGCTATTTAAGGTGCATGCATGCATCGTGTTTTGTAATCTTGGGAATAGCTTTGTAACCCTACACGCCTCTACAGTAGCAATTCTTCATCGAGTTCTTCTGAGGCGTGACGTTGAATCATTCAGCATATTTTGATCCATTCTTGTGTTCTTGTTTTTTATTACCTGTTTAAATCTTTCGATCACTAGAGATTTTATCTCAACAAGAGCGACTACTGGAAGTTCTTCCAATTGTTTGAGGACAGATTTGGTATCTACCATCTTGAAATTCACGAATTTTTCAATCACAAATTTCTTGGAACATGCGACTTCTATTTTGTATTTCTTTTCTAGTGATTCCCGCATTTCTCTTGCAATAGTAATTTTATAGTAGATATCATAGAGGGAACCATCTGACTCATTCCACATATAATTTATGCAATTGTACTCACTCAAATTCTAGGATTCCACAGCCCTTTAATGTTCTTCCAATTGGGCTGCATAGGGTGGATTTGTTCATTCAATAGTGGTAGGACTAGTGGGAGGGGATGGAGAGTCATTAGTGAGAACATTGGAAACATAAAGAGTTGTTAGATAAAACAACATCTTTTGTTTCCATCTCCGAAAATCTGAGCCTTTGAATTTCTCAAGCTTTTCCATATGTGAATTGATGATGGAATTTAGATCCATTCTTCACTTTTTGTTTTTTTCTTTGCCTTAGATTGTTATGACAAAAGTAATCAAACACGAAATATAACAAACATAAACATAAATAAATCAATTTTATATATAAGGATTCACAATTCAGAAAACATACTTGAATGTTGATGTTTACAAAAAAATACAACCAAAAAAATATGTAGATTGAGGCCTGCAAATTGCAGTGTCCTAATATAGAAATTTCCATGGTAGAGATCTATCCACAAGATACAACAATCTATTCATGATCTCATCTTGAATCTGTCGAATCAATTACAATGTTTCCATGATCCTGTGATAAATGAGATTTAGAGACTGGAAAGATGTATTATTAGCCTCTCAATATCTGGAACATATGTGGTATTTATTGTTTTCCAGATTGGGAGTTGGTAACTGCCAACCAAATTTAACTATCAAAAAACTGCCACATGGAATAACTGCTATACACCTCTTAAATGATAGAAAATCTCTAAAATTAAAATAAAAAAAATTAATTTTCGGAAGTATATATATATATATATATATATATATATATATATATATATATATGTATATATATATATATATATATATATATATATATATATATATATATATATATATATATATTATTAATTAATCAGAAGAGCCTAAGAGCCCCAAGTACCAAGGACAATCTTTTGACCATTAATATATATATATATATATATATATATATATATATATATATATATATTATACAAACCTTACTATTTCTAAAAATAAATTTAAGACGTTTAAGACTTTAAGCTGAATGTACAATAAACCCATGCATATCTTTACCTCTCTCACTCATAGGTTTCCTAATTATCTACTTTGTTCTCTTTGACCTGACTTTTTCTCTGCTTAAATCGTGATGACCAATTCAAAGCATAAATCAAGGAACTATAGTTACATTCTCTCTCATCTTTTCTCTCAAAAATCGAAAGCTCCACCCTCATTCATCTCCATGATCCGTTAACAACCACCACGTCATCTTCCGCCCTAATGATGACACACAAGATATGTCCCTTCATTTTGAATTTGAAAGCCAAATATGCTCACAGCAGCTGCCATCGACGACCATTCCACCGTCCTCTGCTGCCATCGGTGATGCTGTTCCCGAATTTTTTTGCTTTGTGGGTTTTCCTCAGTTCAAGTGTCTTTGTCGCCTCCTAACACTAACATCACTCCACATCGTTCATGGTTTTGTTGCTGGACATGAAGGTGAATCAAGGAATTGGAGATGGAAGGGAATCGCATCAGATCATAGCTCGATTTTGCATATTCCGGTTTTATTTCATGCCCTAATTGTGGCTCTGTAGGTCGATTATGAAAGATGTAGTTCTTATTTTGATGTTTTTGATTTTTGCCAATCTACGTTCAAATTGGAGTAGCCGACGTCGATTTCGGTCACTACCGTTGTCTTCCACTTTTCTTTAAGCAAGGGTGATAGGGAAATCAATGACACCGACTTCGGTCATTTCATTAAATAGGTTAGATCGACATTATATTATTGCTCTTTCAAATTTCATATTCAATTGACATCCCCATCTCCTTTCTTGGTTCATCGATACATCCACCCACTGGACCACTCACCACCACCGAACAATTCACCTCACATCAACGCAACACTCAGACCTCACATTTGATCAAACCACCACATCGCACCTCTTCATGCGTCTCTGTGTCTCTCCTCGAACACAATCGCAACACCACAAGAAAATGCTAGCAGGTCAACTGTACAGTGGATCACCACCATGGCCAAGCGCCACCTCCACCACCCAACTCTGGACCCCGCACCTTAAACCACCATCTCTATCGCACCAGTCAATACCATTGCTTTACTCATCAAACTTCTGATAAACCTAGAACGAACATTGCATAACGCCACCATCACCAACTAACCACTATCTTGGAACCCCCTCCCCTTCCCCTATCACCATCAACCACCATCACAGAACAACCCCACCACCATGCATCACAGTTGTGCTCTAGGTAATTTCAACATCTTTACTATACTATTCTGTGGTTTGTAGGGTTATTCGGTTGACGTTGTGACGTTTCCCCATGAAACGGTTTAAATTGTTACATCGGTGGATGCAACTTCATTGTAATTCAACACATAAATGTAAGCTTTCTCCGTTCTCTTTGACTATCAATCTTAGACTCTCTCACCTTAAATAGATCTGACCTGATCTATGAGGAGGATTCTCTCATCTAACAATGTTTGTGCGAGAAATTTTCAAGCTAGGTCTTAATGCCAGGAATTATTGGTGCTATTCTTTTATTTTTTTTTAATTGCGTTTAATGTTATTTTCAACATGTATTATATGATTTGTTGGTTGTTTCATTTTTTTTACTTCTTCAGGGAAAATAAGTTATTTGGTGACCAATGGTATCAATGAGAGATGTAATTATCTTGGTATTTGGTTCCAGGTTTAACATATTCAAATAGTTTTACTTCTTTCTGATTATTTGATTATATTATCTCCTTTTGTGTTAATGTAATTGTTTGCTTGCAATTCTGGATCAATAATAGTTATAGACAGCTTAAAAGCAGCAGAGCCAACATCAGGATGTCATCTTTGTTGAGAGGCATGTCTATTTTTTATTCAGTCACATTACTCTCAGTAACAAATAGAGCCTATAAGGGCAATGTACTTTATAGTTTTTGAAATTATCTACATTATGTATTTTTTACAAAATATGCTACTGATGAATTTTGGTTGCATTTTTTACTAATTTCCAGACATGAGTTTTTTATAGGCATCTAAGAATCCTATAACGATTGTGATTGGCACTTTAGTTACCTTAGCTAAAGAATGGTTGCTGAAAGATTTGATTGCTCTTAATGGCAATAACAAATATCAAGCAACATTATGGTTGCAACAAGGAGAAACCGTTTGGGAGCTCTATCAGGTAGTTTGCATGTATTTCTTAAATATAAACTTTGAATCATCAATTGAAATGGTAAGAAGCTATGATTTCGATTTTCATATTCAAGTATGCGTACTCAAAATATATTGTCTAATTGTTATGATTAAATGAAAATAAGAATCACCTTTTTTCTACAAGCCTAGATGATTGTGTGACCCTTTATCCCTTAAGATTTCATTATGATTCAAGTAAAATAGAATTGTTCCAATTATGGATAACATTTTTCTCTTTATCCATAAATGGATCAATTCATTCATTGTGCATTACTTATGATGTTTTTACAGTTGGATTTTTGTAGATAGATGAATGTCTCTCCATTTTCAATGCTTTATTCCACCATCTACTTACCAGATTGATCTGATAACATGGAACAAGATCATCAGGAGACAAGTAATTGAAGGTAAACACCAATGTGGAATTCTTACTATTCAATAGATGCAAGACACAGGTAACATCACACCTGATAACTCATGTCTCTTTTGTTACCCAATCTCTTGATTTATATGGCTATCATATGACAATTTCACTTTAAGTTTTCAAAAATTTCTATTTTTGTAATTAGGTTAATAAGCACAATGCTTTACTTAGGTATATTTTTTAAAGTAAAATATTGTGATAGAAATAAATTACTTCTTTTCTTTCATGTTAGCCTCTTATCTTAAAGGATTTAACACTAATATATTCTACTGGCACCAATATTCAGATCCAGAGTCTTCCTTGCATTTCCTCTGCTAATTATAGCTTCAATCTTTCACCTCTTAGTAAGAGCCAAGAGGGAAACACTACTTATAGTTAAATCATCACTTCAAATTTTCAAGTTTGGCAGGTGTTTCTCATATTATTCCAAGAAGAGGAGCTGGAATTTTACAAGAATGATCTCATGGTTTATTGATTTTGACAGCGGAGGAAAACAGAACGAGATTGATCAAGGGTTATGAGAATGTCACGAGGGTATGAAGGGGTATTATTAGAAGAGGTAAAACTGGAATTTAAGCTAAATCCATTTACAGCCACCATACACATACACATTCTCTCTCTCTCTCTCTCTCTCTCTCTCTCTCTCTCTCTCTCTCTGCCATTTTTTGTGTCGTTGGCAATAGAAGGTCAGTAAATATCTACATCAATTAGGAAGCTTGAAGGAAAACATGTATGTTCCTATTGTTTTGTGATGCAGGTTAAAAATTGGTTATGTTTTGCATGTTCTTTGGTTTTAATGATTGATGGGCTTATGATACATGGATATGTATGGTCAATGTTGTACGACTGGCTCAAGTTGAGTGTGTAAGTTGTATCTCAGGTCAATAAACCATCATCATATTCTATATATACACCAGCTTCAACTTGATCCTTTTTCTATCAATTATGCTTATTTAATATCATGAATTTACATCGTCAAGTTCAAATTCATAAAAATTTTTATGTGGGTTTAGTGTTTCAGGGTCGAATGTAGGGAAGAAATGTGATTATCAAAATGGAGAACCTGTGTATGAAGCTGATGCTGAGGTTGTTTTATAAGAACAGTTAGACAAGGGAAATAATGGAATTAGTCAACGTCAATTGCTTTATTTTAAATGGAATTGTGTCACGATATAGGATTTGAGTTATTCCATCAACTTTAAATGGAATTAGCCCACATGGAGTCGTTTCTAATGGACACCATATACCTGCAACTAATTAATTTCCCATGTTCATGTTCAAGATTTATTCCTAAATAAGTGACATTTTATGTATTTATATATGTTCCGGTTAAAGAAGGGTATAAGCGGGAATAGGATAAATAAACCTTGGATATTGCACAAAAGTAACCAAATTATATTATTTATCATATTTTATATAACTTTGTACTATACATATACTTTTATTCCAATAATTCCAATAAGTATCAAACATATTTTGACGTTTTCAAAGCAAATATAATTGTTATATATATATATATATATATATATATATATATATATATATATATATATATATATATATATATATATATATATATATATATATAATTGTCTACACAATAAGATTAATATTAAAGTATAAATACATACTTTAACTTAATATTTTCTATTTAAGTTCAGTAAATACTTTTTGAAATTACAATTGTTATATACTTTGACGTTTCTTGGTAAATGTTAATAGAATATGATCATTGCTAAGACAAGAATAACATAGTTTAACTTTTAACCCACAATGACAACATATTTTTATTTAAAAAAAATCTTGTATTTTTTGAACCAAAATGTAGGTATTTATCATCCATAATCGGTTTTCTCGCGTGGTCAATTTTATGTGATATTATCCAATAGGATATCACATTTGATTACAAAAGTATTAGTGTAGTTTGACGAACAATTCAACGACAGTGAAATCGATACATCAATATCGTGTATAAAAATATGTTACACGATTAATAATGCATAATCAACCATTTGCTCATGTACATTTTAAAGAATCCCAATTTTTCATTTTTAATTTTGATTGATTTCGTTTTTGCTAGCATGACTCTTATTGATAATTATTCAGATGTAATAAACTATTTGCACAAAAAACTAATCGTTTTAGAAACAAATTTCTGAAATAAATTATTTGCACTTGCTGCTTAGCGCGGGTAAACGGCTAGTATATATATATAATTATTCTCTTGTTACGAGCCCATACACTTGCCCAACACCACACACTTAGCCTAAGAAGCTTTAGCAAATAATTAAACCCATTTGTTAAGTATGGTGGATGAGCCTTTAAAAGGTATCTTGAGCTTTGTTCCCCTTCCTATGTGGGACAAGACCCACATAGTTATTTCTCATAAACAAATATCCAACAATTACATATTAGTTTCTTGATTTGGGGTTTTCTCCAATACGGATTGAATAACCTTTTGATACAATGTGGGTTGTTTTCTCGTGTGAAAGTGGTGAGTGTTGGATCTATATGCTGAAGAATAATTATTAAGTGATATTGCTAATAACATATGATCCTACAGGGTCACACCTTTATAAAGTTGGCACACGTTGTATATTTATTATTAATATGATTATGAATAAATAATATCAATTCATGTATATAATTATGGAAATAATTATTGTTTTTATGAAAATAATAATTAAAGAGTGTAACTAGTTATTATATCCTATGGTATGATTTAATAAGTCATGTACAAAGTTTTGGACACTTTGGGATACCATGTATTAACTACTTATATGACGCATTTATATAAAGGAGGAAGAAGACAAATTTTGTCTTCATTTATCTCCATGGCCGAAAGTTCGAGAGAGTATGGGAGGTTATTTGTCAACCTCCCTCCTTGTCCCCATGCGTCTAACGTACAGTGAATACTTTACATTATTAAATGGGTAATGTTAGGTCCTACCTTGTTGGTTTGAGCTAGGCATATACTTGTTAGGCCTTTGTTATTCTTTTATTGAGTCTTAATATGGGTTCTCAGTTTTGGTTGGACCGAATTTAGTGGTTGGACCGAAATCAGTCTTGATTTCGGTCCTTAGGCGTTTTGGGTTTTGGGCTTGCTTGTATTATCATGTTCTCTATATAAGGAGACTTTGTTGGCCGGTTCTTATTAGCTATTTTTCGGTCATATGATAGTGAAGGCCAACTATTGAAGATCTCCTTTGTACTAGACAATTTCATCAGTATAATCGTGTGCATTGGGTTGATTACATGTTTTGTTCTTGATTTGCTTTGCATTGATTCCGCACTTGCTTAGTAATTCCGATTGATTACTATTTGGTTCATATTTTAGGACTTACAATTGGTATCAGATCCAATCTAGTGTCAACCGTGTTCAAGGACATCAAGATCGAATTTGGCTGTTTTCAATTGATTTAAGCTTTTGATCGAAAACTGTTTGAGTTTGTTATTAGAAATCATTCACTGTTGTTGTTGTGTTCTTGGTGTTCATCGAGGATTCAAGGCAAAAGAATCGAAATTCTTTTTGAAATCGTCATTTTCAGTGGAACTAGGTGTTTTCGGTGGCGGAACTGGGTGTTCTCGGTGACGCGTCTCCTATTTTCAGTTGCACGTTTTCGACAGAGATCTACGTTTTCGGCCGAAATTCACTTTTTTTGGCAGAAATCATCGTTTTCGGCAGAAATCTATTGTTTCCGGCCGGAATCTACTGTTATTGTTTTCGGCCCACCTCATATGTTGACTTTCTGAGTTTTCATTGTGACATTCCTTAATTTTTAGAAACATTTTAATTTTAATCAATTTAAAAAAAATGGAACTTCAACACAATACCTTACATCAAGAATTGGATTCAATTATGGGAACCACTACAAGAATTCCATGTCTTTTATCAGCTGATGGGTTTCCAGAATGGAAGTACAAGATTGAAAAATACATAAAGATGAAAGATTTTAAGATATGGAGAAGCATCCTTAGAGGTCCCGTTAGAATTACCATAACACTGGGAAATGGTACAGTAATTGACAAAGATGTGGAAAATTACACTGATGTGGACTTTGAGAAGATTGAGGAATAAGAAAAGGCACTTACAACTTTGACCATGGCATTGTTCCCTGAAATCGCTCAAGGATTCAGGGAATATGATTCTGCAGAGGCTCTTTGGGAAGCCTTGATAGAAGTTTATGAGGGAAACAACGATATGAAACAGAGCAGGCAGGATATGCTCGGCCAAAGGTTCAATATGTTCAACCACGTTCTGGGCGAGACTCTTTAAGCCCAACTGCAGCGATTCATCACTCTTACTACTGAAATGAGTAATGCATGAATCTCAGTACCCCGCTCTGAGATAAACAAGAAGTTGTTAAAATCTCTTCCCAAATCGTGGGACATTAATGTTTCTGTCATTAAGAAGACCAAGGATCTTCACAGGCTCTCTCTTGCTGAGACTATGGCTATCATCAAGGCCTGTGATTTGGATGATAAGCAGCGTGAGATAAATCATGTAAATTCCTACTCCACAGCAAACCTGGGAATCTCATCGAACAATGATTTTTCATCATTATCTGTTCCACAAACTCATGCTATTCCTCCTCCCATGCCTTATCAACATCCAACTTCCTCAAAAGCTCCTGACACAATTTCAACTCCCAAGGAAGCTGAAGAAAACATGGCATTAGCTTCTGGCATTGTGAACTGTTATAATGCTTTCTTGGCTAGAGACTTACCTCCTCAAATCTCATTCGCAAATCTTGATCAAATTCATCCAGAAGATGTGGAAGAGATGGATATCACCTGGAAAATTGCAATGGTTGTGTTTAGGGCTAAGCAGTTTGCTAAGAAGACAGGAAAGAACAATTGGAGTATGAATGGGGACAAGAAGGTAGCGTTCAGCAGAGGCAAGCTTAGGTGTTTTAATTGTCACGAGTCAGTTCACTTTGCTCATAAGTGCCCAAAGACGGACAGAAGGGATAATTCTTATAGGATGCTGGTGCCAGTTGTGAATAATAGAGGAGCTACCACCAACAATGAACCTGCAAACCTGGCAGTGGTGGCTCAGACTTTTGATTGGGAGGACCAAATTCAGGCGTTGAAGATTACAGGGCATGAGACTGCAATCTGGCGCAGATAAGTGAGCTCCCTGATAAAGATGCTGAAGAAGACGTTGAAACGGAGATAATGAAGCTACAGTTTGCTTTTATGGTCTCCACCACTCCTGAAACAAAAGAGGTCAGTGAAGTTTATTGTTCTCAAAATTGTATGAATATTGTTAAATTTCTTCGTGATCAAATTGATATACTATGTAGAGACAATGTGCACCTTAGGTATGAAGCTTATAACCTTAGGAAGGGCCAAAAACCTCTAAAAAACAGCTAGATGCCAAGACAAGAGACTTTAGACAGCTTCAGGAAAACTATAGTAACAAATGTGAGAACTATAACCATGTTAAGAGACAGCTTGCCAGCTTGACTGACGAACTTGACACATTGAAGACTAGATATGAAAATGCAGATTTTGATTTCAAAAAGTTTGATGTGTCAAGTAAGACAATTGAGACCATGATAGAAAAACAGTTAAAATACCAAGACAAAAAGAAAGTAGGTCTAGGGTATGACAGTGTTCCTCCACCTTTTAATCACAATTACACTTTTATCCCTATGACTAAGGAAGAAATTGACAGAGAAGCACACCTTGAGTATGGAAAACTTGTTTTGGTTGTGCCAAAAAATAGCTCTAGGGTGAACGATACTAATGTCTCTACTTCATATGCAGATTCATCCTTAGTACAAGACAGGCAGGAAGCTGGGGGAAGTGTTTTTTATAATGATTCTGCTTTGGAAACTGATATTTTAGTTTCTGATAATTCTGGTTTGAAAACTGTTTTTGATGAATGTTCAAGTAGTGCTCCTTTGAAAACTGATAATCCTACTATTTCTGATAAATGTGCTTGATGTGTTTGAGAAATCTAATTCTAATGGACCTGTCACTAGCAAATACATGCCACCTAAGCCAGCCAAACCAACTGAGTTATGCAAGTGTGCTTGTGGAAACAATAAAGGACATGACAAGGACACTGAACCAAGAAATAGCGGTACCAGCTTCTACATGAAGAAACATACATGTTTCCATTGTGGAACTCCAGGACATATCGCAAGAAATTTTCCAAACCATGCATATATTCCATACTATGCACAAGGTAGGCAGAATGAGTCACAAGGAAGATCTCTTAAGAGAAAGTCCACGAGATCTCGTTCAATTGATGGTGATTGGAACGTTAATAAAGACAGAAATTGGGCTGCTAAACTTAAAAAGGAAAAACAAGTTTTGAACAAAAATAGCGGTACCAGCTTCTACATGAAGAAACATACATGTTTCCATTGTGGAACTCCTGGACATATCGCAAGAAATTTTCCAAACCGTGCATATGTTCCATACTATGCACAAGGTAGGCATAATGAGTCACGAGGAAGATCTCTTAAGAGAAATTCCACGAGATCTCATTCAATTGACGGTGATTGGAACGTTAATAAAGACAGAAATCGGGCTGCTAAACTTAAAAAGGAAAAACAAGTTTTGAACAAAAATAGCGGTACCAGCTTCTACATGAAGAAACATACATGTTTCCATTGTGGAACTCCTGGACATATCGCAAGAAATTTTCCAAACCGTGCATATGTTCCATACTATGCACAAGGTAGGCATAATGAGTCACGAGGAAGATCTCTTAAGAGAAATTCCATGAGATCTCGTTCAATTGATGGTGATTGGAACGTTAATAAAGACAGAAATCGGGCTGCTAAACTTAAAAAGGAAAAACAAGTTTTGAACAAAAATAGTGGTACCAGCTTCTACATGAAGAAACATACATGTTTCCATTGTGGAACTCCTGGACATATCGCAAGAAATTTTCCAAACCGTGCATATGTTCCATGCTATGCAAAAGGTAGGCAGAATGAGTCACGAGGAAGATCTCTTAAGAGAAAGTCCACGACATCTCGTTCAATTGATGGTGATTGGAACATTAATAAAGACAGAAATCGGGCTGCTAAACTTAAAAAGGAAAAACAAGTTTTGAACAAAAATCCAAAAGACACTTTAGCGAAATCAAAATTGGTTGAGCCAAGATCGGTAATGCCGAAGTCATCGTCTGGGTCTTCATCTAATCATATAAGGATACCCAAACGACCAAAAACAAAGAAAAATACTTCAAAATCACCTGTTAAGATCCCCATTTGTGTTAGTAACAAAGTTACTGAAACCAATTACAAATGGGTGCCCAAAAACTCATCTGTCCAATCACCTCAAAGTCCTTTAAATGCATCTTGTAATCTATCTGACATGAAATGTGAACAAGTTAATTCTGTTGATAGAAAAAGTAAACCCAGTGTTTCTATGGCCTGGGTTCCAAAATCTAACTAATCCCGCACATCGTGCAGGAAAAACTATGGAGGAATATCGTCTGACCTTGGTATGTCGATAGTGGGTGTTCCAGGCACATGACAGGAGCCATCTCCCAACTGCAAGACACTCAAAAATTTAATGGGGGTTATGTTTCTTTTGCGGGAGGAGAAGGTGGAAAGATCACACAAAAGGGTACTATGACTAATGGCGTGCTCAGCTTTGAAAATGTGAACTATGCTCCCGAGTTGAAACATAGTCTGCTGAGTGTATCTCAGATTTGTGATAAAGGTTACTCAACTCACTTTACGAACAAGGATTGTCTAATTCTGAAGCCTGGAATCATCATCCCAAAAGAGTGGATTTTGGTAAGGTCAAAAAGAAAAGGGAATGCCTATGTCATTGATATGAACCATAACATTCCCGAGCAAGTTACATGTCTTTTCTCCAAGGTTTCTGAGCACAATGCTATGCTTTGGCATCGTCGACTCGGTCACGCAAATGCCAAGAACCTCAATCATCTTGCGAAGAATGAAATTGTGTGTCGTCTTCCATTCAAGGACTTCATTACTTTTGAGAAGTGTGTGGCATGTGCTCAAGGAAAACATCATCGCAAGCCACATAAGCCAAAACTAATCAACTCAATCAGCATTGTTCTTCAGTTACTGCATATAGATTTGTTCGGTCCGGTCAACATTCTCAGCATTAATAAGAATTATTACTGCCTGATTTTCTTGATGATTACTCACGGTTTACCTGAGATTTCTTCTTATCCAACAAGAGTGAGACTGCTTACCTGATCAAGCAATTCATTATGTTGATTGAGAATCAGACCAACAAAAGGGTGAAGGCAATTCGAAGTGACAATGGCACGGAGTTCAAGAATGCTATTCTGGACCATTTTTGTGCTGAGAAGGGTATTTTGCGTCAATATAGTGTTGTTCGGACACCTTAACAAAAATGGTGTTGCAGAGCGAAGAAATCGTACTTTGATCAACACATCAAGGACAATGCTTTGTGACTCCAAGCTACCGGTCTTCTTCTGGGCTGAATCTATCAACACTGCATGCTATGTTCAGAACCGAGTTTTGATCAACAAACAGCAGATGAAGACCCCGTACGAAATTCTATATGGTCACAAGCCAACGGTCACTCATTTTAGGATTTTTGGATGTCCTTGCACCCTCCTCCACCTAGAGTCCAATCCCAAGTTCAACACAAAAGCTGATGACTACTACTTTGTGGGATATGTTGCATGCACTGCCTATCGAGTCTACAACAAGTCTAATAAGAAAATTGTGGAGTCATACGACGTGCACTGGCTTGAAGAGAACGAGACGGATGCTCGAGTCGGAGCTGATTGGTTGTTTGATTATGCTTCACTGTTTAAATCTTTTAATGTGTTTTCAGATACTGTTTCAGGTTCCAGCTCAGGTACATGTGCTGTTATTGAAGATGAAGAGGAAGCTGTTGTAGTTGGTTCATACAAACCACCCTTGGTGTCTCCTGAGTCTACTAAGGTGGTTTAAGCTGCTCCAAACACACTTGCTTCTTCATCAAGTAAAAAGACCAGTTCTGATGCTAAAGCCACTCCCCTTTCCCCTGAAGAAAGTGAAATCATGTCAAGGGATACCTCTGCTGCCACACAATAGTTCATGGAGCTTCTCTTTCTTGAACCAATCTCAGATGAATATGTTGCAAGCACCTCTCACGGTCCTAGATCGTCTAAGGCGAGTGATTCGGTAGAAGATAGATTCATCCACATCACCAACCTTCCAGTCTCAATCCATGACATCAGTCATAAAATCCCCACCAGAATTCAGCGTGATCATCCGATCGAGAATGTCATCGGTCCACTGGTAGAAGGAATTAAAACAAGAAGTCAAAGTGGACATGTCAACTCATGTCTCTACTAATGTTTCATATCTCAGATTGAGCCCAAGAACATGGACACGGATCTTAATGAACCAAGCTGGGTGGACCCTATGCATGAAGAGTTGAACCAATTTGACAAGTTGAAGGTGTGGAAACTGGTAGAGCTACCAAAGGGAAAGAAGTCGTTGGATACACGCTGGTTATTCAGGAATAAGCAAGATGATAATGGGGTAATTATGCGAAACAAGGTGCGTTTGGTTGTTCATGGCTTCCGGCACATTGAAGGTCTTGACTACATTGAGGTGTATGCTCTTGTGGCACACTTGGAAGTTATTCGTATCTTCTTGGCATATGCTTCCTACATGGGTTTACTGTCTATCAAATGGACGTCAATACTGCCTTTTTATATGGATTCGTGAAGGAGGAAATCTATGTTGATCAACCCCCTGGGTTTATCAATCCCAAATTTCCAAATCATGTCTACAAATTAGATAAGGCTTTGTATGGGTTACATCAGGCTCCTAGAGCTTGATATGTTACCCTGACATATCATCTGTTGGCGCATGGCTTCTTAAGAGGCACGATCGATCAGACGCTATTCATAACGCAAGTGGACAAAGACTTGATTATCGTCCAGATCGACGTGGACGACATCATTTTTGGGTCGACGAGCTCTGCGATGTGCAAAGAATTTGAAGAAGTAATGAAGAAGATATTTTAAATGAGCTCGCTTGGTGAAAGGACAATGTTTTTGGGATTACAAGTTCATCAAGATTCATCTACAATCTTGCTGCATCAGGGCAAATATGTGAAGGATATGCTTGAGAAGTACGGATTCAAAGACTCTAAACCTGCCTCTACACCCATGGTTGAAAGTCCCCTGCTGGGACCAGATCCAAAATGAGATTTCGTATATCAAACCGAATATCGATCGATGATCAGATCTCTCATGTATTTGACTATGAGCAGACCTGACATTATGTTCGCCGTCTGTCAATGTGCTAGATATCAGGCTAATCCTAAACTTTCTCATATGATTGCTGTTAAAAGAATTTTTCGATACCTCAAAGGTAGTCCTAAATTGGGGCTATGGTATCCTAAAAATCTTGAATTTGAACTGTATGCTTTCGCTGACAACAATTATGGAGGTTGTAATTTTGACAGGAAATCTACTTCAGACGGATGTCAGTTTTTGGGGGAGAGATTGGTGTCTTGGCAGTGCAAGAAACAACAAACGGTGTCGACCTCGACGGCTGAGGCTGAGTATGTCGCTGCATCGGCCTGTTGCTCTTAGGTTATCTGGATACAACACCAACTGTTGGATTACGGTTTGAACTTTCTTGACACCTCCATATTTTGTGATAATGATACTGCTATACAAATTGCCAAAAATCCTGTTATGCATTCAAAAACCAAGAACATCAATATTAAAATTTATTTTATTCGAGACTGTTATGAGGGCAAGCTCATCCGTTTGGAGCATGTCCACACTGATAATAATGTGGTGGACCTGTTTACCAAACCCTTCAGTAAAGCTCGATTTGATGTGCTTGTGGGCTTTCTAAAGATGATTCGTTTTGAAGATTAATTTTTTGTTTAAATTTGCGCATTTTATTTTATTTTATTTTCATTTCTTTTCTCTCTTATGCACAAATTTAGGGGGAGAAATCAAAATACAAATATAAAACAAAAAAATCCAAAAATATGTTTTTATGTCTTTATGTTTGTTGGTATCATCTGGGAAGTGATATTAAGTATAAGTGATAACGGGCAGTTTAAACAAGTGTAAGGTACTGAAACTGAATTGTCTAGACTCTGTGCTCAACGTGCTGGTAGACACAAAGGACTAAAAGAAAGGACTGGACACTGTGACAAATGAAAAGACTTAACATAATTAAATTGACTTAGATACATCTAGACTGACCATACGACGCTTTGGTAGATTGAGCAATGAGATAAACAAGGGAACCTGCGTGATGCATGTAAGTTACTCTTCTACTGGAACTGTGACTCAAAACTTTCCGGTAATGATAGGGCGACTGGGGGGTTCTGATAAAGTAGGTCTGTAGGAAATTATTTTCTTGCTTACTATCTGTCAGTCATATGTTGCCTTCTTTGCGTTATTGGAACAGATCCGACCTGGAATGCAACATATGCAACTCTATCTCTATGCACCTCTTTATCTATGCAATTCTTCCTATGTATTAGTCATATGTTGTCCCCCCTGCGTGATTGGAAGATCTGACCTGGGACACAGCATATGGACCTTTCTATCTCTCTAACCCTCTATCTATGTTAGTCATATGTTATCCCTCTGCGTGATTGGAAGACATCCGACCTGGGCACAACATATGCATCTCTATTTCTATCTTCTCTCTCAAATAATTGAGCACTCACCTAAAGTCAAGAGCTCTTTGGAATTCCTTGATTGCTAGGGTATGTCGCAAAGTGGGGAACACGTTCTAGTGAACTTAAAATTGAATTAACTAAAGGTTGTCTGTAGATCTCGCTATTGAATTTAAGTGGACAACAATATCCTTTGTCGTCGTCAGCTAAATGGTCCATTTAGTAATTTGATCTCAAATGTCTTGTCACATATAATCTGTCCAAAATTAGCCAAAAGGTTCTTTGTGTTTAAGTGCATCACAATACCGTTGGTTGACAAGATCTATTCATGCAGGTGTGTATTGAAAAACAAAGTTAAGGCTGTTTCAAAACTTATGATCCCGAAGTGTTTAAATTTTAGTTTTGAAGTGTGGTTAGTGTTATTTTTAATTTTAATTTTATTTTTAATTTTATTTTTATTTTAATTTTGTTTTCTAAAAATTAAATTTTGTTTGCATTTAAATTTTAGTTTTTATTTTGTTTTTAATTTATTTTATTTTTCAAGTCTTCAAAAGGTTCATTATTTAAAAGGAATTAGACTATTTTTAAAGAAGATTTGAGTTTTGGATGAGGCCCACGGTTTTGTATTATGGGCCGTAAACCTCTAATTAGGGTTTAAAAGGATAGATTTCGGCCTCCACATTCATTCCTCTTCATGCCTCCGCCGAAAACTCCCTCTTTCTCTCTCTCGTTCTCACTGTCGTTTGATGCTCGAAGTTTCTACTCGATTCGTCATTATTCTTGTGTTTCATCAAAAATTGTTCATTGATTCATCGAAGTAAGTAGATTGTGAGTGTTGTACATCAGTTCTAACATGATTTGATTAAGTTTTTTGCAGGTTTTAGGAGCTAATCACGATTCTGACGGTAGTTTTTCGTCAATTTGGGGTTTTGGGTTCAAGGGGTTTAGGTTTTTCGGTGACTCCATTTTCGGCCGAAAGCCCAGATCCAACCAAAAACGGACCCAGTCCAACTAAACCTTGACCGCTTTGACCGAAATCGTATCCCGCGCTTTGACCAAAAACTATAAACTTTGACCATCTTGACCCCAATCAACTTAATGACCGCAATCAACTTAATTCAAGCCCAACTCAATCCCGTTTGACTTTGGTTGACCGAAATCAACCCTAGTTGACCGAAATCAATGTTTTGGTGCAGATAAATGGCTGAATTGAAATTTATTGAAACTCACAACATTGTTGGATGTCTTTCTGATCCACCACATAACCATCAGGAATTGAAGTCCATGGTTCATGGTCTAAACAACTACCGAATCACTCATGCTCTTCGAGTGAATCCTGTCATTTATAAAGATCTAGTGAGTGAGTTCTGGGATAAGGCTTCTATCATTGAAGCATGAGCAGACGGCGGAAGCACTATAGAGTCAACAGTCAATGGGAAGAAGATTATTGTGTCAGAGCAAATCATTCGTGAAGTTCTTAGATTTGGTGAAACATCCCAAAAATACTGTTTAAAAATTTCGTTTTAAATCATTAATAAAACCATAATTATCATTCAACATGTAAAAATCGTATATCATATATCTCAAGAATATCATAACATCTGTCAATATATCAGAGTATAACCATCTCAGGCTGAACAAATGGTGTGTGCACTACAATCATCCCGAGCTCCTCTTTTTAAAACAGAAGTACCTGAAACCAAAAGTGAAAACTGTAAGCACGAAGCTTAGTGAGTCTCCCCAAACTACCACATACCATACACATAACATGCAACTAGGAGATACGGGCCCCGCCCACTCTCATGGAGATTCTGGCCATGCCCACACTCCACTATCTAGGAGATTCAGGCCCCGCCCACACTCTGTTGTCTAGGAGATTCGGGCCCCGCCCACACTCCGCTGTCTAGGAGATTCGGGTCCCGCCCACACTCCGCTGTCTAGGAGATTCGGGCCCCGCCCACACTCCGTTGTCTAGGAGATTCGGGCCCCGCCCACACTCCGCTACTAACATGCATACAAGTATCACACATACAACAAGTATATCTAATTCTATCAAGCAGTCACATATCCATACTCAAATAATACTACGAGATTCGGGCCCCGCCCACACGCGGCTGCTATGAGATTCGGCCCCCGCCCACACTCGAATAATAATGAGATACAGGCCCTGCCCACACTCACATACATAAACAACCACATACATGTATCACACAGACAACAAGTATAGCAATCCAACAATCTGACTGATATCTATACTCTGGTAATATAGAGATACGGGCCCCGCCTACACTCCGTGTTCCTATCAAGAACATATAAACTACACGGGTCGGCATTGGTGCCTTAGACCCGTTCCTACTGGAATAGGACTCACCTCGTACTGCTGGAGTCCCGCGAATAAATCTCTGGCTGCTAGCTGACAGATCCCTAGACTTTCAACATCAAAATAAAACCCAATCAACCATTTGGGTTTCCAATGCATAACTTTAAAATACACACTTGGCGTAAAAGGACCATTTGCCCCTAACATAGCTTGCTCTAAGACCAAGGCCCAACTCATACTCTGAAGGCCCAAAATACCAATAGTTAACCAAGGCCCAACTATGGCCCAATTTTCCAAATTGGGACCAAACCTCTACATGGTCTTGCCTTAAGGCCCAACCATTTATTCTTGGTCCAACACCTGACATTCTGATGGTCCAATATCTCATAATCATCAAGGCCCAGTTATGGCCCATCTATGGGCTAATTTTCCAAATTGGGCCTAAGCCTGTCCAATAGGCCTTATCCTAAGGCCCAATCCAAATATTCTAGTCTATACTTGTTCTTGGATGGCCCATCAATAGTCGAAACATCTAGGCCCAATAGAAAAGGCCCAACTCAAAACCCAATGCAATTAGGGTTTTCACATGAAATGATGATTAGGATTAAGTATTCTCACTTAACCCATTAAGTCCATTATTCCACTAAGCCATCATACAAAGGAATCAACATAGGTCATAACTTCAGTCCACTGGTCCACACGCGGGTCCCGATAGGTCCAAACCAACATTCTCTAAAATTAGGGTTTTATAAACCCTAATTAGGGTTTTCAAGCCCAACAACGAACCAGCCTAGTCCAAAGTTAAGTGTTTAGGTCCATCAGGGTTCTACTAGGCCGAGCACCACCCACTGCCACCTCGGCCAGTGGTCGTCGGCTGCGGCTCATGGCGGCAGGCGGCGACAACCACCATTTTTAATGGTGGTGGTGGTGGTGGTTCCTGCCTAAAATCTCACATATTACTTCACACATAATAAACACACACACAGCCACCTCCTACGGTGGATGGTGGCGGCAAAGGGTGGCAAAAACGGTGGCAGCCACCACCATGAGGTGGTGGCGGTGAGTTTTCCGGCCATACAATCACGTATATAACCTCCTGATTACCGAAGGCAGCAAACACACTAAAAAAACCCCATACACACACCCACAGCCACATTCCACGGTGGCTGGTGGTGGCGAGATGTGACAGAACGAGTAGAAGTGGCGGTATATTCAGCCACCTCTAAGCCGGCAGTGATGAAACCGACGTTACAACCACGAAAGAACGTGAGAGGGAGAAAAGATGAATTGCAAGCGAACTAATCGTGCATTGTCGGCCATTTACGACTCCAGTTTTGCCGTTCACAACTTCATCCATCGGGATCGACGATCTTTCGGTAGTTCTCGACGTTCCTGACGGCAGCGGGGGACATGGCGGCGGCGTCCAACGACAAGGCAGCAGGCGGAGAGGCGGATGTCGGACCGGCGATGCGAGCGGCGACTGGGGGAGCTTCTCATGAGGGTGGCGGCTGCAATAAGATATTTAGGGTTAGAGTTTCATGTCTCCAAAGATATGCGAGGGAGGAGTGACGGGTTAAAGTCCCGATTCCAACAACTTTTGCACAATTAACAAAACTGGTCCCTCCCCATTGGATCTTTTCCAACTTAAATCCAACATTTACCCTTTAGCCCCTGATTCCATAAATTCCTTGCATAATAAGCCCTAATAATTACCAAACATACCCCTACTTCTAAAATCCTTTTCAAATTAAATCCGTAATTTACTAAACAGCCCTCAGTTCTCAAAATCCTTTCATAATAGGTCCAATACATACCAACCACCCCTTTTCTTCTAAAAATCTTTACACAATAGTCCCGAAATTACACTTTAACCCCCGAATAATCCCATTTATAACATTTGGCTCCCAAAACCAACATCTCACAGAATATTATGGATTTTAGGGATGCTACTCTTTCATAAATTTTATCTATTTATTTATTAAATAAACGGGATGTTACATTTGGAGATCAGCCAGGATTCCCGACTGAGATATCTGCTGCTCATATTAGGGAGGTTCTCGAACGAATGTGCTATGAAGGAACTTTTCCTCCAACTTTGAAGAAGATACTCCCTCCCTACTGGCGCTTCCTAGCTCACACTTTTGAATATGCATTTCAGGCAGGAAAGGGGGAGCTGACGAGATCTCCCACTCATCTACTGGTGCCATTATTGCTCTCATTATGGTTTTGGACTTCAACTTTTCTAAGGTTGTGTTCATTGAGATGAAGAGCAACCTGCAGTGGAAGAAGAAGGTTGTGTTCTTAATGTACCCAAGATTTCTACAGATGATCTTTGATGATAAATATCCTGATTTGGAAAGAATGGGTGAAACTGTGGATATGAAGTCTTTGGGTCCAAACTCTTTTGGTTTAATGAAACAAAATCGCAAGGGTTCAAAGATTGTATTCAGGGGAACAAGCCCATTGGTGAAATTTGGAAGATTTGCTGAGATTGAAGAAGCTCCAGTATCTCAAGTATTCCAACTGCTGAACCAGGGAATATTCCAATTGCCGAAGCTGAAAGCATTCATGTTATTGAACCTGAAGTTGTCTCTGTTGTCACCCCTCCTTTGGCAATTATGGCAGAAGAGCATATGCCAGTTATTGATGATGATGATGACGAGTGTGAAGATGATGATGCAAAGGGTTTTAATGATGATGACATCATGTTTGATTTTAAAATTAGTGATGATGACCTTCGTTCGTTCTTCGAGTCTGATGAAGTCGATGACGTTGTGAGTTCTCCAACAGAGACCGAGGGAGATACAAACACTTTCAAGCTACCTCTTCAAACGCCCGCTCAGATGGTAGAGATTATTGCACAATTGGATTCAACTGCAAGGATTCCTCCCCGAGCAGTTGCTACTCCAAACATTATTTCATCTCAAAGTGATCTTGAAGAGTCTCACGCCTCCCAACTGCCTCTAAAACGAAAGCGTGCTGATCCTAGGCCGGGAGTGCTTATTAACAGCCAACCATAACCACAGAACCAGCCCAACCGATTCGAGATGAAAGCCCAACTTTGCATGAGGAGCCTAGTTTCGATCAAGCATCTTTTGAACCAGGAAGCTTTTCACCTCCTGGTAGTTCTTCTGCTCCTCTACCTGCGTATGATGCCGCTTCTGAAAGGCTTTCCAGGTTTCTTGCTCAAGAAAGTGTTGATCCTGCACCCAAAGGCAAAGGTATAACTATTGGTGTAGGAAGCTCCAATGATGAAGATCAAACATATTTTCAGCTTAAAGAAGAAATTGGAGTCTTGAATCAGAAGATTATTAAGAAATATGTTTTGATTGGAACTCTGGATGTTAGTGTTTTCGAGCTTGAAAAGGAAAATCTTCAAAATACAAAGCACATTTCTAGTTTGCAACTAAATCTCGGTGCTCTTTCAGCCAGATATTTTGACCTGAAAAATAAACTGATCAGCGAATTTGGTGACAAATTCAAGACATCTGGCAGTGTGTCTGATGAAGCCAATGCATCTCCAAGTGTACCTGCCCAAGTACCTCAAGATTGTTCTCGTCAAGATAATGCAACTCGTATTGTTGATTGATTTGAGAATGAACCTGCTAATGCTGACCCCAGAAGTGTAATCTTGAAGCGAGCTCAGAGGCAAGCTAAAGCTCAAGGAAAAGGAAAAATTCTTTTCATGAAAAACTCTTATCAAAACGTTCGTGGAGATCGGCCTCAATTAAGTGTCACTGGGCTCGGTAAAAGGAGATTAACTGCTAAGTATGGAGATCAGATGGGTATAAAGGTGTGGGGATTTCATGATAAAAAGAATATATGGGCGGTCAAAAGAAACAGTGGTAATGTGGAGTACTATGAGCATCAAAATGACTTTAGTTCTTGGACTAAGGTTGATCTTACAGAACTAGCTCATGCTCCCTTCCACAACCCATCGAATGATCCTCGTGGAACTGAATTTAAGCTCTTCTTGGAGAATCAAGTGAAGAGAAATTTTGATGGGATGAAGACTGCAGATTCCTTCTTAAAGAAAGCAAAAGGTGTAATTGATCCCAACACCAATCGAACAGTGAAGAATGTGATGTGGCCACCCACCAAGCAAATGAAACAAGTTCCTGTTATTCAGTAGACATCTGACGGTTCTCTGCATAATATGGAATACTGGGTTTTTGATGAAGTTACAGCCACTACCGTCATCAAGGTTCCGACTGGTGTTATTCGTCTTCTTGAAGCGAAGGATCTTTTACAATTCGGTGAGCATGATATCCATACTCTTGCAGTTCATCAGATCGTGGTCAAAGATGATATTTTGGAGGTTGCTGCCAAAGAGTTTACTAGTATGGTTGCAGAAATCATTAACAAGAGGATGTGGGCAGGTGCTTTGTGTCACAACTGGCATTTTAGCTAGGAAATTCTATTCCTGTGTAACCATTCAACTAGTGTAAAACATATACTCTAAGTAAATCTCACTCAATGCTCATTTAGATTCACCATTCATGTTCATCAAAGAGTGTGAAGCCCTAAGATCCATGGTTTAAGTCCATACTGGACTAGGATTTCCTTATTGGACCTAATGGGCCAATAAGCATCCAAATCAACCATTTTGGGCTTGGAAACCCTATTTGGATTCTAATTGGACCCACTTCCATAAAACTTAGCATTTTGGGCCATTTTGGGTCCAAAGTAAATTATTTTACCCTAAATGGGCCTTACTGGGCCATTGCTAATCCAATTAACCTTAGTGAGCCATAAACCCATCCTTTTATTCTATTTGGGCCGTGAATGCTTCCAAGGGCCCAATGGGCCGAAAAATTTTATGTTTAGGTTCCAAAGATCCTAACTAAAGTTAATGGGCTCAAACTATTCCATCCCTACCTTTCTTGGCCCAAACTCTCGGCCCAACACCATTTAAAAAAAAAGAAAAAAAAAGAAATGAAATGAAGGGGGAGGGGGGGTTGACTTTGGAGGTGCCACCTCCATAATACACACCATGTATCAAGGCATGGTCTCTCATGTTCCCATGCTAGTCACCTCACCACTCTCTCCCCTCTCTTCTTCTACTCTCGGCCGAGAGCCAAAACACACACACACACTCAAAAATCCTCTCCAAACATCCCTAAAATCATCCTCTTCTTTCATCAAAGATCTCAAGGTTTTGTTTGTGCTTCAAGATTAATCTTCAAGGTTTCAACTTCTTGGTAAGTGTTTATTATATATAAACCCATATTATCCATCTTAATGCTAAAAATCTTTTCTTACATAACCTTCTTTCACGTTCTAACTCATTAGAAGCCCATAAGTTCGAAAACTACTCAAAGGAGTTTGCTAGGGCCGAAAATCACTTTATTTCTTTCCATTCTTCTTCAAAAACCGAAACATCAAGCTAAGGTGAGTTCATACCCCCTTGTTTTTGGTTTTTACATGATTTTTGGGGGAGAATGCAAGTAAAATGTGTAGATCTATGTGTTATATGCATGTCTTGTGTGATTTCTTAGATTATGTTGTAAAAACATGTTAGATCTTGACAAATCATGAATTCTTAAGTAACATTGAGTTAAGATCCATGAACCAAGACACCTTATACATCAAACTATCAAGTTAAAAGTGTTATATGTCTAAGATACAAAATTTAAGGCAAAAACTTTGTTAAGGGCCAAAATTGTCAAGAAAACAAAAGATAAGGGCAAAAAGTGACATTTATGTTTTTATAGCGACCAAACAGGTCCTATATGTATAAAAAGGTATTTTTATGTTAAACATACTATAAAAAGGGCCAAAAATGCAAATTTAAGCTTAATGGGCCAAAACTTTTGGGCCTCACGGTTTGGGCCCAAAAATTGCGAAAAAATGAAGTTTTTGGGATTAGAAATGTTATTTGAGTAAAATTTGGGTCATAAATGTAAATAAACCAAATTTACGGATGAAAATATCATTTATTTTCAAATTGGACCAAAAATGTAAATTTTTCCAAAATTGGGCTGAAAGTGTAAATTTTTACAAACCAAGGGCTGAAAATGCACTTTTCTGCAAAACTAGGTCTTAAATGTCAAAATACATACTTTTGGACTAAAACCGTGAATTTCTAGACATTCGGGACAAAGTTGCAAATTTTTACAAACTATAGACTAAAATGTCATTTTTACAAAACTTTGGGCCTTAATTGAAAATTTGAGGCTTTGGACCAAAAATGTTGTTTTAAGAAAAAGGATACTTTTTATAATAAGTTCGGTAAACCACGAGCTAAAATAAACAACGAAACAATACGAATGGACGGAATATATCGTTAAAAATTTATTGGGCCTAATATTCATCTTACGTGGCCAATGGGCCTTAAGGGCCCGTTCAGGTGTATATTAAGCCCAATATCTACCATGAAATGTTTATTGGGCCTTTGTGACCCAGTTACATGCTAATTGGACTTGGACTAAGATTCATATGCTTAGTAAATTTAACTATACTTTCACATAACTATTGAACTTTGTATACTTATAATTGTACCTTGGATGGATAACGCATAACATACACGTAAACATTAATCATAGTACGAAGGGTCGAGAATCTAGTGAGACGTGTCTGTTGGCACCTTGAGTGTACAGTCGTAGCTTGTAGTTATAATTAGAGTCTCCTGGAGGGAGAGCGAGAGTTTGTGTATAGATCTATACGGGGTGACCCCCCATGCCTTAGCTGTTCGCTACAGCTAGACTAGGTCAGTCTAGGGCGACAAAACCTTGAGCAAATCCCGGCATTTGGAAAAATGTCAAGACAAGCAACCTAGTCATTACCATGTATGATTATTACGGCTCATGTTAGGATTCTATACCAAAAATATTAATACTTCGGAGATAATTTCTTCGATGGTGTCAATACAAAATAATTTATTTAACGATACAAGAACCTCAACATTATTATAAATCAGAAGATATCAGATTTTCTGGGGAAATAATCATTACTCAAAAATCGCTTACTTACAATACAAGGAAATCTAAACTACAAATATATCTATATATACATATATCACAACTATGAAATTCACACATGCATTATATACTTGATTTCCACAACATTTTCAGACATTTTACAGAAAATATCGGATTTTCTAGGTTTTTACGGAAGATACAAAAGGCTTTTATTCAACCATACTTATGAACTCACCAACATTATATATGTTGACCGTTTTCAAAATAACTTGTATTCTCAGGTAATCGTTAAGCTGGAAGATTTGCAAGTGTGTATGGTTTTGTTTTATGTAACAGCACTTATCGTATTTTTAACAATTTGAACTTATGTATTTTAACAATGTACTTGATGTGAACAACGCTGGTTGTATTATGTAATGTTGGTGATGAATGTGTTATGTTTCATGTATATTCATTGTGATGATTATTCAATTGTTAGTCACACAGCCCCCAGACGTTTCTGCCGTTTGGTTCGGGCTGTGACACTTTCGGAAGCTCAAATGTGCTGATTGTTGACAAGCCTTGAGTTCAAGCTAGCATCAAACCAAGGGGGAGATTTTTAGGTCCTGCCTTGTTGGTTTGAGCTAGGTATATACTTGTTAGGCCTTTGTTATTCTTTTATTGAGTCTTAATATGGGTTCTAGGTTTGGGTTGGACCGAATTCAGTGGTTGGACCGAAATCAGTCTTGATTTCGGTCCTTAGGCGTTTTGGGTTTTGGGCTTCCTTGTATTATCGTGTTCCCTATATAAGGAGACTTTGTTGGCCGGTTCTTATTAGCTAATTTTCGGTCATATGATAGTGACGACCAACTATTGAAGATCTCCTTTGTACTAGACGATTTCATCAGTATAATCATGTGCATTGGGTTGATTACGTGTTTTGTTCTTGATTTACTTTGCATTCATTCCGCACTTGCTTAGTAATTTCGATTGATTAGTAGTTGGTTCATATTTTGGGACTTACATGTAACTTTTGCTTTACATGGACTTTATAAGAATTGCATGAGGCTTGCATTTTTGGCTAGTGAATCACTCTCTTCTTCCTCTTTCTTACTCACCAAAACCGTAGGAAGTTTCAAGTGGGTTCAAAGGCTCCAAAGGTTGTCATTCTAAAACAATTCATGGTTGTTTTTAATATCATTCTAACCTCCATAAAATGTACTTTGGTGGTTTTGTTTTTGAAATATCTCGAAAATAATATTGTTATTTTTAAAGCTTCCGTTGCGGTTATGAAAAGCACTCTTATGATTTGTATCAAAGCCGATCAGTGGTATTACAATAATCTTTTATATGTTAGAATGTTTTTTATGTTTGATAATATTTGGTTTTTTTTGGAAAACAAACATGGATTTCTTTTGGTGAAGAAATGTCTATATTTGTCTTCTTTAGCAAACTGTAGTTTAAAATTGTTTATTTTTATATATAACCATTTTTCATGCATATTGGTTATATAAAAGTTTTCATATAAAAAAACAAAGAGTTATTTGTTAATATATTTGATATGTCACTACAAGAAAAAGACAAAATAACTACAGTAAAATTATGTAGGTAAAACATGATATTCCGTAGCTAAACATGCATGATTAGAGAAGGAATTTGCTTCGAAATTATTTTGTAGCAAAATTCTTTATTAGCAAATATTTGTTATGGAGTCCGTAGGACCTTCGTAATGGAATTTGTAACGGACTTATTCTGTAACAAAATATTTATGAACCACATCCGTAACAATACCGTAGCAAGTTAACTACAACTTTTTTTTGTAGCAAATCTATAGCAAATGAACTACGACCCGATCTGTAGTTAATCTGTCGCAAATTAACTACAAACAAACTCCATAGCTAATTTCCATAGAAAATCCACTACGGGTAAAGTTGTAGCAATTATTCCGCACTGAATTTACTACGATCTAATTACATAGCAAATATGTCGTAGTAAATTTACTACGATCTACTTCCATAGAAATTTACTATGGTACAATTCTGTTGTAAATTTTTCATTTTAAATTTACCATGACCTACTTTCGTTGAAAAAAATATGAAAAAATACATTCCATAGCAATTTTCATACTTCTGTTTCATTGCCTCAGTTAGTTGTGGTCATAGAACCACCTTAATGTGTTTTGTTGCAACCGTGGAGGACAATGCCCATGTATTATTTTTTTTCTCCAAGGGGTATTTAACCTTTTAGCTTTTAGTAGTTTGGTATCCAGTAAATTATAATTATTCTTATTAACTTGGGAGAGATTCTCACCTCTAGAAATTACCTTACAACTTATCGACCTAACACCCTATGTTATTTAGTATTTACTAATCATATCCAAAACTATTATACAAATGGTTTAACTATAAAAATAATTTTTTAATCTGAACAGTGCACACACACACTCATTGTAACTGTCTAGGAAATAAGGAAATAATAATTCCAAGAAAGTAAGTAGAAAAGAGACATCGTTGAACAAAAACTAAAATAGAGAGATGGAAAAGAGAGAAAGTCAAGTACCTATCTTTTTCTAAGAGGAAATAATCGGAGAAGAGTAATACTACCGGTAAATTTGGAAATCGGGTTTGGGATCGCTGGGTGATACTGAAATAGAGAGGAGGGATAACGAGAAAGACCAACCATATGTCTTTTTCAGAGAGCAAATCGCCAGAGAAGAGAGGTATCGCCGGTACCTACCTTCGTAGGATAGAAAATCTCACAGGGGAGCGGGAGCTTGGGATAATTCAGCGGGAATGTGAAAGTGAAAAATAAAAGGGAATTATGTAATTTAGGGTTTATTATTATTTTTTTTTGAAGTCAAAGTTATATTTGACCGATTTCAAGATTGACCAAGCAACATCGAGCTTAACCGACTCCGATTCTGAAATAAAATTAAAGTAAGATGGAGTTTTAAAAAAAATTATTTGATATTAAAGTTCAAGAAAACTTGGTCATTTGGATTTTTTTACTTCTTGTTGACTCAATGACAAAAGTATTTGCTAAAAATAATAGATGCAAATACCGTTCTTTAGATGTCGGCTCAAGCTTCTAAATTGAAAACCAATATTCCATTGACGGTGCGATAATTGGTATGCTCACTAATCCAAAATATGCAATCTTTTTAAAAATGATTTTACCCGACTTGCTCTATTTACTTGTGTGTGTAATTTCAAGAGTTGTTTGTTTGAATAACATTTTTGGTGTATTGCAATTACTTAGACCAAGGGGGTGCAACGTCTGGTCCTTAAGAGGTTCTGTCATGGTCCAATACAAACCGGGAAGCACCATAATCGAACTTACGGGATGTAACCCCCCCCCCCATCAACTATCTTTCTAAGGTTTTGGCGGATCTTGTTGACCTCAAATGCAATGTGGTTGCTACTAAAATCTACACTCACAATTCAAGAATGGCTTCGACCTTCCACGTAGTCATATATATATATATATATATATATATATATATATATATATATATATATATATATATATATATATAGAGAGAGAGAGAGAGAGAAATTGCAGTCTCGAACAGAATGTGTTAGTCTTTAGTGTTTCAAACATTAAAATCAATCAAATAGTATTGGGGACTCATTCATTGGCCATTCGGGACCGTTTAATGGTTAAAACTTTATTTGAGAAGCCTCCAAACACTTAAAATTGCATATTGAAAAATTCTATTACATAATATTTATCGTTTTTTTATAGTATAATAGTTACGACCTATGATTATGTAGCAAATTCCGTAGCGGCATAGCTACAAATTTTGACTCTGTAACAAATGTCGTAGCAAGCTAGCTGTGAACTTAGATTCGGTAGCAAATTTTGTAGCAAAGTAACTACAAATTTTGATTTTGTAACAATTCCTGTTGCAAAATAACTACAAACTTTGATCTGTAGTAAACTTTGTAGCAAAATATCTACGACTTATAATTCCCTAGCAAATTCCTTAGCATGATAACTACGGACTTCGATTACGTAGAAAAATTCTATAGTTATTCAAATATTAGCTACAAAATGTAATTCTGTAGCAAATACACCTACGTCTAACTATTCCATAGCATACTCCATAGTAAAATAGCTATGGTTTTTAATTTTTAGAAAAATTCCATGGCTATTCAAATATTAGCTACCTAATGCAATTCTATAGAAAATTCCATAGCAAAATAGCTAGGACAAGCCATTCCTGTAACATCCATAAATATCACAACGAATTATACTTTTTAAAACAACATAGAATTTTTACAAAATCATTGTTTTCAAAGTTTTGTTCCATATCAGAGTATCCCATAGATCAAAACGTACATAAAACAGAGGATGTGTACGGTCACGCATTCGCCTTCCCGCGATCATCAGAAGTACCTGAATCAGTAACTAAAAACCATAAGCTAAAGCTAAAGTGAGTTCCCCCAAAGCACCAACACATAAATAGATAACATATACAATAGCATGTCGGGTCCAATCAACCATCGGGTTGGAATACCCCACGCCCAATCACCCTTCGGGTCCAGTCATCCTCGGGATGGTATATCCTAGGTGGAATGCCAATATACAATGGGTCTAGTCAACCATCGGGTTGGAATACCCTAGGCCCAGTCAACCATCGGTTTGGAATGCCAATATACAATGGGTCCACTCATCCTCGGGATGGAATACCCTCAGGCCCAATCAACCATTGGGCTAGAATGCCCCCGGTCTGTTGGCCCACACACACAACACTAAAGCCTCAACCACCAACCAAAATATGTGCACATATAACAAATAAACATATAATCAATCAACAGACAATCAGGCAGATCTACAGATCACTAAGCATAGCATCATCCTATATAACATGATACAGATCTATCAGATCACTACATCATGATAACATACTATCACATAACAGGATATCTGATCCAATGGGTCGGCCTTGGTGCCTTCGAACCGTAAGTACAGTGATGAAAACTCACCTCATTGTCTGAACAATAGTTGATGAGGTCCCGACTCCGAATCTTAGCTCTAACCGACACTTATTCATCCAAAAGACCAATTCCTCAAATACCATTCAAATCCCAAAATGATGATTGTCACAACTAGTATTTTAGCTAGGAAAGTTCTATTCTCATGTAATCATTCAACTATTGTAAAGCATGTACTCTAAGTGAATATCAATCAATGCCCATTTAAATACATCTCTTATGTTCAACTAAGGGTTGGAAACCCTAGAAACCAAGGTTCAAGTTCATTATGGACTAGGATTTCCTTATTGGGCCTAATGGACCAATAAGCATTCAATTCAACTATATTGGGCTTAGAAACCCTATTTGGATTCTAAATAGACCCAATTCATAAATCTATAACATGTTGGACCATATGGGCCTAGAATGATTCATTCTAACCCTAATGGGCCTTAATGGGCCATAAACTCCATTTTATTTATTTAAATGGGCCGTGAACCATCCTAAGGGCCCAATGGGCCGAAAAATAATATTAGGCCTATGAAATTCAATCAAGGCCAAGGATTTGGGCACAAAGCTAATTCACCTTCATTCATTGAGCCCATTCTCGGCCCAATGGGTTTATAAAAAAAAAGAGAAAAATAAGAGGATTACCATGCATTTGACACATCACAATTGCATGGTGGTTCTCCATGCTAATTACCCACAAAACAAAATATAAGTTCACATACATCTAAGCACCCATCTTATCTTCACCTCTCTCTTCCCTCTCTCTTTTCTTCCTTCGGCCGAGAGCTAGCACACACACACACACATCCACACTTTCAAACTCTCTCCAAAACACTTCAAGAACATCCACCTTCTTCCATCAAAAATCTCGAAATTTTGGGTTGGGTTTCAAGGATCTTCACCAGGCTTTTCAACCTTTGTTAAGTTGTTATTAAACACAAACATCTACTTTCCATCTTGATGTTAAGAACTCCTTCTTACATAGCTTTACTTCATGATCTAACTCCATAGAACACCTCTAAGTTCGAAATCCACTCAAGGAGCTTGCTAGAGCCAAAAACCGAAACATCAAAGCAAAGGTGATTTCATACCCCCCTTGTTTTCGGTTTTCTACTTGCTTTTAGGGGAGAATACAAGTAAAATGTGTAGATCTATGTTTCATATGCATGATATGTGTGATTTCTTGAATTATGTTGTGAATATGTGTTAAATCTTGACAAATCTCGAAATCCTTGACAAAAATAAGTAGAATTCATAAACTAAAACATTTTTATACATCATACTACAAGGACAATAGTATATTGCATGTCTAAAAGGTGTAATACAAAACAAAAGCATTATATAAGAATCTTTGACAAATAAAGTAAAGTTTGGAGTTAAAAGTGATGTTTTCGGTTTTGTAAGGGTCAAAAATGTCATATTGGTTAAACTGAAAAATTTATGATAATCACTCTTTTTAAAGGACCAAAAATGTAAATTTTAGCATTTTGGGCTTAGAAGTTTGGGCCTCACAGTTTTGGGCCCAATTTGCGAGAAAATGAGACTTTTAGGATTAAAAATGTTAATTGATCAAAAGTGTGAGCCAAAAATGTAAATAAACCAAAATCAGGTTTAAAAATGACATTATTTCTAAATTGGGTTAAAAATGCAAAGTTTTTGGAATTTGGGCCGAAAATGTAAAATTCACGGAAAATGGGCCAAAAATGTAAACTTTTGCCAAATAAGGGCTGGAAATGTCAATAATTGCATTTTGGGCAGAAATTGTAATTTAAATTATAATTGGGCCGAAAATACCAAGTAAAATGACTTAAAGGACTAAAAATGTCATTTTTCATCAGAAGGACTAACAATGTCATTTTATACTAA
Organism: Lactuca virosa; assembly: GCF_052849685.1. Classification (NCBI taxonomy): domain Eukaryota; kingdom Viridiplantae; phylum Streptophyta; class Magnoliopsida; order Asterales; family Asteraceae; genus Lactuca; species Lactuca virosa. The sequence continues at coordinate 275,152,943 of NC_136426.1, forward strand.
GAAGGGGCTGAAAATGTAATTTCATGTGAAAATGGGGCTGAATTGGTCAAATAAATATTTTTTCGAATGTGTCAATTATTAAATCATGGGGCCAAGGATATAAATTCTTGGATTTAAAAATGGTATATTTTTTTTTATACACTAAAATATCGTTATGAATCAAACGTTTGGCATCTTAACATCATAAGTAAATGCTTCATATAAAAACACTATACCACATCAAATATAAAAAAATAGAACAATGGTACGAATATTGGGCCTGGTACTGGTAATACATGCTCAATGCGCCTTCGTGATCCATTTGCATGTTTATTGGGCCCAATATATTCATTTCATGTCTATTGGGCCTTAGTGATCCAATTACATGCTTAATGGGCCTTAAATTATCCTTTACATGTTTGTTGGGCCTTAGAGGCCCATTTACATGATAATTGGGTCTGGACTATTCATTATGTGCTTAATGGGCCTTAAGTGTCCTTTTTGCATATCTAATAAGCCTTAAAACAATTTACACGTCTAGTGGGCCACAGTTGTCCTTTTTCATGTTTGTTGGGCTTTACCATTTCACATTCATATATCATCGGGTGTTTGTAAAACTAAATACATATAACGTTATACATATTCATGCAGAAACATTTGGGATGTAGTGGGACTTGCCGGTTGACATCACTGAGTGTATGGCCGTAGCCTGTAGTTATAATCAGAGTCTCTTAAAGGGAGAGCGAGAGTTTGTGTATACATCTATACGGGGGTGACTCCACCACACCTGAGCTGTTCGCTGCAGTTAGACTAGGCCAGTCTAGGGTGACAAAACCTTGATCAAATACCGACGTTTGGAAAATGCCAAGGCAGGAAATTTAGTCTTTATCATGCATGGTTATAACGACTCACATAGAGATCCAATACCATCTTAACATTCCGAAAATCAAACTCTTCAATCGTGTCGATACAAAACACTTTATACGATAATGCAAGAACTATAACACATTTATAAATCAGAAAATATCAGATTTTCTGGGGAAAACACTATTAGTCATTACCTCTTTCTTATAATAGATATAATACAAGGAATTTGGATCTTTCATTCATACATAATTTTACAATGAAAATCACACATACAATTATACTTAATCATTACATCTTTTTAGAGAATTTTACAGAATATATCGGATTTTCTGGGTGATGCGCCCAATACAAAATTTTTCAATCAAATATGCTTATGAACTCACCAACATTATATATGTTGACCGTTTTCAAAATAACTTGTATTCTCAGGTAATCGATAAGCTGAAGAATCGTCAAGAGTATTTTGGGATTTCTTTTATGCAAATGTCAATTATCGTACAATTATGCTTTTGAATTATGTAATGTAAAACAATGTACTTGATGTGAACAATGCCAGTTGTAATATGTAATGTTGGTGACAATTGTGTTATGTTTCATGTATATTCATTGTGATGATATTTCAATTCAAAGTCACACGAGCCCTCAGACGTTTCCGCCGTCTGGTTCTGGGGTGTGACAATGATTCTTGGACACGACATGTTCTTGACCCATTAAGTTGTCCTTTCATACCTTAGGAAGGGTCTTGAGTCATAAAATAGGGTTCTAATGGTTGGTTTTTCTCCATGCACTCTCCATAAGGTCTTAATTTATTAAGACCTTCAGCTAAGCACTTAATTGACATGCAATGACATAAAGTTGGAAACTTTATGACTCTTGATGATGATTTAGTCTTGGATCTGAAAATGGGACATAAGAGCTTAAGGCATTAAGCTATTAATGAGAGTTTGGGAAGACTGTGCGTCTGCCTTACGTAATCAGAGTACGCAACGCGTACGTGGTCAACCTCCCTGATGGTGGTTAGAGCTTGAGTATGCCCCACGTATGTTTGGAGTACGCCCCACATACGTGTTCTGTGTCGACTCGGCTGAGTTGACTCAACTGGGTTGACCCAGCTAGGTTGACTCGGTTGACTTATGGATTTTGACCAATCTGACTTTGACTTTGACCAAGTTTGACCAAGGGGTATTTTGTGTAATTTGAATGGTAATTGAGAAATTGGTCTTTTGGATGAATAGGTATTGGTTAGAGCTAATATTCGGAGTCTGGACCTCATCAATTATTGTTCAGACTGTGAGGTGAGTTTTCATCACTATACTTACGGGTCGAAGGCACCAAGGCCGACCCATTGGATTAGATATCCTCTTATGTGATAGTATGTTATCAGATCTGTATCCTATTATATAGGATGATGCTATGCTTAGTGATCTGTAGATCTGTCTGATTGTCTATTGACTGATTATATGTTTATCTGCTATATGTGCACATAGTTTGGTCGGCGGTTGAGGCTTTACTGCTATGTGTGTGGGCAAACAGACCGAGGGCATTCAAACCCGATGGTTAATTGGGCCTTAGGGTATTCCATCCCGAGGATGACTGGACCTGTTGCATATTGGCATTCCAACCCGATGGTTGACTGGGCCTGGGGTATTCCAACACGATGGTTGACTAGACCCACTGTATATTGGCATTCCACTTAGGATATGCCTCCCCGGGGATGATTGGACTCGAAGGGTGACTGGGCGTGGGGTATTCCAACCCGATGGTTGATTGGACCTGACATACTGTTGTATATGTTATTTGTTTATGTGTTGGTACTTTGGGGGAACTCACTAAGCTTTGGCTTATGGTTTTTAGTTATTGTTTCAGGTACTTCTGATGCTTACAGGAAGGCAAAGGCGTGACCGTACACATCCTCTGTTTTATGTACTTTTTGATCTATAGGATACTCTGATATGGAACAACACTTTGAAAACAATGATTTTGTAAACATTCTATGATTTGCGGTTGTTTTAAAAAGTTTAAATTTGTTGTGATTTTTATGGATGTTATAGGAATGGCTTGTCGTAGCTATTTTGCTATGGAATTTTCTATAGAATTTCATTAAGTAGCTAATATTTGAATAGCTACGGAATTTTGCTACAAAATTAAAAACCGTAGCTATTTTACTATGGATTATGCTATGGAATAGTTAGACGTAGGTATATTTGCTAAAGAATTAGGTACAAAATTACATATTGTAGCTAATATTTGAATAACTAGGGAATTTTGCTACGTAATGCAATTCTACAGAAAATTTCATAGCAAAATAGCTACGACAAGCCATTCCGTAGAAAGATAACTACGGATTGTACTTCCATAGCAAATTTTCGTAGTTATTTCAACTTTTTCATGTAGTATGTGTATGATGTGCCTATCACAGTATCAAATAACAGTGTGGTAATGTGGGGTCTACTTACTGGCTCTGGATGATCGTACACATCACATCCTCCTTGATTATTTTGAAAACACTTTAAAAATCGTTTTTAAATATTTTTTCCTTAGTTTGAGACTGGATTCACATGAGTGTTCCTCCAATTCACTCAAACCAATGCTCTGATACCAACTTTTAACATCCATAAAAATCATGAAAAAATTAAACTTTTAAAACCAACCCAAAAATCATAAATTGTTTACAACATAGTTTTCAAAACATATTCCATATCAGAGTTTCCCAAAATCATAAGTCAAACACGAGGATGTGTACGGTCACGCCTTCTCCTTCCCGCGATCCTCTGAAGTACCTGAAACATAACCCAAAACTGTAAGCCAACGCTAAGTGAGTTCCCCCAAAATACCAACAAAACACATAATCATAATAACAACAGCAAACAACATGCATATAGAGCCTTCAGTCTGAATGGAACGCCCCACCTTCCTACAGTCTATTTGGTACGCTCACAAAACCTTCAGCATGACTGGTACGCCTCACCAGGACTTCAGCCTATCTGGAACTTTCTTTGGGCCTTCGTCCTGACTGGTATGCCTCTCGGGCCTGCAGTCTATCCGTGACGCCCTGGGTCTCTTGGCCTTCATCACATAGCAGGACCGCCTCAACCCAACATACCATCACATATCAACATATATCATATCAAACCCTAGCTAGCATATACAGACAGCCATACAGATCTAACAAATTACTAAGCATGACATCAAACTATATACCAGAATACAGATCTATCAGATCACTATAGCATACAAGCATGCAATAAACCAGGATAACAATCCAAAGGGGCCGGCCTTGGTGCCTTCGACCCAAAAGTACAGTGAGGAAAACTCACCTCGCAAACAGAACATAATTGATGAGGTCCGACTCCGAATCTCAGCTCTCTAATCGATACCTATTTCCACCGAGTGACTAATTCCATCAAAATCCCAAAATACCCTCACGCTCAAACTTAGTCAAAGTCAAAGTCAACTGGTCAAACCCATTGAGTCATCTGAGTCAACCCAGCCGAGTCAACTCAACCGAGTCAACTCAACAAGGCTGACCCAGTGCGAGTACGTGGGGCGTACTCCGGAGGTACGCATGGCGTACACGAAGCCTGGCAGTTGACCACCCATCGAGGTGGTTGACCGAGTACGCGGGGCGTACCCTTGCAGCCTCCAAACTCCATTTAGTGCTTAATGGCTTAAGCACTTAAGTCCATATTTCAGATCTAAGGTCCAAATACACTCTGCAATCATAAATCTTCCAACTTTATGACTTTACAAGTCCAAAAAGTTCTTAACACAAGGTGTTAATCCATTAAGACCTCCTACAAGATGAATGAATCAAATCTAGCAAATGGGACCTCATTTTTATGGCTTAGGACCCCTCCTAGGGTCTAAAAGGACAGCTCAAATCGACAACATCAAAAACATGCACAATATGAGACTTTTCGGACCAAAAAGTAACATAAAAACACCGACAAATGAGATCTAGAAAACAAGTCATCAAGGTATGAACTTTAGACCTTCTAATGATGGAGAAGGATGCAAAACTCCCAGATCCAAGCTTGCTCCAAGCTTTCAAGCTTCACCACCACCTTCCTCTTCCTTTGAAACACACAAAAACTCACACTAAACCTTCCAAGAGCTCAAATTAGGCTAGGATTTGCAAGAGAACACGAATATGCTGATGGAGGCTGGAAATGAGAAGAGAAACGAGGCTTAATGTTGCTTAAATACCACCCAAACCCTAAAAAATTAGGGTTTCCTTGTTTAGCTAGTACGCCCTGCATACATAAGTGTACTCCCAGTGTACTAGGGCGTGCCCTAGTACGCGTAGCGTACACACATGTACGCATGGTGTACTTCTCATGCCAAAATTACGAAAATGTCACTAGGGCTTCAAGGAACTTTCTCTTGGGACATAGGGACCTAAATGTCATAAATGAAATTTTCGGGATGAATTTAGAAGTACCTTAACATCGGGATGTTACAGTAATGGCATTAAGTCATATAGTCATGCCCACCTAGGCACGCCTACCTACATCTGCACACATACATCCAACACCCACCCCTAAATGTTAACTGTCACCCCTACCCCACACACCCTATGGCTTTACGACCACAACCAACCACCCCACACCTCACCCCCACCTATAAACCCTCACCAACACCCTACCCCACTTAACCTATACAAATCCCCACATCCACCTACCCTACCCCGACCAACACCCTTCCCCGACCATACCCTATCTCAAATCCCAATATCCACCCACCTGACCCCCACCACACACCCTACAATCCTACCCCTACCAACACCCTATATATCCACTATGACCCACCCCCACCCATACTTACAACCACCCCCTCACCCACTCCCACCTACACCCATCCACACTCATACATTCCACTAATGTTTTTATTTATAGTTGCAAATTTTTGGAAATACAGTTTTCTAGTTATAGGTTATATGCTAATAATAGTATACTTTTGTTTTTTTTAATTACATATTTATATCACAATATTTGCAGTCTTCGCACCACTGTATTATGTTTTGTTTAAATCACACAAAAATTGAGTCCAACAATAAAATACTTATATTAACAAAAAAACATTAGCCATTATTGTGTTTCGTGTTTTACACAGATCATTTATAAATTTACATGTGTTAAGCATGTATAATACATGTACAATATTTGTATGATACGTAACCCATATTTGACACGAACAGACTATATATATATATATATATATATATATATATATATATATATATATATATATATATAATCAAAACTCAATTTGAAATCAAAATAATTTGATTTTCCCCTTAATATTTTAGTTTTATTCGTCTAAATGTGATTGAATTGGATTTCCCTCGCATAAGAATTAGATTTATTTTTTGATTTCCCTCCCACGTTTTTATTAAAATACATTCTAATCGTGTGGTTTCCGATGGACCTGATTAAAGATTTCAACTTCCCTCATTTTTCATTCAGTTCATGTTCAAGAGCTTTATCGTTTTGACACAAATCATATATCCATATCATATTTTATTCTCGGTTCTTACTCGCTTCGTATATCATTCATCGAGAATTAAATCTGTTTATTTTTTGAACAATCAAAAAACACTTTCATGATTTTGGATTTTCCAAGATAATGTCGTATCTTCGATTGAGTATATCAACTTGATTTCTGGTTATAATTTAGTTTCTATCTTATTTATCGATCCATTCACAGTCGCTTGTATATTATCAAATCATGAGATCTCATATGGGTTCACAGTTACTTGATGCAATTGAGATTTTCTTGATTTTGTTCTTGTATCAATGATTCATCATACATTTATCGGTTATGATGGGTTTTGAGCATCCTAAAACCTTAAGGTGCACATACAACCCTAAATGCTTTGGATCTATGTTTTCTCAAATTATACATGCAATTTGATTTTCCAAAGCATTACCCTAACTAGCATACAAAACATGGGTACTTATATAACAAAACTAGTTAGATGACATACCTTTTCTTGTAGCTTGATTCCTTGGACATTTAAGAACCTAGCACCCCAAATGTGATGCGTCAAATGCTTCACACAAGACCACCAATAATGGAGGACTTGAGAGAGAATGTCTGGCACCAAATTCGGCTATAGCACTTCCAAACACTACTTAGGTGCTGATTTTAGGAGCTCAGGTGCGACAACCGTCAAAATTCGAGTCGGTTCTAGAATTGACTAGACTTAGTTGCACATATAGGCACAACACATATTAGACTTAGTAATTAGAAGCTAAGTTATAACCTACTAGAAACTTGGAAACAATTAGAATCAATGGATAGTGTACTTAGATTTCACATTGATATGTGAATTCTACATCTACTGAGCTGTAGTGACTATCTATATTTGGGTCACTCTTTGACTCGAACAACATTTCATGAATCATATACACACATCATGCACTTGACCTAGTAGTAGAAATTAGGTCAAAGTCTCATAGAAACTTAAGTCAAAGTTGAAGACTATGACTAGTATACTTGATTCCTCAATTTCGCTTGAATCTCGGAATCACTACATAGAATGCCAAAAAAAACCGATAAAAATAAATTACAAACATTATTTATAACTATAAAAGAGTTATAATACCATAAGATAATTTAAAGTCTCAAATATTCTATTTATTTTAATATCCAAAGATTTACAAAATCTCAAGACCCTAAAAGCCATAAAAACTCATATTTATAAACTTTAACCTTAAAAATTCTATAAAAATAATTATGAAACTTATAATATGATCTTATAATAATTAAAATTATGAAAATGCATTTAAGGAAAATAAAATTTAAGTCATTAACAATTGCCCTAAATTTATAAGTCAAAAATCAAGGTTTCATGAGCAAAAACTTGGTTAGGGTGTATATTTTATAAAAAGTTTGATATTTTTATAAAAGAATTGAAATTTTTTATAAAATTAAAAGAGAGGGAGGGCATTTTACACTCAAAACCGTCCACCCTCTTCCCAAGATGCTTCCCCTCTTCCCAAAACACATAATCACTCCTCTCTCACACTCCATCTCCTTCACTTCTCTCTCTCTCTCTACACTCTCTCTCACACTCCACCATTTACCACACTCAAACTATCTCTTTCCCTCTCTAAAACCATGAAATTCTCCAGCCTAGAACATCTCTTAACCTTCAAATCTTCATCTTCTAGGGTTGTTCTTCATGGTAATCACGAAAATCCTTCAATCTCCTTCACTTTTCTTTCTAGTTTTAAAGGTTTTTCTTGCATTTCCTTGTTCTTCTACACCATTCTCTTAGAAAATTTGTGTGAATGTTCACTCACTTCAGTTTTGATGATGATGGTGGTAGATTTTCACCAAAAACATCTTGCATGTTACAAAATGGTGAAGATCCATGACCTAAACCTAAGTCAAAACCATGGAAATGCACTTTTCTAAACGTTTTGGTGGAATATCACCACATGCATCCAAAGTTTTCTTTCAAAAATGAATTTTAAACATTTCAAACTCATGAATGGTCTTCAAACAAACATGCATGTGATGATCTTCAAGCTTAGATGCTAGATCATCAAAGTATGTTGTTAAAAGCTTTCAAATATGTTCATGAAGGATTTATTTCCAAATAAATATCTAAAACTCATTTTCTGACCAAATCCGATTTTTCCCAGATTCCCATCAACAAAATGAGATGTTCAACAAATTTTCAGAAAATAATTCATTTTTCTCGAATTATTATAATTATTGAAATAAAATAGGGCAATATATCATATAAAATACTTTCTGAGGTCTATAAATCCTAGGTAAATTCGTGGATGACCCCTATGCTAAAAAATGACCTCACATTAAATTTCATCGGTTTTTGTTACTGTTTAATATGGTTTTGAATTTTCTTTTTGTTTAGCCCCAATAAATCATAAAACCGCTTTAGATAATTTGAAAAGGGTATATAATAATTTCCGCCGCTTATACTCTCTGTGGAAGACTTAGAAAAATATTTTCAGAATTTTTCATAATGTATTCCTATTTTTCTCCGATTTTTGTATGTATAATGGACTAAAAACAGGAAAAATAGTGTTACTCATCCAAAAATTATGAAAATTTACCAGAACACCTTGTAATACATTAGGAGGCTACATAAAAATTTTGATGATTTTTCTCTTCTGTAATCTATTTTTATCCTATTTTCTAAGATTAAATACACTTAAATACACAAAATCGGATTCCAGTAGATAAAAACCACCTTTGGGATTTTTCCCAGAATATTTACACTGTAAATGAACTTTACAAAAATTTTGGAAATTACTTTAACTGTTTAATAATTATTCTCCAATTAATGATTATTTAATAGGATAAAACAAAGAAAAATAGAAAGACTAATTGAAAAATATCTTTTATATTTTTCACAGCTTCTACATGTATAATAAAAGTGTTACAAAAATTTTGGGCAATTTTGGAAACTGTTTTCTATTTATTTCAATTTTTATTAGAATAAATGCTCAAAAATCATAAAATTGGGTTAAACAGTTTAGAAATCAATTTTTATATTTTTCCCAACTTAAGAATGTTTAATAACAATATCACAACAAGTTTGGGTAATTTTGGAAACTGTTTTCTATTTATCCCCATTTTTATTAGAATACATGCATAAAAATCATAAAATTAGGTTAAACAGTTTAGAAACCCCTTTTTATATTTTTCCCAGCTTAAGTATGTGTAATGACATTGTTATAAAAAGTTTGGGGTATTTTCATAACTGATTTCTATTTTTCATGAAATTGTATATATTTAGAGAATTAAATATGTGAAAAATGGTTATACATATTCATAATCCATGAAACTTTATCTAGAAGTCTTTTAGTACATTTAGAACCAAAATCTGAAGTTTGGTAATTTTTATTAACTGTTTAGTATTTTTCATGATTTTATGGTTATTCAAGAAACTAAAATCGTGAAAAATAGTCAGACAAATCAAAAATTCAAGAAAATTTATCTTAAGGTCTTTGACTTCAATTAAAACTTAAATGCAAAGTTTGGGAAAGTTTAGAACTAAATTGATTTACTTTTAAATATTTAATCATTGGAACACCTCTAAAATGTTAAATATTAACATTTCAATAATGGAAATTTTCCACTTAAATTGTTATATAACAATTGATTCTTTGAAACTTAATTTCCACAGAAAAATGTTTGTAACTTATCAATATTAAATTTTGACACGTTATTGGCATAATTCTATTGTAGTAGTAAGTATACTAGTGTTAGATTTCGATTAGAGACTCACTAGCGAATACCATTATTGTAGGAATCGGTAGTGGTACACGTGGAACGTAGTTCAAGACACCATTTGCATCATCTAAATGCATTGTGAGTATTCATGCACTCCCCTATTTTCAGTTTTTATGTTTTGGGGTGGAAAAGCATGTCCCGAAAAACTATTATTTGAATGTTGTATTTAAATTGATTTGTATCAAACATGATTGCTATTTTATTGCTATGTCTCTCTATGTATGTCTATGCAACACGGAACATGAGAACTTATCGTACTAAGGCCCTTCCCTTATCTCTAACCATTAACTCTTTGAGCCAACGGTCATTATGGATAACGCTATTAGGAATTGACAACTCCTCACTCGCCCTATTGCTGGAGTGCATGATACCATATTCATCTATGGAACGATAAGCATAGATCTTGATAGGGCTTCAGTCATAGGTTTGGTTGAGACTCATTGTTTGCTCATACACATACAAACTCGTTTCTCGTTATAGCAATAAACTTGTTATTAATTATAGCAATGAAATTTGTTTCTCATTACAACAACGGACTTTTATTACTGAAAACTTATATACATGTTTTAGCAATGAAATTGTTTGCTCCTTGTAGCAACGAAATTGATTGCTCATTTTAGCAATGAAACTTGTTTACTCGTTTGAGTAACGAACTTTATCTTCCATGAGAATATGAATGTTGCATCTTATTTGGGCAACATACTTTATCTCTCATGATGACAAAGAACTTTGTTTTTACAAACTTATTTACTCATTTTAACCATATACTTTTATTATTGGAAACTTTTATCAAAACTTTGATTTCAATTCATGAACCAATATTATTTTGTTAAACTTGTGAGTACTCACCAACTATTTTTATAGTTGACGCTCGTTTTACATGCTTTTTCAGGAATCATCGAGTAAGTGGCACTTAGGGACACATCACTTTTAGGAGCATTCGCATGTGTTGTATTTCAATTTACATTGTAATTTCTTTTAAAAGTTGTTCAAACCCATTGTAAATTTGTAATGATTTTTAATACTATGGTTGGTGTTGTCTTTTAACTTTTGCTATGAAACCCTTTATACTGCCACGCCTCGTGTTTCCGCTTTAGCGGGGTGTGACAGGAAATGGTATCAGAGCCGAAGGTTATAGAGAATACCGGTTTTCCTTTGGAAAACCACAACTATAGCCAAAAAATTTCTAAACGTTTTTAAAATATAGAACATACTACTGGTATAACTAATTCGAGTACGCATTATTGGACTTTAATAAAGTATAGCCTCGCCAACTATGCTTAATTAAGGAAAGTTAATGTGAGGCTGGAAACGGTTATAGTAGAATTATGTTCAAAACAATTTTCAACTTAAACTATTGAAAAACAAAATTTTTCGGTGTGTGTACGGGCATTGCATATTATAGGCATTCATCTAGATATACTTAGAAACTAAGTGCACTTTTATAACAATGCCTTTATTTAGAAATATTCTTGTCCCTTATCAAGTGCTAGGTTAACCACTTAAGTTATATCACTAGCCACTCTAGGAGCAATGCACTTAGTACTGAGAATGAGTACTCCTTGGTAGCTATTGACTTTAGATGTAAGGTTAGTAGCTAGATATACACTAGTAATAATCATAAGTCGAAACCTATACGAATTATTCCTCAATACCTCTTCATCATCTTCGTACTAGAGTTACAACTATGAAAAAGCGTTTTGATATCGACACGGATGAGAATTGGAGCATCACGTAAGGAGGTAGATGAGTCTCCACTAAATAATCACTTGGATACCATTGGCGGGCATTCCGGATTCAACTCACGAGGAGATACGGAGGTTTAACCCATACGTGAGACCTTATTACTACGTTACGACTTAGCTCTAGGTTGTTTCCACCTTGAGCTTAAAACTTAACATAAGATGTCCCTTTGACCTCTATAAAAGGTCGTAAACTACATTGACACCATAAAACGTTTTTCAAACAATTTTTCTTGTCCTTTATCTTTGGGAAAAAGACATCGGTACTCGTCTTATACTCGCCATGTACTCGCCTTAGTATTTAGGTACGAGCAGCTACACTAACATACTTATTCCTTACTTCTTAATCTTCCATCAAAAAGATATTTCACTTCATCGGTTTTATTTAACTCACAAAAATCTTTTGACAACTTGCTTTAACTTAACACTTTTCTTCAAAAATCAATTTAACCAATATTGGTTTTAACCTTGCTATTTTAATTTCATTTCAAATAGATTTCAATGGATAGATGTGCTTTTAAGGGCATATAAACCATATTCAACCTTGCTTACCATTTTGGCACGTTTTCGAAAAACTTAGAAACATTTTCTTTTATAAAAGTGTTTAAACTTTATGCTATAAAACTTCAACATATGACGTTAAAGTTCATATTATGTGTAAAAGCTTCATCGGATCTTCAAACCACTTTTGTTTTAAGACTTTTGACTACCTTCTCATTTAGGCATTGTACTTTACTTAAATGTGTTTTCTTGAAACCCAACACGGTATTTTTACAACTTTCTAATTTAAACATGTTTATAAGAAATCTCTAATTCCTACATTTCCAACATACCTCATTTTTTTTATTTTATTTCAAATTAGTTTTATAATTTGTAAAGTTTCTAAAATTTAAAGAATTGAAAAACTAAGTGCTCACTTTTAAAATTCCAGAGACGCACTTTCGACAATGCACAATTATTCTACTAAATATATTGAGTCTTTACCTTATCCATTTTAACCATTGTTGGACCCCAGTCAAAAGATCAAAATTGTCAAATTTTCAATTACGAGTTTTAGTGTTTCTTCTTTTTCACAAATTGAGTTTAACTTAATAAGTAACTTATAAATTTTTAGCAATCCTTAGCCAACACTTTAAAACTCCCACATGTCTATTTAATCATCAACATACATCAAATATTTAAGTTTGAAATATATCTCAACCTGGTTTTAAATCTACCTATAGGTATTGTTCTTATAATTTTAACAATAGCAATCATTGCCGCCGCTATCTTCCTTTTTTCTTTCCCCCGAACTTTATTTCTCGCTCTCCTTCTGATTTTAGATCTCGCACGCCATAATATTAACATAATACATTGTCTAACTTTGTTTCTGTCTATTTTGCTTCTCCTGGTATCATGTTCGTATACATATAGACTAGAAGTCTACCCTTTCGTTTTAAGCGATTAATACGTGTATAGTCATGAGGCATACTTTAAGTTTAGTCAACTCTGATATGTTCAATTACGCCTTTTATCATATACATCTTGTTTTTATTTTGAAATCTACTATAAACAAGTGATCCTTATTTACATTTGCTCATTCGTTCTAAATTCAAAAACATGATATAAAATGCAATTTTCATTGTATTTTTCCTTATAATTAATACACAAGATGAATACTCTTATGCTTATAATTTTTCTATATCCGAAAAATATATGTTGAGGATATGTATTCTTATGCTTCTTCTTTTCTTTAAATACATCAAAAGTCTTGAATTTTACTATTACATATTCTCTAAATGATTGTTTTTGTAGAAACACTAAATTAAGAATCCACTATTTTCAATTATCGATATTTTTACACGTTTCTTAAAATAGCATTCTAGTGTGTAATTTTCAGTGAGTTCCTAAACTCTCAACTTTGTTTTCATAAATATTCTGATTCATAAGCTTGAACATGTCCTGACTTAGACAATTGGACAATTTCCCAAAAGTTTAATACAAATATTTCTATACAAATTCCTTTAATGACGACTTAAACCTTTAACCTTAATTAATCTTTATATTATTTTACTACTTTGTTGGATCGCCACACATGTATCTTCATTATCTTGGAATTATTACACATTTTGATAATAGTGAGATTAATTATCATTTCTAAACACACATTTTGATAACAATGAGATTTTTAATCACTTCTAAACACTTAAAATGCTATATACACAATGTGATTTAATAAATTTTCACCAATGACTCTCTAAATATATTTATTCTTCGAATAAGGTTTTATTATTGTAAGAGTAACCGTAGTAGTAATTATAGCCTCGGAGATCCTCAATCATTTCGTAACTTATTTTGTATACGACACTTAAATAGCCTTTACATTGGAGATGTACCAAAACTTCGTTGCCTACCCTTAGAACGCATTTTTAGGAACTTAACCTCGATCGCTTCCCTTTCATTTGTGATACCCCTTCTTATTTCGGAATATATCTTTTCCAGATATAGTAGCCAACCCGAAAGTGAACAAATTGTTCCTAATCTCTTCTCTTTTTTTAAGCGGCGAAGTTACACTTAGTGCTAATTTAGAATGCAACTTAAAGATCAATGCGGATTTAACGCTCAGTGCAGTTGGTGCATCATCGAAAGTTATACCGCTCTCTTAATTCAGATAATATCTAACTAGATAATCTTTTCAACTAGGTCGCCATGGTCGGATCATGATTTCCATGTTCCTAATTTCTCGCAATCTAGGCTGTAGAACTCGAATTAAGGAAACACTAAATTGTTGATAGCTAAAAGAATTGGGCTTTTCCCTTGAGGAATTAACCCAAAATAATCAAAGAACACTTCAAGTCACCACCCCCCGAACGATACACTTGCATCCGGTTGAGTTCTAATAGAATTCGTCACGAATTGAATTTCGGGACGAAATTCTTTCAACCGGGGGAGACTGTGACAACCGTCAAAATTCGAGTCGGTTCTAGAATTGACTAGACTTAGTTGCACATATAGGCACACCACTTATTAGACTTAGTAATTAGAAGCTAAGTTATAACCTACTAGAAACTTGGAAACAATTAGAATCAATGGAGAGTGTACTTAGATTTCACATTGATATGTGAATTCTACATCTACTGAGCTGTAGTGACTATCCATATTTGGGTCACTCTTTGACTCAAACAACATTTCATGAATCATATACACACATCATGCACTTGACCTAGTAGTAGAAATTAGGTCAAAGTCTCATAGAAACTTAAGTCAAAGTTGAAGACTATGACTAGTATACTTGATTCCTCAATTTCGCTTGAATCTCGGAATCACTACATAGAATGCTAAAAAAAACCGATAAAAATAAATTACAAACATTATTTATAACTATAAAAGAGTTATAATACCATAAGATAATTTAAAGTCTCAAATATTCTATTTATTTTGATATCTAAAGATTTACAAAATCTCAAGACCCTAAAAGCCATAAAAACTCATATTTATAAACTTTAACCTTAAAAATTCTATAAAAATAATTATGAAACTTATAATATGATCTTATAATAATTAAAATTATGAAAATGCATTTAAGGAAAATAAAATTTAAGTCATTAACAATTGCCCTAAATTTATAAGTCAAAAATCAAGGTTTCATGAGCAAAAACTTAGTTAGGGTGTATATTTTATAAAAAGTTTGATATTTTTATAAAAGAATTGAAATTTTTTATAAAATTAAAAGAGAGGGAGGGCATTTTACACTCAAAACCGTCCACCCTCTTCCCAAGATGCTTCCCCTCTTCCCAAAACACATAATCACTCCTCTCTCACACTCCATCTCCTTCACTTCTCTCTCTCTCTCTACACTCTCTCTCACACTCCACCATTTACCACACTCAAACTCTCTCTTTCCCTCTCTAAAACCACGAAATTCTCCAGCCAAGAACATCTCTTAACCTTCAAATCTTCATCTTCTAGGGTTGTTCTTCATGGTAATCACGAAAATCCTTCAATCTCCTTCACTTTTCTTTCTAGTTTTAAAGGTTTTTCTTGCATTTCCTTGTTCTTCTACACCATTCTCTTAGAAAATTTGTGTGAATGTTCACTCACTTCAGTTTTGATGATGATGGTGGTAGATTTTCACCAAAAACATCTTGCATGTTACAAAATGGTGAAGATCCATGACCTAAACCTAAGTCAAAACCATGGAAATGCACTTTTCTACACGTTTTGGTGGAATATCACCACATGCATCCAAAGTTTTCTTTCAAAAACGAATTTTAAACATTTCAAACTCATGAATGGTCTTCAAACAAACATGCATGTGATGATCTTCAAGCTTAGATGCTAGATCATCAAAGTATGTTGTTAAAAGCTTTCAAATATGTTCAAGAAGGATTTATTTCCAAATAAATATCTAAAACTCATTTTCTGACCAAATCCGATTTTTCCCAGATTCCCATCAACAAAATGAGATGTTCAACAAATTTTCAGAAAATAATTCATTTTTCTCGAATTATTATTATTATTGAAATAAAATAGGGCAATAAATCATATAAAATACTTTCTGAGGTCTATAAATCCTAGGTAAATTCGTGGATGACCCCTATGCTAAAAAATGACCTCACATTAAATTTCATCGGTTTTTGTTACTATTTAATATGGTTTTGAATTTTCTTTTTTTTTAGCTCCAATAAATCATAAAACCGCTTTAGATAATTTGAAAAGGGTATATAATACTTTTCGCCGCTTATACTCTCTGTGGAAGACTTAGAAAAATATTTTCAGAATTTTTCATAATGTATTCCTATTTTTCTCCGATTTTTGTATGTATAATGGACTAAAAACAGGAAAAATAGTGTTACTCATCCAAAAATTATGAAAATTTACCAGAACACCTTGTAATACATTAGGAGGCTACATAAAAATTTTGATGATTTTTCTCTTCTGTAATCTATTTTTATCCTATTTTCTAAGATTAAATACACTTAAATACACAAAATCGGATTCCAGTAGATAAAAACCACCTTTGGGATTTTTCCCAGAATATTTACACTGTAAATGAACTTTACAAAAAATTTGGTATTTTACTTTAACTGTTTAATAATTATTCTCCAATTAATGATTATTTAAGAGGATAAAACAAAGAAAAATAGAAAGACTAATTGAAAAATATCTTTTATATTTTTCACAGCTTCTACATGTATAATAAAAGTGTTACAAAAATTTTGGGCAATTTTGGAAACTGTTTTCTATTTATTTCAATTTTTATTAGAATAAATGCTCAAAAATCATAAAATTGGGTTAAACAGTGTAGAAATCAATTTTTATATTTTTCCCAACTTAAGAATGTTTAATAACAATATCACAAAAAGTTTGGGTAATTTTGAAAACTGTTTTCTATTTATCCCAATTTTTATTAGAATAAATGCATAAAAATCATAAAATTGGGTTAAACAGTTTAGAAACCCCTTTTTATATTTTTCCCAGCTTAAGTATGTGTAATGACATTGCTATAAAAAGTTTGGGGTATTTTCATAACTGATTTCTATTTTTCATGAAATTGTATCTATTTAGAGAATTAAATATGTGAAAAATGGTTATACATATTCATAATCCATGAAAATTTATCTAGAAGCCTTTTAGTACATTTAGAACCAAAATCTGAAGTTTGGTAATTTTTATTAACTGTTTAGTATTTTTCATGATTTTATGGTTATTCAAGAAACTAAAATCGTGAAAAATAGTCAGACAAATCAAAAATTCAAGAAAAATTATCTTAAGGTCTTTGACTTCAATTAAAACTTAAATCCAAAGTTTGGGAAAGTTTAGAACTAAATTGATTTAGTTTTGAATATTTAATCATTAGAACACCTCTAAAATGTTAAATATTAACATTTCAATAATGGAAATTTTCCACTTAAATTGTTATATAACAATTGATTCTTTGAAACTTAATTTCCACAGAAAAATGTTTGTAACTTATCAATATTAAATTTTGACACATTATTGGCATAATTCTATTGTAGTAGTAAGTATACTAGTGTTAGATTTCGATTAGAGACTCACTAGCGAATACCATTATTGTAGGAATCGGTAGTGGTACACGTGGAACGTAGTTCAAGGCACCATTTGCATCATCTAAATGCATTGTGAGTATTCACGCACTCCCCTATTTTCAGTTTTTATGTTTTGGGGTGGAAAAGCATGTCCCGAAAAACTATTATTTGAATGTTGTATTTAAATTGATTTGTATCAAACATGATTGCTATTTTATTGCTATGTCTCTCTATGTATGTCTATGCAACACGGAACATGAGAACTTATCGTACTAAGGCCCTTCCCTTATCTCTAACCATTAACTCTTTGAGCCAATGGTCATTATGGATAGCGTTATTAAGAATTGACAACTCCTCACTCGCCCTATTGCTGGAGTGCATGATACCATATTCATCTATGGAACGATAAGCATAGATCTTGATAGGCTTCAGTCATAGGTTTGATTGAGACTCATTGTTTGCTCATACACATACAAACTCGTTTCTCGTTATAGCAATAAACTTGTTATTAATTATAGCATTGAACTTTGTTTCTGATTACAACAACGAACTTTTATTACTGAAAACTTATATACATGTTTTAGCAATGAAATTGTTTGCTCCTTGTAGCAACGAAATTGATTGCTCATTTTAGCAATGAAACTTGTTTACTCGTTTGAGTAACGAACTTTATATTCCATGAGAATATGAATGTTGCATCTTATTTGGGCAACATACTTTATCTCTCATGATGACAAAGAACTTTGTTTTTACAAACTTATTTACTCATTTTAACAATATACTTTTATTATTGGAAACTTTTATCAAAACTTTGATTTCAATTCATGAACCAATATTATTTTGTTAAACTTGTGAGTACTCACCAACTATTTTTATAGTTGACGCTCGTTTTACATGCTTTTTCAGGAATCATCGAGTAAGTGGCACTTAGGGACACATCACTTTTAGGAGCATTCGCATGTGTTGTATTTCAATTTACATTGTAATTTCTTTTAAAAGTTGTTCAAACCCATTGTAAATTTGTAATGATTTTTAATACTATGGTTGGTGTTGTCTTTTAACTTTTGCTATGAAACCCTTTATACTGCCACGCCTCGTGTTTCCGCTTTAGCGGGGTGTGACATTAGGGTCTTCTTATATAGTGTGGCAAAACTAGGGTTACACCATGTAAACCCTAATATGCATGACCTTCCATATTCCTTAGGCTCCATGGGTTTAAACCTCCATGGAGCATCCATGGTCTGTCACATTGGTTTAGCCCAACCTAAAGAATTATGGATCATTGGCCCACATTATAAGAATCAATGATTTACACAATCAATCCCCATATATTTAATTAGTCTCTTTTGATCACCAAATTAATTCCAAATTAATTCTTGATCAATACTAATTAAATAATATGATTTCATATTAATATATTAGAACTTATAATATTTTAATAAATCATAAATAACCTCTTCTAAAATGTCCATCCTTCATATTGTTTTGGTGTCATGCAACCCAAATGGACCATGCTACTCTCGGGTCAAGTACATACCAATTATAGTTATGTACTTAGACACCTTATCCAACAGTCTCCCACTTGGATAAGTCTAATAACTATAGTTGCAAGTATGACCCCAAACACCGACTAGCAATCATAGCTCTTAAAAGCCTCTGTCGAACCGTGACGCGTCATTTTAGATAAGTGATCACATAATCCTCTGTTCTCTAGATATCAGTCGGACATATACATGGAACAATTTCATACTTGTTGTCCAGCAGTTTGTTTCCCGATTTCCGATTTGTTTGACATAGAACTTAATCGAACACATCAATTGAGTTCTGACCGGGCCCGACACATACGTCAAAACAAAATCATCGAGGGGCCCAAGATATCACTTTTAATCCTCCAAGGACTAAAAGGAACAGATAAACTTCGACTTATATGCTTGTACTAACTACTCGTTAAATTATACACAACAGCACATGTATAGCATCGAGGTACTGATGCGGTTTCGTACTATCAATGTACAACCAACTCATAGTCAACAACTCATATCTCTTGGTTTGAAGACTTATATGATCTTATCGTCTCCTGATCACTCGAGATAAATTCCATGAAGTGATACAAGTGAGCGTGGGTTTAATCCAATACTCAGACCTTATGAGTTATGAGCACTGATGAATGTTGTAGCAATCCTTTGCTATGTCTAATACAATTCAGACAATCTACAAGCCAAATTCATGACAGTCTTGCCTCAATACCTACTTCCAACGTATGATCGACTGTGGATAGTTTGAATAATATAATTATTCTGGAAGTGAAAAAAATGCAAAGTGAAACAATAGTAAATGATTGTCACAAGATAGTAACATTACTTATAAATAAAAAACACCTTTTATTTAATCATCAAATGTCAATTACATTTCAACTATTACAAGTTTCAAAACTATCTAATCATTAAAACTAATATCGTCCTTCAGCCCGATGCGCCTCGCATGCTGTAAGTGCTTAACCCTACTCAGTCCCTTCGTGAGGGGATCTGTTGGGTTCTCCTCTGACGATACCCTCTTTGCTACGAGGATTCCTTCTTCTATTCGATGTCTAATGAAGTGGTATTTTCAATCGTTGTGCCAGGATCTTCCATGATCCCTTGGTTCCTTGGCTAAGGCAACTACACTCTCGTTGTCACAGAAAATCTCCATAGGCTTCTTTATAGCTGGTACAACTCCAAGGTCTCCGATGAAGTTCTTCATCCTTATCGCCTCCTTCGCCGCCTCGCTTGCTGCTATGTACTCTGAGTCGCACGTTGAATCAGCTACAGTCTCTTGCTTGGAACTTTTCCAAGTGATTGCTCCTCCATTAAGGGTAAATACCCAGCCCGACTGAGAGTGGAAATTATCTCTGCCGGTCTGAAAGCTGGCGTCACTATACGCCACCACTCTCAAGTCATCACTCCCACCGAGGGTAAGGACCCAGTCCTTAGTCCTCCGCATGTACTTGAGAATGTTCTTTACCGCGGTCCAGTGAGCCTTGCCAGGATTCCCTTGATATCTGCTGACAATGCTCAAAGAAAAGGCCACATCAGGGCGAGTACAAGTCATAGCATACATGATCGAGCCAACAACCGAAGCATATGGTATTCGACACACTCAGCTATCTCAGCCTTTGTACTCAGACTCTGATTTTACTTAGTTTGGCATTGCTCTGGATCAGTAAGTCACCTTTCTTGGAATCCATCATGCTGAATCTTTTCAACACCTTTTCCAATTAGGTACTTTGAGTAAGTCCATTTAGTCTCTTACTCCTGTCTCTCAATATCCTTATCCCAAGAATATAGGCAGCCTCTCCGAGGTCCTTCATAGCGAAACACTTCCCAAGCCAGGACTTAACCTCCTGCAAGGTTGGTATGTCATTTTCTATGAGTACTATGTCATGCACATACAACACCAGAAAGCTAACCGTACTCCCACTAGCCTTGACATATACACACGACTCATTCTCGCTTCTCGAAAAACCAAACTCTTTGCTTTCTCATCGAAACAAAGATTCCATCTGCGATATGCTTGTATCAATCCATAAATGGATTTCTCAAGCTTACACACTCTATTAGGGTACTTTGCATTGACACAACGCTCTGGCTGACTCATGTAAACATCCTCAACAAACTTTCCATTAAAGAAAGCGGTTTTGACATCCATTTGCCATATTTCATAATCATGAAATGCAGTTATGGCTAGCATAACCCTAATAGACTTAATCTTCGCTACTGGCGAGAAGGTCTCATTATAGTCAACTCCCGGTGTTTGAGTAAATCCCTTCACAACCAGTCACGCTTTATAAGTGTGTACCTTTCCGTCCATGTCGGTCTTCTTCTTGAAGATCCATTTGCACCCGAATGTCTTACGACCCGATACATTGTCAACCAAGTTCTAAACTTGATTGTCGTACATGGACTGAACATCGCTGTCCATAGTCTCTTTCCATTTACTAGACTCTGGGCCTGCCATGGCTACCTTGTAATTGTTAGGCTCATCCAAATTTACCAATGTGCTATCACTAATAAATGTATCACCCTCAGATGTTATATGGAAACCATATAGCATAGGTGGAACACTAACTCTACTGGAACGCCTCATAGGTAAGGACTCGTCAATTAGATCAACTGGAGTTTCCTCCTCAGGTTGATTACTAGTGTTTGAGGTTCCTTCACCGCTTGACTATTGAAGCTCTTCAAGGTCAATTTGCCTCCCACTATCTCCTTGGCCTTTGAGCTCTCTCTCGCGAAAGACACCTCTCCTCGCAACGAAGACAACATTGTCACTCGGTCTGTAGAAGAGATAACCAAAGGATTTATGTGGGTAGCCGATGAAAATACACCGCTCACTACGAGGTTCGAGCTTATCGTGAGTATCACGCCTCACGAAAGCCTCGCAACCCCAAACCTTGATGTGTGCTAGCGAGGGAACCTTCTCTGTCCACATCTCGTGAGGTGTTTTGGCAGCCTTTTTAGTTGGGACTAGATTAAGGATATGGGCGGCAGTCTCTAAGGCATACCCCCAGAATGAGATAGGTAACGAAGCTCGACTCATCATGGAACGAACCATGTCCAACAAGGTTCGATTGCACCTCTCAGCCACACCATTAAGCTGTGGTGTCCTAGGGGGCGTCAATTGTGAAATAATCCCACATTCCTTAAGATAGTCTAGGAATTCAATACTAAGATACTCACCACCCCGATCGGATCAGAGCATCTTTATCTTCCTGCCCAGCTGATTCTCCACTTCTTTTTTAAACTCTTTGAACTTTTCAAGGGTTTCTGACTTATGCTTGATTAAGTAGACATTTCCATATCTACTGTAATCATCAGTAAAAGTCACATAGAAGCGGTTAGCATCCCTTGTGGCGGTTCTAAAAGGGTCCACACACATCGGTGTGTATAAGATCCAACAAACCTTCACCCCTTTCACAAGTACTAGTGAAGGGTGACATGGTCATCTTTCCAAGTAAACAATATTCGCAAGTGTCATCAGTCCTTAAGTCGAATGACTCCAAAACTCCAGCCTTTGGAGTTGTCCTATGTGCTTCTTGCTGACATGTCCAAGACGACAATGCCACAAGCATTCCTTATCTAATTCATTGGAAGAATCAATATGCAACACTTTATTTCCTAAGTTGTCTACAACCATCACAGTTTCATATACACCATTACAAGGTAATGCTTTAAAATAAAAAAACACCATTATAAAAAGCATTAATAGCACCAATTTCATTATCAAATGAAAAACTAAAACCTTTTTTGTACAAACCATGAAAGGAAATAACGTTTCTCGCCATTTCAGACGAGTAGCAACAATTATTCAAATCTAATTCTAACCCACTACTCAGCAATAAAGAATAAACTCCAATCTTGGTGACAGGTGAAACCTTCCTATTCCCCATGATCAAGTTCATCTTCCAGTGCTCCACATCTGTACTTCTTTTTAGTCCCTGCAAATCAAAACAAATGTGAATTCCACAACCTGTATCAAGGACCCAAGAACAAGAATGTGATGAGTTATTAGATAGAATAGTATAAATACCCGCATGGGTGGGTTTAACCTTCCCATCCTTAACATCTTGCAAGTATTATGGGCAGCTTCGCTTCCAGTGCCCTTTATCATGACAATAGAAACACTCTGCTTCCTTAGGAATGGAAGAGGGAGCAGCAGAACCAGCCTTGGTCCCACTTGAAGAGGATCCATCAAGAGACTTTCCCTTACGGCTCTTAGAGGGAGCCTTCCTCTTTTCCCCTTCCCTTGTCCAATTTCCAGAACAGGGGCGGTGGTAGGAGTAGTAACAACCGATTTACCTTTGAGAATACTTTCAGCAGTTGTGACAACCCGAAACTTTTATTTTGTACACTTGGTCAACTTTATCAACATTGAACTTGATTCCGTTACCTTTTAACGTCGTTTAAGGGTTATTTTAAGTGTTTTAAGCTTGAGTACAGCCAGGAATGAGATTAGAAATGAGTCAACGAGTCGTATAGAGACAAAACCGGGCCATACACCCTCTTGAGAGGTGTGTACGGCCGCACACATGGGTGTGCGGCCGCACACCCACCCCCCAGCCGCACACTCACCCTTATATATATATGGTGACCCCCTTCATTCATTCCTTTCATTTGGCTGCACTTTACTTTCTCTCTCTAAAAACTTCATCCAAGAACACTCTAAAGGCGTCAAAAACGTGAACTACTTCATCATTCAGCTTGTTATATTGGTAAGACACCTGAATCTAAGCCTAAAACTCATAGTGTTCTTCGTGTTCTTCATCCTTTGAAGGTGTACGGCCACACACCTTCATAAGGTGGTCGTACACACCTTAAAGCTCTCCAAAGTGAAGAGTTTGGCCTTCATTCACTAGTAGGACTTGGTATTAGCACTAGAACACCCAAAAATCGACATTTCGGGCACAAATGAGGAGTGTACGGTCGCACACTCCTGTGTATGGCTGCACACGCCCTCTGTACGGCCGCACACTCCTATGTGCAACCGCACACATAGCCTGGCGACACACCCTGGCCGCACACACACTCTTTTGGCCGTACACCTCCCTTGTTTGATCATATAGGGTCCCGACAAGCATTTCCAAGTCTTTAGGGTGGTTTCCCGTCATGTGGGGTCATGAAACACCCTAATTCTAACGCACATATGCGTTATCACATGTTAATAGGATCCACTTGCGTACGAAACATCGGTTGACACTCAACATTCGTAACCGATCATACACCCAGATCCTACGTCAAACGGTGAGTTCATACCCCTACGCCTTTTTCCGAGTTTTTCATGTTTTCAGGGGGAGAATACAAGCAAAAGTACAAGAAAACTTGTGCTCAAGTTATCTTATTTTGCATAAAATAATTATATGTTCAGCATGCTTTTAACACAGAAAACCGTTTTACCAAACGATTAAGAAATCAACTCGTAGAAACAGTTTTCAAAACTAAAGCAAGGAACTTGTGAATCTTATCCTAAAATGTGATATTTGCAAAGGATTCATACAAAACATAAACAGGATTTTCTATAGTATTACTGTAAGTTTGTTATTTTAAGTTGGAGACACGTCCTTGGTAACACTCCACCGGATTCGTAAGTATAGGACTACCCCTTGTAACCAGAATCTCTTGTAGGGAGAGCGCGACTATTGTGTATAGATCTATACGGGACTGACTATCCCGCACCTCGCTGCTAGCTACAGTGGGACCGTCAGGTCTACGGGTGACAAAGTCATAAAAGGATACTGGCCCCCGTTTCGTGCCATATCTAGTTTAATGTATGGTTATAAAACTCGCAACCTAGATAACAAAGATTTACTTTTGTAATAATGAAACAAGTGAACTAACCTCAAAGTAATAACCATTTTGATTACTAGAGGGCATTAGTAATACTCTTAGGATCTAGTTCACTATCTATTTATTTGTTTTATTTATGTAATAAGGCTAATACATCTCACAGAGAACAAACAGGGTTTTTCAGGGAAACTACATCCTACGATACAAGTATGGTAGATACTTGTACACCTCATTTCAGAACAGTTAACCAACTATCAACTTTTAAGGAAAACATAGGATTTTCCTGGGATAACTCAACTTTACATAAACAGGCTGTTAAACAAATAACGAATGGGTAATCAAACATCTTTCATAAGAAAATATAGGATTTTCTTGGGAAACATTTTTTCAAAGGATCAAAGAAACATTTCTTTCACCAGAACTAAATGCTTATGAACTCACCAGCTTTATGCTGATATTTTAAAACTGCTTGTATTCTCAGGGCAACATTAGACAGGTACTCTTGCCAACTTTTGGAGAAGACGGAGCATTTTGGAGTCACGTCTTTTACTTTTGTTATATGCTGATGTATACAAACCATGTTTTTGAACAATGTAAATATTCATATTATATTGTAATGGTTGTGTTTACTTCGCTTACTATGATACAACTGTTGTGATACTACGCATGACGTCCTCCGCCCCGGAACGTTTCCGCCATCGGTTTCGGGGTGTGACTGATTGGTATCAGAGCTATTGTTTATAGTGAACTAAGTATACCGAACCTTACATGGTATACAACTATAAACACAAAGGGGCTGAAGTGCTCTGAACTAAAAGTATACTTTTCAAAATATAAGTATTTTTACAAAAAGTATACAAGTATACCTACATACCAGAAACAATATCATGAGTAGAAAAAAACAAAATTATTTTGGATGTTGGACACTGCGGTTAAACCTGGGCAGTTATGTAGTCATGTCTAGGGTCAATATAGCCTGATCAACTATATTCATTCGAGACATGACCAACATGTGCTTGGGAGTGACTTTGGTGTTGCAACAGGCCTAAAACTTACCCTGTATCCATTCAACAAGGTATCAAAAGAACAAAACATGCAACTTGAAATACTATAGGAGTATTTTAGCCAGAGCCGAATACATTGTAGAAATTCATTCCTAGTGTTGCTACCTATTCGTTTCTTAGCGATAACTTACTTGCATTAGTAACCTTTCTTTGCTTATCGCTTGCTAAAACACTTTATTATCAGGACGAGATATATTTTGTTTCATATATCTTGAGGACTTACCATCCTCTTCTTCCTGATTGTTTCTAGAACAAGATGCCTCTCCGAAAAAGACCTATCAGAAGAAACGACGACACTCCACCACCACCACCGCCCCCTCAGTTTGATCCCGCTATGTTCCAGGCAGCTGTTACTGCTGTTGTGGCTGCCGCAATGTCACAAATTAATTCTGGCGGATCTAGTGGGCAAGGAAGTGGTACTCATCCCCAAAATTAGGAAGGTGGTCAAGGACACCAGAATGAGTGCTCTTATAAGGACTTCATGAACGCAAAACCCACCTCTTTCGACAGAAAAGGAGGGGTTATTGCTCTGACTCAATGGTTCGAAAAGATCGAGTCCATTTTTGAAATCTGGTCCTGTTCTGAGGCCAACAAAGTAAAATTCGCTGCTTGCACTTTCGCCAACAGGGCACTGACCTGGTGGAATGGTCGGGTCAAATCCCTAACCCTGCCAGTGGCAAATTCTATGGGTTGGGAAAGCCTAAAGGAACTCATGCTAGCTGAGTACTACTCACGGAGCGAGATGCAGAACTAGAGCACGAACTCTGGAACCTAAGGATGAAGGAATCCGACATTGCTGCCTACACTTCTAGGTTTAAAGACCTAGCACTTCTTTGTCCGGGAATGGTCACCCCGGAAAGCAAAAAGATTGAGAGATACATATGGGGACTGACGCAACCCACCAAAGGAAATGTCCTGGCTGCTAGGCCAAACACCTTTGACAGCGCTAAGTGCCTGGCGCAGACTCTCATAGATCACGGAGTTGATCTTGATAAAGTGACAATCGCTCCTGAGCCAGCAAAAGGGAGTGGTGAGAAAAGAAAGTTCTGGAAGCAGCGGAAGGGCCAGTCTTCACAGGATCCCTCAAAGAAACAGCAAACGGTGGCATTCCACGCTGCTACTACTCCTGCTACTCAAGCACCTACCAGTAAATATACTGGTACCCTTCCTCGGTACGACAAGTGCAATTTCCATCATAACCCCGACACATGTCGAGAAATGTCATGAACTAACTGTGGCAAAAAGGGGCACACGGTTCGATTTTGCAAGACACCAGTCCAACCGACCAATCAGGCATCTGGAGCAGACATCGGTCCAACATGTTATGGTTGTGGAGAAGTCGGGCACTATAAGAGAAACTGCCCTAAAGCAGCAGCAACAGGTGGCACGGGGAGAGTACTGACGATGGGTCAAGAAGAGGCAGTTGTAGATCCTACAGTTGTTTCGGGTACATTCCTCCTCGATAACTCTTATGCATGCATTCTTTTCGATTCTGGTGCAGAGAGAAGTTTCGTTAGTCATGCACTCAAACATCTTCTCAAACATAAACCTCAACCACTAACTGAAACATTTACCGTCGAGATGGCTAACGGTGAGAAAAAGAGCACTAATGATATATACGTAGGCTGTACCCTTACCTTGAACGATCATTCTTTTCCTATCGACCTTATGCCAGTTTCCATAAAAAGCTTTGATGTCATCATCGGTATGGATTGGTTGAGCCCCAATCATGTTGATATCCTTTGTTACGAAAAAGCTATCTGTCTCAATCTTTCCTCTGATGAAACTCTTGTCATTTACGGCGATAAACTCAGTTCAAACCGTCGTATCATTTCGTGCATCAAAGCCCAGAAACTCCTGCAAAAGGAGTGTTATGCATTCCTAGCCCACGTCATTAATGAGAAGCAGGAAGTTAAAGACCTCAAGAGCATCCCCGAAGTCTGCAACTTTCCCGATGTTTTTCCCGAAGATCTCCCGGGAATCCCTCCCGAACGCCAAGTCGAGTTTCGCATCGACTTAGTCCCCGGAGCTACCCCCGTAGCTAAATCCCCATACCGACTAGCGCCGACAAAAATGCAGGAGTTATCCAGTCAGCTCAATGAGCTGCTCAGCAAAGGATTCATCAGACCGAGTTCCTCACCCTAGGGAGCCCCGATCTTATTTGTGAAAAAGAAGGATGGATCCTTTCGGATGTGCATCGATTATCGAGAGCTGAACAAACTCACAGTCAAAAACCGTTACCCTCTTCCTCGAATCGACGACCTCTTCAATCAACTTCAAGGAGCCAGCTACTTTTGTAAAATAGACCTAAGATCAGGGTACCATCAGCTGCGAGTCCATGATAGTGATGTTCCTAAAACAGCATTTCGGACTCGGTATGGTCACTACGAATTTGTAGTGATGCCCTTCGGTCTAACCAACGCACCGGCGATATTCATGGACCTGATGAATTGGGTGTGCCGTTCCTTTTTGGACAAGTTCGTAATCGTATTCATCAACGATATACTTGTCTATTCCAGAAGTGAAGAAGATCATCGATAGCACTTGAGATCGGTGCTGGAAACCTTAAGGACAGAGAAGTTGTACGCGAAATTCTCCAAGTGCGAATTCTGGATTCGAAAAGTAACCTTCCTAGGTCACGTGGTAAGCGAGGAAGGCATACACGTGGACCCCTCCAAAATCAAAGCGATAGAGAACTGGTCAGCACCGAATACTGTTGGATTAATGTCTAAGTCCATAACTATAATTGGTAAGACTTGACCCGACCCGGCATGGTCCATTTTGGTTGCATGGCATCATGCATTTGGATAGACTATAATGAGAGAAATAACACTTAAGGTTGGTTAATATATTATAAGTTCTAATATATTAATAAGGTTATTTAATTAGTATTGATCAAGAATTAATTTGGAATTAATTAAGTGATCAAAAGGAGACTAATTAAATATATGGGTTGATTGTGTAAATCATTCATTCTTATATATGTGGGCTTGTGATCCAAGATTTCTTATATTGGACTAAGTCCGTGGGGTGACCCATGGATACTCCATGGAGGTTAAAATCCATGGAGCATAAGGAATGGGTAAAGTTATGAGTTACATGGTGTAACCCTAATAGCCACCATATAAAAGAATCCCATGGCTCAAGAAATTATGCACTAATGTGTGAGTGTGAGGGCTAGACGATTTCAAGGAGTGTTCAAGTTTCTCTCAAGTTATTCCAAGTGTATTTGGTGTTGTGTGAACCATTTGAGGTGTCACACTTGGGACACTAGGCACTCAAGCTTCATGAAGACATTCTACATCAAAGAGGTATGTATTCTATCTTGTTATATTTATTATTTTGTATGCTAGATTAGGATAATACCTTGGATGTTCATAATTGTATGTATAATAGAGAAAACATAGATCCAAGGTATTTAGGGTTGCATGTACACTTAGGAGTGTTAGAATGCTCATAACCCAATACTGGTATCAGAGCCTAGGCTTGTTTTCTTGTTATACTTGCAAAAGTAGCTGAAAAATCGAGTTGGATGCATATATTCGATTGTTTTGGCTGGAATTGGACTAGGAACATTACCCTAAGATGTTTTTGGACTTATAAACTTGTTTTTGATGTGGTAATGTTCATGCTAATCCAATTTCTAAGATAATTGTCATAATTTCAAGATTTGTATTAGTTTGTATGTTCATGCTAATTTCTTGAAGATTGATGATTTGAATTATCTTGTTCTTATGAGGTTCTTAGATTAATAGAAAAGTTGTGTGAAATAGTTGTTTTCAATCCATTTTAATCTAAGAGTTGATTCCAAAGTGTGTTTTTGTAACTTGTCCTCAAGTTATATGAAAAGTCACATTTAAGAATCATAAAACTCATAAAAGTTGGCAAAGGTTACAAAATGAAGAGTCTAGTTCTAATTAAATGGTTTTATGACTCCATAACTTGTCCTCAAGTTATGGAGGTTCAAGAGTCTCTTCATTAAATTAAAAAAAAAGTGTAACCTTAATTAGTTCCATAAGTTACAATAAAAAAAAAGTTATTTTTTTATTAATTAGTTTAAAGTCTTCCATAACTTGTCCTCAAGTTATGGAACTTGAAGAGTTTTTTTTTTTTTTTTTTTTTTAGTTAAAACTACTTTAAACTCATAAGTTATGGAATTAATTAGTTTTGAATAGTTTCAAAACTTGCCCTCAAGTTTTGGAATTTGAAAAAGTTTTCACTTATGAATACTTTAATTCCAAGTTAGCCCTTAGAGTTTTAAAAGTTAAAATTCAACCCTTATACTTTATAATATTATAAGTTAATAATATTTATATATATGTATAAGAGTAAAGTCAGTCTTACCGTTAGTAGGCCTCATTCACGAAGCCGATCTATAAGTGGGGTATAAGGTTACTGCCTATAAAATGGCAGTTTAATGGGTGTCCACTCTCATCCACCGCTTCCTTGACTGGTGGAGGGTCGTTAGCCGAACGGGTAGGACAAGGACTATAATTCTCCTTTCATTAAAAAGTATTAATGATAAATAATAAGTAACTAAACTCTTATTAATACCCAATCTTAGTTACTTAGGAAAATGTGAATTTGGTGCTAACCCATGAAATTACACTTTGCCCTTTGCTTAAGTCGTTAGTGGAGCGTGTGTGGTTAACCGGCACACTAACCTGGACTTAACAAGGTAGGCAAAGGGTAACTTAATATTTATCATAGTATCGGTGGAGCGTGTGTGGTTAACCGGCACACTGATTAAGGGGTAAATATTAAGGGTACCAAGTATATTTGCATGGGTATTCACACCTTGTTTTGTGATCTTCGGCATCCCAGTCA
Organism: Lactuca virosa; assembly: GCF_052849685.1. NCBI lineage: Eukaryota > Viridiplantae > Streptophyta > Magnoliopsida > Asterales > Asteraceae > Lactuca > Lactuca virosa. The sequence goes on from NC_136426.1 coordinate 275,184,040, forward strand.
CAAAACCTGAAGGGCACACTCGAGATTGAAACATGCCTTTGAACAGTTCAATGAATCTCAAAGATCTAGGACTTTCAAATCCAATTAAAACCTAATAAATTATTTCGTTTTTCATGGTGGAAATTGGTGAATCGTCATTCACCTACCTTCAAATATTTTATAGCTTGGATTACGGCATCCCTCTTCTAAGTTATAAAATAGTTTGTTGGGTCCTAGCCTTAATATTTCATATTGGGTGTCATATTAAGGACTTTAAATCAACTATCTTGAATATCTCCCAAAAAGATGTCTGGTCTAGACATTTATGATCTTCCCAAACTCTTGAAACAAGCTTTCCTAAATGAAGATGATGTCCCATGGATATCATACTTCTTTCACCTCCTCCAATTATTCTCCCTAACCCACAAGTTCCTAAAAAGTTTAAGGTCACTCAAGCCCTATTGGCAAGGCAAGGTCTAGGTTTGATCACATCTTGGAGATGTAGTCACATATTGACAAGTCGGGAGAGTTGGGTGTCAAAGTCTTGAGAAAGTTGGTGGCTCGACTACTTTCTAAGTCACATAGTGAGTTCTTTTGGGAATCCTATGAAACAGACTAAGACAAGACCCTTAATGATCTTATCTATTTGCTAAGATCAACTTCCTAAGACGCTATGGACATTGACAATGATGACATTGGATATCCAGTAAAGCTCTCTCTTCCCAATGGAAAGGGATCGGCCATAGTCAACTCGGTTGACCCAATGGTAAAGAGAGAGGCGAAGTCTGAGATAGTCACATTATCAAGGGTCCATAGGTAACTATTGCCAAAGGAAGGGGCATTGGTTACGAAGCTGCCAAATTTACCTAAGGATGCTAAAGTCAATAAGTTTGGCTCTACTTCAGGTAAAGTCCATTGTCTAACTCTATTAAGTACATGCTGATTCTGATCGCGAAGATGGATTTCAATCGCATGGTTCGGTGATCAGAATTTTGGGCTATTACTTAAGAGTAATGATATTTATATTGCTTAGGAATAGATAACAACAAGGTTTTCATATGGATTGTAAGGATAAGTTTTTCCGCAAAGTTTTGAAATAAAAGAAAAAGGTTTTGATTTTATTTATTTTAAGTATTCTTACAATGGCATTTGTGAAAAGTTGTTGCTTATAAGATTCCATTGATAGCAATATTGGAAAAATGGATTTGATTCTTTCGGTTGTGGTAGTGTCTAATATTACCAAATAAGGAAAGATTCTCATCACCCAAGGTTCAATTGGACCGAAACTTGGAATCATGCAAGTTGTATAGTATGATGAATGAGAACTTTCAGCTTGGAAAATTAAGACTAATTCCTTATGTGAATAAGGAAAGGACTAAGGGATCGAGTACACATTCTTGTGCACTGGTCAAGTCCACCACAAAAGATCAAGAAGACTATTCGTCATGATTTACTTAAGTTCAGTAAATATGGTTATACTTATAAGTTTAAGTATAAGTCTGTAGCATTCGAGAAGTTTCAATGTGAGACAGAACGAATAAGAAGAATCAAAGTATGGCAGAAAGATAAAAGTTTCTCAAATCTGAAAAGATGGGAGAGTACTTTAGTATCATGTTTATGATCATCTTAATGATTAAGATACCATATCACAATTGGTCCTCTAAAGTCATCTTAGTGCATTCTTATGACTAAGAAGAGGAGTCATGAATTGTTGAAATGGTTAAATCAAAAAGATGAGTCATACTTCGTTCCAAAACAATTCTTAGAGTCATACTCCAAGATTGTAACTTGAGTGACATATCTTAAAGAGGGTTTGTTAACACTAGTCAAATGTAAGAGTAAAAGGTTATCTACTCTTGTACATTTGAAATTGGTAAGTTGTGATGTTTTGGATAAAACAGAGACCAACTTAGGCCAATTGTGTAAAGTGTTAGTCTTGATAAAGAATCCGCACTATCTCTTGAATATTTGACAAGGGAGTCTTATATGTCAAGAGGACAGTGGGAGTCTTAAAGCTCTTGAAAGTTTCAAGACTTAATCAAGAATAAAACCTAAAGTCCTTCACTAGCACACGACTTGAGGTTTATAACCTATCGTGTTGAAATTTTTGTGCCTATTCAAGTTGGCTTTGCATAGGAGTTCTGAGAGTTCTCAATTGGTTGCACAACTACTTGGAAGCAATGGCAGGCACCTGAGCTGCCAAATGGCAAGAATTTAAGATTGCACAAGTTTAATCAATATGAGTTTGGATTTGTCACTAACCTTGTCTTCTGATTATGGTTTTGACAAATTCACATGGATAAGAACACATACACTATTAAATCTAAGTGTCATAAGGTTTCTCTCCGATTCATGAAAATGATGGTGAGGAAACACTTTCACTAAGTATATTTGCATTCTCAAAGTCGTTAGTGGAGCGTGTGTGGTTTACCGGCACACTAACATGGACTTGTGAGAAGTGGCAAATGTCTAAACAATTGAGACTATGATTACGACATCCCTTTTCGTAGTTCTAAAATTGTTTAGACACACATGTGAGCTATCTAAGAGAGGTGTATGATTTTGATAAAGTTTTATCAAAACAATCTAGTATCAGAAATCTGAACTTTGGTAAGAAAGTCAGCTGATTTCTGAGTACATGTCAAAGCTAGTGGGAGCATAAGTGTTATGCTAATAATCATCATGTTAGTGGGAGCATGATAATTATGACAAAGGTTGCAAGTTAGCAATGTTAATTATAGAAAACAAAAGTTTCAATTCGTGAGGTTGCAGGGGTTGAAAAAGTTGTTTTGCTATAATTAAGGGAGAGGAAATTATACTTCATTTCAATTCTAAAAGCTTAGATTGAGATTTTAATCGTATTTAATCAAGGATATATATATGAATTTCATGTTGGAATGGCTCAACATAAGGAAATTCTATATATGGGTCCAGTATTTGCGTTCTAAAATTCGATTATGATTACGGCATCCCTTTTCATAATCTGAATTTTGAGAACTTGGCAAATTGAAATGGAAATATTATAGCAAAAGACTGGTTTAGTCTTTATGTGAGACATCATGAATCGTGTCCCATATGCTTCGGATATAGGATCGATTACTTGTGCTATATTCATCCTTTCTAAAATTTTCCAAATGCCTGGGGCATTATGAAGGGAAAAGGTCTAGAATTGGATATGACTAAAATGATTAAGCAATTGTCGAGGACAATCTAAGGTTTACCAAAGATTGGTTGCTCAAGGACAGTTGGAAGTATAATGTTAATTCTGGAAGGACCATATTGACATAATCTGTAGGGAGGCAACTCTTGTTCAGAAGTGATAGTCAAAATGGAATATGGAAATGTTTCAAAGTTAGAAATTATTCAATCTGTGTAAGATTAGGAAACTTAATGAAAGAAGGATGTTTCCAAGGAGCTGATCTCCTTTGGAATGCTCTGTAATGATTGTTGTCAAGTCTTTCTGACTCTGTGCATAATCATTAAGAGGATCAATGCATATAAGTTTAGAATCTAACAGATTTCAGTAAATGGCATGAATTTGGAATTCTTGCATTTGCAGTAAGGATTTGGGACTGTGAAAAGAGGATCATTGGAGTGATGTTCAATTGATCTATTTTACAAAGTAAAGATCATAGACAAACATAGTATGCATACTTGGTGTATGGCATGACTAGTGTTTAGAAAACATAGTGTACATGCTTGGAGCATGGGACAACTATTGTTTTAAATTCAAGTATAAAGTTGATAAAACCGAAACAATGAATAATGAGTAATCAGTATGGTGATAAATAAAAGTGTTTATTTATATTCATAGGGTTTGATACCATATTTGATTCATTTATTCTTGTGTTTCACTTTGCATGTTTTGACTTCCAGAATAACTAAGTCGCTCTTCCTGAATGATTAAGTTATTCAAACCATCCACAGTCGGTCATATGTTGGAAGTAGATATGAATCAAGACTGTCATGGGTTGGTTTGTAGAGGTCCAAGTTGGTGGACAAAGTGGTGCTACAACACTCATGAGTGCTCATAAGTTCTGAGTATTGGATTCAACCCGCGCTCATTTGAATCACTTCATGGATTTTATCACGAGTGATCATGAGACGATAATATCTTATATTCTTCAAACCTAGAGATATGAGTTGTTACTATGAGTTGGTTATACATTGATTGCACGAAAATGCATTGGTAACATGATGTTATAAAATGTGCCTTTGTGTATGATTCAACAAGTAGTAGAACAAGCCATATGAGTCGAAGTTTATCCATTCCATTTACCTTCGGGATAAAAGCGATATCTGTGGGCCCCTCGATGATTTAAAGATGATACATGTGAGTGCTTGGCCAAGCCAGGACTGATTTGATTTGTTCAATCAGTCAGTCATCATGAATCGGAAATCGGGAAACAACAAATGGACAGAGAGAATGATTGATAATCCATGTCTCAGTCCATATGATATCTAGAATGGAGGAATATATGATCCCTTATCTAATGGACAAGTCATTGACAAAGGTCAGAGTTCATCGACAAGGTCAGAGTTCGACAGAAGCTTTTGAGAGCTACGATTGCTGATCGGTTCCTGAAGTCATACGTAATAATAGTTTTAGACTTATCCAAGTGGGAGACTGTTGGATTAATGTCTAAGTCCATAACTATAATTGGTAAGACTTGACCCGACCCGGCATGGTCCATTTGGGTTGCATGGCATCATGCATTCGGATAGACTATAATGAGAGAAATAACACTTAAGGTTGGTTAATATATTATAAGTTCTAATATATTAATAAGGTTATTTAATTAGTATTGATCAAGAATTAATTTGGAATTAATTAAGTGATCAAAAGGAGACTAATTAAATATATGGGTTGATTGTGTAAATCATTCATTCTTATATATGTGGGCTTGTGATCCAAGATTTCTTATGTTGGACTAAGTCCATGGGGTGACCCATGGATACTCCATGGAGGTTAAAATCCATGGAGCATAAGGAATGGGTAAAGTTATGAGTTACATGGTGTAACCCTAATAGCCACCATATAAAAGAATCCCATGGCTCAAGAAATTGTGCACTAATGTGTGAGTGTGAGGGCTAGACGATTTCAAGGAGTGTTCAAGTTTCTCTCAAGTTATTCCAAGTGTATTTGGTGTTGTGTGAACCATTTGAGGTGTCACACTTGGGACACTAGGCACTCAAGCTTCATGAAGACATTCTACATCAAAGAGGTATGTATTCTATCTTGTTATATTTATTATTTTGTATGCTAGATTAGGATAATACCTTGGATGTTCATAATTGTATGTATAATAGAGAAAACATAGATCCAAGGTATTTAGGGTTGCATGTACACTTAGGAGTGTTAGAATGCTCATAACCCAACAAATACGCCCACAGAAATCCGTCATTTCTTGGGTCTCGCTGGCTACTATCGCAGATTTATCCAGAATTTCTCCAGAATTGCCAAACCCTTAACCACTCTGACTCAGAAAGGCGTACCCTTTTGTTGGAGTGAGAAGCAAGACATTGTGTTCCAAACGTTGAAGCGGGCCCTATGCAGCGCACCTATCTTGTCTCTGCCCGAAGGGACGGAGGACTTCGTTGTCTACTGTGATGCATCCAATCATGGCCTAGGCTGTGTGCTCATGCAACGGGGAAAAGTCATTGCTTATGCCTCAAGACAACTGGAAGCACACGAAGTCAACTACACAACGCACGACCTGGAATTGGGAGCAGTGGTCTTCGCATTGAAGATATGGAGACATTATCTCTACGGAACCAACTGCACTATCTTCACTGACCATAAAAGTTTGCAGCATATCTTCGACCAGAAGGAGCTGAACATGAGACAACGGCGATGGGTTGAGCTACTCAGCGATTACAAGTGCGAAATCCGCTACCATCCCGGCAAGGCCAATGTAGTGGCAGATGCCCTCAGCCAGAAGGAGTACTCAGGTCGTAGAGTGAAGGAACTGACCATGACTATACATTCCCATTTATCCGCGCAAATCAAGGAGGCTCAGTTAGAAGCCTTGAAACCAGAGAACATGTCGGGTGAAGCCCTGAGAGGAATGGAAAAGAACCTAGAGATCAAGGGAGACGAAGTCTATTATTTCATGGACCGGATCTGGACCCCAAAGTTCGATGGTTACAGAGAGGTTGTAATGAACGAAGCTCACAAGACTAGATACTCCGTTCACCCAGGTTCAGACAAGATGTACCTCGATCTCAAGAAACTATATTGGTGGCCGAACATGAAAGCATAGATCGCTACCTTCATGGGTAAGTGCCTGACTTGCGCCAAGGTGAAGGTCGAATATCAGAAACCCTCAGGTCTACTCCACCAGCCGGAGATACCTGAGTGGAAGTGGGAGAGAATTACTATGGACTTTATCACCAAATTACCCAGGTCTCCGAGTGGGCACGACGCCATTTGGGTAATTGTCGACCGTTTGACTAAATCCGCCCACTTCCTGCCAATCAAGGAAAACTTCAAAATGGAGAGACTCACGAGAGTCTAAATCCGAGAGATAGTTCGACTGCATGGTGTGCCTATGTCCATTATCTCCGATCGAGATAGCAGGTTCACTTTGAGGTTCTGGCAGTCACTACAGAAGGCCCTTGGAACTAAGCTGGATATGAGCACAGCTTACCATCCTTAGACAGATGGGCAGAGTGAGAGAACCATCCAAACCATGGAAGACATGTTGAGAGCATGTGTCATTGACTTCGGTGAGTCGTGGGACACCCATTTGCCCTTGGTCGAGTTTTCCTATAACAACAGTTACCACACAAGCATCAAGGATGCGCCTTTTGAAGCTCTCTATGGCCGCAAGTGCAGATCCCCTCTATGATGGGCTGAGGTGGGCGACACGCAGCTAGCCAAGGGACAAGTCCCTGACAGCACTCTCACTGGTCCAGAATGTTGGGTTTTGAGCATTCTAACACTCCTATGGTGTACATGTAACCCTATAAACCTTGGATCTATGTTTTCTTTATCATACATGCAAATATTAACTATTCTAAGGTTTCATCCTAACTAGCATATTATGAAGCACCTATACTACAAAGTTCTAGTTAGATGACATACCTTTTGATGTAGCTTGATGTCTTCAAGCTTTAAGAGCTTAGCCCCAATAGTGTGGAAACCTCAAATGGAATTACAAATCACCAAAACACCTTGGAAGAACTTGAGAGAATATGTATGCACACTAAAATCGGCCCACTCTTATTTTCACACACTTGTGCCAATTTTGTGAGCCAATGACCCCTTTATATATTATGGAGGATTAGGTTTACATCCATGTAAACCCTAATACCCATGACCTTTCATTTACATAGGATCCATGGGTTAAAAGCTCCATGGACCATCCATGAAAGCTTAGCCCAACCTAAATGAACTTGGCCCATTCCATATATATAAGAGTCCATATTTAATTAGTTCCTTTTGATCACTTAATTAATTCTAAATTAATTCTTGATCAATACTAATTAAATAATATGATTCCATATTAATATATTAGAACTTATAATATATTAATATAAATCATAAATATACTATTCTCAAAAGACTATCCATATAAATTGTGTCGGTGAAATGCAACCCAAATGGACCATGCCGGGTCGGGTCAAGTACATACCAAATATAGTTATAGACTTAGACATTAATCCAACAGTCTCCCACTTGGATAAGTCTAAAACTATTATTGAGTATGACTTCAAAACCTAACTGGCAATCGTAGCTCTTAAAGCCGGTGTCGAACTCTGACCTTGTCAATGACTTGTCCATTAGATAAGGGATCATATATTACTCCATTCTAGATATCATATGGACTGAGACATGGATTATAATCATTCTCTCTGTCCATTTGTTGTTTCACGATTTTCGATTTATGATGACTGACTGATTGAACAAATCAAATCAGTCCTGGCTTGGCCAAGCACTCACATGTGTCATCGCTAAATCATCGAGGGGCCCACAGATATCGCCTTTATCCCGAAGGTAAAAGGAATGGATAAACTTCGACTCATATGGCTTGTTCTACTACTTGTTGAATCATACACAAAGGCACGTTTTATAGCATCGAGTTACCAAATGCGTTTTCGTGCAATCAATGTATAACCAACTCATAGTAACAACTCATATCTCTAGGTTTGAAGAATATAAGATATTATCGTCTCATGATCACTCGTGATAAAATCCATGAAGTGATTCAAATGAGCGCGGGTTGAATCCAATACTCAGAACTTATGAGCACTCATGATTGTTGTAGCACCATTTTGTCCACCAACTTGGAACTCTACAAACCAACCCATGACAGTCTTGATTCATATCTACTTCCAACATATGACCGACTGTGGATGGTTTGAATAACTTAATCATTCAGGAAGAGCGACTTAGTTATTCTGGAAGTCAAAACATGCAAAGTGAAACACAAGAATAAATGAATCAAATATGGTATCAAACCCTATGAATATAAATAAACACTTTTATTTATCACCATACTGATTACTCATTATTCATTGTTTCGGTTTTATCAACTTTATACTTGAATTAAAAACACTAGTTGTCCCATGCTCTAAGCATGTACACTATGTTTTTCTTAAACAATAGCTTTGCCATACACCAAGTATGCACTCTATGTTTGTCTATGATCCTTACTTTGTGAAATAAACCAATTGAACATAATTTCAATGATTCTAATTTCACACTCCCAAATCCTTATCGAAAAATGTGAGAATTTCAAATTCCTATCATTTATCGAAATCTGTTTAGATTTTAAACTTATATGCACTGACCCTCCTGTAACGAATATGTACAAAGTCACAAAGACTTGTCAACAGTCATAAGGTATTCCAATGGAGATCAACTCCATGGAAACTAAGTCTCATATTCAAAGTACATTGCTTTGGACATGCTTCTTGCATTAAGTTTTCTAATCTTACACAGATAACTTCCAACTATGGAGACAACTCCATATTCTCATTTTGACTATCACTTCTGAATAAGAGATGCCTCTTTTCAGAATATGTCAATATGGTCCTTCCAAAATTAGCACTATACTTCCAACTGTCCCTGAGCAACCAATCTTTAGTAAACCTCAGATTGTCCTCGACAATTGCTTAATCATTTTAGTCATATCCAATTCTAGACCTTTTCCCTTCTTAATGCCTCTGGGCATTTGGAAAAATTTAGAAATGACAAATATTATAGCACATGCAATCGATCCTGTACCCAAAGCAAATGGTACACGATTCATGATGTCTCACATAAAGACATGATTCTAGACCAGTCTTTTGCTACAATATTTTATTTGCCATGTTTTCAAAATTTGACTATGAAGAGGGATGCCGTAATCATAATCGAATTTTGAGAATGCAATATATAGAATTTCCTTAAGTTGAACCAATCCAACATGAAATTCATATATATATTCTTGACTAAAGATGATTAAGGTCTCAATCTAAGCCTTTAGAACTGAAATGAAGTATATCCTCTCCCTTAATTATAGCAAAACAACTTTTTCAATCCCTGCAGCCTCACGAATTGAAACTTTTGTTTTCTATAATTAACATTGCTAACTTGCAACACTAACAATAATTATCATGCTCCCACTAACATGATGATTATTAGCATAACACTTATGCTCCCACTAGCTTTGACATGTACTCAGAAATCAGCTGGACTTCTAGAAATCAATACTTTATTGACTTTCTTACCAAAGTTCAGATTTCTTATACGAGATGCTTTGATAAAACTTTATCAAAATCATACACCTTTCCTTAGATAGCATGCATGTGTGTCTAAACAATTTCAGAACTATGAAAAGGGATGTCGTAATCATAGTCTCAATTGTTTAGACCTTTTGCCATCTGCTTCAAATCTACTTGGTGGAAGTGATTCCTCACCATCATTTTCATGAATCGGAGAGAAACCTTATGACCCTTAGATTTTATGGTGTATGTGTTCTTATCCATGTGAATCGTCAAAACCATAGTCACAAGACAAGGATAATGACAAATCCAAACTCATATGGACTGAACTTATGCAATCTTAACTTCTTGCCACCTGGCAGTACAGGGCCTGCCATTGCTTCCAAGTTGTTATGCAACCAATTGAGAACTTTCAGAACTCCTATGAAAAGCCAACTTTAACTGGAATGGGCACAGAATATGTCAACACGATATGTTATAAACCTCAAGTCATGTGCTAGTGAAGAACCTCAGGTTTTATTCTTGATTAGTTCTTGAAATTCTTTTTAGGATCTTTAAGACTCCCACTATCCTCTTGACATATAAGACTATCTTGCCAAATATTCAAGAGATAGTGCGGATTCTTTATCAAGACAAACACTTCACACAATTGGCCTTAGTTGGTCTTTGTTTTATCCAAAACATCACAACTTACCAATTTCAAATGTACAAGAGTAGGACACTTTTACTCTTACATTTGACAAGTGTTTTAAACCTTTCTTTAAGATATGTCACTCAAGTTACAATCTTGGAGTATGACTCTAAGAATTGTTTTGGAACGAAGTATGGCTCATCTTCCTGATCTAACCATTTCAACAATTCATGACTCCTCTTCTTAGTCATAAGAATGCACTAAGATGACCTTTAGAGGACTAATTGTGATATGATTTCTAAATCATTAAGATGATCACAAACATGATACTAAAGTACTCTCCCATCTTTTCAGATTTGAGAAACTTTTATCTTTCTGCCTAATTTGATTCTTCCCATTCGTTCTGCCATACATTGAGACTTTTCCAATGTTTCAGAATTATACTTAAACTTGTAAGTATAACCATATTTACTAAACTTTAGTAAATCAAATAGTCTTAACGAGCTTTGTGGTGGACATGACCAGTGCACAAGAATGTGTACTCGATCCCTTTAGTCCTTCACTTGACTCACACATCCATGTGAACAAGTAATTAGTCTTGATTTTCCAATGCTTGAAAGTTCTCATTCATCATACTATTCAACTTGCATGATTCCAATTTTCGGTCCAATTGAAACTTGGGTGATGAGGAACTTTCCTGATTTGGTAAATTTAGACACTACCACAAATGAAAGAATCAAATCCATTTTCCAATATTGCTGTAAGTGGAATCATATAAGCAATAATTTTCCACAAATGCCATTGTAAGGATACTTCAAATAAATAAAATTAAACAATTTTCTTTTATTTTAAAACTTTGCGGAAAAACTTATCCTTACAATCCACATGGAAAATTATTGTTATCTATTCCTTAGCAATATATCATAACTTCTTAAGCAACTGCTCAAAATTCTGATGCGATCAAAATCCACCTTCGCGATCAGAATCAGCATATACTTCCTTTAAGATTTCTCTCTATTCTTTGATTCTTAAAACATCAACATGTGACCCAGTCACATCATGTAATGAGGATCTCAGAATAGAACTTAACAGAGTTAGATAATGGGCTCTACCTGATGTAGAGTCAAACTTATTGACTTTAACATCCTTAGGTAAATTTGGCAGCTTTGCAATCAACGCCCCTTCCTTTGGAAAAATAAACATATCGACCCTTTGGTAATGGGACTATCTCAGACTTAGCCTTTCTCTTTACCAGTTGGTCAACCGGGTTGACTATGGTCAATCCCTTTCCATTGGGAAGAGAATGCTTTTTCTAGATTTCCAGTGTCACCATTGTCACTGTCCATAAAGTTTTTGGGAAGTTGATCTTCTAATCAAATTTGCTTTACTATCGTTCAAAATCATTGCTGATTCAGCAGCACCAAGCAAATAGATATGATCATTAAGGTTCATGTCATATTCTGTTTCATAGTAGTCCCAAAGGACCTCACTATGTGACTTAGAAAGTGATTGAACATCCAACTTTCTCAAGACTTTGACACCCAACTCTCCCGGCTTGTCAATATGTGACTTCATCTCTAAGATGTGATCACACATAGACCTTGCTTGCCATTAGGGCTTGAGTGACCTTGAACTTGTGGGTTAGGGAGAATAATTGGAGGAGGTGGAGGAAGAGAAGTATGACTTCCATGAGCCAAACTCGGGAAGTCATATTCATTAGGAAAGCTTGGTTTGGGAAGATCATTGTTGTCTAAACCAAACATCAACAATGGGAGAAATTCACGTAAAGTTGATTTAAGTCCTTAATATAACACCCAATATGATATATTAAGGCTAGGACCCAACAAACTATTTTATAACTTGGAAGAGGGATGCCGTAATCCAAGCTATAAAATATTTGAAGGTAGGTGAATGACGATTCACCAATTTCCACCAAGATAAACGAAATGTATTATTAGGTTTTAATTGGTTTTGAAACTCCTAGATTCTTTTAAGATTCATTGAAATTTTCAATGGCATGTTTCAATCTCGAGTGTGCCCTTCAGGTTTTGTGACTGGGATGCCGAGGATCACAAAACAAGGTGTGAAGTAACCATGCAAATATACTTGGTACCCTTAATATTTACCCCTCAATCGATGTGCCGGTTAACCACACACGCTCCAACGATACTATGTTAAACATTAAGTTACCCTTTGCCTACCTTGTTAAGTCCAGGTTAGTGTGCCGGTTAACCACACACGCTCCACTAACAGCTTAAACAAAGTGCAAAGTGTAATTTCATGGATTAGCACCTTATTCACATTTTCCTAAGTAACTAAGATTGGGAATTTATAAAAAGTTTAGTTACTTAGTATTTATCATTAATACTTTTAATGAAGGGAGAATTATAGTCCTTGTCCTGCCTGTTCGGCTAACGACCCTCCACCAGTCAAGGAAGCGGTGGGTGAGAGTGGACACCCATTAAACTGCCATTTTATAGGCAGTAACCTTATACCCCCCTTATAGACTGTCTTCGTGAATGAGGCCTACTAATGGTAAGATGACTTGCTCTTATACATATAATATATTAAACTTTTAATATTATAATAGTATAAGGGTGTATTTTAGACATTTAAAATACTTTGTGGTTTAATCTATTAATTAAACTATACTCTTAATTTAATTTAATTTAAACCATGTCATTATGGAATTATTAATTCTCTTTTAATTAAACACTTTAATTATCTATTAATAAAGTCCATAAGAGTTAATTGAATTATTCAATAAAAACATCATAATTCCAATTATTAAATTCAAAATTAAAACCATTTAATTAATTGTTTAAGTTATGAACCCAAGAGTTTTAGAATTCAATTCTTTTTTTTTTCTATCATAAAAACTTTTTCCAAATTCCAAAACTTGACGCAAGTTTTGTAACTCTTGAAAAGTTTTGGATTCCATAACTTATGGAGTTAAATACTTGTTTTATGATGAAACTTTTCATGTTCCATAACTTAAGAACAAGTTATGGAATTCTTTAAAACATTAAGACCAAGTTTTGTAACTCCATAAAAAACTTTGAATCAATTTTTTTTAAAAACCTTTTCATATCCATAACTTATGGAGGTTTCAAAAAACTCTTTAGATCAAACTTTTAAAACTAATAAAATAATCATATCATTTTATCTTTTACTAAATTTGACCTAATTCAACTCATATAACAAATGATTCAAATTTTACAAATAATTAGTTTTTCACAAAAACAAGTAATTATCTTAAAATTTGACAAACGTTATGTTTTTTTTCCTTTTTTTTCCAACTTTGAAAATAAAACATTTGCATCAATATAACAGAAAACAACCAGGCTCTGATACCACTGTTGGGTTTTGAGCATTCTAACACTCCTATGGTGTACATGCAACCCTATAAACCTTGGATCTATGTTTTCTCTATTATACATGCAAATATTAACTATTCCAAGGTTTCATCCTACCTAGCATATTATGAAGCACCTATACTACAAAGTTATAGTTAGATGACATACCTTTTGATGTAGCTTGATGTCTTCAAGCTTTAAGAGCTTAGCCCCAATAGTGTGGAAGCCTCAAATAGAATCACAAATCACCAAAACACCTTGGAAGAACTTGAGAAAATATGTATGCACACTAAAATCGGCCCACTCTTATTTTCACACACTTGTGCAAATTTTGTGAGCCAAGGACCCCTTTATATATTATGTAGGATTAGGGTTACATCCATGTAAACCCTAATACCCATGACCTTTCATTTACATAGGATCCATGGGTTAAAAGCTCCATGGACCATCCATGAAAGCTTAGCCCAACCTAAATGAACTTGGCCCATTCCATATATATAAGAGTCCATATTTAATTAGTTCTTTTTTATCACTTAATTAATTCTAAATTAATTCTTGATCAATACTAATTAAATAATATGATTCCATATTAGTATATTAGAACTTATAATATATTAATATAAATCATAAATATACTATTCTCAAAAGACTATCCATATAAATTGTGTCGGTGAAGTGCAACCGAAATGGACCATGTCGGGTCGGGTAGAGTACATACCAAATATAGTTATGGACTTAGACATTAATCCAACACAGAAATCATTCGCGAAACCACAGAAAAGATCGTACAAATCCGAGAACGACTGAAAGCCTCACGAGATAGAAAAAAGAGCTACGCCGATAAACGACGAAAACCCTTGGAATTCCAGGTAGGAGACCGGGTTCTGTTGAAGGTCTCGCCCTAGAAAGGCATGATACGCTTCGCAAAGCGTGGAAAGCTAAATCCAAGATACATAGGACCCTTCGAGATCCTCGCTAGGATCGGTCATGTAGCCTACAAACTCTGTTTACCTCAAGAGCTTAGTAACGTACATCCCGTCTTCCACGTATCGAGCCTTAAAAAGTGCTTATCCGACGAGACTCTTACTATTCCTCTCGACGAGATTGAGATCAACAAGAATCTGAACTTCGTGGAAGAACCAGTCGAAATCATGGATAGAGAGATCAAGCGAACGAAACAAAGTTGCAACCCGATAGTGAAGGTTCACTGGAATGCCAATCGGGGACCTGAATTCACTTGGGAGCGCGAAGACCAGATGAAACAGAAATATCCGCATCTCTTTTCTAATCCATGATTTGTATTCTATGTTTAAATTTCGGGACGAAATTCCCTCTAACGGGGGGATAATGTGACAACCCGAAACTTTTATTCTGTACACTTGGTCAACTTTATCAACATTGAACTTGATTCCGTTACCTTTTAACGTCGTTTAAGGGTTAGTTTAAGTGCTTTAAGCTTGAGTACAGCCATGAATGAGATTAGAAATGAGTCAACGAGTCGTATAGAGACAAAACCGGGCCATACACCTTCTTGATAGGTGTGTACGGCCGCACACATGGGTGTGCGGCCGCACACCCACCCCCCAGCCGCACACTCACCCTGATATATATAAGGTGACCCCCTTCACTCATTCATTTCATTTGGCTGCACTTTACTTTCTCTCTCTACTTTCTCTCTCTAAAAACTTCATCCAAGAACACTCTAAAGGCCTCAAAAACATGAACTACTTCATCATTCAGCTTGTTATATTGGTAAGACACCTGAATCTAAGCCTAAAACTCATAGTGTTCTTCGTGTTCTTCAACCTTTGAAGGTGTACAGCCGTACACCTTCATAAGGTGGCCGTACACACCTTAAAGCTCTCCAAAGTGAAGAGTTTGGCCTTCATTCACTAGTAGGACTTGGTATTAGCACTAGAACACCAAAAAATCGATATTTCGGGCACAAATGAGGAGTGTACGGTCGCACACTCCTGTGTACGGCCGCACACGCCCTCTGTATGGCCGCATACTCCTGTGTGCAACCGCACACACAGCCTGGTCGCACACCCTTGCCACACACACACTCTTTTGGCCGTACACCTCCCTTGTTTGATCATATAGGGTCCCGACAAGCATTTCCAAGTCTTTAGGGTGGTTTCCCGTCATGTGGGGTCATGAAACACCCTAATTCTAACACATATATGCGTTATCACATGTTAATAGGATCCACTTACGTATGAAACATCGGTTGACACTCAGCATTCGTAACCGATCATACACCCAGATCCTACGTCAAACGGTGAGTTCATACCCCTACGCCTTTTTCCGAGTATTTCATGTTTTCAAGGGGAGAATACAAGCAAAAGTACAAGAAAACTTGTGCTCAACTTATCTTATTTTGCATAAAATAATTATATGTTCAGCATGCTTTTAACACATAAAACCGTTTTACCAAACGATTAAGAAATCAACTCGTAGAAACAGTTTTCAAAACTAAAGCAAGGAACTTGTGAATCTTATCCTAAAATGTGATATTTGCAAACGATTCATACAAAACATAAACAGGATTTTCTATATTATTACTGTAAGTTTGTTATTTTAAGTTCGAGACACATCCTTGGTAACACTCCACCGGATTCGTGAGTGTAGGACTACCCCTTGTAACCAGAATCTCTTGTAGGGAGAGCATGACTATTGTGTATAGATCTATACGGGACTGACTATCCCGCACCTTGCTGCTAGCTACAGTGGGACCGTCAGGTCTACGGGTGACAAAGTCATAAAAGGATACTGGCCCCCGTTTCGTGCCATATCTAGTTTAATGTATGGTTATAAAACTCGCAACCTAGATAACAAAGATTTACTTTTGTAATAATGAAACAAGTGAACTAACCTCAAAGTAATAACTGTTTTGATTACTAGAGGGCACTAGTAATACCCTTAGGATCTAGTTCACTATCTATTTATTAGTTTTATTTATGTAATACGGCAAATACATCTCACAGAGAACAAACAGGGTTTTTCAGGGAAACTACATCCTACGATACAAGTATGGTAGATACTTGTACACCTCATTTCAGAACAGTTAACCAACTATCAACTTTTAAGGAAAACATAGGATTTTCCTGGGATAACTCAACTTTACATAAACAGGCTGTTAAACGAATAACAAATGGGTAATCAAACATCTTTCATAAGAAAATATAGGATTTTCTTGGGAAACATTTTTTCAAAGGATCAAAGAAACATTTCTTTCACCAGAACTAAATGCTTATGAACTCACCAGCTTTATGCTAATATTTTAAAACTGCTTGTATTCTCAGGGCAACATTAGACAGGTACTCTTGCCAACTTTTGGAGAAGACGGAGCATTTTGGAGTCACGTCTTTTACTTTTGTTATATGCTGATGTATACAAACCAAGTTTTTGAACAATGTAAATATTCATATTATAATGTAATGGTTGTGTTTACTTCGATTACTATGATACAACTGTTGTTGTACTACGCATGACGTCCTCCGCCCCGGAACGTTTCCGCCATCGGTTTCGGGGTGTGACAGCAGTCCTCAAAAGCCCTTGAAGTTTGCTAAGTGTGACCTCCTTCTTGTTCATATGATAGGTCATGCGGAACTGATCCTAACATGAAGGTAAGGAGTGTATAATAATATCTATAGCCAGATCCTCATCAAAGTTCACATTTAACTTCAGCAAACGGTCCTAAAACCTTTGCATTTTCTGCAAGTGGGCCGTGATGGGTTCATCATCCTTCGTCTTGGTTGTTATCATGGAAGAGATGATTTCATACCTCTCTTGACGAGTACTCTGATGATATCTTTCCATCAGGTCCTGGTGCATCTCAAAAGGGTAGAAGTCCTCATAGGACTTTTGGAGTTCAGCTGTCATGTGGCCAACATGATATAAGACACCTTAGTGGCATCCTTCTCATGAGTCCTAAAGTCAACGATCTCCTCAGAAGTAGCAGAAGACTCATCGATTTCCTTAAGCTCTTTGTCTAGGACATATTCCTTGTCCTCAGAGCGAGTGATCATCCTGATGTTCCTAATCCAGTCATTGAAATTAGTGCCATCAAAGATGACTCTCCCACACAAGTTCATGAGAGAGAAGGAGCTACTAGGTTTTGAGCCAGAAGCAGTGTTAGAAGACATCTGAAAAGAAAGAAAGACAAAGTTTAGATTAGAAAAGAGTCCTTAATATAACACCCAAATGAAATATTAAGGCTAGGACCCAACACAATATTTTACAATTTGGAAGAGGGATGTCGTAATCCAACTTGCAAAATATTTGAATGTAGGTAAATGACGATTTACCAATTTCCACCATGAAAAAAGAAATATATTATTAAGTTTTAATTGGATTGAAATTCCTAGATTCCTTTGAGATTCATTGAACTTTTCAATGGCATGTTTAAATCTCGATTATGCCCTTCAAGTTTGTGACTGGGATACTGAGGATCACAAACAAGGTGTGAATAACCATGCAAATTAGCTTGGTACTCTCGATGTCAATTATCACCTTAATCAATGTTTCAGTTAACCACACACGCTCCATTGACCTTATGATAAACATCAAGCTACCCTTTGCCACCCTTACTAGTCCATGTTAGTGTGTCGGTTAACCACACACGCTCCACTAACGACTCCGTTAGGTGCAAAGTGCAATTTCATGGATTAGCATCAATTTCACATTTTCCTAACATAACTAAGATTGGGAATTTAATAAAACATTTAGTTACTTTATAATTTTAATTATACTTTTAACGAGAATTAATGTCCTATCCTACCCGTTCGGCTAACGACCCTCCACCAGTCAAGGAAGCGGTGGGTGAGAGTGGACACCCATTAAACTTCCATTTTATATGCAGTAACCTTATACCCCCCCCCCCCCTTATAGACCGGCTTCGTGAATGAGGCCTACTAACGGTAAGACTGACTTGTCTTATATATATAATTATTAAACTTATAATATTATAATAGTATAAGGGTTGAATTTTAAACTTTTAAAATTCTAGGTTTTGGAATTAAAGTATTCATAAGTGTGACTTTACAAATTCCAAAACTTGAGGGAAAGTTTTGACACTATTCAAAACTTTTCATTTTCTTAACTTATGAGTTTAATGACTTTTAAAGAAAAAACTTTTGGTTTTTCATAACTTGAGGCCAAGTTATGGAGTCCATTAAAACCATTAAGATCATTAATTTAATTAACACAATAATCAAAAATTCATACATGATTTAGTTAAACTCATAAACACAAGATAATTCATATCATCAATCTTCAAGAAATTAGCATAATCATATAAACTAATACAAATATTGAAATTATGACAATTATCTTTTAATTAGACAAGCATGATCATTACCTTATGAAAAAACAGATTTCATGGTTCAAAAAACAGTTTGGGGTAATGATCATAATCCAATTTCTGGCCAAAACTCGAAAATCTGCACACTGGACCACCAACTCGGCGAGTACATGAATTGGACTCGTCGAGTTGGTCCATTTATGAGTGGACTCGGCGAGTCACCCAGTGGACTCGGTGAGTTCACCTGACAGAATGCAGAAATTTGGTTTTTCCACCTTTGAAAATCAATAAAACATCAAGTATAATAGAAAACAATCCTAGGCTCTGATACCACTGATAGGTTTTGAGCATCCTAACAACCTTAAGGTACACATACAACCCTAAATGCTTTGGATATATGTTTTCTCTAGTTATACATGCAATTTGATTTTCCAAAACATTACCCTAACTAGCATACAAAAGATGGGTACTTGTATAACAAAACTAGTTAGATGACATACCTTTTCTTGTAGCTTGATTCCTTGGACCTTTAAGAGCCTAGCACCCCAAATTTGATGCCTCAAATGCTTCACACAACACCACCAACAATTGAGGACTTGAGAGAGAATGTCTTGCAGCAAATTCGGCTATAGCTCTTCCAAAGACTACTTAGGTGCCGATTTTAGGAGCTTAGGGTATTCTTATATAGTGTGGCAAAACTAAGGTTATACCATGTAAACCCTAATGTGCATGACCTTCCATATTCCTTAGGCTCCATGAGTTTAAACCTCCATGGGTTGTCACATTGGTTTAGCCCAACCTAAATAATTATGGATCATTGGCCCACATTATAAGAATCAATGATTTACACAATCAATCCCCATATATTTAATTAGTCTCTTTTGATCACTAAATTAATTCCAAATTAATTCTTGATCAATACTAATTAAATAATATTATTTCATATTAATATATTAGAACTTATAATATATTAATAAATCATAAATAACCTCTTCTCAAATGTCCATCCTTCAGATTGTTCTGGTGCCATGCAACCCAAATGGACCATGCTACTCTCGGGTCAAGTACATACCAATTATAGTTATGGACTTAGACACCTTATCCAACAGGTTATTGTTCTTATGATCTAATATGATCAAATTGATGTTCTAGTTGGATTATTGATCAATATTTAGTGAAAATAGTAGATGATAATATGGTAATTGTTGTGGATTGATTTTTTTAAAAATCAATTTGATTTTAGTGGGAAGGAATGTGAAGAAGATTTTCTTACTTAGATTAAATGAACTACAAGTTGACTTTGGAATTGGTTTGTATGAATCTTAATTGTGGCAATAGAAAGATAAAGCTTGATGCTGCCACATAGGCACTGCATTGGAACTGGGAAAATAGAAGTCAATAAGTTTCATAACTAATCGAAATGGTGAAATTTGATTAATTTGGACAAAGTGAAGAATCGATGTTTTTGAGATCGAATATATTTTATGGACTTTACATTTGAATTGATATATTGGAATTGGTTGACGATTATGTTTGATCTGTAAAGTTGAACTGAGAAATGGTGAAGTACTTTTACAGTTGAAGCCTTAAAGTCAAAATTGGGTGATTTGGTGTTGGTCAAAAGTGATGTTCCAGTTATTGATTCGAAATGGGTTGGAAATTGCAAAATTATCAAATTGATATATTGAGTAGTAGAGTTAGTGAGTATTTGTGTGTAATACTCCAAACCCAAATTCATATAACATTGGTTGATGTATGTATGGATTTTCTTGTTTGATAATAGTATACTTTCATGACATGCTTTTTCATTTGTCAATTTTAATTTTGTCCTTGAATGGACTTGCATTTAGTTTTGAGGATGATTAGTAGGATGAATCAATAAAAGAAATGGAATGTTCATTTCATTGGATTTGGAATGAAAAAAACCTATTTGTTTGTCTAATGGAACAAAACGGATCATTAATTTCCTAATATAGCAATGAACTTTTGTTTTCGTATTAAAACAACCTACTTTGAGTCATGGTTTGATGTTGGAAATGTTCTTTTTACTCAATGGTTCGTTACTACTGTTAAGGACTTAATTTACAACTTAAAAAGCCGTTTTTTTGGCTTTAATGGGTTAAGTTTTCATTTAACCCTTTAAAAATCAAAGTTGGGAAATGTTAGGATAATGCCCATTTGCCCCTGTCTTGTAAAAATTCTCGAAATATCTTAGAGAGTTAGAATTGGAATCCGTGAACTCCGAAAGTTCAGGTTTTGAGTCTAGTATGTTCCTGATTTTTTCCTTGACATAATTTTGGCTATAACTTGGGTGAAAATCCTCAGTTTCACTTACTGTTCCAGAATTAACTGCATTGATATGCAATTTTATAAAATTCACCATAAATCACAAAAATATAATTATATTGTGTAAAATATGTCGCTGGAAAGGTATTCAGCTGAACTTTATGGATATGGGTTTATATTATGGAATGAAGGGGTTCAGCCGGGGGGTATCATGTGTCACAAGTTTGAAAAAAAATCAACACGGACTGGTTGGTTGTATTAAAGTTAAACCTCGTGGTTGGACTGATGTACGTGAAAATGATCATCAAAAACATTTTTCTTTCAAAGAGGATGAAGAAATAGGAAATGAAATCATTATACAAACTACAGATACAAACGACTATGATGATCAGGACATGTCAAGTAAATTCCCTAAAATGTAATCATAATGTAAAATACTTTACAAAAAAAATTAATTCCTAACAAAATTCGTAACAAAAGTTGCAACGGATATTAGCTATGTATTCAAACTTCCACGAACTTTATTTTGGGTGCAAATTTCCATAACTAAATAGCTATGAATTTGAACTCCTTAGCAAATTTGCTATGAAATTTAATTTCATAACAAAGTTGCTAGCAACGTAGCTAGGCTTTTTTTCCATAGCAAAACAAGCAACGGAAATAAAATTACGTAGCACAATTTCATAGTTAAATAGCTATGAATGATACTTCCATAGCAAAACAACTATGGAATTTTATTACGTTGAAAAATTTCGTTGCAGATTAACCATAATATTTAATTTCGTATCAGAATTACAAGGGAAAGTATTTTCATAAAATAATTTATTGCAAATTTTCTACGAATGTTTTTTCCATAGAAATATCGGTAGCAATATACCAACGGATTTCGAGTCGGTAACAGTTTCCGTAGAAATTCTCATGTTTGCTATGGAAATTTAATTCTGTAGAAAATATGGTAGCAAATTAGCAATGGAACGACATTCCATAGCACGATCCGTTGCAGATTAACAACGAAAAGATGTTCCATAGCAACCTTCCATTGCTATTTCTACTTTTTCTTCTAGTGTTATTTCTCATCTTTTGCACATTGTATATTGGTGTTGCCTTGTGGGTCGATTCTTTTGAATAGCTGCACTTTTTCGTTTATATGTCAATCTGTTGTGACTGGTCAATATCGATCTAGTGGGTCGGCCCGGGTACACCACTACTCTAAGATGGATAAGTTAGATGTGGGTTGAAGCTATAAATAAGAATTGCATGGGTTCCTCGTTGTAAAAACATTACCTTATCAGTGCGTCTTCAAAAGGATTTTATAGGCATCTCCATATTCCTTGGTGCAAGGTTTTACCTGGTAGCTTGCATTATCGGGTAAAGACAGCTAGGTTGTTTGTAATGCTTTTTATTTTATTATTGCTAAGATCTGCACATATGCGTAACTCCTGAGATATGTATTATTTCTCATCTTTTGCTTATTGTATATTGGTGTTTCCTTGTGGATCGATTATTTTGAATAACAGCACTATTGTCGTTTATACTGCTATGATCGGGTTTGTATAGATCTAGGGGGCCGACCGAATACACCATTAAGCCCGCAGTCTGAAGGGTAAAAAATGGCGCTAAAATTTTTTTGCCATTCAAACTTGAAAATCTTTCTTGATAAGCAAAATCTCTCGCTTGTGATAATTGCAGGCTTCATTAACTGCTTCCGCCGTCAGTTAGCCATGTCGATTTATTTGATTGGATTACCTAATTAATGCTTTAACCAGTTTCTTCTTTTATATAATGGGTAATCACCATTTTAGAATATTTTATTTTCTATACTTTCCTTCTATTTCACGTCGCATTCTGGCATGGCTTGTGATCGGTCGTCTATTTTTTCTTAGGTCGACAACATTATGTTAGATTGGTATGTTCATGAAACCAGCTTTCTTTTGTGCATGGTGTTGCCCTTCCTTTTTCATCTTCGTGCATTCTTGACGCCCATGCTAGTAAGAGAGGGTTTTTGTTGGATAAGGTGTCTAAGTTCATAACTATATTTGGTATGTACTTGACCCGAGAGTAGCATGGTCCATTTGGGTTGCACTTCACAGAGACAATTTGAAGGATGGACTTTTGAGAAGAGGATAATTATGATTTATTAATATATTATAAGTTCTAATATATTAATATGAAATTGTATTATTTAATTAGTATTGATCAAGAGTTAATTTGGAATTAATTTTGTGATCAAAAGAGACTAATTAAATATTTAGGGATTGATTGTGTAAATCATTCATTCTTATAAAGTGGGCTAATGATCCATGATTCCTTATGTTGGGCTAAACCCATGTGGTGACCCATGGATACTCCATGGAGTTTAAAACCCATGGAGCATGAGGAATGTGGAAAGTCATGCACATTAGCGTTTGAATGGTGTAACCCTAATGTAGCCACACTATATAAGAAGCCCTTTGGTTCATGAAATAAGCACCTAGAGTTCTTGTAAGAGTGCTAGCCGATTTTGAGTGCATATTATCTCCTCTCAAGTTCTTCCAATTGTTGGTGGTGATTTTGTTGGGTTTTAGTATACTACAACATCCTATGGTGCACATACAACCCTAAATACCTTGGATCTATGTTTTCTCTATTAGACATGCAAATATGAAGTTTCCAAGATATTACCCTATACTAGCATACAAATATCATATACTTGGAAAATAAAATAGATAGAATACATACCTTTTTTTATGTAACTTGTCTTCATGAAGCTTGAGTGCCTAGTGCCCCAAGTATGACACCTCAAATGGTTCACACAACACCATGAACACTTGGAATAACCTTGAGAATAAGGATACTTTGGTTCTCTCTAGTGAAATCGGCCTTGCCCTTTTGTGTACACACACTAGTGCCCATTTCACCAACCAAGGACATCTTTATATAGTGTGGAGATTAGGGTTAAACCCTAATACCCATGACCTTTCATTTCATATGATCCATGGGTTAAACACTCCATGGACTATCCATGAAAGCTTAGCCCAACCTAAATGAACTTGGCCCATCACACACATATATCTTAGAGTCCATATTTAGTTAGTTCCTTTTGATCACTTAATTAATTATAAATTAATTCTTGATCAATACTAATTAAATAATATGATTATATATTAATATATTAGAACTTATAATATATTAATATAAATCACTAGTATCCTTTTTCCTCATCTTGTCTATCCAATTGTCCCGATGCCATGCAACCCAAATGGACCATGTCGGGTCGGGTCAAGTCTTACCAATTATAGTTATGGACTTAGACATTAATCCAACAGATTTGTGGTTCCATTTGAGGCATTCACATTATTGGGGCTAGGCTCTTAAAGCTTCAAGGTTTCAACTACACTAAAAGGTATGTCATCTAACTAGAATTTTGTAGTATAGTTACTCCATTGTATGCTACTTAGCATGATGCTTTGGAATTTTTGAAAGTTTGCTTTTATATTAGAGAAAACGTAGATCCAAAGCATCTAGGGTTGCATGTACACCATAGGAGTGTTAGAATGCTCAAAACCCTTTAGTGGTATCAGAGCCTAGGATTGTTTTCCAATATACTTGATGCTACTTGTTTTCAAAGCTTGAAAAAATCGATTTTCTGTTGTCTGAACAGTGAACTCGCCGAGTCCACTGACAGACTCGCCGAATCCACCCTAAAAACTGACCAACTCGCCGAGTCAGCTCATGCACTCGACGAGTTGGTGCTCCTAGATGCAGAATTTCGAGTTTTAAAGCTGGAATTGGACTAGGATCATTACCCTAAACTGTTTTTGAACAAATAAACATGTTTTTGATGTGGTAATGATTGTTCTTATCCAATTTCAAAGATAATTGTCAAAGCTTCAAATTTTATATTAGTTTATATGGTTCTTGAAAATTGTTGATGTGAATTATCCTTGCTTATGAGTCTTTGCTAGATTATAGATATTATTTGACATTTCTTGTTAGTTTAATTATTGATCTAAATGCCTTTTAATGGACTCGATAACTTGTCCTCAAGTTATGGAATTCCAAAAGTGTTTTCCTTAAAGGTCACTAAAACTCATAAGTTATAAAAATGAAAGGTTTTGAATAGTTTCAAAACTTGCCCTCACGTTTTGGAATTTGTAAAGTTACTTTAGAATACTTTAATTCCAAACCCTAGAATTTTAAAAGTTTAAAATTCAACCCTTATAATTTAAAGTATTATAAATTAATATATATATATATATATATATATATATATATATATATATATATATATATATATATACATATGTATAATATTAAGTCAGTCTTACCGTTAGTAGGCCTCATTCACGAAGCCGGTCTATAAGGGGGGTATAAGGTTACTGCCTATAAAATGGCAGTTTAATGGGTGTCCACTCTCACCCACCGCTTCCTTGACTGCTGGAGGTTCGTTTGCCAAACGAGTAGGACAAAGACTATAATTCTCATTAAAAGTATAATGATAATAATAAAGTAACTAAACCTTTTATAAATTCCCAATCTTAGTTACTTTAGGAAAATGTGAAATTGATGCTAATCCATTAAAATTACACTTTGCACCTTACCAAGTCGTTGATGGAGCGTGTGTGGTTAACCGACACATTAACTTGGACTAGTAAGGGTGGAAAAGGGTAACTTATTGTTTATCATAAGGTTAATGGAGCGTGTGTGGTTAACCGGCACATTGATTAAGGTGATAATTGACATTAAGAGTACCAAGTACATTTGCATGGTTATTCACACCTTGTTTGTGATCCTAGGTATCCCAGTCACAAACTTGAAGGGCATAATCGAGATTTAAACATGCCATTGAATTGTTTAATGAATCTCAAAGGATCTAGGAGTTTAAATCTAATTAAAACCTAACAACAATTTCATTTTTCATGGTGGAAATTGGTAAATCGTCATTTACCTACCTTCAAATATTTTGCAAGTTGGATTACGGCATCCCTCTTCCAATTTGTAAAACATTGTGTTGGGTCCTAGCCTTAATATTTCATTTGGGTGTTTTATAAAGGACTCTTTATCTAATCTAAACTTGTCTTTCTTTCTTTTTAGATGTCTTCCAACACTGCTTCTGGCTCAAACCCTACGGGCTCCTTCTCTCTCATGAACCTTTGTGGGAGAGTCATCTTTGATGGTTCCAACTTCAATGATTGGATTAGGAACATCAGTATGGTCACTCGCTATGAGGACAAGGAATATATCCTAGAAAAGGAGCTTATGGATATTGATGAGTCTTCTGCTACTCCTCAGGAGATTGTTGATTTTAGGGTACATGAGAAAGATGCCACCAAGGTAGCTTGTATCATGCTTGCCACCATGTCTCCTGAACTCCAAAAGTCCCATGAGGACTTCTACCCTACTGAGATGCACCAGGACCTGATGGAAAGATATCATCAGAGTGCTCATCAAGAGCGGTATGAAATCATCTGCTCCATGATTACAACAAAGATGAAGGATGGTGAACCCATCACGGGCCACTTGCAGAAAATGCAAAGGTTTGTGGACCGTCTGCTTAAATTGAATGTGAACTTTGATGAGGAGTTGGCTATAAATATCATTCTACACTCCTTACCTCCATGTTATGATCAGTTCTGTATGACTTATCATATGAACAAGGAGGAGGTCACACTGAGAAAGCTTCAGGGACTTTTAAGGACTGCCGAAAGTGGTCTCAAAGGTAAATCTGTTGTAACCACTCCTACTGCTAATGCCCATGTTCTGGCAATTGGGCAAGGTAAGGGGAAGAAGAGGAAGGCTCCTTCCAAGAGCCGCAAGGGAAAGTGTCTTGATGGATCCTCTTTAAGTGGAACCAAAGGAGGTTCTGCTACTCCCTCGGCCATCCCAAAAGAAGCAGAGTGTTTCTATTGCCATGAAAAAGGGCACTTGAAGTGAAGCTGCCCCAAATACTTGTAGGATGTTAAGGATGGGAAGGTTAAACCCACCCATGCAGGTATTTATACTATTCTATCTAAAAACTCATCACATTCTAACTCTTGGGTTCTTGACACAGGTTGTGGAATTCACATTTGTTCTGATGTGCAGTGCCTAAAAGGAAGTAAGGATGTGGAGCACGGGAAGATAAACTTGATCATGGGGAATAGGAAGGTTTCACCTATCACCAAGATTAGATTTTATTCTTTATTGCTGACTAGTGGGTTAGAATTAGATTTTAATAATAGTTGCTAATCGTCTGAAATGGCGAGAAATGTTATTTCCTTTCATGGTTTGTACAAACAAGGGTTTACTTTTTCATTTGATAATGGATGTGGTGCTATTAATGCTTATTATAATGGTGTTTTTTATTTTAAAGGATTACCTTGTAATGGTGTATATGAACCTATGATGGTTGTAGACAACTTAGGAAATAATGTGTTGCACATTGATTCTTCCAATGACTTGGATAAGGCATCCTTGTAGCATTGTCGTCTTGGACATGTCAGCAAGAAATGCATAGGCCAACTCCAAAAGGTTGGAGTTTTGGAGTCATTCGACTTAAGGTCGGATGACACTTGCGAATCTTGCTAACTTGGAAAAATGAGTAAGTCACCCTTTACTGGTTCTTGTGAAAGGGGTGAGGGTTTGTTGGATCTCATACACATCAATGTGTGTGGGCCCTTCAGAACCGCCACAAGGGATGCTAACCGCTTTTATGTGACTTTTACTGATGATTACAGCAGATATCGCTATATCTACTTAATCAAGCATAAGTCAGAAACATTTGAGAAATTCAAAGAGTTTAAGCAAGAAGTGGAGAATCAGCTGGGCAGGAAGATAAAGATGCTCCGATCCAATCGGGGTGGTGAGTATATTAGTATCGAATTCCTGGACTATCTTAAGGAGTGTGGAACTGTTTCACAGATGACGCCACCTAGGACACCATAGCTTAATGGCGTGGCTGAGAGGCGCAACCGAACCTTGTTAGACATAGTTCGTTCCATGATGACTCGAGCTTCGTTACCAATCTCCTTCTTGGGGTATGCCTTGAAGACTGCGGCCCATATCCTTAATCGAGTCCCAAATAAAAGGTTGCCAAAACACCTCACGAGATGTGGACAGGGAAGGCTCCCTCGTTAGCACACATCAAGGTTTGGGGTAGTGAGGCTTTCGTGAGGCGAGAGACCCACGACAAGCTCGAACCTCGGAGTGAGCGGTGTAGTTTCAGCGGCTACCCACAGATCCTTTGGTTATCTCTTCTACAGACCGAGTGACAATGTTGTCTTCGTTGCAAGAAGAGGATTTTTTCGTGAGAGAGAGCTCATAGTCCAAGGAGATAGTGGGAGGCAAATTGACCTTGAAGAACTTCAAGAGTCAAGCGGTGAAGGAACCTCAAACACTAGCGATCAACCTGAGGAGGAAACTCCTGTTGAGCCAATTGACGAGTCCTTACCTCTGAGGCGTTCCAATAGAGTTAGAAATACACCTGAGTTTTATGGTTTCCATATTACTACTGAAGGTGATACATTTATCAGTGATAGCACACTAGTAAATTTGGATGAACCTAACAACTACAAGGAAGCCATGGCAGGCCCCGAGTCTGCTAAATGGAAAGAGGCTATGGATAGCAAGATTCGGTCCATGTATGACAATCAAGTTTGGAACTTGGTTGACAATGTACCGGGTTGTAAGACAGTCGGGTGCAAATGGATCTTCATAAAGAAGACTGACATGGATGGGAAAATACACACATACAAGGCGCGACTGGTTGTGAAGGGCTTTACTCAAACTCCGGGAGTTAACTATGATGAGACCTTCTCACCAGTAGCGAAGATTAAGTCTATTAGGGTTATTCTAGCCATTGCTGCATTTCATGACTATGAAATATGGCAAATGGATGTGAAAACCGCTTTCCTTAATGGGAAATTGGCTGAGGATGTTTACATGAGTCAGACAGAGGGTTTTGTTGATGCTAACTACCCTAATAGAGTGTGTAAGCTCGAGAAATCCATTTATGAATTAAAACAAGCATCTCGCAGATGGAATCTTTGTTTCGATGAGAAAGTTAAAGAGTTTGGCTTTTCGAGAAGTGAGGATGAGTCCTGTGTATATGTCATAGCTAGTGGAAGTATAGTTAGCTTCTTCGTACTGTATGTGGATGACATACTACTCATAGGAAATGACATTCCAACCTTGCAGGAGGTGAAATCCTGGCTTAGGAAGCGTTTCGCTATGAAGGACCTTGGAGAAGCTTCCTATATCCTAGGGATAAGGATATTGAGAGACAGGAGTAAGAGACTAATCGGACCTAGTCAAAGTACCTACTTGGACAAAGTGTTGAATAGGTTCAACATGCATAATTCCAAGAAAGGTGACTTATCGATCCAAAGCAATGACAAACTGAGTAAAGCTCAGAGTCCGAGTACAGAGGTTGAGATACATGAGATGAGTCGATTACCATATGAATCTGTTGTTGGCTCGATCATGTATACTATGACTTGTACTCGCCCTGATGTGGACTTTGCTTTGATCATGGTCAACAGATATCAAGGGAATCCTGACAAGGCTCACAAGACTGCGGTGAAAAACATTCTCAAGTACCTGCGGAGGACTAAGGACTGGGTCCTTACCCTTGGTGGGAGTGATGACTTGAGAGTGGTGGGGTATAGTGACGCCAACTTTCAAACCGACAGAGATAATTTCCGCTCTCAGTCAGGCTGGGTGTTTACCCTAAATGGAGGAGCAATTACTTGTAAAAGTTCCAAGCAGGAGACTGTAGCTGATTCAACGTACGAATCAGAGTACATAGCAGCAAGCGAAGCGACGAAGGAGGAGATATGGATGAAGAACTTCATCGGAGACCTTGGAGGTGTACCAGCTATAAAGGAGCCTGTGGAGATTTTCTGTGACAGCGATAGTGCGGTTGCCTTAGCCAAGGAACCAAGGGATCATGGCAGTTCCAGACAAATCGACAGGAAATATCACTTCATAAGGCACAAGATAGAAGAAGGACTCCTCGTGGAAAAGAGGGTATCATCAGATGAGAACCCAGCAGATCCCCTCACGAAGGGACTGAGTAGGGTTAATCACTTACAGCATGCGAGGCACATCGGGCTGAAGGACGATATTAGTTTTATCGATTAGATAGCTTTCGAAACTTGTAATAGTTGAAATGTAATTGACATTTGATGCTTAAATAAAAGGTGTTTTTTATTTACTAGTATGGTAATGTCTTGTGTCAATCATTTACTATTGTTTCATTTTGCATGTTTTGACTACCAGAATAATTACATTATTCAAACTATCCACAGTCAATCATACGTTGGAAGTAGGTGTTGAATCAAGACTGTCATGAATTTGGCTTGTAGATTTGTCTTAATTGTATTAGACATAGCAATGGTTGCTGCAACATTCATGAGTGCTCATAAGGTCTGAGTATTGGATTCAACTCGCGCTCACTTGTATCACTTCATGGAATTTATCTCGAGTGATCGTGAGATGATAATATCATATAAGTCTTCAAACCTAGATATATGAGTTGTTGACTATGAGTTGGTTGTACATTGATAGTACGAAAACGCATCGGTAACTGGATGTTATAAAACGTGTTGTTGTGTATGATTCAATGAATAGTTAGTACAAGCATATACTGTCGAAGTTTATCTGTTCCTTTTGGTCCTTGGAGGATTAGAAGCGATATCTTCGGCCCCTCGATGATTTTGTTTTGACTTATGTGTCGGGCCCGGTCAGAACTAAATTGATGTGTTCGATTAAGCTCTATGTCAAACGAATCAGAAATCGGGAAACAAACTGCTGGACAATAAGATTGACTGTGTTCCATGTGTTTGTCCGGGTGATATCTTGAGAACAGAGGATTCTATGATCACTTATCTAAAATGGTACGTCTAAGTTCGACAAAGGCATTTAAGAACCACGATTGCTAGTCGGATCCTGAAGTCATACTTACAACTATAATTATTAGACTTATCCAAGTGGGAGACTGTTGGATAAGGTGTCTAAGTCCATAACTATATTTGGTATGTAATTGATCCGAGAGTAGCATGGTCCATTTGGGTTGCACTTCATCGGGACAATTTGAAGTATGGACTTTTGAGAAGAGGATAATTATGATTTATTAATATATTATAAGTTCTAATATATTAATATGAAATCATATTATTTAATTAGTATTGATCAAGAATTAATCTGGAATTAAGTTTGTGATCAAAAGAGACTAATTAAATATTTAGGGATTGATTTTGTAAATCATTCAATCTTATAAAGTGGGCTAATGATCCATGATTCCTTATGTTGGGCTAAACCCATGTGGTGACCCATGGATACTTCATGGAGGTTAAAACCCATGGAGCATGAGGAATGTGGAAAGTCATGCACATTAGGGTTTGCATGGTGTAACCCTAATGTATCCACACTATATAAGAAGCCCTTTGGTTCATGAAATTAGCACCTAGAGTTCTTGTAAGAGTGCAAGCCGATTTTGAGTGCATATTATCTCCTCTCAAGTTCTTCCAATTGTTGGTGGTGATTTGTGGTTCCACTTGAGGCATTCACATTATTGGTGCTAGGCTCTTAAAGCTTCAAGGTTTCAACTACAGTAAAAGGTATGTCATCTAACTATAATTTTGTAGTATAGTTACTCCATTGTAAGCTAGTTAGGATGATGCTTTCGAATTTTTGAAAGTTTGCATGTATATTAGAGAAAACATAGATCCAAAGCATCTAGGGTTGCATGTACACCATAGGAGTGTTAGAATGCTCAAAACCCTTCAGTTTTACCTTAGGCATCTCGTGTGTAGGTTAAGGCTTCCTCTTATATCATTCTTCTTATAGGTATTATGTTTTTATCGAATCCATCAGATTCATCTTTGCCTTAACGTTGTTTCTAAGCTTATTACCTTTGAAGCTTTTTGAGTATCCTCTCGCATTACTCTATTTGTGTTACTATTTTGATATTTTTATTGTTTGAAAAAGTATGGGGATTGGTATTCTTTCAGTATTTGTCATTTCCCTCTTTCTTATGATCTTCCTGGTACCAATGGTGGATGAAAAAGAATGTTTTGCTAGGTAGATTCAAGCAACATTTTTCTCCGTAATGTCATTAGTCCTTTTCCTAATTTGGACGACGAAGTTCCGTTGCATGTGGACTTATGTAGATATCTTCCTTTATTCTCCTGTTACTACACAAAGAGGTTCTTTTTCCCTTAGCTGGTGCTGGATTTCTATCATATGAGCCCGATTTGGAAAGCTCAAAATCAGGTACCAGTGTTATCAATCAATCTCCCAGCTTAGTAATAAATGCTTTATATTTCCTGATTTGGTATTGTATCTTCCCTTCTTTATTCCTAGTTTCACATGTAACAAATTTTGTTCTCTTGCTTTCTTTTTTATGCATTTAATGTTACAGGTAAGAGTAAATACACTTTTAATTTGTCCGCCTATATCTCCGATGAGATATCTCCTCGAGATATCGTGTTGGAAAATGTGATTTCCGACAAAGGGTCAGATTTGGTAGTTTGTGCAGCCGGGTAACCTCTACGGCTAGCTGGTTTCGGGTAAGATGTGTTTTCGATTGCACAACTTGTAGGCACTTTTCCTATTTCCTCGGTCGATACCCCTTTGTTTGTTCCTTTGTCTTCGGATCTTGATGTTGTTCCCTTATCAGTTCCTAGTATTGGGGTGAGCATTTGGACCTGATCAGACCGAACCGGAACAGACCGGCTCTTGGACCGGACCGGTTTCGGAGAATATTGTGGACCGTGCACCAGACCGGATGAGACTTACCGGGTCCAGGTCCGAGTTTTCCGGTTCTTGCACCCGTTTGGACCAGTACAACTTTATATGCATACGGTACAACTTGTTAAAATGCGTTTTGGGATTGATACAACTCGTTAAAACGAATATGTTGTTGGGTTTGATACGTTACAACTTGTTAAAATGAATACTTTTTCGGGTTTGATACAGTACAACTCGTAAAAATGAATACGTTTTCTTTTCTTGTGCCCTTTGAACCAGTCAAACTTTGATTATTTATACTTTATACCATTTGTTTGAAGGATTGTAACTCATTTATATAACACCAAAAGAAACAAAATTATAGTCTAAATTCATCTAGAAACTCTAAATTACACGTTGAAAAAAAAGCGCATGTCAATCCGACTTAAAACGAATGAGATATATGCTTGTTTAAAGAATTTCACAGAATACAAAAGTTTAAATTTCTTGCTAAAAAGTTGAAATATTTCAGCTTTGATATCTCATCTTTGAAGGATTGTAACTTAATGAATATAACACCAAAATCAACAAATTATAGTCTAAAATCATCTACAAACTCTAAATTACATGTTGGAAAAAACCGCATGTCAATCTGACTTAAAACGAATGAGATATGCTTATTTAAAGAATTTCACAGAATACAAAAGTTTAAATTTCTTGCTAAAAAGCTGAAATATTTCAACTTTGATATCTCGTCTTTGAAGCATTGTAACTCATCGAATATAATACCAAATGTAACACACTAAATCAGGTATGACCTTGTAACCCTTGAAGTATTTCTATTATATCATAAAAGACCCTTAAGTACGCTGGGCGTACTTATGAGTACGCTTAGCGTACTTGGCAAGGAGGATCGCGGAGAGGCAGGACGTACGCTGGGCGTACGTGCCAGGATGCTCAAAGCCTAAAATCCGGACTTGAGACCTATATAAACACCCTTAAATCTTTTGAGCCACACCCTTAACAACCTCCTTCACCGTCAAACGCCTCTGAAAACCCTAATATCATTTGTGAGTGCATTTTGAGCTTCAATAGTTCATTTTTTGTCCTTTTAGTGTTCATCCAAGAAGAAGAAGTTGTCAAGGAAGCTTGGAGTGTCATTTAGCTTCAAGAATCTGCATATTGTCGACCTTGAGGAGCTTCTGGAGGTATAAAGCTTGCACATTTCCACTTAAATCACTACATCTACCTAGGGTTTTCTAATTTTGTCCCTTTGGTTGGTTTTGGACCTCCTCTTGTGAGCTAAGCAACTCCAAAGGATGGAAATGACAGATGTGAAGTCCCTTAGTCTTTTTTCAACATAAAAATGGAGTCTTGGTGGGCATTTTGACCTAATGCATGGGTTAAGAGCTTTAAAAAGGTCTTAATGAGGGTGTTGGGAGCATATGGGACATGAAAAGGCATAAAGTTGCCAACTTTATGCATTAGGTCGTCTTAATAGGCTTAGATCTGACTTCTGGACGTAAAAGAATCGAGTATTAAACACTTAATGGAAAAAGTGCTTAATCTGTTAGTACGCTGGGCGGAACCCAGTGTACGCTGCGCGTAAGCCCTAGAACCCCAGTACGCTGCGCGTACCAGGATGGTACGCTAAGCGTACGCATCACAGTTGGGCTTCGATCTGTTTTGGGCTTTTGGACTGTTGGGCCTCAATTGGTTTTTGGACTTGGTTGCATTCTTAGTATAGTGGCCCATTTTATCTGTTTGGGCCATTGGTGTTATGATTGGGTCTTATTGGGCCAAGAAGGCCATTAATGATTTTTGGACATGGACTTTGGGCCCATTAGCAAAGAAAGGATATTTGGGCCTTCATGGAGGGACTTGGGGTTTGGGTTTTCCCTTTGATTGTGATGTCCTAACATGGGTTAATATTATTATTCAACACGGGAGGTTACCGGCTGTTAGGAGAGCAGCTTTCACATTCAGCAGACAGAGGTGAGTCTTCTCACCATACCCACGGGTCTAAGGCACCAAGTTCGGCCCATTATATGATTATGGTTTATGTGTTAGTCATTTTTGTGATTTGATATGCTATGTGATTGTGTGTTATTGCATGAAAGACCCCGGGGGGGAGCCCGTGGTATTGGATGTAAGACCATGTGGGGTATCCCATGGCATTCCTAGGTGAAGACCATGTGGGGTAGCCCATGACATGAAGGTGTAAGACCCTGGGGGGAGCCCATGGCATCCTTATAGGTTTATGTATGCATGGTTTATGTGTTATATGTAGCTTTTATAGCTAACAGGATGTGTGATATGTGTATTGTGTGTGGTATTTTGTGGGAAACTCACTAAGCATTTAGCTTACAGGTTGTGGATTTGTTTCAGGTACTTCAAATCCCAAGGACAAAGGCAAGGCGTGATGGCGCGGCGTACACTCTCTCCCAGGCGTTTTGTGGACACTCTGATATTTGGAATAAAAGTTGTAATTGACATATGTTTGAAAACAATTACGTTTGGATTTCTTAAATCATGGAAATGTATTTGACTATTCAAAAATGAAAATTTTCTTTGAAAAAAAAAATCGGTCGTTACACCAAAAACAACAAAATTATAGTCTAAAATAATCTACAAACTCTAAATTACATTTTAGAAAAAACCTCATGGTAATCCGACTTAAACCGAATGAGATATGTTTGTTTAAAGAATTTCACAGAATACAAAATTTTAAATTTCTTGCTGAAAACCTTAAATATTTCAGCTTTGATATTTCATCTTTCAAGGATTGTAAATCATCAAATAAAACACCAAAAACAACAAAATTATAGTGTAATATCATCTACAAACTCTAAATTATACGTTGGAAAAAACCGCATGTGAATCCAACTTAAAACGAATGAGATATGTTTGTTTAAAGAATTTTAAAAAATACATTTTTTTTTAAAATAAGCCGGTCCAAAACCGGTTTTTACCCGGAACAGGCCAGAACGGATTTGTAAAAAAACCGGACCGGTTTTGCTGAAATCCTAGAAACGAGAACCGGCCCCGGGGTCCAAAAAAACGGTCTGGTTCACTGGTCCGGTCCGGTCCACAAGTCCAAATGCTCACCCCTACCCACTACTTCACTTAAGCGTAAATTTTTATCAGCACCTCACCAATTTGAAGATTATCTTCGTGAGGTGACGATGCCACCTGTTTCCTTGGCCCATTCTTTGCCTGATCGTCAGCTTCTCACTGTTGTTGATGGTAAATGTAACAACCCGTTATTTTCAAATTAGTAAAATTCAAACTTGTTAACTAAAAAGTCAAACACGTCAAGTATTATGTCAAATAATGTTATTATTTATTTAGATATTTTATGTATTCGATATTGAGAATTTAATCTCAAAATGGATGGACCGAAATCACCACTTAGTGATTTCATGCAAGGACCGAGAACTACTCCACCGAAAACCTTCGCAATTCTCACTTTCCTCGAACCGAAAACGGGTTCTCGGCCGCAAACACTTCCGACCGCAATCCTCTTGACCGCAATCCCTTTCTCGGCCAAAATCAGCTACTTTATGACCGAAGACTCCTTTCCTCGGGATGAGTTCTAGGCCGAAAACGCATAATATCTAGATATTATTCTTTAAACCGCCTCATATATTAATTCATATAAAAGATACATTTCAAAAATATCTTCTCATACAACATTCACAGTAAACAAAATCCTTCATGTTTTCTCTCAAATTATCAACCTTCTTTTGCTTTCACTTCAAGTTCTACACTAACATCTTCATACCACTCCTAAGTTTTGGTAAGTTTTATTCATAAAACTTGTATTATATAACACATATATTACTTGTATCATCTTAATCACACATGATTACGTGTTTAAAATCATTAGGATACGGCTATCGTCACGTGTTCTAAATCGAAGTTCACCGTATCTATTTCGTTATAAAAACCGTTATCACACATAAGGTGAGTTCATACCCCTACGTTTTCACAATTTTTAAATTGTTTTAAAGGGGGAATACAAGTAAAATACAAGAAATCTTGTGTTTAAAAATATAAATTTATTATTATGTTTTATTACCGTTAATAAGAAATAAAACGTGAAATTTACTAAATACGAAAAATATCGTTACTATGGAATTTACAAATGATTTACAAAACATGTTAAGGCGCAACGGTTTTCACTCTGACACGGAAACAAACTTATAAAACTATAATAAGTATAGTTTATGGAACAAAGATACTATTTTACAAATTTCAGACTACAACACGGAAAACAAACTTATAAACTATAATAGGTATAGTTTATGGAACAAAGGAACTATTTTACAAAGTACATGTTAACGTATAAACAAAAAGGGTTTTCAGTTATTACTCGTAAACACGTTGAAGCAATTTGTGAGACGTTTTCGTGTACTTATCTAAGTACGGGTAAAAGTCATGCCTTATAACCAGAATCTCTTATAGAGGAGAGCGAGATATTTGTGTATAGATCTATTTACGACTGACAATCCCACATCCCGACTGTTAGCCAGGCCGGCAGGCCTGGGGTGACAAATATCGTTAACATTCTGACGCCTGAAAAGTGTCGCGATCAGGCCAACTGGGTTAGTATGGTTATAAGAACTCACAAGGAGAAAACAACAACATATTTACGAATAATATATTTTCAAATAATTTTATTTGAATATTAACTTTACATTCGGATTTCAGAGCAAACACAACTTCAGCTAGTTTTATTTATGAATAAAACTAGGTATCAATAAATTAAGTATGCCCATTATACTTATACTTTTCGGTCTTGGAATGTTTAAGACTACAAACCGGTTTTTATGGAAAAATACAGGATTTTCTAGGATAAACATCATTATTTTACAAATAAACTGTTTACAATTTGACTTTCTAAAAACAAATACGATTACTCACCGAAAACAATGCTTTACAATAAAGCGAATGGAACTAGGAACATTTTTACAAAAGATTCAGTACTTATTTACAAACTAGTTTAACATAAAGGACCCTTAATTGTTAATTCTATGATTCTTTAGCGTATACATCAGAGTTATATATAAATAATATCCGATAGGCAGTGGAATGTGTGATTTCCGCCTTTCTTCCTGTTCCTTGTTTGGTTGTGAGCTTAGGGCAGAATCTCCCAATCGACTGTCCGTTCGATCTTAATTATATATAATTTGTATACACTAAATAATCATAGGAGGTAACAGATCGAGTCATACCAAATACATGAGTCAGAACCTCGAATCACAGGTTATAAACATAAGAAACTTATACTTTTTGGTCTCAAAGTACTAAGACTAGCATTTATTTACTAAGAAAATATTGGATTTTCTGGAAGAACACATTAACGTTTTAAATAACAAAGAACATATATTTTCCAACAAAATACGTATGAACTCACCAACTTTAATGTTGACAATTTTTTCCAAACCACTTGTATTCTCAGGAAAGTTAGTAAACAGGCACCCTCTCAGGCGTTACTAAGACGGAGTATAGAAGCATTACGTCTCATCTTTTGCTATAGTTTTAATGTTAAACAAGTAATGAACACAATGTAAATACTATGTTATTAATACAATGATTGTTGTTACATTGATTACTAATATACAATTGTTGTGATACTGTACATGACGTCCTCCACCCCAAACGTTTCCGCCGTTCCGGTTTGGGGTTGTGACAGTAAAAAGATTTATATCATTATTTTTTCTTTTCCTTCTAATGTCTTTGTTTCTTAGTTTCCATTCCATGTTGTAGGGACTGGATCTTCTTGTTTTATGATATAAGAGGAATTGGTTGAAGCTTGTCTCTCTATTAATCATGCTGAGGACATTATTTTCGCTGTAAATGGCAAGAAATTTAAGTTGTTCGATGGATTGTTGATTTTTCGCGATCACTATCTTTCTGCCGAAGTCAATTTGCGAGTTGATGAAGGTATGAAATTGGATGGTGAGGAAATGTTATTCAAAGCCAGGAAAACTGCATGTTGGGTTATTCGACCGGTGTCGTGTGGCTTCAGAAAGGATAGTTCCATTGGAAAGACAACGGTCGCTCTTGGAAGCTGATTATGAGGCGTGTCTTCAGGAGAACCAGGTTCTTCGGGCTCAGCTTGTTGCTAGATCTTTGTAAACCTTACATCATGGGTTGGTTATGCTCCTCCTTTTTGTGTAACTGAAAGCGTCTGAACTGTGGTTGCTTGCAACCGTAACCAATTTGTTTTTCTTTTTCCTGTTCTTTGCCACCCTATTTTTTTGTGTACTTGATAACTACGATGATCCTTTTGATGTTCTATCCATATAGCTCATATTTTCCTTGCTAGTCTCGCGTGCTTGACT
Organism: Lactuca virosa; assembly: GCF_052849685.1. Taxonomy (NCBI): domain Eukaryota; kingdom Viridiplantae; phylum Streptophyta; class Magnoliopsida; order Asterales; family Asteraceae; genus Lactuca; species Lactuca virosa. The sequence continues at coordinate 275,223,346 of NC_136426.1, forward strand.
GCACTTGGAATCGTGTTGATATCCACTCAGACGGTTTTTGAGGTTCTTATTGTTAAGTATATTGGGGTCGTACTTTATTGGGATATTGTTTTACTTCTTATACGCAATGTATGTTCTTGCGTGATTGGGTGGGACTGTGTCTACTAGGTTGTCCTTTTTATTGTGCATGTTATATTGCATTTGAATATGCTATGGTATGAATTAGATCAAGACTTGTAAAAATTCAACAAATCGAACAATTTGTTAGTTTGTTCACGGAGTGCCTCATGGGCATTGACGAACAAAATTTATTCATTTTCACCATTTACTGCTTCACGCCTCACCTTAAGAAAAACAGTGTGAAACTGCACTGCAACTGCGTTTATATGTCTCCATTTGGAGAATAGTTGATCTCTACTTCGACGTCAACCAGCTTCGCGGTGGTATCTTTCGCTGACTCTACTCCAGAAAATAAATGCATCGACGTTGATGTTGATTGGCTTTTTAGTTACATCGATCCATGAACGAGCCAATATGATTTCTTCATCCGTCCAAACATGAGCCATTTTTTTAGAGATGAAATTTTGAATAAGACGGAAAATAAAATGGTTAGAAGAGTTGAATGAAGAAGGTTTGAATGTAATGAAAAATAAAAGATGATGTTAGTATTTATAGTAGGGGAAAATGACTTGTAAGGGTAAAGAATTATTAGAATTGTAGAAAAAATACCATTGAACTTTTTTGGTACACATATCGCCAACCAACTATGATGTTTGTACACGTATGACCATTAAACTTTACATTTGTTCAAAAAATATCATTATGTTACCGGTAATAGTAGGTCACCAACCGTGTGGACGCTGACATGGATTTTATTGTTTATTATGTACATATTATACCATTAAACTTTTTTTTGTACACATAATACCAATAAACTTTTCTTTGTACACATTTTACCATTAAATTTTTTTGTATATATTTTACCATTAATCTTTTATAATTTATTCAAAAAAAAATATCATTTCAAAAAATACATATTATTACATAAAAATTGATTTTCCATCACCTATTGTTACTCCCAGATTTTGTAAGGTTTGGGGCAGAGGGTTCGCCTTTGACCATGGTTCAATCGTTTTGATGGTTCGATCATCGGTAGTTCTTGACTGCTCCTTCGCAAGACAAGAAGTACACTGGTCACCTCAAGTACAACTCATACACTTACCTTCCCAATGGCCAACTGTTAAGCTTTCTCCCCAAGAAATAAGGTACATCCGATTACACTATATATATATATATATATATATATATATATATATATATATATATATATATATATATATATATATATATATATATATATATATATATATCAAGACACATCTAAAGCTAAGTTCTACTTCTTTCTCTACATACATACAATCGGGTTCCGTCCACTCGAAGGACCCGACCCCCATTTTGCATCAATACTAACTTCATTGTCGGAGGCTGCTCTCGGGACGCAAGTCCGGAGGCAACTCTAATGGTCCTCGTTTATGAATGTAACAAGAAACAAATCGGGGCTCGCTAGCAGCATCGAAGCACACATCCGAGTTCTCAATTTGATCAGCCTCGTGACTATTTTTCGGGATACATCAATATGTATTTTTTGAAATGATTTTTTTTAATAAATTATATAAGATTAATGGTAAAATGTGTACAAAAAATTTTAATGGTATAATGTGTATATAATAAACAGTAAAATCCACATCAGCAGCCATATGGCTGATGACCTACTATTAGCGGTAACGTAATTGTATTTTTTGAACAAATGTGAAAATGGTCATAAGTGTACAAACGTTATAGTTAGTTGGCAATATGTGTACAAAAAAAAGTTCAATGATATTTTTTGTACATTTTTGATACTTCGTTACCATTATAAGTCATTTTCCCTAAGAACATGGCAAGCTAAGTTCATTCATTCAGAACTGGCAAGCACCCGGAAGCACTAGACCAATAAGCTAGATCTCCCTATGGGGCATTGCACGTTTAGCCAGACCGCTCCGCTCGTGCTTCTCCTTGCGTCTTGCACTAGAACAGGGAAATCGCTACTAAAGCACTTTCTCTCATGAATTGAAAGAGTTCTATCTGGGTCAAAATGCTACGGCTTACTTATACTCTTGCAAGCAAGGCAAGAAGCGATTCTCTTAGCCGACTTTGGGGATCGATCACCACAAGAAGGAGCTACACATGAAGAATGGCAAGACATAGAAAGAAGGGGTTCTGTACGAATGCCCTGTTGAGGAAGAGAAGGGGTTTGAGAAGAAGGTCTTCTTAAAAAGGTTAAAATTTGAAATTTGAAAAGACATGGTTATATTTTAAAAAATGTACTATTTGTTTTTTAAATTAGCGTATGTGTTTACAGTGGTAAAAAAACAAAGCCTCAACGTCTCTCTCTCTCTCATCGGTATCGAAGTGCCGAATTCACCCACCGAGTTTGGCATGTCGAGTCCATTTCACCTCCGCCGAGCCTTTGTGGAGACAAATCCACGTAGCTTAACGGTATTTTTTGATCACTAAAAAATTCAATAACAAATAGTGTAAAAATATGATTAAACATGTTCTAAATCATTATTCATTTATTTTAAAGCTATTGGCGGTCATTTTACACTAAAACAACTTCTATTTCACAAATAGTTTGCTGATCTTAAAATAAATGAAATAAAAGTGTTTTTATTTGTTTTTCGACAACCAGATGTCCAAAAATATTACTATTTGTTTCAAAGTACAATGAAACTATGGAAGTGGGTCAAGATTGAAAAGTGCCGGGTGTGTGGTAATGACGTGAGGAGAGTGATATAGCAAATCCACCCTCACCCAAATTCAACCAATTGCATTACACCTTTCTACTCCCCTTTCATTCATTTCTTATCTCCATTATCTTAGCCAATCCCATTCTTTACTCAAACTACATCTACACCCCCTAACTTCTTATACAATCACAAATGGTGAAATTATAAAAAGCAAATATATTTCACCCTTTTTTTATCTAGTTAAATGATTAATCCTTTTAATTATCATACATATATTATCAATATGTAATTTTCAAATACAAACGGTTGTGCTAATAGTATTTGTACAATTTTAATGACAATTAACAAAAGTTATGGTTTCATCACTAAGATAACAATAGTGAGTCCAAAAAACATAGATCAATATATTATATATTGTAATTTTTTTTGTTGCTATTATATATAATTCCCATATTATAAGAATATTTCCTCTTAAAAGAAGATATTTAAATAAACTAGTTAGAAGGACTGAATAGTATTATCTTCATATCTTAGGGGTGTAATTGAAAATCATTGTCATCATTCCTAGTTCTTATTCTACTTGTAACGACCTCCTTTCTTCCCTTTGATGTCATAAACCCCCCTTTTTACTCTCTCTCTCTCTCTCTCTCTCTCCGATGGCCACCAATTCTCTTCAATCTTTGAACTACCGCCACCACACTCCGCCAATTGGCCGGCGGCAGTCACTAGAATGTCCACCGCTTCTATCATTTAATATCAAATCAAACAATACTAATAATCCTACACTCTCTATTTCATCCGCCGTAAAAACCTTCTCTATGTCGTCCACAACGTCCACTTCCTCCACCACCGCCGCCCAATCAACCTCCTTTGACCTCCTCAAAAGTCTCCTCGCCGCCAACGATTTCCGAGAAGCCGACAACGAAACCCGGCGTCTCCTCATCGCTCTCGCCGGCGAAGCAGCACAGAAACGCGGGTATGTTTTCTTCTCCGAAGTACAATTCATAGCAGAATCAGATCTGAAAACAATAGACGAACTATGGAGGAATCACAGCAACAATAAATTCGGGTACAGCGTCCAGAAACGATTGTGGGAGAAATCAAACAGAGATTTCACAACATTGTTTATAAAACTTGGGTGGATGAAGAAACTCGACACTGAAGTCTTACAATACAACTACAGAGCTTTCCCAGATGAATTCATTTGGGAATTGACTGAGGAAACACCAGAAGGCCATCTGCCATTGACGAATGCACTAAGAGGGACACAGTTGTTCAGCTACATTCTAACTCACCCTGCATTTGCAGAAGAAGAAAGCGCCATTGAAGAAGAAGAGGAGAAGAAGGAAGAAGAAAGAGATAAGGGAGGGTTGTCAAAACCACAGCCACTTGGCAAAGGAGTGTTCAAGCCTGATTATAGTTTTTAATGGAAAAAGTAAAATATGGTTTGTAATATTTGTCCAAATGCACGGACACTGACAAATATTTATATCAAAATATCTACCTTTGTGATTCTCTCTCGTATTATTTGTTTTTACAGCTTGTACATTTATTGAATTTATATTAAGGGGTTTATATAAATCTTTATGAAATTTTAGTTATAATTAGAATGTAATTATATAATGTTTTAATTTACTTTTTTTTACGCAAATGAAAAAAATAATAATACTAAAAGATGGTTACATAAGTATTTCAGTTGACTATATGTAGCTACGTACTATAGATAAATCAAAAGAAAAATCATCAACTTTTAGGTAATGTAACCGTTTTAAGCAGAGGTGAGCATTGAAAAGAGTACTTGTTTTTGGAATCAGAACCTTTTTGAAACTGTCGTTTCAAAAACCAGAATCGATGGCACTGTTTCTGGTTCCGGTTCCTAAAAATAGGAATGTAACATCCGTTTTCAGGTATTAATCTTTTGGCATTTAAATTATTTAAGTTGTGATTTTGACTGGCCACGAACATGATTTTGACTGGCCACGAACAGTGATGGGGACACATCGTTATGCGGTCACATTATTGAAGTGGCAGCATGGTTAAAGCTTAGCAACAGCGTAGTGAGCTTGATATACAAAACACTAAAAGCCTCGGGATTTGGGCATATTTAATGCACACTTCAGTATGGTTTCAACTCACTCATCAGCCTCCACTCCAAAGAACATTGTCCTCATAACCCTAGCCTCAATTTTGACATTGTGTGTATTTTGCGCTCTCTTTCCTGAAGATCCAAGAGGAAAAAGCTTAAAGCAAGGTGTTGGTGTGAGATTTATTGGTGTTCCAGCAAAGCAATCATCTTTTGTACCGAACATTAGATACTTTTTATAATCCATCAATGGACTTCTCAAGCCTATATATATTTCACAACTCATCTTGATTTACATATATGTGTGAACCTGTCCATGCTTGTCATCTTTTGAAGATCTACAAACACTCTATGGTTTTAACACCGAGTGTTGGATCAATTCAAATTTCTAACATAGACTGAATCTCATTTCTCATAGCTTCCTCCATTGTGGCTTATGGGGTCTTCCATAACTTCCGATAGCCAATAGACTCTGGTCGCAATCTATTAGTGACTCATTTCCCATTTGAAATGGAGTGAACGAGATCAATGATGTCTTCTATTAGATCTATATGGAAGAGGTAGAGGAACGTCATTTTACTTAATAGGTTTTAACCTCTATTTAAGTGTCAATGTTTTTCTTTAGGCTCTTTGTTAATTGATTCTTTAGTCTTATCAAGATCAATGTAACTCCTACTAGTTCGTTTAGATATCAACTCTCTCTTTTGGAAGACTGCCCTTAGAGCAGCAAATGATTTCTTCTTATAGGGATTCCAAAAACATAATTGAAAATCCACTAACCTATTTTAAAGATAGTTTGATAAGCTTTATTAGGTTTTACAAGACCAATGACTCTTGTAACACTCATTCATGGTACAATCCATGAACAATTTGTAAGCACAGTACGTGTGACAACCCGAAATTCCTATTTGTACAAACCCTTCAGTCAAGCGCTACAAATAATAGTCAAATACATTTCTGTTAATTTTTAGCCGGTTTAAAGTTCGTTTGGGTGTTTTTGTTTTAAATTCGTCAAACGAACAAATAAAAGGAAGTATCTTCTAGGAATAATGTGTAACAAATAAACATTTAACACCATAACAAGGTGTTTACGGCCAAACTTGGGGAGTTTGGGCCGTAAAATCCTCTTGGCCGTGAACTCATGCTAAAGGCATGAGTTTACTCTTCATTTCCTCACTTCTCACTTCCAAGCTCAAGAACACCCAACTTTCTCTCTCAAGTATCATAACATAGTTCTTCCAATCTTCCAAAAATATAAGTGTTTCTTCTCTTGATTTGTTGTTATAACACTTCATCCACACTTCTCTAGTAGTTATACATGATTTCATCCATGAAATCTTGTCTTTTTCATAGATCTTCAAGTGTTCTTCAAAACACCAAGAACACCAAGAACACACACTAGTGTTCTTGGACCTTAAACACTCTTACAAGCTTCCTATAAGTAAGTACACTCCTCCTAACTAGTTATTTACTTAGAACACTTGTTAAACCATGGAAAAACACCAAGAATCCCCAAGAACACATGGGTTTACGGCCAAGGCAAGCTCCTTGGACCGTAAACACCATAAGGTGGTGCATATGTGCCACCATTACCTTCTAGGGCTTGGATAATGGACTAGAACCTTGCATGCATGAGCTAAAGACCTTAAACCACGAAATGGTAGGAGTTACCATGGGTTTACGGCCGTAAACCCACTTGGACCGTAAACCCAAAACCGTAAACTCCATGGGAGTTGGTCCATGAACCGTAAACGCTAATAAGGGGGGCATATGAGCCCTAGTCCCTTCCTTAGCCTTGGATACTAGTCTAGATCACTTCCTTGAAGTGTTTAAGAACTTTTAGCACACAATGGTACTAACTACCATGAGTTTACGGCCGTATACTCATGGGGGAAATGACCCTAAACCGTAAACTCATATGGTGTTACCATATGGACAGTAAACTCCAATGTGATGCCATACTCTCTTTAGATACAACCCCTTGATACTCCTAGCACTTGAAGCAAAGTGTTATTCATGTTTTAGGGTGTCCTTACTTGATTAATTAGTTGTTAAATGACTAATTAGATACATATATGTGTCATTACATGTTAAATAGGATCCGTGTGTGTGTTCAAGTCTTCACTTGACACTTAGCATCCTATCCGGCACTTCCATCCAAACCACTCACTGCAGGTGAGTTCATACCCCTTAATAAACCTTTTAAATGATTTTAAATGCTTTTATGGGGGGGAATACAAGTTGAAATATTGTAGTTGTTGCTTTAATCACATGTGATTAATAACTAGAACAAACAGAAAGATTTACTACTACTTTCAAGTTACTATCAAATTTATGGTTTTCAAGTGTTTCAAAACCTTTTATTAAACTTTTAGATACTAAAAATATTTCCAAACTCTTTTATACTTACATTGTTTCCAAACTCATATCTACACTAATATATTTATATAAGTAAGACTTGAAGGACTTAGCTCACCTTATTTCCTGTTCCTTGTTTGGTTGTGGACTTAGGGCATCCTGTTATTTGTCCGAATGTCGTTGAACTCTTAGTTATATATCATATATATATATATATATATATATATATATATATATATATATATATATATATATATATATATATGTGTGTGTGTGTGTTGGAGATAAAAGCTTTCTCTTCAGTTCAATGCCTTTGTGTAACAAAGGCATACAAACCACATTACTATTTAACTATAATAGGTATAGTGAAGGGATTACTACTCGCTACTACTATTACAAAGATACATACAAGAGTCAGTACATTTACGAGTTGCTACATGAGTACTACAGTGAGAAACAATACATACTATACACTATACAAGAGAACATACGATACACTATAAAAGAACATACTATATACTAGTAAAGATAAAACATCACTACACTATGACATACTATACAACCTTTTGAATACTATAAACCGAATGTGACATACTACTTCTCGATACGACACTTCTTCGTAGTATCACTTTGTAACCAGAGTCTCCTGGAGGGAGAGCGGGCATTGTGTGTATAGATCTATACGGGACAGACACTCCCACATCCCGACTGCTAGCTACAGTCCCAGCCGAAAGGCCAAGGGGTGACAGAATGTTACCTCACTATATATGACCTGGAGGGTCATCAGTTATTCAGCTGTCAATCAGCATGGTTACATACGAGTTCACATTTAAACCTTTAATTAACCAATTAAGAATTAAAGGTAAAATGGACTTCCCGAGGTGTATTGTACATTTAATACTACTTGGAGTCTGCATTTTCATCACTATTAGTCAGCAGTGATACTGCTGGGGTGAAACATTAATTTCCCCTATTACATTTATTTTGTAAATCACCTTACATGAGTGAAGTCTAAAACTATATTTTCATACTGATAGTTTCACTGGAGAAAACTTTTACATTTACGAAAGAACAAACATACAAACAATCGGGTCTTGGTAGAAGACTACATTTTACTGGAAAATATAGGATTTTCTAGGGAGTATACTATTTACAAACATTTGAAATCAGTTACTACGTTACATTGTTACAAACATTTTTATACAAGCAATGACACTAAATACTTATGAACTCACCAGCTTTATGCTGATAAACTCTTTCAAAATAACTTGTATTCTCAGGTCATCAGTAGACAGGTACGATGAAGCTTTTGAGAAGATGGAGCACATACAAGACTCATCTTTTATTTTGATTATACTTTTGGTGTCTTACAAACTATACAGAACACGCTTGTATTACAATTATTATATTAATGCAATGGATGTTGTTGGTTGTCTTTACTATTATGCACTGTTATGATACTGTACATGACATCCTCCACCCCAGAACGTTTCTGCCGTTCTGGTTTTGGGGTGTGACAGTACGAATCATCAGTTACAAATCAAACAATGATTTTATTTCTATCTACCTATATTGCTTATGGCAATATTTTGTTTTGAGTTATGAAACTATTTCGCTATTCCATGAGATGATCATTAACCTTTTGATCAGGATTCTCAATATCCTATTAGATATGAGTTTCTTATCACTTTTCCCAGTTGAGTTTGAACTTCGTTTTGTTACCAATCTGAACGAACAATTAGCATGAACTAATTCCAATAGATAATAGCATTACGAAGTGATATGTTTATCATTTATCTTGATACTATGATATATGTATTAGTCAAAAGACTTGTGGTCTAATGACTTCCAAAATTCTGTCCAATTGAATGTTTAGTGATGCACTTCTAATTCAAATATTTAAAGACAATGATCTAAACATGTAGGATCAACATGCATCGTGGTTAATCTAAACGTGTGAGATCTTGGAATTTTGGTCTAAAACTGTAGACAGTCAGTTCACCGTGAACCTCTTTGTAATTTGACCTGTTGAGCTTTAATGCATATTTTGAAAAATAATTAGGGTCATTACAATGATAATAAGACATGAAATGGTATCTTACTTCCAATTGTGGAAAATCTCAAACAAATCAAACAACTCAAACTTCAACCCTAGTTAATACGTTTGAAAATTGAAAATTCATATTAAGCAGTTTTAAGCGAAGCAAATGCTCTAGTCTCATAATACATGTTGACCTATTTTCCAAACATATAAATAACGTCTAAAACGGAGGTCGTATGCAAAATATACGACCGTTATAAGAAACCAAACCCGTATAATACTGATTTTCTTAAAGCTGTTAAAACTGTTTATATCCGCTGAGGCACTTGCACACCTAAGATGGAAATTCTAAGAGCATTTTTGGACGTAGACTATGGTCTAATATTTAATTCCATACTCGAAATATTTTTTGTAAGAATAATTTCAAAATTCAAAAAATCAAACCTTTCGGGAAAATTAAACGCGGATCTTTAAACAAACCTCCAGAGTTCTACAACTCGAAAAATTAATCCGTTCCGCTTTTTGGAATCCTTGAACTCAAATCTACCGTACACCATTTCGAAAAAAATATTAGTTGTAGGGATTTTTACATGCAAAACTTGAAGCATTTTAAGGACTTTTTTTTTCTATATGTAACATCACCATGGCCCACCCTTGCTTGCATCCATAGAAAATCAGCTAAAGAATCCCCTTTTCTCCCCTTACCCATGTGACTAAGATCGTCCCTTACCACCTTGGAGGACACTACTCACCTTCTAGTACAAGTTTATGGTTAATTTGGAGTGTTTGACTTTCTAAGAAATCATGGCACACATGCTTGCATGAGACCTTGCTAAACACTATTAAAGGATGCTCTTGGCTCTCCATTTTGATCACACCAATTCATCAATCATTTTTTTTTCTGTCACACCCCCAACCGGCGACGGAAACACCGGGCGGTGTAACGTCATTTTTGTATCATAGATATATAACATACATTGAACAATACTAAAGAATTTTATAAACTACATACCTTAATTGATGATCGAAAGTTACATTATTATTGTTTCCTAGTATTTATTACATAGTATCCGACTATTGCATACGTCTTAACGAATATACATTCCATACGAACAGAAAGGATAATAGTAAAACTTCTCATGTTCGAGAAACATTCAGCTTATCAAGTTCTTGAAATCACATGCATTTTGAAAATACGTCAACATAAAGTTGGTGAGTTCACAATTTTTGACTCCATGTAAAATAGTACTTTTTCCGAGTTTAAAAAGTATAAAAACATAGTATAAAAGAGTCATCCTGACTCATATCTATCTCTAACATATAATATATATATATCCTAGGTATGTTAGTTTACTTATTAAATAAGTTATATACCTAAAATCTTCATATACTTAATTCTCCATATACTTAAATCAAGGAAGGTTACTACGTATAAATCTTATTTCAATTCTATATATGTATATACACTAGGTATAACTATTTACTTAGTGAATAAGTAAAATACCTATAAATTCCTTTTACCTAGAGTATAAGCGATTGGGAAACTTATACTTAACATTAATACTTGTATCTTGAAAAAATATAATATTTGTAATAATTTGCTACCATCAGTCCGTAACCGCTACTATGACATACAAGACCTCTGATAAAAAGATTCCACCAATGGTTCCACGAAGGATTTCCACCATTGATGCCATATGAAACATCCCAAAATTCAAAACCAAAAATTTCATTTTTAATTATTAAATAAAACCATAGTTATCAAAACATCCGTAAAAAACATAAGTCAAAGTATCCAAAACATCACAATCAGAGTATCCATATCAAAAACATCAAATTAACATCCCATGCTAAAACATCATAGTGTGTGCAATGCAGTCATCCCGAACTCTTCGCTTTGCTACTAGAAGTACCTGAAACTAAAACTGAAAACTCTAAGCACGAATCTTAGTGAGTCTCCCCAAACTACCACATGCCATACACATAATCACATAATCACATAAAAACATGTCGTGGGCCCCGCCACTTCATCGAGCCCCGCCCGACATCGGACAGTGTCCGGCATCTGGCCCCGCCCGGCATCGAGCAAAGCTCGGTATAATTATAAACATATCAACAATACACATAGAATAATCACATAACATAAACGTATAAACATTCCTCGGGCCCCGCCCGACATCAGACCGAAATCCAGAAAGCATACAAACATTCCTCGGGCATCGCCCGACATCGTACCGAAGTCCGGAACATACAAATACAGACACATGCAATAATCACGAAGACATCAAGCATACAAACATTCCTTGCACATCGCTCGACATGGGATCATAATCTGGAAAGCATATAAACATACATCGGGCACCGCCAGACATCAGACCTTAGTCCGGAATACATACAATTATAAATACGGACCGACATTGGTGCCTTCGACCCATTCAAACAGGAGGAAAACTCACCTCCGATGTCGGATGCTAGATGAAATGTCTCTTCCCCAGAATCAGCTCTACTCACTCCCTGAACCAAAACAGATCCTTAGATACCATTTCATACTCATGACCCTTTAGGGTGAACTATGGTCAAAGTCAAGTCTAGGTCGGAGTCCAAGTCAACGCTCCGAGTTGACTCAAGTCGTCGAGTTTTCCCTTCAACGCTCTGATTTCCCATGAATCATAAAATCGTGAAATCGCGATCCAACTCGTCAATTTTTCCTCCAACTCGTCGAGTTCTTCCATTTTAACAGAATCGATACACTTTGATTCAACTCATCGAGTTCCTCTATGAACTCGTCAAGTTCTTTAGTCTGTTAGCCCTTTTTAATGCATTAAGCCCTTATTCTTCGGATCTATACCCCATACTCCATATCTAAATTGGAAATGCCTCTAGAAGGGTAAAGTTTCCAACTTTACCCATTAATACCTTTCCTAAAGGGATTAAGCTCAAACCCTAACCCAAAAGGCCAAAGTCTTAATCCAAACACCGCCAAAACTACAAGATATACCATGAGGTCCTGGATCTGGACTTTAGGGACAAAAAGATCACGTAAAGTCCCAGCTTTCTCTACATGCATGACCATTAGAAGATCCAAAAGACCAAAATGATGGTCTAAAGGTTTCATGGGACTTCCATGGACATAAAGTTGGCACCTTTATGCAATGAAAACCCCTTAAGACCCTAGATCTGAAGTGTTCTCCACTTGGGATGTCTAAATCCCAAGAATCATATCATTTGGACCAAAAACAAGCAAGGAACTCCAAAATGGAGATCTAAATGACCACAAGACAAGGTTCAAGCTTTATACTAGCAAAATGTCATGGATGAGGCAAGGATTTTGGATCTATAAGCTCCTTTTGGTGTCCTCAAGCTTTTCCTTCTTCTAATGGCTTCAATACACACACTAAAACACTTGAAACGACTCACAAACACTCATAATAGAATTAGGGTTTCGAGATTAGGGTTTTGGACGGTGGAGGTTAGAAATGAGGCCAACACCTTGGGGTTAAGGTGTTTAAATAAGGTGCAAATACCGGAAATTAGGGTTTCACATCTGCCAGCCTACTCGTCGAGTTGAGGCCTCCTAACTCGTCGAGTAGGTCACTTAAAATGTGCAGCCCTTATGATCTCTACTCGACGAGTTTGGGGCTCCCAACTCGTCGAGTTGCTCTATAAAATAGAATAAATTTATATGTTAAATACATACCGGGAACCAGACGTTACACCATAAAAGATTATGCACGGGCTACCACGAAGGATTCCACCCACAAAAAAATAACACGTGCTTCATCGATGCCGGATCAATAATCAAATAAAAGGACAGTTCATCACTCGCTATATATTGGGTTGTAGCTAACAACAACGAGTGGGGTTGTTAACCCGTATAGTTTTATACACGACTTCCTGGCTCACACGGGATTAATGGTTACAGGTCAGAGGTTTTCCCAAAGATTACCAATCTAGTTGATGAATATAATAGCTCATGTAGACTTTGTCGTCCTCCTAAAGTTCTAATAAAAAAAATCATATTCGTGTCTAAAATCCTAACTTACTAGACTATGCTTTTAAATATTACTCCTAATTTCATAATACTCAGGCAGTATAACAACTATAACTTGAAGTAAAACCAGATTTTATCTTAACATAAAACCAACAATAGCAACATACTTAACAAGTATATATAGAGCTCCCGATTATAACTTCAGGGCTATATTAATAATTTACCAGGTTTTATCTTAACATAAAACCAATAATAACAACATACTTAACAATTAGTATACCTAACTCTCGAGTATAATTTCGGGGCTATATCACACATAATATATATATATATATATATATATATATATATATGTGTGTGTGTGTATATATATATATATATATATATATATATATATATATATATATAGAACTCCCGAGTATAACTCAGGGTCTACATTAGTATAATAACATGCTAATAAGTTTAAGATCATTGTATGTTTTCAATATATCAGATATATTCTAGGTATATATGATATAAAACAACTATATCCCGGTTAGTATAACTATCTATGTTGATACAAACATACTATCATATAAACATAATATTAACTTTTATATAATATATAGCATGCATTTTCCCCCGAAAACATTAAAAATTGGGGCCGTGAAACTCACCCTAATAGTGTGATTTTATAGAATCTAACTAGAAACGGTTAGCGGTTCGTGATCGTTGGGCTCGGAACGCGGAATGCCTTTAACAAACAAGAGAAAGGAAAGAACTTTAGGTGCAAGAGTGTTGGGGTCGATCTTGCTATGTATAGGCTGTTTTGGGCTCTCTCACGTCGTGAGAATACATGCTCACGTCGTTAGCCATGGTTGCATCACCTCTTAGACTTGCCATTTGCCTTTCTAGCTTCGGAAGATGTCCGTTTGACTTCTCACATCGTGAGAATACATGCTCACGTCGTGAGCCCTAAACTTATCACTACGTAGAGTTGTCATCTGCATTTTAGCCTTGAAAAGTGTCTGTTTGACTCCTCACGTCGTGAGCCCTGACTGTGACAACTGTCAATATTCAGGTTAGGACTCATTTAGAACCTTGTTATTTCCATGCGTGCACATAACTTGGCTTTAGATGCAACAAGTTGAGCTAGATCGCAACTTAATAGATCCCTCGGAACAAGTAGTGTAACTTAGCTTGTACTAAGCAGTGACATTGATATGAGAATACTCCAATTAGGTTGTAAAGTGCCAAAGTTCAATCTCAAAACTAAACACAAAACCATGTTCAATAGATCATGGCTCAAGGGTAAGTTAAATACCCTAATTTCTTACTCGGAACATATGACGTGCTTATATAGTTTGATAACTTATCAAAATCAATTTAATTAAATCATAATTTGATTTAATTACAAGTTGGAAATAATATTCAAATATCATAAACTGAATTATGAGCCAAAAGTATAATCGATGGATTATTTAATCCTACATTCATATGTTGTGAAGCTTTATTTCATTTACTTGAAATATAAAAAAATTGATTTTATAAAAATCAAATCATAATTTATCATTTTGATAACTTAATTCAAGATAATAAAAGTTTAAGAACTTATTTCCAAAAACAAAATACCAAAATAAAAACCAAAAAATAAACCCTTAGAAGATTGCTAAACTACCTAGAATTTTTAGAAAAACTAAAAACCATTTTATAAAAATTGTAAAGAGGCAATATTTTAAAATGTTACAACCATCAAGAAGCCTTATAAAGCCTTTATTCTCCCCAAAAATTTGGCCATACCAACCCCTCTACACTCCTCTCTCTCTCTCTCTCATTCATTATTGCTCCTTTATGAAAAATCTCGAGGTCAGATTTTGCATGTCAATGTGAGAGAGCAAAACCGATCTTATAGACATTTTCTGTGGGAGAGATTTTTCCATCTCGTTTTTCATAAGTTAAATCACATTATTGGAGTTTTGTGGACGATTTTAATGTAGTATATCCCCAAAGAGATGACGAGAGAGATCGCCTATCCAGAGAGGTAGAACCTCACTTTCTCTATTTCTTCTCTCTAAAATCAACCAACTTCTCTCTCATTCTCCAAGGAACCTCTCCCATCCCGAAACTCTCTTGAACATATGAAAAATAATCCATATTGTTCTCTATTTTTGGATTCTTGATGGCCTTGAGGAGTTCTTGCTTCACCAAAAATCGGAATCAAGGTGAGAAAGATAACATGTCCTTATGATTTTACAATTTTACTTCCTCTTGTTCATAGTCCTTCTTTACTTTTCGGATTCTATGACCTTCTATGGCTAGAAATCCTTGTTTTTCCTCTTAGTTTTTGTATATTCTCACCATAACACATTACATGTGTTTGAGATGGTGAAAATCCGAGATCAAACCCATGCTAAGAGTGAAAAGATGCATGTATGTTCATATTATTTCAAAAAACGAGTTTTACATCTTCTTCTTGATTTCTTTTGTGTTATTACATAACAAAAACCATTTAAACCATTTCTAGTACATCTTGGATGCTTATTAACTCCATGCATGTGCTAGAAATCGGATTTGTGGTGCAATCCTATTGTAAGATTCGGTGGTTCCAAGGAGTTCCCTATCACAAGAATGAAACACCCACTTTGGGGCCTTGGAATAACCCTAAATTTATGGCTTGGATGCATTAACCTAAAAGTTTATTGTTCTTCTATAAACTCTAGTTTATTTTTATTCATTTTCTACCAAAAAGAATAGACATATTGTTCTTGTGAACATATGACCCAAATGGGCACTTTAATCAACCAACGATAACATGCATTCTGTAAGAAACATTTGTTCGTCTTTAAACAACCATATCTCACTGATTAATCAACCAAATCACGATATTATTTTTCTGGGGGACTAGTTCCCTGAGTTAACTTTCGAACCTAAGTGGCCTTACTGTAAAAAAATTAATAATTTCATTTTTGACGATTTTTACAAAACAATTGCGCAAACAAAACTGTTTATGTGATCACTAGTTTTGCATTACATGATCAAGGGTCTTAAACTCCACAATAAATCTGGAGAAAATTATTTTAGGTACTTGAAAAATCTATATCAGAAGACCTAAAATTTCATGAACTAAAACATTATAGAGGTTTCTACACAAATTATTGAACTTTCAGCTGCATTTTGAAATCATGCATTTGCTAGTGCTACATTTCATACCATGTTGGGGTTTAATAACCCTATTTGGATCCAAAATTATTTTGAACCAAATTGGTTTTTGAAATCACATGTTTTTAAGAGATGTTTTGTGAAATCCCAAGTTCTGGAACAAACTCTTTATTTTTCAACCATAATAAGGATTTAATGGCCAAAATTTCAAAATAAATACTTATATATGAGATAAATTTGCGAAAAATTCTGTAACTTATTTATGTACAGAATAAGGATACTACCTAAGTTTTCATACAATATGGTCACTATTTGTTATTTTATTCGGATGTTTCATTTAATTAGGGCATGAATTTATAAAACTGGGTCTTATGACTCATGAGCACAAACTAATATTTTTCCCAGGACTGGAAACATTATGAGAACATGTAGAAATTAATATAGCACTTTTTGAAATTTTTTGCTATTTGTCATGAATTTTTCCTATTATTTAGAATTAAATTACAAATAAATAACAAATGACCTTCAAAAATTTTTATCAAATTTCTGGACACTAATAGCCTCTATTAGAACATGAATATAAAGTTTTACTATTTTTGGAGTTAATTTTCATGCGTTTATGGATTTTGAACACAAAGCACAGTGAATTCAATATTACCAATAATGAACCGGACAAACTTTGGGCACTTTACGACACCACTAGTAGGATAGGTAGTTCTTAGATAATGGATTAGTAAATTGTATCTCACTAGAAACTATTTGTTCCGTAGGGCACTAGTAGAAATCGATCTCTACAACACTGAACCACGAAGCTCGAACCGTAAACTCTCCCTAGTGAGTATTCACAGCCCCCTTTTTACTATTTTCATGTTTTCGGGTGGAAAGCATGCTACTGTTTTATGAGCTATCTGTACCATTTTATGAACTTGTGGAACTTTTTTTATGAACTTGCTGAACTCTATTTTGTTACCTTGTTGAGCCTTGCTTTATGAGCTTAATAAACTTTGAACGATATTGTTTTATGAACTTAATAAACTTAGAACAATACTCTTTTATGAAATTTTTGTTTTGAACTTGTGCTATGAGCTTTACGCTATGAACTCTTGATATGAACTTTGTGATATGAACTTGTTGTGAACTTTGTATGTTAAGTCCCCGAGAACCGAACTACAACCTATTAACTCGTATTTCGAGTCGACGGTCTTATGGATAGCGCTATTTGGGGTAGACAGCCCCCACTCACCCAGAACCGTGAGTGCATATTTCCGTGAACTGACATCATGGGAACCATGGACATGATGGAATGGGGCAAAAATTGTTGTTAGGCTTCGTTGTGAACGGAGTGCTTTGGCATTCAACACTCATTTTTAGTTGGAAAATTTGTTGAACAAATCTACAGTTTCTTATAGAAATGATGTACCTTTACAAACCTGTGAGCTCACCAACTATTTTATAATTGACCCTCGTTTTTGCATGCTTTTCCGGAAACGGTCAGTGATATTGTTTTGAATATGATGTAAACATAAAAATGCTCAATGATTATGGTTGGTAATCCTATTTACCTTGTGTTATGAGACCTTAGCCTGCCACCCTTCGTGTTTCCAGTTTAACGAGGTGTGACACTGACATATTAGGGTTTTGCGACGTGCCGTGCTCTCAGACAGTTACATCTTCGGTAGGTCATAACGTTTGCGTACGAACTCCGTTTTTGACGTTCTTTATATCCATGCGTAGGTATTTCCGAGTACTACAACTTTCGTTTATATTCCTATAGCTAAAACTCACTATATTTTAACTGCTTCTTATTATAGACATTTATAATGTTAGAGTTTATCATAAGTTCTTCATGCGAAGTTAGATTAAGATTCGTATGGACGTATACTTTGATTTATATTATAAAGTATGTATGAAAATTCATAATTGCATTACATAGTAAGTTTTTCACATTACTTGTTTGACAAAATCACATTACTTGATTAACATAATCACATGTGATTGCTGTTGACCTATTTTGACTGTTGTTACACTTTCCCTCTCCCTTACTCTCTCTCTCTCTCTCTCTCTCTCTCTCTCTCTCTCTTAGTTTGGAACCCACCACCAAGCACCACTATAAATAGCCACCCTCCTTCCTTGTTCCTCCCATTTCAGACGACCAACCACCACCACCATTGTGCCAATTTACTTTGTTTCCCTTTTTTGGTGTTTCAATGAGCTAACCTAGTTCTTGTTGTATTGTGGAGTTTATTTCAAGTTCAAAACAGCCTCGGTGTAGGATCATCGCTAGTTCGTGTTTCTCGCGGTGCTTCCCGAAAAACAAACCATATTCTTATCTAAATTGAGTTCATGCTTCGAAAGGTGACTAATTATGACCCATTTTTATATGGGGGGGGGGTGTGGGTGGGGGGATACATTTGCTCACATATTTCGTTTATGCAAAAACACTCTTGAAAAACTTACTACAAAATGCTATGATTTTAAGTGAAAAAATATGGTCAATTCAAGACGTATTTTTCCCATCTTAAACCCATCTTAAACCCTATGGTTTGCAAAAAATATGGTCAATTCAAGACGTATTTTTCACATCGATACATTTTTCAGGGAGTACTCGCACACATGCATATAATCTATATACAATGTATTATAATTTTCGCAAAATTGCATATTATTGTAGTCCTTTTTTGGACCAGTCTGTAAAAACGGTAATTTTTGCCTTAGTTATGGTTCATATAATGTTAGGAAAAAACTAAGGACAAATTAGACTCAATTTCTAAACCTTGAGAGTTTACGGATCCTAATTCTGACTCCCGGTGATTTTTCAAGAATTTTTCTAATACAGGGACATAATCAATATTCTAGATTAATTTTCTTGTTTTTTCTTTCAAACACACACACACAAACACACACATACACACACACACACACACATATATATATATATATATATATATATATATATATATATATATATATATATATATACATATGCATATAATTTATAAAGATTATAACTTAGAACATATACATGTACTTATGATCATCAGTTTGAAACGTACCTCTTTATAAAAGCGAGTACATTACACTTTTGCGTATATACCAAACATACTCGAATTTGTTAATCTTTATACAAATAATTATGCCTAGTGACTTATCCACATATAAGTTAGGGCCGAGAGCTATTCACATAATATAATTAAGGGCTTTATAGTGAGACATTGTTCATTAGATAATTCTAAATATTAAGCATACCCACACTTGTATAAGTGTTAATCTTTAGAGTAAGATATGTATGTATAGATCTATACGGGGTTGACATCCCCACCTACGTTTTCTAGCTACAACCTCGACCGATCAATCGAAGCGGGTGATAAGTATCTACAATCGTTACTACGACCTACAATGAAGCGTTGTAGGGGGGGGGGGGTACATTTATTCACATAGCTCAGTTATAGGACTCACTATAAACATTAACTAGAATCTTTCTCTCTCACTAGAAAACTATGGATTTGGTTTCTCTCAAAACAATTTTAAGTATGAATTTACTTATGCAAAGACATCTTTTTGGTTTTCAATGGTTATTCAAAGAGTCTTTACAAACACAGTTTTAAGTATGGATTTACTTATGCAAATACATGTTTTGGTTTTCAATGCTTATTCAAAGACTCTTTACAAATACAATTTTAAGTATGGATTTACTTATGCAAAGACAACTGTTGGTGC
Source organism: Lactuca virosa (assembly GCF_052849685.1). NCBI lineage: Eukaryota > Viridiplantae > Streptophyta > Magnoliopsida > Asterales > Asteraceae > Lactuca > Lactuca virosa. The sequence continues at coordinate 275,243,442 of NC_136426.1, forward strand.
ATGGAAATGCTCCACAAATAATGAGTGTTTATTAGGTTGTATTTTCCCTTTATTGTATTCTGTGGTGTAAATACTCTCCCTCCTATATAAAGGGAGAGTTGGTCATTTATTACTTAAGCTAGCTCATTTCTTTTCTTAGATTAGAGATTACTTTTCTTACCATGTAATCCTAGAGAGAGAGAAAGTTGGTGGGTTCTCCCACCCAGGGAGAGTTTCTCTCCCACCATGTTCTTCATGCAATATTATGATTATTCTCTCTTGTTCTTAGTCTTTTCTTATGAACACATATTATGTTCTTCGTGTTCATACTTACAAAAACACGATTAATCTCGAGATATCTTTCTTCCGCACTCACCGTTCGTTATAAAAATGGGTCTCTACACCGGGCCATTCATCAATCGTTTGATGTCTAATATTTATATATATAATTAAGATTAAATAAACATTCGAATCTAATGGGTCTGCCCTGGGCCCACAACCAAACAAGGAACAGGATCCAAGGCGGAATCACCATTTCTAGGTCGACATGGTCTTAATTATACATAACTTTGATTTATACATCAAACAATCATAAATTGGCCACCAGTAATTTAATCTGAAAATAATCCCTATTATGAACTTGATGTAATGATCCCAATAAAACAAATAGCGTGTCAATTTCATTGATATAACTTAGTATACAATATTTGGGAAAATTTGACCCTATAAGGGTCTATGCTACATCAATGTATGGAAAATTTTTAACCGCCTAACAGATCCCGAAAGTGTAAACACTTAAATCGCGAGATCGGACATAAATTACTAGAAAACAATAGTAATATGTATCTGCAAAACTAGATTAAACTGAAGCGAGCAGTGCAAACACTACTTGCGGCGGTTGAAGCTCTAAGGATCACAAAGTGAAGACACAAAGTTCCTTATTTCCCTCATTTCAGCTCTGGATTCTGCCGCTTGGCGCTCTGCTTCTGCCAGAAGTCCTTCTAAAGTGTCTCGGTGTTCTCGGATTTCTCGCACAATCCGATCGTGGTCATCATCCAACCGGCGAAGGCGAACGGAGTTGACTTGGCTGGTGGCACCAACTTCCATGAGATGTCGGGTGTTTTCCCTGGTTTGCTCCTTGTGGCGTGCGACACGGTGAACCATGATAGGAAGGGCTCTGTCGGCTGACCCTCCTTGGCTGAGGTCGTAAAAACCTCGTTCCATGCCATAGGGAGGTCGTTGACCTTGCTCTCGGCTCCATCGATGTATAGTTTCGGCCTATTGGGGCGTCGGGCCTTGGAAGTGTTGCGGAGGGATAGGGGCAGGGTGTGGATCGTAGACTTCAGGCTCAGAGTCGGTTCTATCTGAATCTTCTTCCTCTTCACCGTCTACTGATTCTTCTTCCTCCATGGGTTCTTCATCCTCCATGGGTTCCTCTTCGGGATCTTCCTCTGGGTCTTCCACAATCGAACCGGCATTCCCTTGGTTGGGGAAATAGGGATCACCCGGCAAGTGAAATCCTGCCATTGCGCCTGTACGAGAATAGGGATAAGAAGGATAGTGCGAGAAATTTTGGGAATAAGAAGTTAGTTATCACAATTTATAATGTGGTTATTACGGTTTTTGTGTAAAATACTCTTATAGTATTTTTATGTTTGATTCTCATGGTTGTTGGTAAGTTGAAGACTTGTTGCTCATCATGATTCTTCTTCGGCACACGTTGGTCATAACTTGGCTAAATATAGTTGATCAGACTATATTCATCCAAGATCTGACTACATACCCCGAAGTTGGATCATGGTGTTCAACTTGTCTCAATACTTTTATGTTACTGTCATTATGATACTGAATTAATGAGTGCGATTGTACAAATACTTTTATAACAATACTAATTTTTATTTTTAAAGTATTTTTGAAAAGCTACGTCAGAATTTTTTTTTTGTCCTGTTGTATTTATAGTTTGTATATCTTACGTGGTTCGATATACTTAGTTTACTATAAACAAAGCTCTGATACAATTCTGTCACACCACCAAACTTGAACGGCAGAAATGTTCGGGGGCGGAGGACGTCATGCTCAGTATCATAACCATAGTGAAGAAAGTATACACAACCATCATAAATATAATTTAAAAGGTTACATCGTTGGAAAAATACATGTTTCCAAATAAATTACATATGATGTCAAAATAGTTCAAAAAATATCTGCGCCTTAGCGTCTTGCCTTCAAAAATCTTGTGGTTACCTGTATTACTGAATACCTGAGAATACAAGTTTTTTTTGAAAGAGTATCAGCATTAAAGCTGGTGAGTTCATAAGCAATTTATGAATGAAAAATGGATGTTGTTCCTTAAAGTTTGTTACAAGTTTGTTTCCAGAAAATCCAGTATTTTCTAAAAGGTTTGTTGTAGTCTTAACTGAACCAAGACTTAGTATATGTAAGTAAATCGTCATACTTATGTGTGGTTTTATATTTAAATAAAACTCCTTTTTGTGAAATCCTTAAATTCCCGTGAACTGTGTATTTTGTTAATTCCCCATGTGAGTTGTTATAACCATACTAAGACTCGAAGACCTCGTACTCGACGTTCTTCAAGCGTCGGAATGTTATGACACTTGTCACCCCAGACCTGCCGGTCTAGCTGTTGCAAGCAGCTTAGGTGCTGGTTTGTCAGACCCAATATAGATCTATACACAACTATCACGCTCTCCCTACATGAGATTCTGGCTATAACTACAAGACTTTTCTATTGTACTTAAGAGTACACTGAAGGTGAATGTCTCACAGATTTATCTATTAACATGTTCACGTAGTTTGTAATGAAATACCCGTGTTGTAAATCGATTGTATTACTGTTTCTTTGTTAAACGAGGTGTCCAAACTATACCTATTATAGTTTATCAAAAGTGTTTTATGTTTTAAATGAAACATTGTCATGCATGGCTTTGCATTTCAATAAAATGACATTGAAAAAACTAAGTATAAAATCTCACACACCTTGCTCAACATGTTACAAGGTGTGAATAACTCTTAAACTTGTTTTGACAGTTTTACCCTTAATTATCACTGTTTTAGAATAATTATAGAAAAATCATCGTAACTCAAAAACTGAATCCATAAACTCAAAGAGTTTGGAAAAAGAGTCTACTATGTTCATAAATTTTCCTATAATTTTTGGTGGTCTCAAACCAGTGTGAAAATGTTCATCTTCACAACCTGGTCGGGTTTTGTTGCTGCAGTGATAGGCAGTTTTGTAAAAATCACCATAAATTGTATAAAAATCATACGGAGATGTGCAAGTAGTCATTTTAAAGGTAATAACCTGAAATATTTTGATATTAAACAGTTTTGAAAAATATTAAGTTTAAGTTGGGTAAAAGAGTTCGTGAACAGGTCATAACTTTTCTATTGTAAGCTGTCAAGTTAAGTTTCAAATATGTTTTGGTGTTTTAACTTGTATTCCCCCACTGAAAACTAATGAAAACTGGAAAATGTAGGGGTATGAACTCACGTTGAGTGGTTTCTTGAAGAGTGGAAGGTCGAAGACGAGGAGTATCAAGTCGAGATCACTTGATGAACACGTGAAAGTTTGGATGATCCTAAGAACGATTTTTGGTGTTAAAATGTGTGTAGATGATCCAAGAGTGTTATGAAAATATGGAATAAAACTTGAGTCTAGATGAAATACTTACCAAAAAGTGAAGTGTTAGCTCAAGAACACCTTCAAAAAGTAGATGGAAGTAGAAAGAATAAGAAGCTTTCTTGGGAGGCAAGAGGAGTGTAAGTGTTTGATGGTGAAGAAAATGATCAAGGCAAACCAAGAAATCCTCCAGGGATTTCTTTATATAGGAGGTTGCTGGAGCAACTTGCAAGATTGATAGAATGTTTGCCTTGGTTTGTGTGATGTGGATAAGATTGGGCTAATGAGGAGGTGACACATGGAGGACAAGTGGGCACAATTGACCCACTTGGTATTCTAAGCTATTTTCTTTATTGTAAAATAATGTTTTATAATTAGTAAATCCTTAAGAAATGAATAAAATATGAGTTTAGGGAGTTTCAAATGGTAAAATAATGAATTTGGTGAAAAATCCCCGTCAAAAACGGGCTTAAGAGGCGAAAGTAGTCGAAAACCGGACAATAGGAGCGAACCTATGAGGTTCGGTCCTTAGGAGATGAGAACCGAGAGTAGGGAGAAGAAGGAACTGAAGGTAAGGCTCGGGTCCGAAGGGTGGGTCTCGGGTCCAAAGGTGAGAGGGAACCGAAATGGACCGAGGGCTCAGTTTATTTCGGCTGCAAGAGCTTTCGGTTCTGACTGGCTTCGGTTCGGTTTTGAAGGGGACCTTCGGTCCTGAGTAGTTCGGTCATCAGAAGCTTCAGTCCTTAAGAAGGGTTTCAGTCCTTAAGAAGGGTTTCGGTCCTTAAGGGCTGTTTTTCAAGCTAACTTCCCGTTTTGAGTGATTTTTGGCCAAATTATGCGTCGGGATGACCCGGTTGAATATAAAAAGTTGAGAGAGATTTTGAGAGAGATTTGGGAGAGATTTAATTTTAGCCATTATTATTGTATAATCTCGTAATGCAAGGTTCGTGAACCCCGTTATGCTTCGTTTATGATTGTTTTAAGTCCCCAAAAGGGTCCATAGTCGTGTTTTGATGCATTTAACTCTCTTCTTAGGGTTGTACATTGCTAAACACATAAAATATCTGAAACACTTGAATTCTTGGCATACCAATGCACATTTTTATAGAATAACTTTTATCATAAAAGTCCTAGTTAAGTTTGACCGGTTTGACTTGTTGACTTTGACTTTGAGTTGTTGACTTTGACTTTGACTTGTTGACTTTGACTGGAATTTGACGGTTGTCACAGAATCTTCAAAAAGTGCTGACGTTTCACCAGTTCTGGAAGAAAATGCCGCATCTACTGAAAATGTCACCTCTGACTTTGCAGAAACTTTTGATTCTAGTTTTATGGATTTTCTCTTTCCTGAGAGAATTCCTTTTGAGTATATGGTGAGTACTTCGTACGACATCCGATCATAGGATAGAAGTGATTCAGCCACAGGCAGGGTAGAGAACATAACAAATCTTCTAGTCTCTTCACAACCGGTGGATCATGAAATTTCTTCAAGGGTTCAACGCAACCATCCCATCGAAAATGTTATAGGTTCCCTCGTGGATGGAGTAAAACCAGAAGCCAAAGCGGATATGTTAACGAATGTCTATATGCCTGCTGCATATCCCAAATCGAGCTAAAGAACGTTAAGATGGCTCTTAATGATCCAAGTTGGGTGGATGCCATGCATGAAGAGATGAGTCAATTTGAGAAGCTAAAGGTTTGGCAACTGGTAGAACATCCTGAAGGAAAGAAGTCCCTTTACAGAAGAAGGGTTTTTCGCAATAAGCAAGATGATGGTGGGGTGATTGTGCGAAACAAGGCACATTTGGTTGTTCGTGGTTTCAGGAAAATAGAAGGTCTTGATTACACAGAGGTATATGCTCCCATCGCTCGACTAGAAGCAATTCGTATCTTTTTATCGTATGCCCCTACATGGGATTTACTGTATATCAGATGGATGTTAAAACTGCCTTCCTATACGGAGAAGTAAAAGCGGAAATCTGCGTTGATCAACCTCCAGGTTTTGTCAACTCTGAATTTCCAAGTCATGTGTACAAGCTCGACAAGGCTCTTTATGGTCTTCATCAAGCCCCTGGAGCTTGGTACGCCACTTTGACTGAACATCTATTAAATCATGGGTACACAAAAGGCATGATTGATCAGACGTTGTTCACCTAAAGAGTGAAGAAAGACTTCATTTTTGTTCAAATCTACGTGGATGATATTATGTTTGGGTCAACAAATGATGAATTATGCAAAGATTTTGAAAAGGTCATGAAGATGAGGTTTGAGATGAGTTCTTTAGGCGAAATGACGATGTTTCTAGGATTGCAAGTGCGTCAGGATTCTTTAGCATTCTACTGCATCAAGGAGAATATGTTGATGACATGTTGGAGAAATTCGGGTTCAAGGATGCTAAAATTGCTTTTACTCCCATGGCTAAACGACCATTGTTGACATCAGATCCGGATGGAGAATCAGCTGATCAAGCTTTATATCGATCTATTATTGGCTCTCTGATGTATCTGACCGCAAGCAGACCAGATATACTCTTTGTAGTCTGTCAATACGCGTGCCATCAGGCTAATCCTAAACATTCTCATTTAATTGATGTCAAACGAATTTTTAGGTACCTTAAAGGGAGACCTAAGTTGGGTCTCTGGTATCCTAATAATCTTGAATTTGATCTTTATGCTTTTACTGATAGCAACTATGGAGGTTGTGACATTGACAGGAAATCTACAAGTGTTAGATGTCAATTCTTGGGAGACAGACTAATCTCGCGGCAGTGCAATAAACAACAAATTGTGTCCACTTCTACAACTGAGGCTTAATGCGTTCCTGCATCCGCTTGCTGTTCTCAGGTCATTTGGATGCAATATCAACGGCAGGATTATGGTTATAATTTTCTTGACACTCATATCTTCTGTGATAATGATGTCACTATTCAAATTGTTAAAAATCCAGTTCAACATTGTAAAACCAAGCACATAGATATTGAAGTTCATTTTATACGAGACTGTTTTGAGTGTAAACTTATTCATTTGGAACAAATCCACACAGATAATAATGTGGCCGATTTTTTTACAAAACCTTTTGGAAAAGCTCGTTTTGATGTGCTTGTGAGTTTTCTTAAAATGATTCATTTTGAAGACTAAAAGTTTTTTTTTGTTTTGTTTTGTATATTTTGTATTTTATTTTTGTTTTCGTTAAATTTGTTCATATTTTTTTCCTCTATGCACAAATTTAAGGGGAGAATTAAAACTAAACAAAAATCATAAAATTAAAAAAATCCAAAAATATGTTTATTTCTATTTTTATTTCTTCTTCAGAAAAATCAAAAAACCAAAAATATTTTTATTGCTTTTGAGAGCATTTTAATTTTATTTTATTTCTTAGTTATTTTTATGTGCTAAGTTCATTTTATTTTTATTTTTCATCTCCAAAATTTCATTTGTCTTCAAACGCGAATTCAAAAGTAGAAGAAACTCAAGGAGACTGTGTCAGAATTTTCTATGCAAAAAGAGATCTTGAAAGGAATTGATAGAATTACACTTCACACTACTTTCATAAGGAATTGAAGGCATGACACCGTACAAATTGTCAATTAGGCAATTTCTCTTTAAGAACTGTCGTATTCATGGAATTGAAGGCATGAACCTGTACAAACTGACAGTTAGGTAGTATCTTTCTAAGAATTGTCGTATTTAAGGAATTGAAAGTTTGAAATTGTACAGATTGTCAAAATTGGTCTTGTCAGTTATCTTTACCTAAGAACTGTCACGACACCAGGGCGATTCACCCAACCGGGAAATAAATATCGCTGAACATCTCGCCCAGGGTCTTGACATTCTTTATGTCATGCAAAACCGCGGAGACTCAAATGTATTCTCGGATACGTTACCCGCAGGTAAGGAATTAACAGTTATTGGCACTAGGGCGATGCACCTCGCAAGGCACGATTATCGCTGAATGTCCCACCAAAGGGCCATGACCTCTTCTCATGCTAAATTGTGGAAATATGTCCTCATATATTTTTGTCATAGGATGGTTTTGTGAGTTATTCGTAATTAAATCTCATTGGCACTAGAATGGTACACTCAGCTGAGATTCAGAAACCATTGAATGTCTCGCCAAGGGCCAAGTTAACTTGTTAACTTGAAATACAGTATTGAGATATTTGATCGAGGATATGCAGGGGCTAACATCAAAAATAGCCATGAGTAGTTCTTCGATACTCAGCAAATCGTAGTGCGTTCCTCTGTGTTCACACAGATACTGCGAGTAGTCTCGATACGGTGGTGAGAAAGGTCTTTATAACTCTGCGATCCACATGGACTTTTTAGTCATGGTTACATTCCAAGACGCATCTGTGATTGACGAAGAATATTCATTCGAATGAACTAGAAGTGAAGATAATTTTTCAACACACAACCTTTCAACCCAGAAGCAAGGTGAGGCTGTATTTGAAATTCTGTGACGAATTGAATTGAAGCCTCCTCAATCAATTTTCTGCTATATATGAACTTGCTGAAGTGATCCAGAAGAATTGGTCTCTCTGTAATTATCTTTGAAGTATTTCAAAGCTAAAAGTGCTGATTTTCAAGAGCCTATTCAAGAAGCCTCTATACCCAATGTGCGTTCAAAGTCAAATTTTTAAAGGAAGTACAACTATTCAAGATGAAGTCATTAATGTAGAAATTCATATGTTCATCTTGCAGTCGTAAATAATTCGAAGACAAAAGCTGAAAGTCAAGATCAAAGAGGAGATTGAAAAGAAAAGACAGATATAAACCAAGGGGGAGATTGTTAGGACATGATTTGTGGTTTATACTGTACTTTTGATAGCTTTTAGAGTTCTTAGTCTAGGACTGAAAACACCATGATTTCGGTGGTGTTTGGATCGAAATCACCATGTGATTTCGGTGGGATTAATGATGCTTTCGGTTGGGTTTTTGGGCTGGGCCTTTGTAATTAGGTCTAGGTATATATAGTTTTATTTCAACCGTGCTTAAGGTTGGTAATTCTAATTAGCTGATTTCGAGCTTAGAGAGTAAGAAAGAACCGAGAAACATAGAGATCTTATGTACTAAACTATTGATCAATATGGTGTGCATTGAAGATTCAATATTGTGTTGTTAGTTCATTATAACTGTTTTGCATTAATCATTAGATTGGGATTATGCACCAATTCTAGTGACTTCAATTGATACATTAGATCGGGTGTTACACTCTCCATGGAGAATGGGTCTTTTTGTTGACTCATTTTGCACATGTTAGAAAAATAAAGAAAGTATAGTTGTTACAAGTATTAGAGATATTAGTGGTAATATCTAGGATCCTGTCATACGTTTAAGGATCCTGAGGCTTCAGGAATATTTGAGGATCCTGAATATGAGTCAATGATCCGACCTCTAACAACTATGATGTCCAATGAAGTGTTGTAGCAGGGTACATTGAGTCACATAGCTTGGTAATAGAACTCACTAAAAACATTAGCTCGAATCTTTCTCTCTCTCTCTCTCTCTCTCTCTCTCTCTCTCTTATTACAACTCATGTACTTGATTCTTTCAAAACTGTTTTAAGCATGGATTTACTTATACCAAGATAGTTTTTGGTTTTTCAATGTTTATTAAAATATGGTTTACTTACAAAGAAAATACATTATGAATGATTTTAAAAGTATCCTTACTGTTGTCGGCATAAAACCTGTAACTCTCACTAACCTTGTGTTGACCCTCAGAACTACATGTATTCGCAGGGAATCCGTAATCAAGCAGATTCGGATGACGGATAATTATGGATTTCAGGCAATCTAGTTTACTACTTTTTGTTATGTCTTCTTACCTTTTTAAGGCAATTCATATATTATACTATTATCTGTAAGAACCATGTATTCAAACGTTAAGATGGAATACATATGTTGTTTTGTTTATTGTTGTACTTGTCCTATATATTTAGTTTACCTGCGATTCATGAACTTAGTCGCACAGCCCGACATGTTCGGCTGCCTCGGCTGACGGTGTAACATTATTGCTTTTGCATCTGCATGGGATTCTTAATTTTCGAGGTGGTAGTGTTGGGAAAGTTTCTGAGGTCTCCATCTGAGATTCAGAGTTTCCTTGATTTTTGCTGGTCTTTATATGAAGAAACATCTTATGTTGTGTTACACATTCCGAGAGTCAGGGATGGTATGCATCTGGTTGAGCCGATTTGAGGCTTGTTTGTTTACAAATGACAGTCGGTGGTAGATCGAACCTTAATTGGGGGAAAACTGAGCACTCAGATAAGAGGATAAACAGACTGTCCGGTTTGGTATGCTAGATTTTACTGTTGGATAAGGTGTCTAAGTCCATAACTATTTCTGGTATGTACTAGACCCGACCCGGCATGGTCCATTTGGGTTGCATGGCACCATGCAATTGGATAAACTAAAATGAGAGAAATAACACTTATGGTTTATTAATATATGTAAGTTCTAATATATTAATAATATTATTTAATTAGTTTGATCAAGAATTAATTTAGAATTAATTAAGTGATCAAAAGATAACTAATTAAATATATGGGTAGATTATGTAAATCTTCCATATCTTATATAGTGGGCTAAGAGGCTCCATGGATTATCAAGTTGGGTTCCACCCATAGGATGCTCCATGGATGCTCCATGGGAGTTACAAACCCATGGGTCATGGAAATGAAGAGTCATGACACATTAGGGTTTACATGGTGTAACCCTAGATGTGTCAACACTATATAAGAAACCCATTCTCCACCAAAATGGGCAACACATAAGAAACAAGAGGGCTAGGCCGATTTTAGAAGTGTGTATTCTCTCTAAAGTCATTCCAAAAGCATTTGGTGTTGTGTGAAGCATTTGAGGCATCACACTTGGGGTGCTAGGCTCACAAGGTTTCAAGGATCATAAGCAACAACAAGGTAAGTTATTCTATCTTTCATCCAAGTTAAAATTTGTTCCCCATGTATGCTAGATAGGAATATAACATTGGAATTCAACTTTGCATGATAATTAGACAAACATAGATCCAAGGTTATTAGGGTTGCATGTACACTTAGGAAGTGTTAGAATGCTCAAAACCCATCATTTACTTCTAGTTATTTTTTGCATAAGAGACGAAAGTAGGCTACCATCGAAGTCCTTGTGGTTAGGAAATTTTCTCTTTGTGTTTCTCAATATTCCGTCGGAGTCCTACATGATCAACGAGAATTCAAGGATTGATCGGATTGTAAGCACAAATCAAGTTTCCATGAAGCTTATGTCTCTACGAACGCATGTGTTGTCCTCACATCAGAAAGATGTTGGGCAAGGAAGTCTTTGTGGATAGTAGTCACGTTCGGAAATGCTAAGGAACTTGATAAAGAAGTGTTTTGATTTGCTCAGGTTGTGAATCGAATATAGAGAAAACATGCTTAGCTCACAGTATGGGTTGGTTATCTTTGATCAAGATTGGTAAATGGTGGATCAGTTGCTCAGATTTAGGGTTCTGTATGTGTATTTACATATGGGCTTCTTCAACAGTATACATGATCATTGGGTTTAGTTTGTTGATCCATTTCCAATTATTGGTTATTTAGTTCATTGTCAACACGTAAAGTTTTTTGAAGGTTTCGAGTTGTGTTGGTTGAAGGTGGAATTGGTGCATTGACATTCCGTCAAGATGTGTAAGGTGTATATCTTTGTTTCTAGGTATGTGTACCCTTGATTTTTAGTTATGGAATTATTTTTCATAATAGGCTTGAGCTTGGAAGCTGTCATTGATTATTGGACGTTCGGATGTCGGAGCGACAATGTTCGGTTTTTCAGGTGCGACCTTGGATCTACGCAGGATCCAATTTCGACATGTCGTGTCGGTAGGATTAGTATTTGGGTTAATCTAGTCAATGTTCTGACAACATTTCCAGAACATTTTGGAATCTTCCTCCGAATCTGGAAGTTTTATCAGGTTACTTGTGCATTGGTGGGATGTGTTAAGTTTCAATTAAGGTGTGGGATCTTTTTTCGGTTATTCATTTGGATTCTTCTGTTAGAGTTTGAGGTTCGTCTCACATGGTTTCAATAATTTCAGATGAATTGAATAAGATAGAGTGAGAACACCTGGTTCGACATTCTAGCATGGTTCTCGTCTAATTTATTGCTTTGAGGCTGGAACAAACTTCATATTATGTATCTTATTTTCTGGTCACGAGCAATGTTGTTGTCATCTTGTGTTGCATCAGTAGCCATCTACACTTCGTTAGGGTTTACGTACAATTGAATTGTATGGCTCGTTTTGTGCTTGACTAGTACTATCAAGGATGTTGATTGGGTTACTGTAGGTCAGTAGGATAATGATCGTGTGTATATAGGCCTACTGAGGTTCTGGTCCTGTGTCTTCATACCCATGGTTTGATGATGGCATGATCAGTGTTAAGTCGTGAGCTTCTGATGCCAATGCTTGGATGGTGTCACGACGTATGATGAACCAAAATGAATATGAATTGAGTTGATGAGTCCTTTGGATGTTGGTTCGTTAGTCTTCTTGGCATAGTTGGGAGCTTGAGCAGTATGGTGTTACTACTGGTGGCATAGTGACTAACAGGTATGGGTCGGTCATTTATAGGATGTTGAATTATTCAGAAACTCATGGTTTTTTAAAGGCTGTTCCTTGTTGAGCTTCTTCTTTGTGGATTCTTTCGTGTGAGTTAAGTTACCAACAATGAAATTTTTTAGGTCTCTTCAATAAGTTGTCAGATGGTTATACACCTAAGGTCTCTTCAATAAGTTGTCAGATGCAATTTTTTAGGTCTCTTCAATAAGTTGCCACACGAGATTTTGGATTGGCTATGGTCATGCTTGTAGGGGCGGTGGGTTAGTGATGACTTTTCAGGAAGTCAAGTCTGTATTTGAGGTCTTTAGGGCATAATTTTTGGATTTTTTATTGGATGGAAATCATGATCGGGATGTTTTGGGAGTTCATTATGCATGGTTTGGTTGTGTTCCTAATCTGGGACAAGGGGTAGGTATGATGAATACATGATTAGCAGTCCATAAGTATCTTTTTTTGAGTTTAGACTGATGAGTTCTAGGACTTGTCAAGTATATTGATGGAGTTGGTTTATAGTTGTAGTTTTCAGAGTTTTTCGATTTGAGTGGTTTCTGCTATGAGTTGGGTCTTACAGTTTGGGAGAGAGGTATCATCTAAGTGGTTGGGTTATTTGTTGGCATCAGTTTAGTTCTGAGTGGTCTCTTGAGTTTTCTTTATGGATGCCTTGATTTTAAGAAGTGGTTGGAGGAAGCATATGGATTGTGGTGGTGTTGTTTTAAGATATTTTAACCTAGATGGATTTGGAGGACGGAATCCAGTTTAAGTGGGGAAGAGTTATAATATCCTATTTCAGGATGTTTCTAATTTCGAGATAGCGGACCGTAATTTGATCAAGTAAATGTGTTGGACTCCAAGATAATAAATTTAGACCTTTTCGGTATTCATAATGTTGGTGAAGTAATTTAATCCCTTGAATTGTGCTTTGCAGCTAAAGGGTAAAATGGGAAAAGTGATATTTCAGACATCTTGTATGAATTAAGAAATTTAGTTTGGTATGCTTTTAGTCAAAAGTAATGGGATAGAATTGTAGGGCTTATCAATACTTTTAGTTGCATATAAAGATCACCAGAAACAAAGTTAGAATGAGGAAGTTATGATCGCTTGAAGTTAAAGCTGAAATTTGTAAGATCGAGCAATTATCTGAAAATCATAGAGCGTCCTTTAGTGAGTGTGGGTCGCACCCGGCCCAGTGGGTTGCACTTTTTTAGGGTTTTTGGTGTATTTAAAGATCATTAACCCTTAGGTTTTGATCATTTTCATCCTCCAACACCCTTATATCATTCCTTGAGTGAAACCCTAGCCTCCTTTAGGTATGGGTGCATTTTGGTGGTGATTTTATGAAGATTGAAGATCAAGAGAGTCTTGATGGTTGCAAAGGATGTTTTTTAAGTTTGGATCGATAATATTCACACCTTTTCTAGACTTTTGTAAATAAAAAGCTTCAACCTTTCCTTTCTAGTTGTTAGATTTTGTTAATGGTCTCTTTAATGCACTTTTGGTCCCATTTTGGCGGTGAGTTTGGAGTTAAGATAACTTAAACTCCTTTTAAGCACTTAGGTTTGTTGAGTGGGCCATTTGGACTTAGAAAGTTGGCATCTTGTACATGCTCTTTTAGACATAAATGTTATATTAGTCCTTTGGTCATTTTGGTGCATTAAAGTCTAGATCTTGTAAGTTTGTGGCATTGTTATGGATAAAGTTGGAAACTTTATCCATATTGACATCATGTTATTTCAGGTCTGAAAGTTGGAGGCTTGGAATAAATAGATTATCTTCAAAGAAATGCGTTCTTGAACTTTATGAAGCTTAAAGTTTAGATCTTGTTTGTTATGGAAAGGCTTAATGGATAAAGTTGGAAACTTTATCCATTTAGACCTAATGGGAGTTCAGATCTGGAATTTGGGGTATTCAATTAATGGATTGAGTCATTTAAACCTTTGGGTTAAATCAGAGTGCATCGGACCCCTTCCATAGTAAGGCGCACTTTTGGGGTTTTCATACGTGCGTTATATTTTTAGCTAGATCTCGACTGTTTTGTCTTGTAGTGGGTGATGAGAGCTTGTGAGATGGTGTGATGCGCCTGTTGACTAAAGTGTTGACTTTGAACATTGAACGTTCACTTTTTGATCACATTGACTTTTGGTCAAACTTGGAGAGGTTTTGAGCTATAGTTCGTGGTTTAAATTATGATTGGTTTTGGACATTCGTGTAGCTTATTATGTGGGTCTTCGAGTAGTGGACTTTAGCTCTTTAATTAGGTCATTCTTCTCTCTATAATCTGTATGATTCTAGTAGTCTTTGTAATACTTGCATGGAAGAACATGATTTGGCCCCTAGCAATTATGTGACAGACTCGGGTTTAACCCCTGGAAATTATATGAAAGACCAGGATTTGACCTGTAGCACATGTATGCAAGACCATGATTTCGCCCATGGCAGGAAGTGATTGTAAGACTATGATTTGGCCCATAGCATTCACTTGGTGTTGAAATAGACCCGTGACTTTATCTATGGTATGTGGTACCTTGGGGAACTCATAAAGCTTTGTGGTTATGGTTTTAATTTTAAATGTTGTAGGTCTTTTTCGACAGTTCAGGAAGAGCGCAGCGTGATTACATCGCATTTGTTATTATGTTTTCAAGATGTTCTGCATTATGATATTAGTACTCTTATTCATGTATTCAAAAAATTGAATATTTACTTTTATGAATGAATGGCACGGTTTCCTTTGATTTTAAAATGATAAATTTGGTTCGAAATTCGGGACGTTACAGCTAGGAAAGTGGATTAGCCAAAAATCACACCATAAAGCTATAGGAAACTATTCGTCGATTTATATCTTTGTGAAACTCCAAGATGTTTTGATACTTATTGACTTATGCCAATACCATGTTTATCTCTTTCATGCTCATTTACCATTCTTGACTGGATTAGTCGCGGATCATGAATCCAAATGGTAAATCAACTACGCAAATCACGCTTGATACACTGGCCCAAGTTAATCTCATATTGGTGTGCCGATAAACGACATGCACTCGCCAACATCACTAATTCTCATGAGTGCCACTATATTTTCAATTATATTCTTATATTGATGTGTGGGTAAACCACACATGCTTCATCAAAAGTATATAATGATAAATGTGTTTACATGGGTAGTGTATGATTTACGTTTTTACTGATTTTAAAACATGATTTTGTTTTAATACTTTAAGTTACCACCTTTAACTGGAGACATCTTCCTATCTAACCATTTCGGTAACTCCACTAAAAACAAAAGAAGGCAGTGAGGGTGACAAACACTAATGCTTTTAAAAGCCGACCACATTAGGAATAAGAGAGATCTCCCTACACCTTTCTTATAGTGTCAGAGTAGGAGATCCTAGTCATTGTAAGATTGTCAATGCTTTTAAAAATGAAAGGATGCAATGTTTGTACTTTATGTCTTATATGTAAAGACAATTTTACCATATATACATATATGTGGGAATTTGAACTATTTAAATTATATGTCTTTTAATTCTAATTGCACATGTGAGGACGCAAGTCAATAACTGAATTAACAAGCATTCAATCAATAAGGTATCATACTTTGACTTTTAATGAAATAACTAAACAATTAATCGAATAACTAAAAAAATATGAAATGTGATTTTCAACTTTTGTAAAATCCACATTTTGCACGAGATTCAAGTCATATGCAGAAGAATGGCCAAGTCATAGTTAAAAAAGAAAATCGAAAAACCCTTATGTGAAAAGTGAGAACACGCCGCAATGGATGAACCTCGATATCACGCTCCGAGAACATAGTTGCACAAGTAAAGAGAAGATCGCATTACGGTTTCAGAATTAAGGTTTCGAATCTCAGCGGTCGACATGCCGCGAAGAGGAAACCTTCGCATCGTGTAGACGCTAAAATTAAAAAAGAAAAACCTACATAATTTTTCTTAGTAAAATCAAGCTATTTAAAAGAATTTAAACCTTCTAATAATTTGATCTAATCAGATTTAATATGAAAAAGATTACTACAATAAGAACGAAAATCTTAAGTGCAATAAACGTGAACATTCGACTCTGATACCACTGTTGGGTTATGAGGGTTCTTAAAAGGGCACAAAGTCAGATAACAGAAGAAGCAAAAACATAATAATAATATCCTCATAAACTGTCACACCCCAAAACCGGAATGGCGGAAACGTTCTGGGTGGAGGACGTCATGTCAAGTATCACAACATATGCAGTATAGTAATCAAAGTACAACAACCATTGCATTAATAGTAATAATTTTACATAGGTTATATTTAGCAACAACATCAAAAGTAAATACAGAGAATAATATAAAATGCAGCTCGGTACAAGGCTGTCTTCACAAAAGCTTCCGGAGTGTACCTGTCTACTGACGACCTGAGAATACAAGTTATTTTGAAAGAGAGTATCAGCATTTTAATGCTGGTGAGTTCATAAGTATATTAATGACATTAATATAAATACATGTTTTCTTCAAAGTAATCTCATTAGATGATGGTGATTTGAGTTTACAGAGTATTAGAAATCCTTCCAGAAAATCCTATATTTTCTAATAAAAGTAGTCTTCTACCAAGACCCGATTGTTTTATGTTTAAACGAATGAGTTTCTCTACTAAAAGCAGTCTTCTACCAAGACCTGACTGTTTTATTGTTTAAGGAGTATTTTCCCCCAAAAGTTACTATCATTATCAAAATATAGTTTATACTTTAATGAATATGTGAAAAGATCACAAGTAAAAGTAATAGGGAAAATAATGCTTTACTTCAGCAATGACGTTGCTATTTATAAAATAATAAAATACAACTCCAGCTAGTATTAAATGGAAAATACACCTTGGGGAGTCTAAAGTAGTAAAATACAGACTCCAGGTAGAATTAAATGAACAATACGCCTCAGAGAGTCTAAGTGAATGAAATACAGACTCCAGGCGGTATTAAGTGAACAAAACGCCTCAGAGAGTCTAAATGAATGAAATACAGACTCCAGGCGGTATTAAGTGAACAATACGCCTCGGGGAGTCTAAAGTAGCCTTTTATCCTAGGTAGGTTAGTTTAAAGGTTTAAAATGTGGCCTAGTGTATAACTAGGAAAATATGTTATGATGGTTTTATATCTAGAAAGTACCGTGATGACACTTATTACCTTAAAGCCATGAATTATAAGGTAATTGTAAAGATACTCGTAACCATACTGATTGACGGATGTAAACACGACGACCTGCTGGCGTCGAAATGAATGTGACATTTGTCACCCCTTGGCTTGGTCGGCCGGGACTGTAGCTAGCAGTCAGGATGTGGGATGGTCTGTCCCGTATAGATCTATACACACAATGCCCGCTCTCCCTCCAGGAGACTCTGGTCACCACTCGACAACGGTGAAATCCGCGTCATGAGGATGTATCTCGTGTTTTGATTGCTATATACCTTTCTTTTTACTAAAAGTAGAAGTTTTAGAATACAGATATAACTAAGTTCTCCTTCATGAAAGTTATAGTTGGTTTCTAAACTATACCTATTATAGTTTACTCGAGAGGTTATCTAGATGCCTTTGCTACCCAAAGGTGTTGAACTGGAATAAGAGTACTAACATCTAACCAGATATACATGCTATATAACTTGGACTTCAACGACACTCGGACAAATAATCGAATGCTTTAAGTCCACAACCAAACAAGGAACAGGAAATAAAGCGGGTTATCAGTCCTAAGTCCTTCAAACCCTACTTATATAACTATATCTATATAGACATGAATCTATCAAGACTATAAGTTTAAAATACCTTGATAAAAGCTTGGTAATTTAAAAGAGATTTTGGTACTTAAAAGAGATTTGAAAACAAGATATGAAAACCTTTAGCTGGATAAAACAGTTTAACATGCAGAAATCTTTTTGCTATACAGTTATTAATCACATGTGATTGATATAATAACTTTATAGTTCAACTTGTATTCCCCCCCATAAAAGCATTTAAAATCATTTAAAATGGTTGATTAAGGGGTATGAACTCACCTGGAGTGGGTGATTCGGATGAACGGATGGTATAGGATGCTGCGTGTCAAGTGAGGACTTGAACACACACGCGGATCCTATTGAGCATGCAATGATACATTTATGTATCTAATTAGTCATTTAATAACTAATTAAGTAAGTTAAGACACCCTAATACATGGAAACACTTTGTTTCAAGTGCTAGGAGTACTAAAGGGTTGCATTTAAAGAGAGTATGGCCTCACATTGGAGTTTACTCCCCATATGGTAGCACCATATGGGTTTACGGCTCTGGGACCATTTCCCCCATGAGTTTACGGCCGTAAACTCATGGCAATGGTGCCATTGGGTGTTTTAAGGTCCTAAACCACACAAGGAAGTAAGCTAGACTCGAATTCAAGGCTTAGGAAGTGACTAGGGCTCGAAATGGCCCTTCTTTGGAGTTTACGGTCCTTGGACCACTCTTTGGGAGTTTACGGTCGTAAACTCATGGTCACTTCTACATTTTCGTGTTTTGGGGTTTCTAGTTCATGCATGCAAGGTTCTAGTCCATTATACAAGCCATAGAAGGTAATGGGGCCACTTAAACACCACTTGGTGGTGTTTACGGTTCAAGGATATCCCTTGACCGTAAACCCAAGTGTTCTTGGGTGTTCTTGATGTTTTTCCATGTTTTTACAAGTATCCTAAGCAAATAACTAGATAGGAGTAGTGTACTTACTTATAGGAAGCTTGTAAGAGTGTTTAAGGGCCAAGAACACTAATGTGTGTTCTTGGTGTTTTGAAGAACACTTGAAGATCTAAGTAAAAATGAAGAATTCATGGATGAAATGATGTATAAACACTAGATAAGGTGTTATAACAACAAAACAAGTGAAGGAAAACTTACATTTTTGGAAGATTTGGAAGATGATTCTATGATAGTTAAGAGAAAAATTGGGTGTTCTTGAGCTAGGAAGTGAGAAGTGAGAGAATGAAGGGTAAACTCATGCTATATGCATGAGTTCATGGTCAAAGGGAGTTTACGGCCCAAACTCCCCTTGTTTGGCGGTAAACACCTAGATAAGGTGTTAATTGTTTATTTGTTACACAACACTCCTAACGGATACTTCCATTTATTTGTTTGTTTGACGAAAAATTAAAATAAAACACCCAAACGAACTTAAAACCGGCCAAAAATGTACCGGGATGAATTTGACTATTATTTGATGTGCTTGACTGCAGAGTTTATACAAAATGAAAATTTCGGGTTGTCACATAAACCAGCCATTGGATCAGTGCTAAACCAAACTAAAGCAACTAAACTAAAGAGAAAGAAGAACAATACACACCTTTGAAGACGATTAAAACCTTTTTTATATTGAGTAGATGATGAGTGCTAAGAGCCCAAGATAGGTCTCTGCTTTTCGCATCACACCCAATGAGCAGATCAGCAACTTTTAAGAACACAACAATTAGTGAACACCTTGAATGTGATGCTATAAACCAAACATCAACGATGTCTCGCAACGAGCTTCTGATGTTTTGTAATGCCCGCAGATTCGGGCTAGTCAATTTAGAGACAGTAAGCGTCAAAAATGACTTTGTGATAGAAGATTATTTAGATAAATAATCTTAACTAAGTTATAGTATATGTCACAAGGGTTCAGTACATATAAAGAACGCTGAAATCCGAGTTACAACGAAGAAGTTATGACTCATCGACGTTTCGCAACAAAACCGACACGACGTTGTGTGACGTAAAAAGCAAGTTTATGATAAAGTACCTTTTATCCTTATCGATCTAATCGAAAGTTGTAGTAGACGTTAAACCGAGAGTGTGCATAAAAAGAACGCCCAAATCTGACTCCGTATAAGGAAGTTATGATTTTTCTATGATTTGGCATAGCAGTATGCAGCCCGAAATTCGAATATTAGATCGACCAATTTTTCTGCAACACAACCTAAACGAGAATCCAAGATCTCGCTAATAGGAGCTCAGCGATAAAAACACAGATGAAAGCGGACGTCGGATGACAAAGTTATGAATTTTTAACGGACTTTACCTATGCAGGCCTCTTAAAATATAACTTTAAGAATAAATCAAAATTTACCGACAGAGTCTAAAGGAAAGTTGTAGAGTACGTCTCCACCTACGCGTGGATATAAAGAACGTCAAAAACGGAGCTCGTATGCGACAGTTACAGAATTTAGAAGTTAGGATGGACTATTGCGTGGATGGGTGACATGGTATCTCGACCTTTGCTTGCTCCCCACGACCTTGCTTCGGATCAGTGACACGTGCCCCCTTCATACGCGTAGCGTACCCTCATATGTGCAGTATACCTAGAACACGCAACGTCCCTCCGAGGAATGTCGTGCATACCGAGGACCAGGCCTCCTATAAAAGGGATGCGAGGGTTGCCTTCATTCTTCACACCATCACCCTTTTCTCTCTCTAACCTCTCTCTAAACCTCCCCCAACCTCTACTAACTTCTAAGTGCTATAGAAAAGCCCCGGAGAGCCAGAAGACTCCGAGAAAATGAGCTTTTAGGCTCAAAAAGTTATGCCGCCGCAGAGCCCAGTTCTTAGCCAAACCTCTCGGTAAGTGAGTTATTCTTACCCTACTTTAAGTATAGCTTATGTTTAAGTTCAATATCGTTATTATGAACTTATAAAGAATATATGTATTATAAAAGTATAATATACAAAGTGTTATTATAATATCTTTTAACTACTCACCGTACGTGGAATCTGGTTTGAAGGGCCGCATAGGGTTGTTGGATTTCAGAAGTTCTATAATGCCAAAATGATCCTGCCCTCCGGTGTTTCATGTCTGGCCCTTGTCTGTACATATTGGTTGAAAAGTATTGTTTAACACTTATAAAACAAAAATCGCTCGTAATTAGTCGTGATAAATATTAGACTAAAATCTAGTGGTAATAATACTAGGTTTCGTCGAAGGAAGTTCTATTGTTAGAAGCGAAGCACTGTCCAAGTTGGAATCACCACTTTAACAAGTGAGTGCATAGTTACTTTCATCTAACACACACACACACACACACACATATATATATATATATATATATATATATATATATATATATATATATATATATATATAAAGTATTTAATATAAATTACGTGCTATGTGTGCATATTATTTGTGTTCCTGATATCTATGCTGGAACATTTTATACATGTTTTAAATGATTTAAACTGTATAAGTATTTTATATCTACGAATATGTTGGGTAGAAAATGGGTAGATTAATGATGAGAGATCAAAGATGATATAGATGAATATTGGCAGTTGCGCCACAACATGTAGATCTTTTTGAACTACGATATACTCTAAACATCCTAGCAGATGTGCCAAAAGGATAATGTCACACCCCAAAACCGGAACGGCGGAAACGTTCAGGGGTGGAGGACGTCATGTTTAGTATCACGAGATATGTATATGGTAAGCAAGTAATGAACAACCATTTCATTTCGAAAGAAAGTGTTTACAATGTGCGTGTTCAAAAAACATAGAATTCATAAACAAATAACAAAACAAGACTTGAAGCTATAATGCTTCATCTTCTGAATCCCCAGCACGAGCACCTGTCTAATAGTCTCCTGAGAATACAAGTTATTTGAAAGAGTTGATCAGCAATTAAGCTGGTGAGTTCATAAGAGTTTAGTGATGTAAGTAAGTTGTAAAGTGTTGTTGAAAATGTAAATGTAAAATGTTGTAAGTTGTAAGTTCTGCTTTGAAAAGCTCGCCTGTTCCTCTAGAAAATCCTATATTTCCTACATTGATGGAAGTTTAAGTAAAATGACACTACAACCCTTTCTATGAGTACTAAGTGGGTACAAGTTATATAAGACTCAGAGTAAACAAACAATCGATTGTGCGCATCTTCCCTAAGTTCACAACCAAACAAGGAACAGAAAGTAAGGCGGATAGCACACACCCCATTGGTTGTTAGATCATTGTCGTATATAACCCTGGTGTATTCACTTGTTACTCATGGAGTTATTTGTAATGGTTCCTTTATATCTAATGCAAAGTTCTTTAAGAAAACCCTTATTTCTTAATATAAAATGGTGACCACAGTGACTACCTTTATAATAGCTTAGTTTATACTGATATATATAATCTAATATCAGATAGAAAGGTAACTGGGTGAATCTGCCCTAAGCCCACAACCAAACAAGGAACAGGAAGTAAGGCGGAAAGCACCCATCCAACTACCTACTGGGTATTAGTTTTATATATAAACATGGTGTATAAACTATGGTATTATAGAGTTACTCACCTAAGGTCCTTTAAATGTACTGGTTTAATAAAATGGATTAAACCCTTTACTGTGAAGTTTCTAGTTTTGAATACCAAAAGTACTGATGTTGGAAAGTATGTTTTGTACTAGTAAAACTGTGCTTTGACTCTGTGTTCTATAACCTGACCCATACCTGGTACCCTTATGATGACTTAATGTATACTAAGCATACATATATATAGAATCGGGTAGATAATAGATTGGGTGAATTCGTTCCAAGCCCACAACCAAACAAGGAACAGTAAATGAAGCGAAGAGCACACATCCTATTACCTGTCGGACCCTATTGGTATACATGTATCCTATGATGTATACATTAAGGAATCATAAGACTAGCATTATGGTCCTATCTTTTAATCGTAGCCTTCTACCAAGGCATCTTCTGTTATGTGCTAGACTCGACTGTTCCATTTTTCGTTTGTAAAAATGTATATTTTCCCTAGTTTATAACTCGAAAATAGATTGAGTTCAACTTTCAAGTGGTACTGTCACTTTATGAAAGTAATGGGAAAAGTAAGTACACATCTATCGTTTATAATGACAAGCGGATGTACTAATAACCTAAAAACATATTTGTTTTATTATGGTTATAATGTGAAGGCTAGAACCCTTACTATACGCTCTCCCTGTCGGGAGATTAGGGGAACTAAACACGACCTCTGCAAATTCTTGCAAGCCATGTAATTCACATTAAAGTATATGATCATGTATACCCAATATAACTATCACCTTTTGTTTAAAACAATGAGTTAGTGATTCATTGGTATAGTTAGATCATGTATGTGTGTTCACATGCTATAGCAACCTAACTTGTTTGTTCTGTATGGTATTGCTCTGAATGGTATTGTTCTGAATGGTATTGTTCTGAATGGTATTGTTTGATTCATGTAAGAACTGACTCTTTATGTGCTTCATTGTACTAGAAGTAATGAATAGCATTCTCCTAAACTATACCTATTATAGTTTACTAATGTTCTACTTGGACTGTTATTGAAAAGACTCATTTATCTACTAAGTTATGCTTGTACTTTAAAAAAAACAGAGTTTTGTATAACTAAAAAGTAACATAACTTTAAAAGAGTTTTGAAAGGTTTTGACAACTTATAAGTGACATAAGTAACATTTTGAAAGATGTTTATAAAAAACATTTACACAATTATCATTGTGTTCAACTTGTATCCCCCCTTAAAACAGTTAAAACAGTTAAAAGCTTCATTACGGGGTATAAACTCACCTGATGTGGGTGATTCAAACGGGTATGCGTGTAAGGATGAGAAGTTCCACGAATGAAGTCCCGAGACACAATAAGTCCTAAATGACATATAAGGACACATATTGACATGAATATAGTGTTTATAAACAACTATATGAAAGGAAACACCTTCTGGGACTAGGAAACACCTTGATCAAGTGTTGGAATCACATGTGATTCATCAAAGGGAAGTGAAATGGCATCAAAAGGTGTTTACGGTTTTGGGACCAACCCTTTTGGAGTTTATGGTCGTAAACCCATGAGTTTACGGCCGTAAACTCATGGTACTCCTACCATTTTGTGTTTTGAAGCTTATAAGTCCTAAAGAAGCATTCCTACGGTCGTAAACGCATGAGTACTTCGGGGGTTTAGAATACGAAAGATAAAATTTAGGTTTAGGTCGGACCTTCGATACGAAGGACGAAAGTTTCTAGAACTTGTCGATCGAGGAGATAGAAACATATGAACTCAGTATGGTGAGGACCACGCCAACTCATGACGAATGAAAGCAACGGACTCTTTACTGAACAAAGTTTTGGTCAAATGAAAGAAACGTCTGATAAACGACGATGTATCCCTGGTATGCTCGATACTGTACTCCTAGTATGTTCAACAATGTACTTTTCGTAACTGTTGTCGTGTTTCCTGTTTTCTAATTGAAGTTAACACTCCTACGTATCGTACCACTATGTGCGCATACATACGAACAAAAGTGTTCTACCAACTGGTGGGGATACTTTATATCATAATCCTCCTTGGTACCACTACCATCGCCTGCCATATACTACTTATGACTTTCTAAGATGAACCAGGCAGTCGACTGAGTAACTCTGCCTCAAATCCCCAACCATTTAGGGAAAATGGGGACCTAAGCGGAGTCACTCACTCTAAGTCTGCAACATCTTAGTTGTTCACAACCTTGATGTACATGGTATGCCATAATAGCTTCTCAAAACGGATCTTTTAGTTCTCTTGATTATTGTGACCTATCTCAACAAGTGAGTTGTTATAATTACTTTTAAGTGTTATCCCCAAATTTTAATCTTATATGAATATAAATTAATTTTAAAAGTAATTACTATTTTGAAAACGTACCACTACTCGTTGACGACTCCGGGGTAGATTCTCCTGCGGTGATCATCAGAAGGCGTCCATCCGCTCCTGAGTTCCTTACTATTGGGCAGTCCCTCTAACGGTGTCCAGTCTCACCACAGCCATAGCATGCTTGGTTTTCTTCAGCTCCGAGGACTTGGGAGATCGGTTGAGCCGGTGCCCTGCAGTAATGGATGGTGTGTCCCTTTCTGTGGCAATTCAGACACTGCATTTCCCGGCACACTCCGGTGTGGTGAAAGTTGCATTTTCCACACTCCGGAAGGTTCCCAGCATATCGGCTAGCAGGTGCTGAAGCAGTAGGTGTCGTAGCGGCGTACATGATACTCGCTCGTTGTTCTTGCGGGGTGTCTGGTGTTGTTCGCTTCTTCTTCCTCTTGTTCCCTGACTTCCGATTATAGTCCTCTTCTCTCGATGGCTTGGGAATAGGGACTTTTACACCATGGCGGACTCCATGGTCGATGAGTCGCTGAGCCAGGCGTTTAGCACCATCGAACGTGGATGGGTTAGAAGATAACACATTTCCTTGGGTCGGAGCAGTCAGACCCCAAATGTATCTTTCTATCTTCTTGCTCTCCGAGGTAATCATCCCGGGGCATAGAGCTGTTAGTTCGCTGAACCGGTCCGTGTAGGTCACTATGTCTGAGCCGACCATAGTGAGATCCCACAGCTCTTGTTCCAGTTTTTGAATCTCGCCTAACGGGCAGTACTCCTCCCGCATTAACTCTTTTAGGTTTTCCCAACCTATTGAGTTTGCCACTGATAGGTTAAGTGACTTAACATGGCTGTTCCACCATGTTAGGGCCTTGCCAGAGAAGGTGCAGGCAGCAAACTTCACTTTGCTTCCTTCTGGGCATAAACAGATTTCGAAGATCGACTCTGTTTTCTCGAACCATTGCATGAGGGCAATTACTCCTTCAGTCCCTTTAAAGGACAAGGGCTGGCATCTGGTGAAGTCCTTGTAGGAGAACTCTCCCGGGCGCACAGGGACTTCACCTTGAGTAGAATTAGTAGGCGTTCCACCTCCACTAGTACTGATGGAGTGATATTGAGCCATGGCTGTTGCCACAGCCGCAGTCACTGCAGCGTTTATAACTGCCATATCAACTTGCGAAGGAGGCGGTATTGGAGTTATCCGAGTAGTGCGTCTGATAGATTTGCGAGGAGGCATCTTTGCTAAAAGAATACAAAGATGAGACGAAATAAGTCTAAAGCAATGGACACAAGCCGAAAGCTGAAAAGACAAGGTTATCCTAGTTCTGGATGTATCGGGTCCTGACTTCCACAGGGTTCTAGAAATAATTCATAAAAGAGTCTATACCTAATAAACTCTATGAATTTGAAATAACTATCCTCGAATGAATATTTGTTTCCTGAATAACTGTTACCAGCTGCATGTATGAAAATAATCTTAACAAATAATGTGAGCAGTGTTTCCACTCGCTCATTAAATTAACCAGATTATTATTTATTAGTGTGACGTGTAAGATGTTTTGGTTACTTCGGCTGATCCCTGTTTGCAAACTTCTCATGAACTTGTTCTTGTTCCTCCTGAACTCTTCTGTTGTATACTATGAGGAAGTGGTTACATCTATCTGGGCTTGTCGTGCGAGAATGAAAGTGACTAAAGAACCTATGAGCTTTAAGGTAACTTTATGGGGTGATCCTTACGGAATCCTCCTATAATTGTACAAGGTACACAAGTTTGTATATATATCTGAAGATTAAATAGACCTTCGAATAAGTGATCCCACCCCAACACTACACCCTTAAGAGGAATGGATAGCGAAGCGTAGGCCACAGATTTTATGTCTATACGATCCTGGTTATATATAAAACTTTAGGAATACACTTTGCAAGATTATAGATCTATCCACAAGGGTCGTTTAAGTTCTCACATAAGTTATTTATCTGGACTAAAATACTCCTATAGTATTCTAACTCTGAATGTACTTGTTCTGGTGTTCTCTTGACTGGTGTTCAAGTAAGTTTTAACATTGTTGCCACACCACATCATTCCCAAACACATGTCGGTCACATCTCGAATGAATATAGTTGATCAGGCTATATTGATCCTAGCTATGATTACATAACTGTTCAGGTTGACGACAATGCTCAACCTTTAAATATTTTAGTTCTGTTCTCCTCGTGACACTAGTTCTGTTATGTACATGTATAAGCAAGTAGGTATATTTTTATAACTTGTAGTTATAATCTAAAATATATCATTATCCAGAGCACTTAAGCCCCATTGCATTTATAGTTGTATATCTTTTATCGGTTGATATACTTAGTTCACTATAAACAATGCTCTGATACCAATCTGTCACACCCCAAAACCGGAACGGCGGAAACGTTCAGGGGTGGAGGACGTCATGTTTAGTATCAAGAGATATGTATATGGTAAGCAAGTAATGAACAACCATTTCATTTCGAAAGAAAGTGTTTACAATGTGTGTGTTCATAAAACATAGAATTCATAAACAAATAACAAAACAAGACTTGAAGCTATAATGCTTCATCTTCTGAATCCCCAGCATGAGCACCTGTCTAATAGTCTCCTGAGAATACAAGTTATTTGAAAGAGTTGATCAGCAATTAAGCTGGTGAGTTCATAAGAGTTTAGTGATGTAAGTAAGTTGTAAAGTGTTGTTGAAAATGTAAATGTAAAATGTTGAAGTTGTAAGTTCTGCTTTGAAAAGCTCGCCTGTTCCTCTAGAAAATCCTATATTTCCTATTTTGATGGAAGTTTAAGTAAAATGACACTACAAACCTTTCTATGAGTACTAAGTGGGTACGAGTTATATAAGACTCAGAGTAAACAAACAATCGATTGTGCGCATCTGCCCTAAGTTCACAACTAAACAAGGAACAGAAAGTAAGGCAGATAGCACACATCCCATTGGTTGTTAGATCATTGTCGTATATAACCCTGGTGTATTCACTTGTTACTCATGGAGTTATTTGTAATGGTTCCTTTATATATAATGCGAAGTTCTTTAAGAAAACCCTTATTTCTTAATACAAAATGGTGACCACAGTGACTACTTTTATAATAGCTTAGTTTATACTGATATATATAATCTAATATCAGATAGAAAGTTAACTGGGTGAATCTGCCCTAAGCCCACAACCAAACAAGGAACAGGAAGTAAGGCGGAAAGCACCCATCCAACTACCTACTGGGTATTAGTTTTATATATAAACATGGTGTATAAACTATGGTATTATAAAGTTACTCACCTAAGGTCCTTTAAATGTACTGGTTTAATAAAATGGATTAAACCCTTTACTGTGAAGTTTCGAGTTTTGAATACCAAAAGTACTGATGTTGGAAAGTATGTTTTGTACTAGTAAAACTGTGCTTTGACTCTGTGTTCTATAACCTGACCCATACCTGGTACCCTTATGATGACTTAATGTATACTAAGCATACATATATATAGAATCGGGTAGATAATTGATTGGGTGAATTCGTTCCAAGCCCACAACCAAACAAGGAACAGGAAATGAATGCGTGGCTTTTGCCTTGGACAATCCTTAGGAATGAATGCGTGAATGATAGATGATTCTAAGGGTAGATCCTTAAGAAATAAAGAAGATAATGGGGATGAGTAATTAGGTTAATTGTTTGATGGTGAAAATTAATAACTTTATTATTGTGGGTTGAAAACCCTATGTACTTACCAGGTTTCCCAACCTGACCCACTAAGTTTATTTTTATCACAGGTGTCGATACGAAGCTACATTACACTGAGATACTAAAGGAGATGTAAATCACTAATGTAAATGAATATAAGTTCTATTTATGCTTATGTTTTTGTATTGACGATTACATCCCAAAGTTTTAATATAAACAAAAATACATTTCTTCATAAATGCTTTGGTAATATATTTTTCATGTTTTCTAGGAAAAAATTCCACAATATCATTCTTTAAAATGAATACTTTGATTTTCAAATAATCATAAATAAAATTGTCAAAATGACCGTGTGTTTGGGGATGTCACAGTTGGTATCAGAGCATTAGTTTAAGCGAACTAGGAATAAAGATTTATTTCTAGACTTCAACTTAAAATGCTAAGCGATGATCGTGAGGAGTGTGTCTAATATATTTTAGGTAGTATACCTAAATAGACACAAGCACTAGCTTATTTAGGGAAGATGCCTAAAATGTTTTTTTGTGATAAATGATTTGTGATGCTTTATGATGCTATCATTTGATCGGATCTATGGTTTGTTGCCGACCGGATCTTGAAACTTTATGTCTTCAAATTACTAATCGTTTAACTACAGTATTAGAACTAGTATTTCAGAGTGATAAGGAGATTTATACTTCTATCGTAAATAAAGCATTTCTATCTAAATGCTCGTCACTGCACACCGAACGTCTGATTTGGTGAATAGATCGACATGATGGGTACTCGAAGCGGATTTAGAAATGCTAATGGAAATGCTAACACTAATCAGTAGTGTGTACTTGGGCGTGCACCAGAAGTAGCAGTTGCACCCGAGCCAATCACTATGGTAGGAGTACAAGCAATGATTCAAATGATGTTGGATCATCAGATGGAAGACAAGGCATCTACTTCAACATAATAGGAATGAACCTGCTGTGCTTGTTGAACAACCGGAACTGAATGAAGTTCAGTCAGAAGAAGGAAACTATAGTAGGACCGTTGGCCAAGATGAACCGCCAGTAGTTAGGAGAAATAACTAAGGCGAAGGGATTGAAAGAAACGGATGCAAATATAAAGACTTCAAAACTTGCAAACCATCAACTTTTAATGGGAAAGAAGATCCAATCGGAGTTATTGACTGGATCTCTGAGATGGAGCTAGCTTTCATAACATGTGGTTGCAAGGGCAAGCTACAAACCACTTATGCAGAGCGTCAGTTTAGAGGTGGTGTCGTTCGCTGGTGGAACACCTTGGGGAAGACCATAAGCCCCAATGAGCCATAACAACAGACATGGGAAGGATTCTTGGTCCACTCCGAACGCAAGCTCTGCTTAGCCCAAAACATGCTGGAACTAGAAAATCAGTTTCTGACATTGAAGAAGGGCAACATGTCCACTGACGAGTATACTAATGCTTTCAGGGACAAGATAGAGTTTTATTGGCACATCGTCCCTGACGAACTAACGAAAGTTCATAAGTATACGAAGGGATTACCATGGGAATATGTTGTGCCAGTACGTCAGACACCTACTCTTGAGGCGGCTATCTGGGCTGCTAAGTCTGTTGAGGAGATGATCAAGAGTAGAGCCGCCAACAAGGTTGAAGTTGGCGAGAAGAGAAAGTTTGAAGGATCTTCAAGGTCCAACGAGAAGATAAAATTCTCAATGTTTGGTTCGAAGAAGTTCGAAGGGGGAGGAGGTGAAGCAAGATGGTGCGATAAGTGCAAGAAGAAACACTTCGGAAAATGCGGCGAGGAGGTGACATGTTTCAAGTGTGGAAAGTCTGGGCATTACGCCAATGAGTGTACATTCGACAAAAGGGTGTGTTATGGAAGTAATGAAGAAGAGAACTTCAAGCAAGACTCCCCAAAGAGGGAAGGAGGTACAAAGCCAAATTCACCGCCAAATCCAAAGGCAAGAGCATTCCAGATGATCCTCGACGAAGCAGGTGACAATGCAAGAGACCGGGAGTGAGGATCTACATATCCAAAGATCGGGATATGAAGTAGCCATATAGATAGTATCATCTGGTATATCCTATTATAAGAAGCCTAGTGTAGGGTGAACTTAAACACCTATGTAATCATTTCAATAAATAATATAAAGCTTGGTTATGTTATCCGATGTGTTAAATGACTATGCGAAATTATTGAATGGTGACTTGGCAAACTGTGAGACAATACTTGGGACTAGTATGAGTAGGTGTGAATGGTAGCAGAGGCCTATACTACTGGAAGCACAGACCTGACACTTGGATCAGGGAAAGTCACAAGGTTAACAAGGCGCTAGTAATTGATTTCGTTTTGTTCATGTCTGTCGTTACCATTGTTTCGGTAATGACTAAGAAGATGATTGTTATTCCGACCCTAGCGGTCATATCAAATCAATTCCGACTAAGATGAGTATGCTATCTGGTTCAGAGAACCAAGATCGCTGTGGCATCTGACTTAAGCCAGAAGATTGAAGTGAAATATAATCGAAGCGATCAATAGAAGTATCACGATAGTGGTTAAAGTAATAAGCTTGTAGCTAAAAGTGCTACATGATAGAATGTGATTATATCACATTAGAATATGAAGGAAGGAAACTTCCATTCAGGAACTTGACTCTAAAAGACCTAAGTCTAAGAGTTTCATCATACGATGAGAGGTCAGTAGAACATGATGTTGGGTTTTGAGTATTCTAACACTCCTATGGTGTACATGCAACCCTAGATGCTTTGGATCTATGTTCTCTCTAATATACACGCAAACTTTAATTTTCAGGGACAATATGGAGTTTTCTTTGCACATCGTCCCTGACGAACTAACGAAAGTTCATAAGTATACAAAGGGATTACCATGGGAATATGTTGTGCCAGTACGTCAGACACCTACTCTTGAGGCGACTATCTGGGCTGCTAAGTCTGTTGAGGAGATGATCAAGAGTAGAGCCGCCAACAAGGTTGAAGTTGGCGAGAAGAGAAAGTTTGAAGGATCTTCAAGGTCCAACGAGAAGATAAAATTCTCAATGTTTGGTTCGAAGAAGTTCTAAGGGGGAGTAGGTGAAGCAAGATGGTGCGATAAGTGCAAGAAGAAACACTTCGGAAAATGTGGCGAGGAGGTGACATGTTTCAAGTGTGGAGAGTCTGGGCATTACGCCAATGAGTGTACATTCAACAAAAGGGTGTGTTATGGAAGTAATGAAGAAGAGAACTTCAAGCAAGACTCCCCAAAGAGGGAAGGAGGTACAAAGCCAAATTCACCGCCAAATCCAAAGGCAAGAGCATTCTAGATGATCCTCGACGAAGCAGGTGACAATGCAAGAGACCGGGAGTGAGGATCTACATATCCAAAGATCGGGATATGAAGTAGCCATATAGATAGTATCACCTGGTATATCCTATTATAAGAAGCCTAGTGTAGGGTGAACTTAAACACCTACGTAATCATTTCAATAAATAATATAAAGCTTGGTTATGTTATCCGATGTGTTAAATGACTATGCGAAATTATTGAATGGTGACTTGGAAAAGTGTGAGACAATACTTGGGACTAGTATGAGTAGGTGAATGGTAGCAGAGGCCTATACTACCGGAAGCACAGACCTGACACTTGGATCAGGGAAAGTCACAAGGTTAACAAGGCGCTAGTAATTGATTTCGTTTTGTTCATGTCTGTCGTTACCATTGTTTCGGTAATGACTAAGAAGATGATTGTTATTCCGACCCTAGTGGTCATATCAAATCAGTTCCGACTAAGATGAGTATGCTACGTGGTTCAGAGAACCAAGATCGATGTGGCATCTGACTTAAGCCAGAAGATTGAAGTGAAAGATAATCGAAGCGATCAATAGAAGTATCACGATAGTGGTTAAAGTAAGAAGCTTGTAGCTAAAAGTGCTACATGATAGAATGTGATTATATCACATTAGAATATCAAGTAAGGAAACTTCCATTCAGGAACTTGACTCTAAAAGACCTAAGTCTAAGAGTTTCATCATACGATGAGAGGTCAATAGAACATGATGTTGGGTTTTGAGTATTCTAACACTCATATGGTGTACATGCAACCCTAGATGCTTTGGATCTATGTTTTCTCTAATATACATGCAAACTTTAATTTTCCAAAGCATCATCCTAACTAGCATACAATAGAGTATTTTTACTACAAAGTTCTAGTTAGATGACATACCTTTTGTTGTAGTTGGAAACCTTCTTGAGTTTGGCCTTTAAGAACTTAGCACCAATAGTATGAATGCCTCAAATGGAATCACAACACACCTAGGACAAAGGATAAATTGAGATGAGGTTACTTGCACTCATAAAATCGGCTTGCCCTCTTGTGTATCCCACTTAAGTGTCGATTTCATGAGCTAGAGGGGTTCTTATATAGTGTGGCTTAATTAGGGTTACACCATGCAAACCCTAATGTGCATGACCTTCCATATTCCTCATGCTCCATGCGTTTAAACCTCCATGGATCATCCATGGGTCACCACATGGGTTTAGCCCAACATAAGGAACTATGGATCATAAGCCCACATTATAAGAATGAACGATTTACATAATCAATCCCCATATATTTAATTACTCTCTTTTGATCACATAATTAATTCCAAATTAATTCCAAAATAATTCTTGATCAATACTAATTAAATAATATGATTTCATATTAATATATTAGAACTTATAATATATTAATAAATCATAAATGACCTCTTCTCAAAAGTTCATCCTATCAAATTCTCCTGATGATATGCAACCCAAATGGAGCATGCTACTCTCGGGTCAAGTACATACATATTATAGTTATGGACTTAGACACTAATCCAACTATCTCCCACTTGGATAAGTCTAATAACTTTTATTGCAAGTACGACTCTACAACCCGACTAGCAATCGTAGCTCTTTAAAGTCGATGTCGAACTCTGACCTAGTCAATGACACGTCCATTAGATAAGGGATCATATATTCCTCCATTCTAGATATCATATGGACTGAGACATGGATTATAATGATTCTCTCTGTCCATCTGTTGTTTTCCGATTTCCGATTTATGACGACCGACTAATTGAACAAATCAAATCAGTCCAGGGTTGGCCAAAAACTTTAGGGGTGTCATCACTAAAACATCGAGGGGCCCACATATATCGCTTTTAACCCTCCAAGGGTAAAAGGAATGGATAACCTTTGACTCATATGCTTTCTCTATCTACTCATCAAATCACACACAATGATATGTTTTATAACACCGAGTTACCGGTGCATTTACATATTATCAATGTGCAACTGACTTGTAAACTGCAACTCATACCTCTGCGTTTGAAGAATATAAGATATTATCGTCTCATGATCACTTGTGATAAATTCCATTAAGCGATTCAAATGAGCGTGGGTCGAATCCAATACTCGAATCTTATTCCAGGAGCACTCATGAACACTGTAGCTATGTCCTAGACAAACTACAGACCCATTCATCACAGTCTTGCCTGAATACCTTCCTCCAAAGTATGATTGACTGTGGATGGTTTGAATAACCCAGTTATTCGGGAACTCAAAACATGCAAAGTGAAACACAAGAACAATATTAATCCTATATGGTCCCAAAACTTTTGAGCCATATTGATTACTCATTATTCATTGTATAATGTTTCGAATAATCAACTTAATACTTGAATTAAAAAACAATATTCATGCTATGCTCCAAGCATGCACACTATGTTTGTCTAAACAATAGTTATGCCATGCTCCAAGCATGCATACTATGTTTGTCTATGGTCCTTACTTTGTGAAATAGATCAATTGACAATATTTCAATGATGCTCATTTCACAATCCCAAATCTTTATTGCAAGTGTAAGAATCCTAAATTCTTGTAACTGCTAAACTATCATGTAATGCAGGCTTTGTAATGTCATGGTACCAAAAGTCACAGAGACTTGACCAACGATATTACAAAACATTCCACTGGAGATTGTTAACAAAACAATTCCAAGGAAGTGAAGTCTCAAATTTAAAGTACATTCCTTTGAACATCCTTCTTGCATTAATTTTCCTAATCTCACACAAATTTAAAGAGTAACTTCCACCTATGGAAACAAATCTATATTCCCATTTTGACTATCACTTCTGAACAAGAGTTGCCTCTTTTCAAAATATGTCAATATGGTCCATCCGTTTTTTTACTTCCAACTACAAGCGACCAATCCTTGGCGAACCTTAGATTGTCCTTAACCGTTGTTTAACCACTTTAGTCATATCTGATTCTATTTCTTTTTCCCTCTTATTGCCCTAGGAATTTGGAAAATTTTAGAACGGATAAATATTATAGCACATGCAATCGATCCTATACCCGAAGCATATTGGACACGATTCATAATGTCTAACATAAAGACATGATACTTGATCAGTCTTTTGCTATAATATTTTTATTTGCCATGTTCACATCATTCGAATTATGAAAAGGGAAGCCGTAATCATAGTCGAATTTTGAGAATGCAATTAACACATCCATATATAGAATTTCCTTATGTTGAACCATTCCAAGATAACATTCATATATAGATTTGACTAAATCTGATTAAAATGTCAATCTAAGCTTTTAGATTTGAAATGAAGTATAAATTCCTCTCCCTTAATCATAGCAAAACAACTTTTCAAACTCTGCAACATGCAAATTAAAACTTTTGTTTTCTATAATTAACATTGCTAACTTGCTTATACTCCCACTAGCATAATAATCATTACTTTTACTAGCATAGCACTTATGCTCCCACTAGCTTTGACATGGATTCAGAAATTAGCTGGACTTTTAGAAATCAATACTTCATTGACTGTCTTACCAAAGTTCAGATTTCTGACATGAGATGTTTCGATAAAACTTTTTATCTAGGCTTCTCAAAATCTTACACCTTTCCTTAGACGGATTACATGTTTCTCTAAACAATTTTAGAACTTATAACAATAAGTCTCAAATGTTTAGACCTTTGCCATTTCTCACAATTCGAATTATAAAAAGGGATTCCGTAATCATAATCAAATTTGAGAATGCAAATATCACAATTCTATCTCCTTAAAATCTACTTAGTGAAAGTGTTTCCTCACAATCATTTTCATGAATTGGAGAGAAACCTTATGACACTTAGATTTTTTTTATGGTGTATGTGTTCCTATCCATGTAATTTTGTCATAACCATAATCACAAGACAAGGTTAGTGACAAATCCAAACTCATATGGACTGAACTTGTTCAATCTTAATTTCTTGCCACTTGGTAGCTTAAGGGACTACCATTTCTTCCAGGTTGTTATGCAAACAACTAAGAACTCATAGAACTCATATGCATAGTCAACTTAACTGGGATCGAGACAGAAACAAGAATATGTCAACACGATAGGTTACAAACCTCAAGTTGTATGCTAGTGTTTAACAATAGGTTTATTCTTGATTAGTTCTTAAAACTTGTCAAGATCTTTAAGACTCCCACCGACCTCTTGACATATAAGAATCTCTTGTCATGAACCATACCTTTACAAACAAATATTCAAGAGTTAGTCCGGATTCTAATCAAGACTAACACTTCACACCATTGGCCTTAGTTTGTATTTGTCCTTACCAAGACATCACAAGCTACCAATTTCAAATGTACAAGAGTAGAAAACCTTTTACTCTTCATTTGATAAGTGTTATAAACCTTCTTAATTTAATGTCACTCAAGGCTCAATCTTGGAGTATGACTCTAAGACTTGTTTTGGGAACGAAGTATGACCCATCTTTTTGATTTAAACTATTTAAACAATTCACGATTCCTGTTCTTAGCTATACAAATGCACTAAGATGACTTTAGAGGATCAATTGTAATATGGTTTTTCCATAAACATTAAGATGATCATAAAAGCTAATACTAAAGTACTCTCCCATCCTTTTAGATTGG
Organism: Lactuca virosa; assembly: GCF_052849685.1. NCBI lineage: Eukaryota > Viridiplantae > Streptophyta > Magnoliopsida > Asterales > Asteraceae > Lactuca > Lactuca virosa. The sequence goes on from NC_136426.1 coordinate 275,279,918, forward strand.
AGAAACTTTTATCTTTCTGCCTAATTTGATTATTCTCATTCGTTCTGCCATACATTGAACCTTTTCCAATGTTTCAGAATTATACTTAAACTTGTAAGCATAACCATGTTTACTAAACTTTAGTAAATCATGACGAATAGTCTTATCGATCTTTGTGGTGGATCTTGACCAGCGCACACTAGTGTACCCGATCCGCCAGTCCTTCACTTGACTCACATATACAAGTGAACAAAGCATTAATCTTAATTTACCAAAGATGAAAATTCTCATTCATCATAAAATACAACTTGCATGATTCCAAGTTTCTGTCCAATTGAAACTTGGGTGATGAGAATCTTTCCTTATTTGGCAAATACTCGACACTACCAGAAACGAAAGAATCAAAATCATATTGCTAACATAGAAACATAGAAACATCAATTTTCAGAAATGCCATTGCAAGGAGATATAATAAAAAAATAAAATTTTTGTTTATTTATAAAATGCGGAAAAAACTTTTCCGTACAATGCAATTACAAATGAAATCTATCATAACTCCTAAGCAGCATCTCAAAAATCCGATCTTCGAACCATGCGATTGAAATCTATCTTCGGAACCAGATTCAACATCCTCTTCCTTTAGGCTTCCTTCCTTTTGCATGATCCTACAAAACATCAAAATGCAACCTAGTCACATCATGTATTAAGAATCATCAATTAGGAACTTAACAGAGTTAGATAGTGGTACACGAGACTATCTCATACTTAGCCTTTCTCTTTGCCTTTTGGTCAACCGGGTTGACCATGGTCGATCCCTTTCCATTGGGAAGTGAAAACTTTTCTGGACTTCCAATGTTTCCATTGTCAATGTCCATGAAAGTTTAAGGAGTAGATCTTCCAATCAAATTTGCTTTTCCATTGCACCAAATCATTGTTGATTCAGCCGCAATAAGCAAATAGGTAAGATCAATAAGGGTCATGTCATGATCTGTCACATAGTAGTCCTTAATGAACTCACTATATGACTCAGGAAGTGATTGAAGAACCCAGTCAACAGCCAACTTCCTTGAGACTTCGAAGGTGTAGGAAGTGAAGTTTCACTACAACACGAAGAAGGGATTAATCTTTCACCTTGATCGCCTTGTGGAAAATCATTTTTATAAAGAAAGTTTTTTCCAAAAGATTCGGGAAGACCATAGTTGTCTGAACTAGACATCTACAATGGGAGAAATTCAAGTTGAGTTGATTTTAGTCCTTAATATAACACCCAACATGAAATATTAAGGCTAGGACCCAACACAATATTTTACAATTTGGAAGAGGGATGTCGTAATCCAAATTGCAAAATATTTGAAGGTAGGTAAATGACGATTTACCAATTTCCACCTTTAAGATTCATTGAACTATTCAATGGCATGTTTAAATCTTGATTTGTGCCCTTCAAGTTTGTGACTGGGATGCCGAGGATCACAAACAAAGTGTGAATAACCATGTAAATTAGCTTGGTACACTCAATGTTACAACCACCTAATCAATGTGCCGGTTAACCACACACGCTCCATTGATCTATGATTAACATCAAGCTACCCTTTGCCATGCACTGTCAGTCCAGATTAGTGTGCCGGTTAACCACACATGCTCCACTAACGACTTCACATTTTCTTAAGTAACTAAGATTTGAGAATTTATAAGTGTTTAGTTACTTTATATTTATCATTATACTTTTAATGAAGGGAGAATTAGAGTCCTATCCTACCCTTTCGGCTAACGACCCTCCACCAGTCAAGGAAGCGGTGGATGAGAGTGGTCACCCATTAAACTGTCATTTTATAGGCAGTAACTTTATAACCCCCTTATAGACCGGCTTCGTAAATGAGGCCTACTAACGGTAAGAATGACTTTACTCGTATACATATATATATATATATATATATATATATATATATATATATATATATATATATATATATATATATATATAAATATTGAACCTATAATATTATAATAGTATAAGGGTAGAACTTTAAACTTTAAAATTCTAGGGTTTGGAATTAAATGTTTCAAAAGTTAGACATTTACATTTACAAATTCCAAAACTTGAGGGCATGTTTTGAACTATTCAAAAACTTTTGGAATCCATAACTTATGAGTTTAATATAGTCCTTAATGAAAAGACTCTTGACAAACCATAACTTATGGACAAGTTATAGAGTTCATAAAAACATTTATGGAAAAAGACTCTTCAAGTTCATAACCTATAAGATTAATGATCTCTTTAAAAGAAAAACCATTCATTTTCCATAAATTTAGGACAAGTTATGGAATTTATCAACACATTTAGATCAACTATTGTAACTTACAAAAAACAAACAATTTTGTCTATGATCTAAACTAAACTCATAAGAACAAGATAATTCATATCAAACAAATCTCATATAATTAGCCTAACCATATAAACTAATAAAAAACATGAAACTTTGACAATTATCTTATAAATTGGATAAACATGATCATTACCACATCAAAAACAGGTTTATAAGTTCAAAAACAGCTTAGGGTAATGATCCTAGTCCAATTCTAGCCAAAAACTTCGAAAATCTGCATTCTGGAGCACCAACTCGTCGAGTGCATGAACTAACTCGGCGAGTTGGTTACATTTGTGAGGTGACTCGGCGATTCCACTGTCCAGACAGCAAAAAAGCGATTTTTAAAGCGTTTTAAAGCATGTAGCATCAAGTATATAGGAAAACAACCCTAGGCTTTGATACCACTGTTGGGTTTTGAGCATTCTGACACTCCTATGGTGACATGCAACCCTAGGTGCTTTGGATCTATGTTTTCTCTAATATACATGAAAACTTTAATTTTCCAAAGCATCATCCTAACTAGCATACAATACAGTATTTTTACTACAAAGTTCTAGTTAGATGACATACCTTTTGTTGTAGTTGAAAAACTTTTTGAGTTTGGCCTTTAAGAACTTAGCACCAATAGTATGAATGCCTCAAATGGAATCACAACACACCTAGGACAAAGGATAACTTCAGATGAGGTTACTTACACTCATAAAATCGACTTGACCTCTTGTGTATCCCACTTAAGTGTCGATTTCATGAGCTAGAGGGGTTCTTATATAGTGTGGCTTAATTAGGGTTACACCATGCAAACCCTAATGTTTTTGACCTTCCATATTCCTCATGCTCCATGGGTTTAAACCTCCATGGATCATCCATGGGTCACCACATGGTTTTAGCCCAACATAAGGAACTATGGGTCATAAGCCCACATTATAAGAATGAATGATTTACATAATCAATCCCCATATATTTAATTAGTCTCTTTAGACCACAGAATTAATTCCAAATTAATTATTGATCAATACTAATTAAATAATATGATTTCATATTAGTATATTAGAACTTATAATATATTAATAAATCATAAATGACCTCTTCTCAAAAGTTCTTCCTATCAAATTGTCCTGATGATATGCAACCCAAAAGGACCATGCTACTCTCGGGTCAAGTACATACCAATTATAGTTATGGACTTAGACACTAATCCAACACATAAGCCATCGGTCTACTATGGTAATCGAAGGAAAGAAATTATCTTAAGTCTGTTAAGAAGAAGAAGGAGTCTCCAATAAGGATTGATTTTGTAACTCAAAGGTTACGATTGAAAGTCCAACGTATTACGAAGAGCGGGTGCAAGATTCAACACCGCCTGCATTCAAGAAGTCCAAGAGTTAGTTACTCATTCGAAGGAACATAAAAGTTACGGTTATTACCTATGATGAAAAGATAACGTATGGATTCATTATACAAGAACTATTTTGTTGATGATTTTGAGACGTAATCATCCTAAGGGGAGATAATGGTAACTCCCACAGATTCGGGCTAATCAATTTAGAGACAATAAGAGTCAAAAATGACTTTTTGGAAGAAGATTATTTAGAATAAATAATCTGAACTAAGTTATACTACATGTCACAAGGGCGCCGTACATATAAAGAATGTTGAAATCTGAGTTATAACGAAGTTTCGCGACAAAACCAACATGACGTTGTGTGACGTAAAAAGTAAGTTTATGATAAAATACTTTTTAGCCTTAGCGATCTAAACAAAAGTCGTAGTAGACGTTAAACCGAAAGCGTGCATAAAAAGAACGCCTAAATCTGACTTCGTATGAGGAAGTTATGGTTATTCTAAGATTTGGCATATCAATATGGCAGCTCGGAATTTGAATATTATATCGACCGATATTTAGCCGACACAACCTAAACTAGAACTGAAGATCTCGTTAATTGGAGCTCAACGATAAAAAGACAGATGAAAATGGATGTCGGATAACAAAGTTATGAATTTTTAACAGACTTTACCTATCCAGGCCTGTTAAAATATACTTTAAAAATAAATCAAAATTAGCCAACGGAGTCTAAATGAAAGTTGTAGAGTTCATCTCCACCTACACGTGAATATAAAGAACGTCGAAAACGGAGCTCATACACGGAAGTTACAGAATTTAGAAATCGGGATGGACTGTTGCGAGGATGGGTGACGTGGCCAAATCTCGGCCTTTGCTTGCTCCCCACGGCCTCGCTTCGGATCAGTGATACGTGCCCCCTCGTATGCACAACGTACTTGGAACATGCAGCGTCCCTCCGCGGAACGCCCTGCGTACCGAGGACCAGGCCTCCTATAAAAGGGATGCGAGGGCTGCCTTCATTCTTCACGCCATCACCCTTCTCTCTCTCTCTCTAACCTTTTTCTAAACCTCCCCTAACCTCTAGTAACTTCTAAGTAATAGAGGAAAGCCCCGAAGATCCATAAGGCTCCGAGAAAAAGAGCTTTTCAGCTCGGAAAGTTCTGCCCCCATAGAGCCCGGTTCCTAGCCAAACCTCTCGATAAGTGAGTTATGCTTACCCTACTTTAAGTATAGCTTATTTTTAAGTTCAATATCGTTATTATGAAGTTATAAACAATATATATTTTAAAAATATAATATACAAAGTGTTATTATAATATCTTTTAACTACTCGCGGTACAGAGAATCTGGTTTGAAGGGCCGCATAGGTTTGTTGGATTTCAGAAGTGCAATAATGCCAAAACGGTCCTGCCCTCCAGTGTTTCATGTCCGGCCCTTGTCTATACATAGTGGTTAAGTATTGTTTAACACTTATAAAAAAATTGCTCGTAATTAGTCGCGTTAAATATTAGACTAAAATCTAGTGGTAATAATACTAGGTTTCGTCGAATGAAATTATATTGTTAGAAGCGAAGCACTGTCCAAGTCGGAATCACCACTTTAACAAGTGAGTGCATAGTTACTTTCATCTTACGTATATATATATATATATATATATATATATATATATATATATATATATATATATATATATATATATATATATATATGAAGTATTTAATATAAATTACATGCTATGTGTGCATATTATTTGTGTTCCCGATATCTATGTTGGATGAACGATTTATACATGTTTTAAACGATTTAAATTGTATATGTATTTGATATCTACGGATATGTTGGGTAGAACATGGGTAGATGAATGATGAGGAATGAAAGATGATATAGATGAATATTGGCAGCTGTGCGACAACCTGTACATGTTTTTGAACTACGATATACTCTAAACATCCTAGCAACTACGCCAAAAGGATAATATTGGCAGCTGCACCTAATATAGAACACCATAATCCTGGCAGCTGCGCCTAAAGGATAATATCGACAGTTCTGCCTAATAGAGAACATTATAATCCTGGCACCTGCGCCTAAAGGAGAATATCGGCAGCTGCACCTAATAGAGAATGTCATAATCCTGGAAGTTGCGCCTAAATGATAATATTGGCAGTTGTGCCTTATAGATAACATTGGCAGCTGTGCCCTTGTCAGCGATGGACTTCGTGCCAATTCCTTAGGACAATCCTTAGGAACGAATGAGTGAATGATAGATGATTCTTAGGGTAGATCCTTACGAAATAAAGAAGATAATGGCGATGGGTAATTAGGTTAATTGTTTGATGATGAAACATAATAACTTTATTATTGTGGGTTGAAAACTCTATGTACTCACCAGGTTTCCCAACCAAACTCACTAATGTAAATGAATGTAAGGTCTGTATATGCTTATCTTTCTGTATTGACGATGACATAAAAAAGTTTTAATATAAACAAAAATACATTTCTTCGGAAATGCTTTGCTAATATATTTATCATGTTTTCTGGGAACAAATTCCGCAATATCATTCTTTAAAATGAATACTCTGATTTTCAAATAAGCATAAACAAAATTTTTAAAATGACCACGAATTTGGGGATGTCACATGTTTCTTCCACGACCTATGAGATTTATCGGGGTTTCGAAAATGAGAGGAGGCTGTCAAATTTTTGGCTAGGGTTTGTGAAAAAGTCTCTCTCATTTTTGACCTACGACCCCTCTATTTATAGGTAAGGGTTTAAATCCTAAAAGATAAATATCATGTCATAAGATAATTATCCATATAAAACTCAATATTTTATTTAATTTAAGTAAATTATTAATTAATTAAGGAATCATGTCCTTATAATTTTCGTATGTTACTAGTTGCTTATTTATGTCCTTGTGTGTAACCAAAAAATGACCATACCATTTATAGTAATATTACCAATTGATGTGGTTGTGAGCAACGTATCCCAACATTTTTGTCATCAATGTAGTGAATTCAAATCATTACATCTGGAAAGTGATGAAAAACGCCAAATCCCCTAAAGGTTTGCTTCACATGGTCTATGATATGCAAAAACAAAAAACAACAGAATTTAACAAGGAGTTATCGACTCTTTCAATTGGTGCACATGTGATTGCCTTTACTTACAATGCTTCCATAGTGAATGGTGTTAAGTTTATGAAACTTATCCGTAACGACCAACGAACAACACAAAACTTGGGGGTTATAGTTGATGGAGAGAGTAAGCAAAAATATAATGGTAAGGTACAAGAGGTTATCAAGCTGCATTATCCTCATAATTATTCTACTGTAATTTTTCGTTGCAGGTGGTTTGATACTGAAGGAGTTATATCTGATAATAATTTCACTCGTATCGACATGCAATGCAAATTGGTCAGTGAAGATCAACTCATATTTTCCATACATGCCAAACAAGTGTTTTACCTTTGAGAACCTTCTTGTTGTGACCAACGTAACAACCAAAAGTAGGTTGTTGAAATGCCAACCATAGAATAATTTGGGATCTACCGATGAACGATATCGACCATGATCCCATCGAAAATGCCGACAAATACACTATGCATGTCATTCTTCTTCTAATTTCACTCTTTTAGTCGACTTTGGTCAGTACTTTCAGAATCTCCAATCCGTTGAAGATGATATTGAAGTTGGTCCCCCAATAGGTATCGTCAATAATGTGTCTGATTATGAAAATGATTACGATGAGTACGAACCCGATTATGGTCGCGATCTGTCTCAATCAGACACCGGAGTGTCAGATGGCAAGGACGATTAAAACATATTTACATTTGACTTGTAATATAAGGTTTGTATCTGTTGTAATCCTATATATATATATATATATATATATATATATATATATATATATATATATATATATATATATATATATATATATATATATATATATATATATATATATAGGGTGAGGTTCAATAGAGAACCATAATTAACCAATGAACCAATCTTTTTTTTAACTTTTAGAACTTATTTTTTATCAAAAAAAAAAAAACTAAAAAATACAGAAATTCATAACTTTTTACCCTTTTTCCAATGATATCAAATTCGAATTTTTTTTTACGTCAAATTCACGATGTGAATCTTTGAAAATTCACAATGTGAATCTGGATTCACACGGTGAATCCGAAAAATAATTTTCACATTTACAGTGTTAATATATGAATTTAGATATTTTTAGATTTTTTTTTCGATAAAGAATAAAATGTAGAAATTAAAAAAAAGATTTGGTTCCTTGAAGAACCAATAATTATGGTTCTCTATTGAACTTTTTCCTATATATATATATATATATATATATATATATATATATATATATATATATATATATATATATATATATATATATATATATATATATATATAGAAGTAAGTTCAAATAAAAACAGTAAATAGTGTGAGAACGTAAAAACATTATGTTTATGTTATTATTCTGTAATGAATTTTGTATATGTGTATTGTTGAAGTAATTCTAATATAAATATTAACTTTCGATTAGTCATATATTCATTACATTGTTATTATTCTTTTATAAACTTATATATGTGCATTTTTGTAGCAAATTCTAATTTTAATTTTAACCTTTGACTATTTATTTATTCTTTGCTGAATAATGACATAAAGTTGTCGATACAAAATTCATTGCAGAATAATAACATAAAAAAGTGTTTTTACGTTCTCACACTATTTACTGTTTTTATTTGAACTGTCCCATATATATATATATATATATATATATATATATATATATATATATATATATATATATATATATATATATATATATATATATATAGGGTCGGGATCTGTTGCGAACACATATTTTCCCGTGAACTAATGTTAAAATAAGAACTTTTTTTGTAATTTTTTTTTCAAAAAAAGTAACATAAAGTACCAAATCCGTCCTATACAACCACATTCGAAAAAAAAATCTCGAAATAAATCTGAGTATACGACAGGTTCATATGTTCACAAACGTCGAAAATTCACAAAGTTCGTAAAAAATGCACATATGTACATGTAGGGTCGAAACGTTATAGTGAGGAGTCAAAATGATATCGGTCTGTAAGGAGACAAAATCCATATGACTTCAGCTCTCTATTTATTTTCAAGGCACTGTTATTTTCGAAGGTAGAACATTTAGTCCATGTATTTTTGGCCGAGTCTTATGTACCCTATAAATAGGGCAAGTACTAGAGTAGAGAGTAACTTTTGAGCACTTCTGATTGTAAACCACTCTCAATACTTTGTACTCTTTTCAGACTTAATACGAGCCAACAAAATTATATTTACATCTTGGGTTGTTAATTGTTTTTCTTGAATCAATTGTGTTGGTAATCAAACCTAGCACACATTAATTGGTATCAGAACAGGATTCATCCAATCGATTGGAGTTTTCTGGTGTTTTTCATATTTTTGAATCGCTCTTTCCGATCCAAAAACTTCTGCAATTTGAATCAAAAACTTGTTTCAATTGATTATTATGAATAGATTATGCCCTCAACGTGTTAGATCGATTGATTTCTAATCAATCTTTTTTTGATTACCTTCTTAAATCTTATGTCAAATTCAAAAATCCACTTTCTTCAAAAATCCATACATCAATGGCGAAGTTCAATCTAAACACAATGACGAACTTCTCTCACTTGCTCAGATCATCAACTAAGATTTCGATGTTGATTCTCGAGTACTACGAGCAGTGGGTTGATAGGATGGAAGACAATCTCAATGAAATTGATGAAGATCTGATAAGATCTATGAACAAAAGAGAATTTAGTCTGACGATGTTAGTCGGCATTGGTACAACTACTACAAATGAAGACATGATCACTCAAAGAATGAAGATGAAGGCAAACGACAAGAAATGTCTACATGAACTACATGGTGCACTTCCGCTAGTAGTTTACAATTACGTTCGAAGTTGTAAAACTGCAAAGGAAATTTGGGACACCTTGACAGAGTAATATCAAGGCAATTAGAAGACGAAGAAAAGTTCCATGAAGCAGTGTTTGTTGGAATTGGGTGATTTCAAACAAAAGGAAAACAAATCAATTGATTCTTACTATGATCGACTGAATGAATTGATATTCAAATGTTCTCGATACGTGGTGACTCGTTCGTCACTGAAGTTCAATCTCACTTTTCTGATGGGATTGACAAAGGAGTGGAGAAACATTAGCTTGATGATCAAAACTCAAGAGAGTTTTGATGGTTACTTATTAGCAAATTTAAACAATGTTCTGAAAGCTCACGAAAGTGACATAATTGAAATTGCCTAAGAAGGAAAGTTAAGTCTCGGAGGACCACTACTGTGATGTCGAAAGTAGCTGGTATGGAATCCGAAGTCGAATCTGCTAAAGAAGCTAATATTGAGGAAGGAAGTTTTTTTTATTTCTGATGATGAAGTTGTTGATTACTACTCAAACAACAAAGTGATGAAATTCTTCAAGAAGCCTTTCAATCCAAAGTTCAAGAACAGTAATGAGTTTAAGGAAAACAGTTCGACTGGAAAGAATGTGAAGGTTGAGTCGAACGAGGAAAAGAAAGATGTGAATAACTTGGTTAAGAAGAAGCTCACAGGTGACTCTAGTTACAACTGTAACTAATGCAATGGGTTGAACTAGCTAGCAAATGACTGCATGCTCAGAAAGAAAGAGGAAAAAAAAGGAAAAAGTCAAGTATGAAGCATACAAAGATGAGAAGATAAAAGAAATTTCTGCTTGAACAAAAGGAATTTCCTTGACGGCCAGAGGAGATAACGAGGAAGAGGGAACTTATGATATATGGTCGTCTGGTTTAGATGACGATGAAGTGATTGTTGGATATAGTGTGTAAGTCCATAACTTTATTTGTTATGTACTTGACCCGACCCGGCATGGTCCATTTGGGTTGCATGGCATTGCAATAATTGGATAGACTAAATGAGAGAATAAGGCACTTATGATTATTAATATATTATAAGTTCTAATATATTAATAATAGTATTATTTAATTAGTATTGATCAAGTATTAATCTAGGATTAATTTGGTGGTCAAAGTGAGACTAATTAAATATATAGGGTTGATTATGACAATCATCAATTCTTTTATGGTGGATTAATGATCCATGGTTTATGGGTTATGGATGTAACCAAATGGAGCTCCATGGATAGTCCATGGGAGTTACAAATCCATGGGTCATGGGAAATCAAGAGTCATGACAATTAAGGGCATTCATGTGTAAACCCTAATTGTGACAACACTATAAAAGGAACCTTATGGCTAGCAAAAAGTGGACCTAGTGGACATAGTGTTACTAGAGAGGGCATAACCAATTTTGAGTGCTAGAAGTATTCTCTCAAGTTATTCCAAGTCTTGTGGTGTTGTGTGAAGCATTTGAGGCACAACATTTGGGGTGCTAGGCTCACAAAGTCTTGAAGGAATCCAAGCAACAACAAGGTATGTATTTCTACTAGTTTTATGTTTTATGTAATCCCCATGCCATGCTAGTTAGGAAATAACCTCGAAAAAGAAATTTGCATGTATATAGAGAAAACATAGATTCAAGGTTATTAGGGTTGCATGTACACTTAGGAAGTGTTAGAATGCTCAAAACCCATCAGTGATAAATCCGACTCACGGAGCCATGTATGTGAGGCCGGAGGAAGATGATATAGAGAAAGTGAATGTAGAAGAGATGAGTGAAGAAGAAATAACTGCATGGGGTCTCGTGTCCACTGAATCAACAAAATCACCAATGACTACCAATGTATGTGATCTTCTTAACTCATTTAAAATTCCTTCATCTTCTTATAATGATGTTTTGGCAGAACTGTCCAAGTCCCTTTACTATGATGTCAAAAAGAAATTAGAGGAAAAGAAGGGTGTTATAGAAGCTTTAGATTTAAGAATCACTAATTTGTTAATTGATAGAGATTCTATTCGTATGGACTACAACATGCCTGTTAGACAAAGTAATATTTACTGTAATTCTACGAAGAGGTTGTATGCTAAAATTAATGAACTCCAACATTTAGCAAAAATTTCTAGTGAACAACATTTTAAACTACTTCCTTTTCTTGCTTACAAAAGAGAACGAAATAGATGAAACTACCTATGACTGTGATAGTAAGATAGCAGACTATGACAAGTTTCCAAATGATTCGTATGCATATGGAATTGTAAATATTAATGAGTATTTTAATGCTAATGACCTTGTGTATATTATGAATGACAATTTAACTAAAAATGAACAAGTCAAGAATTTGAACATGACTGCGAAGTCGACAGTTGATTCTCACCAAAATTTTGCTGATATCGAAGATGATTATGATTATATTACTGAAATTGAGGTTGAGGAGAGTGTCGATTGCTCAAAATTATATGTTATTAATGTCAATTCGATGGCTAAAGGAAAATAAAAATGTCACGATTGAATTACAAAAGTAAACAATGATCGACCTTCCACATCTAAACTTCGTGATCCTCTTGATCATGTTGTGGTTGAAGACTATGTGAGTGATGAGGATGATATTTTGAATGAGACGCCTATTCCTAGAGTTGTATTCGAACAAGTCCTCAAAGAATCAAAGGAGTACAAAAAGGTGTTGAAAGATAAAGGAAAAAATTATCTAGTTTCGGATTCAGTGGTCTATCTAAGGTTCAAGGACACATATGAAGTTTGTGTTTCGTAATCAAGTCTTAAAAAATGGTGATAAAGTGGATTCAAAATTGAACAAACTGGTCAAGGAAAACAATAAAGGAGTGAAAAAAAGGTTTTTATTTGAATCAAAACACTGAAGAAAATGGTTTGAACAAAAACTCAACAACTTTTCAAGAACAAAAACCAAAACGTGTTTGAGTAGTGAAAACTGAAAAGTCAGGCGTGGATAATAAAAATCAAGAAAAAGGTGTTAACTTTTTGCCTAATGATCTGAAACATCAAAAGGTGAAAACACTATTTTTTAAAGGAAACGTATAGAAATTGGCTTGTAAGGAAGGAGTTTCAAAATCAAAAGCATGAAATAAAGATTATTGGAAAAATGTAAAATCTTTTCATAAACAAAAAGTTTTTAAACAAAAATTTTCTGCAGCCGTTCAAACATTTTTACAAAAATAAAACGACATTACAAAAAAACCATCTCAAAAGCAAAGTGGTTTTCAAAAGAGCCGAACCAATGTTAAAAATCAATATTGACCACATGATTTTCAAAATCATGGAAATGGAAATATCTTCAAAATCATAATCAAAGAAATTTTGGTCAAAGATATGGAAATGGAAGTTTTGTTCAAAATATTAAACAAATGAATTTTGTTCAAAATAATGGAAAAAGGAATTTAAGTTCAAATCATGCACAAAGAAGTTTTGATCAAAATTGAAAAGTTTTTCAACAAAATGGTGTTGGATATCATAATCAATATCAAAATCGTTTTCACATTAGTCAAAATAGGTCATTTCCAAAAAGAGAATTTGAAAAACTAGGAGTTAAAGGAAAGCAAAGTGAACCTTTCAAATCTAAAAATCCACATTTTCCAAATCCTTATTTAAAACACAGTATGATTGGGTCATTTGCAAAAGGGAGAAGTAATGTTGGGAACAATCACTGGCTTGAGGGAAAAGGAAAAAATATTAGTCTGGAAAGTATTCTCAAGATCAAATTCAATATGCATAGCAGATGTACCTGCATGATTCAATGTGTGGAAGTAGTTCGTCTCAAGAATCTACACCCGCAGTGCGAAAGTGGAAAGAAATTCCAAAGAAGAACGATGATGGATTTCAGAAAAATGATGAAAAAGTAAAAGTCAATGTTGAATCTTTCCCATTGAATGGTTACATTTTGATGCCTAAAGCCAATGAAGTTGACTAAATTGAAAGTTTCAAGTTAAAATTTCATAGTTGGTTTATAGGTTCTTCGTTGCATAATGTGTTTCAAGCTAATGTCCAAGGACCCCAAAAGGTCTTGGGGAACTAAACTCTTCTAACTGATCCCAAGTTATTTGTGATGAGCAATATGATGAAAACTGAAGGGTTTTGAGCATTCTAACACTCCTATGGTGTGCATGCAACCCTAGAAACCTTGGATCTATGTTTTCTCTATTATACATGCAAACTTTCTTTTTCAAAGGTTTCATCCTAACTAGAATGTGATTGGGGTACATGTAATATAAAAATTAGTAGGATGACATACCTTTTCTTGTGGTTGATTGCTTGGAGCTTTAAGAGCCTAGCACCAATAATGTGAATGCCTCAACTGGAATCACAAATCACCAAAACAACTTGGAAGACTTTGAGAGAATATGATGCACTCTTAAAATCGGCGCACCCTTGTTATCTCACACACTAGTGCCATTTCAAGTGCCAAAGACCACTTTATGTAGTATGGTGGATTAGGGTTACATCCATGTACACCCTAATACCCATGACCTTTATTATCCATAGGATCCATGGGTTAAAAGCTCCATGAACTATCCATGGACTTCCATGCAAGCTTAGCCCATCCTAAATGAACATTGGCCCATTCTATATATATATATATATATATATATATATATATATAAGAGTCCATATTTAATTAGTTCCTTTTTTATCACTAAATTAATTTCAAATTAATTCTTGATAAATACTAGTTAAATAATATGATTTCATATTAATATATTATAACTTATAATATATTAATAAATCATAACTATACTATTCTCAAAAGGCTATCCATACATATATATATATATATATATATATATATATATATATATATATATATATATATATATATATATATATATATAAGAGTCCATATTTAATTAGTTTCTTTTTTATCACTAAATTAATTTCAAATTAATTCTTGATAAATACTAGTTAAATAATATGATTTCATATTAATATATTATAACTTATAATATATTAATAAATCATAACTATACTATTCTCAAAAGGCTATCCATACAAATTGTTTCAGTGAATTGTAACCTAAATGGACCATGTCGGGTCGGGTCAAGTACATACCAAATATAGTTATGGACTTAGACACCTTATCCAACAAAAACTGGTATATTGATGTTGGATGCTCGCGTCACATGATTAGAAGGAAGGAAAATTTGCATGATATTTTAAAGTAGGATAGTGTTGGAGTTGTAAAGTTTGGCAACGACAACAAGTGTAAAATCAAAAGATAGGGGAAACTGTGAATCAAGTTGCATATGTTGAAGGATTAAAGCATTATATGATTAGTGTTTCGCAACTAGTTGTTGGCATTGGAAATCAGATTCACTTTAATGAGGAAGGAAGTATTATTTCCAAGAAGCAAACAAAGGAAATTCTACCGAAGTGGAATCACAAATCACCCAAACAACTTGGAAGACTTTGAGAGAATATGATGCACTCTTAAAATCGGCCCACCCTTGTTATCTCACACACTAGTGCCATTTCAAGTGCCAAAGACCTCTTTATATAGTATGGTGGTTTAGGGTTACATGCATGTAAACCCTAATACCCTTGACCTTTCATTTCCATAGGATCCAGGGGTTAAAAGCTCCATGAACTATCCATGCACTTCCATGAAAGCTTAGCCTATCCTAAATGAACATTGGCCCATTCTATATATATAAGAGTCCATATTTAATTAGTTTCTTTTTTATCACTAAATTAATTTCTAATTAATTCTAGATCAATACTAATTAAATAATATGATTTCATATTAATATATTATAACTTATAATATATTAATAAGTCATAAATATACTATTCTCAAAACACTATCCATAGAAATTGTTCCAGTGAAGTGCAACCCAAATGGACCATGCCGGGTCGGGTCAAGTACATACCAAATATTGTTATGGACTTAGAAACCTTATCCAACAGTCTCCCACTTGGATAAGTCTGATCACTATAGTTGCAAGTATGACTTCAGGAATCGACCAGCAATCGTAGCTCTTAAAACTCTGTTGAACTATGAAGTGCTATTTTAGATAAGTGATCATATAATCCTCTGTTCTCAAGATATCAGCCGGAAAAATACAGGGAACAACGTCATACTTATTGTCCAACAGTTTTTTTCCCGATTTCCGATTTGTTTGACATAGAAATAAACTGAACACATCAATTTGGTTCTGACTGGGACCGACACATAGGTCAAAACAAAATCATCGAGGGGCCCAAATATCGCTTCTAATCCTCCAAGGACTAAAAGGAACAGATAAACTTTGACTTATATGCTTGTACTAACTACTTGTTGACTCATACACAAAGGCACATTGTATAACATCGAGTTACATATCCGTTTTCGTACGATCAATGTACAACCAACTCATAGTCAACAACTCATATCCCAAGGTTTGAAGACTTATGTGATATTACCGTCTCACGATCACTGGAGATAAATTCCATGAAGTGATACAAGTGAGCGTGGGTTTAATACAATACTCAGAATTTATGAGCACTCATGAATGTTGCAACAACTTTTGCTATGTCTAAAAACCTTCGACATCTACAAGCCCAATTCATGACAGTCTTGACTCATACCTACTTCCAAAGTATGATTGACTGTGGAGTGTTTGAATAAAGTAATTATTCTGGAATTCAAAACATGCAAAGTTGAAACAATAGTAAACGATTGACACAAGATAGTAACACTCTACTCATAAACAAATAACAACTTTTATTTAATCATCAAATGTCAATTACATTTTACAAGTTTCGGAAATAGCTATCTAATCAGTAAAACTAATATCGTCCTTCAGCCCAATACACCTCGCATGCTGCAAATGCTTAACCCTATTCAGTCCCTTCGTGAGGGGATCAGCTGGGTTCTCTTCTGACGACACTCTCTTTGCCACGAGGAGTCCTTCTTCTATCTTGTGTCTTATGAAGTGATATTTTCTGTCAATGTGTCTGGATCCGCCATGACCTCTCGGATCCTTGGCTAAGGCAACCGCACTATTGCTGTCACAGAAAATCTCCATAGGCTCCTTTATAGTTGGTACAACTCCAAGGTCTCCGATGAAGTTCTTCAGCCATATCGCCTCCTTCGCCGCTTCACTTGCTGCTATGTACTCTGATTCACATGTCGAATAAGCTATTGTCTCCTTCTTGGAACTTTTCCAAGTAATTGCCCCTCCAGTCAGGGTAAAGACCCAGCCTGACTGAGAGCGGAAATTATCTCTGTCGATTTGAAAGCTGGCATCACTATACCTTACTACTCTCAAGTCATCATTCCCACCAAGAGTAAGGATCCAATCCTTAGTCCTTCGCAGGTACTTGAGAATGTTCTTTACCGTAGTCCAGTGAGCCTTGCCAGGGTTCCCATGATATCTGCTGACAATGCTCAAAGCAAAGGCCACATCAGGGTGGGTACAAGTCATAGCATACATGATCGAGCCAACAACGAAAGCATATGGTAATTGACTCATCTCAGCTATCTCAGTCTCTGTACTCGAACTTTGAGCCTTACTTAGTTTGGCATTTTGTTGCATCGGTAAATCACCTTTCTTGGAATTCTACATGTTGAACCTCTTCAACACCTTGTCCAAGTAAGTGTTCTGACTATGTCCAATTAGTCGTTTACTCATATCTCTCAATATCCTTATCCCTAGGATATAGGCAGCTTCTCCAAGGTCCTTCATAACGGAACATGTCACACCCCGAAACCGATGACGGAAACGTTCCGGGGCGGAGCGACATCATGCGTAGTATCACAACGGTTGTATCATAGTAAGCGAAGTAAACACAACCATTACATTATAATATGAATATTTACATTGTTCAGAAACATGATTTATACATATCAGTATATAGAAAAAGTAAAAGACGTGACTCCAAAAATGCTCCGTCTTCTCTAAAAGTTGGCAGAAATACCTGTCTATGGTTGCCCTGAGAATACAAGCAGTTTTAAAGAATATCAGCATAAAGCTGGTGAGTTCATAAGCGTTTAGTTCTGGTGAAAGAAAGGTTTCTTTGATCCTTTGAAAAGTGTTTCCCAAGAAAATCCCATATTTTCTTATGAAAGATGTTTGATTTCCCATTAGTTATATGATAAACCACCTGTTTATGAAAGTTTGAGTTATCCCAAGAAAATCCCATATTTTCTTATGAAAGATGTTTGGTTATCGATTCTGAAAGAGAAGTACAAGTATCTACCATACTTTGTCGTTAGATGTAGTTTCCTTGTAAGACCCTGTTTATTCTCCGTGAGATGTATTAGTCTTTTTACAAAAATAGAACTAATAAGTACGTAGTGAACTAGATCCTAAGGGTATTATCAATACCCTCTAGTAATCAAATCGGTTATTACTTTGAGGTTAGTTCACTAGATTCATTATTACCAAAGTAAATCTCTATTATCTAGGTTGCGAGTTTCATAACCATACATTAAACTGGATATGGCACGTACGGTGGCCAGTATCATTTTATGACTTTGTCACCCATAGACCCGACGGTCCCACTGTAGCTAGCAGCGAGGTGCGGGATAGTCAGTCCCATATATATCTATACACAATAGTCACGCTCTCCCTCCAAGAGATTCTGGTTATAAGGGTAGTCCTACACTCACGAATCTGGTGGAGTGTTACCAAGGACGTGTCTCTAATCCTTAGACTAACAAATGTACAAGTAATAATACAGAAAACCTTGTTTATGGTTGGTATGAATCCTTTGTAAAACATCACAATTTTTGACAAGATTCATAAGTTTCGTGCTTTAGTTTTTAAAACTGTTTCTACGAGTTGATTTCTAAATCGAATGGTAAAACGGTTTTCTGTGTTTGAAAGCATACTGAACATGTAATTATTTTAAACAAATTAATATATTTGAGAACAAGTTTCCTTGTACTTTTGCTTGTATTCCCCCCTGAAAACATGAAAAACTCCGAAAAGTATAAGGGTATGAACTCACAGTTTATCGTAGGATCTGAAAGCACAATTGGTTACGAGTGTTGAGTGTCAACCGATGTTTCGTACGCGAGTAGATCCTATTAACATGTGATAACACATATGTATGTTAGAATTAGGGTGTTTCATGACTTAAACATGATGGGAAACCAACCTAAAGACTTGGAAATGCTTGTCGGGACCCTAAATGATCAATTAAGGGGTGTGTACGGCCATCTAAGTGAGTGTGCGGCCAGGGTGTGCGGCCAGAGTGTGTGTGCGGTTGCACACAAGAGTGTGCGGCCGTACACAGGAGTATGCGGCCGTACACTCCTCATTTGTGCCCGAAATGTCGATTTTGAGGTGTTTTGAGGTGTTCTAGTGCTAATACCGAGTCTAACTAGCAAATGGGGGGCCAAACTCTTCACTTTTGAGAGTTTTAGGGTGTGTGCGGCCACCTTATGAAGGTGTGCGGCCGTACACATTCAAATTTTGAAGAACATGAAGAACACTATGAGTTTTAAGCTTAGATTCAAGTGTCTTACCACTATAACAAGCTGAATGATGAAGTGGTTCATGTTTTTGAGGCCTTTAGAGTGTTCTTGGATGTAGCTTTTAGAGAGAGAAAGTAGTGAGAGAAAGCCAAAGGAAAGGAATCAGTGAAGGGGTTTCCTCCTTTATATATGAGGGGGTGTATGGGTGGAGGGATGGGTGTGCGGCCGTACACACCTCTCATGAGTGTGTATGGCCCGATTTTTCTTCAAAAAGACGTGTTGACTCATCCCAAATCTCATTCCCAACTGTACTCAAGCTTAGAACACTTAAATTAACTCTTAAACGGCGTTCAAAGATGATAAATTCGAGTTTAATATTGCTATAAAGATCGATTGTAAAGGATAAAAGTTTCAGGTTGTCACATCATCCCCCCGTTAGAGGGAATTTCGTCCCGAAATTCGAATATAAAATGCAAATCATGGATTAGGGAAAAAGATGCGGATACTTCTGTTTCATCTGGTCTTCGCGCTCCCAAGTGAATTTCGGTCCCCGCTTGGCATTCCAGCGAACCTTCATTATCGGGATGCGACTTTGTTTCGTTCGTTTGATCTCTCGATCGATGATTTCGATTGGTTCTTCTACAAAGTTCAGATTCTCGTTGATTTCAATCTCATCGAGAGGAATAGTAAGAGTCTCGTCGGATAAGCACTTTTTAAGGTTCGAGACGTGGAAGACAGGATGAATGTTGCTAAGTTCTTGCGGTAAACGAAGTTTGTAGGCTACGGGACCGATCCTAGCAAGGATTTCGAAGGGTCCTATGTATCTTGGATTTAGCTTTCCACGCTTTCCGAAGCGTATCATGCCTTTCCAGGGCGAGACTTTTAGCAGGACACGGTCTCCAACCTGGAATTCCAAGGGTTTTCGTTGTTTATCGGCGTAGCTCTTTTGTCTATCTCGAGAGGCCTTAAGTCGTTCTCGGATTTGTACGATCTTTTCGGTGGTTTCGCGGATGATTTCAAGACCAGTGAGAGTGCTGTCAGGGACTTGCCCCTTGCCTAGTTGCATGCCGCCCGCCTCAGCCCAGCACAGACGGGATCTGTACTTGCGGCCACACCCCGAAACCGATGGCGGAAATGTTCCTTGGCGGAGCGACATCATGCGTAGTATCACAACGGTTGTATCATAGTAAGCGAAGTAAACACAACCATTACATTATAATATGAATATTTACATTGTTTAGAAACATGATTTATACATATCAGTATATAGCAAAAGTAAAAGACGTGACTCCAAAAATGCTCCGTCTTCTCCAAAAGTTGGCAGAAATACCTGTCTATGGTTGCCCTGAGAATACAAGCAGTTTTAAAAAATATCAGCATAAAGCTGGTGAGTTCATAAGCGTTTAGTTCTTGTGAAAGAAAGGTTTCTTTGATCCTTTGAAAAGTGTTTCCCAAGAAAATCCCATATTTTCTTATGAAATATGTTTGATTTCCCATTAGTTATATGATAAACCACCTGTTTATGAAAGTTTGAGTTATCCCAAGAAAATCTCATATTTTCTTATGAAAGATGTTTGGTTATCGATTCTGAAAGAGAAGTACAAGTATCTACCATACTTGTGTCGTTAGATGTAGTTTCCTTCAAAGACCCTGTTTATTCTCCGTGAGATGTATTAGTCTTATTACAAAAATAGAACTAATAAGTAGGTAGTGAACTAGATCCTAAGGGTATTATCAATACCCTCTAGTAATCAAATTGGTTATTACTTTGAGGTTACTTAACTAGATTCATTATTACCAAAGTAAATCTCTGTTATCTAGGTTGCGAGTTTCATAACCATACATTAAACAGGATATGGCACGTACGGTGGCCAGTATCATTTTATGACTATGTCACCCGTAGACCTGACGGTCCCACTGTAGCTAGCAGCGAGGTGCGGGATAGTCAGTCCCGTATAGATCTATACACAATACTCACGCTCTCCCTCCAAGAGATTCTAGTTATAAGGGTAGTCCTATACTCACGAATGCGGTGGAGTGTTACCAAGGACGCGTCTCCAATCCTTAGACTAACAAATTTACAAGTAATAATACAGAAAACCCTGTTTATGGTTGGTATGAATCCTTTGTAAAACATCACAATTTATGACAAGATTCATAAGTTCCGTGCTTTAGTTTTGAAAACTGTTTCTACGAGTTGATTTCTAAATCGAATGGTAAAACGGTTTTCTGTGTTTGAAAGCATACTGAACATGTAATTATTTTAAACAAAATAATATATTTGAGCACAAGTTTCCTTGTACTTTTGCTTGTATTCCCCCCTGAAAACATGAAAAACTCCGAAAAGTATAAGGGTATGAACTCACAGTTTATCGTAGGATCTGAAAGCACAATTGGTTACGAGTGTTGAGTGTCAACCGATGTTTCGTACGCGAGTGGATCCTATTAACATGTGATAACACATATGTATGTTAGAATTAGGGTGTTTCATGACTTAAACATGATGGGAAACCATCCTAAAGACTTGGAAATGCTTGTCGGGACCCTAAATGATCAATTAAGGGGTGTGTACGGCCATCTAAGTGAGTGTGCGGCCAGGGTGTGCGGCCAGAGTGTGTGTGCGGTTGCACACAAGAGTGTGCGGCCGTACAGAGAGTGTGTGCAGCCGTACACAGGAGTATGCGGCCGTATACTCCTCATTTGTGCCCAAAATGTCGATTTTGAGGTGTTTTGAGGTGTTCTAGTGCTAATACCGAGTCTAACTAGCAAATGGGGGGCCAAACTCTTCACTTTTGAGAGTTTTAGGGTGTGTGCAGCCACCTTATGATGGTGTGCGGCCGTACACATTCAAATTTTGAAGAACATGAAGAGCACTATGAGTTTTAAGCTTAGATTCAAGTGTCTTACCACTATAACAAGCTGAATGATGAAGTGGTTCACGTTTTTGAGGCCTTTAGAGTGTTCTTGGATGTAGCTTTTAGAGAGAGAAAGTAGTGAGAGAAAGCCAAAGGAAAGGAATCAGTGAAGGGGTCTCCTCCTTTATATATGAGGGGGTGTGTGGCTGGAGGGATGGGTGTGCGGCCGCACACCCATGTGTGCGGCCGTACACACCTCTCATGAGTGTGTATGGCCCGATTTTTCTTCAAAAAGACGTGTTGACTCATCCCTAATCTCATTCCCAACTGTACTCAAGCTTAGAACACTTAAATTAACTCTTAAACGGTGTTCAAAGATGATAAATTCGAGTTTAATATTGCTATAAAGATCGATTGTACAGGATAAAAGTTTCAGGTTGTCACATCATCCCCCCGTTAGAGGGAATTTTGTCCCGAAATTCGAATATAAAATGCAAATCATGGATTAGGGAAAAAGATGCGGATACTTCTGTTTCATCTGGTCTTCGCGCTCCCAAGTGAATTCCGGTCCCCGCTTGGCATTCCAGCGAACCTTCACTATCGGGATGCGACTTTGTTTCGTTCGTTTGATCTCTCGATCCATGATTTCGATTGGTTCTTCTACAAAGTTCAAATTCTCATTGATTTCAATCTCATCGAGAGGAATAGTAAGAGTCTCGTCGGATAAGCACTTTTTAAGGTTCGAGACGTGGAAGACAGGATGAATGTTGCTAAGTTCTTGCGGTAAACGAAGTTTGTAGGCTATGGGACCGATCCTAGCAAGGATTTCGAAGGGTCCTATGTATCTTGGATTTAGCTTTCCACGCTTTCCGAAGCGTATCATGCCTTTCCAGGGCGAGACTTTAAGCAGAACACGGTCTCCAACCTGGAATTCCAAGGGTTTTCGTTGTTTATCGGCATAGCTCTTTTCTCTATCTCAAGAGGCCTTAAGTCGTTCTCGGATTTGTACGATCTTTTCGGTGGTTTCGCGGATGATTTCAAGACCAGTGAGACTGTTGTCAGGGACTTGCCGCTTGACTAGTTGCATGCCGCCCGCCTCAGCCCAACACAGAGGGGATCTGCACTTGTGGCCACACCCCGAAACCGATGGCGGAAACGTTCCGGGGCGGAGCGACATCATGCGTAGTATCACAACGGTTGTATCATAGTAAGCGAAGTAAACACAACCATTACATTATAATATGAATATTTACATTGTTCAGAAACATGATTAATACATATCAGTATATAGCAAAAGTAAAAGACGTGACTCCAAAAATGCTCCGTCTTCTCCAAAAGTTGGCAGAAATACCTGTCTATGGTTGCCCTGAGAATACAAGCAGTTTTAAAGAATATCAGCATAAAGCTGGTGAGTTCATAATCGTTTAGTTCTGGTGAAAGAAAGGTTTCTTTGATACTTTGAAAAGTGTTTCCCAAGAAAATCCCATATTTTCTTATGAAAGATGTTTGATTTCCCATTAGTTATATGATAAACCACCTGTTTATGAAAGTTTGAGTTATCCCAAGAAAATCCCATATTTTCTTATGAAAGATGTTTGGTTATCGATTCTGAAAGAGAAGTACAAGTATCTACCATACTTGTGTCGTTAGATGTAGTTTCCTTCAAAGACCCTGTTTATTCTCCGTGAGATGTATTAGTCTTATTACAAAAATAGAACTAATAAGTAGGTAGTGAACTAGATCCTAAGGGTATTATCAATACCCTCTAGTAATCAAATTGGTTATTACTTTGAGGTTACTTAACTAGATTCATTATTACCAAAGTAAATCTCTGTTATCTAGGTTGCGAGTTTCATAACCATACATTAAACAGGATATGGCACGTACGGTGGCCAGTATCATTTTATGACTTTGTCACCCGTAGACCTGACAGTCCCACTGTAGCTAGCAGCGAGGTGCGGGATAGTCAGTCCCGTATAGATCTATACACAATAGTCACGCTCTCCCTCCAAGAGATTCTAGTTATAAGGGTAGTCCTACACACACGAATCCGGTGGAGTGTTACCAAGGACGTGTCTCCAATCCTTAGACTAACAAATTTACAAGTAATAATACAGAAAACCCTGTTTATGGTTGGTATGAATCCTTTGTAAAACATCACAATTTATGACAAGATTCATAAGTTCCGTGCTTTAGTTTTGAAAACTGTTTCTACGAGTTGATTTCTAAATCGAATGGTAAAACAGGTTTTCTGTGTTTGAAAGCATACTGAACATGTAATTATTTTAAACAAAATAATATATTTGAGCACAAGTTTCCTTGTACTTTTGCTTGTATTCCCCCCTGAAAACATGAAAAACTCCGAAAAGTATAAGGGTATGAACTCACAGTTTATCGTAGGATCTGAAAGCACAATTGGTTACGAGTGTTGAGTGTCAACCGATGTTTCGTACGCGAGTGGATCCTATTAACATGTGATAACACATATGTATGTTAGAATTAGGGTGTTTCATGACTTAAACATGATGGGAAACCATCCTAAAGACTTGGAAATGCTTGTCGGGACCCTAAATGATCAATTAAGGGGTGTGTACGGCCATCTAAGTGAGTGTGCGGCCAGGGTGTGCGGCCAGAGTGTGTGTGCGGTTGCACACAAGAGTGTGCGGCCGTACAGAGAGTGTGTGCAGCCGTACACAGGAGTATGCGGCCGTATACTCCTCATTTGTGCCCAAAATGTCGATTTTGAGGTGTTTTGAGGTGTTCTAGTGCTAATACCGAGTCTAACTAGCAAATGGGGGGCCAAAGTCTTCACTTTTGAGAGTTTTAGGGTGTGTGCGGCCACCTTATGAAGGTGTGCGGCCGTACACATTCAAATTTTGAAGAACATGAAGAACACTATGAGTTTTAAGCTTAGATTCAAGTGTCTTACCACTATAACAAGCTGAATGATGAAGTGGTTCACGTTTTTGAGGCCTTTAGAGTGTTCTTGGATGTAGTTTTTAGAGAGATAAAGTAGTGAGAGAAAGCCAAAGGAAAGGAATCAGTGAAGGGGTCTCCTCCTTTATATATGAGGGGGTGTGTGGCTGGAGGGATGGGTGTGCCGCCACACACCCATGTGTGCGGCCGTACACACCTCTCATGAGTGTGTATGGGCCGATTTTTCTTCAAAAAGACGTGTTGACTCATCCCTAATCTCATTCCCAACTGTACTCAAGCTTAGAACACTTAAATTAACTCTTAAACGGCGTTCAAAGATGATAAATTCGAGTTTAATATTGCTATAAAGATCGATTGTACAGGATAAAAGTTTCAGGTTGTCACATCATCCCCCCGTTAGAGGGAATTTCGTCCCGAAATTCGAATATAAAATGCAAATCATGGATTAGGGAAAAAGATGCGGATACTTCTGTTTCATCTGGTCTTCGCGCTCCCAAGTGAATTCCGGTCCCCGCTTGGCATTCCAGCGAACCTTCACTATCGGGATGCGACTTTGTTTCGCTCGTTTGATCTCTCGATCCATGATTTCGATTGGTTCTTCTACAAAGTTCAGATTCTCGTTGATTTCAATCTCATCGAGAGGAATAGTAAGAGTCTCGTCGGATAAGCACTTTTTAAGGTTCGAGACGTGGAAGACAGGATGAATGTTGCTAAGTTCTTGCGGTAAACGAAGTTTGTAGGCTACGGGACCGATCCTAGCAAGGATTTCGAAGGGTCCTATGTATCTTGGATTTAGCTTTCCACGCTTTCCGAAGCGTATCATGCCTTTCCAGGGCGAGACTTTTAGCAGGACACGGTCTCCAACCTGGAATTCCAAGGGTTTTCGTCGTTTATCGGCGTAGCTCTTTTGTCTATCTCGAGAGGCCTTAATTCGTTCTGGGATTTGTACGATCTTTTCGGTGGTTTCGCGGATGATTTCTGGACCAGTGAGAGTGTTGTCAGGGGCTTGTCCCTTGACTAGTTGCGTGTCGCCCACCTCAGCCCAGCACAGAGGGGATCTGCACTTGCGGCCATAGAGGGCTTCGAAGGGCGCAGCCTTGATGCTGGTGTGGTAACTGTTGTTGTAGGAAAATTCAACCAAAGGAAGATTAGTGTCCCAAGACGCACCGAAATCGATGACGAAGGCTCTCAACATATCTTCCATTGTCTGAATTGTTCTCTCACTCTGTCCATCAATCTGAGGATGATAAGCTGTGCTCATATCAAACTTAGTTCCAAGAGCTTTCTGTAGTGACTGCCAGAACCTCGAAGTGAACCTGCTATCTCGATCGGAGATAATGGACACAGGCACACCGTGCAGTCGGACTATTTCTTGGATGTAGATTCGCATGAGTCTCTCCATTTTGAAAGTTTCTTTGATTGACAGGAAGTGGGCGGATTTAGTCAGTCGATCGACAATTACCCAGATGGCGTCGTGCCCACTCGGAGATTTGGGTAATTTTGTGATAAAATCCATAGTGATCCTCTCCCACTTCCACTCCGGTATCTCCAGCTGGTGGAGTAGACCTGAGGGTTTCTAATATTCGACCTTTACCTTGGCGCAAGTCAGGAACTTACCCACGAAGTACCGATCTCTGCTTTCATGTTCGACCACCAATATAGTTTCTTGAGATCGAGGTACATCTTCTCCGATCCTGGGTGAACGGAGTATCTGGTCTTGTGAGCTTCGTTCATCACAACCTCTCTGTAACCACCGAACTTTGGGGTCCAGATCCGGTCCATGAAATAATAGACTTCGTCTCCCTTGATTTCTAGGTGCTTTTCCATTCCTCTTAAGGCTTCACCCGGCATGTTCTCTGGTGTTAAGGCTTCCAACTGAGCCTCTCTGATTTGCGCGGATAAGTGGGAATGGATAGTCATGGTCAGTGCCTTCACTCTACGACCTGAGTACTCCTTCAGGCTGAGGGCATCTTCTACCACATTGGCCTTGCCGGGATGGTAGCGGATTTCGCACTCGTAATCGCTGAGTAGTTCAACCCATCGCCGTTGTCTCATGTTCAGCTCCTTTTGGTCGAAGATATGCTGCAGGCTTTTATGGTCAGTGAAGATAATGCACTTGGTTCCGTAGAGGTAATGTCTCCATATTTTCAATGTGAAGACCACTGCTCCCAATTCTAGGTCGTGCGTCGTGTGGTTGACTTCGTGTGCTTTCAGCTGTCTTGAGGCATAAGCAATGACTTTTCCCCGTTGCATGAGCACACAGCCCAGGCCCTGATTAGATGCATCACAGTAGACAACGAAGTCCTCCGTCCCTTCGGGCAGAGACAAGATATGTGCGCTGCATAGGGCCTGCTTTAATGTTTGGAACGCAGTTTCTTGCTTTTCACTCCAACAAAAGGGTACGCCTTTCTGAGTCAGAATGGTTAAGGGTTTGGCAATTCGGGAGAAATTCTGGATGAATCTGCGATAGTAGCCAGCGAGACCCAAGAATTGACGGATTTCTGTGGGCGTCTTTGGTGCTGACCAGTTCTCTATTGCTTTGATTTTGGAGGGGTCCACATGTATGCCTTCCTCGCTTACCACGTGACCTAGGAAGGTTACTTTACGAATCCAGAATTCACAGTTGGAGAACTTTGTGTAAAGCTTCTCCGTCTTTAAGGTTTCCAACACCGATTTCAAGTGTTGTCGATGATCCTCCTCATTTCTGGAATAGACAAGTATATCGTCGATGAACACGATGACGAACTTGTCCAAGAAAGGACGGCACACCCGGTTCATCAGGTCCATGAACACTGCCGGTGCGTTGGTTAGACCGAAGGGCATAACTACGAACTCGTAGTGACCATATCGAGTCTGAAATGTTGTTTTAGGAACATCACCCTCATGGACTCGTAGCTGATGGTACCCTGATCTTAAATCTATTTTCGAGAAGTAGCTGGCTCCTTGGAGTTGGTCGAAGAGATCATCGATTCGAGGAAGAGGGTAACGGTTTTTGACAGTGAGCTTGTTCAGCTCCCTATAATCGATACACATTCGAAAGGATCCATCCTTCTTTTTCACGAACAAGATCGGGGCTCCCCAGGGTGAGGAACTCGGTCTGATGAATCCTTTGTTGAGCAGCTCATTGAGCTGACTAGATAGCTCCTGCATTTCTGCTGGTGCTAGGCGATATGGAGATTTAGCTACGCGAGTAGCTCCGGGAACTAAGTCGATGCGAAACTCGACTTGTCGTTTGGGAGGTATTCCCGGAAGCTCCTCGGGAAAGACGTGCGGAAAGTTGCAGACTTCGGGAATGCTCTCAAGGTCTTTAACTTCCTGTTTTTCGTTAATGACGTGGGCTAGAAATGCATAAAACTCCTTTCGCAGGAGTTTCTAGGCTTGGATGCATGAAATGATACAGAGGTTCGAACTGAGTTTATCGCCGTAAATTATGAGAGCTTCACCAGAGGAAAGATTGAGGCGGATAGCTTTTTCGTAAAAAAGGATATCAGCATGATTGGGGCTCAACCAATCCATGCCGATGATGACATCAAAGCTTTTTATAGAGACTGGCATAAGATCGATGGGAAATGAATGGTCTTTCAAGGTAAGGGTACATCCTATGTATGTCTCATTAGTGCTCTCCTTCTCACCGTTAGCCATCTCGACGGTAAATGTTTCAGTTAAGGGTCGGGATTTATGTTTAAGAAAATGCTTGAATGCATGACTAACAAAACTTCTTTCAGCACCAGAGTCGAAAAGCATGCATGCATAAGAGTTGTCGAGGAGGAACGTACCCGAAACGACTGTGGGATCAGCGACTGCCTCCTCGCGTCCCATCGTCAGTACTCTTCCTGTGTCACCAGCTGTTGTTGCCTTGGGGCAGTTTCTCTTGTAGTGCCCGACTTCTCCACAATTATAGCAGGCTTCACCGACGCCTGCTCCAGATGTTTGGTTGGTTGGTTGGGCTGGTGCTCTGCAGTATCGGGTCGTGTGTCCCTTCTTGCCATAGTTAGAACATGACATTTCACGACATGGGCCGGGGTTATGGTGGTAGTTACACTTGTCACACCGAGGGAGGGTACCAGCATATTTACTGGTAGGTGCTTGCACGACAGGAGTAGCAGTAGGAGTAGTAGCAGCGTGGATTGCCACCGTTTGCTGTTTCTTTGAGGGCTCCTGCGAAGACTGGCCCTTCTTCTGTTTCCAGAATTTTCTTTTCTCACCACTCCCTTTAGCCGGTTCAGGAGTGGTTGTCACTTCATCGAGATCAACTCCATGATCTATGAGGGTCTGCGCCAGACACTTAGCGCTGTCGAAGGTGTTTGGCCTAGCAGCCAGGACATTTCCTTTGGTCGGTTGGGTCAGCCCCCAAATGTATCTTTTAACCTTCTTGCTTTCCGGGGTGACCATTCCTGGGCAGAGTAGCGCTAGGTCTTCAAACCTAGATGTGTAGGTGGCAATGTCGGAACCCTTCATCTTTAGGTTCCAAAGTTCGTGCTCCAGTTTCTGGATTTCGCCCCGTGGGCAGTATTCAGCAAGCATAATCTGTTTCAAGCTCTTCCAACCCATAGCATTTGCTATTGGCAGGGTTAGGGACTTTACCTGGCCATTCCACCAGGTCAATGCTTTGTTGGCAAAAGTGCAAGCGGTGAATTTCACCTTGTTAGCTTCGGAACAAGAGCAGATTTCAAAGATGGACTCAATTTTCTCGATCCATTGGGTCAGGGCAATGACACCTCCAGTGCCGTCGAAGGATGTGGGTTTTGCGTTCATGAAGTCTTTATAGGAACACTCCTTCTGGTGTCCCTGACCACCTTCATGATTTTGGGGATGCGTACCACCCCCCTGACCACCAGATCCGCCAGGATTCATCTGTGACATCGCGGCTACCACAACAGCAGTAACAGCTGCTTGGAACATAACGGGATCGAATTGAGGGGGCAGTGGTGGTGGTGGAGTGTCGTTGTTCCTTCTGATAGGTCTTTTACGGGGAGGCATCTTGTTCTAGAATCAATCAGGAAGAAGAGGATGGTAAGTCCTCTGGAATCGAATCAAGAGATATAAAGCAAGATGTATCTCAATATGATGATTAGAGTGTTCTACTAAGCGATAAGCAAAGAAAGATTACTGATGCAAGTAAGTTATCGCTAAGAGGAATGAGTAGCAACACTTGGAATGAATTTTCTACTAAGTATTCGGCTCTAACTTAAAATACTCCTATAATATTTTAAGTTGCATGGATACCGGGTAAGTTTTAGGCCTGTTGCAACACCAAAGTCACTCCCAAGCACATGTTGGTCATGTCTCGAATGAATATAGTTGATCAGGTTATATTGACCCTAGACGTGATTACATAACTGCCCAGGTTTAACCGCAGTGTTCAACATCCAAAATACTTTTGTTTTGTTTTACTTATGGCACGGTTTCGGGAATACGGGTATACTTGTATACTTTGTTATAAAAATACTTAAATTTTTGAAAGTATACTTTTAGTTTAGAGCACTTAGGCCCCTTAGTGTTTATAGTTGTATACCATGTAAGGTTCGGTATATTTAGTTCACTATAAACAATAGCTCTGATACCAATCTGTCACACCCCGAAACCGATGGCGGAAACGTTCCGGGGCGTAGCTCTTTTGTCTATCTCGAGAGGCCTTAAGTCGTTCTCGGATTTGTACGATCTTTTCGGTGGTTTCGCGGATGATTTCAAGACCAGTGAGAGTGCTGTCAGGGACTTGCCCCTTGACTAGTTGCATGTCGCCCGCCTCAGCCCAGCACAGAGGGGATCTGCACTTGCGGCCACACCCCGAAACCGATGGCGGAAATGTTCCGGGGCGGAGCGACATCATGCGTAGTATCACAACGGTTGTATCATAGTAAGCGAAGTAAACACAACCATTACATTATAATATGAATATTTACATTGTTCAGAAACATGATTTATACATATCAGTATATAGCAAAAGTAAAAGACGTGACTCCAAAAATGCTCCGTCTTCTCCAAAAGTTGGCAGAAATACCTGTCTATGGTTGCCCTGAGAATACAAGCAGTTTTAAAGAATATCAGCATAAAGCTGGTGATTTCATAAGCGTTTAGTTCTGGTGAAAGAAAAGTTTCTTTGATCCTTTGAAAAGTGTTTCCCAAGAAAATCCCATATTTTCTTATGAAAGATGTTTGATTTCCCATTAGTTATATGATAAACCACCTGTTTATGAAAGTTTGAGTTCTCCCAAGAAAATCCCATATTTTCTTATGAAAGATGTTTGGTTATCCATTCTGAAAGAGAAGTACAAGTATCTACAATACTTGTGTCGTTAGATGTAGTTTCCTTGAAAGACCCTGTTTATTCTCCGTGAGATGTATTAGTCTTATTACAAAAATAGAACTAATAAGTAGGTAGTGAACTAGATCCTAAGGGTATTATCAATACCCTCTAGTAATCAAATCGGTTATTACTTTGAGCTTAGTTCACTAGATTCATTATTACCAAAGTAAATCTCTATTATCTAGGTTGCGAGTTTCATAACCATACATTAAACTGGATATGGCACGTACGGTGGCCAGTATCATTTTATGACTTTGTCACCCGTAGACCTGACGGTCCCACTGTAGCTAGCAGCGAGGTGCGGGATAGTCAGTCCCGTATAGATCTATACACAATAGTCACGCTCTCCCTCCAAGAGATTCTGGTTATAAGGGTAGTCCTACACTCACGAATCCGGTGGAGTGTTACCAAGGACGTGTCTCCAATCCTTAGACTAACAAATTTACAAGTAATAATACAGAAAACCCTGTTTATGGTTGGTATGAATCCTTTGTAAAACATCACATATTATGACAAGATTCATAAGTTCCGTGCTTTAGTTTTGAAAACTGTTTCTACGAGTTGATTTCTAAATCGAATGGTAAAACGGTTTTCTGTGTTTGAAGGCATACTGAACATGTAATTATTTTAAACAAAATAATATATTTGAGCACAAGTTTCGTTGTACTTTTGCTTGTATTACCCCCTGAAAACATGAAAAACTTGGAAAAGTATAGGGGTATGAACTCACAGTTTATCGTAGGATCCAAAAGCACAATTGGTTACGAGTGTTGAGTGTCATCCGATGTTTCGTACGCGAGTGGATCCTATTAACATGTGATAACACATATGTATGTTATAATTAGCGTGTTTCATGACTTATACATGATGGGAAACCACCCTAAAGACTTGGAAATGCTTGTCGGGACCCTAAATGATCAATTAAGGGGTGTGTACGGCCATTTGAGTGAGTGTGCGGCCAGGGTGTGCGGCCAGAGTGTGTGTGCGGTTGCACACAAGAGTGTGCGGCCGTACAGAGGGTGTGTGCGGCCGTACACAGGAGTGTGCGGCCGTACACTCCTCATTTGTGCCCGAAATGTCGATTTTAAGATGTTTTGAGGTGTTTTAGTGCTAATACCGAGTCTAACTAGCAAATGGGGGGCCAAACTCTTCACTTTGGAGAGTTTTAGGGTGTGTGCGGCCACCTTATGAAGGTGTGCGGTCGTACACATTCAAAGTTTGAAGAACATGAAGAACACTATGAGTTTTAAGCTTAGATTCAAGTGTCTTACCACTATAACAAGCTGAATGATGAAGTGGTTCACGTTTTTGAGGCCTTTAGAGTGTTCTTGGATGTAGCTTTTAGAGAGAGAAAGTAGTGAGAGAAATCCAAAGGAAAGAAATGAGTGAAGGGGTCTCCTCCTTTATATATGAGGGGGTGTGTGGCTGGAGGGATGGGTGTGCGGCCGCACACCCATGTGTGCGGCCGCACACCCATGTGTGCGGCCGTACACACCTCTCATGAGTGTGTATGGCCCGATTTTTCTTCAAAAAGACGTGTTGACTCATCCCTAATCTCATTCCCAACTGTACTCAAGCTTAGAACACTTAAATTAACTCTTAAACGGCGTTTAAATATGATAAATTCGAGTTTAATATTGCTATAAAGATTGATTGTACATGATAAAAGTTTCGTGTTGTCGCACCTTCATAAGGTGGCCGCACACAAATTCGAGTTTAATATTGCTAGTGAGAAGGTTTCATCATAGTCAACTCCCTGAGTTTGGGTGAAACCCTTCGCAACCAGTCGCGCTTTATAAGTGTGCACTTTCCCGTCCATGTCGGTCTTCTTCTTGAAGATCCATTTGCACCCGACTGTCTTACGACCCGGTACATTGTCAACCAAGTTCCAATCTTGATTGTCATGCATGGACTGAATCTCGCTTTCCATAGCCTCTTTCCATTTAGCAGACTCAGGGCCTGCCATAGCTTCCCTATAGTTGTTAGGTTCATCCAAATTTACCAGTGTACTATCACTGATAAATGTATCGCCTTCCGCAGTAATATGGAAACCATAGTAATGCTCAGGTGGATTCCTAACTTTGGTGGAACGCCTCAGAGGTACAGACTCGTCAGTTGGTTCAACAAGAGTTTCCTCCTCAGGTTGATTGCTAGGGTTTGAGGTTCCTTCCCCACTTGACTCTTGAAGCTCTTCAAGGTCAATTTGCCTCCTACTGTTTCCTTGGCTTATGAATTCTCTCTCGCGAAACACCCCTCTCCTTTCCATAAATACCACATTTTCACTGTATCTGTAGAAGAGGTAACCAAAGGATTTATGTGGGTAGCCGATGAAAATACACCGCTCACTACGAGGTTCGAGCTTATCGTGAGTCTCGTGCCTCACGAAAGCCTCGCAACCCCAAATATTGATGTGATCAAATGTGGGAGCTTTCCCAATCCACATCTTGTGAGTTGTTTTGGCAAACTTTTTAGTAGGGACTAGATTAAGGATATGGGCGGCAGTCTCTAAGGCATATCCCCAAAATAAGATTGGTAACGAAGCTCGACTCATCATGGAACGAACCATGTCCAACAAGGTTCGATTGCGCCTCTCAGCCACACCATTAAGTTGTGGTGTCCTAGGAGGTGTCAATTGTGAAACAATTCCACATTCCTTAAAATAGTCAAGGAACTTTGTACTAAGATTCTCTCCACCTCGATCGGATCTAAGCATCTTAATGTTCCTGCCCAACTGATTCTCCACTTCCTGTTTAAACTCTTTGAACTTTTCAAAGGTTTCTGACTTATGCTTGATTTAGTAAATATAGCCATATCTACTATAATCATCAGTAAAAGTCACACAGAAGTAGCCAGCATCCCTTGTGGCGGTTTTGAAGGTTCCACATACATCTGTGTGTATGAGGTCCAACACACTTTCACCCCTAGCACAAGTACCAGTGAAGGGTGACTTTGTCATTTTACCAAGTAAACAAGACTCGCAACTATCATCCGACTTTAATTCAAATGATTCCAAGACTCGAACCTTTTGGAGTTGGCATATGCGCTTCTTCTTAACATGTCCAAGACGATAATGCCACAAGGATGCTTTGTCCAAACTAGTGGAAGAATCAATATGTAATATATTATTTCCTAAGTTGTCTACAATCGACACAGTTTCATATACACCATCACAAGGTAATGCTTTAAAATAAAAAACACTATTATAAAAAGCATTAATACGACCACATTCATTATCAAATGAAAAAATAAATCCTTCTTGTACAAACCATGAAAAAAAATAATATTTCTCGCCATTTTAGACGAGTAACAACATTTATTCAAATCTATCATTAACCCACTACTCAACAATAAAGAATAAACTCCAATCTTGGTGACAGGTGAAGCTTTCCTATTCCCCCATGATTAAGTTTATCTTCCCGTGCTCCACATCATCACTTCTTTTTAGGCCCTGTAAATCAGAACATATGTGAATTCCACAACCTGTATCAAGGACCCAAGAATTAGTATGTGGTGAGTTATTAGACAATATAGTGTAAATACCTGCATGGGTGAGTTTTACTTTCCCATCCTTAACATCCTGCAAGTACTTGGGGCAGCTTCGCTTCCAGTGCTCCTTATCTTGACAATAGAAGCATTCAACTTCTTTAGGGTTGGCAGAGGGAGTAGCAGGACCACCTTTGGTTCCAATTGAAGAGGAACCATCAAGGGACTTTCCCTTGTGACCCTTTGAAGGGGTCTTCCTCTTCTTCCCTTTACCTTGCCCGATTTTCAGAACAGGGGCGGTGGTAGGAGTAGGAGTGGTAACAACCGATTTACCTTTGAGACCACTTGCGGCGGTCTTCAAAAGTCCTCGAAGCTTGCTGAGTGTAACCTCCTCCTTGTTCATATGATAGGTCATTCAGAACTGATCATAACATGGGGGTAAGGAGTGCAGTATGATATCAATAGCCAGCTCATCGGGGAAGTTCACATTCAACTTTAGTAAACGGTCCACAAACCTTTGCATTTTCTGCATGTGGCCCGTGATGGGTTCACCATCCTTCATTCGGGTTGTTATCATGGAAGAGATGATTTCATACCTCTATTGACGAGCACTCTGATTGTATCTATCCATCAGGTCCATGTGCATTTTAAAATGGTAAAAGTCCTCATAGGACTTTTGGAGGTCATCTATGATTGTGGCCAACATGATACATGCCACCTTGGTGGCATCTCTCTCATGAGTCCAAAAGTCAGCGATCTCCTGTGGAGTAGCAGAAGACTCATCAATTTCCTTCAGCTCCTTGTAGAGGACATATTCCTTGTCCTCGTAACGTGTGACTATCCTGATGTTCCTGATCCAATCATTAAAGTTGGAACCATCAAAGATGACTCTCCCACAAAGATTCATGAGAGAGAAGGAGTCGGTAAGGTTTGAGCCACAAGCATTGTTAGAAGACATCTGAAAAGAAGAAAATACAAGTTTAGATTAGATAAAGAGTCCTTAATAAGACACCCAAATGAAATATTAAATCTAGGACCCAACACAATATTTTATAACTTGGAAGAGGGATGCCGTAATCCAAGCTACAAAATATTTGAAAGTAGGTAAATGACGATTTACCAACTTCCACCATGAAAAACGATATAGATTATTGGGTTTTAATTGGATTAAAAATCCTAGATCTTTTGAGATTCATTGAACAATTCAATGGCATGTTTAAATCTCGATTATGCCCTTCAAGTTTGTGACTGGGATACCGAGGACCACAAACAAGGTGTGAATAACCATGCAAATTAACTTGGCACTCTTAATTTTATCACCTAATCGATGTGTCGGTTAACCACACACGCTCCACCGATATATGATAAACCTTAAGCCACCCTTTGCCACCCTTGTTAAGTCCAAGTTAGTGTGTCGGTTAACCACACACACTCCACTAACGACTTTAGCAAGGTGGAAAGTGTAATCTCATGGGTTAGCATCAATTTCACATTTTCCTAAAGTAACTAAGATTGAGAATTTCTAAAAGGTTTACTTACTTTATATTTATCATTATACTTTTAATGATAATTATAGTATTTGTCCTACTCGTTCGGATAACGACCCTCCACCAGTCAAGGAAGCGGTGGGTGAGAGTGGACACCCATTAAGCTGCCATTTTATAGGCAACAGCCTTATACCCCCCTTATAGACAGGCTTCGTGAATGAGGACTACTAACGGTAAGATTGACTTGATCTTATATATATATATATATATATATATATATATATATATGTATATATATATATATATATATATATATATATATATATATATACTAATAATACTATAAAGTATAAGGGTTGAATTTTAAACTTTAAAATTCTACGGACTTGAATTAAAGTATTGATGTGTGTGAGACTTTACAAATTCCAAAACTTGAGGGAAAGTTTTGAAATTATTCAAGACCTTTCAACTTCATAACATATGAGTTTAATGGTTCTTGAAAATAAGACTCTTCATTTCTATAACCTATGACTTTTAATGATCCATTTAAAAGAAAACATTTGGAATTCCATAACTTGAGGACAAGTTAGGAGTCCATTAAAACCATCAAGAACAAAAATTCAACTAAAAAGAATGTTCATGTTCTAGATTAAACTCATATGATTATGGCAATTCAAATCAAACAAATTCCATGTAATTTAGATTAATCATATAAACTAAAACAAAGTATGAAATTTTGACAATCACCTTTCAATTGGACAAGCAAGAACATTACCCTCTTGAAAAACAGGTTTCTAGGTTCAAAAATAGTTTAGGGTAATGATCCTCATCCAGCAGCAAGAAAAAACACGAAATTCTACACACAGGTGCATCACCACCTCGTGGTAAAGACTGCCACGTCGTGGTGAGCAGTCAGATGCAAAACTGGCAAAATTTCAACTTTGGAAAAACATGTAGCATCAAGTATAATTGAAAACAAGCCTAAGCTCTGATACTACTGAAGGGTTTTGAGCATTCTAACACTCCTATGGTGTGCATGCAACCCTAGAAACAATGGATCTATGTTTTCTCTATTATACATGCAAACTTTCTTTTTCCAAGGTTTCATCCTAACTAGCATGTGATTGGGGTACATGTAATATAAAAATTAGTAGGATGACTTACCTTTTCTTGTGGTTGATTGCTTGGAGCTTTAAGAGCCTAGCACCAATAATGTGAATGCCTCAAGTGGAATCACAAATCACCAAAACAACTTGGAAGACTTTGAGAGAATATGATGCACTCTTAAAATCGGCACACCCTTGTTATCTCACACACTAGTGCCATTTCAAGTGTCAAAGACCACTTTATATAGTATGGTGGACTAGGGTTACATCCATGTCAACCCTAATACCCATGACCTTTCATTTCCATAGGATCCATGGGTTAAAAGCTCCATGAACTATCCATGGACTTCCATGCAAGCTTAGCCCATCCTAAATGAACATTGGCCCATTCTATATATATATATATATATATATATATATATATATATATAAGACTCCATATTTAATTAGTTTCTTTTTTATCACTAAATTAATTCCAAATTAATTCTTGATCAATACTAGTTCAATAATATGATTTCATATTAATATATTATAACTTATAATATATTAATAAATCATAACTATACTATTCTCAAAAGGCTATCCATGCAAATTGTTCTAGTGAATTGCAACCCAAATGGACCATGCCTGGTCGGGTCAAGTACATACCAAATAAAGTTATGGACTTAGACACCTTATCCAACAAAAACTGGTATATTGATACTGGATGCTCGCGTCACATGATTGGAAGGAAGGAGAAATTGCATGATATTCTAAAGTAGGACAGTGTTGGAGTTGTAAAGTTTGGCAACGACAACAAGTGTAAAGTCAAAGGATATGGGAAAGTAACAAATGGGAAATTCACTGTGAATCGAGTTGCATATGTTGAAGGATTAAAAGATTATCTGATTAGTGTTTCGCAACTAGTTGTTGGCACTAGAAATCAGGTTCTCTTTAATGAGGAATGAAGTATTATTTCCAACAAGCAAACGAAGGAAATTCTATCGAAGTGGAATCACAAATCACCAAAACAACTTGGAATACTTTGAGAGAATATGATGCACTCTTAAAATTGGCCCACCCTTGTTATCTCACACACTAGTTCCATTTCAAGTGCCAAAGACCATGACCTTTCATTTCTATAGGATCCAGGGGTCAAAAGCTCCATGAACTATCCATGCACTTCCATGCAAGCTTAGCCCATCCTAAATGAACATTGGCCCATTCTATATATATAAGAGTCCATATTTAATTAGTTTCTTTTTTATCACTAAATTAATTTCAAATTAATTCTTGATCAATACTAATTAAATAATATGATTTCATATTAATATATTATAACTTATAATATATTAATAAATCATAAATATACTATTCTCAAAAGACTATCCATACAAATCATGGGTGTACCTTCCATATGTTTGCTTTCGAAAGCATCCTCAAATCTCAGCTGGTTATGACATCAACGTCTTTCTCATCTTAACTTCAAATATCTTAACAAACTTGTTTTAAATGATCTTGTTCGAGGTTTACCTGTCTTAAAATTTGATAACGATTTGTTATGTGCTACATGTGAACAGGGAAAGCAACATCTACATGGTCATCAAATCATCATAGATTCTAAAATCATCGAAGCTTTGGAACTTCTTCACATTGACTTGTCTGGACCTTCGACTGTTGAGACTGTCAATAAGAAGAAGTACATATTAGTCATCGTTGATGATTTTTCCAGGTTTACTTGGGTTTTCTTTCTTCGAGATAAGTCTAAAATTGATCCAGTGATAATTGACTTTATCAAGAGCATAAAGTTGAGTTTAATGAAGAAAGTTCGAAGGATGAAGAGTGGTAATGGAATGGAATTCATGAATCGAATTTTAGATTCATTCTTGATTGAGTTGGGCATATCTCTTAATTTTTCGTTTCTTTACACACCACAACAAAATGCTGTTGTAGAAAAGAGGAATCGTTCCTTATGTGAAGCTGCAAGAACAATGCTTACATATGCGAACTTGCCTCAATATCTTTGAGCATAAGCTGTTTCAACTGCTTGTTTCACAAAAGATCTTTCTCTCATTCATCATCATTTTAATATTACACCTTATGAAGTGATAAATAAGAGCAAACCTAATTTTAAATTATTTCATGTTTTTGGGTGTAGATGTTTCATCTTGAATCTCAAGGACAATCTTTCTAAATTTCAGTCGAAAGCTGATGAAGGAATCTTCTTGGGATATTCTCACAACTCTGTAGCCTATAGGGTGTTGAATAAACGAAAAAGGAAGATCAAAGAAAATTTAAATCTTACATTCGATGACTATTACATCAGAAGAGTCGAACAGTCTTTCGTTCAAAAACCTATAATGGCTGAAACAAATGTTGAATATGAAATCATGAATTCTTATGATATTGATCTTGATTTGATTTTTGGAATTCCTGATAGGGCTATTGATGTAGAAGACCATGGTGATGATAAATATATTCCTGAAGTATTGAAACACTTTGATGGTTCAACTATCAAAAATGAAGAAAATGATGCACATTCTTCATCAATTTCAAGGGTGAATTTCGAATCAATGTTAGTTTCGACTGATGATCAAGTGAAAGGGGAGCACTTGAGTTTGACATCACAAAATAAAACCATGATTCAACTGTTGAGGGGGAGCATAGGCCAATCATAGCTCTAATTGAGGGGGAGCATCAGATCTCCAATCTATTGGTCGAGGGGAGCCAAGTGGATCAAATCCTGATAATAATAATAATGATCAAAATAATGATTTTCATGATGTAAGTGATAATATCTCGATTGAAGGAAAAGGTTCAGAAGCGGATGATATTTTCAAATATGCACCTTTAGACTTTGATCATGCATATCCACCAACGGACAAGTGGACAACAGATCATCCAAAGGAACAGATTCTTGGTGATCCAAATTCTGGTGTCTTGACTCGAGCCCAGATTCGAGCCAGAAATGAAGTGTTGAATCCTCATCAAGAATATTGTATGTTTAATTTGTTCATTTTTGAAACTAGAAACAAAAACAGTAAAGGTTGCATTAGAACACTTTGATTGGGTTGTTGCAATGCAATTTGAACTTGTTTAATTCGAATGAAATAAAGTTTGGAGGTTGATTCCTAAACAAAATGATGTTTCGTTAATTGGTCTAAAATGGATTTTTAAAAATAAAACTGATAAATAATGCAATGTTATTCGAATCAAAGCGATACTAGTCATAAAAGGTTAGTCTCAACAAGAAGGTATCGATTATGAGGAAAACTTTGACCCTGTTGCAAGACTCGAGGTAGTATGAATTTTTTTTGCTTATGCAACTCCTAAGGATTTCGATGTCTATCAAATGGATGTCAAATGTACATTCCACAATGGTGTTCTTGAGGAAATGGTATATGTCAAACAGTCACTTGGTTTTGTTAACAATAAGTATCCTGATCACTGTTATATTTCAGATAAGGTAGTCTACGTGTTGAAACAAACAC
Source organism: Lactuca virosa (assembly GCF_052849685.1). Taxonomy (NCBI): domain Eukaryota; kingdom Viridiplantae; phylum Streptophyta; class Magnoliopsida; order Asterales; family Asteraceae; genus Lactuca; species Lactuca virosa. The sequence continues at coordinate 275,320,641 of NC_136426.1, forward strand.
CTCGTGTCTGGTATGCTGTAACATCCTGTTTAAATAATAAATAAATAGATAAAATTAATAAGCGAATAATTGCCCTAAATCCATATTATTTAGTGGGGTATTGGTTTTGGGAAGCCAAATGTTATAAATCAGATTATTCAGGGGTTAAAGTGTAATTTCTGGATTTATTTGAAAAGGATTTTAGAAGTTAGGGTGTATTTGGTAAATATTTTACTAGAATTGTAATGAATTATGAAAGATGGGGGGTTATTTGGTAAATATTGGATCAAAGTTGAAAGGATTTTGAAAACGGAGGGATGTTAGGTAAATTTCGGACTTCATCTGAAAGGAAATTCAGAAGGCAGGGTATAAAACGTAAATAAGGGACTTTGTTTGAAGATATTGAGAATGGGAGGGACCAGTTATGTCATTCTCTCTATATGTTTGCATGAACCGGGTATTTAACTGTTGATTGCCCGTCAAACCCTAACCCTAAAGCTCCTCTCATCAGCCGCAAACACCTTATGCCTCCCTCTTCACTCTCCAGCCGCCTCCCTCCCTCATCTTGTTGCTCTAATCACCCAAGGTCACCAGTGGACTGCTGCTGGTGGTGGGACGTTCCTTGCCGCTATCTCTCTACCAACGATGACAATCGTGGCGGAAGCTGCTGCCGTTTGTGGCTGGGAAGACCGGACCTCCTTCTCCGGTTGTATGCTGGTGCTACGTCGCCACCACTAAAGCTGCTGCCAAAACACGACGACCGTCGCTGCTGTCGCTGCCTTTCACGTTGTTGTTTCCGCTCCTGCCACCATTGACGCTGAGCCAAGCGCCACCGTTGTCGGCTGTTGCTCCATTGCCGTTGTCACCCACCACAGGTGGGTGTTGGGATCGTTTTCCGAGCAAGGGTTGGTAGTTGTGTGACTGTGTAACCGAGAACCAAAGGAAATCACCGCCACCACCGTGAGATGGTGGCTGCCACCCGGAATCCGCTGACTGCTACGCCGCCGCCCCGAGACCACCCTCTGGTTTCCGTTGACGTCGCTGCCATCGGCAGTGGCTGTGTTTATATGTGTGTGTGTTTATTGTTGTGCGACTTGCTGCTGTTGGAGATTGGAGAAAGACCCAACATGGACGCCAGCCATGGTGGCTACCGCTTGCTGCCATGTTCCGTCGCCACCAGCCACCATGGAAGGTGGCTGTGTGTGTGCGATTTTGTGTACTTTAGGTGTGTGTGTTTATTAGCGTGTGTGTTATTTGGATCGTATTGTAAATTGTTACCGTATCGCAATAAAGAAAAGTGTAAACCACCATCGTAAGGTGGTGACTGCCGCCACCGGCCGCCGTGTCGGGTGGCGGTGTGCTTTGATTGTGTTTGGACCTCGTTTGGGGGATGTTTCGACAACGTGAGACCAAAGAAACCCTAATGGGCCCAAAGAAACCCTAGTGGGCCCAATGGAACCCAAATGGGCCAATAAGGCCCAATGTGACCTAAAAGCCCAACCAATGGACTAATGAACTAGTATTGGGTTAGAAAACGCTAAGGGCATAAAACCCTAACTTGTGGAAATTGATGGGGACACACACACACACGAGAATTATTTAATAAACTTGAAATACTAAATAATAATCATTGGCAAACTAATTGAAGGAAATTAAGTCCTTAATGGATTAAGCCCTTAAAGGGCTAAGTAAGAAACACTTAACCCTAATCATCATTTCATGTGAAAACCCTAATTTTGGGATTATGGGCTTGGACTTATCGGGACCGATATTTAGGTCATTGGAATGGAATTGTGTATTAAGCCCAATCACACCACATGACTTATTTAGTAAAGTGAGGGACTTAATGGATTAAGTCCTTAATGGGTTAAGTGAGAAACACTTAACCCTAATTGTCATTTTATATGAAACCCTAATTTCACTTGGGCTTTGTGTTGGGCCTTTCCTTTGCGCTTTGGTAATTGGATTATTAATGGCCATCCAAGAATAATCATATGGACTAGAATATGTTGATAGGCTTAGGGTAAGGCCCATATGAGGGTGTGGGCCCAATTTGGAAAATTGGGCCATATGTTGGGCTTTGGCCCATTACTTGACTATTGAGCCTTTAGTGTGTGAGTTGGACTTTGGGCTTGGAACCCAATTATTAATTGGGTGTTTTTTGATGTTGACAGTTCGGGAATCTGTGAACCAGCAGCTGGAGTTTTATCGGCGGGACTTCAGCAGTGCCAGGTGAGTTATCCTCATTATATCTACATGGTCTAAGGCACCAAGGCCGGCCCTTTATGGATTGTATTCGGATTATTGCATGTTATGCTTACTGATTTACATCCTGGTAGTTAGGATGGTGATATGCTATGCTTTAGTGACCCGGTTGGGTCGGTATCCTGGTATATAGGATGATGCTATGTTAGTGACCTGTTAGGTCGATATCCTGGTTATAGGATTGTTGCTATGCTTTGTGACCTGTTAGATCGGTTTGACTGTTATATATATACATGCTAGTGTTATATGATATCTATGTGCACATGAGTGTCCTGGTTATAGGATGATGCTATGTTAGTGACCAGTTAGGTCTGTATCCCGGTTATTAGGATGTTGCTATGATTGGTGATCTGTTAGATCGGTTTGACTGTTATATGAAATGAGCTAGCGTATGATATTTATGTGCACATGTTTGTTTGGTTGGGGGTTGGGTTGAGGCGGTCCTGCTTTGTGTTGTAGGCCAACATACCCAGGGCGGTCCGGATAAATTGAAGGCTCTGCAAAGGGATTCAGTCAGGCCGAAGGCCCGACGAGCGGTCCGAATAGGTTGTAGGCCCTGCGAGACGGCCTAGACGTGCCGAAGGCTCGGAGAGTGGTCCAGATAGACTGAAGGCCTGCAAGGCGGTTCAGTCAGGCTGATGGCTCATTATGCATGCTGTCGGTATTTGTTATATGATATGGTTATACTTGTATGGCGTTGGTATTTTAAGGAAACTCACTAAGCTTCGGACTTACAGTTGTTGATTTTGTTTCAGGTACTTTTGATGATCGCGGGAAGGCGAAGGCGTGATCGTGCACCTCCTCATATTTTCATGATCTGATTCTGGGGATACTCTGATGCTTAAACTATTTTGAAAACAAATTGTAATAACTTAATGGTTTTAAATGTTTTAAAAAGTTTTAAATTTACTTGAATTTTACGGGCATTACATATGCAACTCTGACAAATTTTTTGAAAAACTCTAAATTTAAAGAAGGATCAGTTGATCCTACTTTATTACGAAAGAAAGTAAGAGATGAGCTAATGCTCCTTCAAATTTATGTCGATAACATTATTTTTGGTTCAACTGATCCTTTATTATCTAAGGAATTTGTGGAACTCATGAAAAGTAAATTCGAAACGAGTATGATGGGGAAAATTAATAACTTTTTGGTCTTGCATATTCATCAAAGCAAGGAAGGCATTTCTATTAATCAAGAGAAATATACACAAAATTTGCTTGAAAAGTTTGGCATGACGCATAACACTAAACTTAAAGTACCTATGGTAGTTGGCCCATGGTTGTATTCTACTGCAAGTCGACCTGATATTATATTTGTTGTATGTAATTGTTCCAGGTACCAATCGAACCCAAGAGTACCCCATCTCAATTTTGTTAAGAATATCTTTCGATACATCAAAGGAAAAGTTTCGTTGGGATTATGGTATCCTTCGAAGACACGATTCTTTATCCAAGCATTCTCTGATGCGGACCTAGGTGGATGACAACTTGATCGAAAGAGCACAACTGTAGGATGTCAATTATTGGATGGAAAGCTTGTGAGCTGGCAATGAAAAAAGCAAACTTGTGTTTCGAATTCGACTACAGAAGCAGAGTATGTGGTTGTTGTTGCGTGCATATCACAAGTAATTTGGATTCAAAGCCAACTACGAGACTATGAAATCAATATGAAGAAAATACCTTTGTATTGTGATTTAGAAAGTTCCATTCGCATTTGTCACAATCCAGTCGAAGACGGGGACATTAAAGTCCAATTCGATATCATTTCATAAAGTACCACGTCGAAGACGGGAACATTAAAGTCCATTTTGTAAATTCTATGTTATAATAAATATTTTTTAAGAAACCTAATTTTTAATAACTATTATTAATATTAGTCTCGGTTACTAAAATTCAGTCGTTAATAAGTTTCCCTCTAAACGCAAAGATGAGATAATTTTATTAGAGATTGAAATTCCGTCCCGAATAAGTTTTACTCCAAAATTAAATTTGGTGTTAGTTTATCCAAGATTGAAATTTAGTCCCTAATTTTTTTCCTTCCCAACGGTATTTGGGACTGATCCATCAGTCTCAGATATATGATGTTCGTGACTAAATAATCAGTCTCGAATATTAAAATACAATCTTTAATTAGTTTCCATACAAAGGAGAAATTAATGCAATTCTATCAAAGACAAAAATTCAGTCCCTAATAAATAACGTACGAAATCAAACTAGCACAAGTTTATCAAGGACTGAAATTCAGTCCCTAATATGTTTCACTCCAAATATAAAATGACATAACATATTAGAGACTGAATTTCAGTCTCATATAAGCATGGTTAGTCATTAATAATCTACACATTAAAATCAGTCCTCAGTCCCAGATAATATCTAGGACTGATTCATCAGTCCCAGATACATGGTATCTAAGAGTGATTAATCATTCTCTAATATTTTAGTCACAGATGCCCATTTTTCTTGTAGTGATTTTAAATGGTAAAATATAATTGTAAAATCTTTGTTGAAGGTTGCAAAAGTTGTGATACAAACCGGTAAGAACTATCTAAGGCCTTAATGATAATAAATGATGAATTAAATCTTACTTGGTATGATTTACTTTCTAATCGGTAGAAATATCCTCATTTAATCTTTTTGGGATAATACTTCAATCACTATTGATTGTATCTTGAATACAAATACCAACTATCAAGTACATTAAACACTTTATAAGATTTAGTATGGAAAGGGTCCATCCTCATCTTAATTAGTGTTTTTTGGATTTGAAGCCGATGTTGGACTAAATCTTTTAAAGCCAAAATCGACTAAATATATATTTGTTTAATACTCTAAATGTGGGTTAGATTATCATATGCAAACCGACCAAGAATAAGTTTTCTTATTCTTGTGAAAGCTAAGTTAGTAAAAAGCAAGCTTCTAATGAAAAAGCAAGTGGGAGGTACATGGAACTTGAAACAGCTCAAGAACCATAACCTTATGTAGTAATAGTTGGCACTAATTTTAACAAGGATTGTTATACTTGAATAATAGCTATTCACAAACACAAATTGTTCGCATTAGTGGTAGAAATCATCTATGACTTGAGAAATGTGGAATCTCTCATTGATGATATTTTATTGATGGTTTCTGGAAAACCATCAAATACCAAGATGCTATGTCAGATCTGAATCTGATAAATGACTTAGAGTCATGAACATGAGATGCAATCCATGTATGATAATCAAGAATGGGCGTGATTAAAATTTATCCCTATAGCAAGGCTAGAAGGAGTAAATGATTCTTTTAGAAAGAATAAATTACATGGATAACCATACACATTTAAAGCAAGACTTGTAGTAAGAGGATTTTCTCATACTCATGTCATTGACTATGGTCCTCATCATACTCATGACATTGACTGTGATCAAACCTTGTTCACAGGTAGCTATGATTAGCTCAACAAGGATATTATTTGCTATAAATTCATATTCTTAATATGAGATATAGTAAAGAGATTTCAAGAAAGACGGCTTTTCTTAATAGACATCTACTGGAAGATATCTATATAGATTAGCCTGGAGGTTTTCTTAATCCAAGTTATCCAAACAAAATGTGTAGAGCTTGAGATCCACTTGTGTATATAAAGCAAACATCTCAATGTTACAATCATCATTTTATGTAAAACCACAAGGTATGTTTTTATATAAACATGAATAGAACATGTGTGTTTACTAAGAACTAGTAGGAGCATAGTGAAATTCCTAATCTTGTATGAATGATACATACTTAATCATTTGAAATCACATTCGGACTAAGCAAGGTCGTTTTCACCTTGACTCGGAAAGTGTTTCTAAAATAAAAGACTTAAGAAGGAAATGATACATTCTTGGAATGTAAAATATATAGGCGATAGATAAATTGAATCTTAAAAGTTTCATGTCCTTATACATATATTGACAATATCTTGAAAGGGATCAAGACACAAAATTCTTTTGGAGAATTCTTGACATTGTCATATGACACCATTTTGAGCTAGCCTCAAAAGTACATAGCTCATAGGCTTGAACTCGATGAAATGATTTATATTCTATTTGATTGGCAAATGAATTAATCATTTACGCCATATTATGCATATGACATGGTATTTGATCATGTTGTACTTTAGAAGAACTAAAAGAATGTATATGAGACAATCAGTTTAAAAAGGATCTTCATGGAAAGAGCTACATAAGATGTTAATTTCTAAACAGATATAAATAATTATGAATTATAATTGGATTTTGACATCATTATATATAACTTGTATATGCCCTAAATCTTGGCACGACACGCCGGAGACGCGATGCGAATTGCGACAAAGTTAAGTTTTCTCAAGTAGTTCTGTTTCTTCATTCGAATCCTTGTTATCTCGTCGTGATTTGCTTCCATAACCTTCTTTTTATCAATATTCTTTTTTTAAATTCTCTTTTAACTTTTAGAAATCATTACTGATAAATATTCAAATGATAGATTAAAATTGTGTGGACTAAACTAAAAACTAAATTTAAATAAAAAAAAATCAACCAACATCGGTTACCTCCTTTTCTTCATAAGTTTTTTTCCTCCTCCTAGTGAGATAATCACTTACTTATGTGCAACCAACTCCTATCCTTTCAAACTTTTCCATAAGCTCCGCTCTTTTTCGAGTTTTCCAAATGCGTCCAAATCATTTAATTTAGTCTCAGCATGAACATAAGGCTCAAACTATTCTGCAAAAATCTAAAGACGAAAAGTATCATTTTAAAAATAAATAAAATATAAAATAATATAAGGATAAACATACTTCTGAGAAAAATTCATGTTGCTGCTATCCTCCAGAGGCCTCAATTTTTTGAAGGAATTAATGTTTGAATAAATCTTTTGCATGCAAGAAGCGGTTTGTCGAAAACAAAACATTCGAGATCCGTTAGGCTATTTTTTCCGGATTTTTTTCGCGCAATTGCCCAATAAGCAAAACATGAGTAACCAAACTAGTTAAGAGTAGCAAAATTTTGATTTTCCGCTTAAGCACACTACGATACAACATGTTGTACTACGTGTCGTGAATTGAGTTGGACAAATCTACAAATTAGTAAACTATTAGGGCCAGAAATTCCCTAATCACTTGCAATTGGCAAACCCATGCAAGTAGACAAATAATCTTCCTGTTGCTTCCTTTAAAAATCATGGTGCGATTGGTGAAATTGCGTCGTCATTAGCGATCAAAAAGGTTTATTCGTGTCGCGATACTGAATAACACATGGTGATTTCTATTTGGAAAAAAATCATCCACCTTTGTGATTAGATTTTTTATGTTAGGTCCCCAAATTCTTTTTTCACTAAGTGTCTTCTTGTATATTTTAACAGTACCGTACCATTTTAAACTATTTATTAAAAAAAATTGGTCCAACTATTTTTATAAAAAAGTTTCCAATTAAATGTTTGTGTATCTTTTAAAAATTTAGTTTCTTCTAATACTTTCTTTACAACTTTTTAAACATTTTTTTTATATAAAACATTGTTTTGACGAATTATTATTTTATAATTTTTTTAAATCTTTGTTTTTACAAACTATCTTTTTTAAGTTTCATATTTTTACGTCTTTGTTTTTTACGAGTTTCTTTTAAAGATTTTTCCGTTTTCTTTTATAAACTACCTTTTTGTTACATAATCATTTATAAATTTTCCGCAGAATGGTACGGATGTGCAGCGCATGATAATGTTCTTTATCGACTCAAAATTTAATGTGCACACAATAGCGAGACCGACACCACAAATGTGCACTAACAATAAATCATTAATAAGCCAATTCTAACCGGACTTCGTTTCCATTCTTATTCACATTAGACACATCGTGCACCTAATTAGGCAAATAGGCATCGGATTTGACATTATTGACATGCAAAATAAAGTTATTCAATTTACTTTATAACAACTTACAAGAACATCTTTTTTCGTAAAGCATTCTCTATGCCATTCATTGGTAGGAAAGGAACCAAATATCACTATATGAAGGTGAAGGGGCTCGTAAAGGTTTTCATCTCAAAGTTTAAGCTTTCATAATTCAAATAAGCAAAGAGAGATGGCTCTATGTGGAAAGTTGGTTAAGAAACATCAATCAAGTCCGATTGAGACGCGTTCTATGAATTATTTCGATACAAACCTAACCATATATCCTACATGAGCCCTATGAACATCAAAAGTGTTGATCTCAATGGTGGTGAATGGGGTTATGTCGGATCAGGAATGACTTGGAACTATATTTTTGGTACGTCTCCTAATCTTTAAACATTTTTCTACCACGATTTAATTATTTAGCTTCTTACCAAGAAGAAAATGACATAGTATTCTTTTGTTGTATAATGTTTTCCGTGTGTCATGGTCTTATACTGTTATACGAAATAGATGGGAAGACATGTGTGGCTAAGGAAGTGATTGAAGCAATTGACGAGGAAAAAAAATCAGTGTCCTTCAAGGTGGTCGATGGTGCTCTAATGGAATTTTATAAGACCTTCTTATTGACCGTTCAAGTAGACACAAAGGAAGAAAAGAACTTCGTGACTTGGACGTTGACATACGAGAAGATTAATGGAAACATTAAAGATCCAAACACTTTGATGGAGTTTTGCCTCAATGTCACCAAAGATATCGAGACTAACCTGCACATGCAATGCAACTAATTAAAGTTCCATGTGAACAAGAATAAAGACCCTTGAATTGGATGTTTTCACTGCACCTTATCTTATTGTGTTTCAATCCTCGTCTATTTGTACGATCAGAACTTGTATTTTAATTCGATTGTTCATGTCATACTCGACAAACAATCTATGTAACTTGTTGGGTCTTTTGTAATATTTATCGTCTTCATAAAAAAGGCTTTTGCTTCATTTGTTCTCAGGTTTATTATTTTAGAATTTAGATATTTGACCAAGTTCGTTTTATTTTATGAGATAGTACTGTATTCATATAAAAATAACAGTATTACGCAACACAATAGTTCACGTTTTGGAATTTGATTTTCTTCTACGAATTTAGTATCAACTATCATAAATAGGTGATATGATCTTATATTTAAATTGGAATTTTATGTTACTAATGTTGGATTAGTTAATTCCGTTGTATTTTAAAATTACTTTTAATGAATTATCAGGTTAATGTATACATTAAAACATTCATAATTCAATGTCTCAAATCAGACTTCAACCTTGACACAAAAATTGATACGCTTGGTTAAAAACCCTTTGGTTCATGATTAAATAATAATAATGGAATTTATGATAAAATACTAATTAATTTGATCAGCATACAATCCCATTCAATTCTTTTATTGATTTATATGTTCCTCCTACTCGTTAGAGCCACCGTTGGGACTTTTCAAGTTCACTGCAAACATATCTTTGAAAAAGCCATGTTGGATTTGGTCGTTTACATAATTTAGAGCATTTCGAGAGCACTTTAAGATGTTGAAAGCATTTGTTCAAAGAGCCAACTTGACAATATATTATCCACGATAAGTAATAAAATTTCTACTTACTTTAATTTTATATTTAATTCATTAAAAGCTTGGGATTGCAGCAACAAATTGGAAAAACACAAACTTAGTTTTACTTTAATAATTAAAACTAGGGATGTATCCTCGGCGGGGTTAGACAGTTCACTATATAATTATATTTTTTCATGGACTACATAATTATATCATCAGTTATCATCAACTTCAGAATTTGTGACCATTGGATCTTCAATTGTTGCTACTTCACCATTTAAGCTGTTCACTTTCTCAATAACCTTCTCATTTTCAAAAATAAGTTTCTCAATCAAACCCCTCGCAGATTCCAGTTGTGTCTTCATCTCCTCATCTTCCATAACAATATGTTACACCACCAAACAAAAATCGATCATCACCTAAAAAACTATATAAATTATAGTACAATATGTTAGGTTATAAAAAAATGAGACAAACCTGTGACTTTGACTTTTTAGATGATAATTGGCAGCCATGGAATTCTCAAGGTCTTGAATCTTTGACTGAAGAACAGACACGTGTTCTGTTCTTTCGGCTGTTGGTTTTGGTGGGAAATATCATGTATGGATGCTTCCAGGTCAATCACCTGCAAGGGTTTGGTTTATTTTCCACATCAGAACAAATAAAACACACTTTCTAGTTTCTAGCACCTTATCTTTATATTTTTACAACAGAAAGCGATAAATATTATACACATATGCTTATAAAAACAACACCAAAAATGTACCTATGCTTGTAATCTTGCATTATCCTTGTTCAAAGTATTTATTTCTTCGAGCAACTCGTTTACTTTTTCTTGAATATCACCCTGAAAAATGAGCAGTTATAAGGATAATGCTAAAATCAATTGGGATACAAATATTATTAATAGGGAAAATGACGTATAGGCCCTATAATGTTTTTAGGGTTTACCTATTTAGCCACTTAACTTATTTTGTGGTTTAATAAGGTAACGAATTACTATTTGTCGGGTCGATGAAGTCCTTATTTCAATTGTGAAGGGGTAGCCGGTCATTTTAAGTCCACCTCCTTCTACTAACACCACATCGGATGCTGACTGTGACTTTCGTCTAATGTCATGTCATTAATTAGTCGCTTCCTTCTTACTGTCGGTATACGCTTTATAAAAGAACCCTTTTACCTCCACTGTTCAACACTTCATCGATAAACCATTTTTTGTGAGGTGCTTCTGCATCCTCAAGCATGGAACCTGTATTCTTACAAGTAGATGTCCACTTCCAAGGAATGTTCGCCAGAAACCCCATACGCTACACCAGTGGAATTACTCAGAGGTTTTCGGACATCGATTTCGCAGGAATGGACAAGGATGGGTGTGCTGCGTTCATCGAAAGGTTCACTGGGGAAAAGTGTGAGAAGCTCTATTACTGCCAACCTGATATTGATTTTCCAAAAGGTTTGACTCTAATTTGTAATGACCCCGATTATTATGACTTCATAGCAATTGCATATGAATGTGGTGCTATACTCCCTATGTATGTAGACCATTTTGGGAATAGTAACATACAGGAATGGTTGGATGAACATAAAGACGAGTTTGTTGGTAACGTACAGGAAGAAGTACTTGATGGTGCAGGACTGGATAAGGAAGTTGCAACAGGGCATCGGGATGTGGGTGACACAAGCGATGAGGAAGCGAATGGCGGCGATAATGACGACGAGGATGAGGATGTCGATGACGATGAGGATGACCATCAGAAGCCTCATTTTTTTATAAAGGGTAATGAGATTCAGGTAGACATGGGTGAGAAAGCGGGTGTAGGTGGGGCAGTAGAAGAAGACATGGGTGACAATGAAGATGTCTATCCCGAATTGCTAAACATTTTCAATGATAAGCTCAATTGGAAGGAGCAGGAACCTGTTTTCGGTATGAGGTTTGAGAGTCCTAAGACATTGAAACACATGCTTTGTAACTATGCTGTTGCGAATGGTTATCAATTATGTTTTGTGAAGAATGATACTAGACGATTACTTGTCAAATGCTGTAATGGAAAATGTACTTTTAGGCTTTGGGGTTCTTGGATGAGTGTTGATAAGTCTTTCCAGATAAAGTCTCTTATCGGTGAGCATAATTGTGCAAAAATTTTCAAATTCGGATCAATTGTGACTGACAAATGGATAGGGACCCACTTTAAGCACCAAATTTTATAACAATCAAAAGATGAGCGTCTGATTACTTAGAGAGGAGGTAAAAACCGCTTTTGGGATTAATGTGAGTATGAGTCAGTGTAGGCGAGCCAAGAATTATGCATTGAGTCTAGCTGAAGGCACAATAGCTGAAAATTATGCAAGAATATGGTCATATGGTGAGGAGATTAGAAGATCAAATCCTGGATCCACAGTTAAAGTTTGTGTTGATTCAATGCCTGATGGTAAGAATTATTTCAACAAAATATACATATGTTTTGCTTCAGTAAAAGAGGGATGGAGGGGAGGATGTAGGAGGATCATTAACCTAGATGGTTGTTTTCTGAAAAGTTTTTTGTCAAGGGGAGTTGCTTTGTGCTGTGGGTAGAGATGCTAACAATGGAATATTCCCAATTGCTTGGGCAGTTGTTAGTGTGGAAAACAACGAGAATTGGAAATGGTTCATAGAAACTCTTTCAGAAGATTTGCAATGTTGGAATGATGGACATGGTATGGTTCTAATTTCGGATCAACACAAGGTATGGTTCAAAACTAGTGCATGTTCTAAAATTACTAATTGTTATTCTAATTTCAAACATTAATGTGACTTATGTAGGGTTTGATTGAGGCAGTAAAGGAAGTATTTCCAGCAGCCGAACATAGGCAGTGTGCTAGACATATCTATGCGAATTTTAGAAAGAGATTTAGTGGATCCAAGTTTGAAAATCTGTTTTGGAAAGCGAGCAAGGCAACAACTGAAGCACAATTTAATGTAGTTATGAAAGAGATTGGAAAATTAAATCCGGAAGCAGTTGTGCATCTTATGGATAGAGATCCAAAGACTTGGTCTTTGGTTTTTTTCAGAGTTCATAATTCTTGTGAGTCAGTAGAGAATGGTTTTTCAGAGAGTTTTAATAGTGTGATTTTGGATGCCCGGAAGAAACCAATAATAAGCATGTTAGAGGACATTCATATATATGTGATGCAAAGGATGGTGACTATGAAACTAACCGGACAAGGATGGAATCGTTATTCTGTTTGTCCAAATATCAGAATACGGTTGAATATGCTCCAGACTGAGCAAAGGTTTGTACATTTATCCAATTACATTAGTACCTAACTCTTCACATCTCATGATATTTGCGGTTTTCATCTATATATGTAGGCATTGGCAGGTCATATCTTGTGGGGGGATGAAGTTTGAGGCAAGGAAAATGGACGAGGCGTTTACTGTTGATGTTGAAAAAAAGGAATGCAGCTGCAGGCTATGGCAACTTAATGGATATGGCTGCGTACACTCAGTTGCCACCTTATCCTACTTAAATATCACACCTGATGGTCCATATGTAGATCCACATACTTCGTTCCCTTGTTAATTTGTTATATCCATTTGTGATTTGATCATCAGACTCACCTCTTTCTGAAGCCATGAATCTTTTTTTTTCAGTTTGTAACTATAAAGCTCTTGTCTCAAACTTAGTCTGATGATCAAATCACAAATGGATATAACAAATTAACAATAAATAATTAAACATATGTAGCAGTTTTTACAATTATAACAATTCTTTTGGTTATTTGTATAAGTCACCACTTTATGATGCAATGAGTTTATTTCTTTTTGTGATTGTGAAAGGTTTCTCTCCAGATCAGCCTGAAACCATAAAACAATAAAACCATAAGAAAGAATTTGACCAAGTCAACATGAAATGTGAACTTCATAGCAATGAATGATCAAATCAGTTCATCAAAGAAATTGCATAATATAATCAAGAGAAATGTGAACTTCATACCTCCTTTAGTATGTGCACCTCCAATTGCTCTTGTAGTTCTTTTATTTTTTGTAGTATAAAAGCTTGTAAATTGGGAAAAATAAATAAGAGAAAGATAGGATATATGAACTAACACATAAGGCACAATCATGTTTATAAATGCATATTTAGTAGCAGAAGGTACCCCTTGCTGCAAGCTTCATTCATGACAACTACAACAACAAAATAATAATAATAATAATAAAACAAAAAAAAACTTCAATTTACATATGTTTCAATATTAGCAATCAAAAAATGTTTATTTTTTTTTAATAATTCCTCAAATTTTTATCAAAATTTGTAATGACTGCCTTTATTAAATTCACCATTCTATCTCCCCTCACTTAAAGTTTTCCCAACCTGAAAATAGTTAAACAATCACCAACCTTTAAACATTGTGATATGATTAGTACCCATGAAACTTTAATCATTAGTAAAGGTAGAAGAGACCAAATATAGAAATTGCACAACAGACGAAAAAATTAACGAAAAAAGCAGCTGATGAATAACAACTTGGAGCTATTTTCGAACAGACCTTGTCTTGAAGCACATAAATAATATGAAATAAACGCACAATATTTAAAAGACAAATGATAATAGTTAATACATACTTTAACGCTGACTTGTTTTTTTTCAAGAATTAGAAAGCAAAAGATGGGAAAAAAAGAACAAAAAACATACTTTTTTGATGGATAAGGATTCATGGGACCTTTCTGTAGATACACAACAAATATATTAGATCCATTCTTGAAAAAAATTTGCACCCAAAACCTGCAATATCAAATGATATGTTAGTCAAATGTTCTATTTATATGGAAGTCCATAAAGAAGCATAAAAAAGAAAATAAAAGCAATAAAAATTGGTTTTGTAACTACAGAGGAACACAAATTAGTTATATAACCATTACCTTAAAATCAAAAAGAAATTAACAATGATATCTTATGTGGATACAACAAAAATAATTACTCATCCATATTCCATAAACTGATACACCAAATCCAAAACACGTAGAAGCAAATTTAAATAAAATTCAGCTATCAATACCTCTGGTCCACCAAAATCAAAGAAAATTTAACCAATTAATTTCCGATGATTTGGACTTGACATCTCAAACTTGTTTTTGCTGAAATCACAATAATCTACATTTTCCTACAGTTTCAACACAATTTCTTTATGTATTCACAATAATTATCTTACTGTTTGATTTCGCTCGTTTTTCATTAAAATCAAAGACGTGCATACCAAACTTTTTTTCAACCAAGGATCAGTGATGGTTTATAATCATAGAATATATATATATATATATATATATATATATATATATATATATATATATATATATATATAGGGTTAGGTTCATGTGAGACAAAATGGATTTTGTGAGACAAAGGAACGAAATCTTGACCACTCATCTCAAATAATTGATGGCTAGGAATAAAACATAAAAACACTATAAAAAGGGTGATGTAGGCGGTAGCAATTTTGAAAATATGTCAAAGTTTGTGATTAATTATGGACCAGGAGGGATAGTCTTGTCATTTTTAACTCAAATCATGTGAGAGCTGATTCTTTTCTTCCTAGTCGTGATTTGCTTCTTCTTTCTCCCCTAAACTTTTCTTGATCTGGATTTTTCTCTAGCGTAATTCCATAGAATATGAAATCGATCCAAAATCTTCTCAATCTTATACCACAAAACCCTAGAAATATGCCCCCTTAACAAGAACTCGCAACAAAAAACCCAAGTTTTGGTTTTGTATCAATTCAACAAAAATCCATAGTCGCATCCCTAATTAACGAGATTTATTTCTTCAATACATCGATTTATTCTGATCAAACATCGATCGTGGTTGTTTCAAATACAAAAATCTCTCCAAATGGAAAAATTACCCCTATTACAGGTTTTCTGATTTTATATTTTGATAAATTAGATATTATCTTCTTTGAATATCTTAATAGTATATGAAATTACTCTTTCATTAATAAATTATTTAACTTTTTATGTTAATTTGTTGATTAATCACATAATCTAAAAGTACATTAGCAAACTAGGGTTTGATAGATTAATATTATGTTTTGATGAAATTAAGGTATTTTGTTTAAGATACTCTTTAATAGAATCTATTAGTTTTATGCTTCTGACTATGATACGTTTTGAGAATCTGAGGATTTTTTATTCTATTTTGACATAATCGAATTCATCTTTCTGTATTTCTAGTCCGAAAATATCAAATTTAGATTCATATTCTAAATAATATAGATTCTAAATTGTCTCTTGTAATAGGCTTCAGGAAGTTGTTATTCTGTTTATTCTAAATTTTGAATTATTTTTCTGAAAATGTTTATTGTAGCTATGGTTTGTATTTGATCCAGATTCACTATACCTTGAGTAAGGAATGAACTTGTTTATTGTAGTTTTGGTTAAATTTTTTTTGAAATTGTTTATTGTAGCTATGATTAGTTGTGACAACCGTCAAAATTCGAGTCGGTTCTAGATTTGACTAAACTTAGTTGCACGTATAGGCACGACACATACTAGACTTATTATCTAGAAGCTAAGTTATAAACTACTAGAAACTTGGAAACAATTAGAAACGATGGATAGTGTACTTAGATTTCACATTGATATGTGAATTTTACAACTACTTAACTGTAGTAACTATCCATATTCGGGTCGCTCTTAGACTCGAACACCTTTTCATGAATCATATACATACATCATTCATTTGACCTAGTAATAAAAATTAGGTCCGAGTCTCGTCGTAACTTAAGTCAAAGTTGAAAACTAAGATTAGTATATTTGATTCTGCAATTTCGCGTGAATCTTGAAACCACTACATAGAATGCCAATAAACCGATAAAATAAGTAACAAACATTATTTATAACTATAAAAGAGTTATAATACCATAAAATAATTTGAAGTCTCAAAGATTCAATTCATTTTGATATCCAAAGATTTATTAAACTCCAAAAACCCTAAAAGCCATAAAAACTCATAGTTATAGACTTTAACCTTAAAGTTTTTATAAAAATAATTATGAACCTTATAATATTATCTTATAATAATAAAAATTATGAAAATTCAATCAAGAAAAATAAAAATTAAGCCATTGACATTACCCTTAATTTCTAAGACAAAATACAATTGAACCTTGTAAAAACTAAAGATGATTTTTATAAAAATGATTAGGAGGCCATATTTATTCAAAGTAAAGCTTTAACAGCCTCTTAAAACCCTCTTTAATCCCTCTTAAATTATGCCTCCACCTCCCAAGAAATCTCTTCCCAAAAACACTCAATCAATTTATTCACTCCCACATTCTTCTCTCATGTCTCTCATTTCTCTCACACACACACCACCACATTTTCTCTCACCCTCACCCTAACTCACGAAATTCTCCAGAAAATGGGTCCAAGAACACACCTTGAACTCTAAATCTTTATCATCTTGTGGTGTTCTTAAAGGTAAAATCGATTTCTAGTTCATTATTCCTTCAAAGTTTACTATTTTTCTTGGATTTTCTCCATCTTCTACTCCATTCTAATGAAAGATCATGAACATATAAGCATACACACACAAACTCACGGTTTTGATGATGATGGTGGCAGGATTTCACCCAAAAACAACATGCATGTTGTAAATGGTGAAATCTAAGGACCAAAACCTAAGTCAAAATCAACATAATGCACTTTTCTACAAGTTTTGGGTGAAAATCACCACATGCACCCTATGTTTTCTATCAAAAACGATTTTTGAGCATTTCAAACTCATGAATGGTCTTCAAACCAACATGCATGTGATGATCTTCAAGCTTAGATGCTTGATGATCAAAGTTTGTTGTTAAAAAGCTTTCAAATAGGTTTATAAAGGATTTATTCCCAAATAAATATCTAAAACGACTTTTCTGATCAAATCCGATGTTTCCCTATATTCCACCAACAAAATGAGATGTTCTGCAAACTTTCAGAAAATAGTTCATTTTTCTCGAATTATTATAATTATTGCAATAAAATAGGGCAATAAATCATATAAAATACTTTCTCAGGTCTATAAATTCTAGGTAAATTCGTGGATGACCCCTCCGCTAAATAATGACTTCTCATTAAGCTTCATCGATTTTTGTTACTGTTTAGTGTGGTTTTCTATTTTCTTTTTGTTTAGCCCCAATAAATCATAAAACCACTTGAGAGAATGTGAAAAGGGTATCTAATAACTTTCGCAACTCCTACCTTATGTGTAAGACGTAGAAAAATATTTTCAGAATTTTGCATAATGCATTCCTATTTTTCCCTGATTTTTGTATTTATAATGGACTAATAATGGGAAAAATAGTTCTACACATCGAAAATTCATGAAAATTTGCCAGAAGATTTTATAATATATTAGAAATCCAAATAAAAATTTGGATGATTTTTATGTTCAGTATGCTATTTTTCTTCTATTTTCTAAGATTAAATACACTTAAATCCACAAACTCAGATTACAGTATATAAAAATCATCATTGGTATTTTTCCCGGATTAATTACACTGTAATTGAAGTCTAAACTTTTTTTTGTAATTTAATTTAACTGTTTGATAATTATTTACCAATTAATGATTATTTAAGAGGATAAAACAAAGAAAAATATCAAGACTAATTGAAAAATATCTTTTATATTTTTCAAACCTTCTATATAAACAATAACGGTGTTACAAAAAGTTTGGGCAATTTTAGAACTGTTTTCTATTTATTTCAATTTTTATTAGAATAAATGCACAAAGATCATAAAATTCGGTTACACAATTTAGAAATCCATTTTTATATTTTTCCCAGCTTAAGAATGTTTAATAACAGTAATATAAAAAGTTTGAGAAATTTTAGAAACTGTTTTCTGTTTATTTCAATTTTTATTAGAATAAATGCACAAAGACCATAAAATTTCGTTAAACAGTTTAGAAATCCAGTTTTATATTTTTTCCAGCTTAAGTAAGTCAAATGGAAGTTTTATAAAAAGTTTGGGAATTTTTATCATTTGGATTCTATTTTTCACGAATTTATATTGTTATGAAGGCGTAAAAATTTGGAAAAATAGCTAATCACATCAAAAATTCAAGGGAAAATTTTTGGAAGATCTATACTGTGTTTAGAATGAAAAAAAGCAAAGTTTGAGAATTTTTGGAAAAAGTTTGATAATATTTTGAACTTTTAAGAGCTTAAAACACCTTTAAATGTATTGAAATACCCTCAATTAATATTAAAAAAATCTGAAAAATAATATCCAAAATTATCTTAATCACATGAGTTATAAAATTTCACCATTTCACAAAAATGTTTGTAACTTATCAATATTAAATTTTGACACAATATTGGCATAATTCTATTGTAGTGACAAGTATACTAGTATTTTCTTTCTATTAGAGACTCATTAGTGTGTAACGTCGTGTAGGAATCGATAGTGCTACAAGTGGAACGTAGTTCAAGGAATCATTTGCATCATCTTAAAGCATTATGAGTATTCACGCACTCCCCTATTTTCGGTTTTTATGTTTTGGGGTGGAAAAGCATGTCCGAAAAACTATTTATTGTTCGTTGTATTTAAATTGATTCGTATCAAACTCGATTGCTATATTTTTCTATAATTTGCTATATTATGCTATGTATGTCTATTCAACACGGAACATGAGAACTTATCGTCTTAAGTTCCTTCCCTTATACTTTACTCCAATCATTAACTCTTTGAGCCAATGGTCATTGTGGATAGGGCTATTAGGAATTGACAACTCCTCACTCGCCCGATTGCTGGAGTGCATGATACCATATAATCTATGGAACGATAAGAATAGATCTTGATAGGGCATCAGTCATACACTTGGTTGGGAACTCATTGTTTGCTCATACACATACAAACCTGTTACTTATTATAGCAACACACTTGTTTATTAATTATAGCAATGAACCTTGTTTCTCATTACAACAACGAACTTTTATTAATAGAAACTTATATACTTGTTTTAGCAATGAAATTTTTTTTGCTCTTTGTAGCAACGAACTCGATTGCTCATTTTAGCAATGAAAACTTGTTTACTCGTTTGAGTAACGAACTTTATTTCCCATGAGAATGTGAACGTTGCATCTCATTTGGGCAACATACCTTATCTCTCATGATGACAACGAACTTTGTTTATACAAACTTATTTACTCATTTTAACAATATACTTTTATTTATGGAAACTTGTATCAAAACTTTTATTTTGATTCTTAAAACCAATATTATTTTTAATCTGTGAGTACTCACCAACTATTTTTGTAGTTGACGCTCGTTATACATGCTTTTTCAGGATTCATCGAGTAAGTGACACTTAGTGTAACGTCCGTGTTTCTAGACTAGGCATTAATGTTGACATTATAATCTAGGTTAATCTTTGTAACTCATTTTGAAGAAATGAAAAGGAATTATGTGAATATTATGTGAATTATGTGTTTTATGCTTAATTACTAGGATTTAATTAATTAAGAATAAAAAATGAGCGTTGAAAATAAATAATTAAATAAAGTCGATATCTAAGGACAAAGTTGTAAAGAATCTCGTTAGAAACATTTAGGCGAAAACCTCATCGAAATCCGAGTTATAACGAAGAAGTTATGACCTGTCGAAGTTTCGCGACAAAACCGGCACGGTGCCGAATGTCGTAAAAGTGATTTTTTGATAAACTAATTTTTAGCCTTAGTGATCTAAACGAAAGTCGTAGTGTTCGTTAAACCAAGAGTATGTAAAAAAATAACGCCCAAATCTGACTTCGTATGAGGAAATTATGATTTTTCTAAGTTTCAGCTTAGCAGTAGACAGCTAAAAACTCGAATTTTAGATCGAGTGATTTTTAGCCGACACAACCTAAAAGAGAATCGAAGGTCTCATTAATAGTAGCACAACGGTAAAAAGACAGACGAAAACGGACGTCGGATGAAGAAGTTATGAATTTTTAACGGATTTCCTGTCCCGGTCTGTTAAAAATAATAATATTAAAATTAATGTCAAAATTAGCCGACGAAGTCTAAACGAAAGTTGTAGAGCGTAATTTTACCTACGCGTGCATATAAAGAACGTCAAAAACAGAGCTCGTATGCAAAAGTTATGGATTTTAGAAGTTTTTGCACAAAAATCGAGAAAATTCGCATAGTCATGCTTCGGCCACGTCACCCTCGCTGCATCCGTACCACGTGTCCGAAAATGCTGAGTCACCGAAGCCAGCTGGCAAGGCGTGTCGCCTTCCCTCGCATCCGAAGTGCAGTCCAATGGGTGTCCGACGCGTGCCCTTGCTTGACGTGTCCGAGCTTCGCACATAGCGCCACGACCGAACCCTCGGACCTAGACCTCGGTCCAATCAGAAGGCCACACCTGGACCCTCGCATGTGCGAGGCACCTGCCCTCTCTTCGGATCTGCTGCCGCGTGGAGTCTTCTCAGCCATCCGATCAGAAGCCTCGCCCCTATGAATAGAATGGTGCGAGACCTCCCGGGTATATTTTGGAAATTTGTCATTTTACACCCCTAAACCCATATTTCTTTCATTCCAACTTCCCCCAAAGCCCCGGTATTATACCAAACACCCGAAACACGTCCCGAAGTGCCCGAGAAGCCCGAGAAATCTATCTTTTCGGTTTTGAAGCCCGACCCTCGCAGAGCCCGGTTTCTCAATAAAACTCCCGGTTTTATTAGAAACGATCATTTTAGGCAACGAAGTGCTGCCCGATTATTAGTAAATCAAGTGAGTGTGTAGTTGCTTTCACCTTACACATAGATATAAAGTACTTTCCTTAAAATACGTGCTATGTGTAATTATATTAATTGTTTATTTGAGGTGACTATTGAATAGATGTTTTATACAAGTTTTAAACTGTATATGTATTTTATCTACAAATATGTTGGGTAAAACCTGGGTAGACGAAATAGTCGATGTGTGTTAAAATGATGAGAGGCCTCGATGTTGTTGTTGTTGTAGTCGTCTAGCAGAGTATAGATGACGACCACGGACCTTTCTTGACAGTCCAGTGGAACACTAGCAGGTTCGCATCTTGTAGGTGTTGGTGAACTATATGTTCATTGGCGTACTCCATCCCCTTCGTGGTTGCCTTTAGGACATGTATGGCTGAGGAGTCCCCTTAGCAGTAGTGTCCATCCCGATTATATTCCTTAGGCTAGGTCCCTTGTGATAGGTGTTTAGGGACGTAAAGTGAGGATAACGGGAATGGGTAATCAGGGTTATTGTTGATTGGTGAATTTAATAAGTTTATTATTATTGTGGGTTGAAAACCCTATATGCTCACCAGGCTCCCAAGCCTGACCCACTCAGCTTTTTATTATTACAGGTAGTGGACCCCGAGCATAGTCGGAGGATGATGAGAGATTTTTGGATTATAGGCCAGTAGTTGTAAATAACTGTTGTAAGGCCTATAATGTCTTGTTTATGCTTTTGATCTGTATCTGAACATGACATCCCGAGGTTTTGATATAAAAAGGAAATTATATATTTCTTAAAGAAAGGTTTTGATAAAATTTTATCATGTGTTGTTTTGGGGACCAATTCCGCAACATCTTTTAAAAGGATTTCTCTGATTTTATTTTAAAAAGCATAAATTGAATCGGTCTTTTCTGGCCGAGAAATTAGGGGATGTCACAGTTGGTATCAGAGCAGTAGTTTATGCGAACTAGGAATTTGTAGGATTTCTAAACTTAAGCTTAGAATGTTAAGTGATGATTGTGAGATGAGTGTCTACCATATTTTAGACACGAGCACTAGTTTATTTTAGGAAAGATGACTAAAATTCTTTTATGTGCTAAATGTTATATGTTTGCCATATATGCCATTATTTGTTCGGATCTATGGTCTGTTTCCGACCTGATCTGGATACCTTATGTGTGTAGGATTCTAAGTGTACGATTACGATATTAGAACTAACATGTAAACATTTCGGAGTGATAAGGGAATTGAAATATCTATCAAGGATAAAGACCTAAATTCGCCTTATTCGGTATATAGATTATAATGGCAAGAACTCGAAGTGGAGCGGGAAATGCAAACAGAAACCAACAACCTCAACCTCAAATGGTGGAACAGGTGCCTATAGCAGGAGCTGCACCAGAACCCATCACCATGGCTGGACAAAGGGAGGAATTGAGGCAAATGTTGCTGAACAACAGGGATGAACCTTCAGTTCCTGTTGAACAACGTGAATTAAATGACGATCGATCTGAAGAAGGAAACAACAGTAGATCTGTTGGTCATAATGAACCGCTTGTGGTTGGGAGAAATAACCAGGAGGATAGAGTGGAGAGAAACGGGTGCAAGTATAAAGACTTTATGACTTGCAAGCCATCGAGCTTCACTGGAAAAGAAGATCCCGTCGCAGTAATGGATTGGATCTCGGAAATGGAATTGGCTTTCATGACTTGTGGTTGCCAAGGCAAGTTACAAACCACATTTGCAGTGCGTCAGTTCAGGGGTAGTGCTGCTCGTTGGTGGAACACTCTGGGGAAAACCCTAAACCCTAATGAGCCACTACAACTGACTTGGGCAGAGTTCTTGGTAACACTTCAAGTGTAAGTACTGCTCGGCCCAAAACGTGCTTGAGCTAGAAAACCAATTTCTGTCATTGAAGAAGGGGAGTATGACCGTTGATGAATACACAAATAACTTCACAGACAAAATGGAGTTTGCTTTGTGTATTGTCCCAGATGAGCTGACAAAAATGGACAGGTACGCAAAGGGACTTCCATGGGAGTATGCGGTGCCAGTACGTCAGGCACTTACATTGGAGGTAGCTATCTGGGCTGCCAAGTCTGTTGAAGATATGATTAAGGGGAGAGCCGCCAGCAAGGTTGAAGTTGGCGAAAAGAGAAAGTTTGAAGGAACTTCAAGTTCCAATTAAAAGAACAAGTTCTCGAAGACTGTTTCGAGAACATTCGGAGGAGGAGTCGAAGCCAAGTGGTGTGACAAGTGTAAGAAGAAACATGCTGGGAAATGCAGCGTGGAAGTCACTTGTTACAAATGTGGAAAGCCAGGGCATTATGCCAATGAATGCAACTTCAATAAGAACGTCTGTTTTGGGTGCAATGAAGAAGGGCATATTTTGAAGGATTGCCCGAAGAAGAAGGACGCAACAAAGCCCAATCTTCCACCAAAGCCGAAGGCGAGTTCCTTTCAAATGACACTTGAAGCTGCGAAAGAAGAAGCCGATGTCGCTTCAGGTACCTTTCTCGTAAACGAATTGCCTGCCCAAATTTTTTTTGATTCTAGAGCCAATTACTCCTTTATTTCGCATGAATTTCGTAGAAAACTAGCTTTGCCTGTAGATAGACTAGTTAATGCTATAATAGTCGAGATTGCTAGTGGCAAGTTTGTACCTGTTAGCCATCGTATGAAAAACATCCTCATTGACTTGAATGGGAATAAGTTCCACGAGGAATTATTGCCTATCGAGTTAAATGGATTCGACATAGTTTTAGGAATGGATTGGCTTAGCGCCAATGATGCCGACATATTGTGTAGGAAGAAGATAGTAAAACTAAACCCGCCAGGGAAAGAGTCGTTTATGGTGTATGGAGACAAACGCAGAGTAAACTCTGGAATCATTTCCCTAATGAAAGAATGAAAATGTTTGGCCAAGGGATGTACATCATATCTAGCATTCGTGATCGATGCTAAGAAGGAAAAGAAGGAGGTGCAGAATATTCTGGTGGTGTGTGACTATCCGGAAGTCTTTTCCGAAGATCTTCCCGGATTGCCCCCTGATCGACAAGTAGAATTCCGTATCGACTTGTTACCAGGAACGACGCCAATAGCAAAAGCACCGTATCAATTAGCACCAACAGAGATGAAAGAACTTATGACACAACTTCAGGAGTTATTGGACAAAGGTTTTATTCAACCTAGTTCATCACCCTGGGGAGCCCCGATGTTATTTGTAAAGAAGAAAGACGGAAGCATGAGAATGTGCATCGATTACAGAGAGCTGAGTAAAGCAACAATAAAGAACAAGTACCCGTTGCCGAGGATCGATGACCTGTTCGATCAGTTGCAAGGTTCGAGCTATTTTTCGAAGATCGATCTTAGGTCAGGATACCATCAACTAAAGGTGAGAGAGAAGGATATCGAAAAGACTGCGTTCAGAACAAGATATGGACACTATGAATTTTTGGTTATGTCGTTCGGACTAACCAATGCTCCAGCAGCTTTCATGGATTTGATGAACAGGGTTTGTAAACCATACCTTGATAAATCCGTGATAGTATTCATAGAAGATATCTTGATTTATTCGAAAAGCAAGCAGGAGCAGGACAAGCATCTGCGTGAAGTGCTAGAAGTTCTGAAAAAGGAGAAGTTGTATGCAAAGTTCTCCAAATGTGAATTTTGGATTCAAGAAGTCCAATTTTAGGTCATGTGGTTAACCAAGAAGGAATAATGGTTGACCCAACAAAGATTGAAGCTGTAATGAAGTGGGAACAACCGAAAATTCCTACGGATATTCGAAGCTTTTTAGGATTAGCTGGATATTACCGAAGGTTTATCCAAGGCTTTTCTTCGATCGCTACTCTATTAACAACTTTGACCCACAAAGGAGCTACTTATACTTGGAATGAGAAGTTAAGGAAGCCTTTGAGAAGTTAAAGAAGAGATTGTGTGAAGCACCGATTCTTTCGTTAGCTGAAGGAGTTGATGACTTTGCAGTTTATAGTGATGCCTCTGGAGTTGGGTTAGGTTGTGTTCTGACCCAAAGGGATAAAGTGATAGCATATGCATCGAGGCAATTGAAAGAGCATGAAAAGAACTACCCCACTCATGATCTGGAGTTGACAGTGGTAGTATTCGCCTTAAAGATATGGAGGCACTATCTTTATGGTACTAAATGCAAACTTTTCACTGATCATAAGAGTCTTCAATATCTCTTTAATCAGAAGGAATTGAATATGAGGCAACGGCGCTGGCTAGAGTTACTCAAGGACTACGATTGTGAGATACTTTACCACCCTCGTAAAGCAAATGTTGTTGCTGATGCTCTCAGTCGGAAGGTAAATCTTGAAAAGAAAAGGCCAAGAGCGTTGACAATTGAAGTTGTCTCGACAATTGTGGAAAGTATAAAGAAAGCTCAAGAGGAAGCTTTAGAGAAAAATGACCGAAAGGAAGAATGTTTGGGCAAAACGTTAGTATTCAGTACAAACAACCAAGGGTTGAAGGTATTCCAAGATAGGATTTGGGTAGCTAAGACGGGAGGAGTAAGAGATCTTCTGATGGAAGAACCTCACAAGACCATGCACTCGATTCATCCCGGCAGTACAAAAATGTACAGGGATCTAAAACCCTATTACTGGTGGCCGACGATGAAGCTCGATGTTGCTAAGTATGTGGCCGAGTGTGTAACATGTGCTAGGGTTAAGGCACAACATCAGAAACCGTATGGGAGTTTAGAACCTTTACCTGTACCCATGGGTAAATGGGAAGACATCACCATGGATTTTGTGACTAAACTGCCCAGAACAAGGAACGGTCACGACATGATTTGGGTGGTCGTTGATCGCTTCACTAAGAGTGCGCATTTCATAGCAGCCAACGAGAAATGGTCTATGGATAAACTTGCGAATTCTTACGTGAAGGAAATTGTGAGGCTTCACGGTGTTCCGTTAACGATTGTATCTGATCGTGACAGCCGTTTTACCTCAAGGTTTTGGAGGAGTCTACAAGAGGAATTGGGTACCAAGTTGTGTTTGAGTACAACTTACCATCTGCAAACCGATGGTCAGAGCGAACAAACAATTCAAACATTGGAGGATATGCTGAGAGCATGTACCCTGGAATTCCAAGGTAACTGGGATGAACACTTACGTCTAGTAGAATTTTCCTATAATAATAGTTTCCACTCAAGCATCAAGATGGAACCTTATCACGCTTTGTATGGGGAAAAGTGTCGAACGCCGTCATGTTGGGTGGAAGCTGGGGAAAAGCAGTTTATGGGACCTGAAATAGTCCATCAGACTGCTGAAAAGTTGAAAGTAATTAAGGAAAGGATGTTAGCTGCTCAAGATCGTCAAAAGAGCTATGCTGACAAGAAAAGACAACCGATATCATTTGAAGTTGGAGATTCGGTTTTACTTAAAGTCTCCTCGTGGAAGGGACTTATAAGATTTGGTAAGAGGGGAAAATTGAGTCCAAGGTTTATTGGACCATTTAAAGTTCTTCAGAGGATTGGGAATCAAGCTTACAAGCTAGAATTACCAGAAGAACTAGAGGGTATTCATAATACCTTTCATGTGTGTTATTTGAGAAAGTTCACGGGAGATGTGCCCGACATAATTCCCATTTCTGAATTAAGGTTGGATGAAAAGAAGAGGTTAATTGAAGAACCTGAGGCAATCGTTGACCGTAAGACTAAGAAGTTGTGACGCAAGATGGTCGATTTAGTGCTTGTGTGTTGGAAACATACGAATGGGCCAAATCTCACCTGGGAAACGGAGAGTGACATGATGAGTCGCTACCCGCAGTCGTTTGTTGATATGTGATTCCGGGGATGGAATCATCCTAAGGGGGAGAGAATTGTAATGCCCGTGTTTCTAGGCTAGGCATTAATGTTGACATTATAGTCTAGGTTAACCTTTCTAACTCATTTTGAAGAAATGAAAAGGAATTATGTGAATATTATGTGAATTATGTGTTTTATGCTTAATTACTAGGATTTAATTAATTAAGAACAAAAAATGAGCGTCGAAAATAAATAATTAAATAAAGCCGATATCTAAGGATAAAGTTGTAAAGAATCTCGTTAGAAACATTTAGGCGAAAACCTCATCGAAATCCGAGTTATAACGAAGAAGTTAGGACCTGTCGAAGTTTCGCGACAAAACCGGAATGGTGCCGAATGTCGTAAAAAGTGAGTTTTTGATAAACTACTTTTTAGCCTTAGTGATCTAAATGAAAGTCGTAGTGTTCGTTAAACCGAGAGTATGTATAAAAAGAACGCCCAAATCTGACTTCGTATGAGGAAGTTATGATTTTTTCTAACTTTCAGCTTAGCAGTAGACAACTAAAAACTTGAATTTTAGATCGAGTGATTTTTAGCCGACACAATCTAAACGAGAATCAAAGCTCTCTTCAAAAGTAGCACAACGGTAAAAAGACAGACGAAAACGGACGTCGGATGAAGAAGTTATGAATTTTTAACGGATTTCCTGTCCCGGTCTGTTAAAAATAATAATATTAAAATTAAAGTCAAAATTAGCCGACGAAGTCTTAACGAAAGTTGTAGAGCGTAAATTTACCTACGCGTGCATATAAAGAACGTCAAACCGGAACTCGTATGCGAAAGTTATGGATTTTAGAAGTTTTTGCACAAAAATCGAGAAAATTCGCATAGTCATGCTTCGGCCACGTCCCCTCGCTGCATGCGTGCCACGTGTCCGAAAATGCTGAGTCACCGAAGCCAGCTGGCGAGGCGTGTCGCCTTCCCTCGTATCCGAAGTGCGGTCCAATGGGGGTCCGACGCGCGCCCTTGCTTGACGTGTCCGAGCTTCGCACATAGCGCCACGACCGAACCCTCAGACCTAGACCTCGGTCCAATCAGAAGGCCACACCTGAAACCTCGCTCGTGCGAGGCACCTGCCCTCTCTTCGGATCTGCTGCCGCGTGGAGTCTTCTTAGCTGTCCGGTCAGAAGCCTCGCCATTATAAATAGAAGGGTGCGAGACCTCCCGGGTATATTTTGGAAATTTGTTATTTTACACCCCTAAACCCATATTTCTTTCATTCCAACTTCCCCCAAAACCCCGGTATTATACCAAACACCCGAAACACGTCCGGAAGTGCCCGAGAAGCCCGAGAAATTTATCTTTTTGGTTTTGAAGCCCGACCCTCGCAGAGCCCGATTTCTCAATAAAACTCCCGGTTTTGTTAGAAACGATCATTTTAGGCAACGAAGTGCTGCCCGATTATCAGTAAATCAAGTGAGTGTGTAGTTACTTTCACCTTACATATAGATATGAAGTATTTTCCTTAAAATACATGCTATGTGTAATTATATTAATTGTTTATTTGAGGTGACTGTTGAATAGATGTTTTATACAAGTTTTAAACTGTATATGTATTTTATCTACAAATATGTTGGGTAAAACATGGTTAGACGAAATAGTCTATGTGTGTTAAAATGGTGAGAGGCCTCGATGTTGTTGTTGTTGTTGTTGTAGTCGTCTAGCGGAGTATAGATGACGACCACGGACCTTTCTAGACAGTCCAATAGAACACTAGCAGGTTCATATCATGTAGGTGTTGGTGAACTATATGTTCATTGGTGTACTCCATCCCCCTCATGGTTGCATTTAGGACATGTATGGCTGAGGAGTCCCCTTAGCAGTAGTGTCCATCCCAATGATATTCCTTAGGCTAGGTCCCTTGTGATAGGTGTTTAGGGACGTAAAGTGAGGATAATGGGACTGGGTAATCAGGGTTATTGTTGATTGGTGAATTTAATAAGTTTATTATTACTGTGGGTTGAAAACCCTATATGCTCACCAGGCTCCCAAGCCTGACCCACTCAGCTTTTTATTATTGCAGGTATTGGACCCCGAGCATAATCGGAGGATGATGAGAGATTTTTGGATTATAGGCCAGTAATTGTAAATAACGGTTGTAAGGCTTATAATGTCTTGTTTATGCTTTTGATCTGTATCGGAAGATGACATCCCGAGGTTTTGATATAAAAAGGAAATTATATATTTCTTAAAGAAAGGTTTTGATAAACTTTTATCATGTTTTGTTTTGGGGACCAATTCCGCAACATCTTTTAAAATGATTTCTCTGATTTTATTTTAAAAAACATAAATTGAATCGGTGTTTTCTGGCCGAGAAATTATGGGATGTCACACTTTTGGACACTTCACTTTTAGGAGCATTCACATGTGTTGTATTCCAGCTACATTGTAATTTCTATTAAATTTTTTTTCAAAGTCATTGTAAAATTGTAATGCTTTTTAATACTATGGTTGGTGTTGTCTTTTAACTTTTGCTATGAAACCCTTTATACTGCCACGCCTTGTGTTTCCACTTTAGTGGGGTGTGACATTAGTGTTTAATCCCCATTTAAAGCTAGTGAAATTGTTTGTTTTGGTTGGTAGTGGTTGTTAACCTAAGGTCTTATTAGGTCTATTCTTTTGTATTTTATATAATATTAAATCTTTTGTGTGAATTATACTAGATATTACTAATCGAAGTTAAGTAAATGTGTGCCTGATAACCTGATATTATACATATTCTTAGTTGATAAGTTAGATCTTGGTTTTTTTATATAGATGTTACTTTGTTAGAAACTACTTTCTTTAAACCTTTTATGATGAATTAATGTGAAATATTCTGAAATTACGTGTCATATTACGATTTTAGACATTATGATTTTGTTGGAAACAACTTGCATTGAACATTTTTGTTGAATAATGTGTAATATCTTATTTTACACATTCTTTTTTTTGTTGGAAACAACTTTGTTTTGAACCTTTTTGTAAAGTATTGTGATAGTGTACTTGATTAACAATGAAGGAATGTGATATATTCTATTATGTGTCATATTTTGATGTAAAATATGTAATATTCTAAGTATTATGATTAGTGAAATTTGAGTTCTAATGATATTTTGTTGATTAATTAGATAATGCATTACACATAGATTGGAATAGGGTTTAATACATAAATATTGTAGGCATTCTGATTTAACACAATTTCTTATTCCTTCCCATTTGGATTTTCAACCTTGTATTTCTGATTATGAAACTAGATCATGTTTCGGATCGTCAAATATTCCTACATAAAAGAAACTAAAGCTTTTTATTCCAGCAAATGGCTTATTCTGCATAATCGGATTCAGAGTTTGCATCCAGAGTTATTCCAGGTAACGTATAATACTATAATTTATTCACTGTTATATATATTATCTCTGAGATATTCTATAAATCTATGTATTATAATCATTGATTTTTTCTTAGTATGTGACTTTGAGTTAATATATTATCTCTGAGATATTCTATAAATCTATGTGTTTTGATTATTGTATAGTTTTAGTCAAAAATCACTGTGTATCTTCGACGATGTATTATACTCAAGATATTTCACTGGATAATTATCTCTGAAACTCACGACATAATGTAATATAGTATTGTATAACATATCATTTAGAACTACCTCTATTAACATAAAGGTCTGATTAGATGATTAGGTTATCTGATCTTTTGTATTTTATATAATATTAAATCTCTTGTTTGAATTATACTAGATATTACTAATCGAAATTAAAAGAATATAAACTTTATTTGGAGTCAGTACCATGTGGATAATTATGTTTTTTTGTTATTTTATCAGCTTCTACTTTGTGTATTGTTAATAATGCCTTGATCATATTAGATTTGTGTAAAACTAATGATCATATTAGATTTGTGTAAAAGTAAATGTGAAAATAAAATAAAATTCTCTAATTGTAAATTATTTATTAAACAATTTTCATAGTGTTAATTATTGTCTGAATGTTATAATATTCTAGTATAATAAATTGTTTGTTTATATCCTAGTTTTATTGTTTTAATAAAAAGTATGACTTATGTTTTGATACATTTCAAGTGAAAAAACTACTAAATGAAGGGAAAAATGAGATTTTGATCCTAAAAATAAGAATGTTGAACAATTTCTATTATTGGAGATAAATAGAGGCAAAAAAAGTCATACTTCATGATATTTCGTCTGATAGCTCGTCATCTGATCAAGACGCGTCAACAGAATATGAACAAGTACATATGACATTATCGTACTTGTAATGTCCTAATTTATGTGATGCAATGTCAGTAACACCTTTCTCTATTACATGAGTTTATATTTAAAGTTTGTATGTATAACATTCTATTAAAATTAGGTTTTTTTATACTCGTATATAATAATGTTCTAGGATATTGTAAGTTATATGTAGAATATTCTAATAAAATATTGTTCTACATTTTCAGTTGAATAAGTTGATTTACTACATGTAAATAATGTGTACATATAAAATATTCTAATATAATAATATTGTATATGACCTCTTTTCAAAAGTTATATGTAGAATATTATGATAAAATAATATTGTCGGATATTTTAAGTTATATGTAGAATATTCTAATAGAATAACGTTCTATGTTTTCAATTGAATAAGTTGTTTTACTACATGTAAATAACGTGTATATATAGAATATTCTAATATAATAATATTGCATATGTCCTCTTTTCAAAAGCTATATGTGGAATACTATGATAGAATAATGTTCTTAGATATTTTAAGTTATATGTAAAATTATTCTATAAATCTGTGTAAGATTAGAAAACTTAATTCAAGAAGGATGTTCAAAGGAATGTACGTTGAATGTGAGACTTCGTTTCCATGGTATTGCTCTCCATTGGAATGCTTTGTAATGTCTGTTGCCAAGTGTTTGTGACTTTTGTGCATAGTCATTACAAGAGGATCAATGCATATAAGTTTAGAATCTAACAGATTTCAGTAAATGGCAAAGAATCTTGTATTCTTACATTTGCAGTAAGGATTTGGGAATGTGAAATGAGCATCATTGGAATCATGTTCAATTGGTCTATTTCACAAAGTAAGGATCATAGACAAACATAGTGTGCATACTTGGAGTATGGCATAACTATTGTTTGGATAAACATAGTGTGCATGCTTGGAGCATGGCATGACTATTGTTGAAGTTCAAGTATTAAGTTGAGTATTCGAAACATTATACAATGAATAATGTGTAATCAATATGGTGATAAATAAAAGGTGTTTTATTTATATTCATAAGTTCTGAGACCATATTGGAATCGATTGTTCTTGTGTTTCACTTTGCATGTTTTGACTTCCAGAATAACTAGGTTATTCAAACTCTCCACAGTCAATCATACTTTGGAAGTAGGTATGAATCAAGACTGTTATGAATTGGGATTGTAGATGTCTAAAGTGTTTAGACATAGCAAAAGTGGCTGCAACATTCATGAGTGCTCCTGGAATGAGATTCGAGTATTGGATTAAACCCACGCTCATTTAACTCGCTTCACAGATTTTATGACGAGTGATCATGAGACGATAATATCTTATATTCTTCAAACGGAGATGTGTGAGTTGTAGTTGCGTGTCGGTTGCACATTGACATATGTAAACGCAACCAGTAACTTGGCTGTTATAAAACATATCGTTGTGTGTAATTTGATGAGTAAGTACAGGCGAACATTTGGGTCGAATTTTATCCACTCCTTTTACCCTTGGAGGGATAAAAGCGATATATGTGGGCCCCTCGATGATTTAGTGATGACAAACGTAAGTGCTCGGCCGGGCCTGGACTGATTTGATTTGTTCAATTAGTCGGTCGTCATAAATCAGAAATCGGGAAACAACAAATGGACAGAGAGAATGATTATAATCCATGTCTCAGTCCATGTGATATCTTGAATAGAGGAATATATGATCCCTTATCTAATAGACGCGTCATTGACGAGGTCAGAGTTCGACAGCGGCTTTTAAGAGCTACGATTGCTAGTCAGGTTTTGGAGTCTTACTTGCAATAATAGTTTTAGACTTATCCAAATGGGAGACTGTTGGATTAGATATCTAAGCCCATAACTATTATTTGTATGTACTTGACCCGAGAGTAGCATGGTCCATTTGGGTTGCATATCATCAGGACAATTTGTTAGGATAGACTCTTGAGAGAAGGTTATATATGATTTATTAATATATTATAAGTTCTAATATATTAATATGAAATCATATGTTTTAATTAGTATTGATCAAGAATTAATTTGGAATTAATTTAGTGATAAAAAGAGACTAATTAAATCTATGGGGACTAATTATGGTAATTAGTTATATTTATATGTGTTGGGATTATGATCCATGTTGGACCAAGTTTATGTATGGATACATAAAGATTTGGGCCACATGAACCATGGATCGTAAAACCCACGGGTATGGATTTGGATTATACCTATGACCCTTGGAATCCTACATATAAATATGTTATTTCATAGCCAAAATCGCCACTAATGTATTCTTCGAGGATATCGATGGTTTTGGTGTGTATGAATTCTCTCTCAAGTTTCATCCTTTGTCTGTGATGTGTTGTGACTTCATTTGAGGCTTCCACACTATTGGGGCTAAGCTCTTAAGACCAAATACATCAAGACTTCAAGCTACATAAAAGGTATGCTACCCTAACTAGTATCTTATATGGTTTATTTCAAATGCATGCTAGTTATAGGGTCAATGCTTTGGAAACCATTTGCATGTATAATTAGTGAAAACATAGATCCAAGGTATTTAGGGTTGTATGTGCACCATAGGATGTTGTAGCATAGAAAACCCAACAGTGGTATCAGAGCCATGGGTTGTTTTCAAATTATACTTGATGCTACTTGCTGAAAAAATTGAATTTTTTGACGTCTGGACAAGGGACACGACGAGTCCATTGAGGGAATCGACGTGTCCATGCGTAAACTCATCCAACTCGTCGAGTTGGTTCTTGCACTCGGTGAGTTGGAGCCCCTGACAGCATACATTCGAGTTTTTTTTGGTCTGTTTTGGATTAGAATCATTACCACAAAGTGTTTTTGTTCATAAAATTTGATTTTGATGTTATGGTAATGTTTATTCTCATCCAAATAAAGGATAATTGTCAAAGTTTCAAGACTTGTTTTAGTTTATGTGATTAGCTATGTTCTTGAAAATAGTTGATGTGAATTATCTTTGCTTATGAGTTTGATCTTGTTCATAGAAAAATTACCTGATTATTGTGTTAATTGGTAATTTGATCTTAATGGTTTTTGTGAACTCCATAACTTGTCCTCAAGTTATGGAAAATTTAGTCATGATTACATTATTTGCGTTCTAAAATTCGATTATGATTACGACATCCCTTTTCATAATTCGAATTATGAGAACATGGCAAATAGAAATAAAAATATTATAGCAAAAGACTGGTCTAGTATCATGTCTTTATGTGAGACATCATGAATCGTGTCCTATATGCTTCAGATATAGGATCGATTACATGTGCTGTAATATTCATCTGTTCTAAATTTTTCTAAATGCCTGGGGCATTAAGAGGGAAAAAGTACTAGAACTGGGTATGACTAAAATGATTAAGCAATTGTTTAGGACAATCTGAGGTTTATCAAAGATTGGTTCCTCATGGAAAATTGGAAGTATAGTGTTAATTTTGGAAGGACCATATTGACATATTCTGAAATGAGGCAACTCTTGTTCAGAAGTGATAGTCAAAATGGAATGTGGAAATGTTTCCATAGGTGGAGGTTATCCTGTCCCTGCCTATTAAAATTTATATAATTAAAAATAAATTCAAAATTTGCCGACGAAGTCTAAACGAGAGTTGTAGAGTATATTCTCACCTACGCGTGGATATAAAGAACATTAAAAACGGAGCTCGTATGCGAAAGTTATGGATTTTCAAAAATTTTGGCACACACTTCGAGGCTTATCCGAAGGATTACGCCCCGCGTACGAAGGTACGCCCAGCGTACGAAAATGAAGGGCCTCGGATCGACCACGTCGCCCCTATACCATCTACTCCCGTCCCATCCGAAGACCGATGACCGATGACATCATCGCTGACCTTCGCCCAGCGTACGAGCTGCGGACGAGGTACGCCCCGCGTACTTCGGAGTACGCCCAGCGTACGAAGCCTGGCAGCCCTCCTATAAATAGCATGCGATACTTCCGACTTTTACTTGCTCATTCACAAATTTCTCTCCCTAGTTTCATACTTCTACCATCCCGAGACTACCCCAACACCCCGGTTCCATATACAAGCCCCGACGAAGGTCCGAAGCTTCGCGATTCGACCGAAAATTCACCACTTTCCGGTCGAAGTGCTGTCCGAGAAAATCTCGTTTTCTTCAAAACACTACACTTTCCAGGTGAGTTCATACCCCTACATTTTCACGTCTTTTTCATGTTTTAGGGGGGGGGGAATACAAGTGAAACACAAGAAAAACTTATGTTAAAATACGAATCATTACATATGGTTTCAAATACTTTACCTACATTTTGTTTATAAATGTTAAACAATATTACTACCGACGTTACACTTTACATGCAAAGTTAGTAATACATCAAGTTTTATCATTTTAATGAAACACATTTTCGAAAAACTATAATAGCTATAGTTTACGAGTTATTCGTGACATTTTACATACTGTAAACACCATAAAGAGGAAATACTTACACTTACAAGGAAAATGGACTTTTTTTTGTAAATCTATCGATACTAAATTTTGTGAGACATATGGCTTCACCGTACTTTCCAGTACACATTTCAAGTCCTGTATTATAAACCATAATCTCTTATAGGGAGAGTGTGATACTTGTGTATAGATCTATATGGGATTGACAATCCCGCACCTAAACTGTTAGCTACAGTTAGACCGGCAGGTCTGGGGTGACAAACGTCATAACACTTCAACACTTGAAGAACGTTGTTACAGGCAGTCTGGGTCAATAGCATGGTTGTAAAACTCACATGGAGTATCAAAACATTTTTGATTTACGAGACTATTAAATGCATCAGTACTTACATTATATATGTATAAATCCACTTACAGCATTTTTAGTATGAAACATACTTATGCATTTCAGTCTTTGGAACTTTTCAAACTACTACACATACGTGGAAAATATTGGATTTTCTAGAAACACGTTCAGTTATTTTTCGAAAGGCATACGATTTTAGTACAAAAACGCTTATGAACTCACCAACTTAACTGTTGACGATTTTTCAAAACTACTTGTATTTCTCAGGGAATCAGTAATACATGTAAACCATCAGCTTTTGGAGAAGGGACGCTGAGGCGTCAGTTTTCAAAACATATTAAATCATCATATTTGTAATATTCTTTTGATACATGTATCACATGCCACAATGTAACTTTTAAATTATATTTATGATGGTTGTGTTTACTTTCTTTACAAATATTCAATTGTTATGATACTACGTGAAGTCATCCGCCCCCGAATGTTTCCGCCATTCTGGTTTGGGGGTGTGACAGATTGGTATCAGAGCATTGTTTATAGTGAACTAAGTATATCGAACCACATAAGATATAGAAACTATAAATGCAAAGGGACTAAAACCCTCTGACAAAACATTTTCACAAACTATACTTTTAAGAAAATAAAATGCTAGTTTTATAAAAGTATAAGTACATGCATGCATCACTCTAGTATCATACCCAAAATTTTATAAAAGTATTAAGACAAGTTGGGACGCTACGATTAGGTCTCGGGGTATGTAATCAGATCAAGAATGAATATAGCCTGATCAACTATATTTATTCTAGATGTGACCAACGTATGTCAAGGAATAGTCATAGTGAGCAACAAGTCAAAAACTGATAGGCTATACTTTTGTGGTTTGGGCTAGGCATTCTAATGTATAGGTCTTGGCAGGATGCTAGAGTGTGTTGTGGTGGTTGTAACTTGTTGGTGGGTGTGTGCTGCCATACATGTGTGTGCGGCCGCACACGCTGTGTGCGGCCGTACACGTGTGTGTGGCTGCACACTTGTGTGCTGTTTTATGTGGTATAAATAGACTGTGTCAGTGTGTCAGAAAAAGCGACGTACGTATGTGTTTCCCAAGGTGTACCTGACATTTGTACTTTATAGATGTGTGCATGCTTGGCTTAATTCACCTTCTTCTCCTTCTACACTCTGTTTGATTGTTTGCAATTCATTGATTACTGATTTGGATCTATAGATCGGGACTTACAATTGGTATCAGAGCCAATTCAGTGTCAATTTGAAGAATCATAAGAGTGTGCGGTTGAAAATAGTTGTGGTTTTTGAGGTGAATTTATATTTTTTTTATTGAGAAACTGCTTCTAATCATTGTTTTTACTAAGTTTGGAACCAAAATTCACTCAAAAATCTAGTATTTTTGGGTGTGCGGTTAAAACTTTGAAGGAGTACGGTTGAACGAGTGCTGCCAAGTGTACGGTTAGGTGTGCTGCCCAGTGTGCTGCCAAGTGTACGTTTGGGTGTGCAGTTGGCTAGTGCTGTTAACGTGTACGGTTGAGAGTACTGCTAACGTGTACGGTTGAGTGTACCGTTAACGTGTACTGTTGGTGTGTGCGATTGAGTGTGCTGTCAGTGTGTGTGGTTGAGTGTGCTGGAAGTGTGTACGGTTGAAGTGTGCAGCCACACTCATATTAATTAACGAAACTTTTGTTGTTAAAAAAATGGAATCTCAAAGTATGTCTGCTCATCATGAATTGGATGCTATTATGGGTACCACTTCTCGCATTCCCCGGTTGTTGTCAGCAGAAGGATTTCTTGAATGGAAATATCGGATTGAAAAATACATCAAAATGAAGGATTTTAAAATTTGGAGAAGTATTCTGAGAGGTCCAATCCGTATCACAACAACATTGGAAGACGACACAATAATTGATAAGCAAGTTGAGAACTACACTGACGATGATTTCGAGAGAGTCGAGGAGCAGGAACAGGCTCTTGCTACACTTACCATGGCCTTATCTCCGGAAATTGCTCAAGGTTTCCGTGAGTATACATCAGCAAAAGCATTATGGAAAGCACTGATTGAAGTCTATGAAGGCAACGAAGACATGAAACAGATTCGCCAAGACATGCTGCGAGAAAAGTTCAATATGTTTAACCATGTCTTGGGAGAAACACTTGAGAATCAGTTGCAAAGGTTTATCACACTTACCACAGAAATGAGCTCTGCTGGTGTTATGGTTACAAGATCTGAGATCAACAAGAAATTGCTGAATTCTTTACCAAAATCCTGGGATATGAATGTCTCAGTGATCAAAAAGACAAAAGATTTAAACCGTTTGAGTTTAGCTGAAACAATGGCGATCATTAAGGCTTGCGATCTCGATGATAAGCAAAGGGAGATTAATCATGTTAATTCATACTCCACAGCAAATGTTGGGATCCAAACCACCAACAACACTGCTTTTTCAAGCTTTACTACCTCCCAAGTTCCTCGAGTTTCTCATGTTCCATAAGTTCAACCCTATGTTACTCATCAGCCTACCTCATACGTGATCCCTCAAATGCAACACATTCAAGTTCCTGAACCTCAAACTTCTCTTCAACAAGTTGGTTATATTGTAGGTTCATCCACAGCTGCACCCATTCAATCTCATGGAATCAGTTCTCATGCTTTATCTTTGAAAGAAAAGGAAGAAAATATGGCCCTCGCCACTGGTTTGGTAAATTGCTACAATGCCTTTGTGGCCGGAGAGCTTTCCCCACAATTATCTTTTGTTGACCTAGACCAGATCCATCCAGAGGATGTGGAGGAGATGGACATCACCTGGCAAATGGCCATGGCTGTTTTTAGGGCAAAGCAATTCTCCAAGAAAACCGGAAAGAACAATTGGAGTGTGAATTCAGACAAGAAAGTGGGGTTCAACAAAGGGAAGCTGAGATGCTACAATTGTCATGAACCTGGTCACTTTGCTCGAGAATGTCCAAAGCCAGATCGAAGGGAGAATTCTGAGCGAACCATGGTGCCGGTAACTTATGTCAACAAGGGATCTTCTTCAAGCAATCAGACTGCTAACTTGGCGATGGTGGCCCAATCCTTTGACTGGGAAGATCGAATTCAGGCCCTGAATATTTCAGGACCTGAAAATGCGCATCTTGCTCAAATCAAGGATTGTGTCGAGGAAGAAGCAGAGAAAGACCCTGAAGAAGAGATGATGAATCTTCAGTTTGCGTTTATGGTGCAAACTACTCCTCAGCCAAACCCGAGGTCAGTGAATTTGGTTGCTCTCAATCTTGCATTAAAACGAGGATCTTAAGTATGAGGGTTACACACTTAGGAAAAATCAAAAGCCTTTAAAAACACAATTAGAGAATAAAACAAAGGACTTTAGAAACTGCAAGAGGATTACAGCAACAAATGCGAGAACTATGATCATCTCAAAAGAAAATTTGCTGCTGTGACCGCTGAACTTGACACATTGAAAAATCGTCTTGAAAATATTGAATTTATTTTTAACAAATTCGATGGGTCAAGTGAAGTAGTTGCAAAAATGATTGAGAAACAAATGCAGTGGGAGGACATTACCTGTGGAAACCAAAAGAAAGTAGGATTAGGCCTTGAGAGTGTCCCTCCTCCATTCAATCATACTTACATTGTTATTCCTCTATCTCAAGAAGAGATTGATAGAGAACCTTTTTTAGTTTATGGAAAGCCTGCTTCTGAACAAGCAACATGCTCAACTGATAAAATTTTGGATACTAACATTTCTACCTTAAGTGCAGATGTGTCAGTAGTTCAGGGGGTGCATGAAGATGAAAAGTCCGAGTCGAATAATTCGGTGTCAAAATTTGGTGTTGAGTTTTGTGATGAGTCTGTTTTAAACTCTAAAACTGATGTTTTTGTTTCTGGTGGTGTGTTATTTCAGAATGATAAAATTGAAAATAATGATGTTGTTTCTGATAGAGTTGCTAAAACTGATTCAAGCGCTTCTACATCTTCTACATTTGCTTCACAATCTTATACTTGTTCTTGAAAATGTGAAAATGTTAGAAATGATAATAAACGCAAGAAATCTGACAAGAGCAGTACCATTTCCAATGATAATAAACAAATTTGTTTCAACTGTGGTACTGCTGGTCATATTGCCAAAAATTGTTTAAATCGAATGTTTGTTCATCACATGTCTAAAAGAGGAGAGAATGAGTCTAGAGGACGATCTTTAATTAGAAAATCCTTCAGAACTCGCTCTCGAGATGATGACTGGAAAACAAATCAAAACAAGAAAATGGCAGGTTTTCAAAAGAACAAACATGTTTTCAATAAATTCACAAACAGTTTGCCAAAATCGAACCAAGCTAAGCCAAAGTCGATTTCGTCAAAAAGTTGGTATGGATCTTCAAACTCTTCGAGTAGAAAATCCACCGGTTCAAAGCAAACTGAGAAGAAAGCTATTTCAAAACCTAATTTTCAATGGTTGCCAAAATTAAAATCTGATCAGTCATCATCCTCCTCTGTATCTGTTGAAAAAGAAAAATTGAAAAATAAATCTGTGAAAGTTAAGGGTCAACCCAGGACTGTAATGACCTGGGTCCCCAAATCTAAATGATTCCGCTCATCGTGCAGGGACAGTTGCGGAGGAATGTCGTCAGACCATGGTATGTCGACAGCGGCTGCTCTCGGCACATGACTGGAGATATCTCCCAACTGCACGACATTCAGACATTTAATGGGGGATATGTCTCCTTCGCCGGCGGAGAAGGCGGAAAGATAACGCAGAAAGGAACGGTGACGAACGGAGTGCTTAGTTTTGAGAATGTCAACTATGCTCCTGAGCTGAAGCATAGTCTGCTGAGCGTTTCTCAAATCTGTGACAAGGGTTTCTCAACACACTTCACCGATATGGGGTGGATTCTAGTCAAATAGTCTCTAATCTTAAAACCAGGCATTGTCATTCTGGAGGAGTGGATTCTAGTCAAATCTAAGCGGGATGGGAATGCCTATATTATCGACATGAACAGTAATGTACCCGATGAAGTCACTTGTCTCTTTTCCAGAGTCTTAGAACAAAATGCAATGTTGTGGCATCGTCAACTTGGCCATGCAAATGCAAAGAACCTGAACCGACTTGCTAAGAACGAAATGGTCTGCGGTCTTCCTGTCAGAGATTTCATCACCTTTGAAAAATGTGTTTCCTATGCTCAAGGCAAACACCTTCGGAAACCACATCTGCCAAAGCAGGTCAACTCCATCAACCAGGTGATCCAATTGTTGCACATGGATTTGTTTGGTCCGGTCAACGTCCTCAGCATCAACCGAAATTCATATTGTCTCGTTGTGATAGACGATTTCTCTCGCTTCACGTGGGTCTTCTTTCTATCCAACAAAGCTGGGATCGCTGACCTCATCAAGAAGTTCATTGTAATGATCGAGAACCAAACCAACCACCAAGTGAAAGCGCTACGCACAGATAATGGAACAGAGTTCAAGAACACTATCCTTGATCATTTTTGCGCTGAGAAAGGGATCGTGCGTCAATTTAGCTCTGTTCGGACACCACAACAAAACGGTGTTGCTGAGCAGAGGAATCAGACATTACAAGACGCCGCAAGGACGATGCTTTGTGATTCTAAACTTCCAGTTTCCTTTTGGGCGGAGGCGATCAACACAGCTTGTTACGTTCAAAATCGTGTCCTGATCAACAAAGCCCAGATGAAAACCCCATACGAGATTCTCTATGGACACAAGCCATCTGTCATCCATTTCCGAGTATTTGGTTGCCCTTGCACCCTTCTCCACTTGGAATCCAACCCAAAATTCAATGCAAAATCTGATGATTGTTACTTTGTCGGTTACGCTGCTCGTACTGCTTACCGGGTATACAACAAGAAGACGAAACAAATAGTGGAGTCTTTCGATGTTTGCTGGCTTGAAGAGAATGAAATGGAAGCTAAGGTGGGTCCGGATTGGCTATTTGACTACACATCGCTATTCAAATCTTTTAGTGTGTCGTCTGATAATCAAGCTGGGTCTACCTCTTGCTCGAAGACTATTATTGAAGACGAAGATGAAGAGGTTGTCTACAGACCACTATTGGTTTCTGCTACTGATCCTCCGGTGGAGTCTACTGTTCCAATTGCCTCTCCTGAGTCCTCAACACAACAATCTGCTCCAGATGCTGATGCTACTCTTCTAACTCCGGTCGAAAGAGAGTTCATGAATCAAGATGCTTCCGCTGTCACTCAGAATCTGATGGACCTTCTCTTTCCCGATCAAATCGCTGATGAGTTTGTAGCAAACCCACCAAACGAAGCTGGTACATCTCCCATGGATTCTTTAGCACATGAAGGAGCTGTTAATATTCATACTCTTCCCGTTTCACTCAATGACATCAGTCACGAAATTCCCTCTCGCATACAGCGTGATCACCCGATAGAGAACGTTATTGGCCAGCTGGGCGACGGAGTTCAAACGAGAAGCCAGAGTGGAGACGTCAACACATGTCTCTATTCTTGCTTCATTTCTCAAATAGAGCCCAAGAACGTAGAAATGGCTTTGAGTGAGCCCAGCTGGGTGGATGCCATGCATGACGAGCTCAATCAATTCGAGAAGCTCGGGGTTTGGAAGTTGGTGGAGCTGCCTAAAGGCAAGAAATCTCTCGACACCAGATGGGTGTTTCGTAACAAGCAGGATGATCCGGGTGTCATTGTACGTAATAAGGCGAGATTGGTAGTCCGTGGGTTCAGGAAAATTGAGGGTCTTGATTATACAGAAGTCTATGCTCCGGTGGCGCGCTTGGAGGCTATTCGTATCTTCCTCGCCTATGCTTCCTACATGAACTTCATCGTATACCAAATGGACGTCAAGACGGCTTTCCAGTACGGCAAGGTGAAGGAGGAGATTTATGTTGACCAACCTCCTGGGTTTGTTAACTCAAAACTTCCCAACCATGTCTACAAGTTAGACAAGGCTTTGTATGGGCTGCATCAAGCTCCTAGAGCCTGGTATGCTACGCTAACACAACACTTGCTCAATCATGGCTACTCACGTGGCACTATTGATCAGACCCTATTCATCAAGCATGTCAGTGCATACCAGATTCTTGTCCAAATATACGTGGACGATATCATTTTCGGGTCGACTAGTCCTCAGCTATGCAAGGAGTTCGAGGACGTCATGAAAAAGCGGTTCGAGATGAGTTCTTTGGGGAAAATGACCACATTTTTGGGGCTTCAGGTCAAACAATCTTCAGCCGGAATCTTGATTCATCCAGCCAAATATGTGGATGATATGCTCGAGAAGTTCCGGTTCAGAGACGCCAAACCTGCTTTGATGCCCATGGCCGAGAGACCACTGTTGACTCCTGATCTTGAAGGCGAATTCGTAGATCAAACATACTACTGATCGATGATCGGATCGCTGATGTATCTGACTGCAAGTCGCCCAGACGTTATGTTTGCGGTCTGTCAATGCGCACGCTACCAGGCTAATCCTAAACTGTCTCATCTTATTCCTGTTAAAAGGATTTTTCGGTATCTCAAAGGCAGCCCAAAATTGGGTCTTTGGTATCCGAAAAATTCAGAATTTGATCTTTATGCTTTTGCAGACATCAATTATGGCGGCTGCGAACTTGACAGGAAATCGACTTCAAGCGGATGTCAATTTCTTGAAGATAGGCTGGTCTCCTAGCAGTGCAAGAAGCAGCATACTGTCTTGACCTCAACAGCAGAAGCAGAATACGTAGCTGCGTCTGCTTGTTGTTCTCAAGTCATATGGATCCAACATCAGTTGTTGGATTACGTTTTGAATTTTCAAGAAACCCCTATATTCTGTGAAAACGAGGCTGCGATCCAAATCGTTAAAAATCCGGTCCAACACTCAAAAACCAAGCACATCGACATCAAAGTTCATTTTATTAGAGATTGTTATGAGCGCTCGCTCATTTGGCTAGAACAGGTTCCCACTACTAATAATGTGGTGGATCTGTTCACCAAGCCGTTTAACAAAGCTCGATTCGATGTGCGGGTAAATTTTTTGAAAATGATTCGCTTTGAGGATTAATTTTTGTTTAGGTTAGTTTAAATTTGCGCATTTTAATTTCATTCTCACCCATGCACAAATTTAGGGGGAGAAATAATAAAAAATCAAACAAAAATTAGAAAATTAAAAATCCAAAAACAATAGAAAATCAGAAAATCCAAAAACAATAGAAAATCAGAAAATCAAAAAACAATAGAAAATCAGAAAAATCAAAAATATTATTTTGAAGTGATGTGCTGGGAAGTGATATCAGCTTGTGATAACAGACAATCTGAGTCTGTGTAAAGTACCAAAGCTGAATTGTCTAGGCTCTGTGTTCGATGCGCTGGTAGGCACGAAAAATTTAATGGACTTGACTAGGTGCAGATGAACTTAAGGAATCTAGAGACTTGATAAACTCTGACCTAGATAGTTCCATTTAGCCTGACAATACGACGCTTGGGTAGGTTGAGCAGGGAGATATACATGAGAATCCACCAGTCACATTAAAGAACCCGTATCTAGAACTGTGGTTTAACTTTTCCTTGATGTACAGATTATATACTTAATTCCGGTATTTATGGGGCGACTGAGGAATTCCGATAAAGTAGGTCTGTAGGAAATTATTTTCTTGCTTTCTTTCTGTTAGTCATATGTTGCCTCCTCTGTGTGATTGAAATA
This sequence comes from Lactuca virosa, assembly GCF_052849685.1. Taxonomy (NCBI): domain Eukaryota; kingdom Viridiplantae; phylum Streptophyta; class Magnoliopsida; order Asterales; family Asteraceae; genus Lactuca; species Lactuca virosa. The sequence continues at coordinate 275,365,610 of NC_136426.1, forward strand.
CATCCGACCTGGACTGCAACATATGCAATTCTATTTCTCTGCATCTTCTATCTATGCAGTTCTTCCTATCTGTTAGCCATATGTTGTCTCCTTTCCGTGACTAACAAGCCGACCTGGTACACAGCATATGCAACCTTCTACTTCTCAATCCCTCTGAAATTCTAGTCATTCATATGTTTCACTCTCTGCGTGATTGAAAGATCCGACCTGAATGTACAGCATATGCATTCTAAATCTATCCTTTCTATGAATAATAGTCTGCTCACCTAAAGTAAGGAGTATCTCGGAAGTTCTTGATTATTGGGGTATGTCAGGAAGCGGGAAACATGTTCTAGTACACTTAAAATTGAACAATTCTAGATTGTCTGTAGATCTCGCTGCTCAATTTAGGTGGACAACAATATCCTTGGTCGTCGTCAGATAAATGGTCCTTAGGTATTTTTATCTAGTAACTTAGGATCAATCTGTCCTGTCACTGATAGCATTCCTAAAATTTGTCACAATTTTTCGTGCTTAAGTGGATCACAATACCGGCAATCGACCAGATCTATTCATGAAAGGAGAGGTACTGACAAATGGAAAATGATTGTCTAACAACTTTGATCCCACAATCTCAAAAGGTTATTAATTTCAGTTAGAGGTGAAATTTAGGTTAAATTCAATTTTTAATATCATTTTATTTTATTTTTATTTTTATTTTTATTTGGTAAATCTTAGAATTTATTTTTTTCTAATTTTAATATTATTTTTATTTTGTAATTAATCCTCAAAAAGTTTCATTTTTAAATATATTTGGGTTTTGGGCTTTTATTGTCAAGAGTGGTAAAATGGCAGCCTTTATTGGAAAGTATATAAAAGGGGGACGTGCGGTCAAATCCTTTTCACTTTTTACTCCTCTTAAAACACGACCGCACACTGATTCCTCTTCTCTCTCTCTAAAACTTCAAGAAAAATCTCATCTTTCGTAAAATTGAAACCTAATAATCGTAAGTATCATGAAATCGACTCCCATAATGCAGTTTTTGAGCAAAAACGATCTTGAATCGATGGTCAATTGAAGGTCTCGGTATTGACTGTGCGTGTGCGGTCGCACACACCGTGTGCGGCTGGCCCCGTATACGGTCACACCCCGTGTGCGGTTGACTCGTGTGCGGTTGTACCCGTGTATGGTCGCACCCCCGTGTATGGTTAGACTCGTGTACGGTGGGACCCGTGTACAGTCGCACCATCCGTGTGCGGTTGCACTCGTGTGCGGCTAGCACTATGTGCAGTTGGAACCTATGTGTAGCAGTACACCGTGTGCGGCCGCACACATTATGTGTGTGTGGCTGGATCTAGGTGTATGGTTGTACACCTAAAATTGACTTAAAATTTTGATTAATGGGAAATCTCTTAATTTTTCTAATGCTTTAAATTTATGCTTGCGTTTTTCAGAACATCATGGGAGATCTTGACTTCGCAAAAGTACATAATTTAGCCATTTTTCTAGAAGATCCTCCAGTGGCCCACAACGATCTCAAATTCATTGTCGATGGTCTAAGGAAATGTTGCTTGGTCTCTGCTTTCACCTTTAGTCCAGCGATTTATCAAAGTTTGATTAAAGAATTTTGGAGAAGCGCATCTGTGAAAAGAAACAATAACAATGAGAAGTATCTTGAGGCGTGTGTACAAGGAAAGAAAGTGTTAGTCTCTAAAGACATCATTCGAGGAACCCTACAAATTGGTGATAAGCATGAATATCCAAAGGAAATTGATATTGACCAGATTTAAGGAGTTCTAGGCCAAATGGCCTATGAAGGAACCTTTCCACCTACTCACAAGAAGCTATTGCCACCATGTTGGAAATATCTGGCCGACGCCTTTGTGAGTTGCATCTCAGGACGAAGATCCGGTGCAAATGAGATATCCTTGGTCAATACTGGTGCTATTGCTGCCTTGGCCTCTAGAGTAGACTTTAATTTTTCAAAATTTATCTTGCATGAGATGATTTTGAATATTGAAGGAAACAAAAGGGACAAGTTTCTGATGTATCCAAGGTTTATTCAGCTGATCCTTAATATCATGCATCCTGAGATTGAAAGGAAAGGAGAGACCCTGTACATCAAGTCAGTTGGCTCAAGTGCCTTTGGTTTAATGAAACAAAATCGATCAGCAAAACTCAACTTTGAAGGATAACATCCATTAATCAGATTTGGTATTTTTGCTGAGGAGAGTGATCAGTCTGAACCCATTGAATCTTCTTGTCCTACGGAGACCGACGATGTAGTCATCTCTACTTCTGAACATGAAACTGAGGAAGGGTTAATCTCTCCTGTGGCAAGGGTTGCATCGGAACATGAAATGCTACAGAATGTGGAACTTGAGAGTGAGTTTGATCAAGAGGGAGATAAAGGTGATCATGATGGAAATGACGAGTTTCTACATGATATGGATTTCTCAGGCCTCGACAATGTTGCCATTCCTCTTCACTTCGATTTTGAACAAGAAGGTGGACTTGACAGAGGTTTGGATCTCTCTGACAGGTTTTTCGAAAAGGTCGATGAAGTTGCTCAAACTACAACTGAGACTAGGGCTGCGGAGAAGACTCTTAAAACTATGCCTCCTTCGTCTACCTCAATGGAAGAAAATTTAAGCCAACAGGGTGCAGATTCTAGGATTCATCCCCTTGATTCTGTTATTCCTACATCATTTCCATTTACAAGTGACCCGAAACAGACACATACCTCTCTGCCTCCTGTAGAAGGAAGGCATCAAAATTTGAGGCAGGGTGTGTCCATTCAAGGCCAAACACCACCAATTTCAGCTATAGTCATCACCACAACTGTTACAACACCACCTCTCCAATCTAATGAAGGTCCAAGTACCGTGCTTGAGACAGGCGGACCGTCTGCTGTTCCAGAATATTCCCCAACAAGACCGTTGCTAGATGAGGCTTCTATCAGACTCGCTAAGCACTTGTCTCAACATAGCCCAGAGTCTTCCTCCCGTGGAAAGGGAATATCTTTCAAGGAAGGTCGCTCAGGGGATGAAAATACTTTTGTGTCCATACTTCAAGAACAAATTGGTATTCTGAAACAACAGAACATTGAAAACGACATAATGCTTGAACAACACGGTAACCTCATCGCTGAGCTCCAGGCAGAAAATGCTTTAAAGACAAAACAGATTACTGATGTGCAAACCAATCTTGGATCAGTAACTGCCTTTTACTTCGATTTAAAGTACAAGCTATTTGACGCCTTTTGGGATAAGCTCAAAACTTTGTTTCAACAGCCTTAGGGTATAGAAGACCCTCCTACTACTTCCGACCAGCCTTCCGAAAATGAAGCTCCTTTTGACCAACCTCCTCCTAGAACAAGAATTGTTGATCGATTTGAAAAAGAGTCTGATAATGTCAGATCTCGGATCACGATCAAGCATGGAAAAAGGACCATCACTGCCAATAAAAATGAAGGATTACATTTTATGAAGAACTCAAACGAAAATCACAAAGCAAAAGATCCTGTATTGACAGTGACGGATCTTAAAAAGAGAAAGTTTGGTGACGAGTATGGTGATCGCTCAGGGATCAAAATGTGGGCCTTTGATCATGAGTTGAACATGTGGGTTGTAAAGAGAAACACTGGAATTTCTGAATACTACCAGAGCATCCATGACTTCAACTCATGGACGAAAGTTGATCTTGCTGAACATTCAAGGGCCCCATTTCACAATCATTCACAGGATCCCAGTGCGTTCAACTTCAAACGATTTCTGGATAGGCAGGTCAAAGAAAACTTCTCAAAGATGAAAACTGCAAAAGCCATGTACAGAAAAGATGCGGATGTTATTGATCCTGAATATGGTGAGCCAATGAAGATCATTCTATGGCCAGCAACAAAACAACTGAAAGAAATTCCTATCCCTCAACACTTCCATGAAGGATTTCTTGACGACCTGGAATTTTGGGCATATGATGATGAAACTGCTACAGCTACCATCAAGCTCAAGAGTAGCGAAAAAGTGATAAGGCTTCTCAGTGCAAAAGATCTTCTCAGATTCAGAGAAAGAGACATTCGTACCTTGGCTCGTCACCAAATCAATTGCAGAAAAGAAGTCATGGAGGCTGCTGCCAAAGAGTTCACTGGAATGGTCGCCACAATCATCAACGGAAAGCTATGGATGGGATCCATGGGAAAATCCTACCTGAAGCTGTTCGAAAAACCTGGAGAATGAAGACCAAGTCTATGCTTGCCACAAACCAAGGGGGAGATTGATAGGCTATACTTTTGTCGTTTGGGCTAGGCATTCTAATGTATAGGTCTTGGTAGGATGTTAGAGTGTGTGGTGGTGGTTGTAACTTGTTGGTGGGTGTGTGCTGCCATACATGTGTGTGCGGCTGCACACGCTGTGTGCGGCCGTACACGTGTGTGTGGCTGCACACTTGTGTGCTGTTTCATGTGGTATAAATAGACTGTGTCAGTGTGTCAGAAAAAGTGACGTATGTATGTGTTTCCCAAGGTGTATCTGGCATTTTTACTTTATAGATGTGTGCATGATTGGCTTAATTCACCTTCTTCTCCTTCTACACTCTGTTTGATTGTTTTCAATTCATTGATTACTGATTTGGATCTATAGATCGGGACTTACAAAAACTTACCAAGGAAAATACTAGAATCAAACTTACAAATTTGAAATACTATATGAGTATTTTTATAATACTATAAGAACTGTAATAATCATGTTAACCTCGATATTTAGTTAAAATTAGGAATCGTCAAGTAAATAAAATTTTGCTTATAAAAAATTTCCCTTTTACTCCCAAGTTTTATATAAAATTCTCGTACCTCTATTCTCGATCAGACGAAATGGCGGGATGTCACATTCCCGGGGATCCCTATTACCCTAACCAAGGAAATGGAGGCTGGAGCGAGGAAGACCCGTAAGAAGATCCCGAAGAGATTCCCGAGGAAGAGCCAGAAGAGGATTCCGAAGAGGATCCCGAAGAAGACCCAGACGAGGAATCAGAAGAGGAAGGAGATGGTGGGAGCATTGACTCGGAACCAGAGGTTTACAATCCTCCCTGTGGGGCAGCAAATCCCCGAAGGAACTTTCAGGGCCCAGCGCCTCGCTGGGCTGTGGATCTGAAACGATGGAGGAGGGAACAAGGACAACGCCCACCGTACGGCATGGAGCGAGGTTTTTATAACCTCAGCAACGAGGGTGCGGCTGACAGGGCACTCCCTGTCATGGTTCGTCGCATCGCCAATCAAGGCGAGCAAGCAAGAGTGAATGCCAGCCAACTCTTGGACATTGGAGCCACCACTGCTGTCACTGCGGTACGTCTTCATCGTCTGGACGAAGAACATGAGTGAACGATAGAGCACACCTTTTCCCTTCACAAGGACATTACTGCTACAAGAGCCGAAGTGAGAGAGTTCCATAAAATCCAAGCCGCAATGGAGAGGCGCATCATCGAGGATGAACGGCAAGTAGCCCGAGCTCAGACTTCCACAACCACATACCACGGTCCACAGCGTGCCACCCGTTCTAAGTAGAACGCGTACTACTAGCACTATGTTATATATTAGACTTATCGAATAAGCGTTGGTGCTACTTTTTCTTTTATAAATGTAAACCCGACAGATTGTGAGTACACAATTCGGGGGTCTAAATGCTGTTAAAATTTTCCCGCTTTCATTGATGTACCCTAGACCTATGTAAGGTCAAATTTTCCTGATCGTTCTATCTAATATTAATATCAATGAGATTGACACATATTTATTATTTCTTTGAGTATTCCATTAAGCTCTTAAAATACTAAGGAAATCAAACACTTACTATTGTAAGTTTCCATTAACTTACAAAATTCGGTAATGTTTGGAACGCAAAACATACAATACTAAGACTTTCCATAATCATTTCTGAAGACTTACCAAGAATTCGTCTCTTAACTTCTGGCAGAATCATGCCGCCAAGAAGGAATCCCCGACGTTTCAATACTACCGGAGCACCAACACCACCTCCACCACCACCTCCATCAATGGATGCTGCAACCTTTCAGGCTGCTGTAACGGCTACGGTAACCGCATCAATGGCACAAATGAGTAACAACGGATCAGGAGGAGGAGTAAATAGCTCTACTAATGGCCAAAACTAGGGTTGTTCCGGGGAATGTACTTACAAAGAGTTCACCAACAGAAAACTCATACCCTTTAATGGGAACGGGGGGAGTAATTGCTCTATCCCAATGGATAGAGAAAACGGAAGCCGTATACGAGATCTGCTCATGCCCAGAAGGGAGCAAAGTAAAATTTGCTGCCTGTACTTTCTCCGAACGAGCCCCAACGTGGTGGAATGGCCACGTCAAGTCACAAACTCTGGTGGTGGCAAACTCCATGGGTTGGGAGAACCTGAAGCAAATGCTACTGCAAGAGTACTGCCCAAGGGGCGAGATTCAGAAGCTTGAACAGGAGCTTTGGGGCCTTACTATGTGGGCTCGGACATCACAACCTATACAAATAGGTTCAGTGACTTGGCAATACTTTTCCCGGGGATGATGGTGCTAGAGAGTAAGAAGATAGAAAGGTATATCTGGGGACTGTCACCTCAGCTATGAGGGAGTGTGCTAGCTTCCAAACCGGTTACGTTCGATAGTGCCAAACAACTGGCACAGTCCCTTGTTGACCATGGCATCTGCCAAGATGTCATGACCGTCATACCAGAACGAACCAGAGGAAGCGATAACAATAACAACAATGCCAACAACAACAACAAGAAGAAATTTTGGAATAAGAGGAAGAGTCAATCTTCACAAGAATCTTCCAAGAAACAACAAATAGTGGCAGTCCATGCCGCTACTGCCCCCACTGCTGTTCCCGTTACCCCTACACCTGCAAAACAATATGTTGGGAACCTACCAAAGTGCGACAAATGCAATTACCATCACAACAGGAAGTGCCGGGAGATGCACTGTAAAAACTGCGACAGGAAAGGGCACACTGCCCGTTTCTGTAAAGCACCGGCGCGACCTATCACCCAAGCTCCTGGTGCCGGAGTGAGCCCGGCGTGTTATGGGTGTGGGGAAACTGGGCACTACAAGAGGGATTACCCTAAGGCAAAGAATGCTGGCGGCGTAGGAAGAGTGCTGGCAATAGGGCAGAACGAAGCAATAGCCGATCCCATGGTGGTTACGGGTACGTTTCTCCTCAACAACATTTATGCATGCATACTCTTTGACTGTGGTGCGGAGAGAAGTTTCGTAAGCCATAAGTTCAATCACTTACTTAATCAAAAACCCCAATCACTCAATAAGATATTTACAATAGAAATGGCAAACGGTAAAACAGAAAGCACAAACGATCTGTATGTAGGCTGCACACTAGGTCTAAATGAACACTTTTTCCGAATCGATCTAATGTCGATCACTATAAGAAGCTTTGATGTCATCATCGGTATGGATTGGTTAAGCCTTCACCATGCCGATATACCGTGTCACGAAAGGGCCGTTCGCCTTAATCTGCCAAGTGGTGAAACTCTTGTCATTTATGGTGACAAACCCGGTACCAATTTACAAATCATCTCTTGCGTCAAAGCCCGAAAATATCTACGCAAGGAATATCATGCCTTCCTAGCCCACGTAGTAGATAAGAAACAAGAAACGAAAGACATTAAAGACATTCCAGAAGTCTGCAACTTTCCCGACATTTTCCCTGAAGATCTTCCAGGAGTTCCACCAGAACGTCAAGTCGAGTTCAGAATCGACTTGATTCCCGGGGCTACCCCAGTAGCAAAATCGACGTACCGTCTAACACCGACAGAAATGCAGGAATTATCCAGCCAGCTGAACGAACTTCTCAGCAAAGGATTCATCAGACCGAGCTTCTCACCTTGGGGAGCACCGGTTCTGTTCGTAAAGAAGAAGGATGGATCCTTTCGCATGTGCATCGATTACCGGGAGCTGAACAAACTCACGATCAAGAAACGATATCCCTTACCACGCATAAACAATTTGTTCGACCAACTAAAAGGAGCGAGCTACTTCTAAAAGATCGATTTAAGATCTGGGTATCACCAGCTGTGAGTCCTGGACGGAGACGTTCCCAAAACGGCATTCCAAACTCGCTATGGTCACTACGAGTTTGTAGTGATGCCCTTCGGATTGACAAACGCACCAGCGGTGTACATGGACTTGATGAACCAAGTATGTCGTCCTTTCCTGGACAAATTTGTGATCGTGTTCATAGATGATATACTCATCTATTCAAGGAGCAAAGACGAACATAGCCAACACCTCTGACAGGTCTTGGAAACATTAAGGATAGCGAAGCTATACGCGAAATTCTCAAAGTGCGAATTTTGGATTCAGAAAGTAGATTTCCTGGGTCACGTGGTCGGCAAAGAAGGGATACACGTGGACCCTTCCAAAATCAAGGCAATAGAGAACTGGTCAACTCCCAGGACTCCAACGGAAATCCGACAATTCTTGGGTCTTGCTGGATATTACCGAAGGTTCATACAAAACTTTTCGAAGATTGCTAAACCACTTACCACCCTGACTCAGAAGGATGTAACCTTCAATTAGGGAGAAAAACAAGACAATGCGTTCCAAAAACTGAAGCGAGCCCTATGCAGCGCACCTATATTATCCTTGCCGGAAGGAACAGAAGACTTTGTGGTCTACTATGATGCGTCAAACCAGGGACTTGGATGTGTCCTAATGCAACGAGGGAAGGTCATCGCATACGCCTCAAGACAGCTCAAGACGCACGAGGTCAACTACACTACACAAGATCTCGAACTGGGAGCAGTCATCTTCGCTCTAAAGATCTAGAGACACTATCTCTACGGCATGAAATGTATGACCTTAACCGACCATAAAAGCCTTCAGCACATTCTCAATCAAAAGGAACTCAACATGAGGCAAAGACGATGGCTAGACCTACTAAACGATTACGAATGTGAATATCGTTATCATCCCGGAAAAGCTAATGTAGTAGCTGATGCCCTCAGCCGAAAGGAATACTCGGGCCGTCGAGTGAAATCCTTAACCATGACAATCCATTCGAACCTACCCACACAAATCAAGGAAGCTCAATTGGAAGCCTCGAAACCCGAAAATGTGGCGGGTGAAGCCTTAAGAGGAATGGATAAGAATCTTGAAGTCAAGAATGACGGAGTTCGTTACTTCATGAATCGGACCTGGACGCTAAAGTTTGGCGGATTTAGAGATGTTGTCATTAATGAGGTGTTGGGTTTTGAGCATTCTAACACTCCTATGGTGTACATGCAACCCTATAAACCTTGGATCTATGTTTTCTCTATTATACATGCAAATATTAACTATTCTAAGGTTTCATCCTAACTAGCATATTATGAAGCACCTATACTACAAAGTTCTAGTTAGATGACGTACCTTTTGATGTAGCTTGATGTCTTCAAGCTTTAAGAGCTTAACCCCAATAGTGTGGAAGCCTCAAATGGAATCACAAATCACCAAAACACCTTGGAAGAACTTGAGAGAATATATATGCACACTAAAATCGGCCCACTCTTATTTTCACAAACTTGTCCAATTTTGTGAGCCAAGGACCCCTTTATATATTATGGAGGATTAAGGTTACATCCATGTAAACCCTAATACCCATGACCTTTCATTTACATAGGATCTATGGGTTAAAAGCTCCATGGACCATCCATGAAAGCTTAGCCCAACCTAAATGAACTTGGCCCATTCCATATATATAAGAGTCCATATTTAATTAGTTCTTTTTGATCACTTAATTAATTCTAAATTAATTCTTGATCAATACTAATTAAATAATATGATTCCATATTAATATATTAGAACTTATAATATATTAATATAAATCATAAATATACTATTCTCAAAAGACTATCCATATGAATTGTGCCGGTGAAGTGCAACCCAAATGGACCATGCCGGGTCGGGTCAAGTACATACCAAATATAGTTATGGACTTAGACATTAATCCAACAGTCTCCCACTTGGATAAGTCTAAAACTATTATTGAGTACGACTTCAAAACCTAACTGGCAATCGTAGCTCTTAAAGCCGCTGTCGAACTCTGACCTTGTCAATGACTTGTCCATTAGATAAGGGATCATATATTCCTCCATTCTAGATATCATATGGACAGAGACATGGATTATAATCATTCTCTCTGTCCATTTGTTGTTTCCCGATTTTCGATTTATGATGACTGACTGATTGAACAAATCAAATCAGTCCTGGCTTGGCCAAGCACTCATATGTGTCATCGCTAAATCATCGAGGGGCCCACATATATCGCTTTTATCCCGAAGGTAAAAGGAATGGATAAACTTCGACTCATATGGCTTGTTCTACTACTTGTTGAATCATACACAAAGGCACGTTTTATAACATCGAGTTACCAAATGCGTTTTCGTGCAATCAATGTATAACCAACTCATAGTAACAACTCATATCTCTAGGTTTGAAGAATATAAGATATTATCGTCTCATGATCACTCGTGATAAAATCCATGAAGTGATTCAAATGAGCGCGGGTTGAATCCAATACTCAGAACTTATGAGCACTCATGAGTGTTGTAGCACCACTTTGTCCACCAACTTGGACCTCTACAAACCAACCCATGACAGTCTTGATTCATATCTACTTCCAACATATGACCGACTGTGGATGGTTTGAATAACTTAATCATTCAGGAAGAGCGACTTAGTTATTCTGGAAGTCAAAACATGCAAAGTGAAACACAAGAATAAATGAATCAAATATGGTATCAAACCCTATGAATATAAATAAACACTTTTATTTATCACCATACTGATTACTCATTATTCATTGTTTCGGTTTTATCAACTTTATACTTGAATTAAAAACACTAGTTGTCCCATATTCCAAGCATGTACACTATGTTTTTCTTAAACAATAGCTTTGCCATACACCAAGTATGCACTCTATGTTTGTCTATGATCCTTACTTTGTGAAATAAACCAATTGAAGATAATTTCAATGATTCTAATTTCACACTCCCAAATCCTTATCGAAAAATGTGAGAATTTCAAATTCCTATCATTTATCGAAATCTGTTTAGATTTTAAACTTATATGCACTGACCCTCCTGTAATGAATATGTACACAGTCACAAAGACTTGTCAACAGTCATTATAAGGTATTCCAATGGAGATCAACTCCATGGAATCTAAGTCTCATATTCAAAGTACATTGCTTTGGACATGCTTCTTGCATTAAGTTTTCTAATCTTACACAGATAACTTCCACCTATGGAGACAACTCCATATTCTCATTTTGACTATCACTTCTGAATAAGAGATGCCTCTTTTCAGAATATGTCAATATGGTCCTTCCAAAATTAGCACTATACTTCCAACTGTCCCTGAGCAACCAATCTTTGGTAAACCTCAGATTGTCCTCGACAATTGCTTAATCATTTTAGTCATATCCAATTCTAGACCTTTTCCCTTTTTAATGCCTCTGGGCATTTGGAAAAATTTAGAAATGACAAATATTATAGCACATGCAATCGATCCTGTACCCAAAGCAAATGGTACACGATTCATGATGTCTCACATAAAGACATGATTCTAGACCAGTCTTTTGCTACAATATTTTTATTTGGCATGTTTTCAAAATTTGACTATGAAGAGGGATGCCGTAATCATAATCGAATTTTGAGAACGCAATATATAGAATTTCCTTAAGTTGAACCAATCCAACATGAAATTCATATATATATTCTTGACTAAAGATGATTAAGGTCTCAATCTAAGCCTTTAGAACTGAAATGAAGTATATCCTCTCCCCTAATTATAGCAAAACAACTTTTTCAATCCCTGCAGCCTCACGAATTGAAACTTTTGTTTTCTATAATTAACATTGCTAACTTGCAACACTAACAATAATTATCATGCTCCCACTAACATGATGATTATTAGCATAACACTTATGCTCCCACTAGCTTTGACATGTACTCAGAAATCAGCTGGACTTCTAGAAATCAATACTTTATTGACTTTCTTACCAAAGTTCAGATTTTTGATACGAGATGCTTTGATAAAACTTTATCAAAATCATACACCTTTCCTTAGATAGCATGCATGTGTGTCTAAACAATTTCAGAACTATGAAAAGGGATGCCGTAATCATAGTCTCAATTGTTTATACCTTTTGCCATCTGCTTCAAATCTACTTGGTGGAAGTGTTTCCTCACCATCATTTTCATGAATCGGAGAGAAACCTTATGACCCTTAGATTTTATGGTGTATGTGTTCTTATCCATGTGAATCGTCAAAACCATAGTCACAAGACAAGGATAATGACAAATCCAAACTCATATGGACTGAACTTATGCAATCTTAACTTCTTGCCACCTGGCAGTACAGGGCCTGCCATTGCTTCCAAGTTGTTATGCAACAAATTGAGAACTTTCAGAACTCCTATGTAAAGACAACTTTAACTGGAATGGGCACATAATATGTCAACACGATAGGTTATAAACCTCAAGTCGTGTGCTAGTGAAGAACCTCAGGTTTTATTCTTGATTAGTTCTTGAAATTCTTTTTAGGATCTTTAAGACTCCCACTATCCTCTTGACATATAAGACTGTCTTGCCAAATATTCAAGAGATAGTGTGGATTCTTTATCAAGACAAACAATTCACACAATTGACCTTAGTTGGTCTTTGTTTTATCTAAAACATCACAACTTACCAATTTCAAATGTACAAGAGTAGGACACTTTTACTCTTACATTTAACAAGTGTTTTAAACCTTTCTTTAAGATATGTCACTCAAGTTACAATCTTGGAGTATGTCTCTAAGAATTGTTTTGGAACGAAGTATGACTCATCTTCCTGATCTAACCATTTCAACAATTCATGACTCCTCTTCTTAGTCATAAGAATGCACTAAGATGACCTTTAGAGGACTAATTGTGATATGATTTCTAAATCATTAAGATGATCACAAACATGATACTAAAGTACTCTCCCATCTTTTCAGATTTGAGAAACTTTTATCTTTCTGCCTAATTTGATTCTGCCCATTCGTTCTGCCATACATTGAGACTTTTCCAATGTTTCAGAATTATACTTAAACTTGTAAGTATAACTATATTTACTAAGCTTTAGTAAATCAAATAGTCTTAACGAGCTTTGTGGTGGACATGACCAGTGCACAAGAATGTGTACTCGATCCCTTTAGTCCTTCACTTGACTCACACATCCATGTGAACAAGTAATTAGTCTTGATTTTCCAATGCTTGAAAGTTCTCATTCATCATACTATTCAACTTGCATGATTCCAAGTTTCGGTCCAATTGAAACTTGGGCGATGAGGAACTTTCCTGATTTGGTAAATTTAGACACTACCACAAATGAAAGAATCAAATCCATTTTCCAATATTGTTGTCAGTGGAATCATATAAGCAACAATTTTCCACAAATGCCATTGTAAGGATACTTCAAATAAATAAAATTAAACAATTTTCTTTTATTTTAAAACTTTGCGGAAAAACTTATCCTTACAGTCCACATGGAAAATTGTTGTTATCTATTCCTTAGCAATATATCATAACTTCTTAAGCAACTGCTCAAAATTCTGATGTGATCGAAATCCACCTTCGCGATCAGAATCAACATATACTTCCTTTAAGATTTCTCTCTATTCTTTGATTCTTAAATCATCAACATGTGACCAAGTCACATCATGTAATGAGGATCTCAGAATAAAACTTAACAGAGTTAGATAATGGGCTCTACCTGATGTAGAGTCAAACTTATTGACTTTAACATCCTTAGGTAAATTTGGCAACTTTGCAATCAACGCCCCTTCCTTTGGCAAAATAAACATATGGACCCTTTGGTAATGGGACTATCTCAGACTTAGCCTTTCTCTTTACCATTTGGTCAACCGGGTTGACTATGTCCAATCCCTTTCCATTGGGAAGAGAATGCTTTTTCTGGATTTCCAGTGTCACCATTGTCACTGTCCATAAAGTTTTTGGGAAGTTGATCTTCTAATCAAATTTGCTTTACTATCGTTCCAAATCATTGCTGATTCAGCAGCACCAAGCAAATAGATATGATCATTAGGGTTCATGCCATACTCTGTTTCATAGTAGTCCCAAAGGAACTCACTATATGACTTAGAAAGTGATTGAACATCCAACTTTCTCAAGACTTTGAAACCCAACTCTCCCGGCTTGTCAATATGTGACTTCATCTCTAAGATGTGATCACACATAGACCTTGCTTCCCATTAGGGCTTGAGTGACCTTGAACTTGTGGGTTAGGGAGAATAATTGGAGGAGGTGGAGGAAGTAAAGTTCCAAGAGATTTGGGAAGATCATAGATGTCTGAACTCGGCATCTTTTGGGAGATATTCAAGATAGTTGATCTAAAGTCCTTAATATAACACCCAATATGAAATATTAAGGCTAGGATCCAACAACCTATTTATAACTGGAAGAGGGATGCCGTAATCCGAGTTATAAAATAGTTGAAGGTAGGTAAATGACGATTTACCAATTTCCACCATGAAAAACGAAATAATTTAATTAGGTTTTTTACTTGGATTTGAAACTCCTAGATCTTTTGAGATTCATTGAACTTTTCAATGGCATGTTTCAATCTCGAGTGTGCCCTTCAGGTTTTGTGACTGCGATGCCGAGGATCACAAAACAAGGTGTGAAGTAACCGTGCAAATATACTTGGTACCCTTAATATTTACCCCTCAATCGATATGCCGGTTAACCACACACGCTCCAACGATACTATGATAAACATTAAGTTACCCTTTGCCTACCTTGTTAAGTCCAGGTTAGTGTGCCGGTTAACCACACACGCTCCACTAACAGCTTAAACAAAGTGCAAAGTGTAATTTCATGGATTAGCACCTTATTCACATTTTCCTAAGTAACTAAGATTGAGAATTTATAAGTGTTTAGTTACTTAGTATTTATCATTATACTTATAATGAAGGGAGAATTATAGTACTTGTCCTACCTGTTCGGCTAACGACCCTCCACCAGTCAAGGAAGGGGTGGGTGAGAGTGGACACCCATTAAACTGCCATTTTATAGGCAGTAACCTTATACCCCCCTTATAGACCAGCTTCGTGAATGAGGCCTACTAATGGTAAGACGACTTGCTCTTATACATATAATATATTAAACTTTTAATATTATAATAGTATAAGGGTGTATTTTAGACATTTAAAATACTTGGTGGTTTAATCTATTAATTAAACTATACTCTTAATTTAATTAAATTTAAACCATGTCATTATGGAATTATTAATTCTCTTTTAATTAAACACTTTAATTATCTATTAATAAAGTCCATAAGAGTTAATTTGAACTATTCAACAAAACATCATAATTCCAATTATTAAACTCAAAATTAAAACCATTTAATTAATTGTTTAAGTTATGAACCCAAGAGTTTTAGAATTCAATTCTTTTTTTTCAAAAAAAACTTTTCTCAAATTCCAAAACTTGAGGGCAAGTTTTGTAATTCTTGAAAACCTTTGGATTCCATAAGTTATGGAATTAATGGTGTTTTATGATGAAACTTTCCATGTTCCATATCTTAAGAACAAGTTATGGAATTCTTTAAAACATTAACACCAAATTTTGTCACTCCATAAAAACTTTGAATCAAAATTTTTTTTTTAAAAAAAAAAACTTTCATATCCATAACTTATGGAAGTTTCAAAAACCCTTAAGATCACAACTTTAAAAAAAAACTTTTGAGCTCCAAAATTTTATGACAAAATATGTAACTCCTTAAAACATTTAGATCAAACTTTTAAAACTAATAAAATAATCATATCAGTTTATCTTTTACTAATTTTGACCTAATTCAACTCATATAAGAAATGATTCAAATTTTACAAATAATTCGTTTTTCACAAAACAAGTAATTATCTTAAAATTTGACAAACGTCTTGTTTTTTTTTCCTTTTTTTTTTCAACTTGAAAATAAAACATTTGCATCAATATAACAGAAAACAACCCATGGCTCTGATACCACTGTTCGGTTTTGAGCATTCTAACACTCCTACGATGTACATGCAACCCTATAAACCTTGGATCTATATTTTCTGTATTATACATGCAAATATTAACTATTCCAAGGTTTCATCCTAACTAGCATATTATGAAGCACCTATACTACAAAGTTCTAGTTAGATGACATACCTTTTGATGTAGCTTGATGTCTTCAAGCTTTAAGAGCTTAACCCCAATAGTGTGGAAGCCTCAAATGGAATCACAAATCACCAAAACACCTTGGAAGAACTTGAGAGAATATGTATGCACACTAAAATCGGCCCATTCTTATTTTCACAAACTTGTCCAATTTTGTGAGCCAAGGACCCCTTTATATATTATGGAGGATTAGGGTTACATCCATGTAAACCCTAATACCAATGACCTTTCATTTACATAGGATCCATGGGTTAAAAGCTCCATGGACCATCCATGAAAGCTTAGCCCAAACTAAATGAACTTGGCCCATTCCATATGTATAAGAGTCCATATTTAATTAGTTCTTTTTGATCACTTAATTAATTCTAAATTAATTCTTGATCAATACCAATTAAATAATATGATTCCATATTAATATATTAGAACTTATAATATATTAATATAAATCATAAATATACTATTCTCAAAAGACTATCCATATAAATTGTGCCGGTGAAATGCAACCCAAATGGACCATGCCGGGTCGGGTCAAGTACATACCAAATATAGTTATGGACTTAGACATTAATCCAACATGAGGCCCATAAGACTCGATACTCCGTACATCCCGGTTCAGACAAGATGTATCTGGATCTCAAGAAACTATATTGGTGGCCGAACATGAAAGCTGAAATCGCTACCTATGTAGGCAAATGTCTGAGTTGCGCCAAAGTCAAGGTAGAGTACCAAAAGCCCTCGGGATTGTTGCAACAACCGGAAATAACCGAGTGGAAGTGGGAGCGGATAACCATGGATTTCATAACCAAGTTACCCAAGACAGCGAGTGGACCGGACACTATATGGGTGATCGTCGACAGGTTAACCAAATCCGCACACTTCCTACAAATAAGGGAAACGGAAAAGTTGGAGAAACTAACTAGAACATACATTAGGGAGATTGTACGGCTGCATGGTGTACCAATATCCATTATCTCAAACCGAGATAGTAGATTCGCCTCGAGGTTCTGGCAGTCGCTACAAAAATCTCTAGGAACGAGGCTAGACATGAGTACCGCCTACCACCCACAAACCGACGGCCAGAGCAAGAGAACCATTCAAACCTTGGAAGATATGCTAAGAGCTTGTGTGATCGATTTTGGTAAGGCTTGGGATGCCCATTTACCATTGGTTGAGTTCTCGTACAATAATAGCTATCACACTAGCATCAAGGTTGCTCCATTCGAAGCCCTCTATGGCCGTAAGTGTAGATCTCCTCTGTGCTGGGCTGAAGTGGGTGACACGCAACTAGCTAAAGGACAAGTACCTGACAACACTCTCACTGGCCCAAAAATCATAAGGGAAACTATAGAGAAGATTGTCCAAATCCGAGAACGATTAAAAGCTTCAAGAGACAGACAAAAGAGTTATGCGGACAAAAGACGGAAACCCTTGGAATTCCAGGTTGGGGACCAGGTACTATTGAAAGTCTCCCCCTGGAAGGGATTAATACGTTTTGGAAAACGTGGGAAACTAAACCCAAGGTATATCGGACCCTTTGAGATCCTTGCCAGGATTGGCCCAGTAGCATACAAACTTCGATTACCGCAAGAACTCAATAACGTACACCCTACCTTTCATGTGTCAAACCTAAAGAAATGCCTGTCCGATGAGACCCTCGTCATCCCTCTGGACGAAATTGAAATCAACGAGAGTCTCCACTTCGTAGAAGAGTCTGTAGAAATCATGGACCGGGAAATTAAAAGAACAAAATAAAGTCGCATACCCATTGTGAAGGTCCGTTGGAATGCCAAGCGAGGTCCTGAATACACCTGGGAGCGCGAAGATCAATTGAAACAAAAATACCCGCACCTTTTCCTTAGTCCATAAATACTCAATGTAGAATTAAGTCCATGACGAAATTCCCTCTATCGGGGGGATGATGTGACAATCCGATATTCCAAGTCAATGTATTGTTCAAAAAGTCAAATATTATAATCTATTTTTGGAATCCACAAAAATAGCGTCAAAAATGAAGTGTTCTAAAGTCTCAATTGGGATACATAAAATGTTATAAATTGTGTCAAGGTTTTCAGAAGTATAAAGAACACTCAAATCCGAGTTATAACGAAGAAGTTATGACCAATCGAAAATCCGCGACACAACCGGTAAAACACTGTTAAGTGTAAAAAGTGAAATTTCAATAAAATACTTTTTAGCCTTAAGTATCTACATGAAAGTCGTAGATAATAACAAACCGTGAGCGTACATAAAAAGAACGTTCAAATCTGACTTCGTATGAGGAAGTTATGATTTTTCTAAGTTTCAAAACAGTAGTAGACTGCTAAAAACTCGAAATAAAGATCGAACGAGTTTTAGCCGACGCAACCTAAACAAGAATTGAAGATCTCGACCATAATAGTACAATGGTAAAAAGACAGACGGAAATGGACATCAGATGAAGAAGTTATGAATTTTTAATGGATTTATCCTGTCCCGGCCTATTAAAAATTATATAATTAAAAATAAAATCAAAATTTGCTGACGAAGTCTAAACGAGAGTTGTAGAGTATATTCTCACCTACGCGTGGATATAAATAACGTCAAAAACGGAGCTCGTATGTGAAAGTTACGGATTTTCAAAGATTTGGGCACACACTTCGAGGCTTATCCGAAGGATTACGCCCCGCGTATGAAGGTACGCCCAGCGCACGCAAATGAAGGGCCTCAGATCGACCACGTCGCCCCTATGCCCTCTAGTCCCGTCCCATCCGAAGACCGGTGACCGATGACATCATCGCTGACGTACACCCCGCGTACGAGGGTACGCCCAACGTACGAGCCGCGGACGAGGTACGCCCCACGTACTTCGGAGTACGCCCAGCGTACGAAGCCTGGCAGCCCTCCTATAAATAGCATGTGAGACTTCTGACTTTTACTTGCTCATTCACAAATTTCTCTCCCTAGTTTCATACTTCTACCATCCCGAGACTACCCCGACACCCCAGTTCCATATCCAAGCCCCGAAGAAGGTCCGAAGCTCCGAGATTTCCGAAAAATTCACCACTTTCCGGTCGAAGTGCTGTCTGAGAAAATCTCGTTTTCTTCAAAACACCACACTTTCCAGGTGAGTTCATACCCCTACATTTTCACGTCTTTTTCATGTTTTAGGGAGGGGGGGGGGGGAATACAAGTGAAACACAAGAAAAACTTATGTTAGAATACAAATCATTACATATGGTTTCAAATACTTTACCTACATTTTGTTTATAAATGTTAAACAATATTACTACCGACGTTACACTTTACATGCAAAGTTAGTAATACATCAAGTTTTAGCATTTTAATGAAACATATTTTCGAAAAACTATAATAGCTATAGTTTACGAGTTATTCGTGACATTTTACATACTGTAAACACCATAAAGAGGAAATACTTACACTTACAAGGAAAATGGACTTTTTTTTTGTAAATCTATTGATACTAAATTTTGTGAGACATTTGGCTTCACCGTACTTTCCAGTACACATTTCAAGTCCTGTATTATAAACCATAATCTCTTGTAGGGAGAGCGTGATACTTGTGTATAGATCTATATGGGATTGACAATCCCGCACCTAAACTGTTAGCTATAGTTAGACCGGCAGGTCTGGGGTGACAAACGTCATAACACTTTAACGCCTGAAGAACGTTGTTACAGGCAGTCTGGTTCAATAGCATGGTTATAAAACTCACATGGAGTATCAAAACATTTTTGATTTACGAGACTATTAAATGCATCAGTACTTACATTATATATGTATGAATCCACTTACACCATTTTTAGTATGAAACATACTTATGCATTTCAGTCTTTGGAACTTTTCAAACTACTACACATACGTGGAAAATATTGGATTTTATAGAAACACGTTCAGTTATTTTTCGAAAGGCATACAATTTTAGTACAAAAACGCTTATGAACTCACCAACTTAACTGTTGACGATTTTTCAAAAGTATTTGTATTTCTCAGGGAATCAGTAATACAGGTAAAACATCAGCTTTTTGAGAAGGGACACTGAGGCGTCAGTTTTCAAAACATATTAAATCATCATATTTGTAATATTCTTTTGATACATGTATCACATGCCACAATGTAACTTTTAAATTATATTTATGATGGTTGTGTTTACTTTATTTACAAATATTCAATTTTTATGATACTACATGAAGTCATTCGCCCCCGAATGTTTCCGTTATTCTGGTTTGGGGGTGTAACAAGTTGTATGCTAGAGTGGTTTTATGTGCTGGTAGAGGTTATTCGATGCCCGAATGCTGCTTGATTTGTGCTTTGTGGAACTCACGAGTGATGTGAGTTTGCTAGAGTAGCTAATTGACATTTTTAGGAGTCCTTCAACAGCTGATGGCAGAGAAATGTGAGAAGCTAGGAGAGACTAGAGAGTAATTTTAGTCCGATGAGTGCATTGTTTAGAGGTGAGTATTCGCTGGATAGAGAGCATGTGTAATGGGATTGGTTGATCGAGATGGTTGAGTAGCTACTTAGGAGATCTGGGACGATCCGTGTGGAAAGTATGGGTAGATTTGGAAGGTAGTATAGGCCCGTACTAAGGAAAGAAGAGGACCCATACTCGAAACAAGGAGAATTCCAAAGGTTCTAAGTAGCAGATTTAGGGGAGATAACATGGTTCAGGTACCATGATTTGTAGCAGAGTGTGCTTCCGTCTTTACCAGTTACCCCGTTATGGTTGTTCAAACTCAGAGTGAATATGATAGATTGTGGGGCCAGAGGGCCATGTCGGTCGAGCTTCAATGGAGTGTACCTTGCGAGGAAAATTGAGTTTCGATCCGAGGGGTTAGACTGGTGAGGTGCCATTTGGAGTTGCATGACTCAAGCAAAGGTGGAGATGATGCTTTGTGGAGGATTGTGGTCTGGGTTGAGTGATCGTCCGATGGTTGATATATCACTTTCTGTGAAGAGAATTACACCATTTCTGCTTCCCGTGTGGAGCGAAAGAAATAACGAGCTTCCGGTTTCAGAGTTTGGAGGTAAACCCCATGGGGTAGCATATATCTGCGATATTTTCACCAGAGTATTTTGTCGTATGTCTGGTGTGAGGTATTTCTTATACCGTAAGAGAGTCATCAGTGGGGACTGAGATGGATGAGGACAAGGATATGCCTTATTTGAGTATAGTAAGGCATATTTTAGCAACAGTTCCAGGTGATCAAGAGGAGTATATCGGGGCAGCGGCCTCGTTGTTTATGTTGTATATCGACTGTGAGAGTGTGGTCTCTTGCTTCTATGATAATTCACACGATGGAGTGTTGGTTGAGAAGTTGGAGATGAGTTGTGTGTGATAGTTCATTATTTTCAGGTTGAGAGTTGTAACTAATTCCGGACAGTCGAGATGTCCGGTGGTGTGTCGGTGTGAGATTTTGGGGTGTCTAGAGGCAGTCACATTGGGAGGATTCTGAGGTTTTCATATGAGATTCGGGATACTTGGAGTTAGTTGGTCATTATCTGAAAGATCATCGAGTGTTGCTTGGTACGTTCCATGAGTTAGGAATGGTACATATGGTGAGCCAGTCTGTAGTGTGGTATGTTTCGTATGTCAATGGACGATGGTTCGAACCCTAAGTGGGGGAGAACTGGGTATTATGTGGGGAGGATCCTCAATATGATGCGGTACATAAGTTTGGGTTATGGGGATCTGCGGTCTGTGACAACTCGAAAATTTTTTGTTTTAAAAGCTCAGTCAGTCAACTCATTTGAGTGTCAGACTCATTGGTAATGAGTTCTAGCATGGTTAAAGGTCATTCTAAGGAGTTTTAAGCCTAGTACACTTAAGGAATGAGTGTTAGAATGAACCTGCTAGAGACACTGCTCAACAAATCAAGCCTTAAACTCTTCATTTAGAGTTCACGGCCACAACACTTGAGTTTACGGCCTTAAACTCAAGGTGGGCCGTAAAACTCACCTTTAAGAACTCATTACCTTCACTTTTCATTCATTATCTCATTTCCACCTCAAGAAACTTGAATTCTCTCTCAAGTATCATCCAACTTTTCATCTTAGATCTTCAAAAGTGTAAGTGTTCTTACTCTAGTTTGTTGTTAATCCTTCTTAACTACATTCATCCTCATGATTCATCCATGGAAATCATGTTTTCTTAGATCTTCAAGAAACACCAAGAACACCAAGAACAAAAACTAGTGTTCTTGGCCAAAATCAACCATTTCAAGCCTCTATATCGTAAGTGCTCTTCCCTACACTTCATATCTAGTAGGAGGCCTTGAATTACAACATTGAAACATGCCTTTTCCCATGAAGATCATGAGTTTACGGCCCAAGATCTTCCTTGGCCGTAAACTCAATGTTATGGCATGTATGGACCATAAACCTTTCCAGGTGTAAAGCTTGTGACCTAGAACCATTGATTGGTGAGTATAGGACCTTAAACCACACTCACTTCATAATGTCCATGAGTTTACGGCCGTAAGCTCCTTGCTTGGTCGTAAACTCATCAAAAGCCTTCATTGATTTGGTCTTTCTCATCCTTGTGTAGAGCAAAATTCCCTCAAGCTTCCCTAGCCTTCAAACACCCTCATATGCATCTTTGACCATGAGTTTACGGCCGTAAACTCCCTTGGCCGTAAACACATGGCCGTAAACACCAAACCATGGCCTTAAACACCCTTTAGATGAATCACATGTGATTCCTGTTGGATTAATGTATAAGTGCATAACTATATTTGGTATGTACTTGAACAGACCCGATATGGTCCATTTGGGTTGCTCTTCACCGGCACAATTTATATGGATAGTCTTTTGAGAATAGTATATTTATGATTTATATTAATATATTATAAGATCTAATATATTAATATGGAATCATATTATTTAATTAGTATTGATCAAGAATTAATTTAGAATTAATTAAGTGATCAAAAAGAACTAATTAAATATGGATTCTTATATATATGGAATGGGCTAAGTTCATTTAGGTTGGGCTAAGCTTTCATGGATGGTCCATGGAGCTTTTAACCCATGGATCCTATGTAAATGAAAGGTCATGGCTAATAGGTTTTACATGGATGTAACCCTAATCCTCCATAATATATAAAGGGGTCCTTGGCTCACAAAATTGGTACAAGTGTGTGAAAATAAGAGTGGGCCGATTTTAGTGTGCATACATATTCTATCAAGTTCTTCCAAGGTGTTTTGGTGATTTGTGATTCCATTTGAGGCTTCCACACTATTGGGGCTAAGCTCTTAAAGCTTGAAGACATCAAGCTACATCAAAAGGTATGTCATCTAACTAGAACTTTGTAGTATAGGTGCTTCATAATATGCTAGTTAGGATGAAACCTTGGAATAGTTAATATTTACATGTATAATAGAGAAAACATAGATCCAAGGTTTATAGGGTTGCATGTACACCATAGGAGTGTTAGAATGCTCAAAACCCAACAGTGGTATCAGAGACATGGGTTGTTTTCTGTTATATTGATGCAAATGTTTAATTTTCAAGTTGAAAAAAAAAGGACAAAAAAACATGACGTTTGTCAAATTTTAAGATAATTACTTGTTTTGTGAAAAACGAATTATTTGTAAAATTTGAATCATTTGTTATATGAGTTGAATTAGGTCAAATTTAGTAAAAGATAAAATGATATGATTATTTTATTAGTTTTAAAAGTTTGATCTAAATGTTTTAAGGAGTTACAAATTTTGTCATAAAATTTTGGAGCTCAAAAGTTTTTTTTAAAGTTGTGATCTTAAGGGTTTTTGAAAATTCCATAAGTTATAGATATGAAAGTTTTTTAAAAAAGAAAAAAAATTGATTCAAAGTTTTTATGGAGTTACAAAATTTGGTGTTAATGTTTTAAAGAATTCCATAACTTGTTCTTAAGTTATGAAACATGGAAAGTTTCATCATAAAACATCATTAATTCCATAAGTTATGGAATCCAAAGGTTTACAAGAATTACAAAACTTGCCCTCAAGTTTTGGAAATTGAGAAAAGTTTTTTATGAAAAAAAAGAATTGAATTCTAAAACTCTTGGGTTCATAACTTAAACAATTAATTAAATGGTTTTAATTTTGAGTTTAATAATTGGAATTATGATGTTTTGTTGAATAGTTCAAATTAACTCTTATGAACTTTATTAATAATTAATTAAAACATTTAATTAAAAGAGTATTATTAAATCCATAAATATATGGTTTGAGTTTAATTAAATTAAAAGTGTAGTTTAATTAATAGATTAAACCACCAAATATTTTAAATGTCTAAAATACACCCTTATACTATTATAATATTAAAAGTTTAATATATTATATGTATAAGAGCAAGTCGTCTTACCATTAGTAGGCCTCATTCACGAAGCCGGTCTATAAGGGGGGTATAAGGTTACTGCCTATAAAATGACAGTTTAATGGGTGTCCACTCTCACTCACCGCTACCTTGACCGGTGGAGGGTCGTTAGCCGAACAGGTACGAAAAGGACTATAATTCTCCCTTCATTATAAGTATAATGATAAATACTAAGTAACTAAAAACTTATAAATTCCCAATCTTAGTTACTTAGGAAAATGTGAATAAGGTGCTAATCCATGAAATTACACTTTGCACTTTGTTTAAGCTGTTAGTGGAGCGTGTGTGGTTAACCGGCACACTAACCTGGACTTAACAAGGTAGGCAAAGGGTAACTTAATGTTTATCATAGTATCGTTGGAGCGTGTGTGGTTAACCGGCATATCGATTGAGGGGTAAATATTAAGGGTACCAAGTATATTTGCATGGTTACTTCACACCTTGTTTTGTGATCCTCGGCATCCCAGTCACAAAACCTGAAGGGCACACTCGAGATTGAAACATGCCATTGAAAAGTTCAATGAATCTTAAAAGAATCTAGGAGTTTCAAAACCAATTAAAACCTAATAATACATTTCGTTTATCTTGGTGGAAATTGGTGAATCGTCATTCACCTACCTTCAAATATTTTATAGCTTGGATTACGACATCCCTCTTCCAAGTTGTAAAATAGTTTGTTGGGTCCTAGCCTTAATATATCATATTGGGTGTTATATTAAGGACTTAAATCAACTTTACGTGAATTTCTCCCATTGTTGATGTCTGGTTTAGACAACAATGATCTTCCCAAACCAAGCTTTCCTAATGAATATGACTTCCCGAGTTTGGCTCATGGAAGTCATACTTCTCTTCCTCCACATCCTCCAATTATTCTCCCTGACCCACAAGCTTAAAGACTTGAAAAGTTCAAGATCACTCAATCCCTACTCACAATAAAACATCAAATTGGAAGTTCTGTGTGCACTCATGTCTTAGGACTGAAGTCACACAGTGACAGGTTAAGAATGTTGGGTGTCGTTGTCCCAAGGAAGTTGGCTATTGATTGGCTGTTTCAGTCACTTCCTGAGTCATATAGAAAGACTACTATGTGACAGATCACGACATGACCCTAATGGATCTTTCTTATTTTCTTATTGCTGCTAAATCAAAAATGATTTGGTGAAATAGTCAAGCAAATATGGATGGAAGGTCTATTTCTCAAACTTCCATGGACATGGACAATGGTAACATTGGAAGTCCAGAAAAGCTTTCTCTTCCCAATGGAAAGGGCTCGGCCTTGGTCAACCCGGTTGACCGGAAGGTAAAGTGAATGTCTAAGTCTGCAATAGCCTTTTGTACCATTCCCAAAGAGTCTATATGTTTTCAATGTGAAGAAAAGGGGCATTGGAAGTGAAGCTGCCCAAGCTACCTGAAAGAAAGAAGAATCAACAGTTTGACTCTGCTTCAGGTAGGTCCACTATCTAACTCTATTAAGTTACCAGTTGATGATTCTTAATACAAAATGTGACTCGGTTGCATTTTGATAGTTAGTAGGATCAAGCAAAGGGAAGGAAACTTAAAGAAAAGAGTATGCTGAATCTGATCGCGAATATGGATTTCTATCGCTTGGTTGAAGATCGGATTCTTGAGCTACTTCTTAGGAGTTATGATAGATTGCTAGGAAACAAGTAATAGCATAGTTTTCATTTCAAGTTGCGTTATAAGGAAAAGTTTTTCCGCATTTTTATAAATAAATAAAAGTTTTTCTTTATTTTATATCTCCTTGCAATGGCATTTATGAAAACTTGATGTTTGTATGTTTCTAGCAACATTGGAAAAATGAATTTGATTCTTTCATTTGTGGTAGTGTCTAAATTTACCAAGTAAGGAAAGATTCTCATCACCCAAGTTTCAATTGGACCGAAACTTGGAATCATGCAAGTTGTATAGTATGATGAATGAGAAGTTTCATTTTTGGAAAAATTTAAGACTAGTTCCTTGTTCACATGTATATGTGAGTCAAGTGAAGGACTAAGGGATCAAGTACACATCCTTGTGCACTGATCAGAGTCCACCACAAAAGATCGATAAGACTACTCATCATGATTTACTAAATTTTAGTAAATATGGTTATACTTACAAGCTTAAGTATAAGTCTGAGACATTGGAAAAGTTCCAATGTATAGCAAAACGAATAAGAAGAATCAAATTAGGCAGAAGGATAAAAGTTTCTCAAATATGAAAATATGGGAGAGTACTTTAGTATCATGTTTAATGGTCATCTTATAGATTATGATACCATATCACAATTCATCCTCTAAGTGCATTCTGATAGCTAAGAAGAAAAGTCATGAATTGTTGAAGTGGTCAAATCAAGAAGATGAGTCATACTTCGTTCCAAAACAAATCTTAGAGACATACTCCAAGATTGTAATTTGAGTGACACATCTTAAAGAAGGTTTATAACACTTGTCAAATGTAAGAGTAAAAGTTTTCTACTCTTGTAAATTTGAAATTGGTAAGTTGTGATGTTTTGGATAAAACAAAGACCAACTAAGGCCAATTGTGTGAAGTGTTTGTCTTGATTAAGAATCCACACTACTTCTTGAATATTTGGCAAGAAAGTCTTATTGGTCAAGAAGACAGTGGGAGTCTAAAAGATCCTGAAATGGTTTCAAGAACTAATCAAGAATAAAACCTGTATTTCATCACTAGCACACAATTAGAGGTTTATAACCTATCGTGTTGACATTTCTGTGCCCATTCCATTTAAGTTGGTTATAACATTTGAGTTCTACATGTTCTCAATTGTTTGCATAACTACTTGGAAGCAATGGCAGGCCCTTGTGCTGCCAGGTGGCAAGAGGTTAAGATTGCACAAGTTCAATCCATATGAGTTAGGATTTGTCACTAACCTAGTCTTCTGATTATGGTTTTGACAATATCACGTGGATAAGAACACATACACCATAAAATCTAAGGGTCATAAGGTTTCTCTCCGATTCATGAAAATGATGGTGAGGAAACACTTCCACCAAGTAGATTTTAAGTAAGATAGCAATTGTAATCTTTGCATTCTCAAATTCATTAAGTGGAGCGTGCATGGTTATCCGGCACACTAACATGGACTTATGAGAAATGGCAAAAAACTAAACAATTGAGACTATGATTATGGCATCCCTTTTCATAGTTCTGAAATTGTTTAGACACACCTGTGAGCTGTCTAAAATAAGGTTTATGATTTTGATAAAGTCTTATCAAAGCAATCTAGTATCAGAAATCTGAACTTTGGTAAGAAAGTCAATAAAGTATTGACTTCTAGAAGTCCAGCTGTTTTCTGGATACATATCAAAGCTAGTGGGAGCATGAGTGTTATGCTAATAATCATCATGTTAGTGGGAGCACGATAATTATGATAAGTATTGCAAGTTAGAAATGTTAATTATAGAAAACAAAAGTTTCAATTCGTGAGGTTGCAGGGGTTGAAAAAGTTGTTTTGCTATAATTAAGGGAGAGGATATTATACTTCATGTCAATTCTAAAAGGCTTAGAGTGAGATTTTAAGCTTAGATTGAGATTTTAATCATCTTTAGTCAAGAATATATATATATATATATATATATATATATATATATATATATATATATATATATATATATATATATATATATATATATATATATATATATATATATATATATATATATATATATATGAATTTCATGTTGGATTGGTTCAACTTAAGGAAATTCTATATATTGCGTTCTCAAAATTCGATTATGATTACGACATCCCTGTTCATAGTCAAATCTTGAGAACATGGCAAATAAAAAATATTGTAGCAAAAGACTGGTCTAGAATCATGTCTTTATGTGAGGCATCATGAATCGTGTCCCATTTGCTTTGGGTACAGGAACGATTGCATGTGCTATAATATTCATCCTTTCTAAATTTTCCAAATGCCCGGGCGCATTAAGAGGAAAATATCTAGAATTGGATATGACTAAAGTGATTAAGCAATTGTCGAGGACAATCTAAGGATTTACCAAAGATTGGTTGCTCAAGATCAGTTGGAAGTATAGTGTTAACTTTGGAAGGACCATATTGACCTAATCTGAAAAGAGGCAACTCTTGTTCAGAAGGGGTAGTCAAAATGGGAATATGGAGTTGTCTCCATAGGTGGAAGTTATCTGTGTAAGATTAGAAAAACTTAATGCAAGAAGCATGTTCAAAGCTATGTACTTTGAATATGAGACTTAATTTCCATGGAGTTGATCTTCGTTGGAATGCCCTGTAATGACTGTTGACAAGTTTTGTGACTTTGTACATGTTCATTACAAGAGGGTCAGTGCATATAAGTTTAAAATCTAAACAGATTTCGATAAATGATAGGAATTTGGAATTCTTACATTTTTTTCGATAACGATTTGGGAGTGTGAAAAGAGAATCATTGAAATTATGTTCAATCGATCTAGTTCACAAAGTAAGGATCATAGACAAACATAGAGTGCATACTTGGTGTATGGCAAAGCTATTGTTTAAGAAAAACATAGTGTACATGCTTGGAGCATGGGACAACTAGTGTTTTTAATTCAAGTATAAAGTTGATAAAACCGAAACAATGAATAATGAGTAATCAGTATGGTGATAAATAAAAGTGTTTATTTATATTCATAGGGTTTGATACCATATTTGATTCATTTATTCTTGTGTTTCACTTTGCATGTTTTGACTTCCAGAATAACTAAGTCGCTCTTCCTGAATGATTAAGTTATTCAAACCATCCACAGTCGGTCATATGTTGGAAGTAGATATGAATCAAGACTGTCATGGATTTTATCACGAGTGATCATGAGACGATAATATCTTATATTCTTCAAACCTAGAGATATGAGTTGTTACTATGAGTTGGTTATACATTGATTGCACGAAAACACATTTGGTAACTCGATGTTATAAAACGTGCCTTTGTGTATGATTCAACAAGTAGTAGAACAAGCCATATGAGTCGAAGTTTATCCATTCCTTTTACCTTCGGGATAAAAGCGATATATGTGCGCCCCTCGATGATTTAGCGATGACACATGTGAGTGCTTGGCCAAGCCAGGACTGATTTGATTTGTTCAATCAGTCAGCCATCATAAATCGAAAATCGGGAAAAAACAAATGGACAGAGAGAATGATTATAATGCATGTCTCAGTCCATATGATATCTAAAATGGAGGAATATATGATCCCTTATCTAATGGACAAGTCGTTGACAAGGTCAAAGTTCGACAACGACTTTAAGAGCTACGATTGCCAGTTAGGTTTTGAAGTCATACTCAATAATAGTTTTAGACTTATCCAAGTGGGAGACTGTTGGATTAATGTCTAAGTCCATAACTATATTTGGTATGTACTTGACCCGACCCGACATGGTCCATTTGGGTTGCACTTCACCGGCACAATTTATATGGATAGTCTTTTGAGAATAGTATATTTATGATTTATATTAATATATTATAAGTTCTAATATATTAATATGGAATCATATTATTTAATTAGTATTTATCAAGAATTAATTTAGAATTAATTAAGTGATCAAAAAGAACTAATTAAATATGTACTCTTATATATATGGAATGGGCCAAGTTCATTTAGGTTGGGTTAAGCTTTCATGGATGGTCCATGGAGCTTTTAACCCATGGATCCTATGTAAATGAAAGTTCATGGGTGTTAGGGTTTACATGGATGTAACCCTAATCCTCCATAATATATAAAGGGGTCCTTGGCTCACAAAATTGGTACAAGTGTGTGAAAATAAGAGTGGGCTGATTTTAGTGTGCATACATATTCTCTCAAGTTCTTCCAAGGTGTTTTGGTGATTTGTGATTCCATTTGAGGCTTCCACACTATTGGGGCTAAGATCTTAAAGCTTGAAGACGTCCAGCTACATCAAAAGGTATGTCATCTAACTAGAGCTTTATAGTATAGGTGCTTTATAATATGCTAGTTAGGATGAAACCTTGGAATAGTTAATATTTGCATGTATAATAGAGAAAACATAGATCCAAGGTTTATAGGGTTGCATGTACACCATAGGAGTGTTAGAATGCTCAAAACCCAACAATTCCAACACTTGGTCAAGGTGTTTCCTAGTCCCGGAAGGTGTTTCCTTTCATATAGTTGTTTATAAACACTATATTCATGCCAATATATGTCATTATATGTCATTTAGGACTTATTGTGTCTCGGGACTTCATTCGTGGAACTTCTCATCCTTACACGCGTATTCGTTGAATCACCCACATCAGGTGAGTTCATACCCCGTAATGAATCTTTTAAACTGTTTTAAATGCTTTTAAGGGGGGAATACAAGTTGAACACAATGATAATTGTGTAATTGTTTGTTATAAAAATCTTTCAAAATATTGCTTATGTCTTTTATAAGTGATCAAATCATTTCAAAAACTCTTTTAAAGTTATGTTACTTTATAGTTTTACAAAAACTCCATTTTTGAAGTACAAGCATAACTTAGTAGATAAATGAGTCTTTTCAATAACAGTTCAAGTAAAACATTAGTAAACTATAATAGGTATAGTTTAGGAAGATACTATTCATTACTTCTAGTACAATGAAGCATAGTAAGAAACAATGACATACAAAGAGAATACTATGATGAAAATCAAAACAATACCATACAGAACAAACATATTAAGTTGATATAGCATGGAACAACTACAGGATCTAATTATACCAATGAATCACTAACTCATTGTTCTAAACAAAAGGTGATAGTTATATTGGGTATACATGATCATATAACTTTAATGTGAATTACACGGCTTGCAGAATTGCAGGGGTCGCGTTTAGTTCCTTTAATCTCTAGACAGGGAGAGTGTATAGTAGGGGTACTAGCCTTCACATTATGACCATAATAAAACAAACATGTTTTAGGTCATCAGTACATCTGTATGTCATTATAAACGACAACTGTGTACTTACATTTCCCATTACTTTCATAAAGTGACAGTACCACTTGAAAGTCAAATGCAAACTATTTTCGAGTTAAGATGGTTATAAACTAGGGAAAACTTACATTTTTACAAACGACAAACAGAATAGTCGAGGCTAGCACATAACTGTAGATGCCTTGGTAGAAGGCTACGTTTAATAGAAGGGACCATAATGCTAATCTTATGATTCCTTAATGTATACATAAAAGGACATATATATATATATATATATATATATATATATATATATATATATATACATATATATATATATATATATATATATATATATATATATATATATATATATATATAAAATAGGATCCGACAGATAATAGGATGTGTGCTCTCCGCTTCACTTCCTGATCCTTGTTTGGTTGTGGGCTTGGAACGGACTCACCCAATCTATTATTTATTCGACTCTAGATATATATATGTTCGGTATACACTAAGTCATCATAAGGGTACCAGGTATGGGTCAAGTCATAGAACACAAAGTCAAAGCACAATTTTCTAGTACAAAACATACTTTGCAAATCAGAACTTTTGGTATTCAAAACTAGAAACTTCCCAGTAAAGGGTTTAATCCATTTTATTAAACTAGTATAAAGTTAAAGGATCTAAGGTGGTTAACTCTATAATACCTTAGTTTATACATCATGGTTATATATCACTAATAGCCAACAGGTAGTTGGATGTGTGCTTTCTGTGTTACTTCCTGTTCCTTGTTTGGTTGTGGGCTTAGGGCAGATTCACCCAATTAACTATCTATTCGATATTAGATCATGTATAGTCAGTATAAACTAAGTAATTATAGAAATAATCACTATGGTCACCATTTTATTTTTAGAAATAAGGGTTTTCTTAAAGAATCTTTTCATTAAATATAAAGGAACTATTACAGTTAACTCCATCAGTAACAAGTGAATACACCAGGCTTATATACCATAATGATCAAACAAACAATAGGATGTGTGCTTTCCGCCTTAGGGTAGATGCGCACAATCGATTGTTTGTTTACTCGGAATCTTATATAACTTGTATCCATTTAGTACTCATAGAAAGGGTTGTAAAGTCATTTTTACTTATCTTTCATTAAAGTAGGAAATATAGGATTTTCTAGAGGAACAGGCGAACTTTCCTAAACAGAACTTACAACTTACTACATCTTTCAACTACATTTTACAACTTACTTACATCACTAAAATCTTATGAACTCACCAGCTTAATTGCTAATCAACTCTTTCAAATAACTTGTATTCTCAGCAGACTATTAGACAGGTACTCGTGCTGGGAATTTAGAAGATGGAGCATAATAGCTTCAAGTCTTGTTTTGTTATTTGCTTATGTATTCTATGTTTTGTGAACACACACATTGTAAAAACTTTCTTTCTAATGAAATGGTTGTTCATTACTTTCTTACTATAATGCATATCTTGTGATACTAAACATGACGTCCTCAACCCCCGAACGATTCCGCCGTTCCGGTTTTGGGGTGTGACACGGTCCGAGTATATGTGACTGGGGTCATGTGGTAGTCAAGGCAACGTACAGAGCGAGATGATGCATGTTGCATATATGCTCAGGAGAGAATGAGTGTCTTCACGGCAGGTGGCCATTGGACAGGAATCTGATTGTGGTCCGTGTTTCTTCGGTTGTGCCAATGTTTGAGTTTCGAGACGGTTGGGTTGCTGAGGTCAAGATTCAATTGTTGAGAGATTGATAGTTCGACGTATAGATTGTTATATGTACTCTAGGAAGGGAAGCAGTTGATTTGTCAATCAACTTCAGATTCGGTATGAGTAGTTTCGCATGGGCTTGATCATTAGAGGATGGGGCTTTGGATTGTCGTCAACGTGTTCTCAGTCGTTGACGATTCCTCTGTGCTTCAAATTGTGAGTTGGAGTACTTCAAGGTTTCGAGTTGTGTGAGTTGAAGATCAGTGGTCGTGGAAAGACATCATAATTTTCTATGATGGTGTATCGAGGTATCCGAGTATGATGCCCTAAATTGATGGATTACGATAAGACTTGGGTTTGTTAGACGGCAAGTGGAACATCAAGTGATTATATTTCCAGATGTGAGACCACTAGTTAGTTGTCGCCAGACGGGGATTGTCCAAGGGTGCAACTGTACTGAGGGAAAGTGCCTTATCTACAAGAATTTTCGTCAAGAGTAGTGATGCATAATCTGGGTAGGTGTGTGCACCTATCTATGTTGGACCGCAGAGCGTGAGTTAGTGAACTCAGTATGGTGATGACTTAATGGTGATATTGTGGGTGATAAGAGAGTGAGTGGATCCAGGTGGGAGTAATCACTTAGGACTGTCAGGGAAAACCGTGGGATGAGCCCATGGCGAGTGAGAGAGTGTTGTAAGACTACGGAGAGCCGTAGCATTCACTAGTCAGTGAGAGAGTGGTGTAAGACTACGGGGAGCCGTATCATTCACGAGTCAGTAAGAAAGAGTATTGTAATACTACGGGGAGCCATAACTTTCATGACGCAGTAAGAGAGAGTATCGTAATACTGTGGGGAGCCGTAGCATTCACGAGTCAGCGAGAGAGACTATCGTAAGACTGTGGGGAGCCATAGCATTCATGAGTCAGTGAGAGAGTATCGTAATACTGTAGGGAGCCGTAGCATTCACGAGTCAGTAGGAGAGAGTATCATAATACTACGAGGAGCTGTAGCATTGACGAGTCGGTGAGAAATAATATCGTAAGACTGCGGGGATCCGTAGCATTCACGAGTCGGTGAGAGAGTATCATAAGACTGTGGGGAGCAGTAGCATTCACGAGTCAGTGAGAGAGTATCGTAAGACTACGGGGAGCCGTAGCATTTATGAGTCGGTGAGAGAGTATCGTAAGACTGCAGGGAGCCGTAGCATTCACGAGTTAGTAAGAGAGAGTATCATAAGACTATGAGAAGCCGTAACATTCACCGGTCAGGGTGTAATGCAGAGAGGTTCTTTGGCTAGGGTGGCCTTGCCTATTGAGTCCTTGGGAACCTGATGGCCGGACCACGGGCGAGACTAAGTTCTCAGCGATGGTCGGAAACCGTTATGTTTTGAGTTAGGGAGTGGTTGTCTCAAATCGAAAGGATCGAGGTGTAATGCATGCGTAGATCCGTGGAACACGAGTTCATGAGTTGAGTATCAGATTGGATACGAGTGGTTCTAATTCTGTGTCGAACCAAACTTTTGTGTTTGCGTTTGGCTCTATCTGTGTGGAGGACGGGCAGGTTGGGATTTCGGATTTTTCAGATGGGTTTCATTGTGAGTGGGGATGTTTCCCATCTGATGTTTTAAACCTAGGTGAATCGGTTCATTAGTTTGAGGAGAACCACGACACACACGAAGTAGCAAGTAGTAGACGACAGAGGTCGGAGGTGAGGTGCGACTTCAAATTGGTTGAAGTAATCGCTTGGGGTAAAGCGAACTTGGTGATTGTGAGTTCAGTGTAATTAGTTGAGATAGCTCGGTTGGATAGAACGACTGTGAAGTCATATTGTCGGATGTGTTAGGGTAGCCTTCGAGGTTTAACTCTTAGGTCGGGAGCTAACCTGGTACTCAATGTTGGAAGGAACATTTGAAGGGAAGCTCGGGCTTATGCTTATGGATATCAAAGGATAATTCCGACCGGGCATGGTCATTCTTCTAGTGTATGAGGGAAGATATTGAGATTCATTCATCAAATTGGTTCTGATAGCAGTACTGGTGGTTGATACTTGGTGAGATGTGACCCCTCTGTTCCATTTGAGTTATGATTTGGATCGACTAATATGTCTGACATGAGTGATCAGTAGCCAATTATGGTCAACGACTTGTTTCCATCAGTCGCAACAACATAATCAGATTTGGAAGTTATATATCGGTCCGTTATTCGATGAGCGATTAACATCTGATATTCTGCATGGGCGGTCTATCGGGAAGACAGACCACTATAGTTTCCGAGTTCTAGAGAGTCAGGGCTGATACTGCAACGACAAAAGGGGTTCGTACTTCTTCGGGTTGAGGGTTCCTGTTTGGTTTCGGATGTCATGAGAAGGGGATCGTGGTATGTTATGAAATTTTCCGGTGGTGCGTCTCAGATTTTTGTTTCAATCTATGTGTTGATAAAGAGCGATTTCGAGGGCGGAATCTAATTTCAGTGGGGGAGAATTGTAACACACCGATTTCATGGATGTGGAACTTGAGAATTTTATTCACATTATAGGACCTACTCGACGAGTTGGTTGGTCCTAACTCGTTGTGTAGAATTTGATCAGGACACGCGAAATATGAGGTCTACTCGTCCATTCGGAGGACTGAACTCGACGAGTTGAGTCTCTTTGATGAAACCGTAATTATTTGGGCTTGCACCCTATTTAAAGGACTTTAACTCCTTTACCCCGCCTCCCTTATCACTTTATCACCCTAAGGCAAACCCTAATCGAGTACCTTTAAATTGAGAGTGTTTAGAGTTAATATTGGGTGTGTTTTGGTGCATTCCTTGATGAGTATAAGGCTTGGAACAAGAAGGAGTCTTTGTATCTGGCATCATCTCAGTGGTAGCAGTCATTTGAAGGTAAAAAGTTATTACCTTAATCACTTGTTTGTTAGATCTCTCCTTTAGAGAGTTTATTGCCCTTTCTAGCTCCTCCTTGAGTCATTAATGGTTGTGAGCATGCTATGGAGCTGAGAGCTCAGATCTGGACACTACTAGGCCTAAAGTCTCAAGCTTTATGAATCTTTGACCTGTCTTCATGTCCTAAACCCCTTCTACAGCTTACTTTTGGGTGTTTTAGCCTTGTGAGGCCTTGCATGATCATAAAGTTAGAACCTTTACGTGATAACTTCATCCTAGGAGGTTAGATCTAGAGTTTGGAGCATTGGAATCGACTGGCATAAGTTTAACATGTAATGGATGAATAACTCGATGAGTTGGGCATCCATCTCGACGAGTTGAGTTGGGTTTTCCTGTTTTTGGATTCAGAGTGAACTCGACGAGTTGGTGGGACAACTAGATGAGTGGCTAGGGTTTTTCCCCGATCTTATGGGGTCTACATGGACTCGACGAGTTGGCTAGCAACTCGGCAAGTTGACTCAGGTTTTCGTGATTTACTGAGTACTGAGGAACTCGACGAGTTCATAAGTTTCACTCGACGAGTTGGGTCAGCTTTGACTGTTGATTTCCATTGACTTTAGGGTTTTTGGTCAAGCTGTGGATTTTGGAGGCCATGGAGGGGCGGAGTCTAGACCAGAAGTTCGAGTGTGGGGTATATTTCTTTACTCTGCGAGGTGAGAGTTCTCACTATACTTACCTGAGTGGTAATACTGTGTGACCAAAGGGTCTTATTTAAGTTATATACCAGAGGATCTTAATTGAGTTACTGACCGGAGGGTCTTATGTTCTTATACTGAGTTATGTGATATCATGCATTTTGTCTTTGTTATTTATGTTGTATATTATTTCTGTGCCTTATTGAGTTAGGAGCGGAGGGTCCAAACCGAGTTGTGGGACAGGAGGGTCTTCACTGAGATACCAGACTGGAGGGTCCAAACCGAGCTGTGAGACCGGAGGGTCTTCACTAGGATACCAGATTGGAGGGTCCGACCCGATCTGTGGGACCGGAGGGTCTTCACTGAGACACAAGACTGGAGGGGCCTTATCGAGATAAGGCCATGAAAGGCTAATTATTTGTGCGTGGTATTTTGGGGAACTCACTAAGCTTCATGCTTACAGTGTTGTGTGAAATGTGTTTTAGGTACCTCTCAAGATCGTGGGAAGGCGCCGACATGATTGTACACACCAGCTTGAGATTATGTTTTGAGGATCCTGGGATATTGTCAAACATTTTGTTGTCTTGTGTTTTGAACAACTTATACATTGAGTTTTGAGAAATGTGAGATTGTGTTTTATGTGGTTTTAAAAATAAAAAATTTATTTGAAAATTTAGAGTGTTACATATATTGGTTAATAAGTAAAAGTAGGTTGTTATGAGTGAAAAGTAAAGCAATTTCCATATTAGTAGGTAGAGTAAATCTTGTTTCTACTTTTTCGTAATTCTAGGTATTATGACATGACAGACTTATGGTTCATAGATGATATTCTAGGTAATTCTAGGTATTATGATTTTACATGTTTTAAAATGCTGTAACAATTTGAACTTTATTATAAATTTTATATACTACATAATAAAGTTGATTGGTTAGAAAATCAAATAGAGTTATCATACATTGTTTATATTGGTATGAAAGTTAAAGTATGTTCCTTTTTTTGTAATTCAAGGTATTCTAAAATCATGATGGTTTGAACATCATATATAATGTTTGCACCATAAAAAATCTATCATAAGTATTTTTATACCATACAAAATCCTGATAATTTGAAAATCACATTTTATGGCTAGCTAATTTTATAAGATCTGGAGATAAAAAATCTGGTATTACATTTGATAAAGAATTGTTTGTATAGAACGATAGTATTTCAAAAAGATCCCTATGAGCATTATGTTTAGCAGATTCCTCAGCTTGTTCATTTAGATTTGATGAATCCCTATTTAATTTCTCTTGACAACTAAAGCATTTTTCTTTGGTAATCAAGTATAAGATGTTTATATTGTTTATTGATCTGCATCACCGATTTTTTTAGAATCACAAGAGTCAGATGTTGAATCCATATCTTAATTTGTATCGTCTGTACCGTGAAAATAAAAGATATTATTTTGTAAAATATAATATCAAATAGAAAAATGATTAATATGATGTTCAATTGCTAAAAAAACATATTGCTTGAATGAAAAATGAAAACCAAACCTTGAAATAATGACTGATTGTTGATATCAAAGCCACAATCGATAACTGAGATTATATTATGATGAATTATCGAAGTAAGACTGTGAGAGTAAAATCAAAGCTTGAAGGTGAAAAGAATTTGATCCTAACCTCATGATCGATTGATGATGATGATAATTATTGAGATTGCTTAACATAAGTTGATGTTATACATTACCTATTATCATAAGTTGATGTTAATTTATGTATAGAATAATATTATTTATTTGATGTGTAAACTAGTAATATCTTTCACATATTAGACACGTCAAAAAATTAATCTTATACATAACATGATGTGATATATAATCTGATAAACTTGAACTTGTATTCATAAAAAAACAAAATTACTTAATGAATAACAAAAGCATTATTGTTATGGAAACCCTGTTAACTTTTTCGTTTAGTTTTAAATGGGCCATGAACTATTGTGTCTTTTAAGCCATTGAAGTATAAAATTTATATGTCAATAAAGCCATTTTGCAGAAATTGAAGCGGTCATCCAGTAAAAAGAAGTTGATATGCCATTTAACCAAGTAAAAACGCCTATGTGGAATTTGACCACGTGAATCAAACCTTCATTCCAAGCCCCTGTTGTCGCCATCATCTCTCCCAAATCCAAAGAGCCTGGATTCGTTGTCTTCATTACCGCAAATCATTTCTATGACAGATCATTTGAACTTGATAAATCACTTTCACCGGATCAACCCCAATCTAATTTCTAATTCAACTCAAGACCCTAATCCATGGTCGTCTGTTCCATCAACCAACTATGCTCAACGGTAACTTTCTAACTACAGTTAAGGGTTTTGTATAATCTCTATTGCTTCATTCCATCGATATAATCGATAACCATTTCTATTAATTTCACCATCGAAGAAGATGACATCTTAATATTCGTGATCTTCCTACAAAGATAAGAAAACCACCATCGATTTGACACGTTGCTTACCCCAACTCCTGACGACATCTTCTGGAACCGATAATTCATCAAATGCACTCCGTCTATGCATGTGACGGATTCAACGACTGAGAAAATTGATGATCGAGAGACTGATTGGGCTTACTGACACCCGATGGTGATCCAAGACCTAATTTGGAACCTTGTATTTATTGATTTTTTGATTTATGTAGTGATTATGAGCCGAAAGGAAAATTCGAAGAGGCCTTTGAGGCTTTGGATTTCTGGATATGTGTGCCAGTGTTTGCTTCATATGATTTTTGCATGTATTGACTAAAACACATATACCAACATCGTTCATCGACTTATGGTGGAAATTTGAGGTTGGAAGTTAATAATAAAAATCCAACTCCAAATTCAAAATTGAAAAAGAAATAGCCGATTAGCTATGAAAAAGGGAATCGTCTGAATCCGATGTTGAAGTTTCATATCCTTTGTTTCCAAAATAATCAAAAACTTGAATTTTTGATAACCAACGATATAATTTGTGATCAGGATACGTGATGGCGGAAGGTGGTTCGGAAAACACATCGAAGTTGCCTAAGTTTTGGGATGGCAGGTCCGGTGGACGGCTCCTCTTCAAATCAACTTTGGTTTCATTGTAAAGCTCGACCAATGATATGAACATTTTATAGAAGTCTTCGAGTGGTCCATGGAACCTTTGACTATCAAAAGTCAATGTATACATAACAATGTAACCGGGAAACCTAGTAATTTAGAGCAAAATGGTATTTTAGACAGGTAAAATTTGAGTTTAGTGGTCTAACGGGTCCAAAAGAAGTTAAATGGTCATTTAAAACCAAACGTGAAACTTTCACGTGTTTTTATGACAATAATGTTGGGTTTTGAGCATTCTAACACTCCTATGGTGTACATGCAACCCTAAATACCTTGGATCTATGTTTTCTCTAATATACATGCAAATGCTAATATTCCAAGGTATTACCCTATCTAGCATACAATCATAGATACTTGGGTAATAATATAGATAGAATACATACCTTTTGTAGTGTAGCTTGACTCCATGGCGCTTGAGTGCCTAGTGCCTCAAATGTGACACCTCAAATGGCTCACACAACATCAAATGCTCTTGGAATAACTTAGAGAGAAATCCACACTTCAAGAAATCGGCTAGCCCTTCTTTTTCCCACTCTAGTGGCCGATTTTGGTGAATAATATGATGCTTATATAGTATGTTACAATTAGGGTTACACCATGTAAACCCTAATTGTCATGACCTTTCATTTCCGTGACCCATGGGTTAAGTAACCTCCATGGAGCATCCCTCGAGCAACCTATGGGTTTAACCCAACTTGATTATCCATGGAGCTTTGGCCCACTATATAAGTTATGGATGATTTACACAATCAACCCATATATTTAATTAGTCTTCTTTTGATCACATAATTAATTCTAAATTAATTCTTGATCAATACTAATTATATATTATTATTCTTATTATCAATATATTAGAACTTATAATATATTAATAACCATAAGTGTCTTATTTCTCTCATTTAGTCTATCCAAGTGCATGATGCCATGCAACCCAAATGGACCATGCCTGGTCGGGTCAAGTACATACCAAATATAGTTATGGACTTAGACACTAATCCAACAGTCTCCCACTTGGATAAGTCTAAAACTATTATTTCGTATGACTTCAAGAACCAACTAACAATCGTAGCTCTCAAAAGCCGCTGTCGAACTCTGACCTTGTAACTAAACTCTGACCTTGTCAATGACTTGTCCATTAGATAAGGGATCATATATTCCTCCATTATATATATCATATGGACTGAGACATGGATTATAAATCATTCTCTCTGTCCATCTGTTGTTTCCCGATTTCCGATTCATGATGACTGACTGATTGAACAAATCAAATCAGTCCTGGCTTGGCCAAGCACTCACATGTGTCATCACTAAATCATCGAGGGGCCCACAGATATCGCTTTTATACCGAAGGTACAAGGAATGGATAAACTTCGACTCATATGCCTTGTTCTACTACTTGTTGAATCATACACAAAGGCACGTTTTATAACATCGAGTTACCAATGCGTTTTCGTGCAATCAATGTACTATCAACTCATAGTAACAACTCATATCTCTAGGTTTGAAGAATATACGATATTATCGTCTCATAATCACTCATGATAAAATCCATGAAGTGATTCAAATGAGCGCGAGTTGAATCCAATACTCAGAACTTATGAGCACTCATGAGTGTTGTAACACCACTTTGTCCACCAACTTGGACCTCTACAAGCCAACCCATGACACTTTGTCCACCAACTTGGACCGACTGTGATGGTTTGAATAACTTAGTCATTCAGGAAGAATAACCTAGTTTATTCTGGAAGTCAAAACATGCAAAATGAAACACAAAATTAAATGAATCTAATATGGTATCAAACTATGAATATAAATAAAACACTTTTTATTTATCACCATACTGATTACTCATTATTCATTGTTTCGGTTTTATCAACTTTATACTTGAATTTAGAAAACACTAGTTGTCCCACGCTCCAAGCATGTACACTATGTTTTCTAAACAATAGCTTTGCAATGCACTCTATGTTTGTCTATGATCCTTACTTTGTGAAATAGGTCGATTGAACGTACTTTCAATGATTCTCTTTTCACACTCCCAAATCCTTATCGAAAAATGTAAGAATTCCAAGTTCCTAACATTTACCAAAATCTGTTTAGATTTTAAACTTATATGCACAGACCCTCTTGTAATGAATATGTACAAAGTCACAAAGACCTGTCATCAGTCATTACAGGTTATTCCAATGGAGATCAATTCCATGGAGACGAAGTATCAAAGCACATTGCTTTGAATATCCTTCTTGCATTAAGTTTTCTAATCTTACACATATAACTTCCACCTATGGAGACAACTCCATATTCTCATTTTGACTATCACTTTTGAACAAGAGATGCCTCTTTTCAGAATATGTCAATATGGTCCTTCCAAAATTAGCACTATACTTCCAACTGTCCCTGAGCAACCAATCTTTGTTAAACCTTAGATTGTCCTCGACAATTGCTTAATCGTTTTAGTCATATCCAATTCTAGAACTTTTCCCTTCTGAATGCCTCTGGGCATTTGGAAAAATTTAGAAAGGACAAATATTATAGCACATGCAATCGATCCTGTACCCAAAGCAAATGGGACACGATTCATGATGTCTCGCATAAAGACATGATTCTAGACCAGTCTTTTGCTACAATATTTTTATTTGCCATGTTTTCAAAATTGGACTATGAAGAGGGATGTCGTAATCATAATCGAATTTTGGGAACGCAATATATGGAATTTACTTAAGTTGAACCAATCCAACATGAAATTCATATATATATTCTTGACTAAAACGATTAAAATCTCAATCTAAGCCTTTTAGAATTGAAATTAAGTATAATTTCCTCTCCCTTAATTATAGCAAAACAACTTTTTCAACCCCTGCAACCTCATGAATTGAAACTTTTGTTTTCTATAATTAACATTGCTAACTTGCAATACTTATCATAATTATCATGCTCCCACTAACATGATGATTATCAGCATAATACTTATGCTCCCACTAGCTTTGACATGTATTCAGAAATTAGTGGACTTCTAGAAATCAATACTTTATTGACTTTCTTACCAAAGTTCAAATTTCTGATACTAGATTGCTTTGATAAGACTTTATCAAAATCATACACCTTATTGTAGATAGCCCACTGGTGTGTCTAAACAATTTAAGAACTATGAAAAGGGATTCCGTAATCATAGTCTCAATTGGTTAGACCTTTGCTATTTCTCATAAGTCCATGTTAGTGTACTCTACTAACGACTTTGAGAATGCAAAGATTACTATCTACTTAAAAAACTACTTAGTGAAAGTGTTTCCTCACCATCATTTTCATGAATCGGAGAGAAACCTTATGACACTTAGATTTTTATGGTGTATGAGTTCCTACCCATATGAATTTGTCAAAACCATAATCACAAGACAAGGTTAGTGACAAATCCAAACTCATATGGATTGAACTTGTGCAATCTTAAGTTCTTGCCACCTGGCAGCACAAGGGCCTGCC
Organism: Lactuca virosa; assembly: GCF_052849685.1. NCBI lineage: Eukaryota > Viridiplantae > Streptophyta > Magnoliopsida > Asterales > Asteraceae > Lactuca > Lactuca virosa. The sequence goes on from NC_136426.1 coordinate 275,409,028, forward strand.
ATAACTTCCAAGTAGTTGTGCAACCAATTAAGAACTCTCAGAACTACTATGCAAAGTCAACTTGAATAGGCACATAAATGTCAACATGATATGTTATACACCTCAAGTCGTGTGCTAGTGAAGAATTCCAGGTTTTATTCTTGATTAGGTCTTGAAACTTTCAAGAGCTTTAGGACTCCCACTATCCTCTTGACATATAAGACTCACTTGCCAAATATACAAGAGATAGTGCGGATTCTTTATCAAGACAAACACTTCACACACTTGGTCTAAGTTGGTCTCTGTTTTATCCAAAACATCACAACTTACCAATTTCAAATATACAAGAGTAGATAACCTTTTACTCTTCCATTTGACTAGTGTTAATAAACCTTCTTTAAGATATGTCACTCAAGTTACAATCTTGGAGTATGACTCTAAGAATTGTTTTGGAACGAAGTATGACTCATCTTTTTGATTTAACCATTTCAACAATTCATGACTCCTCTTCTTAGTCATAAAAATGCACTAAGATGTCCTTAGAAGACCAATTGTGATGTGGTTCTTTAATCATTAAGATGATCACAAAACATGATACTAAAGTACTCTCCCATCTTTTCAGATTTGAGAAACTTTTATCTGTCTGCCTAATTTGATTCTTCCCATTCGTTCTGCCATACATTGAGACTTTTCCAATGTTTCAGAATTATACTTAAACTTCTAAGTATAACCATATTTACTAAACTTTAGTAAATCATGACGAATAGTCGTATCGATCTTTTGTGGTGGACTTGATTAGTGCACAAGAATGTGTACTCGATCCCTTAGTCCTTTACTTGACTCACATATACATGTGAACAAGGAGTAAGTCTTAGTTTTCCAAAGCTGAAAGTTCTCATTCATCATACTATACAACTTGCATGATTTCCAAGTTTCTATCCAACTGAAACCTTGGGTGATGATAATCATTCCTTATTTGGTAAATTATGACACTACCACAAACGTAAGAATCAAGTCCATTTTTCCAATATTGCTATCAATGGAATCATATAAACAACCATTTTTCACAAATGCCATTGTAAGGATATTTAAAATAAATATAAAATTAAAACCTTTTATTTTATTTCAAAACTTTGCGGAAAAAACTTATCCTTACAGTGCAAATGCATATGAAAAACTTGTTGTTATCTATTCCTAAGCAATTTATCATAACTCCTTAGTAACAGCTTCAAAAATTCTGACCACCAAACCATGTGATCGAAATCCATCTTCGTGATCAGAATCAACATGTACTTCATTTAAGTTTCTTCACTTTTCTTTGATTCTTAAAACATCAATATGTAACCCAGTCACATCATGTAATGAGAATCTCATAATAGAAACTTAACAGAGTTAGATAGTGGACTTTTACCTGAAGAAGACTCAAACTTCTTGACTTGATCACCCTTATGATCTTTCAGGTAAATAGGCAGCTTCGCAATCAATGCCCCTTTCTTTGGCAAGATAAACATATGGACTCTTTGGTAATGGGACTATCTCAGACTTAGCCTTTCTCTTTACCATTTGGTCAACCGGGTTGACTATGGCCAATCCCTTTCCGTTGGGAAGAGAATGCTTTTTCTGGGTATCCAATGTTACCATTGTCAATGTCCATTGAAGGTTTTGGAAGTTGATCTACTAATCAGATTTGCTTTACTAGCCTTCCAAATCATTGCTGATTCAACAGTACCAAGCAAATAGATAAGATCATTAAGGGTCTTGTCATAGTCTGAATCATAGGAGTCCCAAAGGAACTCACTATGTGACTTAGAAAGTGATTGAACCACCAACTTTCTCAAGACTTTGACACCCAACTCTCCCAGCTTGTGAATAATTAACTTCATCTCCAAGATGTGATCACACCTAGACCTTGCCTTGCCATTAGGGCTTCAGTGACCTTGAACTTGTGGGTTAGGGAGAATAATTGGAGGAGGTGGAGGAAGTAAAGTACCAAGAGATTTGGGAAGATCATAGATGTCTGAACTTAGACATTTTTTGGGAGATATTCAAGATAGTTGATCTAAAGTCCTTAATATGACACCCAATATGAAATATTAAGGCTAGGACCCAACAAACTATTTTATAACTTAGAAGAGGGATGCCGTAATCCAAGCTATAAAATATTTGAAGGTAGGTGAATGACGATTCACCAATTTCCACCAAGATAAACGAAATGTATTATTAGGTTTTAATTGGATTTGAAACTCCTAGATCTTTTGAGATTCATTGAACTTTTCAATGGCATGTTTCAATCTCGAGTGTGCCCTTCAGGTTTTGTGACTAGGATGCCGAGGATCACAAAACAAGGTGTGAAGTAACCATGCAAATTACTTGGTACCCTTAAGGGTTTACCCCTCAATCGATATGTCGGTTAACCACACACGCTCTATCGATACTATGATAAACATTAAGTTACCCTTTGCCTACCTTGTTAAGTCCAGGTTAGTGTGTCGGTTAACCACACACGCTCCACTAACGGCTTAAACAAAGTGCAAAGTGTAATTTCATGGATTAGTTCCTTATTCACATTTTCCTAAGTAACTAAGATTGGGAATTTATAAGTGTTTAGTTACTTAGTATTTATCATTAATACTTTTAATGAAGGGAGAATTATAGTCTTTGTCCTACCCGTTCGGCTAACGACCCTCCACCAGTCAAGGAAGCGGTGGGTGAGAGTGGACACCCATTAAACTGCCATTTTATAGGCAGTAACCTTATACCTCCCTTATAGACCGGCTTCGTGAATGAGGCCTACTAATGGTAAGACTGACTTTACTCTTATACATATATATAAATATTATTAACTTATAATATATAAAGTATAAGGGATTTAACTTTTAAAATTCTAAGGGCTAACTTGGAATTAAAGTATTCATAAGTGAAAACTTTTTCAAATTCCAAAACTTGAGGGAAAGTTTTGAAACTATTCAAAACTAATTAATTCCATAACTTATGTGTTTAAAGTAGTTTTAATTAAAAGACTCTTCAAGTTCCATAACTTGAGGACAAGTTATGGAAAACTTTAAACTAATAAAAGAATGTAACTTTTCTTTATTTTGTAACTTATGGAATTAATTAAGGTTACATATTTTATTACTTAATGAAGTGACTCTTGAATCTCCATAACTTGAGGACAAGACTCTTCATTTTTGTAACCATTGCCAACTTTTATGAGTTTTATGAAACTTAAATGTGACTTTTCATATAACTTGAGGACAAGTTACAAAAACACATTTTAGAATCAACTCTTAGATTAATATGGATTGAAAACACATAATCAATTAACTCTTCTATTAATCTAAGCAACTCATATGAACAAGATAATTGGAATCAAACTTTTTCATGTAATTAGCATAACACTTAAACTAATACAAAACATGAATCTATTGACAATTATCTTTGAAATTGGATTAGCATGAACATTACCACATCGAAAACAAGTTTATAAGTTCAAAAACAACTTATGGTAATGTTCCTAGTCCAATTCCAGCCAAAACAGTCGAATATATGCTGTCTGGGACACAAACTCGTCGAGTTATTATAGGAAACTCGTCGAGTTCATGCCTTAACACATGAACTCGTCGAGTTTATAGCCAAAACTCGTCGAGTTTTCTGTCTGGACAGATTCTCAGCCTTGAAAAATAAGTTGCATCAAGTATAATTGAAAACAACCTGGTTCTGATACCACTGTTGGGTTTTGAGCATTCTAACACTCTTATGGTGTACATGCAACCCTAAATACCTTGGATCTATGTTTTCTCTAATATACATGCAAATGCTAATATTCCAAGGTATTACCCTATCTAGCATACAATCATAGATACTTGGGTAATAATATAGATAGAATACATACCTTTTGTAGTGTAGCTTGACTCCATGGGGCTTGAGTGCCTAGTGCCTCAAATGTGACACCTCAACTGGCTCACACAACATCAAAATGCTCTTGGAATAACTTAGAGAGAAATCCACACTTCAAGAAATCGGCTAGCCCTTCTTTTTCCCACTCTAGTGGCCGATTTTGGTGAATAATATGATGCTTATATAGTATGTTACAATTAGGGTTACACCATGTAAACCCTAATTGTCATGACCTTTCATTTCCATGACCCATGGGTTAAGTAACCTCCATGGAGGATCCACGGAGCAACGTATGGGTTTAACCCAACTTGATTATCCATGGAGCTTTGGCCCACTATATAAGTTATGGATGATTTACACAATCAACACATATATTTAATTAGTCTTCTTTTGATCACATAATTAATTCTAAATTAATTCTTGATCAATACTAATTAAATATTATTATTCTTATTATTAATATATTAGAACTTATAATATATTAATAACCATAAGTGTCTTATTTCTCTCATTTAGTCTATCCAAGTGCATGATGCCATGCAACCCAAATGGACCATGCCTGGTCGGGTCAAGTACATACCAAATATAGTTATGGACTTAGACACTAATCCAACAAATAACCCATAACCAAAATCAAAGATTACGACTGGTAAATATAATATCAAATAAAAATATATATTATTATGGTGTTCTATTGCTATAAACTAAATTGATTGAATGAATAGGAAAAATCAAACCTTGAAATAGATAACCGAATCCTAAAATCAAAGCTTCCAACTGATAATTGATCTTAAATAATGATCAGTTGTTGAAATTTAAGATCTAAAAGTAAAAGTCAAAGCTTGAAGGGGCTGAAAATCGATCTCAATATGATGACGATGATGATGAATAGTTGAAAGCGCTTACTAGGAAGGAAAATCGAAGCTTCAAAATGCTGAAATCGATATGAATCTTATGATCAATTGCTAACATCGATTTGTGTAGCTTGATGAAAACGTATTTTGGTGAAAATCGATTTCAATCTAATTGTGAAGTTAAAAATCATCAAATGAAGGGGATAAGATCTGATTCTGATGAAACTTCCAATTGCTGAAAATGATCTCAATTGAAGATATCTATTGATGATCAGTCACTCATGAAAGCTTGAAATCGATGTGAACTAATGAGCAATTGTTGAAGTCTCTTTCAATAACCCTATAAAATCACAAATCATTGTAGTGTCAGTGACAATTAACATACAAACCTCAAGTTATTTTCTTCTCATCCAATCTAAATATCGTTGCCATTAGGAGATCACCGGATGAAAGAGCGTATTTGATTTTGTTACGTTGATTAAGGAAATAACATGTAAATGAGGGGATTCCATTATATCATTAAAAGCTGACTAATCTACCGTTGAGTATATATAATTAGGCGCCATAATCAGGGTTTTTTTTGAACCACATGATCAAATTTGATCAAAGGCTAAGATTTGGTCCCTATGTATCACAAAATATTGGTAGTCTCAAATGAACCTCTCTCTCTCTCTCTCTCTCTCTCTCTTTATATATATATATATATATATATATATATATATATATATATATATATATATATATAGACAAAATTGCAAAAATGGTCCCTGTGGTATGCATTTTTTTGGGGTTTCGGTCCAAACCTTAACTTTTTTGGATTCGTGGTCCTTTTGGCCTAGTTTGTACGTAGAAATGGTCCCTCGACTTAACTTCCATTAAGTTATTGCTGTTAACCCCCTCATGTGCATCTCACATGAGGGTATATTTGTCTTTTCACATATAAATGACCATTTTTGCACCTAAAAAATATATCTTTTTTTTTTAAATAAAAATTAATACCTATTTATTTATTTTAATAATTAAAAAATAAAAAAGGTTTCTCTCTCTCTCTCTCTCTCTCTCTCTCTCATCTTCCTCACTCTATCTTGCCTTTTCTTCTTCCCAAACACAATTGTTGAAGAAGCATCACCCAAAATCCCCTGTCGAGTATCAAACAAACAAACACACCCTTGGATGGCTGTTTCCGGTGATATCAAGAGGAGATACAACCCTTTTGATGAATGCAATCGATGTTCAACACCTCCGCAACCCTCCTACAGTCGAAAAAGCACAACCCCAAACACCCCCACCTCAATCGTTGTTGCTGCAGCTGCTTTGATTCCCTTCCGAATCGTTGCTATCGATGACGAGAAAGAAACCATGATGAGACTCGCCGGGGAGCAGCCTCGCCACCTCCTTCAGTTATTCATTGCATCTTCCCCCTTTCGCACATTTCCTTACCGAAGTTGTTGTCAAGGCAATGGGTCAACATCCACGGAGACTAACGACATAATTACCCCACCCATCTTCTCTCAACACACACCCAATTACCCCACCCATCTTCTTTCTTCTTCTTTCTCACCAGCACACACGATCACAAAAAAACCCCTTTTTTTGAGTTCCAGTTCCAGTTGTCAAAGTTCAACTCATGTTAATTGGGTCTTCTGTAAGCTTTATAGAAGACAAGCTTTCCAGGCGAATAGGTGGTGATGAAGACGAAGATTTTCAAAACAAAATCAGAGCTGATAACCCTCCCCTTTCTTCTCTGTTTACGTAGGTTCCAAATCGAAGCTTGATTTGTCTCTATTTGGAAATCGAACCATGGACCCACTCAAACCCAGATTTTTAATATTTGCTTCCTGGTTGATTTTTAATTTCAGAACTTGATTTTTGGTTTTTGAACTTGATTTTCTGGTTGAAGCTGAATGTTCGATTCTCTAGTTGAAGTTGATTTTCTATTTCATAAGTTCAAATACAACCCACTATCGTAGGTTTGGTTTTCTGTAATTTGGGTGGAGAGAGAGAGAGAGAGAGAGAGAGAGAGAAACCTTTTTTATTTTTCAATTATTAAAATAAATAAATAGGTATTAATTTTTATTTAAAAAAAAAGGATATATTTTTTAGGTGCAAAAATGGTCATTTATATGAGAAAAGACAAATATACCCTCATGTGAGATGCACATGAGGGGGTTAATAGCAATACCTTAATGGAAGTTAAGTCGAGGGACCATTTCTACGTACAAACTAGGCTAAAAGGACCATGAATCCAAAGAAGTCGAGGTTTGGACTGAAACGCCATAAAAATGCATACCATGGGGACCATTTTTGCAATTTTGTTATATATATATATATATATATATATATATATATATATATATATATATGTTGTAAATAATTGGTGGTGTTGTAAATAATTGGTGGGTGACATAATAATTGGTGCATGGTTAATTTGTCAATATTTGTAACTAGTTACAATTATATGTTAGTAAAGTTTGTAGTATAAATACCCCTCCATTGTAAAGAATGAGATACACCAAAAGTTATAAGAGATATAACTTTCATATTCTCTCTAAATATTCTTTCTTCTCAATTAAAGTTATTATCAAAGTTTACTAGTTCGGTTTGATTTATAGTTACATTAATTACGCTTAATTCGCAAAACGTTATCAGCACGAAAGCTCTAATCAAAGTTATTAAACAAGTGGAAAATCACATCTATCTTAATCAATGTATGTATTACTTAGTAAAAACACTATTAACTATAAAAACCTCAATCATATTAAAATAATAATAATACTAATGAATTAATGAAACTTATACATTATGGATTACTAACAATTTGTATTTCTTATATTAACATTTCTTTATGTATTCTAATTTTTATACTAACATTTAGATTATGCAACTAATTTTTATTTATGCAAACTAACATTTACATTATGCAACTAACTTTTATTTATGCATACTAACATTTATATTATGCTACTAACTTTTATTTGTGCATACTAACATTTAAATTATATTTATTTATACATGTTAATGTTTATTTATATTTTAGATACTCTTCATAATTTTATTTAAACATTTACTAATATTTATTTATGTTTCTACTTAGTAAAGTTATGTATTAGTCATAAGTCTTATTACATGATTTATAAAATACATATACATATATACACAACGGGAATATATATATGTAACGGTTATAAACAGCAAAAACAACGGCTATATTTTTTTTACCATAAATAAACATCTTTACCCTGCTTATTTTACCCACAACAAATTTTTCTCTCTTGTATCAAATAAATCAATTTCAAGAAAGCAAGCTTCAAGATGATTCATCCTTTTGTGATAATCATGACTATAATAGTCATGTTACTTTTCATCCCAATCCTTAACATCGAAGATAATATGGAATTTCATCTACTTTTAGGCTTGTATGCAATGTTAGCTTTACCGCTTCTTTTTTGTGTAATATTTATTGAAATAAATGGATTTTAATTTTAATTTTTATTTTGTTTAAAATTTATAGTTACATTATGTCCAACATTGCAAAGCTCGAGTTTGCAGCACTTGAAGTTAGTGGGAAAAACTATGTGCCATGGATGATAGATGTAAAAATGCATCTTGAATCCATGGGAATCTCAAATACTATATATGAATTTAAAAACTGCTTGGCACAAGACAAAGCAAAAGCACAAGTTTTCCTTCGTAAGCATATTGATGAAATGTTGAGATTTGAATATCTTGATGTTACTGATCCAAGTATTCTCTGGAATCTTTTGAAAGAAAGATTTGATCATCAAAAGGAAGTTATACTTCCAAATGCTAGAGATGAATGGAGAACACTAAGGTTTCAAGACATCAAGAAAGTAAATGAATACAACTCGGCTTTGTTCAGAATATGTTCACAACTCAAGTATTGTGGACAAGAGATTACTGATGAAGATATGTTGGAGAAAACTTACTCAACATTTCATGCAACAAACATTACCTTGATGCAACAATATTGGATGCAAAAGTTCACAAGATATTCTGAACTGAATGTATGTCTGCTCGTTGCAGAGCAAAACAATGAACTCTTGATGAAAAACCATGAATCTCGTCCAACGTGATCAGTAGCACTTCCTGAAGCAAATGCTACAAATATTGATGGTCATCGAAACAATACACGTGGACGAGGGCGAGGTCGTGGTCGAGGACGAGGCCGTGTCTATTTTAATCGAAACCAAAGCCATAATCAGAACCACAATTATGGTCGTGGACAAGGTAATAATCGTGCTCGTGGCCAGAAAAGGAATAATTACCAATATTCACAAAGAAACAATGTCCACACAAGATAAGGCCAAAGTGGCAAGGCATGACACTGGGACATCACAAAAATCTAATGGTTCATGTTATAGATGTGGTAGCACAGGCCATTGGTCAAGGACCTGTCGCACACCTGCACATCTTTGCCAACTTTATCAAGAGTCCATTAAAGGAAAAGGAAAAGAATCAAACCTCATTGATAATGTTGAATTCACTCCGCTAAATGTTGCTGATTTCTGCAATGACATGGAAGACATAAACTAAAAAAAAATCTATTATTGTTCTAGTAAAACTGTTTTTCCTTCGTTTGTTTTTCATGTAATGCCTTTCCTACAATAAATGAACTTTCTTTTTAATAATAATTATGATTATGTTTATTCACTTATTATTCCTTTTATATGTGAAGTTTAATATGAGTCCAACTGGAGCACAACACTAAGAAAAGATTGGAGATCTTTGTATAGCAGATAGTGGTAGTACACATACTATTCTGAAATCAAAGAAATATTTTTCAGAATTAGTACCAACAAAAACAGTCATACATACAATATCAGGTCCTGCAGACTTGATAGAGGGAACCGGGAAAGCCCATTTTATATTACCAAATGGTACAATCTTTTGTATAGAAAATGCCTTATTTTCTCCAAAGTCTAATAGAAACTTATTAAGTTTCAATGACATATATTGCAAAGGATATGTCACAAAAACTATGACCATTGGAAATAAGAAAGATATGTATATTATAGACACAAAACATGTGCTTGAAAAACTACCAACACTTGATTCTGGTCTGCATTATACATATATACATATGATTGAATCCAATATGGTAGTCGAAGGAAAACATTGTGATCCTGGGACATTCAGTTTATGGCATGATAGGTTGGGCCACCCAGGATTAACAATGATGCGAAGGATAATTGAGAATACACATGGGCATCCATTGAACGACCAAAATTTCCCTCAATCCAATAGCATAAAACCATGTACATCTTGTTCCCTTGGAAAGTTAATTATAAAACATTTTCCAATCATAGTTGAAAGGGAGTCACCTAGATTTCTAGAAAGAATTCAAGGTGATATATGTGGACCGATTCACCCACCATCTGGACCATTTAGATACTTTATGGTCTTAATAGATGCATCCAGCAAATGGTCTCATGTTTGCCTATTATCAACTCGTAATAGGGCATTTGCAAAGTTTCTTGCCCAAATTATTAAATTAAGGGCACATTTCCCTGATTATACTATCAAAAGAGTGAGACTTGATAATGCTGGTGAATTTACTTCACAAGCATTTAATGACTATTATATGTCTGTAGGAATTGTTGTTTAGCATCCAGTTGCTCATGTACACACACAAAATGGTTTAGCTGAATCACTGATTAAACGTCTCTAGCTAATAGCTAGACCATTGATAATGAGGACCAAACTTCTTGTTTCTGTTTGGGGCCATGCAATCTTACATGCTGGATCATTGATACGCATGAGACCAAGTTCATATCATGTATATTCTCCACTACAACTTGCTTTCGGTCAAGAGCCAAATACATCCCATTTGAGAATTTTTGGGTGTGCAGTATATGTCCCTATTGCACCACCTCAACGGACAAAAATGGGTCCTCAAAGAAGGTTGGGAATATATGTTGGTTATGAGTCAGTCTCTATTATAAGATATCTTGAACCATTAACAGGTGATGTTTTCACAGAACGCCTAGCAGATTGTTAATTTGATGAGGCAAATTTCCCATCATTAGGTGGAGAAAAGAAGATTCTGGAAAACGATGTGTCATGGCATGAGCCTACTTTATCATATCTTTACCCTCGCACAAAGAAATGTGACATGGAAGTTCAAAAGATAATGCATTTCCAAGAAATGGCAAATCAATTACCTGATGCATTTACTGACACAAAAAGGGTGACTAAATCATATATACCAGCTGTCAATGTTCCAACTCGAATTGACATTCCACATGGACAATCTGATGATAAAGTCACTCAAGAGTCTAAAACATGCCTGAAGCGTGGAAGGCCATTTGGTTCTAAGGATAAGAACCCACGAAAAAGAAGAGGAGTGGAAAATGCACTAGATCACGATGAAAGTGTTCCTGGAGAAACACGAATTATTCAAATTCCCCCAGGAAAGGAGGATGATGCATTAAATTATGGTAAGACAAATAGAATATGTGACCAAAATGAAACTGACAATATAGGTGCAATATTTTCTTATTCAGTTGCATGTGATATTATGAATGATGATCCCGAACCACAATCTGTCATTGAATGTCAAAGAAGAAATGATTGGGCTAAATGGAAGGAAGCTATGCAAGTTGAATTAAATTCTCTTAACAAGAGAAAGGTTTTTGGGAACATTATCCTCACACCTGAAGTTGTGAAACCATTAGGATATAGATGGATCTTCGTACGAAAAAGAAATGAGAAAGACGAAATTGTAATATACAAGGTCAGGCTTGTTGCTCAAGGTTTCTCTCAAAGACCTGGAATTGATTATGAAGAAACTTATTCACCGGTAATGGATGCAACCACTTTTAGATATTTAATCAGCTTGGTAGTATTTAAAAATTTTGAGATGCGTCTTATGGATGTTGTTACAGCTTACTTGTGTGGATCACTTGATAGTGATATCTATATGAAAATCCCTGAAGGATTTAAAATGCCTGAAGCATTAAGTGCAAAACCCAAAGAAATGTATTCTATAAAATTACAAAGATCTTTGTATGGGTTAAAGCAATTTGGGCGCATGTGGTACAATCGTTTAAGCGATTATTTGACAAGTAAAGGTTATAAAAATAACACTATTTGTCCATGTGTATTTATTAAGAAAACAACATCTGGATATGTGATCATAGCAGTCTATGTTGATGATCTGAACATCATTGGAACGAATAAAGAAATCCTTGAAGTGATTGAACTTTTAATGAAAGAATTTGAAATGAAAGATCTTGGAAAAACCAAATATTGTCTTGGTTTACAGATTGAGCATATGCCTAACGGAATACTTGTGAATCAATCAAATTACACAGAAAGAGTCTTGAAACGTTTCAATATGGAAAATGAAAATCCTTTAAGCACTCCAATGGTTGTAAGATCAATAAATATTGACAAGGATCCATTTCGTCCATGCGAAGAAAATGAAGAAGTCCTTGGTTCAGAAGTACCATATCTAAATGCAATTGGAGCTCTTATGTATCTTACCAATTGTACTAGACCTGACATTTCTTTCGCTGTAAACTTGCTAGCAAGATTTAGTTCAGCCCCAACAAAAAGATATTGGAATGGAATCAAACATATTTTTCGATACCTTCGAGGAACTAGTGATTTAGGGTTATTTTACCCTAACAATTTAAAACAAGGCTTGATTGGTTATGCAGATGCAGGTTATTTGTCTGATCCTCATAAAGCTAGATCTCAAACTGGATATGTATTCATGAATGGAGGTACTGCAATTTCCTGCCGTTCTTAAAAGCAAACACTGGTTGCCACATCCTCAGATCATGCTGAAGTAATTGCACTAAATGAAGCTAGTAGAGAATGTACATGGTTAAGATCGATGACACAAATAGTTTTAACTTCATGTGGACTTGAAAAGGATATATGTCCAACTTTAATTTATGAAGATAACTCAGCATGTGTCACTCAAATGAAAGAGGGATATATCAAGAGCGACGGGACAAAACATATACCTCCAAAGTTTTTTGAGTACACTCAAGAGCTTATAAAGAACCATCAAGTTGAAATCAAGTATGTTCAATCCAGTAACAATGCAGCAGACCTTTTTACGAAGGCACTTCCTACTGCAATCTTCAGGAAACATGTCCATGGCATCGGAATGCGACATGTGCATAGAATATAATGTGACGGATGTCTAAATAAGGGGGAGTCAACTATACACTGCACTCTTTTTCCCTTCGCTAAAGTTTTTTTCCCACTGGGTTTTCTTTAGCAAGGTTTTTAATGAGGCACTACGTCAAAGTTGAACGCTAAAATGATGTCATCCAAGGGGGAGTGTTGTAAATAATTGGTGGTGTTGTAAATAATTGGTGGATGACATAATAATTGGTGCATGGTAAATTTGTCAACATTTCTAACTAGTTACAATTATATGTTAGTAAAATTTGTAGTATAAATACCCCTCCATTGTAAAGAATGAAATACACCAAAAGTTATAAGAGATATAACTTTCATATTCTCTCTAAATATTCTTTCTTCTCGATTAAAGTTCTTATCAAAGTATACTAGTTTGGTTTGATTTATAGTTACATTAATTACGCTTAATTCATAACAATATATATATATATATATATATATATATATATATATATATATATATATATATATATATATATAGCACTAATTAAACATCACTAAATAGGAAACGTAGAAAAAAGTATCGTCATGATAAAGATCTTTGCATACGATGAGAGCTTCAACTGTTGGTGGAGGGATTATTACACATGACCTCAATTTGTCAGCTCCTAATTATTCAATTGTAAAAAACCAATTATAGAAGCTTTAATTAACCTACTTATTATTATAAGGAAACGCAAACACACAGATAGATACAATTGATGCAAAAAAATTCATGAACATAACCTCTAAGAACATGTCCAACGCCATATACCCCTAAAATGTGGAAGCTACCAAAAAAACCATAGCCAATAACTCCACCGAGTTCATAATTACAATCCATGTTGTGAGAGTTGCAAAGCCCTGATCTTGAGTCAAATCACAAAATAAATTTCAAATATAAGAAGGACGAATCTAAGTTGAGCTTGAAACGACAAAGTCATAAAAAGAAAACGAAGAAAATTGAGAGGATGAGATAAGAATCAGTAAAACCTTGATGTGTCTGTAAAAAACTTCGATCCATTGAAGTAAATAAGGGCTAAGAGTTACAACAATAATGAAATAAATTTTGACAAATTCACAAAAGTATAGAAAGCAAGTTGTATAACTAGGTCATTCGAAATCAACCAACGAAGGGTGTCATATTAATGAAGGGATGTAAGTTGTTAAGAGGATCAGTAAAGGAAATGTAGAAGGGATAAGCAAATGGGAATGAAGCCGATTAAAAGTGGCAGGGTGATGGAGATGGTTGAGATAATAGCACACGTAATAGGTACACCAATCTCGTTTCTGTTGGCTTGCAAAGTGAAACATTAATAGGGTTAATAGCTTAAAAATCATTATTTATACACCCTCCTTTCAATTTAACCTAATTTTTTTTCTTCATTTGCCATTATATTTTAAAAAAACGTTTCATTTCCGGGCCCTTGACCAGTTCTTCAACAGGTAATGATGACGTGTCGATTTTCCATTTTTCTCAGTTTGCATTTAGCCCCAACATTTACGTATAAGTTTGCGTTTAGCCCCAACATTCTTCTGTTCCCCATTTGCCATTGTTTTTTAGAAAAAATTTCGTTTTAGTGCTTTGCCAGTCACGAATAGGTATTTTAAAACATAATAACTTAAAATGAAATAGGAAAACACGGAGGCAAGATTCGAAACTGCGACTTCTCCTTGAGGACGAGGTGTGTTACCTTTGTAACATCCCAAAATTCATGACCAAAAATCTCATTTTTAATATAACTAAAACACTATTTTAACTTTCTTCACACATAGAAAAGCATTTCAAATAAAACATTTATTAGAGTTTATTCCCAAAAATCACATATTGCGGAAAAACACGGGTGTATGCGCTGCGATCATCTCAAGCTCCTTTACTTGAAAACTGGAGGTACCTGAAACCAAAACTGAAAACCGTAAGCACGAAGCTTAGTGAGGTTCCCAAATACCACATACCGTACAATAGACATACTGCCTAGCATATCTGCGTGTTGTCCTACCCCTTCGCTCTCTTTCGACCGGATACTACCATATATAACCGTGATCCATACATATCATTCATATATCATAATCAAATAAGATGCTATGTGCCGATACATAGTGTTGCCATTATGCCACGGGCCGCCACGTGGTCTTTCTTGCCAAGTCGGGGGCACGCCCTCGGTCTTACAGACAAGTACCAAGTGATGGGTTTTATGTACTCTAACATTCCTATGGTGCACATACAATCCAAAAGCTTTGGATCTAAGTTTTCTCTAATTATACATGCAACACTGTTTTTCTAAAGCATTAAGCCTATACTAGCATGCAAGGTAACATTTGAATCATAAAAAACAGTTAGAATATTACCTTGTCTAGTAGCTTGCTTGTCTTTGACCTTTAGGAGCCTAGCACCTCAAGTGTGATGCCTCAAATGTCTTATAACAAACCAAGAACAAGAGAATGGACTTGAGTGAGAGGTTTGGGAGATCAAAATCGGCTAGCAACAAATCTAGTGTGTATGGGGGCCGATTTTAGGGTGTTAGGGACTTCTTTTATAGCTTAGGATTACAACCATGCGAACCCTAATGACTCTTCATATTTCTTAGATCTTTTGGGCTAAACCTTCTTGGACTCTCACACAGGTTTAGTCCAACTCTAATCAACATGAGTCATGAGCCAACTAGAAGTATTATTGATTTACCTAATCAGTCCCTGTATCTTTAATCAGTTTCTTTTGATCACTAAATTAATATAAAATTAATTCTTGATCAATAGTAATTAAATAATGTGATTTCTTAATTAATATATTATACTTATAATATATTAATAAATCATAATAACCTCTTCCTCATATATCCATCTTATCAAATTGTTCCAGAGTGTTACAACCCAAATAGACCATGATATTATCGGGTCAAGCACATATCAATTATAGTTATCGGCTTAGACACCTAATCCAACAGTCTCCCACTTGGATAAGACTAATAACTATAATTGCCAATGTAGCTTCAAAATCCGAGTAGCAATCGTAGCTCTCTAAAAGCCAATGTCGAATCCTGACGCGCCAGTTAGATAAGGGATCATATAATCCTCTGTTCTTCAAGATATCATGCGGACAAATACATGGAACATAGTCATACTTATTGTCCAGCAGTTTGTTTCCCGATTTATGATTTCTTTGACATAGAACTTAATTGAACACATCAATTTAGTCCTGACCGGGCCCGACACATAAGTCAAAGCAAAATCATCGAGGGGCCCAATATATCGCTTTTAATCCTCTTAGGATAAAAGCATTAGATAAACTTCGACTTATATGCTTGTACTAACTACTTGTTAAATCATACACAACAACATGTTTTATAATATCAAGTTACTGATGCGGTTTCGCACAGTCAATGTATAACCAACTCATAATCAAAAACTCATATATCTCGGTTTGAATATTATACGATATTATCATCTCACAATCACTTGTGATAAATTCCATGAAGTGATTCATGTCAGTGTGGGTTTAGTCCAATGCTCAAATATTATTTCAAGAGCACTCATGAATGCTTGTAGCAAACCTTTGCAATATCTAACACCTTAGACAATCTTACAATACTCATTCATGACAGTCTACTTACATAACCTACTCCCAAAGTAGATCAACTGTGGATAGTTTGAATAATCTTATTATTCTAGAAGTCAAAACATGCAAAATGAAAGATAGTAAATAATTGACACAAGATAGTAACTTTCCTTATAAATAAAACTCCTTTTATTCAATCGTCAAATGTCAATTACATTTTAGCTATTACAAGTTTCTAAATATATATCTAATCATTAAAACTAATATCGACCTTCAGCCCAATACTCCTTGCATGCAGCAAGTGCTTATCCCTGCTGAGTCCTTTTGTAAGGGATCTGTTGGGTTCTTCTCTGACGATATCCTCTTCACTACGAGTAATCCTTCTTCTACTTGATGTCTTATAAAGTGATATTTTCTACAGATGTGCCTAGATCTACCATGACCCATTGGTTCCTTGGCTAAGGAAACTGCACTTTCATTGTCACAGAAAATATCCATAGGCTCCTTTACAGCTGGTACAACTCCAACGTCTCCAATGAAGTTCTTCAGCCATATTGCCTCCTTTGCTGCTTCGTTTGCTACTATGTACTCTGATCCGCACGTTGAATCAACCACAGTTTCCTATTTGGAACTTTTCCATGTTATTGCTCTTCCATTAAGGGTAAATACCCAGCTCGACTGAGAGCGTAAATTATCTCTGTCTGTCTGAAAACTGGCGTCACTATACCCCGTCACTCTTAAGTCATCACTCCCACCGAGGGTAAGGACCCAGTCCTTAGTCCTCCGCAGTTACTTAAGAATGTTCTTTACTGCAGTCCAGTGAGCTTTACCAGGGTTCCCTTGATATCTGTTGACCATGCTCAAAGCAAAGGCCACATCAGGACGAGTACATATCATAGCATACATGATCTAGCTAACTGCAGAAGATATGGTATTCGACTCATATCTGCTATCTCATCCTCTGTACTCGGACTCTGAGACTTGCTCAGTTTGGTATTGCTCTGGATTGTTAAGTGTCCATTCTTGGAATTCTCCAATATGAAACGTTTTAACACCTTGTCCAAGTAGGTGCTTTGACTAAGTCCTATTAGTCTTTTACTCTTGTTTCTCAATATCATTATCCCTAGAATGTAACAAGCTTCTCCGAGCTCCTTCATAGCGAAACACTTCCCAAGCCTGGACTTAACCTCCTGCAAGATTGGAATGCCGTTTCCTATGATAAGTATGTCATCCACATACAACACGAGAAAGCTAACTATACTCCTACTATCTTTGACATATACACAAGACTCATCCTTGCTTCTCGAAAATCCAATCTCTTTGACTTTCTCATTGAAACAAGGATTCCATCTACGAGATGCTTGTTTCAATCCAAAAATGGATTTCTCAAGCTTACACACTCTATTAGGGTACTTTGCATTGACAAAACTCTCTGGCTGATTCATGTAAAGATCTTCAGCCAACTTCCCATTAAGGAAAGCAGTTTTGACATCAATTTTCCATATTTCATAATCATGAAATGCAGCTATGGCTAGCTTAACCCTTATAGATTTAATCTTTTCTACAGGTGATAAGGTCTCGTCATAGTCAACTCCATGAAGATCCATTACGGTCTTCTTCTTGAAGATCCATTTGCACCCGACTGTCTTACGACCCGATACATTGTCGACCAAGTTCCAAACTTGATTGTCATACATGTACTGAATCGCGATGTCCATCGCCTCTTTCCATTTTGCAGACTCGGGTCCTGTCATGGCATCCTTGTAGTTGTTTGGTTTATCCAAATCTACCAGTGTACTATCACTGATAAATGTATCACCTTCAACTGTTATATGAAAACCATATAGCACAGGTCGAACACTGACTCTACTGGAACGTCTCAGAGGTACGGACTCGTCAATTGGTTCAACAGGAGTTTCCTCATCGGTTTGAGTGCTAGTGTTTGAGGTTCCTTCATCGCTTAACTCTTGAAGCTCTTCAAGGTCAATTTGCCTCCCACTGTCCTCTTGGCATACGAGTTCTCTCTCGTGATAGGCTCCTCTCCTCCCAACGAAGACAACATTGTCACTCGGTCTATAGAAGAGATATCCAATGGATTTCTGTGGATAGAAGATGAAAATACAACACTCACTACAAGGTTTGAGCTCGTCATGAGTTTCTTTTCTCACAAAAGCCTCGCAAGCCCAAACCTTGATGTGTGCTAACGAGGGAACCTTCCCTTTCCACATCTCGTGAGGTGTTTTGGAAACCTTTTTAGTTGGGACTAGATTAAGGATATGGGTGGCAGTCTTTAAGGCATACCCCCAGATTGAGATAGGTAACGAAGCTCGACTCATCATGGAACAAACCATGTCCAGCAAGGTTCGATTGCGCCTCTCAGCCACACCATTAAGCTATGGTGTCCAAGGTGGAGTCAATTGTGAAACAATTCCACACTCCTTAAGATAGTCTTGGAACTCGATACTAAGATACTCTCCTCCTCGATCGGATCGGAGCATCATTATCTTCCTGCCCAGCTGATTCTCCACCTCTTGTTTAAACTCTTTGAACTTTTCAAAGTTTTCTGACTTATGCTTGACTAAGTAGATATTGCCATATCTGTTTTAATCATCAGTAAAGTCATATAGAAGCGGTTAGCATCCCTTGTGGCGGATCTGAAGGGTTCACACACATCGGTGTGTATGAGATCCAACAAACCTTCACCCCTTTCACAAGTACCGGTGAAGGGTGACTTGGTCATCTTTTCAAGCAAACAAGAATCACAAGTGTCATCCGAATTTAAGTCAAATGACTCCAACACTGCATCCTTTTGGAGTTGGGCTATGCGCTTCTTGTTAACATGTCCAAGATGAGAATTCCATAAGCATGCTTTATCCAAAACATTGGACGAATCACTATGCAACACATTAATTCCTAAGTTATCTACAACCATCACAGTTTCATATATATCATTACAAGGTAATGCTTCAAGATAAAATGTACAATTATAATAAGCATTAATACTACCAATTTCATTATTAAAAGAAAAGGTAAAACCTTGTTTATACAAACTATGAAAGGAAATAATATTTCTCGCCATATCAGACGAATAGCAACAATTATTCAGTTCTAAATTTAACCCACTACTAAGCAATAAAGTATAAACTCCAATCTTGGTGACAGGCGACTTTTTCCTATTCCCCGTGATCAAGTTCATCTTCTCGTGCTCCACATCCCTACTTCTTTTTAGTCCCTGAAAATCATAACAAATGTGAAAACCACATCCTGTATCCAGTACCCAAGAATCAGCATGTGATGAGTTATTAGACAGAATAGTATAAATACATGCGAAGAAGGGTTTGATCTTCCCATCCCTTATGTCCTGCAAGTATATGGGGCAGCTTCGCTTCCAGTTCCCTTTTTTCATGACAATGGAAACACTCTCATTCCTCTGGGTTTGAGGAGGGTGTAGCAGGACCACCTTTGCACCCACAAGAAGAGGATCCAACATGGGACTTTCCCTTGTGGCTCTTTGAGGAAGCTTTCCTCTTCTTTCCCTTCGCATGTCCAATTTCCAAGACAGGGGCAGTAGTGGTAGGAGTAGAAACAACAGATTTTCCTTTTAGACTACTTTCAGCAGTCCTTAAAAGGTCTTGAAGCTTGCTTAGAGTGACCTCATCCTTGTTCATATGATAAGTCATACGAAACTGATCATAACAAGGAGGCAAAGAGCGTGGAATAATATCTATGGCCAACTCTTCATCGAAGTTGAGATTCAACTTCAGCAAGCAGTCCACAAATCTTTGCATCTTCTGCAAGTGGTTCATGATAGACTCTCCATCCTTCATTTTTGTTGTAATCATGGAGGCTATGATTTCATACATTTCCTGCCTAGCACTTTGATGGTACCTTTCCATCAAGTGTTGGTGCATTTCATAACGCCAAAAGTCCTCATAGGATTTCTGAAGCTCAGCAGTCATGGTAGCAATCATAATACACGACACTTTGGTCGCGTCCCTCTCATGGGCCTTGTATTCAACAATCTATTCGGGAGAAGTGGTAGATTCATCAATCTCCTTAAGCTCTTTATCTAGGACATATTCTTTGTCCTCATAGAGAATGGTCATTCGGATGTTTCGAATACAATCTTTGAAGTTCGATCCATCAAATATGACCCTCCCACATAAGTTCATGAGGGAGAAAGAGCCCGACGGGTTTGAAGCAATGTTGGAAGACATCTGAAAAGAAAGACAAAGTTTTAGATTAGATAATGATCCTTAATATAGCACCCAAATGAAATATTAAGGCTAGGACCCAACACAATATTTTACAATTCGGAAGAGGGATGCCGTAATCCAATTGCAAAATATTTGAAGGTAGGTAAATGACGATTTACCAATTCCCACCATGAAAAACGAAATTGATTATTATGTTTTAAATGAATTGAAATTCCTAGATTCTTTTGAGATTCATTGAACTTTTCAATGGCATGTTTAAATCTCGATTATGCCCTTCAAGTTTGTGACCGGGATGTCGAGGATCACATACAAGGTGTGAATAACCATGGAAATTAGCTTGGTACACTTAATGTTACAACTCACCTAATCAATGTGCCGTTTAACCACACACACTCCATTGATCCAAGATTAACATCAAGCTGCCCTTTGCTACACATTGTTAGTCCCAAATTAGTGTGCCAGTTAACCACACACGCTCCACTAACGACTTAACAAGGTGCACAGTGAAATTTCATGGAATGGCACCATTTTCACATTTTTCCTAAAGTAACTAAGATTGAGAATTTATAAAAGTTTAGTTACTTTAATAATTATCATTATACTTATTAGTGAGAATTAATGTCCTATCCTACTCGTTCGGCTAACGACCCTCCACCAGTCAAGGAAGCGGTGGGTGAGAGTGGACACCCATTAAACCACCATTTTATAAGCAGTAACCTTATACCCCCCTTATAGACTGGCTTCGTGAATGAGGCCTAGTAACGGTAAGGCTGACTGGTCTAATACATATATATATATATATATATATATATATATATATTAAACTCTTAATATTATAATAGTATAAGGGTTGAATTTTAAACTTTTAAAATTCTAGGGTTTGGAATTAAAGTTTCATAAATGAGACTCTTCAAGTTCCAAAACTTGAGGGCAAGTTTTGTAACTTGTCAAAACTTTTGATTTCCATAACTTACGGATTTTAAAGTTCCATGAATGAGACCTTTCAAATTCCAAACTTGAGGACAAGTTATGAAACCTTTCAAGATCTCTTGAATTCTATAACATACAAGAGTTAATAGTGTCATGAATAAGGACTTTTCATATTCCATAACTTGAGGACAAGTTATGGAACTTTTTCAAGAAACACATAGATCAAATTTAACTAATCCAATTATCACATAATTCATCATTTACCAATTTGACCAAATTTGATTCATATTACAAGATAACTTCAAATTTTACAAATAATTAGTTTTTCACAAAATCAAGTACTTATCTTAAAATTTGACAACCTTCATGTTTTTGGATGGGGATAAACATTACCATACTAGAAAAATCAAATTTTATGACCCAATACAGTTTGTGCAAATGATCCTAATCCAAAACAGGCAAAAAACTCAAAAATTCTGCCATCTGGTGAACCAACTCGTCGAGTGCGCTAATGAACTCGACGATTTCATATTCATAAGGCACCTACTTGTCGAGTTCATAGATGGACTCATTGAGTAGGCCCTGGCAGAATCCAAAATTGTCATTTTTCAGCTTTTGAAAATCACACAATTGCATCAATATAATAGAAAACACACATGCTCTGATACCACTGATGGGTTTTATGTACTCTAACATTCCTATGGTGCACATACAACCCTGAAGCTTTGGATCTAATTTTTCTCTAATTAAACATGCATCACTGTTTTTCCAAAGCAGTAAACCTAAACTAGCATGCAAGGTAACATTTGAATCATAAAAAAGAGTTAGAAGATTACCTTGTGTAGTAGCTTGCTTGTCTTTGACCTTTTGGAGCCTAGCACCTCAAGTGTGATGCCTCAAATGTCTTATAACAAACCAAGAACAAGAGAATGCACTTGATTGAGAGGTTTGGGAGATCAAAATCGGCTAGCAACAAATCTAGTATGCATGGGGGCCGATTTTTGGGTGTTAGGGACTTCTTTTATAGCTTAGGATTACAACCATGCAAACCCTAATGACTCTTCATATTTCTTAGATCTTTTGGGCTAAGCCTTCTTGGACTCTCACATAGGTTTAGTCCAACTCTAATCAACATGATTCATGAGTCCAACTAGAAGTATTACTGATTTACCTAATCAGTCCTTGTATCTTTAATCAGCTACTTTTGATCACTAAATTAATATCAAATTAATTCTTGATCGATACTAATTAAATAATGTAATTTCTCAATTAATATATTATATTTTAATATATTAATAAATCACAATAACCTCTTCCTCAAATATCCATCCTATTAAACTGTTCCAGAGTGTTAGAACCCAAATGGACCATGCTAATATCGGGTCAAGCACATACCAATTATAGTTATGGGCTTAGACACCTAATCCAACACCAAGAGCCACATCCCGGTCTTCCATGCAAGCATCAATTGGTATCAGAGCGGGTCTTCGAAGATCAACATGATTTTTTGAAGAAACGAATCTCGGTTTGGCTAAATTTGTCACAATTTGAGCATTTATGGTGAGTCTCTCTCTATGATCTCTCTTAATCTCGATTGATTCGTGCGTTGCGTTCTTGATTTTTGATCATTTTTTATTCATTGGATCAAATTTGTTTTGAGCCCAATTGTTATGATCCAATACATTTCTTTCAATTGATCTTGTCCAAAACTAAAATTGTGATACTTACTGTTCATTAGATCCAAAAGCCCAAATAATCATATCGATTTGTTATTGTTTTCGATTCATGTCTATGGCCCAATTTCATTAGGATACTGTTCATATCTTTTGAGCCCATAAATCAAGTATTGAGCCTAACAATCTGATTAAATCGGTTCAAGTCGTATTGTTCTTTAATCATCGGTTCTTGTCATACGCTTAAACGAGTTGTACGTTTCAAGTCTTCTTGCGTCTTGTTTTGATCTACGAATCCTTAAGTTTCGATTTTGTTTCAAAGTTTCGATTTCATATTCTTACTAATCGATTGGAAGTATTTGGGAATCTTCACTTATGAATCGATTTTATATAATTTCTTTAATCATAAAATAGATTATGATTAAGTTTGAATCAAGTGTTCATTATTAATGATTCAGAATCAAAATTCGATTTGAGTTCAAATCGACAGGATTGATGTTTGTTGTTCAAATCAAAAGACTTTTGAGAAATTGATATTCATCCATTGAAAGTCAAATTTCAGTTCTTGATGAATCTAGAAGCAATTTCGATTTTGACTGAAATTGTATTTGGTTTAAGACAAGTATGTCGATATCGAATATTAGACTGGGTTACAGATCGAAGGCTGAGTTGGTGTTAATCGAGATTTCGATGTCAATGGATTAGAGTGGGTTATTTCGATGGGTTAATAGATGGTGTTGGGTATCGATGTCAATTTTTGGTTGATGCCTAGTATTGGAATTGAATGTCAATAATCGATTTTGACAAGTTGAAAAGGCATGAATTTGGAATGATTTCGAAAGTAGATGGATGAATTGGATGTCGATGTCGACTCGTGAAGATGACTGGGAAGAATCGATATTTGGAGTTTTGATGTCAATATATGCATCCTGGAAAACGAAGTGAACAATTGAAGAGGTTTAATTACGATGGTCAAAAATTTGGGTTTGACGATAACGAAGATTTTGATGATATTTTCGAAGGTTTTGGAGATTAAGGGATTAACGAAAGTTTTGTGATATTTGTTACCTGGTAACGAATGGAGAAGGATAGTGAAATGTTTCGAAAATAGCCCTTGATGTTTTGAATGTTTGTCACTTTTTAACCCATTTCGAAATCAGGAGGTAATTTCGAAAGTTTGAAGTATTGGGAAGAAGTTTCGAAACTTGGGGCAATTTTTCAAAAGTTTGAGGAAATAAGGCAGAAATTTCGCATTTGGACCTTGCTGTTTCGAAATTTTGAGAGTTTTTAACCACCTTCGAAAGTTGGGATAATTTTCGACATTTTGGGACAAAAGGCTGAAATTTCGAAAGAAGTTCCAAAAGTTTTGAAAATTTGGCTGTTCATACCCAATTTCAAAATTGGACTGATTTTGCTGAGAAAGTGAAGAATATGCATTTCAGGCCCCTACAGTTAATGTGAATTGTTGCTTTCTACCCAGTTTTGAAAAAGGGGGAGAGTTTCGCATTTTTTGTTGTTTTGGGCGCACCAGGTCACTGCAGAATTTTGAAATTGACAATTTCTATCCAAATTTGAGAAAATTTGTCAAAGGCGGTCCGTGAACGTAGCTAAAAATTGAAGATTTTTTGGATTTTCCGGATTGAATCAAAAAGTTTATGCCACATGTTAAGGGGGAGTTTTGGCAAGAAAAATTCCGAATAGAGCACATTCTCTTTCCTTGTTGGTTTTATAAGTTCAAAAACAACTTATGGTAATGTTCCTAGTCCAATTCCAGCCAAAACAGCCGAAGATATGCTGTTTGGGACACGAACTCGTCGAGTTCTTATAGGAAACTCGTCGAGTTCATGCCTTAACACATGAACTCGTCGAGTTTATAGCCAGAACTCGTCGAGTTTTCTGTCTGGACAGATTATCAGCCTTGAAAAATAAGTTGCATCATGTATAATTGAAAACAACCTGGTTCTGATACCATTGTTGGGTTTTGAGCATTCTAACACTCCTATGGTGTACATGCAACCCTAAATACCTTGGATCTATGTTTTCTCTAATATACATGCAAATGCTAATATTCCAAGGTATTACCCTATCTAGCATACAATCATAGATACTTGGGTAATAATATAGATAGAATACATACCTTTTGTAGTGTAGCTTGACTCCATGGGGCTTGAGTGCCTAGTGCCTCAAATGTGACACCTCAAATGGCTCACACAACATCAAATGCTCTTGGAATAACTTAGAGAGAAATCCACACTTCAAGAAATCGGCTAGCCCTTCTTTTTCCCACTCTAGTGGCCGATTTTGGTGAATAATATGATGCTTATATAGTATGTTACAATTAGGGTTACACCATGTAAACCCTAATTGTCATGACCTTTCATTTCCATGACCCATGGGTTAAGTAACCTCCATGGAGCATCCATGGAGCAACCTATGGGTTTAACCCAACTTAATTATCCATGGAGCTTTGGCCCACTATATAAGTTATGGATGATTTACACAATCAACCCATATATTTAATTAGTCTTCTTTTGATCACATAATTAATTCTAAATTAATTCTTGATCAATACTAATTAAATATTATTATTCTTATTATTAATATATTAGAACTTATAATATATTAATAACCATAAGTGTCTTATTTCTCTCATTTAGTCTATCCAAGTGCATGATGCCATGCAACCTAAATGGACCATGCATGGTCGGGTCAAGTACATACCAAATATAGTTATGGACTTAGACACTAATCCAACAAATAACCCATAACCAAAATCAAAGATTACGACTGGTAAATATAATATCAAATAAAAATATATATTATTATGGTGTTCTATTGCTAAAAACTAAATTGATTGAATGAATAGGAAAATCAAACCTTGAAATAGATAACCGAATCCTAAAATCAAAGCTTCCAACTGATAATTGATCTTAAATAATGATCAGTTGTTGAAATTTAAGATCTAGAAGTAAAAGTCAAAGCTTGAAGGGGCTGAAAATCGATCTCAATCTGATGACGATGATGATGAATAGTTGAAAACGCTTACTAGGAAGGAAAATCGAAGCTTCAAAATGCTGAAATCGATATGAATCTTATGATCAATTGCTAACATCGATTTGTGTAACTTGATGAAAACGTATTTTGGTGAAAATCGATTTCAATCTAATTGTGAAGTTAAAAATCATCAAATGAAGGGGATAAGATCTGATTCTGATGAAACTTCCAATTGCTGAAAATGATCTCAATTGAAGATATCTATTGATGATCAGTCACTCATGAAAGCTTGAAATCGATGTGAACTAATGAGCAATTGTTGAAGTCTCTTTCAATAACCCTATAAAATCACAAATCATTGCAGTGTCAGTGACAATTAACATACGAACCTCAAGTTTTTTGCTTCTCATTCAATCTAAATATCGTTGCCATTAGGAGATCACCGGATGAAAGAGCGTATTTGATTTTGTTACGTTGATTAAGGAAATAACATGTAAATGAGGGGATTCCATTATATCATTAAAAGCTGACTAATCTACCGTTGAGTATATATAATTAGGCGCCTTAATCAGGGTTTTTTTTAACTACATGATCAAATTTGGTCAAAGGCTAAGATTTGGTCCCTATGTATCACAAATTATTGGTAGTCTCAAATGAACCTCTCTCTCTCTCTCTCTCTCTTTATATATATATATATATATATATATATATATATATATATATATATATATATATATATATATATATATATATATATATATATATATAGACAAAATTGCAAAAATGGTCCCTGTGGTATGCATTTTTTTGGGGTTTCAGTCCAAACCTCGACTTTTTTGGATTCGTGGTCCTTTTGGCCTAGTTTGTACGTAGAAATGGTCCCCCGACTTAACTTCCATTAAGTTATTGTTGTTAACCCCCTCATGTGCATCTCACATGAGGGTATATTTGTCTTTTCACATATAAATGACCATTTTTGCACCTAAAAAATATATCTTTTTTTTAAATAAAAATTAATACCTATTTATTTATTTTAATAATTAAAAAATAAAAAAAGGTTTCTCTCTCTCTCTCTCTCTCTCTCTCTCTCATCTTCCTCACTCTATCTTCCCTTTTCTTCTTCCCAAACACAATTGTAGAAGAAGCATCACCAAAAATCCCCTGTCGAGTATCAAACAAACAAACACACCCTTGGATGGCTGTTTCCGATGATATCAAGAGGAGATACAACCCTTTTGATGAATGCAATCGATGTTCAACACCTCCGCAACCCTCCTACAGTCGAAAAAGCACAACCCCAAACACCCCCACCTCAATCGTTGTTGCTGCAGCTGCTCTGATTCCCTTCCGAATCGTTGCTATCGATGACGAGAAAGAAACCACGATGAGACTCGCCGGGGAGCAGCCTCGCCACCTCCTTCAGTTATTCATTGCATCTTCCCCCTTTCGCACATTTCCTTACCGAAGTTGTTGTCGAGGCAATGGGTCAACATCCACGGAGACTAACGACATAATTACCCCACCCATCTTCTCTCAGCACATACCCAGTTACCCCACCCATCTTCTTTCTTCTTCTTTCTCACCGGCACACATGATCACAAAAAAACCCCTTTTTTTGAGTTCCAGTTCCAGTTGTCAAAGTTCAACTCATGTTAATTGGGTCTTCTGTAAGCTTTAAAGAAGACAAGCTTTCCAGGCGAATAGGTGGTGATGAAGACGAAGATTTTCAAAACAAAATCAGAGCTGATAACCCTCCCCTTTCTTCTCTGTTTACCTAGGTTCCAAATCGAAGCTTGATTTGTCTCTATTTGCAAATCGAACCATGGACCCACTCAAACCCAGATTTTTAATATTTGCTTCCTGGTTGATTTTTAATTTCAGAACTTGATTTTTGGTTTTTGAACTTGATTTTCTGGTTGAAGCTGAATGTTCGATTCTCTAGTTGAAGTTGATTTTCTATTTCATAAGTTCAAATACAACCCACTATCGCAGGTTTGGTTTTCTGTAATTTGGGTGGAGAGAGAGA
The DNA here is from genome assembly GCF_052849685.1 of Lactuca virosa. Taxonomy (NCBI): domain Eukaryota; kingdom Viridiplantae; phylum Streptophyta; class Magnoliopsida; order Asterales; family Asteraceae; genus Lactuca; species Lactuca virosa. The sequence goes on from NC_136426.1 coordinate 275,437,311, forward strand.
GAGAGAGAGAGAGAGAGAGAAACCTTTTTTATTTTTCAATTATTAATATAAATAAATAGGTATTAATTTTTATTTAAAAAAAAGGATATATTTTTTAGGTGCAAAAATGGTCCTTTATATGAGAAAAGACAAATATACCCTCATGTGAGATGCACATGAGGGGGTTAATAGCAATACCTTAATAAAAGTTAAGTCGAGGGACCATTTCTACGTACAAACTAGGCTAAAATGACCATGAATCCAAAAAAGTCGAGGTTTGGACTGAAACGCCATAAAAATGCATACCATGGGGACCATTTTTGCAATTTTGTTATATATATATATATATATATATATATATATATATATATATATATATATATATATATATATATATATATGTTGTAAATAATTGGTGATGTTGTAAATAATTGGTGGGTGACATAATAATTGGTGCATGGTTAATTTGTCAACATTTCTAACTAGTTACAATTATATGTTAGTAAAGTTTGTAGTATAAATACCCTTCCATTGTAAAGAATGAGATACACCAAAAGTTATAAGAGATATAACTTTCATATTCTTTCTAAATATTCTTTCTTCTCAATTAAACTTATTATCAAAGTTTACTAGTTCGGTTTGATTTATAGTTACATTAATTACGCTTAATTTGCAAAACGTTATCAGCACGAAAGCTCTAATCAAAGTTATTAAACAAGTGGAAAATCACATCTATCTTAATCAATGTATGTATTACTTAGTAAAAACACTATTAATTATAAAAACCTCAATCATATTAAAATAATAATAATACTAATGAATTAATGAAACTTATACATTATGGACATTATGGATTACTAACAATTTGTATTTCTTATATTAACATTTCTTTATGTATTCTAATTTTTATACTAACATTTAGATTATGCAAATAATTTTTATTTATGCAAACGAACATTTACATTATGCAACTAACTTTTATTTATGCATACTAACATTTATATTATGCTACTAACTTTTATTTGTGCATACTAACATTTAAATTATATTTATTTATACATGTCAATGTTTATTTATATTTTAGATACTCTTCATAATTTTATTTAAACATTTACTAATATTTATTTATGTTTCTACTTAGTAAAGTTATGTATTAGTTATAAGTCTTATTACATGATTTATAAAATACATATACATATATACACAACGGGAATATATATGCAACAGTTATAAACAGCAAAAACAACGGCTATATTTTTTTACCATAAATAAACATCTTTACCCTGCTTATTTTACGCACAACAAATTTTTCTCTCTTGTATCAAATAAATCAATTTCAAGAAATCAAGCTTCAAGATGATTCATCCTTTTGTGATAATCATGACTATAATAGTCATGTTACTTTTCATCCCAATCCTTAACATCGAAGATAATATGGAATTTCATCTACTTTTAGGCTTGTATGCAATGTTAGCTTTAGCGCTTCTTTTTTGTGTAATATTTATTGAAATAAATGGATTTTAATTTTAATTTTTATTTTGTTTAAAATTTATAGTTACATTATGTCCAACATTGCAAAGCTCGAGTTTGCAGCACTTGAAGTTAGTGGGAAAAACTATGTGCCATGGATGATAGATGTAAAAATGCATCTTGAATCCATGGGAATCTCAAATACTATATATGAATTTAAAAATTGCTTGGCACAAGACAAAGCAAAAGCACAAGTTTTCCTTCGTAAGCATATTGATGAAATGTCGAGATTTGAATATCTTGATGTTACTGATCCAAGTATTCTTTGGAATCTTTTGAACGAAAGATTTGATCATCAAAAGGAAGTTATACTTCCAAATGCTAGAGATGAATGGAGAACACTAAGGTTTCAAGACATCAAGAAAGTAAATGAATACAACTCGGCTTTGTTCATAATATGTTCACAACTCAAGTATTGTGGACAAGAGATTACTGATGAAGATATGTTGGAGAAAACTTACTCAACATTTCATGCAACAAACATTACCTTGATGCAACAATATTGGATGCAAAAGTTCACAAGATATTCTGAACTGAATGCATGTCTGCTCGTTGCAGAGCAAAACAATGAACTCTTGATGAAAAACCATGAATCTCGTCTAACGTGATCAGTAGCACTTCCTGAAGCAAATGCTACAAATATTGATGGTCATCGAAACAATACACGTGGACGAGGGCGAGGTCGTGGTCGAGGACGAGGCCGTGGCTATTTTAATCGAAACCAAAGCCATAATCAGAACCACAATTATGGTCGTGGACAAGGTAATAATCGTGGTCGTGGCCAGAAAAGGAATAATTACCAATATTCACAAAGAAATAATGTCCACACACAAGATAAGGCCAAAGTGGCAAGGCATGACACTGGGACATCACAAAAATCTAATGGTTCATGTTATAGATGTGGTAGCACAGGCCATTGGTCAAGGACCTGTCGCACACCTGCACATCTTTGTCAACTTTATCAAGAGTCCATTAAAGGAAAAGGAAAAGAATCAAACCTCATTGATAATGTTGAATTCACTCCGCTAAATGTTGCTGATTTCTGCAATGACATGGAAGACATAAACTAAAAAAATGTATTATTGTTCGAGTAAAACTGTTTTTCCTACGTTTGTTTTTCATGTAATGTCTTTCCTACAATAAATGAACTTTCTTTTTAATAATAATTATGATTATGTTTATTCACTTATTATTCCTTTTATATGTGAAGTTTAATATGAGTCCAACTGGAGCACAACACTAAGAAAAGATTGGAGATCTTTGTATAGCAGATAGTGGTAGTACACATATTATTCTGAAATCAAAGAAATATTTTTCAGAATTAGTACCAACAAAAACAGTCATACATACAATATCAGGTCCTGCAGACTTGATAGAGGGAACCGGGAAATCCCATTTTATATTACCAAATGGTACAAGCTTTTGTATAGAAAATGCCTTATTTTCTCCAAAGTCTAATAGAAACTTATTAAGTTTCAATGACATATATTGCAAAGGATATGTCACAAAAACTATGACCATTGAAAATAAGAAAGAGATGTATATTATAGACACAAACCATGTGCTTGAAAAACTACCAACACTTGATTCTGGTCTGCATTATACATATATACATATGATTGAATCCAATATGGTAGTCGAAGGAAAACATTGTGATCCTGGGACATTCAGTTTATGGCATGATAGGTAGGGCCACCCAGGATTAACAATGATGCGAAGGATAATTGAGAATACACATGGGCATCCATTGAACGACCAAAATTTCCCTCAATCCAATAGCATAAAACCATGTACATCTTGTTCCCTTGGAAAGTTAATTATAAAACATTCTCCAATCATAGTTGAAAGGGAGTCACCTAGATTTCTAGAAAGAATTCAAGGTGATATATGTGGACCGATTCACCCACCATCTGGACCATTTAGATACTTTATGGTCTTAATAGATGCATCCAGCAAATGGTCTCATGTTTGCCTATTATCAACTCGTAATACGGCATTTGCAAAGTTTCTTGCCCAAATTATTAAATTAAGGGCACATTTCCCTGATTATACTATCAAAAGAGTGAGACTTGATAATGCTGGTGAATTTACTTCACAAGCATTTAATGACTATTGTATGTCTGTAGGAATTGTTGTTTAGCATCTAGTTGCTCATATACACACACAAAATGGTTTAACTGAATCACTGATTAAACGTCTCCAGCTAATAGCTAGACCATTGATAATGAGGACCAAACTTCGTGTTTTTGTTTGGGGCCATGCAATCTTACATGCTGGATCATTGATACGCATGAGACCAAGTTCATATCATGTATATTCTCCACTACAACTTGCTTTCGGTCAAGAGCCAAATATATCGCATTTGAGAATTTTTGGGTGTGCAGTATATGTCCCTATTGCACCACCTCAACGGACAAAAATGAGTCCTCAAAGAAGGTTGAGAATATATGTTGGTTATGAGTCAGTCTCGGTCACACCCTCAAAACCAAATGAACGGCGGAAACGTTCTGGGGTGGAGGACGTCGTGTACAGTATCACAACAATGCAAGTAGTAAATAAGCAACAACATCATCCATTGCATTAATAATATAATTTCATACAAGTGTGTTCCGTTAAGTTTTAAAGACACCAAAACAATATACATCAAAAATATAAGATGAGTCTTGAACGAGCTCCATCTTCTCAAAACCTGGCTCCGGTACCTGTCTACTGGTGACCTGAGAATACAAGTTATTTTGAAAGAGTTTATCAGCTTTAGAGCTGGTGAGTTCATAAGTATATTAGTGTCTGTGTTTGTATGAAAGCATTTGTAAGATGTTTTGTAAGATGTACTGTGTGTTTGTAAAAGTTTTGTATTTGTTTGAACTATCCTAGAAAACCCTATATTTCCTACTAAAAGTAGCCTTCTACCAAGGCATCTAGTGTCTGTGTGTGTATCCTTTGTAAAAGTGAGTATTTTCCCAAATCCAACTATTATTAACCAAAAATATAGTTTTTACATTATTGTTTATTGTGTGAAATCACAAAGTAAAATGTAAAGGGAAAATGTTATAGTACTTTAATGTAGTATTATGAAACTACTCCTGTACTAACTACCTTAAACCAATTGTATATTTTAAGGTAACATGTGATCGGCCTGTATCTTGCTACCGACTCAATAGTAAAGTGACAATGTAAGATGCCACAAAAATGACGTTTGGCACCCGTAGACTTGCAAGTCCCACTGTAGCGAGCAGCAAGGTGTAGGATAGTCAATCTAGTATAGATCTATACACAAACTCATACGCTCCCCAATTAAGGAGATTCTGATACAAAAACAGTCATGGCAGGTAGTGCTATGCCCTGTTTAATGGCTCACATAAATGTATTAATGTAAATGTTATGTGAATTGTGTGCTAGTTGTATTGTGTGTTCTTTCTCTGTCTAGCCTGTATGTTTGTTTCTCATCACTCTATTTCATGTTTGTTTCTCATTATAGTATGTATTGATTCATGTATGAACTGACTCATTGTATGTTTCATCGTTCTAGTAATAGTATCTTCCTAAACTACCCCTATGGTAGCTTACTAGCAATGTATGAACATGTTTGTATACCCTTGCTACCCAAGGGTATGGACTTGAATGAAGGAAAACCTTTTATATCTATATACATATACATAATATATAACTAGGATTCAAACGACCCTCGGACAACTAACCTTGATACCCTAAGACCACAATCAAACAAGAACAGGAAGCAGGGTAGACTAGCAGTCCTAAGTCCATCTTAATCCTACTTATATAACTATATTTATATAGATACACATAATATAAGTTAAAAGAGTTTGATAAATGTATTTGACAATAAAAGAGTTTGTAAAACAGTTTGAGGTAAAACAGTTTGATAAATAGTTTGAAAAGTAAGAAAACCATTTGCTTGGTAGTTATTAATCACATGTGATTGATATAATAACTACAATTGTTCAACTTGTATCCCCCCCATAAAAGCATTTAAAAACATTTAAAAGGTTAATTAAGGGGTATGAACTCACCTGTAGTTGGTGGTTTGGATGAATTGAAGAAATAGGATTGCTAGGTGTCAAGTGAAGACTTGTACACACACAATGATCCTATTTAACATATAAATACAACATATATGTATCTAATTAGCCTTTAAACAACTAATTAGCAAAGTTAAGACATCCTGAGGCAAGTTAAACACCTTATATAAGTGTTATAAGTCTCAAGGAATGCATCTAAGTGTTGTAGAACAATGCTATAGGGTTTAGGGTTCAAAAGAAACCCTAACTTGAGTTTACGGTTTTGTGACCTCAACCCAATGGGTTTACGGTCGTAAACCCTAGAGTTTACGGCCGTAAACTCCCCCTCTTTTGACCATTTGAAGATTTGAAGGTTTCTAAGTCCATTGAAGTGTTTCCACTTGAAGTATAAGCCTAAGGAAGAAGCTAGGGCACCATTTCACTCCTATTTGGAGTTTACGGCCCAAAGACCACATCCCTTTGGGTTTACGGTCGTAAACCCTTATGGATGTTGGTATTTTGATGATTTCAAGTCCTTAACACATCAAGGTAAGGATCCAAGTTAGTTACCTAGGCTTAGGAAGGGACTAGGGACATTTTGGTCCCTTAAAATGGGTTTACGGTTCAAGAATGTTCTTCGACCGTAAACACCATTTTCTTGGTGTTTCTTGGATGATTTCATGTTATAATGAAGTGTAGCAAGCTTAAACACACTCTAGGATAGAAGTACTTACTATATGGAAGCTTGAAATGAGCCAAAATGCCAAGAACACTTAGTGTGTGTTCTTGGTGTTCTTGGTGAAAATGGAAGAATCAACCTTTTGGAATGATTTCACGGGTAGAAAGGTGTTAAAACACTAGATTAAGTGATCTACTAACTTGAAATGGTTGAAAACACTTACTAGATCGAGATCTGGAATAAATCCTGGGATGATACTTGAGAGGATTTGATATTTGTTCTTGAGAAATTTGTAAAAATGACATAAAATGACAAGTGTCATATATATACTCCAAATTTCTAGGTTTTTGGCTGAAACTATTTTATTCCGGCAGTAAACTCCAATTTCTTGAAGTTTAGGAATAACAGTGTTGCACTATAACCTTAGGGCATCCTCTCTCCTGGTATCTCCTAAAGTGTAAATCCTAAAATAATCAAACTTAATCCAAAAAGTCTGAAAATTTAACTGTAACTGATTTGACTTCTATTGAATTGACATGTTGTACAGAATAGAAATTTCGGGTTGTCACAGTCTCTATTATAAGATATCTTGAACCATTAACAGGTGATGTTTTCACAGCACGCCTAGCAGATTGTTAATTTGATGAGGCAAATTTCCCATCATTAGGTGGAGAAAAGAAGATTCTGGAAAAGGATGTGTCATGGCATGAGCCTACTTTATCATATCTTGACCCTCGCACAAAGAAATGTGACATGGAAGTTCAAAAGATAATGCATTTCCAAGAAATGGCAAATCAATTACTTGATGCATTTACTGACACAAAAAGGGTGACTAAATCATATATACCAGCTGTCAATGTTCCAACTTGAATTGACATTCCACATGGACAATCTGATGATAAAGTCACTCGAGAGTCTAAAACATGCCTGAAGCGTGGAAGGCCATTTGGTTCTAAGGATAAGAACCCACGAAAAAGAAGAGGAGCAGAAAATGCACTAGATCACGATGAAAGTGTTCCTGGAGAAACACAAATTATTCAAATTCCCCCAGGAAAGGAGGATGATGCATTAAATTATGGTAAGACAAATAGCATATGTGACCAAAATGAAACTGACAATATAGGTGCAATATTTTCTTATTCAGTTGCATGTGATATTATGAATGATGATCCCGAACCACAATTTGTCATTGAATGTCAAAGAAGAAACGATTGGGCTAAATGGAAGGAAGCTATGCAAGTTGAATTAAATTCTCTTAACAAGAGAAAGGTTTTTGGGAACATTATCCTCACACCTGAAGTTGTGAAACCATTAGGATATAGATGGATCTTCGTACGAAAAAGAAATGAGAAAGACGAAATGGTAATATACAAGGTCAGGCTTGTTGCTCAAGGTTTCTCTCAAAGACCTGGAATTGATTATGAAGAAACTTATTCACCGGTAATGGATGCAACCACGTTTAGATATTTAATCAGCTTGGTAGTATTTAAAATTTTGAGATGCGTCTTATGGATTTTGTTACAGCTTACTTGTGTGGATCACTTGATAGTGATATCTATATGAAAATCCCTGAAGGATTTAAAATGCCTGAAGCATTAAGTGCAAAACCCAAAGAAATGTATTCTTTAAAATTACAAAGATCTTTGTATGGGTTAAAGCAATATGGGCGCATGTGGTACAATCGTTTAAGCGATTATTTGACAAGTAAAGGTTATAAAAATAACACTATTTGTCCATGTGTATTTATGAAGAAAACAACATATGGATATGTGATCATAGCAGTCTATGTTGATGATCTGAACATCATTGGAACGAATAAAGAAATCCTTGAAGTGATTGAACTTTTAAAGAAAGAATATGAAATGAAAGATCTTGGAAAAACCAAATATTGTCTTGGTTTACAGATTGAGCATATGCCTAACGGAATACTTGTGAATCAATCAAATTACACAGAAAGAGTCTTGAAACGTTTCAATATGGAAAATGCAAATCCTTTAAGCACTCCAATGGTTGTAAGATCATTAAGTATTGACAAGGATCCATTTCGTCCATGCAAAGAAAATGAAGAAGTCCTTGGTTCAGAAGTACCATATCTAAATGCAATTGGAGCTCTTATGTATCTTACCAATTGTACTAGACCTGACATTTCTTTCGCTGTAAACTTGCTAGCAAGATTTAGTTCAGCCCCAACAAAAAGGTATTGGAATGGAATCAAACATATTTTTCGATACCTTCGAGGAACTAGTGATTTAGGGTTATTTTACCCTAACAATTCAAAACAAGGCTTGATTGGTTATGCAGATGCAGGTTATTTGTCTGATCCTCATAAAGCTAGATCTCAAACTGGATATGTATTCATGAATGGAGGTACTGCAATTTCCTGGCGTTCTCAAAAGCAAACACTTGTTGCCACATCCTCAAATCATGCTGAAGTAATTGCACTAAATGAAGCTAGTAAAGAATGTGCATGGTTAAGATCGATGACACAACTAGTTTTAACTTCATGTGGACTTGAAAAGGATATATGTCCAACTTTAATTTATGAAGATAACTCAGCATGTGTCACTCAAATGAAAGAGGGAAATATCAAGAGCGACAGGACAAAACATATACCTCCAAATTTTTTTGAGTACACTCAAGAGCTTATAAAGAACCATCAAGTTGAAATCAAATATGTTCAATCCAGTAACAATGCAGCAGACCTTTTTATGAAGGCACTTCCTACTGCAATCTTCAGGAAACATGTCCATGGCATCGGAATGCGACATGTGCATAGAATATAATGTGACGGATGTCTAAATAAGGGGGAGTCAACTATACATTGCACTCTTTTTCCCTTGGCTAAAGTTTTTTTCCCACTGGGTTTTCTTTAGCAAGGTTTTTAATGAGGCAGTACGTCAAAGTTGAACGCTAAAATGATGTCATCCAAGGGGGAGTGTTGTAAATAATTGGTGGTGTTGTAAATAATTGGTGGATGACATAATAATTGGTGCATGGTAAATTTGTCAACATTTCTAACTAGTTACAATTATATGTTAGTAAAATTTGTAGTATAAATACCCCTCCATTGTAAAGAATGAGATACACCAAAAGTTATAAGAGATATAACTTTCATATTCTCTCTAAATATTCTTTCTTCTCGATTAAAGTTCTTATCAAAGTTTACTAGTTTGGTTTGATTTATAGTTACATTAATTACGCTTAATTCATAACAATATATATATATATATATATATATATATATATATATATATATATATATATATATATATATATATATATATATATATATATATATATATATATATGTAGCACTAATTAAACATCACTAAATAGGAAACGTAGAAAAAAGTATCGTCATGATAAAGATCTTTGCATACGATGAGATGTTCAACTGTTGGTGGAGGGATTATTACACATGACCTCAATTTGTCAGCTCCTAATTATTCAATTGTAAAAAACCAATTATAGAAGCTTTAATTAAACTACTACTTATAATAAGGAAACGCAAACACACAGATAGATACAATTGATGCAAAAAAATTCATGAACATAACCTCTAAGAACATGTCCAACGCCATATACCCCTAAAATGTGGAAGCTACCAAAAAAACCATAGCCAATAACTCCACCGAGTTCATAATTACAATCCCTGTTGTGAGAGTTGCAAAGCCCTGATCTTGAGTCAAATCACAAAATAAATTTCAAATATAAGAAGGACGAATCTAAGTTGAGCTTGAAGGTAGAATGTCATAAAAAGAAAACGAAGAAAATTGAGAGGATGAGATAAGAATCAGTAAAACCTTGATGTGTCTGTAAAAAACTTCGATCCATTGATGTAAATAAGGGCTAAGAGTTACAACAATAATGAAATAAATTTTGACAAATTCACAAAAGTATAGAAAGCAAGTTGTATAACTAGGTCATTCGAAATCAACCAACGAAGGGTGTCATATTAATGAAGGGATGTAAGTTGTTAAGAGGATCAGTAAAGGAAATGTGGAAGGGATAAGCAAATGGCAATGAAGCCGATTAAAAGTGGCAGGGTGACGGAGATGGTTGAGATAATAGCACACGTAATAGGTACACCAATCTCGTTTCTATTGGCTTGCAAAGTGAAACATTAATAGGGTTAATAGCTTAAAAATCATTATTTATACACCCTCGTTTCGATTTAACCCAATTTTTTTTCTTCATTTGCCATTATATTTTAAAAAAACGTTTCATTTTCGGGCCCTTGACCAATTCTTCAACAGGTAATGATGACGTGTCGATTTTCCAACATTTACGTATAAGTTTGCGTTTAGCCCCAACATTCTTTTGTTCCCCATTTGCCATTGTTTTTTAGAAAAAATTTCGTTTTAGCGCTTCGCCAGTCACGAATAGGTATTTTAAAACATAATAACTTAAAATGAAATAGGAAAACACGGAGGCAAGATTCGAAACTGTGACTTCTCCTTGAGGACGAGGTGTGTTACCTTTGTAACATCCCAAAATTCATGACCAAAAATCTCATTTTTAATATAACTAAAACACTATTTTAACTTTCTTCACACATAGAAAAGCATTTCAAATAAAACATTTATCAGAGTTCATTCCCAGAAATCACACATTGCGGAATAACACGGGTGTATGCGTTGCGATCATCTCAAGCTCCTTTACTTGAAAACTGGAGGTACCTGAAACCAAAACTGAAAACCGTAAGCACGAAGCTTAGTGAGGTTCCCAAATACCACATACCGTACAATAAACATACTGCCTAGCATATCTGGGTGCTGTCCTACCCCTTCGCTCTCTTTCGACCGGATACTACCATACATAACCGTGATCCATACATATCATTCATATATCATAATCAAATAAGATGCTATGTACCGATACATAGTGTTGCCATTATGCCACGGGCCGCCACGTGGTCTTTCTTGCCAAGTCGGGGGCACGCCCTCGGTCTTACAGACAAGTACCAAGTGATGGGTTTTATGTACTCTAACATTCCTATGGTGCACATACAACCCAAAAGCTTTGGATCTAAGTTTTCTCTAATTATACATGCAACACTATTTTTCCAAAGCATTAAGCCTATACTAGCATGCAAGGTAACATTTGAATCATAAAAAACAGTTAGAATATTACCTTGTCTAGTAGCTTGCTTGTCTTTGACCTTTAGGAGCCTAGCACCTCAAGTGTGATGCCTCAAATGTCTTATAACAAACCAAGAACAAGAGAATGGACTTGAGTGAGAGGTTTGGGAGATCAAAATCGGCTAGCAACAAACCTAGTGTGCATGGGGGCCGATTTTAGGATGTTAGGGACTTCTTTTATAGCTTAGGATTACAACCATGCAAACCCTAATGACTCTTCATATTTCTTAGATCTTTTGGGCTAAACCTTCTTGGACTCTCACACAGGTTTAGTCCAACTCTAATCAACATGAGTCATGAGCCAACTAGAAGTATTATTGATTTACCTAATCAGTCCCTGTATCTTTAATCAGTTTCTTTTGATCACTAAATTAATATAAAATTAATTCTTGATCAGTAGTAATTAAATAATGTGATTTCTTAATTAATATATTATACTTATAATATATTAATAAATCATAATAACCTCTTCCTCATATGTCCATCTTATCAAATTGTTCCAGAGTGTTACAACCCAAATAGACCATGATATTATCGGGTCAAGCACATACCAATTATAGTTATCGGCTTAGACACCTAATCCAAAAGTCTCCCACTTGGATAAGTCTAATAACTATAATTGCCAATGTAGCTTCAAAATCCGAGTAGCAATCGTAGCTCTCTAAAAGCCAATGTTGAATCCTGACGCGCCAGTTAGATAAGGGATCATATAATCCTCTGTTCTTCAAGATATCATGCGGACAAATACATGGAACATAGTCATACTTATTGTCCAGCAGTTTGTTTCTCGATTTATGATTTGTTTGACATAAAACTTAATTGAACACATCAATTTAGTCCTGACCGGGCCCGACACATAAGTCAAAGCAAAATCATCGAGGGGCCCAATATATCGCTTTTAATCCTCTTAGGATAAAAGAAATAGATAAACTTCGACTTATATGCTTGTACTAACTACTTGTTAAATCATACACAACAAGATGTTTTATAATATCAAGTTACTGATGCCGTTTCACACAGTCAATGTACAACCAACTCATAATCAAAAACTCATATATCTCGGTTTGAATATTATACGATATTATCATCTCACAATCACTTGTGATAAATTCCATGAAGTGATTCATGTCGGTGTGGGTTTAGTCCAATGCTCAAATATTATTTCAAGAGCACTCATGAATGCTTGTAGCAAACCTTTGCAATATCTAACACCTTAGACAATCTTACAATACCCATTTATGACAGTCTACTTACATAACCTACTCCCAAAGTAGATCAACTGTGGATAGTTTGAATAATCTTATTATTCTAGAAGTCAAAACATGCAAAATGAAAGATAGTAAATAATTGACACAAGATAGTAACTTTACTTATAAATAAAACTCCTTTTATCCAATCATCAAATGTCAATTACATTTTAGCTATTACAAGTTTCTAAATATATATCTAATCATTAAAACTAATATCGTCCTTCAGCCCAATACTCCTTGCATGCAGCAAGTGCTTATCCCTGCTGAGTCCTTTTGTAAGGGATCTGTTGGGTTCTTCTCTGACGATATCCTCTTCACTACGAGTAATCCTTCTTCTACTTGATGTCTTATAAAGTGATATTTTCTACCGATGTGCCTACATCTACCATGACCCATTGGTTCCTTGGCTAAGGAAACTGCACTTTCATTGTCACAGAAAATATCCATAGGCTCCTTTACAGCTGGTACAACTCTAAGGTCTCCAATGAAGTTCTTCAGCCATATTGCCTCCTTTGCTGCTTCGTTTGCTACTATGTACTCTGATCCGAACGTTGAATCAGCCACAGTTTCCTGTTTGGAACTTTTCCATGTTATTGCTCTTCCATTAAGGGTAAATACCCAACCCGACTGAGAGCGTAAATTATCTCTGTCTGTCTGAAAAGTGGCGTCACTATACCCCATCACTCTTAAGTCATCACTCCCACCGAGGGTAAGGACCCAGTCCTTAGTCCTCCGCAGTTACTTAAGAATGTTCTTTACTGCAGTCCAGTGAGCTTTACCAGGGTTCCCTTGATATCTGTTGACCATGCTCAAAGCAAAGGCCACATTAGGACGAGTACATATCATAGCATACATGATCTAGCCAACTGCAGAAGATATGGTATCTGCTATCTCATCCTCTGTACTCGGACTCTGAGTCTTACTCAGTTTGGTATTGCTCTGGATTGTTAAGTGTCCATTCTTGGAATTCTCCAATATGAAACGTTTTAACACCTTGTCCAAGTAGGTGCTTTGACTAAGTCCTATTAGTCTTTTACTCTTGTTTCTCAATATCATTATCCCTAGAATGTAACAAGCTTCTCCGAGCTCCTTCATAGAGAAACACTTCCCAAGCCAGGACTTAACCTCCTGCAAGATTGGAATGCCGTTTCCTATGATAAGTATGTCATCAACATACAACACGAGAAAGCTAACTATACTCCTACTATCTTTGACATATACACAAGACTCATCCTCGCTTCTCGAAAATCCAATCTCTTTGACTTTTTCATCGAAACAAAGATTCCATCTACGAGATGCTTGTTTCAATCCATAAATGGATTTCTCAAGCTTACACACTCTATTAGGGTATTTTGCATTGACAAAACTCTCTGGCTGATTCATGTAAACATTTTCAGCCAACTTCCCATTAAGGAAAGCAGTTTTGACATCCATTTTCCATATTTCATAATCATGAAGTGCAGCTATGGCTAGCATAACCCTTATAGATTTAATCTTTTCTACAGGTGATAAGGTCTCGTCATAGTCAACTCCATGAAGATACATTGTCGACCAAGTTCCAAACTTGATTGTCATACATGTACTGAATCGCGATGTCCATCGCCTCTTTCCATTTTGCAGACTCGGGGCCTGTCATGGCATCCTTGTAGTTGTTTGGTTTATCCAAATCTACCAGTGTACTATCACTGATAAATGTATCACCTTCAGCTGTTATATGAAAACCATATAGCACAGGTGGAACACTGACTCTACTGGAACGTCTCAGAGGTACGGACTCGTCAATTGGTTCAACAGGAGTTTCCTCATCGGTTTGAGTGCTAGTGTTTGAGGTTCCTTCATCGCTTAACTCTTAAAGCTCTTCAAGGTCAATTTGCCTCCCACTGTCCTCTTGGCATATGAGTTCTCTCTCGCGATAGGCTCCTCTCTTCCCAACGAAGACAACATTGTCACTCGGTCTATAGAAGAGATATCCAATGGATTTCTGTGGATAGAAGATGAAAATACAACACTCACTACGAGGTTCGAGCCTGTCGTGAGTTTGTTTTCTCACAAAAGCCTCGCAACCCCAAACCTTGATGTATGCTAACGAGGGAACCTTCCCTTTCCATATCTCGTGAGGTGTTTTGGAAACCTTTTTAGTTGGGACTAGATTAAGGATATGGATGGCAGTCTTTAAGGCATACCCCCAGATTGAGATAGGTAACGAAGCTCGACTCATCATGGAACGAACCATGTCCACCAAGGTTCGATTGCGCCTCTCAGCCGCACCATTAAGCTATGGTGTCCAAGGTGGAGTCAATTGTGAAACAATTCCACACTCCTTAAGATAGTCTTGGAACTCGATACTAAGATACTCTCCTCCTCGATCGGATCGGAGCATCATTATCTTCCTGCCCAACTGATTCTCCACCTCTTGTTTAAACTCTTTGAACTTTTCAAAGTTTTCTGACTTATGCTTGACTAAGTAGATATAGCCATATCTGTTTTAATCATCAGTAAAAGTCATATAGAAGCGGTTAGCATCCCTTGTGGAGGATCTGAAGGGTTCACACACATCGGTGTGTATGAGATCCAACAAACCTTCACCCCTTTCACAAGTACCAGTGAAGGGTGACTAGGTCATCTTTCCAAGCAAACAAGAATCACAAGTGTCATCCGACTTTAAGTCAAATGACTCCAACACTCCATCCTTTTGGAGTTGGGCTATGCGCTTCTTGTTAACATGTCCAAGATGAGAATTCCATAAGCATGCTTTATCCAAAACATTGGACGGATCAATATGCAACACATTAATTCCTAAGTTATCTATAACCATCACAGTTTCATATATATCATTACAAGGTAATGCTTCAAGATAAAATGTACAATTATAATAAGCATTAATACTACCAATTTAATTATTAAAAGAAAAGGTAAAACCTTGTTTATACAAACTATGAAATGAAATAATATTTCTCGCCATATCAGACGAGTAGCAACAATTATTCAGTTCTAAATTTAACCCACTACTAAGCAATAAAGTATAAACTCCAATCTTGGTGACAGGCGACTTTTTCCTATTCCCCGTGATCAAGTTCATCTTCTCGTGCTCCACATCCCTACTTCTTTTTAGTCCCTGCAAATCATAACAAATGTGAAAACCACATCCTGTATCCAGTACCCAAGAATCAGTATGTTATGAGTTATTAGACAGAATAGTATAAATACATGCGAAGAAGGGTTTGATCTTCCCATCCCTTATGTCCTGCAAGTATATGGGGCAGCTTCGCTTCCAGTTCCCTTTTTTCATGACGATGGAAACACTCTGATTCCTCTGGGTTTGAGGAGGGTGTAGCAGGACCACCTTTGGACCCACAAGAAGAGGATCCAACATAGGACTTTCCCTTGTGGCTCTTTGAGGAAGCTTTCCTCTTCTTTCCCTTCGCATGTCCAATTTCCAAGACAGGGGCAGTAGTGGTAGGAGTAGAAACAACAGATTTTCCTTTTAGACTACTTTCAGCAGTCCTTAAAAGGTCTTGAAGCTTGCTTAGAGTGACCTCATCCTTGTTCATATGATAAGTCATACGAAACTGATCATAACAAGGAGGCAAAGAGTGTAGAATAATATCTATGGCCAACTCTTCATCGAAGTTGAGATTCAACTTCAGCAAGCAGTCCACAAATCTTTGCATCTTCTGCAAGTGGTTCATGATAGACTCTCCATCGTTCATTTTTGTTGTAATCATGGAGGCTATGATTTCATACCTTTCCTGCCTAGCACTTTGATGGTACCTTTCCATCAAGTGTTGGTGCATTTCATAACGCCAAAAGTCCTCATAGGATTTCTGAAGCTCAGCAGTCATGGTAGCAATCATAATACACGACACTTTGGTCGCGTTCCTCTCATGGGCCTTGTATTGAACAATCTATTCGGGAGAAGTGGTAGATTCATCAATCTCCTTTAGCTCTTTATCTAGGACATATTCTTTGTCCTCATAGAGAATGGTGATTCGGATGTTTCGAATACAATCTTTGAAGTTCGATCCATCAAATATGACCCTCCCACATAAGTTCATGAGGAGAAAGAGCCTGAACGGTTTGAAGCAATGTTGGAAGACATCTGAAAAGAAAGACAAAGTTTTAGAATAGATAATGATCCTTAATATAGCACCCAAATGAAATATTAAGGCTAGGACCCAACACAATATTTTACAATTCGGAAGAGGGATGCCGTAATCCAATTGCAAAATATTTGAAGGTAGGTAAATGACGATTTACCAATTCCCACCATGAAAAACGAAATTGATTATTATGTTTTAAATGAATTGAAATTCCTAGATTCTTTTGAGATTCATTGAACTTTTCAATGGCATGTCTAAATCCCGATTATGCCCTTCAAGTTTGTGATTGGGATGTCGAGGATCACATACAAGGTGTGAATAACCATGCAAATTAGCTTGGTACACTTAATGTTACAACTCACCTAATCAATGTGCCGTTTAACCACACACACTCCATTGATCCAAGATTAACATCAAGCTGCCCTTTGCTACACATTGTTAGTCCCAAATTAGTGTGTCGGTTAACCACACACGCTCCACTAACGACTTAACAAGGTGCACAGTGAAATTTCATGGAATGGCACCATTTTCACATTTTTCCTAAAGTAACTAAGATTGAGGATTTATAAAAGTTTAGTTACTTTAATAATTATCATTATACTTATTAGTGAGAATTAATGTCCTATCCTACTCGTTCGGCTAACGACCCTCCACCAGTCAAGGAAGCGGTGGGTGAGAGTGGACACCCATTAAACCACCATTTTATAAGCAGTAACCTTATACCCCCCTTATAGACTGGCTTCGTGAATGAGGCCTAGTAACGGTAAGGCTGACTGGTCTTATACATATATATATATATATATATATATATATATATATATATATATATATATATATATATATATATATATATATATATATATATATATATTAAACTCTTAATATTATAATAGTATAAGGGTTGAATTTTAAACTTTTAAAATTCTAGGGTTCAGAATTAAAGTTTCATAAATGGGACTCTTCAAGTTCCAAAACTTGAGGGCAAGTTCTGTAACTTGTCAAAACTTTTGATTTCCATAACTTACGGATTTTAAAGTTCCATGAATGAGACCTTTCAAATTCCAAACTTGAGGACAAGTTATGAGACCTTTCAAGATCTCTTGAATTCTATAACTTACAAGAGTTAATAGTGTCATGAATAAGGACTTTTCATATTCCATAACTTGAGGACAAGTTATGGAACTTTTTCAAGAAACACATAGATCAAATTTAACTAATCCAATTATCACATAATTCATCATTTACCAATTTGACCAAATTTGATTCATATTACAAGATAACTTCAAATTTTACAAATAATTAGTTTTTCACAAAATCAAGTACTTATCTTAAAATTTGACAACCTTCATGTTTTTGGATGGGGATAAACATTACCATACTAGTAAAATCAAATTTTATGACCCAATACAGTTTGTGGTAATGATCCTAATCCAAAACAGGCAAAAAACTCAAAAATTTTGCCATCTGGTGAACCAACTCGTCGAATGCGCTAATGAACTCGACGATTTCATATTCATAAGGCACCTACTTGTCGAGTTCATAGATGGACTCATTGAGTAGGCCCTGGCAGAATCCAAAATTGTCATTTTTCAGCTTTTGAAAATCACACAATTGCATCAATATAATAGAAAACACACATGCTCTGATACCACTGATAGGTTTTATGTACTCTAACATTCCTATGGTGCACATACAACCCTGAAGCTTTGGATCTAAGTTTTCTCTAATTAAACATGCAACATTGTTTTTCCAAAGCAGTAAACCTAAACTAGCATGCAAGGTAACATTTGAATCATAAAAAAGAGTTAGAAGATTACCTTGTGTAGTAGCTTGCTTGTCTTTGACCTTTTGGAGCCTAGCACCTCAAGTGTCATGCCTCAAATGTCTTATAACAAACCATGAACAAGAGAATGCACTTGATTGAGAGGTTTGGGAGATCAAAATCGGCTAGCAACAAATCTAGTATGCATGGGGGCCGATTTTAGGGTGTTAGGGACTTCTTTTATAGCTTAGGATTACAACCATGCAAACCCTAATGACTCTTCATATTTCTTAGATCTTTTGGGCTAAGCCTTCTTGGACTCTCACATAGGTTTAGTCCAACTCTAATCAACATGATTCATGAGTCCAACTAGAAGTATTACTGATTTACCTAATCAGTCCTTGTATCTTTAATCAGCTCCTTTTGATCACTAAATTAATATCAAATTAATTCTTGATCGATACTAATTAAATAATGTAATTTCTCAATTAATATATTATACTTATAATATATTAATAAATCACAATAACCTCTTCCTCAAATATCCATCCTATTAAACTGTTCCAGAGTGTTAGAACCCAAATGGACCATGCTAATATCGGGTCAAGCACATACCAATTATAGTTATGGGCTTAGACACCTAATCCAACACCAAGAGCCACCTCCCGGTCTTCCATGCAAGCATCAATTGGTATCAGAGCGGGTCTTCGAAGATCAACATGATTTTTTGAAGAAACAATTCTCGGTTTGGCTAAATTTGTCACAATTTGAGCATTTATGGTGAGTCTCTCTCTATGATCTCTCTTAATCTCGATTGATTCGTGCGTTGCGTTCTTGATTTTTGATCATTTTTGATTCATTGGATCAAATTTGTTTTGAGCCCAATTGTTATGATCCAATACATTTCTTTCAATTGATCTTGTCCAAAACTAAAATTATGATAGTTACTGTTCATTAGATCCAAAAGCCCAAATAATCATATCGATTTGTTATTGTTTTCGATTCATGTCTATGGCCCAATTTCATTAGGATACTGTTCACATCTTTTGAGCCCATAAATCAAGTATTGAGCCTAACAATCTGATTAAATCGGTTCAAGTCGTATTGTTCTTTAATCATCGGTTCTTGTCATACGCTTAAACAAGTTGTACGTTTCAAGTCTTCTTGCGTCTTGTTTTGATCTACGAATCCTTAAGTTTCGATTTTGTTTCAAAGTTTCGATTTCATTTTCTTACTAATCGATTGGAAGTATTTGGGAATCTTCACTTATGAATCGATTTTATATAATTTCTTTAATCATAAAATAGATTACGATTAAGTTTGAATCAAGTGTTCATTATTAATGATTCAGAATCAAAATTCGATTTGAGTTCAAATCGACAGGATCGATGTTTGTTGTTCAAATCAAAAGTCTTTTGAGAAATTGATATTCATCGGTTGAAAGTCAAATTTCAGTTCTTGATGAATCTAGAAGCAATTTCGATTTTGACTGAAATTGTATTTGGTTTAAGATAAGTATGTCGATATCGAAGATTGGACTGGGTTACAGATCGAAGGCTGAGTTGGTGTTAATCGAGATTTTGATGTAAATGGATTAGAGTGGGTTATTTCGATGGGTTAATAGATGGTGTTGGGTATCGATGTCAATTTTTGGTTGATGCCTAGTATTGGAATTGAATGTCAATAATCGATTTTGACAAGTTGAAAAGGCATGAATTTGGAATGATTTCGAAAGTAGATGGATGAATTGGATGTCGATGTCGACTCGTGAAGATGACTGGGAAGAATCGATATTTGGAGTTTTGATGTCAATATATGCATCCTGGAAAACGAAGTGAACAATTGAAGAGGTTTAATTACGATGGTCAAAAATTTGGGTTTGACGATAACGAAGATTTTGATGATATTTTCGAAGGTTTTGGAGATTAAGGGATTAACGAAAGTTTTGTGATATTTGTTACCTGGTAACGAATGGAGAAGGATAGTGAAATGTTTCGAAAATATCACATGATGTTTCGAATGTTTATCACTTTTTAACCCATTTCGAAATCTGGAGGTAATTTCGAAAGTTTGAAGTATTGGGAAGAAGTTTCGAAACTTGGGGCAATTTTTCGAAAGTTTGAGGAAATAAGGCAGAAATTTCGCATTTGGACCTTGCTGTTTCGAAATTTTGAGAGTTTTTAACCACCTTCGAAATTTGGGATAATTTTCGACATTTTGGGACAAAAGGCTGAAATTTCGAAAGAAGTTCCAAAAGTTTTGAAAATTTGGCTGTTCATACCCAATTTCGAAATTGGACTGATTTTGCTGAGAAAGTGAAGAATATGCATTTCAGGCCCCTGCAGTTAATGCGAATTGTTGCTTTCTACCCAGTTTTGAAAAAGGGTGAGAGTTTCGCATTTTTTGTTGTTTTGGGCGCACCAGGTCACTGCAGAATTTTGAAATTGACAATTTCTACCCAAATTTGAGAAAATTTGTCAAAGGCGGTCCGTGAACGTAGCTAAAAATTGAAGATTTTTTGGATTTTCCGGATTGAATCAAAAAGTTTATGCCACATGTTAAGGGGGAGTTTTGGCAAGAAAAATTCCGAATAGGGCACATTCTCTTTCTTTGTTGGTTTTATAATCAAATTTCGATTTTTAAAAAGGGGGAGAAATTTATATGGAAATTCGAAAGTTGAATTTTTCATATTACGCGAACTTGAAGACTGAAGTGACCTCGAGTACTTGAAGTTTATGAAATGATTCAATTGGAAATTGGAAGTGATTTCGGTTCATGATGGGTTTGGAATTATTGAATATTTTTGGGGTGTGTTTTTATGCTCAACTTTAGGGTGATTATTTGGAGTTTGAGAAGCTTTTGATCATTCGTTGATGCGCGGTTCGTATGGTCTCACATCCTAGAACCCAAATTGAAGAATCATGGAAGAATTGAAGATTTTAAGTTCATCTCTACATGTGTCACGCTTGAGGCTCGTTCGCGTAGTTGCTCGATTTTGGAAGATTTAAAGTGGGTCATCCATTCCTAACTTTGAGGGGGAGAATGTTAGGGTACAAAGTTATCCATGTATGACTTTGTAAATGGTTTGACTTCTGTAGACCCACTTGCATGTGGTGCATTAGCCTTGTGACTTATGAAATAGAGAGTGAGAGAGAGACATGTAAACACCTCTATATAAGGTGGGTTTATTCCATATGTGGAGGTGTGCTTGAGAGGTGTAACATTGAGAGTGTTAGTGTGTGTTAATTATGTAGATTTAGATCTAGATCCTTTTTTGTAAACACCTTTCATAATCGAATGCATCTCTTAAACACCGAAATCACCGTGTTCATTGTGTGTTCTTTAATTCCGCATGCCAAACCAAATCTCATAAATCACATCACAAAGACAACAAGCATACATACTACTCTACTTAGTCAATTAGCATACAGTGTGCCAGGAGCCACCTCCTGGTCTTTCATATATAATGCCTAGGGCTAACCCCCAGGTCTTTCTACCATACATAATAGCATACAGTGTATCAGGAGCCGCCTCCTGATCTTTCATACATAATTCCTAGGGCTAACCCACGGGTCTTCCTACCATGCATCAACAAAATGGGATGGCATCGGTGCCTTCGACCCATCAAACAGTGAGGAGACTCACCTTGAATGCAGAAGATCACTGGAAAGATCCTTAGCTGCTGCCCTGGCAACTCCCTGAGCTATCAATACCAAAATATCACCCAATTAGCAATTGCATCCCAAACCATGATCCATAATCCTTACTTGGGGTGAAATGACCCTTTTACCCCTGACCTATCGAGGCCCAAACTATAAAACCCATGAAAGCCCATCAATGGCCCAACTTTCCAAATTGAGCCCAAACCCTTACATGGAACTACCCCTTTAGAACCCATTCCATACTTCATAACCTTACAGGGGCCAACCTTTGTCAAAGTCAAGTCAAGGTCAAAGTTAACATCCAAGTCAAAGTAAAAGTCAACGCTTCGAGTTTACCCAACTCGTCGAGTTTCCGTAAATCACAAAATCACGATATCTCGCGTCAACTCGTCGAGTTTTCCCTAAACTCACCGAGTTCTTCCAGTTCAATAAAATCAGGACACCTCGAGTCAACTCGTTGAGTTCTTTCTTTTTTAACAGAATCGGGTCATACTCACATCAACTCGCCGAGTTCCTTCGTGAACTCGTCGAGTTCTTCAGTCTGTTCACTCCTTCTTAATGCATTAAGCCTTTATTTTTCAGATCTGAACCCAATACTCTAGATGTAGACTGGAAACACCTTTTTAGAAGGGTTAAGTTTCCAACTTTACCCATTAATCCCTTCCTAAATAGAAGAAGCTCATACCCTAACCCAAAAAGGGCCAAGATCTTAATCCAAAACCACCAAAACTACAAGGTAGACCGTGAGGTCATAGATCTGGACCATAAGAACCAAAATATCTCGTAAATTTCCCAGCTTTCTCTACATGCATGGCCATTAGAAGCTCAAAAAACCAAAATGATGGCCTAAAGGTTGCATGGGACTTCCATGGCCATAAAGTTGGCACCTTAATGCCATGAAAGTCCTTCAAGACTCTAGATCTGAAGTGCTTTCCGTTTAGGACGTCCAACTCTCAAGGACCATATCATTTGGACCAAAAAAACAAGCAAAAAGGTGCTAAGAAGGAGATCTAGTCAACTATTAGGCAAGTTTGAGACTTGATTACCAGAAAGTGACGAAAATGGAGTGAGGTTTCTGGATCTAGCAAATTGTCACACCCCCAAACCAGAACGGCGGAAACGTTCGGGGGCAGAGGACGTCATGTTAAGTATCACAACACATGCATTATAGTAATCAAAGTACAACAACCATTTCATTAATAATGTATAAGTTTTTACATAAGTGTTCATACATTAGATATTCGACATCCAAAGTAGATATAGTAAAAGACAAAAGACGCAGCACGACACTAGGCTGTCTTCTCAAAAGCTCCGGGTGTATACTTGTCTATTGGATTCCTGAGAATACAAGTTATTTTGAAAGAGGGGATCAACATTTAAGCGGGTGAGTTCATAAGTATTAGTTATGGTTGTTTTGTTTTAAGAAAATGAATGAATACGCTCCAGAAAGTCCTATACTTTTTGTTTACAACTAAAAAGTAGTTTTAAAATCCCATAAAACCGTTCTGTTTTGTTTGTGTAAAGTAGTTTTAATCCCATAAAACCGTTCTGTTTAAGTGTTATTGTACTTATAACATAAAATGACATAATTTTAGCTCACCATAAAATTATAAGAAGAATGTTCTCTGTTTTGTTTGTAGAAAATGATTGGTGTAGTAGTATTTCTTAAAAATACACTACTGGTGTTGTTGATAAATATTCTTTTATATCAGCTCAGATACCGATTGTTGGAAATATAAAAATCTGATCACCACAACAAAAGGCTTGGTTACCAGTTACTGTGTGACAGATATATGAGTTAAAGGTATAAGATATAGATATATATAAAGAATAATAATTGCGGAATAAGTATAAATAAGAAAGTTATAAATGACTGAAAGCTATAATAATATAAATGACTGTATTTAAATGACGTAAAGCTATAAATAATATAAATGACTGTATTTAAATGACATAAAGCTATAATAAAATATATAAATATATAAATATATATCAAGTAGGTTCGTCAATAAATTGACTGAACTGGACTCGTGGAACGACTGGTCGATATTTGGACTCTTGGAACGACTGGTCGATATTTGTTCAAAGATCAATCCGGTATTTCATAAGTAATAAGAAGTTCATTTTCATGTAAAATGGGTTGTTTACAAAACAGTGCAAAGTACACGAGTCATGTATTTGTATACGGGTATAGGTGTTTTGAGGAGATTTGATGAGGTTGGAGTGGGTATTTGGAGGGTGTTAGGAGGTGGAATAAGGTTGTAATTTTGGTGGTGTAAGGTAGCAAAGATGGTGAAGTTGAAGGAGCTTTGGGTGGTGATTGATGTAGATTTTCGGAGTAAATCTCTCTGGATAGCCAATTCTCTTTCGCGTCTCTTTGGAGTTTCCCGTGGTCAAAATCGTCCACGAAAATTTCTAGATGTAGGTAAGGTTCTGAAGAATTGATGGTGAAAATCTCCCTAGTAGAATTTTGGCTGTGTTGTGCCCAGTTTTTTGTTTTCTGACATTAACATTCTGAACTCGAAAACAGAAATCTCTCTGGATAGCAAATTCTCTCTCGCGTCTCTCTGGGGTTTCCCGTAGTCAAAATCGTCCACGAAAATTTCTAGATGTAGGTAAGGTTCTGAAGAATTGATGGTGAAAATCTCCCTATTAGTATTTTGGCGGTGTTGTACCTAGTTTGTTTATTTTCTAACATGAAGATTCTGAACTCGAAAACAGAAATCTCTCTGGATAGCCAATACTCTCTCGCGTCTCTCTGGGGTTTCCCGTGGTCCAAATCGTCCACCAAAATTCCTAGATGTAGGTAAGGTTCTGAATATTTTGTGGTGAAAATCTCCCTAGTCTTTTTGTGCTTGTACTGAGCCTAGTTTGCTTCGTTTCTGACTTGAAGATTCTGATGTCGTGAAAAACAGCAAGGTGGTGATGGTTGTGGTGATTTGAAAGGGTTTTTGGAGGAGGTTTAAGGAGGGTATTTGGAGGGCGTTTGGAGAGTATTTTGAGGGTGTTTTGAAGGTATTTGGAAGTTGTTTTAGTTGTTCTTGAAGGTTGAAGTCGCAAGAGTTGTTCTTGAAGAGGGAGGTGGTGTTCTTGGTTGGGAGAGTTTTTTGTGTATGGAGATGTAGCTGGAGGTATTACAAAGAAAAAGAACACACACTTTTTCACTACATACTCACGTATACATATATGAGGTGAAACAAATATATAGTAGCACTTGAGTTATTAGTGAAAGAGTAATGGCTGGTGATGCAAGTTGTGGTAGAGGCTAGGAGCAAAAACGTGGGTCTTCATTTGCTACTTCATTTCCTTGACTTTTCCACTTTGTTGACTCTTCTTTGTTTACTTTTCCACACAAAACATATATAATACATATATATATATATATATATATATATATATATATATATATATATATATATATATATATATATATATATATATATATATATATATATATATATATATATATATATATATATTGTTGAACCTGTTCAGTCGCACAACTAATTTTCTCGTCTATGCGTTTTCGTCATTCGCGTGTTTTCGTATTTTCCGTTTGATCACGAATTTATGCAACCTGAAATAACTGATAATATTTGTTAGATAATACAAAAACAGCTCGTCTTATTTCGGTGATGGTCACATACTAGGTCACATACAAAAACATTTTTCAACAATTTCCCCCTATGTGATCATTGCTGAAATAAGGACAAGTATGATATAATCATATTGACAGTTTTGAACTTTTGAAGATTCGAGATAAAAGATTTGTCAATAGATAAGATATATAAAACATAGTGATTGTTTTGAAAGTTTGTGACTTTGTTTAACATATCTTATGTAAAATATTTTCAGAGATTTGTTTCCGAATCAAAGTCTCGGGTCCGGTTATCAAAGGGTAGCCATATACGTATCTAAAGAAATTTCCTAAGATTTTATAGCATTATTAATGACGACAAGTGGTCTAACAGGTCGATTCAGATGAACGCTCATAGGTATAGCTCACACTTCACTTGGGTGTTTGGTTGTTGTGGCAGCA
Organism: Lactuca virosa; assembly: GCF_052849685.1. Taxonomy (NCBI): domain Eukaryota; kingdom Viridiplantae; phylum Streptophyta; class Magnoliopsida; order Asterales; family Asteraceae; genus Lactuca; species Lactuca virosa. Next base: position 275,463,472 of record NC_136426.1, read on the forward strand.
GAACAAGTTAATGATCACTAAAAATGAGTGATATCTCTCTCTGACGACTCACACTCATATTGGAGGTGTTCAGCTATGCTTTTCCTGAAAGGTCACTTAGTCTCATTATTAGATAATCAATCACATAAGACTGGTCTCGACATTACTCAACGGGTTTCTTCATTTATGCCATTTACTTTCACTCTCTCTCCGTCGGGAAATACATGTAGAGGGGTTTAGCAATTTTCATAGTGCAGTTTGCAACTAAGATTCTTCAGTGATGAAGGCTACAGTATCCCAGGCAATCCATTGTTGTTGTAGCTTCTTCTTTGATGGTATACTGTTTGTTGATCAATATCGATTTTTGTAAAAAGATATTTTGTTTTAACATTGAGAACTTGCTACATTTGAGAAAATTGGGTTTTTGAGAGTATCCGTCTTGCGGGATTAAGATATCTTCTTTTGTGAAAAATGGCTAAAAACAGATCACGGGATCTTATGATGTTTGTTTTGAAATAACCATTTGGTTGAAAAGTTTGTTTGAAAATACCAAATGTAGAATATTTTTGTTTTCTTTGGTATTTCTTCGGTGAATGATTTGGCCTTTTTTTGTTGATTTGTCTTTATCTTGATTCGTCTTTGAAGATTGGACGTGGATAAATCTTTGTTTTTCTTTGATAAGTGATTGTTGAAATCCTTTTCGTTTCGACTTTTCTTGTTGATGGATCACGGGATCTCAAGACTTCATTTTTGGTTGGCTTATATCTAGGTAGGGATTGGTGGCATAAAAGACAGTTTGTCTAGTATGTAAGAAATGAATGTATCGTCCCTGATCATTTTGATATCTAAGCAAAAATGAGACCGTGACAAGGTATAATCAGGTATACCTTATAAGCAATAGTGACACACCTAAGCTCACAAGAAATGAATTCCACGGTGATACAGATTGACGAGGCACAAATTCTCACATGGGTTTTTGTTTCATCTAAACCTCCTAACCTTATGTCCCTTGATTGTTTAAAATCGTCAATAATGAAATAAAATTGAAGGAAATAAAGTTATATACATTATGAAAAGTATGAGATTTGAACCTTCACTCCAATTGAGAATCAATATGACTTAAAATCTTCATCGAGCATAAGCATCTGAAAATTTAAGTCAAGAGACGATTAATCACAAGATTCTATAAAAGCTTATTATGGCAAGTCTTTTATTATATTTTTGAAGATTTGTTTTTCTTAATGTTTTTGGAAGTTTTTGTTATTTGAATGTTTTTGGTATTTTTGAAAAGAAAGCAATTTTTAATTGTTTTTGAATTTTCTTTTTGAATGAAAGTTAACACACTTTTGTACAAACAAAAAGTAAAAGTTTAAGGATGGATGTTATCTGGATTTAACATTCCTAGACGGCCTAGGAAGTATTGAAACTTTGTTTCATCGAGAGTCTTAGTGAAGACATCGGCAATTTGATCTTCGGAGTTGATGAAGTGTAGTTCGATATGACCCTTTTGAATGTTGTCTTTGATAAAGTGATATCGAATGTCAATGTGCTTTGTCATGGAATGGTGAAGGGGATTGTGAGAAATGGCAATTGCCATAGTCACACAGTTGAGTCACAAAATATGGGAATTTATGAGATTTTGAAGCCATAGTCACACAGTTGAGTTTGCATCTATATGACTTGTGAACAACAGCTGGCGGCAGCGACGTATTTAGCTTCTGCTGTTGATGTGGAGACACAAGTCTGTTTCTTTGAAGTCCAACTCACAAGTCTACCTCCTAGGAATTGACAGGTACCAGATGTACTCTTCTTATCTAGCTTGCATCCTCCGTAGTCTGAGTCGGGGAAAGCGTTCAGCTGAAAATCGGATTTAGCTGGATACCAAAGGCCAAGTTTAGGAGTGCCTTTAAGGTATTTGAAGATGCGTTTCACTGCAACTACATGGGATTCCATAGGATTTGCTTGGTATCTGGCACAGACACATGTAGAAAACATGATGTCAGGTCTGCTGGCAATGAGGTATAAGAGTGATCCAATCATTCCACGGTATCTTTTCTGTTCAACGGGTTTGCCATTTAAGTCTGCATCAATTTTGTATCCAAAAGCCATTGGGGTTTTTGCGGTATTGGATTTTTCCATTGAAAAGCGAGTGAGTAGGTTTTTGACATAATTCTCTTGGTTGATGAAAATGCCATCATTTCACTGTTTGATTTGAAGTCCGAGAAAAGTAGTCATCTTCCCAATCATGCTCATTTCAAATTTGCTCTTCATTAGATCTGCAAACTTAACACTTAAAGACTCATCAGTAGAACCGAAAATAATGTCATCAACATATATTTGTACGATTAACAGATGTTTATTAAATATTTTACGAAAGAGGGTTTGATCGATTGAACCTCTTTTAAAACCTGATTCTTCGAGAAAGGTTGACAACGTGGCATACCAAGCTCGGGGTGCATGTTTCAAGCCATAGACAGCTTTCTGCAATTTAAAGCTGTGATCTGGAAATTTGGGATCTTCTAAACCTAGTGGTTGTTGGATGTATACTTCGCGATCTATCTCTCCGTGTAAGAATGCACATTTAACATACATTTGGAATACTTTGAAATTCTTATGTGCAGCATATGCAAGAAAGATGCGGATTGCTTCAATTCTGGCAACTGGAGCATATGTTTCATCGTAGTCGATTCCTTCTTGTTGTGAATACCCTTTGACTACAAGACGTGCCTTGTTTCGACAAATGATTCCTTGATCGTCAGTCTTGTTTCTGTATACCCATCTTCAACCTATAACAGTAACATCGGGTAGAGTAGGAACAAGATTTCATATGTCGTTTCTTTCAAATTCTGCTAGCTCTTCTTGCATAGCTTTTACCCAGTCTAGATCTTTTATAGCAGAATGTATGGTTTTGGGTTCAGTCATGGATAAGAAGGCTCCAAATAAACATTCATTTGTGGATGCGGCTCTAGTCTGAATTCCTGAGTTGGGATCTCCGATGATTTGGTCTGTTGTATGATTTCTGGTCCACTTTATTAAGCGATTCTCTTCCGCTATAATAATTGGAGTTTCAGTATCCCATTGTTCTTCTCCGGGTGTTTCATCTTGGAAAAGGTTTGAAGGTTCCCCCATAAATGATGCATCGGGATTGTTTTGGCTATTTGGGGATTGGGTGATCAAAGGAGGATTTGGTGTTTTTTCCAAAGAGGAAGTATGTGTTGGTGGTTCCCCCTCAAATTGATATGCATCATTTTGGTTTGTTTGTGTAATAACTTCACTGGGTGTTCCTGTAGGGTCAATTGAAGTAGTTAGAAGTTCAGAATTGTAAGCAGTTTTTGGTTGTTCAAAAAATAAATCAAGATCGATTTCAATGTCTATGTCAGGAGAAGGTGTGACAACCCGAAATTTCTATTATGTACAATCATTCACTTCAATAGGAGTCAAAACTGTTTCTGCTAATTTTCAAGCTTTTTGGAATAAGTTTGAGTATTATAAGATTAGTACTTCAGGAGATAACAGGAGAGAGGATTCCCTGGGGTTTATTGTGCAACAATATTATTCCAAAACTCCAAGAGTTTGGAGTTTACGGCCTAAACAAAGGTGTTTACGGCCGTAAACCCTAAAAGAGGGTATAAATATGACACTTAGTCATTATTTATCACTTTTCACAATTTCAAGATCCAAAACTCAATTCTCTCTCAAGTATCATCCAACATTTCTTCAAGATCTTCAACTTGTAAGTATTTCTTACCCTAATAAGTTGATGTATACCTTAATCTAGTGATCAAACATGATTCCATCCGTGAAATCATTCCAAAAGTGTAGATCTTCAAGTTTCACTAAAAACACCAAGAACACACACTAGTGTTCTTGGACTTTTAGCACCTTTTCAAGCTTCTACCTAGTAAGTACTTCTACCTTAGAGTATTATAGAGCTTGTTACACTTCTAAACAGCAAGAAAACACCCAAGAAACCAAGGATCAAAGGTGTTTACGGTCCAAGATGTTCTTCGACCGTAAACCCTAAAAAGGGTGCCAAAGTGTGCCCTAGTCCCTTCTAAGCCTTGGAAACTAGCATAGATCCCTTCCTTGATGAGCTTAGTACTTGAAAACATCAAAAGACCATAAATAAATTGGGTTTACGGCCGTAAACCCAAAGACAAATGGTCAAAGGACCGTAAACTCCCAAAAGGAGTGAAATGGTGCCCTAATCTCTTCCTAAGGCTTATACATGAAGTAGGAATGCTTCTTAGGACTTGTAAAGCTTCAAAACTCAACATGGTAAAAGTACCATGAGTTTACGGCCGTAAACTCATGGGTTTACGACCGTAAACTCAATGAGTTATGGTCACAAAACCGTAAACTCCAATAAAGGGTCCCCTTGAACCCTAAACTCAATAGCAATGTCCTACAACACTTAGATGCAATCCTTAGGACTTATAGCACTTAAATAAGGTGTTTTACATGTCCTAGGATGTCTTAACTTTGTTAATTAGTTGTTTAAAGACTAATGGGATACATATATGTGATATTATATGTTAACTAGGATCATTGTGTGTGTACAAGTCTTCACTTGACACCTAGCATCCTATACATTCCGTTCATCCAAACCACTCACTACAGGTGAGTTCATACCCCTTAATTAACCTTTTAAATGTTTTTAAATGCTTTTATGGGGGGAATAGAAGTTGAACTATTATAGTTATTATATCAATCACATGTGATTAATAACTACCAAACAAGCGGATTCTTACTTTTCAAACTGTGTTACCAAACTGTTTTACTTCAAACTGTTTTACAAACTCTTTTCATACCAAATGCTTTTATCAAACTCCTTTACAGGTCATTTGCTGCTACTTAAACTCTTTTAAACTTATATTATGTGTATCTATGTAGATATAATTATATAAGTAGGATTGAAAGGACTTAGGACTGATAGCCTACCTTACTTCCTGTTCCTTGTTTGGTTGTGGACTTAGGGTATCAAGGTTATTTGTCCGAAGGTCGTTTGAATCCTAGTTATATATCATGTATATGTGTATAGATATAAAAGGTTACTTCTTTCATTCAGTTCAATGCCTTTGGGTAGCAAAGGTATACAAACATGTTCATATACACAAACATCATTACTAGTAAACTATAATAGGTATAGTTTAGGAAGATACTATTACTAGAACAATGAAACATACAATGAATCAGTTCATTCATGAGTAATACATAGTGATGAGAAACAAACATAATACACAGTGATGAGAAACAAACATAATACATAGTGATGAGAAACAAACATAATACATAGTGATGAGAAACAAAACATACAGGCTAGACAGAGAAAGAACACACAATACAGCTAGCACATACATATACATATACATATACATTACTTACAGTTATGTGAGCCACTTAACGGGGGCATGGCACTACCTTTCATGACCCGTTTTGTATCCAGAATATCCTTAAGTGGAGAGCGTATGAGTTTGTGTATAGATCTATACTGGATTGACTATCCTACACCTTGCTGCTCGCTACAGTGGGACTTACAAGTCTACGGGTGCCAAACGTCATTTCTTACGACGTCTTACATCGTCGTTTTTCTAAAGAGTCGGTAGCAGGATACAGGCCGATCACATGGTACTTTAAATAACAATAGGTTTAAAGTAATTAGTACAACAGTAGTTACTTAATACAACACTACAGTACTATTTCATTTTCCCTTTACATTTACTTTGTGATATTCACACATTAAAAAATAATGTAAAAACTATATTTTTGGTTAATGATAGTCAGATTTGGGAAAATACACACTCTTACAAGAGACACACACACAGATACTAGATGCCTTGGTAGAAGGCTACTTTTAGTAGGAAACATAGGGTTTTATAGGAGAGTTCAAACAATTACAAACTTTTACAAACTTATACAAACATCTTACAAACATCTTACAAATGCTTTCATACAAACACATACACTAATATACTTATGATCTCACGAGCTTTAAAGCTGATAAACTCTTTCAAAATAACTTGTATTCTCAGGTCGCCAGTAGACAGGTACCGGAGCCAGGTTTTTGAGAAGATGGAGCTCGTTCAAGACTCATCTTTTATTTTGATGTATATTTTTGGTGTCTATATAACTTGACAGAGCACACCTGTATTAAATTATATTATTAATGCAATGGATGATGTTGTTGCTTGTTTACTACTTTGCATTGTTGTGATATTGTACATGACGTCCTCCACCCCCGAACGTTTCCGCCGTTCATGGTTTTGGGGTGTGACAGATTGGTATCAGAGCATTGTTTATAGTGAATCGAGTGTATAAACCCATAAAAGATATACGAGCTATAAACACAGCGGGATTAAAATACTCTGATAAAGAGTTTATACTTTTAAATAATAAAATATTTGACTAAGTATACATACCTGCATTCATACTAAAATCAGTGTCACTAGGACAGAACAAAAGTATTACGATTGTTGGACAGCACAAGTAGACTTAGAGACATATGGTCAACCCTGGGAAGATGTAGCCTGATCAACTACATTATCCGAGGAGTGATTAGCATGTGCCTAAGTGTGGTTGTGAGGTTGCAACAAGTCTAAAAACTTACCAACATTATTACAATGAGAACAGTAGAACAGAACATAAACTTAAAATACTATAGGAGTATTTTGTGTTACTATAATTACTTATCGGAGAACTAAAGGTCTTTATTAGTATGTCAATAGTTGTTGAGTGAATACACTAAGGTTATATGTATCTGGGATATCATAGACTTAGAATCTGTGACCTTTGCTTTACTTCCTGTTCCTTGTTTGGTTGTGGGCTTAGAGTTAGGGTTACATATGACTGGTATGCATTACGCAAATATTGAAGTAACTGATAAAGATCATCTTATAATTATCTAATTAATTAGCCTATTTAGTTATTTCTTATATCCCTTTTCTCGCGTAGATATAATGGTTGGATTCCATCTTCCCGGAGACCCGTACTACCCCAACAACGGCAATGCAGGATGGCTGGGAGGAGAGCCAGAAGATGATCACCCAATCTCATTGGATGATCACGAAGCTGAAGGCTTTTCTGAGGATTATGTGTGACAACCGTCAAAATTCGAGTCGGTTCTAGATTTGAATAAACTTAGTTGCACATATAGGCACGACACATAATAGACTTAGTAACTAGAAGCTAAGTTATAACCTACTAGAAACTTGGAAACAAGTAGGATCGAATGATAGTGTACTTAGATTTCACATTGATATGTGAATTCTACTACTACTTAACTGTAGTGACTATCCATATTTGGGTCACTCTTTGACTCGAACACCATTTCATGAATCATATACACACATCATGCACTTGACCTAGTAGTAGAAATTAGGTCAAAGTCTCATAGAAACTTAAGTCAAAGTTGAAGACTATGACTAGTATACTTGATTCCTCAATTTCGCTTGAATCTCGGAATCACTACATAGAATGCCAATAAACCGATAAAAAAATTACAAACATTATTTATAACTATAAAAGAGTTATAATACCATAAGATAATTTAAAGTCTCAAATATTCTATTTATTTTGATATCCAAAGATTTACAAAATCTCAAGACCCTAAAAGCCATAAAAACTCATATTTATAAACTTTAACCTTAAAAATTCTATAAAAATAATTATGAAACTTATAATATGATCTTATAATAATTAAAATTATGAAAATGCATTTAAGGAAAATAAAATTTAAGTCATTAACAATTGCCCTAAATTTATAAGTCAAAAATCAAGGTTTCATGAGCAAAAACTTGGTTAGGGTGTATATTTTATAAAAAGTTTAATATTTTTATAAAAGAATTGAATTTTTTTATAAAATTAAAAGAGAGGGAGGTCATTTTACACTCAAAATCGTCCACCCTCTTCCCAAGATGCTTCCCCTCTTCCCAAAACACATAATCACTCCTCTCTCACACTCCATCTCCTTCACTTCTCTCTCTCTCTCTACACTCTCTCTCACACTCCACCATTTACCACACTCAAACTCTCTCTTTCCCTCTCTAAAACCACGAAATTCTCCAGCCAAGAACATCTCTTAACCTTCAAATCTTCATCTTCTAGGGTTGTTCTTCATGGTAATCACGAAAATCCTTTAATCTCCTTCACTTTTCTTTCTAGTTTTAAAGGTTTTTCTTGCATTTCCTTGTTCTTCTACACCATTCTTTTAGAAAATTTGTGTGAATGTTCATTCACTTCAGTTTTGATGATGATGGTGGTAGATTTTTACCAAAAACATCTTGCATGTTACAAAATGGTGAAGATCCATGACCTAAACCTAAGTCAAAACCATGGAAATGCACTTTTCTACACGTTTTGGTGGAAAATCACCACATGCATCCAAAGTTTTCTTTCAAAAACGAATTTTAAACATTTCAAACTCATGAATGGTCTTCAAACAAACATGCATGTGATGATCTTCAAGCTTAGATGCTAGATCATCAAAGTATGTTGTTAAAAGCTTTCAAATATGCTCATGAAGGATTTATTTCCAAATAAATATCGAAAACTCCTTTTCTGACCAAATCCGATTTTTCCCAGATTCCCATCAACAAAATAAGATGCTCTGTAAATTTCCAGAAGATAATTCATTTATCTCGAATTACTATAACTAATGCAAGAAAATAGGGCAATAAATCATATAAAATACTTTCTGGGGTCTATAAATCCTAGTTAAATTTGTGGATGACCCCTATGCTAAATAATGATCCCTCATTAAGTTTCATCGATTTTTGGAACTGTTTAATATGGTTTTGAATTTTCTTTTTGTTTGGCTCCAATAAATCATAAAAGCACTTTAGAAAATCTTAAAATGATATATAATAATTTTCGCAGTTACTACCAGAGATATAAGACTCAGAAAAATATTTTCAGAATTTTTCATGATGCATTCCTATTTTTCCCCGATTTTTGTATTTATAATGGCCTAAAAGTAGAAAAAATAGTTCTGCTCACCCAAAATTCATGAAAATTTACCAGAAAACTTTGTAGTACATTAGGAGGCTAGATAAAAATTTTGATGATTTTTCTCTTCTGTATACTATTTTGCTCCTATTTTCTAAGATTAAATACACTTGAATACATAAAATTGGATTTCATTATATAAAAACCACATTTGGTATTTTTCCCAGATTATTTACTCTGTAAATGAAGTATACAAAAACTTTGGTAATTTACTTTAACTGTTTAATGATTATTCTCCAATTAATGATTATTTAAGAGGATAAAACAAAGAAAAATAGAAAGACTAATTGAAAAATATCTTTTATATTTTTCACAGCTTCTACATGCATAATAAAAGTGTTACAAAAATTTTGGGCAATTTTGGAAACTTTTTTCTATTTATTTCAATTTGTATTAGAATAAATGCTCAAAAATCATAAAATTGGGTTAAACAGTTTAGAAATCAATTTTTATATTTTTCCCAACTTAAGCATGTTTAATAACAATATCACAAAAAGTTTGGGTAATTTTGGTAACTGTTTTCTATTTATTTCAATTTTTATTAGAATAAATGCATAAAAATCATAAAACTGGGTTAAACAGTTTAGAAACCCCTTTTTATATTTTCCCAGCTTAAGTGTGTGTAATGACATTGTTATAAAAAGTTTGGGGTATTTTCATAACTGATTTCTATTTTTCATGAATTTGTATCTATTTAGAGAATTAAATATGTGAAAAATGGTTATACATATTCATAATCCATGAAAACTTATCTAGAAGTCTTTTAGTATATTTAGAACCAAAACCTGAAGTTTGGTAATTTTTATTAACTGTTTAGTATTTTTCATGATTTTATGGTTATTCAAGAAACTAAAATCGTGAAAAATAGTCAGACAAATCAAAAATTCAAGAAAATTTATCTTAAGGTCTTTGACTTCAATTAAAACTTAAACGCAAAGTTTCGGAAAGTTTAGAACTAAGTTGATTTAGTTTTGAATATTTAATCATTGGAACACCTCTAAAATGTTAAATATTAACATTTCAATAATGGAAATTTTCCACTTAAATTGTTATATAACAATTAATTCTTTGAAACTTAATTTCCACAGAAAAATGTTTGTAGCTTATCAATATTAAATTTTGACACATTATTGGCATAATTCTATTGTAGTAGTAAGTATACTAGTGTTAGATTTCGATTAGAGACTCACTAGCGAATACCATTATTGTAGGAAGCGGTAGTGGCACATGTGAAACGTAGTTCAAGACATCATTTGCATCATCTCAATGCATAGTGAGTATTCACCACTCCCCTATTTTCGGTTTTTATGTTTTGGGGTGGAAAAGCATGTCCCGAAAAACTATTATTTGAATGTTGTATTTAAATTGATTTGTATCAAACATGATTGCTATTTTATTGCTATATCTCTCTATGTATGTCTATGCAACACGGAACATGAGAACTTATCGTACTAAGGCCCTTCCCTTATCTCTAACCATTAACTCTTTGAGCCAATGGTCATTATGGATAGCGCTATTAGGAATTGACAACTCCTCACTCGCCCTATTGCTGGAGTGCATGATACCATATTCATCTATGGAACGATAAGCATAGATCTTGATAGGGCTTCAGTCATAGGTTTGGTTGAGACTCATTGTTTGCTCATACACATACAAACTTGTTTCTCGTTATAGCAATAAACTTGTTTATTAATTATGGCAATGAACTTTGTTTCTCATTACAACAACGAACTTTTATTACTGAAAACTTAAATACATGTTTTAGCAATGAAATTGTTTGCTCCTTGTAGCAACGAAATTGATTGCTCATTTTAGCAATGAAACTTGTTTACTCGTGTGAGTAACGAACTTTATCTTCCATGAGAATATGAATGTTGCATCTTATTCGGGCAACGTACTTTATCTCTCATGATGACAAAGAACTTTGTTTTTACAAACTTATTTACTCCTTTTAACAATATACTTTTATTATTGGAAACTTTTATCAAAACTTTGATTTCAATTCATGAACCAATATTATTTTGTTAAACTTGTGAGTACTCACCAACTATTTTTATAGTTGACGCTCGTTTTACATGCTTTTTCATGAATCATCGAGTAAGTGGCACTTAGGGACACTTCACTTTTAGGAGCATTCGCATGTGTTGTATTTCAATTTACATTGTAATTTCTTTTAAAAGTTGTTCAAACCCATCGTAAATTTGTAATGATTTTTAATACTATGGTTGGTGTTGTCTTTTAACTTTTGCTATGAAACCCTTTATACTGCCACGCCTCGTGTTTCCGCTTTAGCGGGGTGTGACATTATGACTCAGAGCCTGAAGTCAACAACCTACCCCCAGCTGCTCAAGACCCAAACCTGAATCCTCGTCCAACATTTCAAGGACCCACACCTCTGTGGGCCACAAACTTGAATAAATGGAGTCAGGAACAGGGTCAACCCATACCCTACAATGGAGATAGAAGCTTCTACAACCTCACTGAGGGAGGTTTAGCTGGCAGGGTCCTACCATCATGGTTCGTAGGATTGCTCAGAACACAGAGCAGGGTCGAGCAGCTATCGACCGAGTCGTGGAGATTGACGCCAACTCTGGCGTTAACACCTTCCGCATTCGCCAACTAGAGTCTGCTCATGAAAGGCCTCAGGTCCACAATGCAGTTCTACAGAGGGAACTTGCTGAAACCCAAGCTGAAGTCAGGGAACTTCGAGCTCAGCAAGCAAGATCTGATAGGCGCGTAAGGGACATAGAACGTCTTTTGTCGGAATCAAGAACTCACTCTAGTAGTTCTCGTCGCCGTTAGAGTCTCATCGACTTCTCTTTTGGATATAACCTAGTTCGTGTAAAAACTCTAGTCTAATTTCCTATCTTCGTAAATCTTAGACCTGTTAGGTCTTGATTAGGTAGTAGTCTGTCAAAATTTTCCATCTTGGTTTATGTAAGACCTACTTCTACATCATTTTTCCCAAACTCGTTACATCTGTAATTCCAGTATTATTGACAGATATCTAGTCTAATGGAAATTATATCCAAATACTTTCGTTTACAATCAATCGTGTTATTCATTTGTGCTGTTGGACTATGGAGAGTTAGTCCATGAGTCATTCTTATCTATTTCCTTTTAAATTCTTATCAATACCTTCATGTTTCTAATCTTATAGTTGAAAAATGCCTCCTCGTAAATCTACAAGACGCGATCCTCCCGCACCAACACCACCTGCTCCTCAATTCGACACGGCAGCCCTGAATGCTGTTGTAGCTGCGGCTGTGGCTACAGCCATGGCACAATATCATTCTTCTGGTTCCACTGGAGGAGGAACCCCTGTCCTATCTACTCATGGTGAAATCCTTGTGCGCTCCAGAGAGTGCTCCTACAAGGACTTCACAAACTGCAAGACATTATCCTTTAAGGGGACTGGCGGAGTCATTGCCGTCTCGCAATGGTTCGAAAAGACAGAGTCGGTCTTTGAGATCTGCTCATGCCCGGAGGGAAGCAAGGTCAAGTTTGCTGCTTGCACCTTCGAGTCAAAAGCCCTGACATGGTGGAATAGCCATGTCAAGTCACTATCTCTTATAGTGGCAAATGCTATGGGCTGGGAAGCTCTGAGAGAGCTAATGGTTGAGGAGTACTACCCGAGGGGCGAAATCCAAAAGCTAGAGGAAGAACTGTGGAGCCTAACCATGAAGGGCTCCAACATAGTCTCCTACACCGCCAGGTTCTGTGAACTGGTGGCCCTCTGTCCCAACATGGTTCATACAAAGGGGAAGAAGATTGAAAGATACATATGGGGGCTGGTGTTGGATAAGGTGTCTAAGTCCATAACTATTTCTGGTATGTACTTGACCCGACCCGGCATGGTCCATTTGGGTTGAATGGCACCATGCAATTGGATAAACTAAAATGAGAGAAATAACACTTATGGTTTATTAATATATTATAAGTTCTAATATATTAATAATATTATTTAATTAGTTTGATCAAGAATTAATATAGAATTAATTAAGTGCTCAAAAGATAACTAATTAAATATATAGGTAGATTATGTAAATCTTCCATATCTTATATAGTGGGCTAAGAGGCTCCATGGATTATCAAGTTGGGTTCCACCCATAGGATGCTCCATGGATGCTCCATGGGAGTTAGAAACCCATGGGTCATGGAAATGAAGAGTCATGACACATTAGGGTTTACATGGTGTAACCCTAGATGTGTCAACACTATATAAGAAACCCATTCTCTACCAAAATCGGCTACACATAAGAAACAAGAGGGCTAGGCCGATTTTAGAAGTGTGTATTCTCTCTAAAGTCATTCCAAAAGCATTTGGTGTTGTGCTAAATAATGATCCCTCATTAAGTTTCATCGATTTTTGCAACTGTTTAATATGGTTTTGAATTTTCTTTTTGTTTGGCTCCAATAAATCATAAAAGCACTTTAGAAAATCTTAAAATGATATATAATAATTTTCGCAGTTACTACCAGAGGTATAAGACTCAGAAAAATATTTTCAGAATTTTTCATAATAGATTCCTATTTTTCCCCGATTTTTGTATTTATAATGGCCTAAAAGTAGAAAAAATAGTTCTGCTCACCCAAAATTCATGAAAATTTACCAGAAAACTTTGTAGTACATTAGGAGGCTAGATAAAAATTTTGATGATTTTTCTCTTCTGTATACTATTTTGCTCCTATTTTCTAAGATTAAATACACTTGAATACATAAAATCGGATTTCATTATATAAAAACCACATTTGGTATTTTTCCCAGATTATTTACTCTGTAAATGAAGTATACAAAAACTTTGGTAATTTACTTTAACTGTTTAATGATTATTCTCCAATTAATGATTATTTAAGAGGATAAAACAAAGAAAAATAGAAAGACTAATTGAAAAATATCTTTTATATTTTTCACAGCTTCTACATGCATAATAAAAGTGTTACAAAAATTTTGGGCAATTTTGAAACTGTTTTCTATTTATTTCAATTTGTATTAGAATAAATGCTCAAAAATCATAAAATTGGGTTAAACAGTTTAGAAATCAATTTTTATATTTTTCCCAACTTAAGCATGTTTAATAACAATATCACAAAAAGTTTGGGTAATTTTGGTAACTGTTTTCTATTTATTTCAATTTTTATTAGAATAAATGCATAAAAATCATAAAACTGGGTTAAACAGTTTAGAAACCTCTTTTTATATTTTCCCAGCTTAAGTGTGTGTAATGACATTGTTATAAAAAGTTTGGGGTATTTTCATAACTGATTTCTATTTTTCATGAATTTGTATCTATTTAGAGAATTAAATATGTGAAAAATGGTTATACATATTCATAATCCATGAAAACTTATCTAGAAGTCTTTTAGTATATTTAGAACCAAAACCTGAAGTTTGGTAATTTTTATTAACTGTTTAGTATTTTTCATGATTTTATGGTTATTCAAGAAACTAAAATCGTGAAAAATAGTCAGACAAATCAAAAATTCAAGAAAATTTATCTTAAGGTCTTTGACTTCAATTAAAACTTAAACGCAAAGTTTCGGAAAGTTTAGAACTAAGTTGATTTAGTTTTGAATATTTAATCATTGGAACACCTCTAAAATGTTAAATATTAACATTTCAATAATGGAAATTTTCCACTTAAATTGTTATATAACAATTAATTCTTTGAAACTTAATTTCCACAGAAAAATGTTTGTAGCTTATCAATATTAAATTTTGACACATTATTGGCATAATTCTATTGTAGTAGTAAGTATACTAGTGTTAGATTTCGATTAGAGACTCACTAGCGAATACCATTATTGTAGGAAGCGGTAGTGGCACATGTGAAACGTAGTTCAAGACATCATTTGCATCATCTCAATGCATAGTGAGTATTCACCACTCCCCTATTTTCGGTTTTTATGTTTTGGGGTGGAAAAGCATGTCCCGAAAAACTATTATTTGAATGTTGTATTTAAATTGATTTGTATCAAACATGATTGCTATTTTATTGCTATATCTCTCTATGTATGTCTATGCAACACGGAACATGAGAACTTATCGTACTAAGGCCCTTCCCTTATCTCTAACCATTAACTCTTTGAGCCAATGGTCATTATGGATAGCGCTATTAGGAATTGACAACTCCTCACTCGCCCTATTGCTGGAGTGCATGATACCATATTCATCTATGGAACGATAAGCATAGATCTTGATAGGGCTTCAGTCATAGGTTTGGTTGAGACTCATTGTTTGCTCATACACATACAAACTTGTTTCTCGTTATAGCAATAAACTTGTTTATTAATTATGGCAATGAACTTTGTTTCTCATTACAACAACGAACTTTTATTACTGAAAACTTAAATACATGTTTTAGCAATGAAATTGTTTGCTCCTTGTAGCAACGAAATTGATTGCTCATTTTAGCAATGAAACTTGTTTACTCGTGTGAGTAACGAACTTTATCT
This sequence comes from Lactuca virosa, assembly GCF_052849685.1. NCBI lineage: Eukaryota > Viridiplantae > Streptophyta > Magnoliopsida > Asterales > Asteraceae > Lactuca > Lactuca virosa. Next base: position 275,478,910 of record NC_136426.1, read on the forward strand.
TCCATGAGAATATGAATGTTGCATCTTATTCGGGCAACGTACTTTATCTCTCATGATGACAAAGAACTTTGTTTTTACAAACTTATTTACTCCTTTTAACAATATACTTTTATTATTGGAAACTTTTATCAAAACTTTGATTTCAATTCATGAACCAATATTATTTTGTTAAACTTGTGAGTACTCACCAACTATTTTTATAGTTGACGCTCGTTTTACATGCTTTTTCATGAATCATCGAGTAAGTGGCACTTAGGGACACTTCACTTTTAGGAGCATTCGCATGTGTTGTATTTCAATTTACATTGTAATTTCTTTTAAAAGTTGTTCAAACCCATCGTAAATTTGTAATGATTTTTAATACTATGGTTGGTGTTGTCTTTTAACTTTTGCTATGAAACCCTTTATACTGTCACGCCTCGTGTTTCCGCTTTAGCGGGGTGTGACATTATGACTCAGAGCCTGAAGTCAACAACCTACCCCCAGCTGCTCAAGACCCAAACCTGAATCCTCGTCCAACATTTCAAGGACCCACACCTCTGTGGGCCACAAACTTGAATAAATGGAGTCAGGAACAGGGTCAACCCATACCCTACAATGGAGATAGAAGCTTCTACAACCTCACCGAGGGAGGTTTAGCTGGCAGGGTCCTACCATCATGGTTCGTAGGATTGCTCAGAACACAGAGCAGGGTCGAGCAGCTATCGACCGAGTCGTGGAGATTGACGCCAACTCTGGCGTTAACACCTTCCGCATTCGCCAACTAGAGTCTGCTCATGAAAGGCCTCAGGTCCACAATGCAGTTCTACAGAGGGAACTTGCTGAAACCCAAGCTGAAGTCAGGGAACTTCGAGCTCAGCAAGCAAGATCTGATAGGCGCGTAAGGGACATAGAACGTCTTTTGTCGGAATCAAGAACTCACTCTAGTAGTTCTCGTCGCCGTTAGAGTCTCATCGACTTCTCTTTTGGATATAACCTAGTTCGTGTAAAAACTCTAGTCTACTTTCCTATCTTCGTAAATCTTAGACCTGTTAGGTCTTGATTAGGTAGTAGTCTGTCAAAATTTTCCATCTTGGTTTATGTAAGACCTACTTCTACATCATTTTTCCCAAACTCGTTACATCTGTAATTCCAGTATTATTGACAGATATCTAGTCTAATGGAAATTATATCCAAATACTTTCGTTTACAATCAATCGTGTTATTCATTTGTGTTGTTGGACTATGGAGAGTTAGTCCATGAGTCATTCTTATCTATTTCCTTTTAAATTCTTATCAATACCTTCATGTTTCTAATCTTATAGTTGAAAAATGCCTCCTCGTAAATCTACAAGACGCGATCCTCCCGCACCAACACCACCTGCTCCTCAATTCGACACGGCAGCCCTGAATGCTGTTGTAGCTGCGGCTGTGGCTACAGCCATGGCACAATATCATTCTTCTGGTTCCACTGGAGGAGGAACCCCTGTCCTATCTACTCATGGTGAAATCCCTGTGCGCTCCAGAGAGTGCTCCTACAAGGACTTCACAAACTGCAAGCCATTATCCTTTAAGGGGACTGGCGGAGTCATTGCCGTCTCGCAATGGTTCGAAAAGACAGAGTCGGTCTTTGAGATCTGCTCATGCCCGGAGGGAAGCAAGGTCAAGTTTGCTGCTTGCACCTTCGAGTCAAAAGCCCTGACATGGTGGAATTGCCATGTCAAGTCACTATCTCTTATAGTGGCAAATGCTATGGGCTGGGAAGCTCTGAGAGAGCTAATGGTTGAGGAGTACTACCCGAGGGGCGAAATCCAAAAGCTAGAGGAAGAACTGTGGAGCCTAACCATGAAGGGCTCCAACATAGTCTCCTACACCGCCAGGTTCTGTGAACTGGTGGCCCTCTGTCCCAACATGGTTCATACAAAGGGGAAGAAGATTGAAAGATACATATGGGGGCTGGTGTTGGATAAGGTGTCTAAGTCCATAACTATTTCTGGTATGTACTTGACCCGACCCGGCATGGTCCATTTGGGTTGAATGGCACCATGCAATTGGATAAACTAAAATGAGAGAAATAACACTTATGGTTTATTAATATATTATAAGTTCTAATATATTAATAATATTATTTAATTAGTTTGATCAAGAATTAATATAGAATTAATTAAGTGCTCAAAAGATAACTAATTAAATATATAGGTAGATTATGTAAATCTTCCATATCTTATATAGTGGGCTAAGAGGCTCCATGGATTATCAAGTTGGGTTCCACCCATAGGATGCTCCATGGATGCTCCATGGGAGTTAGAAACCCATGGGTCATGGAAATGAAGAGTCATGACACATTAGGGTTTACATGGTGTAACCCTAGATGTGTCAACACTATATAAGAAACCCATTCTCTACCAAAATCGGCTACACATAAGAAACAAGAGGGCTAGGCCGATTTTAGAAGTGTGTATTCTCTCTAAAGTCATTCCAAAAGCATTTGGTGTTGTGCTAAATAATGATCCCTCATTAAGTTTCATCGATTTTTGCAACTGTTTAATATGGTTTTGAATTTTCTTTTTGTTTGGCTCCAATAAATCATAAAAGCACTTTAGAAAATCTTAAAATGATATATAATAATTTTCGCAGTTACTACCAGAGGTATAAGACTCAGAAAAATATTTTCAGAATTTTTCATAATAGATTCCTATTTTTCCCCGATTTTTGTATATATAATGGCCGAAAAGTAGAAAAAATAGTTCTGCTCACCCAAAATTCATGAAAATTTACCAGAACACTTTGTAGTACATTAGGAGGCTACATAAAAATTTTGATGATTTTTCTCTTCTGTATACTATTTTGCTCCTATTTTCTAAGATTAAATACACTTAAATACACAAAATCGGATTTCAGTATATAAAAACCACATTTGGTATTTTTCCCAGATTATTTACTCTGTAAATGAAGTGTACAAAAATTTTGGTAATTTACTTTAACTGTTTAATAATTATTCTCCAATTAATGATTATTTAAGAGGATAAAACAAAGCAAAATAGAAAGACTAATTGAAAAATATCTTTTATATTTTTCACAGCTTCTACATGTATAATAAAAGTTTTACAAAAAGTTTGGGCAATTTTGGAAACTGTTTTCTATTTATTTCAAATTTTATTAGAATAAATGCTCAAAAATCATAAAATTGGGTTAAACAGTTTAGAAATCAATTTTTATATTTTTCCCAACTTAAGAATGTTTAATAACAATATCACAAAAAGTTTGGGTAATTTTGGAAACTGTTTTCTATTTATTTCAATTTTTATTAGAATAAATGCATAAAAATCATAAAATTGGGTTAAACAGTTTAGAAACCCCTTTTTACATTTTCCAGCTTAAGTATGTGTAATGACATTGTTATAAAAAGTTTGGGGTATTTTCATAACTGATTTCTATTTTTCATGAATTTGTATCTATTTAGAGAATTAAATATGTGAAAAATGGTTATACATATTCATAATCCATGAAAATTTATCTAGAAGTCTTTTAGTACATTTAGAACCAAAAACTGAAGTTTGGTAATTTTTATTAACTGTTTAGTATTTTTCATGATTTTATGGTTATTCAAGAAACTAAAATCGTGAAAAATAGTCAGACAAATCAAAAATTCAAGAAAATTTATCTTAAGGTCTTTGACTTCAATTAAAACTTAAACGCAAAGTTTCGGAAAGTTTAGAACTAAATTGATTTAGTTTTGAATATTTAATCATTGGAACACCTCTAAAATGTTAAATATTAACATTTCAATAATGGAAATTTTCCACTTAAATTGTTATATAACAATTAATTCTTTGAAACTTAATTTCCACAGAAAAATGTTTGTAGCATATCAATATTAAATTTTGACACATTATTGGCATAATTCTATTGTAGTAGTAAGTATACTAGTGTTAGATTTCGATTAGAGACTCACTAGCGAATACCATTATTGTAGGAATCGGTAGTGGTACACGTGGAACGTAGTTCAAGGCATCATTTGCATCATCTCAATGCATAGTGAGTATTCACCACTCCCCTATTTTCGGTTTTTATGTTTTGGGGTGGAAAAGCATGTCCCGAAAAACTATTATTTGAATGTTGTATTTAAATTGATTTGTATCAAACATGATTGCTATTTTATTGCTATATCTCTCTATGTATGTCTATGTAACACGGAACATGAGAACTTATCGTACTAAGGCCCTTCCCTTATCTCTAACCATTAACTCTTTGAGCCAATGGTCATTATGGATAGCGCTATTAGGAATTGACAACTCCTCACTCGCCCTATTGCTGGAGTGCATGATACCATATTCATCTATGGAACGATAAGCATAGATCTTGATAGGGCTTCAGTCATAGGTTTGGTTGAGACTCATTGTTTGCTCATACACATACAAACTCGTTTCTCGTTATAGCAATAAACTTGTTTATTAATTATGGCAATGAACTTTTTTTTCTCATTACAACAACGAACTTTTATTACTGAAAACTTAAATACATGTTTTAGCAATGAAATTGTTTGCTCCTTGTAGCAACGAAATTGATTGCTCATTTTAGCAATGAAACTTGTTTACTCGTTTGAGTAACGAACTTTATCTTCCATGAGAATATGAATGTTGCATCTTATTCGGGCAACGTACTTTATCTCTCATGATGACAAAGAACTTTGTTTTTACAAACTTATTTACTCCTTTTAACAATATACTTTTATTATTGGAAACTTTTATCAAAACTTTGATTTCAATTCATGAACCAATATTATTTTGTTAAACTTGTGAGTACTCACCAACTATTTTTATAGTTGACGCTCGTTTTACATGCTTTTTCAGGAATCATCGAGTAAGTGGCACTTAGGGACACTTCACTTTTAGGAGCATTCGCATGTGTTGTATTTCAATTTACATTGTAATTTCTTTTAAAAGTTGTTCAAACCCATCGTAAATTTGTAATGATTTTTAATACTATGGTTGGTGTTGTCTTCTAACTTTTGCTATGAAACCCTTTATACTGCCACGCCTCGTGTTTCCGCTTTAGCGGGGTGTGACAGGAAATGGTATCAGAGCCGAAGATTATAGAGAATACCGGTTTTCCTTTGGAGAACCACAACTATAGCCAAAAAATTTCAAAATGTTTTTAAAATACTGAACATACTACTAGTATAACTAATTCGAGTACACATTATTAGACTTTAATTAAGTATAGCCTGGCCAACTATGCTTAATCAAGGAAAATTAATGCGATGCTGGAAACGGTTATAGTAGAATTATGTTCAAAACAATTTTCAACTTAAACTTTTGAAAAACAAATTTTTTCGGTGTGCGTACGGGCATTGCATATTATATGCATTCATCTAGATACACTTAGAAACTAAGTGCACTTTTATAACAATGCCTTTATTTAGAAATACTCTTATCCCTTATCAAGTGATAGGTTAACCACTTAGGTTGTATCACTAGCCACTCTAGGAGCAATGCACTTAGTACTGATAATGGGTATTCCTCGGTAGCTATTGACTTTAGATGTAAGGTTAGTAGCTAGATATACACTAGTAATAATCTTAAGTCGAAACCTATACCAATTATTCCTCAATACCTCTTCATCGTCTTCGTACTAGAGTTACAACTAGGAAAGCGTTCCGATACTGACACGGATGAAAATTAGAGCATCGCGTAAGGAGGTAGATGAGTCGTTTCTAAGTAATCACTTGGATACCATTGGTGGGCATTCCGGATTCGACTCACAAGGAGACACGGAGATTTAACGCATACGTGAGACCTTATTACTACGCTACGATTTAGCTCTACGTTGTTTCCACCTTGAGCTTAAAACTTAGCATAGGATGTCCCTTTGACCTCTATAAAAGGTCGTAAACTGCATTGACACCATAAAACGTTTTTCAAACAATTTTCTTGCCCTTTATCTTAGGGAAAAAGACATCGGTACTCGTCTTATACTCGCCTTGTACTCGCCTTAGTATTTAGGTACAATCAGCTACACTAATATACTTATTCCTTACTTCTTAATCTTCCATCGAAAAATTATTTCGCTTCATCGGTTTTATTTATCATCAGTAAAATATTTTATAACCACTTCAATCAACTTAGTAGACATTTCTTAACAATGTAAGCAATATTCTCGCTAAAAATCTTTTGACAACTTGCTTTAACTTAACACTTTTCTTCAAAACTCAATTTAACCATTATTGGTTTTAACCTTGCTATTTCAATTTTATTTCAAATCCATTTCAAATCCATTTCAATGGATAGATGTGTTTTTAAGGGCATATAAACCATTTTAAACCTTGCTTACCATTTTGACACGTTTTCGAAAAACTTAGAAACATTTTCTTTTATAAAAGTATTTAAACTCTATTCTATAAAACTTAAACATATAACATTGAAGTCCTATTATATGTAAAAGCGTCCTCGGATTTTCCAAACCACTTTTGCTTTGACACATTTAACCGCTTTCTCATTTAGGAATTGTAATTTACTTTAATGTGTTTTCTCGAAAACACAACATAATATTTATGCAAATGTCTACTTCAATCATGTTTATAAGACATATCTAACGCTTGTAATTCAAAACATACCTTATTTGTATACTTTGCTTCAATATAGTTTTATAATCTATAAAGATTCTAAAATACAAAGCATTGCAAAACTTAGTGTTCACTTTTAAATTTCTAGTGGCGCACTTTCGACAATGCACAATTATTCATCTAAATATGTTAAGTCTTTACCTTATCCGTTTTAATCATTGTTGGACTCCAGTCAAAAATGTCAAAGCTGTCGGAATTTCAATTACAAGTTTTAGTGTTTCTTCTTTTTCACAAATGGAGTTTAACTTAATAGATAACTCATAAATTTTTAGAAAACACTTTAAAACTCCCACATGTCTATTTAATCATCAATATACATCAAATATTAAAGTTTGAAATATATCTCAACCTGGTTTTAATCTACCTATAGGTATTGTTCTTAAATTTTAACAATAACAATCATTGCCGCCGCTACCTTCCTTTTTCTTTCCCCCGCACTTGATTTCTTGCTCTCCTTATGATTTTAGATCTCGCACACCCATAATAGTAACATAATACATTGTCTAACTTTGTTTCTGTCTATTTTGCTTCTCCTGGTATCATGTTTGTACACATACATACTAGAAGTCTATCCTTTCGTTTTGAGCGATTAATACATGTATAGCCGTGAGGAATAATTTTTATTTAATCAACTTTGATATATTCAATTACGCCTTTTATCATATACATCTTGTTTTTATTTTGAAATTTCTATAAACAAGTGATCCTTATTTACATTTGCTCTTTCGTTCTAAATTCAGAAACTTGATCTAAAATGCAATTTTCATTGTATTTTTCCTTATAATTAATACACAAGATGAATACTCTTATGCTTATAATTTTTCTATATCCGGAAAATATATGTGAAGAATATATTTCCTTATGTTTCTTCTTTTCTTTAAATACATCAAAAGTTTTGAATTTTACGATTATCTATTCTCTAAATGATTGTTTTTGTAGAAACACTAAACTATGAATGCACTATTTTCAAAGATTAACATTTTTACACCTTTCTTAAAATAGTATTTTACTTTGCAATTTTCAGTGAGTTCCTAAACTCTCAAACTTGTTTTCATAAGTATTCTGACTCCTCGTAAACTTGAATTTGTCCTGACTTAGACAATTGGACAATTTCTCAAAAGTTTAATACAAATATTTCTATACAAATTCCTTTAATGACGACTTAAACCTTTAACCTTAATTAATCTTTATATTATTTTACTACTTTGTTGGATCGCCACACATGTATCTTCATTATCTTGGAATTATTACACATTTTGATAATAGTGAGATTAATTATCATTTCTAAACACACATTTTGATAACAATGAGATTTTTAATCACTTCTAAACACTTAAAATGCTATATACACAATGTGATTTAATTTATCATAAATTTTCATCGCCTCCATTTGCACCAATGACTCTCTAAATATATTTATTCTTCGAATAAGGTTTTATTATTGTAAGAGTAACCGTAGTAGTAATTATAGCCTCGGAGATGCTCAATCATTTCGTAATTTATTTTGTCGACGACACTTAATTAGCCTTTACATTTGAGATGTACCAAAACTTCGTTGCCTACCCTTAGTACGTATTTTTAGGAACTTACCCTCAATCGCTTGTCTTACATTCATGCTACCCCTTCTTATTTCAAAATATATCTTTTCCAGATGTAGTAGCCAACCCGGAAGTGAACAAATTGTTCCTAATCTCTTCTTTATTAGGCGGCGAATTTACACTTAGTGCTAATTTAGAACGCGACTTAAGGATCAATGCGGATTTAACGCTCAGTGCAGTTAGTGCTTCAGCAAAACTTATAGCTCTCTTAATTCAGATAATATCTAACTAGATGATCTTTTTCGACTAGGTCGCCATGTTTGGATCATGATTTCCATGATCCTAATTTCTCGCAATCTAAATTGTAGAACTCGAATTAAGGAAATATTAATTTGACTATAGCTAAAGAATTGGGTTCCTCCTTTGAGGAAATAAACCTGAAATAATCAAAGAACACTGCAAGTCACCACCTCTCCAGCTATATAATTGTATTCGACTGAGTTCTAATAGAATACGTCACGAATTGAATTTCGGGGCGAAATTCTTTTAACCGGGGGAGAATGTGACAACCGTCAAAATTCGAGTCGGTTCTAGATTTGAATAAACTTAGTTGCACATATAGGCACGACACATAATAGACTTAGTAACTAGAAGCTAAGTTATAACCTACTAGAAACTTGGAAACAAGTAGGATCGAATGATAGTGTACTTAGATTTCACATTGATATGTGAATTCTACTACTACTTAACTGTAGTGACTATCCATATTTGGGTCACTCTTTGACTCGAACACCATTTCATGAATCATATACACACATCATGCACTTGACCTAGTAGTAGAAATTAGGTCAAAGTCTCATAGAAACTTAAGTCAAAGTTGAAGACTATGACTAGTATACTTGATTCCTCAATTTCGCTTGAATCTCGGAATCACTACATAGAATGCCAATAAACCGATAAAAATAAATTACAAACATTATTTATATCTATAAAAGAGTTATAATACCATAAGATAATTTAAAGTCTCAAATAATCTATTTATTTTGATATCCAAAGATTTACAGAATCTCAAGACCCTAAAAGCCATAAAAACTCATATTTATAAACTTTAACCTTAAAAATTCCATAAAAATAATTATGAAACTTATAATATGATCTTATAATAATTAAAATTATGAAAATGCATTTAAGGAAAATAAAATTTAAGTCATTAACAATTGCCCTAAATTTATAAGTCAAAAATCAAGGTTTCATGAGCAAAAACTTGGTTAGGGTGTATATTTTATAAAAAGTTTGATATTTTTATAAAAGAATTGAATTTTTTTATAAAATTAAAAGAGAGGGAGGTCATTTTACACTCAAAACCGTCCACCCTCTTCCCAAGATGCTTCCACTCTTCCCAAAACACATAATCACTCCTCTCTCACACTCCATCTCCTTCACTTCTCTCTCTCTCTCTACACTCTCTCTCACACTCCACCATTTACCACACTCAAACTCTCTCTTTCCCTCTCTAAAACCATGAAATTCTCCAGCCAAGAACATCTCTTAACCTTCAAATCTTCATCTTCTAGGGTTGTTCTTCATGGTAATCACGAAAATCCTTTAATCTCCTTCACTTTTCTTTCTAGTTTTAAAGGTTTTTCTTGCATTTCCTTGTTCTTCTACACCATTCTCTTAGAAAATTTGTGTGAATGTTCATTCACTTCAGTTTTGATGATGATGGTGGTAGATTTTTACCAAAAACATCTTGCATGTTACAAAATGGTGAAGATCCATGACCTAAACCTAAGTCAAAACCATGGAAATGCACTTTTCTACACGTTTTGGTGGAAAATCACCACATGCATCCAAAGTTTTCTTTCAAAAATGAATTTTAAACATTTCAAACTCATGAATGAACTTCAAACAAACATGCATGTGATGATCTTCAAGCTTAGATGCTAGATCATCAAAGTATGTTGTTAAAAGCTTTCAAAGATGTTCATGAAGGATTTTTTCCGAATAAATATCTAAAATTCCTTTTCTGACCAAAACCGATTTTTCCCAGATTCCCATCAACAAAATAAGATGCTCGGGAAATAAATCATACAAAATATTTTCTGGGGTCTATAAATCCTAGTTAAATTCGTGGATGACCCCTATGCTAAATAATGATCCCTCATTAAGTTTCATCGATTTTTGCAACTGGTTAATATGGTTTTGAATTTTCTTTTTGTTTGGCTCCAATAAATCATAAAAGCACTTTAGAAAATCTTAAAATGATATATAATAATTTTCATAGTTACTACCAGAGGTATAAGACTCAGAAAAATATTTTTAGAATTTTTCATAATGCATTCCTATTTTTCCCCGATTTTTGTATTTATAATGGCCTAAAAGTAGAAAAAATAGTTCTGCTCACCCAAAATTCATGAAAATTTACCAGAACACTTTGTAGTACGTTAGGAGGCTACATAAAAATTTTGATGATTTTTCTCTTCTGTATACTATTTTGCTCCTATTTTCTAAGATTAAATACACTTAAATACACAAAATCGGATTTCAGTACATAAAAACCACATTTGGTATTTTTCCCAGATTATTTACTCTGTAAATGAAGTGTACAAAAAATTTGGTAATTTACTTTAACTGTTTAATAATTATTCTCCAATTAATGATTATTTAAGAGGATAAAACAAAGAAAAATAGAAAGCCTAATAGAAAAATATTTTTTATATTTTTCACAACTTCTACATGCATAATAAAAGTGTTACAAAAATTTTGGGCAATTTTGGAAACTGTTTTCTATTTATTTCAATTTGTATTAGAATAAATGCTCAAAAATCATAAAATTGGGTTAAACAGTTTAGAAATCAATTTTTATATTTTTTCCAACTTAAGCATGTTTAATAACAATATCACAAAAAGTTTGGGTAATTTTGGAAACTGTTTTCTATTTATTTCAATTTTTATTAGAATAAATGCATAAAAATCATAAAATTGGGTTAAACAGTTTAGCAACCCCTTTTTATATTTTCCCAGCTTAAGTATGTGTAATGACATTGTTATAAAAAGTTTGGGGTATTTTCATAACTGATTTCTATTTTTCATGAATTTGTATCTATTTAGAGAATTAAATATGTGAAAAATGGTTATACATATTCATAATCCATGAAAATTTATCTAGAAGTCTTTTAGTACATTTAGAACCAAAACCTGAAGTTTGGTAATTTTTATTAACTGTTTAGTATTTTTCATGATTTTATGGTTATTCAAGAAACTAAAATCGTGAAAAATAGTCAGACAAATCAAAAATTCAAGAAAATTTATCTTAAGGTCTTTGACTTCAATTAAAACTTAAACGCAAAGTTTCGGAAAGTTTAGAACTAAATTGATTTAGTTTTGAATATTTAATCATTGGAACACCTCTAAAATGTTAAATATTAACATTTCAATAATGGAAATTTTCTACTTAAATTGTTATATAACAATTAATTCTTTGAAACTTAATTTCCACAGAAAAATGTTTGTAGCTTATCAATATTAAATTTTGACACATTATTGGCATATTTTTATTGTAGTACTAAGTATACTAGTGTTAGATTTCGATTAGAGACTCACTAGCGAATACCATTATTGTAGGAATCGGTAGTGGTACACGTGAAACGTAGTTCAAGACATCATTTGCATCATCTCAATGCATAGTGAGTATTCACCACTCCCCTATTTTTGATTTTTATGTTTTGGGGTGGAAAATCATGTCCCGAAAAACTATTATTTGAATGTTGTATTTAAATTGATTTGTATCAAACATGATTGCTATTTTATTGCTATATCTCTCTATGTATGTCTATGCAACACGGAACATGAGAACTTATCGTACTAAGGCCCTTCCCTTATCTCTAACCATTAACTCTTTGAGCCAATGGTCATTATGGATAGCGCTATTAGGAATTGACAACTCCTCACTCGCCCTATTGCTGGAGTGCATGATACCATATTCATCTATGGAACGATAAGCATAGATCTTGATAGGGCTTCAGTCATAGGTTTGGTTGAGACTCATTGTTTGCTCATACACATACAAACTCGTTTCTCGTTATAGCAATAAACTTGTTTATTAATTATGACAATGAACTTTGTTTCTCATTACAACAACGAACTTTTATTACTGAAAACTTAAATACATGTTTTAGCAATGAAATTTTTTGCTCCTTGTAGCAACGAAATTGATTGCTCATTTTAGCAATGAAACTTGTTTACTCGTTTGAGAAACGAACTTTATCTTCCATGAGAATATGAATGTTGCATCTTATTCAGGCAACGTACTTTATCTCTCATGATGACAAAGAACTTTGTTTTTACAAACTTATTTACTCCTTTTAACAATATACTTTTATTATTGGAAACTTTTATCAAAACTTTGATTTCAATTCATGAACCAATATTATTTTGTTAAACTTGTGAGTACTCACCAACTATTTTTATAGTTGACGCTCGTTTTACATGCTTTTTCAGGAATCATCGAGTAAGTGGCACTTAGGGACACTTCACTTTTAGGAGCATTCGCATGTGTTGTATTTCAATTTACATTGTAATTTCTTTTAAAAGTTGTTCAAACCCATCGTAAATTTGTAATGATTTTTAATACTATGGTTGGTGTTGTCTTTTAACTTTTGCTATGAAACCCTTTATACTGCCACGCCTCGTGTTTCCGCTTTAGCGGGGTGTGACATTATGACTCAGAGCCTGAAGTCAACAACCTACCCCCAGCTGCTCAAGACCCAAACCTGAATCCTCGTCCAACATTTCAAGGACCCACACCTCTGTGGGCCACAAACTTGAATAAATGGAGTCAGGAACAGGGTCAACCCATACCCTACAATGGAGATAGAAGCTTCTACAACCTCACCGAGGGAGGTTTAGCTGACAGGGTCCTACCATCATGGTTCGTAGGATTGCTCGGAACACAGAGCCGGGTCGAGCAGCTATCGACCGAGTTGTGGAGATTGACGCCAACTCTGGCATTAACACCTTCCGCATTCGCCAACTAGAGTCTGCTCATGAAAGGCCTCAGGTCCGCAAAGCAGTTCTACAGAGGGAACTTGCTGAAACCCAAGCTGAAGTCAGGGAACTTCGAGCTCAGCAAGCAAGATCTGATAGGCGCGTAAGGGACATAGAACGTCTTTTGTCGGAATCAAGAACTCACTCTAGTAGTTCTCGTCGCCGTTAGAGTCTCATCGACTTCTCTTTTGGATATAACCTAGTTCGTGTAAAAACTCTAGTCTAATTTCCTATCTTCGTAAATCTTAGACCTGTTAGGTCTTGATTAGGTAGTAGTCTGTCAAAATTTTCCATCTTGGTTGATGTAAGACCTACTTCTACATCATTTTTCCCGAACTCGTTACATCTGTAATTCCAGTATTATTGACAGATATATAATCTCATGGAAATTATATCCAAATACTTTCGTTTACAATCAATCGTGTTATTCATTTGTGTTGTTGGACTATGGAGAGTTAGTCCATGAGTCATTCTCATCTATTTCCTTTTAAATTCTTATCAATACCTTCATGTTTCTAATCTTATAGTTGAAAAATGCCTCCTCGTAAATCTACAAGACGCGATCCTCCCGCACCAACACCACCTGCTCCTCAATTCGACACGACAGCCCTGAATGCTGCTGTAGCTACGGCTGTGGCTACAGCCATGGCACAATATCATTCTTCTGGTTCCACTGGAGGAGGAACCCCTATCCTATCTACTCATGGTGAAATCCGTGTGCGCTCCAGAGAGTGCTCCTACAAGGACTTCACAAACTGCAAGCCATTGTCCTTTAAGGGGACTGGCGGAGTCATTGCCCTCTCGCAATGGTTCGAAAAGACAGAGTCGGTCTTTGAGATCTGCTCATGCCCGGAGGGAAGCAAGGTCAAGTTTGCTGCTTGCACCTTCGAGTCAAAAGCCCTGACATGGTGGAATAGCCATGTCAAGTCACTATCTCTTATAGTGGCAAATGCTATGGGCTGGGAAGCTCTGAGAGAGCTAATGGTTGAGGAGTACTGCCCGAGGGGCGAAATCCAAAAGCTAGAGGAAGAACTGTGGAGCCTAACCATGAAGGGCTCCAACATAGTCTCCTACACCGCCAGGTTCTGTGAACTGGTGGCCCTCTGTCCCAACATGGTTCATACAAAGGGGAAGAAGATTGAAAGATACATATGGGGGCAGGTGTTGGATAAGGTGTCTAAGTCCATAACTATTTCTTGTATGTACTTGACCCGACCCGGCATGGTCCATTTGGGTTGCATGGCACCATGCAATTGGATAAACTAAAATGAGAGAAATAACACTTATGGTTTATTAATATATTATAAGTTCTAATATATTAATAATATTATTTAATTAGTTTGATCAAGAATTAATTTAGAATTAATTAAGTGATCAAAAGATAACTAGTTAAATATATGGGTAGATTATGTAAATCTTCCATATCTTATATAGTGGGCTAAGAGGTTCCATGGATTATCAAGTTGGGTTCCACCCATAGGATGCTCCATGGATGCTCCATGGGAGTTACAAACCCATAGGTCATGGAAATGAAGAGTCATGACACATTAGTGTTTACATGGTGTAACCCTAGATGTGTCAACACTATATAAGAAACCCATTCTCCACCAAAATCGGCTACACATAAGAAACAAGAGGGCTAGGCCGATTTTAGAAGTGTGTATTCTCTCTAAAGTCATTCCAAAAGCATTTGGTGTTGTGTGAAGAATTTGAGGCATCACACTTGGGGTGCTAGGCTCACAAGGTTTCAAGGATCATAAGCAACAACAAGGTAAGTTATTCTATCTTTCATGCAAGTTAAAATTTGTTCCCCATGTATGCTAGATATGAATATAACCTTGGAATTCAACTTTGCATGATAATTTGACAAACATAGATCCAAGGTTATTAGGGTTGCATGTACACGTAGGAAGTGTTAGAATGCTCAAAACCCATCAGTGGTATCAGAGCCTGGTTCGTTTGTTGTTTTTTTTTTGTGTGCAAACAGCTTGAAAAAAAATCGTTTTTCTGTTTTCTGCTCGTATGAAAGTTTGCACATTTGTTGCTGGAAATGGACTAGAAACATTACCCTAAACTATTTTGATGTTTTAAAGCTTGTTTTAGATGGTGTAATGTTTATGTTAATCCATTTACAATGGCAATTATTAAAATTACAAGTTTTTTTTAAGTGTAATTTTTGATTCTTGAAAGTGTTCATATTCATGTTCTTGAACTTATGAAGATTAGATGATCATAGGAATTGTTTGTAACCTTCATGGTAGTTTAATTCATGATCATAATGTGTTTTAATGGAGTCCATAACTTGTCCTCAAGTTATGGAAAACCAAAAGTCTCACTTTTATTAAAGCCATTAAAAGAACACAAGAGTTATAAAAATGAAGAGTCTTCATTTTTATTACTCAATTAATTCATAAGTTATAAGAAATGAAAAGTTTTGGAAGTTTACAAAACTTGCCCTCAAGTTTTGGAACATGTAAAGTCTTGATTAAAACTTTAGTTCCAACCCTTAGAATTTTAAAAGTTAAAATTCAACCCTTATACTTTATAATATTATAAGTTACTAATATATATATGTATAATGTCAAGTCGTATTACCGCTAGTACGCCTCATTCACGAAGCCGGTCTATAAGGGGGTATAAGGTTGTTGCCTATAAAATGGCAACTTAATGGGTGTCCACTCTCACCCACCGCTTCCTTGATCGGTGGAGGGTCGTTAGCCGAACGGGTAAGACAAGGACTTATAAATTCTCATTAAAAGTATGATGAATATTATAAAGTAACTAAATGCTTTTATTAAATTCCCAATCTTAGTTACTTTAGGAAAATGTGAATAAGGTGCTAATCCATGAAATTACACTTTACACTTTGTTTAAGTCGTTGGTGGAGCGTGTGTGGTTAACCGGCACACTAACTTGGACTTAACAAGGTAGGTAAAGGGTGACTTAAGGTTTACCATAGCATCGGTGGAGCGTGTGTGGTTTACCGGCACATCGATTGAGTGATAAACCTTGAGGGTACCAAGTGATTTGCATGGTTACTTCACACCTCGTTTGTGATCCTCGGTATCCCATTCACAAAACTTGGAGGGCACACTCGAGATTGAAACATGCCTTTGAAAAGTTCATTGAATCTCAAAAGAATCTAGGAATTTCTAAGAACCAATTAAAAACCTAATATTTATATTTCGTTTTTCATGGTGGAAATTGGTGAATCGTCATTCACCTACCTTTCAAATATGTTATAGCTTGGATTACGACATACCTCTTCTAAGTTATAATATATTGTGATTGGATCCTTGCCTTAATATTACATTTGGGTGTTTTATTAAGGACTCTCTTAATATCTAAACTAATCTTGTTCTCTTCTTTCAGATGTCTTCAAACAATGCTGCTTCTGGCTCTAATCCTAATGGCTCCTTTACCCTTATGAACTTGTGTGGAAAAGTCACTTTTGATGGATCCAACTTCAATGAATGGATCAGAAACATCAGGATGATTACCCGCTACGAGGACAAAGAATATGTCCTTGACAAAGAGCTTAAGGAGATTGATGACCACTGCAACTCCCCAGGAGATCGCTGACTTCCGGGCACATGAAAGGGATGCTACAAAAGTGGCATGCATCATGTTGGCCACCATGACAGCGGAACTCCAAAAGTCCTATGAGGACTTCTACCCTTTTGAAATGCACCAAGATCTGATGGAAAGATACCATCAAAGTGCACGACAAGAGAGGTATGAAATCATATGCTCTATCATAACAACCATGATGAAGGACGGGGAATCCGTCACGAGCCACATGCAGAAAATGCAAAGGTATGTGGATCGGTTGCTGAAGCTTAATGTAAACTTCCCTGAGGAGCTTGCAATAGATATCATTTTGCACTCCTTACCATCGTGCTATGATCAATTCCGCATGACATATCACATGAATAAGGAAGAGGTCACACTCAGCAAACTTTAGGGACTCCTCAAGACCGCAGAAACAGGTCTTAAGGGTAAGTCGGTTGTTAACACTCCTACTCCAAACTCCGCCCCGGTTTTGGCAATCGGGAAAGGTAGAGGGAAGAAGAGGAAGAGCTCTTCGAAGGGTACCAAGGCTAGGACCCTTGATGGCTCTTTTTCAAGTGGAACCAAGAAAGGTTTTGTCACTCCTTCTTCTGACCCTAAAGAGGCTGAATGCTTCTATTGCCATGAAAAGTCACATTGGAAGCGGAACTGCCCAAAGTACCAGCAAGATGTGAAGGATGGGAATGTTAAACCCAACCATGAAGGTATTTACACTATCTTATCTAATAACTCACCCCATTCTAACTCTTGGGTCCTTGATACCGGTTGTGGTATTCATATCTGTTCTGATTTGCAGGGACTAAGAAGAAGTGAGAATGTGGAGCATGGAAGAATAAACTTAATCATGGGGAATATGAAAGCTTTACCTGTCACCAAGATTGGAGTTTATACTTTATCGCTAAGTAGTGGGTTTAGTTTAGATTTGAATAAATGTTGTTATTCGCTAGAAATGGCAAGAAATATTATTTCCTTTCATGCATTGTATAAACAAGGTTTCACCTTTTCATTTGATAATGAAGTTGGTTCGATTAATGCTTTCTTTAATAATGTTCTTTATTTTAAAGCATTACCTTGTGATGGTGTGTATGAAACTGTATCTGTGGTTGATAACTTAGGAAATAATGTATTGTGTATTGATTCTGTTAATGATAATAACTTGGATAAAGCATCATTATGGCATTGTCGTCTTGGACATATAAGCAAGAAACGCATAGGCCAACTCCAAAAGGATGGAGTATTGGAGTCATTTGACCTAAAGTCATATGATAGTTGCGAATCATGCTTACTTGGAAAAATGACAAAGTCACCCTTCACAGGTTCTTGTGAGAGGGGTGAAGGTTTGTTGGATCTTATACACACGGATGTGTGTGGGCCCTTCAAACATGCCACAAGGGATGCTAATCGTTATTATTTGACTTTTACTGATGATTACAGTAGATATGGATATGTCTACTTAATCAAGCATAAGTCAGAGATTTTTGAGAGGTTTAAAGAGTTTAAACAGGAAGTCGAGAATCAATTGGGTAGGAACATTAAGATGCTTCGATCCGATCGAGGTGGTGAGCATCTTAGTTCAGAGTTCCTCGACTATCTTAGGGAATGTGGGATTGTCTCACAATTGACACCTCCCAGGACACCGCAGTTGAATGGTGTAGCTGAGAGGCGTAATCGAACCTTGTTGGATATGGTTCGTTCCATGATGAGTCGAGCTTCGCTACCAATCTCATTTTGGGGGTATGCCTTAGAGACTGCCGCCCATATCCTTAATCTAGTTCCCACAAAGAAAGTTGCCAAAACTCCTCATGAGATGTGGACTGGTAAAGTACCCAAACTAGACCACATTAAGATTTGGGGTTGCGAGGCTTTCGTGAGATGCGAGACTCATGATAAGCTCGAACCTCGAAGTGAGAGGTGTATTTTCATCGGCTACCCACATAAATCCTTTGGTTACCTATTCTACAGACCTAGTGAGAATGTGGTCTTTGTAGCTAGGAGGGCTTTCTTTCGAGAGAGAGAGAGTTCATAAGCCAAGGAGATAGTGGGAGGCAAGTTGACCTTGAAGAAATTCAAGAGTCAAGTGGTGAAGGAACTTCAAACCCTAGCACTCAACTTGAGGAGGAAACTTCTGTTGAGCCAATTGACAAGTCTGTACCTCTGAGGCGTTCCACAAGGGTTAGGAATGCACCTGAGCATTACTATGGATTCCATATTACTGCGGAAGGTGATACACTTATCAGTGATGAGACACTGATAGGTCTGGATGAACCTAACAGTTACGCGGAAGCCATGGCAGGCCCTGAGTCAGCCAAGTGGAAAGAGGCAATGGACAGCGAGATACAGTCCATGTATGACAATCAAGTTTGGAACTTGGTTGAGAATGTACCAGGTCGTAAGACTGTAGGGTGCAAATGGATCTTCAAGAAGAAGACCAACATGGATGGTAATGTACACACTTATAAGGCACGACTGGTTGCAAAGGGTTTCTCATAAACTCCGGGAGTTGATTATGATGAGACCTTTTCTCAAGTGGCCAAGATTAAGTCTATTAGGGTTCTGTTAGCCATAGCCGCATTTCATGACTATGAAATATGGCAAATGGATGTCAAAACCGCTTTCCTTAATGGAAAGTTAGCTGAGGATGTTTACATGAGTCAGCCAGAGGGTGTTGTCAACACAGAGTACCCTAATATAGTGTGTAAGCTTGAGAAATCCATTTATGGGTTAAAGCAAGCCCCTCGCAGATGGAATCTTTGCTTTGATGAGAAAGTCAAGGAATTTGGCTTTTCTAGGAGTGAAGATGAATCTTGTGTATATGTCAAGGCTAGTGGGAGTATAGTTAGCTTTTTGGTATTGTATGTGGATGACATACTACTCATAGGAAATGAGATCCCAACTCTGCAGGAAGTTAAGTCCTGGCTTGGGAAGTGTTTCTCTATGAAGGACCTAGGAGAAGCTGCCTATATTCTAGGGATAAGGATCTTGAGAGACCGGAGTAAAAGACTAATTGGACTTAGTCAGAGTACTTACTTGGATAAGGTGTTGAAGAGATTCGGCATGTAGGACTCCAAGAAAGGAGAGTTACCCATCCAGAGTAATGCCAGATTGAGTAAGACACAAAGCCCTAGTACTGAGGCTGAGATAGCAGAAATGAGTCGAATACCTTATGCTTCGGCTGTAGGATCGATCATGTATGCTATGACGTGTACTCGACCTAATGTAGCCTTTGCTTTGAGCATGGTTAGCTGGTATCAGGGGAACCCTGGCAAGCCACACTGGACTGCGGTAAAGAATATCCTCAAGTACCTACGGAGGACTAAGGACTGGGTCCTTACCCTCGGTGGGAGTGAAGACTTGAGAGTTGTAGGGTATAGTGATGCTAGCTTTCAGACTCATAGGGATAATTTCCGCTCTCAGTCAGGCTGGGTCTTTACCTTAAATGGAGGAGCAATTTCTTGGAAGAGTTCCAAGCAAGAGACAGTGGCTGATTCAACTTGCGAATCAGAGTATATAGCAGCTAGCGAGGCAGCAAAGGAGGCAATATGGCTGAAGAACTTCATTGGAGACCTTGGAGTTGTACCAGCTATTAAAGAGCCAATGGAAATTTTCTGTGATAGTGAAAGTGCAGTTGCCTTAGCCAAGGAACCAAGGGATCACGGGAGATCCAGACACATCGACAGAAAATACCATTTCATCAGACATCGAATAGAAGAAGGACTCCTCGTGGCAAAGAGGGTATCATCGGATGAGAATCCAGCAGACCCCCTCACGAAGGGACTGACTCGGGTTAAGCATCTCTAGCATGCTCGGAGCATAGGGCTGAAGGATGATATTAGATTTAGTAGTTAGATAACCTTGAAATTTGTAAAGTCTAATTGACATTAGATGATGAATAAAAGGTGTTTTATTTATGAGTAAAGTGTTGCTATCTCTTGTCGATCGTTTACTATATTTCTTTTGCATGTTTTGACTTCCAGAATAACTATGTTTGGTATATCATATTATTCGAACCTCCACAGTCGGTCATATGTCGGAAGTAGGTATGAATCAAGACTGTCATGATTGGTTGCAGAGGTGTAAGTTGTTGGACATGGCTACAACACTCATGAGTGCTCATAAGTTCTGAGCATTGGACTCAACCCACGCTCACTGGAATCACTTCATGGAATTTATCTCGAGTGATCGTGAGACGGTAATATCATATAAGTCTTCAAACCTAGAGATATGATTTGTTACTTATGAGTTGGTTATGCATTGATTGTACGTTAACGCATTGGTAACTCGATGTTATAAAACGTACTTTTGTGTATAATTCAATGAGTGGTAGAACAAACATATGAGTCGAAGTTTATCTGTTCCTTCTTGGATTAGAAGCTGATATCTGGGCCCCTCGATGATTTTGTTTTGACCTATGTACCGGGCCCGGTCAGAACTAAGTTGATGTGTTCAATTGAGTTCTATGTCAAACAAATCGGAAATCGGGAAACAAACTGTTGGACAATAAGTAAGACATTGTTCCATGTATTTGTCCGGCTGATATCTAGAACAGAGGATTATATGATCACTTATCTTAAATGGTGTATCATCATTTTCTCAGTTCTGAGAGACCTTGAAAGAGCTACGATTGCCGATCGGTTCCTGAAGTATTGCAGTTATAGTTATTAGACTTATCCAAGTGGGAGACTGTTGGATAAGGTGTCTAAGTCCATAACTATTTCTGGTATGTACTTGACCCGACCCGGCATGGTCCATTTGGGTTGCATGGCACCATGCAATTGGATAAACTAAAATGAGAGAAATAACACTTATGGTTTATTAATATATTATAAGTTCTAATATATTAATAATATTATTTAATTAGTTTGATCAAGAATTAATTTAGAATTAATTAAGTGATCAAAAGATAACTAATTAAATATATGGGTAGATTATGTAAATCTTCCATATCTTATATAGTGGGCTAAGGGGCTCCATGGATTATCAAGTTGGGTTCCACCCATAGGATGCTCCATGGATGCTCCATGGGAGTTACAAACCCATGGGTCATGGAAATAAAGAGTCATGCCACATTAGGGTTTACATGGTGTAACCCTAGATGTGTCAACACTATATAAGAAACCCATTCTCCACCAAAATCGGCTACACATAAGAAACAAGAGGGCTAGGCCGATTTTAGAAGTGTGTATTCTCTCTAAAGTCATTCCAAAAGCATTTGGTGTTGTGTGAAGCATTTGAGGCATCACACCTGGGGTGCTAGGCTCACAAGGTTTCAAGGATCATAAGCAACAACAAGGTAAGTTATTCTATCTTTCATGCAAGTTAAAATTTGTTCCCCATGTATGCTAGATATGAATATAACCTTGGAATTCAACTTTGCATGATAATTAGACAAACATAGATCCAAGGTTATTAGGGTTGCATGTACACTTAGGAAGTGTTAGAATGCTCAAAACCCATCAGCTGGTACCTCCATTCCAGGGAAATGTCTTGGCTTCAAACCCTACTACATTCGATAGTGCCAAGCGATTGGCACAACGGCTTATAGACCATGGGGTTCGTACCCCGACCGCAACAACGACCCTGGCCATCTCAGAACCCGCCAAAACCGCTGATTCCAAGTGGAAGTTTTGGGATGACAAGAGAAAGACAAAGGCTGCCAAAAAGCAGCAGGTCGTGGCAGTTCATGCTACGATAGCACCTGCCGCTGCTGCTCCGGTAAAGCAGTACGCTGCAAGTTTGCCTAAGTGCAACAAATGAAACTTCCACCACGTAGGAGCCTGCCGGGAAATGCAGTGTTTGAACTGCAACAGGAAGGGACACACTGCCCGTTTCTGCAAAGCTCTGGCTAGGCCAATCAACCAAGTCCCCGACACAGGAGTGGGCCAAGCTTGCTACGGTTGTGGCGAGGTAGGCCACTACAAAAGGAACTGCCCGAAGGCAGGGAATGCCGGTGGAGTGGCAAGAGTTCTGGCCATAGGCCACGAGGAAGCAGTTGCCGACCCCACAGTGATCACTGGTACGTTTCTCTTCGATAACTCTTATGCATGCATTCTGTTTGATAGTGGAGCGGAGAGGAGTTTCGTGAATCAAAAATTTGCTCATTTACTTAAGCAAAAATCACGAGCACTTAAAGAACCGTTCACTGTAGAAATGGCTAATGGAAAGACAGAGAGCACTAGCAGTATATTCATAGGGTGTACCCTAACACTAGATATCCATTCTTTTTCAATCGATCTCATGCCGGTCTCAATTAAAAGTTTCGACGTCATTATCGGCATGGATTGGTTGAGTCTTCATCGTGCCGACATCATGTGTTACGAAAAGGTTGTACGCCTTAATCTGCCGTCTGGCGAAACTCTAGTAGTTTATGGCGACAAAACCGGCACAAACCTTCGTATCATCTCGAGCATTCAAGCTCAGAAATTCTTGCGAAAGGAATGTCACACATTCCTTACTCATGTGGTCGATGTGAGCCAAGAAACGAAAGACATTTAGAACATTCCAGTAGTACGCGACTTTCCCGACATTTTTCCAGAAGAACTCCCAGGATTACCTCCGCAACGTCAAGTCGAGTTCAGGATCGACTTAGTTCCAGGGGCTACCCCCGTAGCCAAATCGCCCTATCCTCTAGCACCTGCAGAGATGCTAGAACTGTCCTGTCAACTTAACGAACTGCTCAGCAAGGGCTTTATAAGACCAAGCTTCTCACCCTGGGGAGCTCCAGTCTTCTTCGTCAAGAAGAAAGACAGATCGTTTCGTATGTGCATCGACTACAGGGAGCTCAACAAACTGACCGTCAAGAATCATTATCCTTTGCCTCGTATAGATGATTTATTTGACCAACTTCAAGGGGCGAACTTCTTTTCAAAAATCGACTTAAGATCCGGATATCACCAACTACGAGTGCTAGGGGAGGATGTTCCGAAGACAGCCTTCCGAACTCGTTATGGGCACTACGAATTCGTAGTGATGCCGTTCGGATTAACAAATGCGCCCGCAGTATTCATGGATTTAATGAATAGGGTGTGTCGTCCTTACTTGGATCAGTTCGTCATCGTCTTCATCGATGACATACTTATCTACTCTCGTAGTGAAGAGGAGCATAGTCAACATCTGCGACTAGTCTTAGAAACCCTGCGTGCGGAGAAGCTTTATGCGAAGTTCTCGAAATGCGAATTTTGGATCCGAAGAGTCGAATTCTTAGGGCACGTGGTTAGCAAAGAAGGAATACACGTGGACCTTTCCAAAATCAAAGCCATTGAGAGCTGGTCAGCACCGAAGACGCCTACAGAAATTCGTCAATTTCTAGGCCTCGTTGGCTACTATCACAGGTTCATTCAGAACTTCTCCCGCATTGCGAAACTTCTTACGACACTGACCTAGAAGGGCGTGGCCTTTGACTGGGAAGAGAAGCAGGAGAGAGCGTTCCAAAAACTCAAGCGAGCCTTGTGCACCGCACCGATACTATCCCTCCCCGAAGGGATAGAAGACTTCGTTGTCTATTGCGATGCGTCAAATCAAGGACTCAGATGTGTTCTGATGGAGCGAGGTAAGGTCATCGCCTATTCCTTGAGACAGCTGAAGACACATGAGGTCAACTACACTACCCACGATCTTGAGCTAGGAGCAGTTGTGTTTGCTCTGAAGATCTGGAGACACTACCTGTATGGTACAAAAAGGACTATCTTTACAGTCCACCAGAGCCTACAACACATATTCGACCAGAAGGAGCTCAACAGGAGACAACGACGGTGGGTCGAGCTACTCAGTGATTACGAATGTGAAATTCGTTATCATCCGGGTAAAGCCAATGTAGTAGCTGACGCCCTAAGTCGGAAAGAATATTCTGGTCGTAGAGTCAAATCATTGACTATGACTATCCATTCACACCTGTCCATGCAAATTAAGGAAGCTCAGCTCGACGCTTTGAAACCTGAAAATGTAGCGGGTGAATCCTTGAGAGGGATGGATAAGAACTTGGAGGTTAAGGGTGGCGGAGCTTATTATTTCATGGATCGGATCTGGACCCCGAAACACGGGGGCTTCAGAGACATGGTCATGAACGAGGCGCACAACACTCGTTATTCCGTACACCCAGGTTCAGATAAGATGTATCTGGATCTTAAAAAGCTATACTGGTGGCCTAACATGAAAGCAGAGATTGCTACCTTCGTGAGTAAATGCCTTACTTGCGCAAAGGTCAAGGTCGAATACCAGAAGCCCTCAGGTCTACTACAACAGCCAGAGATACTGGAATGGAAGTGGGAGCGGATCACTTTGGATTTCATAACCAAGTTGCCCAAGAAAACGGGTGGACTTGATACCATATGGGTCATCGTCGACAGATTGACCAAGTCCGCACACTTCCTGCCTATCAAGGAAACAGACAAGATGGAGAAGCTTACAAGAACTTACATTAGGGAGATTGTACGACTGCACGGTGTTCCCATATCCATTATCTCAGACAGAGATAGTAGATTCACTTCGAGGTTCTGGCAGTCGTTACAAAGTTCCCTAGGAACTAGGCTGGACATGAGTACAGCCTACCATCCACAGACAGACCGGTAAAATGAGAGGACTATCCAAACCTTGGAAGATATGTTGCGAGCCTGTGTGATCGACTTTGGGAAAGCATGGGATACTCACTTACCCCTTGCAGAAATTTCCTACAACAACAGTTATCACACGAGCATAAAGGTTGCTCCATTCGAGGCCCTCTATGGCCGAAAGTGCATATCCCCTCTGTGCTGGGCTGAGGTGGGTGATACCCAGTTAGCTAAAGGACGAGTTCCTGAAAGCACTCTCACAGGTCCGGAGATCGTTCGGGAAACGACAGAGAAGATCGTTCAGATTCGTGAACGATTGAAAGCCTCTAGAGACCGACAGAAAAGCTACGCTGATAAACGAAGGAAACCGTTGGAATTCCAGGTGGGCGACCGTGTTCTATTGAAGGTCTCACCCTGGAAGGGCTTGATACGCTTCGGAAGCGTCGAAAGCTAAATCCAAGGTACATAGGGCCTTTCGAGATTCTCGCAAGAATCGGCCCTGTAGCTTACAAACTTAACTTACCGCGCGAACTCAGTAACGTACATTCTACTTTCCACGTCTCGAACTTGAAAAAGTGTCTGTCCGACGAGACTCTTTTAATCCCACTCGACGAGATCGAGATCAACGAGAGCCTCAACTTCGTGGAAGAACCTGTAGAGATCATGGACCTGGAGGTCAAGTAAACGAAACAAAGCCGTATCCCGATAGTGAAGGTTCGCTGGAACGCCAAGCGAGGACCTGAATTCACTTGGGAACGAGAGGATCAGATGAAACTGAAATATCATCTTCTTTTTACTTAGTTATTTGTAACTTCTTATTTGCTTAAACTCTAATTTCGGGACTAAAAACACCAAGAACACACACTAGTGTTCTTGGACTTTTAGCACCTTTTCAAGCTTCTACCTAGTAAGTACTTCTACCTTAGAGTATTATAGAGCTTGTTACACTTCTAAACATCAAGAAAACACCCAAGAAACCAAGGAACAAAGGTGTTTACGGTCCAAGATGTTCTTGGACCGTAAACCCTAAAAAGGGTGCCAAAGTGTGCCCTAGTCCCTTCTAAGCCTTGGAAACTAGCATAGATCCCTTCCTTGATGATCTTAGTACTTGAAAACATCAAAAGACCATAAATCAATTGGGTTTACGGCCGTAAACCCAAAGACAAATGGTCCAAGGACCGTAAACTCCCAAAAGGAGTGAAATGGTGCCATAATCTCTTCCTAAGGCTTATACATGAAGTAGGAATGCTTCTTAGGACTTGTAAAGCTTCAAAACTCAACATGGTAAAAGTACCATGAGTTTACGGCCGTAAACTCCTGGGTTTACACCATAAACTCAATGAGTTATGGTCACAAAACCGTAAACTCCAATAAAGAGTCCCCGTGAACCCTAAACTCAATAGCAATGTCCTACAACACTTAGATGCAATCCTTAGGACTTATAGCACTTAAATAAGGTGTTTTACATGTCCTAGGATGTCTTAACTTTGTTAATTAGTTGTTTAAAGACTAACTGGATACATATATGTGATATTATATGTTAACTAGGATCATTGTGTGTGTACAAGTCTTCACTTGACACCTAGCATCCTATACATTCCGTTCATCCAAACCACTCACTACAGGTGAGTTCATACCCCTTAATTAACCTTTTAAATGTTTTTAAATGCTTTTATGGGGGGAATACAAGTTGAACTATTATAGTTATTATATCAATCACATGTGATTAATAACTACCAAACAAGCGGATTCTTACTTTTCAAACTGTGTTACCAAACTGTTTTACTTCAAACTGTTTTACAAACTCTTTTCATACCAAATGCTTTTATCAAACTCCTTTACAGGTCAATTACTGTTACTTAAACTCTTTTAAACTTATATTATGTGTATCTATGTAGATATAATTATATAAGTAGGATTGAAAGGACTTAGGACTGATAGCCTACCTTACTTCCTGTTCCTTGTTTGGTTGTGGACTTAGGGTATCAAGGTTATTTGTCCGAAGGTCGTTTGAATCCTAGTTATATATCATGTATATGTGTATAGATATAAAAGGTTACTTCTTTCATTCAGTTCAATGCCTTTGGGTATAAAAGGTATACAAACATGTTCATATACACAAACAACATTACTAGTAAACTATAATAGGTATAGTTTAGGAAGATACTATTACTAGAACAATGAAACATACAATGAGTCAGTTCATTCATGAGTAATACATAGTGATGAGAAACAAACATAATACATAGTGATGAGAAACAAACATAATACATAGTGATGAGAAACAAACATAATACATAGTGATGAGAAACAAACATAATACACAGTGATGAGAAACAAAACATACAGGCTAGACAGAGAAAGAACACACAATACAGCTAGCACATACATATACATATACATATACATTACTTACAGTTATGTTTGCCACTTAACGGGGGCATGACACTACCTGTCATGACCCGTTTTGTATCCAGAATCTCCTTAAGTGGAGAGCGTATGAGTTTGTGTATAGATCTATACTGGATTGACTATCCTACACCTTGCTGCTCGCTACAGTGGGACTTACAAGTCTACGGGTGCCAAACGTCATTTCTTACGACTTCTTACATCGTCGTTTTTATATAGAGTCGGTAGGAGGATACAGGCCGATCACATGGTACTTTAAATAACAATAGGTTTAAAGTAATTAGTACAACAGTAGTTACTTAATACAACACTACAGTACTATTTCATTTTCCCTTTACATTTACTTTGTGATATTCACACAATAAACAATAATGTAAAAACTATATTTTTGGTTAATGATAGTCAGATTTGGGAAAATACACACTCTTACAAGAGACACACACACATATACTAGATGCCTTGGTAGAAGGCTACTTTTAGTAGGAAACATAGGGTTTTCTAGGAGAGTTCAAACAATTACAAACTTTTACAAACTTATACAAACATCTTACAAATGCTTTCATACAAATACAGACACTAATATACTTATGATCTCACCAGCTTTAAAGCTGATAAACTCTTTCAAAATAACTTGTATTCTCAGGTCGCCAGTAGACAGGTACCGGAGCCAGGTTTTTGAGAAGATGGAGCTCGTTCAAGACTCATCTTTTATTTTGATGTATATTTTTGGTGTCTATATAACTTGACAGAACACACCTGTATTAAATTATATTATTAATGCAATGGATGATGTTGTTGCTTGTTTACTACTTTGCATTGTTGTGATATTGTACATGACGTCCTCCACCCCCGAACGTTTCCGCCGTTCATGGTTTTGGGGTGTGACAGAAGGTGTTTGTTGAATTGGATTTTAAAAGATATTATCAATCATTTTAGAACCAAAATGTTCACGATCCAATTTCCTGACATAAAATTCATCGAAATGAACATCGGTACTTTCTTCAATTACTCTGGTACGTTTGTTCAGTACTCGATAAGTAGCTGAGGAAAACGAGTAACCAAGGAAAATTCCTTCGTCCGACCTTGATTCAAATTTTGAAAGGTGATTTTATTGGTCTTTACGAAGCATCGACAACCAAAAATATGGAAAAATTTGATGTTTAGTTTTCGGTTGTTAATGACTTCATATGGTGTTTTATGAAGATGTTTATGGATTAAGGAACGATTTTGAGTGTAGCAAGCTGTGGCTATTGCTTCGGCCCAGAAGTATTGTGGCAGATCAGCGAAGATAAGCATTGATCTTGCAGCTTCACATAGAGTTCGGTTCCTTCTTTCGACAACACCGTTCTGTTGTGGAGTGTATGGGGCTGAGAAGTTATGTTCAATTCCTTTGTCTTTGAGAAATGAATCTAGAGTCTTGTTTTTGAACTCTAAACCATTATCACTTCGGATTCTTCGAACAGGTCTTTTGAGCTTCAGTTCGATTTGTTTGATGAAGTTGATCATCTCTTCAAGTGCTTCTGATTTTAGTCTTAAGAAAAAGACCCAAGTAAAGCGCGAGAAACCATCAACGACAACAAGAATGTACTTCTTCCCTTGTATGGTTTGGGTTTTGGCAGGGCCACAAAGGTCTATGTGCAGCAATTCTAGTGGTTCGGATACACTAGATTCTAAGATGCTTTTGTGAGTTGATTTGGAAAGTTTTCCTTTTTCACATGCGGCACAAAGAGTTTCGTTATCGAGTTTGAGAAGTGGTAGCCCTCGAACAAGATCATCGCCGATCAATTTGTTGATGTACCCAAAGTTTAGATGGGAAAGGCGGCGGTGCCATAACCAACTAATATCTGTTGGGGCTTTAGATAGCAGACATATATCGGGTTTACCATAGATAAGATCCATGTCAAGTGGATACATATTTCCGACACGGTCAGAATCAACTATAACATCTTTGGTTTTGGCGTCCATGATCAAGCTTCGTTGTTTGGTGAATAGAACTTCAAGATTGTTATCACACAGTTGAGAAACACTGATGAGGTTGTGTTTCAGGTCATCAACAAAGGCAACTTTCTTTATGGTAAAATTACCATTTCTTATGTCTCCATAACCCTTGATTTTTGCTGTCATGTTGTTGCCGAAGGTAACATCTTGATTGGTTTGTGTAGGTTTGAAGTCACGTAAGTAGTTCCGGTTTCCTGTCATATGCTTGGAGCAGCCACTATCAATATACCATGTATCATCATTGGGTTCTCCAGCATTAAGTACCTGCAATCACACAGAAGGTTTAGGTACCCAAATCTGAATGGGTCCTGGTTTGTCAGTTGTTATTTTGCTTAATGAATTTCTATTAGCATTTAACTTCGTGTTGTTGTAAGAGTTTGGTTTATGAGGATAGAATGGTTGAGGTTTGATTTGATTTATCAAGTTTACCCAAAATGTGATTTGTTTTTGAAAACCTGTGGGTTGATAAGATCTGTGATTTGGTGAAAGATATCCTAGATGCGAAGGTTTTTTTGAAAAGTTTTCTTCATATCTGGGATGTGATGGGCGGTTTTGAAAAGCTTTTTGATGATGATGGTTTGAAACTTTCTGATGTGATGGTTTTTGAAAGTTCCTTGAACATTGAAAAGTGCTTTCTTGAAAGCGGTTTTCGAAAGGTTTTCGAAAAGGTTTTGGTTTTTCTTTGGAAACCTGTTTATGAGGTATGACGTAGGGTTTAACGGGTTTCTTTGGTTGGTTTTCAAAAACGTTTGGCTTGAGAAGTGGGGTTTTGGTGACTTGAATGGATTTTTTGCTTGTTTGTTGTTTCTTGGAGTATTTTTGTCCTAGACTAGTTTTTCCAACAATTGATGAAGTCATTGTAGGAAAAGCAGTTGGTACAGTAGTACTACCATCCTCATAAGAGGAATTTTCTCCATTCAAAAAGTATTTGAGTTTAGTGGTTCCGTCGGTATGTTTGATTTGGTGAGTTAAAGAACTTGCAGAGTCTGTTTTAGAATTCACAACTTTTTTGAAAGAGTTTTTGGAAACAGTGAAAGCAGTATCATCTGGGCTACAGTTGATAACTGTTTCGTCATCTGAATCTTCCTCATTAACATATGTGAAAAGATCTGGTTGAGTGGATTCAGAGTTTTCACAATTCGTCATGTTTTCCTGTTTTGCTTGTTCAATTTCAAAGGATTCTCTTCCAATTCCTGGTCTGTAATTCGTATCAATTTTGCCAGTTCCTAAGGTGTTTGCCTTGGTGAAAATATCATCACTTAGTTTTCTAGCAACTTTGATAGAATCCATATTCCATATCAGTCTTTTATTCTCATTTTCAAGAGAATTGATTTGATTCAAAGAATCAATCAGTTTTTCATTTAAAATATTGTATTTGTCAGTTGATTCTTGAAAGTCTTGTTTCAACTGAAGGATTTCCATTTCTAAAACATCTTTTATTTCAGAAGAAATGACTGACTGATTTTTTTGTTCCAAATCCCTTTTCTAAATTAGGGTCTGATTTAATTGTTCCAAGACGTGATTATAATCTTCCGATTTTCTTTCAACATCTCTTTCCAATTTGCTTTTTGTTCTTGTTAATTCTCCAAATTTAAGTTGTAAGGTTTGTAACTCAGATTTGCAAATATCAAAATTGACCATTGTGTCATGATATGTTTTGAGATCAGCTTCCAGACTTTTCTCAATCTTGGTTATGTGGGACTCAAAATTTGTTTTGGAAAAACCAAGTTCAGAGATCAAAGACCATACCTGTTCTATGACGTTGGGAGCTCTTGAAGGTATGTCAACAGCAGCTACGAAGCAGAAGTTTGATTGTGATGGTTCATTATCAGCTTCGTCATCAGAAGTTGGCCAGTATTCCACGTTTGGTTCATGGATTGCCATCAATGCTCTTTGTTTTTCTTGGTTTTCCAGTTTCTTCAGTTCATCAGCTCTTTGAGCATAGTATGCTGAGTCTTTGATTTTGGTTTTGTTTTTGGCTCGACATTCTCTAGCATAGTGATTTGTTCCTTTGCAGTTGTGACAAATGATCACTTCTTCATCACTGTCATCCTTTTGACTGTTAATCGGAAGTCTTTCAGGTGCTTGAGTTTGGGTTTGTTGGGAAGGTTGAGAATGGTTTTGTTGGAATCCAAAATTTTGGTTGTTTTGAAAACCATTGTTTTGATTGTTGTAACCTTGATTTTGGAAACCTCTGTTTTGATTTTGAAAATTGTTGTTTGGATTGTGATTATGACCTGAGTTGGGATTGTTTTGAAATCCCTGGTTTAGAAAACCTTGGTTTGAGTTGTTATGGAAGGAAGGTCTTTGAGAATTTTGTCCAAAGTAAGGTCTAGGTTGAAAACCTGAGTTGTTTTGTCCAAAAGCTGGTTTGTTTTGAAAGTTTGGTCTAAAATTTGATTGACCTTGATTTGGGAAAAATCTCTGGAGATTTGTGTTTGCAACCAACGCACACAGTTGTTGATAGTCTGCTTCATCATTTGAATCAGACTGGAAGGCTTGGTTTTGAAAAGATATAGTCTGATTAGAATGATTAAAGTTTTGATCATTGAAAGGTGTTTGGTTTTGAGAAGATGTGGACACAAGAGCAAGTGGTCCTCCAAAAGTTGTAGTGGTTGGTGGGTCAATCGAGGATTCATACGATTGAAGTTCTCCATACAAATTGTACAAAGTTTCAGTATGAATAGCTGGATTTCCCTGAATAATGAGTTTAACCATTTTCCGGCTTTCGAAAAGATTGTTTAAAAATTTGAGATTTATCTCATGTTGTGTCTTTTTGATACTCATATTGTTCATTTTGACCATAATAAGATTGAACCTATCGTGAGCATCATGGATGGTTTCTGATGAAAGCATTTTGAAATTATCGAATTCATTCAAAACATATGTTCTTTTGTTTCCGATAATTCTTTTATTTCCACAAAAACGATTTTTCAAATTTTCCCAAATTTGATTTGCGGTTAACAGTATAATGTCATCCATTTGACTTAGAATACTGTGAGGTATTCCAGACACAAGTTCCTTTTTGGCTTGGAGTTCCAACTTTCTTCTGATTTCGGTTTGAGTGGCTTGATTTGTAGCAAGAGTAGCCATATTTTCTGGAGTAATATATGTTCCTTCTACGCATTTCCAGACATCTTCATTTATAGTGTTAAGATGAAGATTCATACGGCCAACCCACAAATTATACTCTTCAGGAATAAGTATGGGTGCCCGTGAACCAGATCCTAAGCTATTTGCAATGGAGACAAAGTTCATGTTGGAGTAATTTGCCAAAGACATTTTTTTGAAAGGATTTTGAACAAGTGATATTAAAATTAAATATTTAAAGAAAAGCTTATGGAAGGTTTATAAACGCTATAACCAAAAGTTTTTCGACAAAAATTTCAAGGTAAATCACACAAGCTCTGATACCAATTGTTGATAAATATTCTTTTATATCAGCTCAGATACCGATTGTTGGAAATATAAAAATCTGATCACCACAACAAAAGGCTCTGTTACCAGTTACTGTGTGACAGATATATGAGTTAAAGGTATAAGATATAGATATATATAAAGAATAATAATTGCGGAATAAGTATAAATATGAAAGCTATAAATGACTGAAAGCTATAATAATATAAATGATTGTATTTAAATGACGTAAAGCTATAAATAATATAAATGACTGTATTTAAATGACATAAAGCTATAATAAAATATATAAATATATAAATATATATCAAGTAGGTTCGTCAATAAATTGACTGAACTAGACTCGTGGAACGACTGGTCGATATTTCGACTCTTGGAACGAGTGGTCGATATTGGGACTCTTGGAACGACTGGTCGATATTTGTTCAAAGATCAATCCGGTATTTGATAAGTAATAAAAAGTTCATTTTCATGTAAAATGGGTTGTTTACAAAACAGTGCAAAGTACACGAGTCATGTATTTGTATACGGGTATAGGGTGTTTTGAGGAGATTTGATGAGGTTGGAGTAGGTATTTGGAGCGTGTTAGGAGGTGGAATAAGGTTGCAATTTTGGTGGTGTAAGGCAGCAAAGATGGTGAAGTTGAAGGAGCTTTGGGTGGTGATGGATGTAGATTTTCGGAGTAAATCTCTCTGGATAGCCAATTCTCTCTCGCGTCTCTTTGGGGTTTCCCGTGGTCAAAATCGTCCACGAAAATTTCTAGATGTAGGTAAGGTTCTGAAGAATTGATGGTGAAAATCTCCCTAGTAGAATTTTGGCTGTGTTGTGCCCAGTTTTTGGTTTTCTGACATGAAGATTCTGAACTCGAAAATAGAAATCTCTCTGGATAGCAAATTCTCTCTCGCGTCTCTCTGGGGTTTCCCGTGGTCAAAATCGTCCACGAAAATTTCTAGATGTAGGTAAGGTTCTGAAGAATTGATGGTGAAAATCTCCCTAGTAGTATTTTGGCTGTGTTGTGCCCAGTTTTTTTATTTTCTAACATGAAGATTCTGAACTCGAAAACAGAAATCTCTCTGGATAGCCAATTCTCTCTCGCATCTCTCTGGGGTTTCCCGTGGTCAAAATCGTCCACAAAAATTCCTAGATGTAGGTAAGGTTCTGAAGAATTTGTGGTGAAAATCTCCTTAGTCTTTTTGTGCTTGTACTGAGCCTAGTTTGCTTCGTTTCTGACTTGAAGATTATGATGTCGTGAAAAACAGCAAGGTGGTGATGGTTGTGGTGATTTGAAAGGGTTTTTGGAGGAGGTTTAAGGAGGGTATTTGGAGGGTGTTTGGAAGGTATTTGGAGGTTGTTTTAGTTGTTCTTGAAGGTTGAAGTTGCAAGAGTTGTTCTTGAAGAGGGAGGTGGTGTTCTTGGTTGGGAGAGTTTTTTGTGTATGGAGATGTAGCTGGAGGTATTACAAAGAAAAAGAACACACACTTTTTCACTACATACTCACGTATACATATATGAGGTGAAACAAATATCTAGTAGCACTTGAGTTATTAGTGAAAGAGTAATGGCTGGTGATGCAAGTTGTGGTAGAGGCTAGGAGCAAAAACGTGGGTCTTCATTTGCTACTTCATTTCCTTGACTTTTCCACTTTGTTGACTCTTCTTTGTTTACTTTTCCACACAAAACATATATATAATACATATACACATATATACACATATATAATACATATATATATATATGTATATATATATATATATATTGTTGAAACTGTTCAGTCGCACAACTAATTTTCTCGTCTATGCGTTTTCGTCATTCGCGTGTTTTCGTATTTTCCATTTGATCACGAATTTATGCAACCTGAAATAACTGATAATATTTGTTAGATAATACAAAAACAACTCGTCTTATTTCAGTGATGGTCACATACAAGGTCACATACAAAAACATTTTTCAACAGGTGTAATAACTACCCTATTATTAAACTGGTTAATTAGGGTTAAAATGTGATAAGGTTATAATCATACTGATTGACTAGTGTTTAACACGACAACCTTCTAGCGTCGAAACTGATGTGACATTTGTCACCCCATGGCTTGTCTGTCGGACTGTAGCTAACAGTTGGGATGTGGGATTGTCAGTCCCGTATAGATCTATACACACAATGCCCGCACTCCCTCCAGGAGACTCTGGTTACAAAACGCGACATAACAAGTATATTGCTATGCCGTGAAGTAGTGGCTCACATTTCTGGTTTATCTGGTTCAAGTAAAGATTGAGCTTTATCATTTTCTTAACACAGTAGTTTAAATCCTGAATACTTATCTAGTAAAATAGATTTCTCGTTTGTTTCATAAATTATACCTATTATAATTTATATGTTCTATCTTATTAGCATGATCTCTCATGAATGTACCCCTTTGCTCAACGTGATACAAAGGTAATGATACGTCTGAAGTAACCTTTTATATTCCTATATGTATAATATATATAATTAAGAAGGAAACGACCTTCAGAAAAATAACTCCACCTTTAGCCCACATCCAAACAAGGAACAGGAAATAAGGTAATTCATTAGTCCTAAGCCCTTTAAGTCTTATTTATATACCTATACATATATAAACATGATTTTGACAAATATAAGTTTAAGGAGTTTATAAGACATTTAAAAGAGTTTAACAGTATTTAAAACTGAGTTTAGCATGTACTTTAAAAATGGGGTTTAATATTCATGTATATATTTAACAAGTATGACTATGATTTAGCCGACTGTCGGACTAGTGATCCTCCCTTAAGTCCACAACCAAACAAGGAACATGAGTCAATGTATCAAGCATCAGCCCTAAGCCCGTTAAAGCATACTTATACATAAATATATAAATGAATAGGATTTTGATAATAAAAAACAACCTAAAATCTTTTAACAAAGTTTTAAAGTGTTTTTAACAAGTTTTTGAGTATAAGAATTCCCTTTATTTGATGTTTTCACATGTAAATCATTAACACAATTATTTTGTGTTCTACTTGTATTCTCCCCTAAAAGCATTTTAAAAGCGTTTAAAATTGTAATTAACGGCGGTATGAACTCACCTTATGTTCGAGATTCGATTGAAGATATGATATAGGATGACAAGTTTTACGAGTGAAGTCCCGAAGCACAAACGAGTCCTAAATAACATATAATGATACATATAGGCATGAAATTAGTGAATCTAACCACAAAGGTGTTTAGGAAACAACCTAGGATGCAAGAATAACTCACTAAAGGAGTGTTAGAAGCAAGTTAGGAGGCTAAAAGGGAGTTCATGACCAAGCTAGAAGGGTTCACGGCCTCATGAAGGGTTCACGGCCCAACTTCAGGGAAGAACACTTGAAGATCTTGTTGTTTAGCAAGTGTTTGAAGGTCCTAAGTTGTATTCTAAGGAGATACAAAGAAAAGGGATGTTTAAGAGTGAAATTGGTGTTCTTGGTATATGATACTTATGACAGAATGGGATGTTTGCGGCCAAGAGAAGAAGAAGTGAAGGAAAATGAACCAAACTCATATATATGCATGGTGTTCACGGCCTAAGGAGGGTTCACGGCCGTGAACATGGTTTGCGGCCATGAACCTCATTTGTTGAGGTTTATGGCTCGAATGAAGTTCTTGGCTCTCGGTTCTTACATGGTTCACTTCCTAACACATAACCCTTATGTATACTAGGTCTAGAAACCTATAACTTTGACCTTCAGTTGATGTGTTTGACCTTACAAGATAGAAATTTCGGGTTGTCATACAACTCTTCCTTGTTCCTTAAAAATTTTCTTTCCTTCCAAGACCTTCAAACACTCACAAGAACACTCAAAATGGCTTATAATCACACATAATAACATTAGGGTTTCGAGATCTAGGGTTAGTAACTTAGAGGCTGGAAATGCGGCTAAACCCTAGGACTTAAGTTGTTTAAATAGAGTGCAAAGTCCCGATTTTAGGGTTTCCCAAACCCGTCCAACTCGTCGAGTTGATCCTCCCCAACTCGTCGAGTTGGTCTTCCAAAAACACGCGGCCCAACTTTCCAACACGTCGAGTTTCTTGCCCAAACTTGACGAGTTGGCCTTTAGAAATGAAGATTATCTTTCCTTAATTGGACTTCTAGATTCCAGGTGTTACAACCTAGTAAGCCAATGACTCTCTTTTTTGTATTATCAGTGTTTGTTGTATTAAATCTACACATGTATTTTAAAATGAAAGAAACATACCTAGTGTAATTCTTGAGTCTGTGACATCTAATAAACAATATGACATGCTAATCTTTGAGCTAATCAAAATTGTTAATTCATTTGTAACCCATCTAAAAAACAGTTGCTTATTCCTACTGGCATATTTGTTGAGAGACAATATATTTCTAAAGAGTCGAAAATGTGCCTTCTCTTTAAGGGACGGGGCGTTTTAGCTGATAAGTTAATGTTTTTTTTGTATTATCAGTGTTTGTTGTATTTAATGTACACATGTATTTTAAAATGAAGAAAAAAGACCTAGTGTACGTCTTGAGTCTGTGACATCTAATAAACAATATTACATGCTAATCTTTGCGACAATCAAAATTGTTAATTCATTCGTAACTCATCTAAAAAAACAACTGATTATTTCTAATGACATATTTGTTAAGAAGCCAAATATTTCTAATGACATATTTGTTGAGAAACCAAAGAAATGAAAATACCTATTAGTGACTAACCAAGGGCTAAAATAAATTTTTTTCTAAAAAACAATGGGAAATGGGAAACAAAAAAATGTTGGGGCTAAATGAAAACTTATATGTAAGTGTTGGGGCTAAATGCGTACTTAGGAAAATGCAAAACTGACACGTCATCATGACCTGTTGGTGACCGGTCAAGGGCCCGAAAATGAAACGTTTTTCAAAAGATAATAGCAAGTGAAGAACAAAAAAATGAAGTTGGGGTTAAATCGAAACGAGTGTTTATACATAATGGCTTTTAAGGTATTAACCCACATTAATATGAAGACGAAGGCGGCAAAGGAAGGTGGTGGAGAGACCAGCAACACACTATTAAAAAAATGGTCCAATAGGAAGCAGTTATTGTTCCTAAGGGAACAAACTTTATATATATATATATATATATATATATATATATATATATATATATATATATATACACACACACACTAGCCGTTTAACGGCGCTAAGCGACGCGTTTGAATAGTTTTTTTTCAGACATTATTTTGTAGAGGCGATTAGTTCTTTTGTGAAAACAGTTACTATATGTAAACAATTATCAATAACAATCATGCTAGCATAACTGCGATCAATAAAAAATGAAAACTTTGGATTCTTTACAAATGTACATGAACACATGATTTATTGTGTATTACTAATCGTGCAACACTTATTTATGCATTGCATTTAAGGTATATACTTCGTAACCGTTAAACTTATTTAGGACTCACTAATACCTTTGTATTGCCACATGATGTCCCTCTGCACAATGCAACATAAAGTTGCCCATGCGAGAATATCGATTCGAGTAGATATATATCAGAATTGTTTGTACCTAGCTTTATTGATTGTCATCGGAAAACAAAATTGAAAAATAAATTGTTTTCTCTTTAGCTTGAATGGGAACATATCATATTCAGATGGACATGAAGGAATCCTTGGTGAAAATACCCTTTTGTCAGCATGTTGACCTCAACAGTTATTTCTGCATCAACGATATTGTGCTGAAAACTTCTGCATATCGATTTTGTGTCATTGTACAACCTATTTGATGGATCAATATTTCATAACAATATTATTAGGCATCCAATTTTGACCAATGGCAGTGAGGGGTAAACCAGTGAGTAAGTTTAGAATTCCACCGGATAGAAGTTATTTCTATCATCTTATTTCTACTGATTTGCAAAGACGAAATTTTTAATGAAGTTTAAAATATTGCAATTGGAAAAACCGATGAACTATCCTGATTTTATGTTATCTAATTGGTCTTATCAGTTTGTGTTGGATATGTTAACTCATGCGGTAAAGTCTTTGACTCTCTGGTTTGGTTCGTGTTCAATATTTATGTCAAGCACAACTAACCAAAAATCATCAGTCAAATATATTCATTTTTATATCAAATTTTATTTGTATAATTTTTTTGTGATCAGTAAGGATTAGGTAACATAGGATTAAAATGTATAAGAGGCATCAAAAGTCATTTGTATAGACCTAACAACACTTTTTCTTAATTCATCACCGTATATGACCATAATCCCGGCCCTAATATACTTCTAATTTGAAATGTTTTTCTATAATTTTTAATTCTCAAAACCAAAATGAGTCTACTTTTACAAATTCATGTGATAACTTTCATGTTCATTGTTTAAAAAAAATGTTTTTGCGATTAGAAATGTCATTAAAAAAAAATTAATATTAGACATATTTTAGATTGCATTAATTTTTAATTAAATGGAATGTCTATTATTAGACATATTATAAACATGTAACTAAAAAAATACAATCGTCGTTTGCATTATGAGGTTTCAAATTAAGATCCTCAAGTATGTGCTTCAATTACTCTTTCACAGAAAAAAAAATCAAAAGGAGATTTACCATGATCATTTTGTCAAACTTTTACAATATTGTATTAATGTTTTACATAAAAGACAAAACATATTACTCATTACTTTTGTACTTCTGAATACATTCAACTTTGAGATTTTGAACATGAATTGTAAATAATCACAAAAGCATGTTAAATGTTGTTTCAAAACAACAGACAAATAATAATAAGAAAAGAATTGCATTTTTTCTCTTTTAATGGTATCCTATTTAACAACCTGGTGTCAATCCAAACTTTACACTGCATTTCAACTATTCTTCAAACTCATGCTCTGCTTTAAGCACTTAAGCCTACATGAATTTGTTTTACAAGGCATAAAGATCATACATATGAAACAAAATATATAAAGGATGAAATAAACTGGTCATTATTGTTTCGAGTTTTGCAGAATAAGTAACATAAGGGCATCACAAGTTACTTATGGTAGTGCTATCAAAATACACTTTAACTTTAGAGGATGACACCAAATATTCTAGCTTTTCCTTGGTTCTAGGGCATTTGAGAGTGGATATTTAGCACCAACCATGCAAACCAATCTACATAAGGCTGCAAAAAAGGACATCAACTGTATGGATTTAGTTAAACATTGTTAAACATTTTGATATGATGTTACAAAAAAAAAGACACAAACAACATGTGGATCAAAGTCTGCATGAGGGGTATGCCATTTCAATAGTTTATGAATAAGCTTACTTTCTTTTTTAGTAAGTTCAACTTTCTCATCTTCAATATCATTAGTGATCTTGAACCTGAAATGTTTAAAAAGTAACAAATTTGATAGAATTTTTACATCTTTTAAAAACTAAATCATTTACGATGTCCAAGTATGCAACTTTATAAAATAAAAATTACACCAACCCACAAATTATTTGATTCACTGGTTCTTGCTAGAAACGAATTATGTTTATCATCAAGTCTTTCTTTTTTTCTTGATTTTCTTTCCAGCAACATAATATCGAATATCTTCCTATCTTTATAACCTATTAACAAACACAAGTTAATAACGATAGACTTTGATAGTAGCAGAAATGAATACTAACTTCATAAATAGAGAAAAAGAAATAATCATCGTCAGGTGTGCGTGTGTGTGACGGATTACTGCTCTTATACAAATCTTGAATAAGAGCAATAGAGCATGGATTAATATTAAACCAAAAACATTGATGGCTTAATCACAACTATAGAAATAGTTATATCTTACACTACACCCTAGATTATCTAGATTCTTCGTCTTCCATCCAGAAATCAATTTAAAATTTAAATATGACAGCATAGTAAGGAAATGATAAAATCATAAATGTGTTTTAAAATTCCAGATTTCTACATACCGTGAAAGGAAGAGGGAATGAAATCATAGATCTCAAGGAACCCTATAATAAAAAGCATCAGTAGACTATATGGTGGTGGGAGGACAATGCGTGGCTGAAAATACAATGCTGGGTGGTCTTGCAAATGAAGTCCAATCATAAAGAACTCACGAAAATTGTTGGATTAGGTGTCTAAGCCCATAAGTATAATTGGTATATACTTGACCCGATAGTAGGATGCCCTTTTGGGTTGCCTTCACCATAGCAATTTGATAGGATGAATTATGGAGAAAGAGATTAATTGTGATTTGTTAATATATTATAGGAATAATATATTAATTGAGAAATCATATTATTTAATTAGTATTGATCATAAATTAATTTGGAATTAATTTGGTGATCAAAAGAGGCTAATTAAATTAAGGGGACTGATATTGCAATTATGTAATAGTTGTAAGTTGAGTTTGTGGCTCCTTGTGGAAGGGGTGGACGATTTCTATGTATAGCCCACATAGATTTCGTCCATACGAGGGCCTTCTGAAAGGATCTATAAGTTGCTTAAGGCCTAAGCAAGGTAATTAGGGTTTCCAAGTAGATAACCCTATGAAGCTCAACTATAAAAGGGACCCCAAGGCACTAGAAATCGGCCTTATGCATTCAAGAGAATACCCTAGCCGATTTTAGGAGCCTCTCACCTCTCTCTCATAATCCTCCATTGCTACTTGGTGTTTGTGATCCATTTGAGGTGCAACATTTGAGGCACTAAGCTATTGAAGGTCAAGATTAAGCAAGCTACAAAAAAAAAGGTATTCATCTAACTTTGTATTAGATGTAAATTTCAAAATATTGTATGCTAGTCAGGGTTCATGATTTGGATGATTAATATTGCATGTATAATTTGAGAAAAAACTTGATCCAAAGCATTAGGGTTGCATGTACACCATAGGAATGTTGTAGTGCTCAAAACCCATCAGTGGTATCAGAGAATAGGGTGTTTTTCTGTTATATTTGATGCCATGGTTAATTGTTCAAAGCTGAAAGTAGTCAAAATCTGGGATCTGACAGATGAACTCGACAAGTCCATTATGGGACTTGACGAGTTGAGGCAACTCGACAAGTCCATAGCCTATCTCGACGAGTTCACTCGTCTAACTGCACAATTTTCGGAATTTCAGCCTAAATTAGATTTGGATAATTACCATAAGCTATTTTAACTGATAAAATTCGATTTTTATATTACGGTAATGAATATCCTCATCTAATTGAAGGATAATTGTCAAATTTTAAGATAATTACAAGATTATGTGATATATTAGTTATTTGTGAAATTTGATTTGAATTATCTTACCAAATAAAAATGGATTAGGTCAATTTTTTGATAAAGATAAAATTATATGATTATTTTAAATATTTTAAATTTGATCTAGATAGTTTTGAAAAGTTTCATAGCTTGCCCTCAAATTTTGGAATTTAAAATTTCATTAAAAAAGTTTTAATTTTGAAATATTAAATTCTAAACTCTGGTGTTTTAAAAGTTTAAAATACAACTGTTATACTATTATAATATTAAAAGCCTAATACTTATATATATATATATATATATATATATATATATATATATATATATATGTATAAGATGAGTCAGTCTTGTCGTTAGTAGGTCTCATTCACGAAGCTGGTCTATAAAGGG
This sequence comes from Lactuca virosa, assembly GCF_052849685.1. NCBI lineage: Eukaryota > Viridiplantae > Streptophyta > Magnoliopsida > Asterales > Asteraceae > Lactuca > Lactuca virosa. The sequence goes on from NC_136426.1 coordinate 275,521,629, forward strand.
TGTTTAAGGAAGCGGTCTATAAAATGGCCGCCATTGGGTATCCACTCTTACCCACCGCACTCTTGACTAGTGGAGGGTCGTTAGCCGAACGGGTAGGATAGGACAACTAATTCCTCATTAATAAGTATAATGATTATTATATAGTAGCTAAATGTTTTCATAAATTCCCAATCTTATTTACTTTAGGAAAAATGTGAAAATGATGCTATTCCATGAAATTGCACTTTGCACCTTGCCAAGTTGTTGGTGGAGTGTATGTGGTTAACCGACACACAAACTTGGACTAACAAGGGTAGCAAAGGGTAGCTCGATGTTTATCATAGATCAGTGGAGCGTGTGTGGTTAACCGGCACATTGATTAGGTGATAAATGACATCGAGAGTACCGAGCACATTTGCATGGTTATTCACACCTTGTTTTTGATCCTCGGTATCCCAGCCACAAACTTGAAGGGTGTAATCGAGATTCAACCTGCCATTGAAAAATTCAATGAATCTCAAAGAATCTAAGAATTTCAATTCATTTAAAACTTAATGTTCATTTTCGTTTTTCATGGTGGCAATTGGTAAATCGTCATTTACCTACCTTCAAATGTTTTGCAATTGGATTACGACATCCCTCTTCCGAATTGTAGATTATTGTGTTGGGTCCTAGCCTTAATATTTCATTTGGGTGTTGTATTAAGGATTCTTATCTAATCTAAACTTTTTTCTATTTTCTTTTTCAGATGTCAGGCTCAAACTCCTCCAACGCGAACTACTCGAACCCGCTTTCTCTCTTGGAATTTTGGGGAGGGTCACATTTGGTGGATCCACCTTTAACGATTGGATTTGCAACATTCGCATGGCCCTAAGGTACGAGGACAAGGAAGAGATTCTCGACAAAGAGCTCGTCCAGATCAACGAAACTACTGCTACTCCCGAAGAAATCACCGAGAATAGGGCACGATGTAAAGAGGCGACAAAGGTGTCATGCATCATGGTAGCCACTATGATTCCCGAGCTTCAAAAGTTCTACGAAGACTATTGGCCTTATGACATGCACCAAGATTTTATGGAAAAGTACCATTAAAGTGCACGTCAAGAGAGGTACGAGATAGTTGCCTCATTAATAACAACCAAAATGAATGATGGAGAGTCCATCACGACGCACTTACAAAGAATGCAAAGATATGTGGATCGGTTGCTCAAGTTGAATGTCAACTTCGATGAAGAGCTGGCCAGTGATATTATCCTCCACTCTTTACCTCCTTGTTATGAACAATTCAAGATGACTTATCATATGAACAAGGATGAGGTGAGCTTGAGAAAACTTCAAGGGTTATTAAGAACTGCTGAAACCGGCGTGAAAGGCAAAGTCATCACATCAACTCCTACTGCTGCTGCCCCTGTCTTGGTAATTGGACAAGTGAAGGGGAAGAAGTGGAAAGCTCCTTCTAAGAGCCACAAGGGAAAGTCTCATGATGCTTCTTCTTCATGTGGAACCAATGGTGGTTCTGCTGCTCATTCGTCTAATCCGAAAGATGCAGAGTGCTTCTACTGTCACGAAAAGGGGCATTGCAAACGAAGCTTCCCGAAGTATCTGCAAGATATCAAGGATGGGAAGATAAATCCCACCTTCGCAGGTATTTACACTATTCAATCTAATAACTCATCACATGCTAGTTCTTGGGTCCTTGACACAGGGTGTGGTTTTCACATTTGTTCTGATTTTTAGTATCTAAGAAGAAGTAGGGATGTAGAGCACGGGAAGATGAACTTGATCATGGGGAATAGGAGAGCGTCGCCTATCACCAAGATTGGAGTTTATTATTTATTGCTTAGTAATGGGTTAGGGTTAGATTTAAATGATTGTTGCTACTCGTCAGAAATGGCGAGAAACATTATTTCTTTTCATGGTTTATATAAACAAGGTTTTAGATTTTCATTTAATAATGAAAATTGTTCTATTAACGCTTTCTATAATGGTAGATTTTATTTTGAATCATATCATTGTAATGATATATATGAAACTGTGATGGTTGTAAACAACTTAGGAAATAATGTGTTGCATATTGATTCGTCCAAAGGTTTGGACAAGGCATACTTGTGGCATTGTCGTCTTGGACATGTCAACAAGAAGCGCATAACCCAACTCCAAAACGATGGAGTGTTGGAATCATTTGAACTAAAGTCGGATGACACGTGCGAATCTTGTCTGCTTGGAAAGATGACTAAGTCACCTTTCACTGGTACTTGTGAAAGAGGTGAGGGATTAGTGGATCTCATACACACCGATGTGTGTGGGCCCTTTAGATCCACCACAAATGATGCAAATCACTTCTACGTGACTTTTACCTATGATTATTGCAGATATGGGTATATCTACTTAATCAAACATAAGTCATAAACTTTTGAAAAGTTCAAAGGGTTTAAGCAAGAGGTGGATAATCAATTGGGCAGGAAGATAACAGATGCTCCGATCCGATCGAGGTGGTGAGTATCTTAGTATTGAGTTCCATGACTATCTTAACGAATGTGGAATTGTTTCACAATTGATGCTGCCTAGGACACCACAGCTGAATCGTGTGGCTGAGAGGCACAATCGAACCTTGTTGGATATGGTTCGTTCCATGATGAGTCGAGCTTCGTTACCTATCTCATTTTGGAGGTATGCTTAGAGACTGCCGCCCATATCTTTAATCTAGTCCCAACTAAGAAGTTTGCCAAAACACCTCACGAGATGTGGACATGGAAGATTCCCTCGTTGGCACAGATCAAGGTTTAGGGTTGCGAGGCCTTTCATAAGACGAGAGACTCACGACAAGCTTGAACCTCACAGTGAGCGGTGTATTTTCATCGGCTATCCACATAAGTCCTTTGGATATCTCTTCTATTGACCGAGTGACAATGTTGTCTTTGTTGCGAGGAGAGGGGTTTTCCGAGAGAGAGAGAGAGAGAACTCATATGCCAAGAGGACAGTGGGTGGCAAATTGACCATGAAGAGCTTCAAGAATCAAGTAATGAAGGAACCTTAAACACTAGCGCTCAACCCGAGGAGGAAACTCCTGTTGAACCGATTGACGAGTCCTTACCTCTTAGACGTTCCAGTAGAGTTAGTGTTCCACCCGTGTTATATGGCTTCCATATAACTGCTAAGGGTGGTACGTTTATTAGTAATAGTACACTAATAAATATGGATGAACCTGTTGGATTAGGTGTCTAAGCCCATAACTATAATTGGTATGTACTTGACCAGAGAGTAGCATGGTCTATTTGGGTTGCCTTCACTAGGACAATTTGATGGATTCTTGAGAAGAGCTTATTATGATGTGTTTATATATTATAAGTTATAATATATAAATAATCATATTATTTAATTAGTATTGATCAAGAATAAATTTGGAATTAATTTTGTGATCAAAAGAGACTAATTAGATATATATGGGGATTGATTTGGTAAATCAATAATTCTTATAGTGTGGGCCAATTGTTATGGGCTAAACTAATATGGTGGTCCATGGATAGTCCATGGAGGTTTAACCCATGGAGCCTAAGGAAATGAAAGGTCATGGGCATTAGGAGTTTTCATGGATGAAACCCTAGACCTTGTCACACTATAAAAAGGACCCATAGTCACCAAAATCGGCACCTATGCATTCTAAGGAGGAGATAGCCGATTTTGTGTGACAAGAAGCTTCTCTCAAAAAGTCATCTTTTGTTCATGGTGTTTGTGAACCATTTGAGGTGCAACACTTGGGGCACTAAGTTCTTAAAGCCCAAAGTCTTTCAAGCAACACCAAATACATCAAGACTTCAAGCCACATAAAAGGTATGTTACTTTAACTAGTACCTTGTAATGTTTATAAAAAATTGCATACTAGTTATAGGTTTAATGCCTTGGAAACCATTTGCATGTATAATTAGTGAAAGCATAGATCGAAGGAATTTAGGGTTGTATGTGCACCATAGGATGTTGTAGTATACCAAAACCCAACAGAACCTAACAACTACAAGGAAGCCATGGTAGGCCCGAAGTCTGCAAAATGGAAAGAGGCGATGGATATCAAGATTCAGTCCATGTACGAAAATCAAGTTTGGAACTTGGTTGACAATGTACCAGGTCGTAAGAAGATCGAGTGCAAGTGGATCTCCGAGATTGTTTTTTCAATGATGACGGGATGACCCTTCTTTGACTGCTTTCCACACTCACATGCAACACGTAAATGATCATTTTCGAATTTGAGAAGTGGCAGACCTCGTACCATCTCACTGGAAACAAGATCATTCATATATCTAAAGTTCAGGTGAGCAAGCCTCCTATGTCATAACCAACTAACGTCAGTAATAGCTGTTATGAGTAAGCAGAGTTGGGGCTTACCGATGATCATGTTGATGCCAAGAGCATACATGTTCTTGTTGCGATTTAACTTGATTAAACATTCCTTTCGGTCTTCGGACAGGACATAGTTGTGTTTCTTGTAGAATTCAACTCGTCGATTTGCATTAGTGAGTTGAGACACACTTATCAAACTATGCTTCAAGTCAGCTACATATGCCACGTTTGAAATGGAGAAGTTGCCATTTGTAAAAATGCCATAACCTCGGATATGAGAGTTGGAGTTGTTGCCATACGTCACATAGCCAACATTTGGTGAGTGTTTGAGATCTCGCATAAAGTCCTTCTGCCCCGTCATATGCATGGAGCAAGCACTATCAATATACCATATTGTTTTTTGCTCCGAAGCACATAGTGCCTGCAAATCTAGTGAGTTGTGGAGTTTTTAGGCTCTGAGTTAGGTTTTGGGACAAAGGCACGATTCTTAGGCTTTGGTTGTGACTTTTGAGCAACAGATGGTTTAGAAGATTTGTTGTAACGACTTAAATTTTTAAAACAATTTTCCATTTTTCAAACATAATAAAACTCATATAATATTCTCAAAATCTCATATATCAATGTCATCACCATAAAACATATCCCAGAATCTCAACACTTAATCTTCTGCCAGTGTGTACAAATCATGCTGGCGCCTTCCCGTGACTCTCGCTGGTACCTGAAACACATATCACATAAACGGTAAGCATAAATGCTTAGTGAGTTCCCCAAAATACCACATACAACACATACGCCACTCGAGGCTACAGTACGACCCTCCGGTCGATATGTCTCAGCGGGACACTTCAGTCCCGTAGCTCGTTGGACCCTCTGGTCCGGTCATAGCTCGTTGGACCCTTTGGTCTGGTTTGTATCGTTGGACCCTTCGGTCCGGTCTATATCGTTGGACCCTTCGGTCCGGTCTATAACGTTGGACCCTTCGGTCTATACAACACATATCATACATATATCACAATGCACATAATTTCATACATACACATAGCACACAAGACCCTCCGGTCTATACATAGATACCACTCTAGGTAATGTATACTGAGAAGACTCACCTCGGGTAACTCGGATAATCTCGCACACGGATATACGGATCTAGCCCCCGCCTAATCAAATAAACAATATCCTCAAAAAAATAATGGCTCTCAAAGGCTAAATTAAATCCCTTTCTACAATCCCACAGAAGGGTAGAAGACCATTTTACCCATCCTTGTCCCAAAAGTCTAAATGTTGACTAAAACCCTAAAAGTCAACAAAAGTCAACAGGGGGCAGTACGCGGCGCGTACCGGCTCTTGTACGCGGGGCGTACTCCGGCGATCCAGAATCGGGGTCTCAAACCCTTACGCGACGCGTACTGAAATTACGCCCAGTGTAAGTCCCAATTTCCTACTTTCTTTATGTTTGGTCTGAATAGATTAAGACTTAGGCTCATAACTCAGATCTAAGCTCCCTACTGCCCATTAAGTCATAAAGTCGGAACCTTCAAGCCCTTGCATGGCTGTAAAGGTCACCAATCACTTCAAACATATATCCTATTTTCCCATTAAGCCCTAATCTCATGCATGACTTAATATCAACGTCCAAGATTGGATTTTTATGAACCTACAACACATATTACGCTGGAATAGGGCAGATCTAAGCTTATGGAGACCCTTTGCTCATAAAGTCTCCACCTTGGGACCAAAAACCCTAAAAATGGGTCCATAAAGCACAAATCAAAGATGACAAGGAAAGCTTTGAGCTTTTTACCTCCAGGTGAAGCTCCAACCTCTATAGAACTCGGATCTAAGCTTGCCCTCTAACTTCTAGCTTCCACCATGGCCTCCTCTTCTTCTTCACCATCACAAAATGACACTTTCAAGCTTAAGAACACACACACAAGCTTATAACGGGTTTTTGCTCTCTTAGGGTTTCACTCTCTGTAATATGGTGGCTGGGGTAAGGACCATATCATTCCTTTTATAGTCCTCAAGTCTCATTTAGGGTTTTGCATCTGAGCCAGTTACGTCCAGCGTAACTAATTGAGTTCGAGTCCATAATAAGTGCATGAGTACGCGCAGCGTACTCTTCAGTACGCCCAGCGTACTCGTTTGCAACACTTTTCGCTTAGGGGCTAAACTTGAAAGTTTGGTAAATAGAAAGGGTTCAATAGATGTACTTAAATTTCGGGATGTTACAATTCTCCCCCACTTAAATAGATTTCGCCCTCGAAATCGCTTCTTGACCACACATAGCTCGAACCTAACTCGAGAAGCACCACTGAAAAGACCTCATATCCTGCCACTACCTTTCCATGGACGCCTGAGTCCAAACAGGAACTCCCAACTCTGGAACCAAAACCGACCCTTCTGCCGCTAAGATACCCCTTTATGACTTTCCCAAATTCGGGAAATTCTAGTGGAATGGCCCGCCGCCAGACCGCCCACTCATGCTATCACCATGATAATCGCCCCTCGAACATCAAACTCTGTTAACTCACTGCTCCTCTGGTTCTCACAAGACAAAATTCAACAATCGGCTATCGATCATTCATACCAATGTACCAAATAATCTGGATCACGCCCCAAGGAACGGAAGGGTTCACATCCCACCAGGGCTCATCCACTGAACTGCTATACTAACCCATCCGAACAGTGAATTCTCAACACTCTGGCTTCAGACAAAAGAAAATAATCATGCTCGCTCAGAAGTGTCCTCAGACATGAAAATAACCATAAGCCTCAGCTCCATTTCACATACCCCACAATATGGAATTAATCTTTGAATCCGGCATCTCATTCCATCTACTCAATACACCACTAGAATCAAACTCAACTCGAGAGTCTGGTCTGGCACAAAATTAGAACCACTCGTCCCAACGAACACTCAACTCGCGACCCATGGCTCGCAACCCACCCATACCTCACTGATCCACTTCCCTTTGGTCACGAAAACCACCACTTAAATCAGAATATAATGACTTCCAACAATCATGGAGACCCCAGTCTCGCCCCTGGTTCGAGCCCAGGCTTCCACAAACTCAAATATTAGGGCTACCCAAGCCTAAAACTCTTCGGCGTCAAGCTCTGATCAGAGAGCACTTCATCACAACATTCTCTTGCTGACCAGTGGGTACAGCGGCTCCCCGCAGTATCACGATGACCTCTCACTAAATAGTGAATACTACGGCTCCCCGTACATCACCACAACCTCTCACTGAATAGTGAGTACTACGGCTCCCCGTAGCATCACCACAACCTCTCACTGAATAGTGAGTACTACGGCTCCCCGTAGCATCACCGCAACCTCTCACTGAATAGTGAGTACTACGGCTCTCCGTAGCATCACCCTAACCTCCTACTGAACAGTGAGTACTACGGCTCCCCGTAGCATCACCACAACCTCTCACTGAATAGTGAGTACTACGGCTCCCCGTAGCATCACCACAACCTCTCACTGAATAGTGAGTACTACGGCTCCCCGTAGCATCACCACAACCTCCCACTGAATAGTGAGTACTACGGCTCCCCGTAGCATCACCACAACCTCTCTGCACTGACTCATTGAAACTGCAGCTCCCTGCAGTCTTACCGCACTTACTCTTACCACTTCACAATCTCATCCTCAGGTTGACATCACACTGCGATCATTAACTCATGCTTTGCGGCCCATCATAGATAGGTACACACACCCATCCAGGCTAAGAATCACTACTTCGGACGACCACCGTCGTGACAAAAACCTCTTTTTCTCGCTGCAATTCACACTCTCAAATAAATCCGTTTGATGTCAATTAGCTGAAGGGCCCCCACCGAAACCATAGACACCCGATACACCACTTGTCATCTCAAACTCAAACTCAAAATAATCCGAGATTTAGGACATTAAACTCGGAGACCCCGGAATATTCCATCTCCCAAATTAAAACACGGAGAAATTGCCGACGACTCAGAAAACGAAGACGACAATCCGAAACTTCCTCCTCTATTGCTCAAAACTCATGCAAGAATACTCATAACAACCCTGAAGTTGATTGCTCAATCAACTTCTTTCCTTCCCATACTTCATATAATAGCCCATACTCTGAACCAGAAACTCTTAACCGCCGAACTAACCTCACAAGCCAACCACCTCGAATTCACCATTTTAACCTTGAAGGATTCCTAACCACCACAAGGTCCCCGACCAACGGCCTCTTGCCGTGGGGACACTCATCCTTTCTCAAACACGTACCACATGCACTATCTCACTCTGCATCTCTCCTTGACCAACAATAACCCTGGTCTCAGGAATCCGCACCGCAAGCCCCTCTATCTAGTTCTCTAACCGCTCTTGAACAAGTCTACGTTCTCCTCAAAAGTACCCGGTTCTCCCCCACTCAGGGTTCGAACCATCACCAATTGGTCCGTCAACAATCTAACCCACATACTGTTTCTACCAATAATATCACACCTACTCTTGGAAGGTGATACATAATGCTCGATGACCTTCCGATGGAAGTCAAGCAATCCCAAATTCCCCGAATCTCCGATGAAATCCTCATAAACTTCTCATCATGACTACCTCTAGTCATTCAGAAGCTCGTACCATCCCACTACCGGACATATCAACTGTCCAGTCGTAACCCTGACTCTCAGTCTGAAAATAACGAACTAACATATTCCTCATCCTCGACTCTTCAACCAACGTTCCATCACGTGGGTTATAGTAAGAGCGGAGTCCCCATTACCACAATCGATACTCATCATGGACAATAAGAGCCACCGCCTTAATGTCCTCTTCTTGATCGTCTGCCGCTGCAGGTAATACATGCCCTACTATGCTCAAATAGGGTGTATCTTTGTCCTTAACCATCTCAGTCCCCGCTGACAACCTGCTCAGGCTCTAACATCACCTATCGGCAGACATACTGCCCAAATACTCTGATGAAAGATGGTAACCAAAGCTACCCCACAGGGCTCGCCCCCAACTTTGGAAACCGAAAATCTCAATACCTCTCATGTTTCCCACAGGAACAGAAATAGCACCGCTCAGGTCACAGAAAATGACATCTCCATCATCGGTCGGTTGCTCAGCCCAGACCGTAGTCTCCCATAATGCACCATCTCTACTCATCCCTGAGTCTTGCGACTCCAACTGGCATCTCACCAACACTCCCTTGGAGCTAACTCGATTTCCCTTTTAAGGGATGCTCGTTCATCATGGACCTCCATCCCCCCTCTTCTTTCACATCTGATCTCAGTCTAGATAATCACCTCTCGATCTGCTACAAATCATGGTACTCGAACCATGAAATCACCTCTCGACCTGCTACAAATCATGGTACTCGAACCATGAAATCACCTCTCGATCTGCTACCAATCATGGTACTCGAACCATGACATCACTTCTCAATCTGCTACCAATCATGGTACTCGAACCATGACATCACTTCTCAATCTGCTACCAATCATGGTACTCGAACCATGACATCACTTCTCAATCTGCTACCAATCATGGTACTCGAACCATGACATCACTTCTCAATCTGCTACCAATCATGGTACTCGAACCATGACATCACTTCTCAATCTGCTACCAATCATGGTACTCGAACCATGACATCACTTCTCAATCTGCTACCAATCATGGTACTCGAACCATGACATCACTTCTCAATCTGCTGCTAATCATGGTACTCGAACCATGACATCACTTCTCAATCTACTACCAATCATGGTACTCGAACCATGACATCACTTCTCAATCTGCTACCAATCATGGTACTTGAACCATGACATCACTTCTCAATCTGCTACTAATCATGGTACTCGAACCATGACATCACTTCTCACTCTGCTACTTAGAATCCTCTGGTATGCCCCCTGCATCGAGTATGGGTCATATGCTTTCAGTAGTATGGGCCCGTACTACCTGCCACATCTACCCATACTTTCCATACGAACCATCCCAGAGTTCCTAAGTAGCTGCTCAACCTTCTCGATTATAAATTTTTTTACGTGTGCTCGCTTCCCAGCGAAATGCTCTACTCTGTCAGCATACTCATCCGACCATGATCACCCCCTAGGCTCTTCCTAGGTCCTCACACTTCTCCGCCATCAGCTGCTGAAAAACTCCTAATGATGCCAGCCATCTACCTCCTGAATATCGTCATATTCACTTAGTAGCTGACTCCCATCATCGAGAGTCCCACAAAGCACAAAGCAAGCAGCATTCGGGCATCGAATAGTCTCCACTAGCACATAAAACCTCTTCAGGTCATGATCCCACTTGCTCTCCTCATACTCGGAGGATATCACCGAACTCATGCAACTCCGCCCCATCCGGCCATATGTCTACTCTCTCTGTAGACTCCACACGTGCTCATCTAGGTATCTCCCCTAGACTACTCCTCTACTCAGATCCCTCTCTAAAAGGATTCCTGCTAGATACTCATACTCAGCACATACTCGAAGGCACATCGCATATAACAGCAACTCCTAGGCTAAGGCATCACAGATCAGGCCACTCTACTCCTAAAATATGAAATACCTAGCCTATCTCTAGCATGCATAACATATCACATAATATCTCATAGCACATAATGTAAGGGTATTTTGGGAAATCACCGTTCGGGCGCTGGCTGATCGTACACACTGCACCGTTCTGATTTTCTCAAAAATCTTTCTCTTTTAGAAAAATTGTTTCTTTTATGAAAATTTCCTCCAATCCTCAGTTTGAGTTCAGATACGCCCGAAGGTGCATCCGAATCCCTCAAACCAAGGCTCTGATACCAACTTGTAACGACGTAAATTTTTAAAACAATTTTTCATTTTTCAAACATAATAAAACTCATATAATATTCTCAAAATCTCATATATCAATGTCATCACCATAAAACATATCCTAGAATCTCAACACTTAATCTTCTGCCAGTGTGTACAAATCATGCCGGCGCCTTCCCGCGACTCTCGCTGGTACCTGAAACACATATCACATAACACGGTAAGCATAAATGCTTAGTGAGTTCCCCAAAATACCACATACAACACATACGCCACTCGAGGCTACAGTACGACCCTCCGGTCGATGTGTCTCAGCGGGACACTCCAGTCCCGTAGCTCGTTGGACCCTCTGCTCCGGTCATAGCTCGTTGGACCCTTCGGTCTGGTCTGTATCGTTGGAACCTTCGGTCCGGTCTATAACGTTGGACCCTTCGGTCTGGTCTATAACGTTGGACCCTCCGGTCCGGTCTATACAACACATATCATACATATATCACAATGCACATAATCTCATACATACACATAGCACACAAGACCCTCCGGTCTACACATAGATACCACTCCAGGTAATGTATAGTGAGAAGACTCACCTCGGGTAACTCGGATAATCTCGCACACGGATATACGGATCTAGCCCCCGCCTATCACATAAACAATATCCTTAAATAAATAATGGCTCTCAAAGGCTAAATTAAATCCCTTTCTACAATCCCACAGAAGGGTAGAAGACCATTTTACCCCTCCTTGTCCCAAAAGTCCAAATGTTGACTAAAACCCTAAAAGTCAACAAAAGTCAACAGGGGGCAGTACGCGGCGCGTACCGGCTCTTGTACGCGGGCGTACTCCGGCGATCCAGAATCGGGGTCTCAAACCCTTACGCGGTGCGTACTGGAATTACGCCCAGCATAAGTCCCAGTTTCCTACTTTCGTTATTTTTGGTCTGAATAGATTAAGACCTAGGCTCATAACTCAGATCTAAGCTCCCTACTGCCCCTTAAGTCATAAAGTCGGAACCTTTAAGCCCTTGCATGGCTGTAAAGGTCACCAATCACTTCAAACGTATATCCTCTTTTCCTATTAAGCCCTAATCTCATGCATGACTTAATCTCAACGTCCAAGATTGGATTTTTATGAACCTACAACACATATTACACTGGAATAGGGCAGATCTAAGCTTATGGAGACCCTTTGCTCATAAAGTTTCCACCTTGGGACCAAAAACCCTAAAAATGGGTCCATAAAGCACAAATCAAAGATGACAAGGAAAGCTTTGAGCTTTTTACCTCCAGGTGAAGCTCCAACCTCTATAGAACTCGGATCTAAGCTTGCCCTCTAACTTTTAGCTTCCACCATGGCCTCCTCTTCTTCTTCACCATCACAAAATGACACTTCCAAGCTTAAGAACACACACATAAGCTTATAACGGGTTTTTGCTCTCTTAGGGTTTCACTCTCTGTAATATGGTGGCTGGGGTAAGTACCATATCATTCCTTTTATAGTCCACAAGTCTCATTTAGGGTTTTGCATCTGAGCCAGTTACGCCCAGCGTAACTTTGGTACGCCCAGCGTACCTAATTGAGTCCGCGTCCATAATAAGCGCATGAGTACGCGCAGCGTACTCTTCAGTACGCCCAGAGTACTCGTTTGCAACACTTTTCGCTTAGGGGCTAAACTTGACACTTTGGTAAATAAAAAGGGTTCAATAGATGTACTTAAATTTCGGGATGTTACATTTGTTCCGAGATACTTTGGGAAAAAAATAGAAGGCCATGGTTCTTGCATCTATCCAATAGTCATACTCAATAACAAGAGGATTCGAAAGAACTTTTCTCGAACAAGGAACTTCTGGAGCAGTGGTGCCTTCCGGAGTCACAGTTTCATCAATGGGATTTTTTATTTTCCAAACAAGTTTTTGTTTTGAAGATTTTTGTGAAATTTGTTTCTTGGAAAATCTTTCTTTGTTCGATGGTACACTTGATTTCGAAAGCGATCCAGGTTTAAAAATTATACCATCGGTTTTTGCTATAAAAACGGATGAAACAGTCTGAGGAGAGTTGGTTCGGCCAGATGTAGTGCTTACGATAGGCTTATTCGGAGTGGGACTGACGACTTTCTTTTGTTCTACATGATTGGAAGGATTGGAAGGTGAAGGTGTTTTGACTCTTAGTTTATGAATGAGTAGTCCGAGATACACACTTTTTGGAGTTCTCACGGAATTTAGAATTTTGTCTAGACTTAACTTCCTTTTTGTGAGCATTCCGGGCTTCTACCTTAGGATCGACAATATCTTTCCTATTCAACATGGGTTTTCTTTTAGAATGAGGCGAAGATTTGGAGGTTTGTCCTACTAAAGGGTTGTTGAACACAGGCTTAATTGGAACTAATTTTTTTTGGAAATCACTTGGGGTTCAGACTCACATGAGATTGACGAATCATCGACTTCACTATCTAAAGATGCCTAAACACACTTAGAGTATTCAGGTCCAGTTGTCTCCGAAAAAATTTCCTTAACAACACAGTTGTTAGGAGGGCTATGGTTCGTATTTTGAACGATAGGGTTTGGAATACTAGAGTGGGGTTCCGAGGTCCGATTCAGGTCCAGGTTTGTCAGAGGTGGAAAGTGCGTGGAATCGGGATACTTGACAACTATAGGCTGAAACTTAGGAATCAATGAAGCAAATTTGTCAGGAGTCTCTTGAAGGGGTGACAATGGCGAAACAGGGGTGTCCGAATGTTTAATGTTTGGAACATCTCCCATGAAACTTAGATTCTGTAAATCGCTAAAGGAATTGACAATTGGTTTCAGAAACTCGCTTCCGAGACTAGGAGCTTTTGACCAAGGATGACAAAACTTGTGAGTCATCTGTTCATTTGCTTCAAGAATGTCAATGGAATTGTGCAAAGCATCTATTTTTGCATTAAGACGTTTTTTGTTGGAAATTAAAACATTTCTTTCAGAATAAGTGATTTCACATTTTTTTTAAGAATGCTACATTCATCTTGTGACATTACAAGCTCTCTTTCTAAAGACTCTATTTTCAACTTCTTATCCTCAAAACGTAATCTAAGACAACTTAATTCACTTTCCTTCTTCTCACTGGCTTCTATGGCTGACTCATAGGCTTTGTAAATGATGTTCATGTCTGATTGGATTTGGGTTAAATATGGCTCACAAAGAAATAAGTCAAAATTATTATCAGTAATCATAGATTTTACCTGTTGAACGATGCTTCTGCCAGGTGGATCGTCGGTAGCCATGTAGCAGTAGTTTGGCTCAGAATCTTCATCATCTCTCTCTGACCCAGACGACCAGTAGCCTTAATCACATTCTATTTCTTGTCGAGCCATAAGATACATGTTCCTGCCAGTGGTTACGTCATCATCATCTCTAGATGACCAATACCCTTCTACATCCCTTGATACAGTGGTAACAAAAGCCTTTTCACTTTCTGCCACTTCTTGAGCTCGTCATGCATAGTAAGCAGAGTCCTTGATCTTGGGTTTCTGTGGGACTTCGGCTAAGCAATCTTTGGTAAAGTGATTTGCATGTCCACATTTGTGATATACAATCTTGGGTTTTTTCTGACTTTGGAATCTATGATGATTCCGAGGTGTGATAAGGTGTAGGAAGGTTAGGCTTGTAGGATGGTGGATTTTCTGAGGATTTGTTGAAAGGTTGAGGATTGTTTTGGTGACGTGCCTGGAATCGGTTGTTTTGGTGAGAAGCTTGGAAATGATTGTTATATGGCTTGTTGAAAGGACGGTTGTATTTCATGGAAAGTAAGGCAAACTCCTGTTGGAAGCGTAGTTCGGAGTCCATTTCTTCAGAGTTAGGTTCACCCATTGGTTGCTAGTTGTTAGAGGTGGGAGCAGGTATGGTTGGAGGTGAGGGTTGAACAGGAGGCATATGAGGAACAATAACAGAGATAGGGTCTGAAACAGTAAGGTTCAGAGTTTGTGGGTCGTAGGAACTAACTTGTAACATCACGACTCTCAGGTATAATATTTATATATTTATTTATTTTTGGGATTGAATGAGTGACTCGACGAGTTGTATGCCCGACTCGTCGAGTAGAATCAGATTATTCACGTGGGTTTAATGACCAACTCGACGAGTCAGAGAGCCGACTCGCCGAGTTGGCGTTGTGCAAGGAATCCCTAAATGTCTGGGTTTGTGTCCTATTTAAATAGCCTTAAGCCCTCATTTCCACCTCCCTTATCACCCTTGAGCACTGTGAAGAACCCTAATCGAGTTTTAGCTTGTTGTGTGAGAAAGAGAGGCTATCTTGAGCATTTTGGTGCACCTTGAGAGAAGAAGAGGAAAGTATCAAGGCTTGGATCAAGGAGGGACGTTTGGATCCAGAGGTTCTCAGAGGATAGCTTCAGTTTGAGGTAAAAATGTGCTATCTTGATCATTTTTCTTGTGAGATCTTAGTTTGGCGATTTCTAGGGCTTTTCCCCATCCATCTTGTATTATTGAGTCCCTTGAGCATATCTTGAGGTTGAAACCTCAGATCTGTATTGTAGGAGGTCTTGTGAATCCAAAGACCCAAGCTTTATAGGGATAGAGGAAAGCCTTTGAGCACCAAACCCTTGTGGGAGCTTGTATTGGCATTATGGAGCAAATATGCCATGCATGAACGTAAATATCGAAGCTTTACGTGACATTCGAGCCTTGGGAGACTAGATCTAGGGTTTGGAGTGGTAGATCTACCTTAAAACGTCTGAATGAGAATACAGACCGAATGGACTCGCCGAGTCAATGAGCTTACTCGACGAGTCGGCTAGGGCTTTCCCGATGAGACTGAACACGCGGTAACTCAGCGAGTTGACGGGTGAACTCGACGAGTTGAGTTGGACTTTCATAAGGGTTCTGAGGAAACGAAGGGACTCGACGAGTCGCATAGATGCACTCGAGGAGTTGGGTCAACATGGACTGTTGACTCGAGTGTTGACTTATGTTGACTTTAGGGTTTGGTCAAACTTGAGGGATAGAGGTCATGGAGGGGTAAAATGGTATTTTACCCATCCCAAGAGTTAAAGAGAGACTATCATTAGTTTATTTTGAGTTGTGATCTTTAAGTGTTAATTAGAGATGCTTATTACATGTAGGCGGGGGTTAGACTGTTCGAGGGGTATTCAGTTTCCTTGCTTGCTTACAAGGTGAGTCTTCTCACTATACTTACCTTGAGTGGTAATTTTGTGTGACCGGAGGGTCTTGTGTGCTTATATTGAGTATTGTGATATCCTACATTATGTCTTTGTGATTTATGTTGTGTATTATCTTGAGCATTACTGAGTTAGGACCGGAGGGTCCAGCCGATTTGTTGGACCGGAGGGTTCCACTGAGACACATCGACCAGAGGGTCTTATTTGAGATATAGCCACGAGAGGCTAATGATTTATGTGTGGTATTTTGCGGAACTCACTAAGCTTTGTGCTTATCGAGTTATGTGTTATGTGTTTCAGGTACTTCTCAGGATCACGGGAAGGCACCAACTTGTTGTACACACACGAGTGGAGATACGATTTGGAGGATCCTGGATTGTGTTTTGACATGTGTTTTGATAACTAAATAGTTTGGGGTTTTGTGATTGAGATAATGAAATTAATGTGATTTTTAAAAATAAAAAATTAGTTTGGAAATTTGCGGTGTTACATAACTAGAGCTAGAGGGCCTCCAGTGAGTTCACGCAGGGTTTGTGCAACATTTGATTCATGACCTTGAAGCTCATCGAAAAGTTGGTAGAGCTTCAGCTTTTTCAGAGATCCATTACTCTGAAGACATGATTTCACATTTTCCCACCCCTTTTCGAGGCTATTGATGAACTTGAGACTGTACTCAAGTGGGGTTCGGACTATCCCATGAGTTGTCATGTTGTTGACGACGATTTGGTATCTGTTTGAGGCTGAGGCAACAGATTCACCAGGTGTTGTAGTGAAAGTGTCGAACTCATTGACAACCGAGGTTAGACACTTATCCTTCATGTTCTCTGACCCTTCGAACAAATCTTGAAGTGTATCCCAAATCTCTTTTGCGGATTTGCACAGTTTGATGTGCTCAAAGAGAGATGGTGGAACACCAAACACCATTTCGGAAAAAGCAACTTCATCTGCATGCAGATTTTCAAGATCATCAGCAGTGAGAGGTGCTTGTCATTGTTGATCCTGTCCCAAGAGAGTTGCAGCAGCATCTCTAACAATGGTTCGAACTGGAACATGAGGACCTTCTTTAACGGATCTCCAGATAGATTCACATTTTTCTTTTCCAAGTAAAAATCTTTCCATTCTGACTTTCCAGTGATCATACTCTTCAACAACTAGCAGTGGGGAACGTGTAGGGCAACCCATGCTATTTTCTATTTGCATTGAGTGCATTTGTTGAGAATTAGAAGCAGCCATTGAAGTTAAGATATGTTGAGCAAAAGTAGTATATAGAAGAACTTTTATCCTGAAAACAGAAATGATTGAAATACCAAGGTAATCTCGAATCGACTATAATCTGTTGTTATGGATTCAAAGGACAACCACTCAAGCTCTGATACCAATTATGAGAACAAGGATCTGATTGCGTAGGGACAAGGCTCGAAAATTCAGACCTTGACTTAATGCTTAAGATCAATGTCTGCTTATGATTAATAGTTCCAGTCAAGTCTGGCAAGACCAGTCAAAACTGAAAATGAGAATCAACAAAGTACTTCAAGTATTAAATATGAGACTATGAATATGATCAAAGTAAAGACAATAAATTAACACAAGGAATGTTTGAAAGAATGATTTTAGTGAAAGGTGCAAGTGAAGTAACTGTGAAAATATCTATCTTTGGAGAAAAACAATTCGTCATTTAGTTTTGTCATTGAATGTTCCTTAAATAGGAGAACAAGTTACATCGTACTAACCAAACACATACATAGGACCGGATAATAGAGTTACTCCTAACACTCTGATTATCTAAGTTGACAAAAGAGACTAAGTCCTATGCTACGTTACATCAAACTAAATGACAAAACTAATTAATACAGACGGATAAACTGATTCGGACATACACCAACTCTGAACATCAACACTTGAACATTTTCTTTATTCCGGACACCAATTTGACTTCGGACCACAGGTTGACTCCGGAACACCATTCACTGCGGAACTGACTGACTCCTGAACATCCAAAAGATAGAGATTGCTAGAGGTTCACTTTCAAGTTCCAACACTTCACAATGCACAAAATGAACACCAAACTTTCTTCCAATGCTCAAATGCTTGACAATGGAGGCTACAACTCATTTTAGGGTTTTGATAATAATGGAGGATGATAAGAAGGCCAGCCAAAAGGGACTTAAGGTATTTAAATACGGTGCAACACCCTAAGAATTAGGGTTTCCTTTTCAGCTGCCAACACGCCGAGTTGAGACACCTCAACACGCCGTGTTGGTTCATTAAAATCTGCGGCCAAAAGCATCTCGACACGCCGTGTTGAGGCTTCAACATGTCGTGTCCCAAAGAGAAACTTAAACAACTTGAAATCAACTTCATATCAAATATCAAGCGTTACAATTCTCCCCCCACTTAAATTAGATTTCGTCCTCGAAATCATTCCTTACCATACCCAGGCACGCCAGACAGCCCGAACAACACCACCACGGACTTCCCGAGGTTACCTAACCAAACCATAGCAGAACTCTCCAAACCTGAAGAAGTCGAATCCATAAACCCATGCAGACAATCAGCTCTACCTTACCTGAAACTTGGAATCTTGAATCCTCGAATTCATCTGACTCCCTAACAGGCCACTTAAACTGAATCATTACCATATCGAATCCTTATTGAATACCAAGCTAAACCTAATCACTTCCTATCCTGATTATTTGATGCTTCCATCGGGAACAAAATCACTTACCATCACAGCTGCAGAACACTTATACTTGACAAGAGGCTCAAATAATCTTTTGATTAGAAGATTCATCCTTGCAACAGTTAGACTCAAACGAGAGTTGCGCAGCAGGGTCAAATCAACAACTTTGAGATTAATTAATCCATTACAAGCGACTTAGCATATACCCCGAATAACAAGCGACCCCACACACGAATCCCAAATCACTGAAACCAAACCGACTCATCTTGCTGCCCTCTAACCGATTTCCAAAAACTGTCGGGACCTTCTTGGTCCCAACTTGTCTGACAACTATCTGAAACACCGGATTCCCTCCTGGATGCTTAGCCAAAGGACACTCACACAGTCACCTTACGCGATTTCCTAGAGAAAACCTTGGCTGGAAATAATCATCTAAAACATCTTGACACCCAACCCGATGCTAAGTTGAACGCTACAGGACCAACTATAGTCTTACCTCATACCCGGTTTCCCGCGACCTACCAATTCCTGATTCCAAACGTGGTGTGGCCCTCCCATAGCATTGTAAACAGTCCCACCTTGGCCTAATCCATCTGAAGAAATCCGAGAGCAAATCAAAGATTCGCCACAATCTCACTGCTGCATAGGGACCGGTGAATGCTATGAGCCACCCCACAGTCTTGCAACACTTCCCAAACTAACCGACCGCTAGTGAATGCTACGGGACACCCCACAATCTTACACCACTTCTATTCTAACTGCTATCTGGTGAATGCTATGGGCCACCCCGCAGTCTTACATCACTTCCACCTTGCCACAAACGTCGCACCATGCCCTACCGCTAAACTTATCAATTCAAACACACCCAGAGTCGAGCACGCACTGGAACGAACACCCAAGCTGAACTCGATTCATGACTGGAATCCCAACCTGCTTTCCACAAAGCCTGCTATCAAGCACCAAGAAAACACGAACCCAATGTTGGGAAGTTTCCTGAGCTCCCAACTCACACAATCCTCAATCCGGACAGCCACTTGGGCCACCTTCCTCCCTGACGAGGATGCGAAACTCATCCTAGTTTCTCAACCACTCCTGCTCCTGAATACCTGGATGATTCTCCCCAATTTTGATTTGATTAAGCTCTCACGGCACATGAGAATTGAAAGATTCCCAATCCTTCTTACCCTCCAATGATCGATTTGATGACAACTAGTGCTTACCAATGCTAGTGTTCCATTACCAAACATCCCAAAAGACCGTACAACACCTGAAGACTAGCTGACCACTTCCCAAATCCCAACAACATTGATAACCCCAGATGCTTAAATTGATACAATACCCAAATCTTGAAACCCTCAAAACTGATGCCCAGACCAAAATCTCAGCAATAGGCTACTTCTGTTGGCACCCTTAAGAGCCAACCAAGCACAACTGCTAGAACCCTGAATCCCGACGATACTGGAGAACTAACCCGTTGAATCCTTACCATAAACCCTTCACACAATGCCCCTGAACCGATCTTGACTGCAAACCGGAATAACAACCGAACACTTGGATCCTGCTATACGAGAGACGACCCCGCACTACACCACTAATATTCATGGCATGCAAATGACATATAACATTTCTTAAAGTTATATCCCAAACATGAGCAGAGAAATAAACCAAAGATACACTTACCCTGACCGATACAAGTTACCAAAACAACATAAATACTAATAAAAACCATGAAGAAAGCGAAAGATAACATGCCTGTAATGTCGCATGCTAGAGTCCTCACCTCCCCTACCTGACACTGCTATGCCTGGATCCTCTGTGCTAGGGCTCCTACCCTACACTCTCCTCCATCGGTGATCCTTAAGGTAGCTAGAGCAGGCATACTCACTGCTCCTCCCCTCAAAATCGGACAATCGGTCTTCTTGTGGACCACTTGGTCATAGAGAAAACATAAGGGGCTTGCCCCCTGAGGACAAACCCTGCTGATGTGACCAACCCTGCCACACTTGTAGCAGCACGAACCCCTGGAAAGAAAAACTCCTTCGTGGAGTTCCCGCACGTGTTGCACTGACCCTGACCCTGTTGGCCTCTCAAACGCTGATCAGAAGTCTTGGGTCACTTCCTGGTACCCTCCGATATATGCACCTGATCTTACCCCTTCTTCCTAATGTGCTCCAAATCGATCTCGCGCTCTCGGGCTCTAGAAATCATATCATTCAGGGTCTCGCACCTTGAAATACTCACAAACTCCTAGATATCATGCTGCAACATATCATGTGTCACAGCCCCGAACCAGACGGCGGAAACGTCCGAGGGCTCGCGTGACTTAAATTGAATATCATCACAATGAATATATATGAAGCATAACATAAACATCACCATGCATTAATACATTACAACTGACCTTATTCACATCAAGTACATTGTCTAAATATTACATATCCATAGCATAAATTGTTTGAGAGTTTTCAAAACATAACATCCTAACACACTTGGTATTGTTCTTCGGCTTATCTGTTACCTGAGAATACAAGTTATTTTGAAAACGTCAACATATGGAATATTGGTGAGTTCATAAGCAGGGTTGATATGAAAATGTTTTGTGTAGTTTATAAAACCCAGAAAATCCGATATTTTCTGAAAAGACAATTGTTTATACTAAAGTGTGCAGATCCATAGGTTTATGTATGAATGATTTCAAAGCGTGTATAAATGAGAAGTTTTACATTATAGTTATTGAAAATACAAGTGAATGGTGTTGATTTCCTCGAAAAACCCGATGTTTTCCGATAATACAATTATTTCGAATTATTATACCGTCACAACGAATGATTATGAATTCCCTTGATTACTCAGATAGTATTGGATTTATTATGCGAGTCGTTATAACCATGCATGATAATGACTAGTTCGTCTGTCTTAGCATTCTAGTGAACGCCGGAATTGATCTTAAGATTTTGTCATCCTAGACTGGCCGAGTCTAACTGTAGCGAACAGCTGAGGTGTGGGGGAGTCACCCCCGTATAGATCTATACACAAACTCTCGCTCTCCCTCCAGGAGACTTTGATTATAACTACAGACTACGACCGACACTTAAAGGTGTCGCCCATTATTACTCACTTAATCCAAACGAATTTGATTACCCTTGATTAACGACCTGATTTTGTTTACTTGAATTGAAGGTAAGCCTAACAGACGAGGGGAAGAGGATTGCGAGGTCCTACTAATTAGGTATGTTATTTAGGGCTGTTGAGTATATGAAGGTCGCGTTGGCCCATTTCGCATATGATTTATTTGGACCTTATCAGCAATGCTAATGGGCCACTGAGGCCCAATAGCACATAAAAGCCATTGAGGGTCCCTTAAGCATGTAATTGGGTCGCAGGAGGCCCAATAGACATGTATTATTATTGTTAGGCCCAAAAGTCATGTTAATAGGTCACGAAGGCCCAATAAACATGATTAGAATCTTTCAAGCCCAACAATTTAAATATTTACTTGTTTTAGGTATGGTATAATTGTCGGAAGGTCTGATTGTTCAATTGTTAAATCGCAAAGGCACGAATTTTGTCGATTGTTTATAACGATATTTGAAAATATATGTATATTTTTCATTCTAAATTCATAAGTTATAATTTGGTATTTTTGACCCAAATATCTTAATAATAAAATAATTGACTCAAAATATTGGTTTGACCTATTCAGCCATTCTTTAATAAAAATGACAATTTTAGTCCCTTTTTATAAAAAATGACATTTTAGGTCCTTAAACTATTTTTCTTGACATTTTGGCCCATAGACTTATTAAAATAATGTTTTCAGCCCAAAGTTTACTTTTTGGCAGTTTCAGCCTTTTTAGTAAAAAGATTTTCATTTATAGCCTAAACTTTTCGCAACTTTTACAAATTTGACCCAAAATCCAAAAACTTTGCATTTTTTATCCTTTTTGGCAAAAAGGGTCATTTTAACCCCTGAAATAGATTTATTTACCTTTTTACCCACTGTTTTGAGAAATTTACCATTTCAGTCCCTTCAAACCCATTTTTTCGCAAGTTTGGGCCTATGGGCCGAAAAGCCCAAAAATTTGGCCCAATAGGCTACAATTTACATTTCTAGTCCTTTGAAGAGCATAATATTCGTAAAAACTTCTATTTTAACTGTTTTGACCCTTTGGGTCCTTATAAAACCGTGAATGCAACCTTTAACCCAACTTTTGTTTTTTTGACAAAAATAGCCCAAAAATGAGTTTTATGTTGTAACATGTTTATTTTAACCTTAGGTGATAATTTTTCTTGACTTGTTTAATGTAATACATACTAGATCATGTATATTTTCCTCCTTGAGCCATAGATCTCGAGATTTCTTTCCTTTTTGGCACATATTTACCACATAAACACATGAAATCACACATAACATACACATACACATAGATCTACACATTTTACTTGTATTCTCCCCCATAAAACTTGTGAAAACTGAAAATAGAGGGGTATGAACTCACCTTTGCTTGTTGTTTTCGGTTTTGAAGAAAGAATGGAAGAGTTTGATGCTATTTTCGACCCTAGCAAGCTTTCTTGGGTTGATCTCGAACTTATGGATGTTTCTAGGATGATCATGAGTTTGCATGAGTTGAGAAGAGAATTTTTGATAAAACAAAGAAACTAGATCATGGATCTAAGCACAAACTTACCAAGAATGATGATTTCTTATGGAAGAACCCTCTTGAAATGCCCTAGATCTCGAAATTTTGATGGAGGAATGAAGGTATTCTTGAGAGAGTTTGTTTTAAAGAGATGGATGAAATGTGTGTGTGGGTTGTGTGTCTTCGGCCGAAGATAGAAAGGAGAGGGAGAAGAGAGATAAATTGAGTTGACATGCATGGAAGTATGGGATTTGTGCATGGGCTTCCAATGGACAAATATGAGGTGTCTTGCCCTCATAATTCTTCATTTCTTCCTTTTTATTTATCTACTTTTTACCTTTGTTTTTTATTCTTGTTGGCCGAGAATGGGCTAAGGAAAAGAATGGTTTGGGCCTTTTTGTGCTTGAGTCCATAATACCCAATTGGATGGTTTTCGGCCCATTAGGCCTTTTAGAGTAATTCACGGCCCAATATACATCAAGGAATGAGTTTTATGGCCCATTAGGGCTAATTAGATTTGTTATGGCCCAATAAGGCCCATTTAGATAAACTAGCCCATTTTAGGCTTGTAAGGCCCAAAAAGGTTAAGTTTTATGGAAGTGGGTCCAATTAGGGCCCATTTAAGAGTTCTTAGCCCAAAATAGTCAAATTGGAAGTTTATTGGTCCATTAGGCTCAATAAGGAAATCATAGTCCAAAATGGACTTGAACCGGGATTTTTAGAGTTTCCAACCTTTTGTTGACTATTTGAATGTTTGTATAGAGTATTTGATGGAATTTTGTGGTCACTGAATAAGCACCATATGTGTTTTCAAGTTTTAGTTACAATGTTATCCTTGTTAAGGGTTTTACAAAGCATCAGAATTCCTAGTTGTGACATCATCCCCCCGTTAGAGGGAATTTCGTGCCGAAATTCTTTTTGAAGCTAGATTTGAAATTGCGAGAATAGGTGAGGGTACTTCTGCTTCATCTGGTCTTCGCGTTCCCATGTGAATTATGGTCCACGTTTCGCGTTCCACCGAACTTTCACAATCGGAATGCGACTTTGCTTAGTACGCTTCACTTCCCTGTCCATGATTTCGACTGGTTCCTCGATGAACAGGAGATTCTCGTTTATTTCGATTTCTTCTAATGGAATGACGAGGGTTTCGTCGGATAAGCACTTCTTCAAATTGGAAACATGGAACACGGGGTGTACACTGCTGAGCTCAGCGGGTAGCTGCAGTCTATAAGCCACTGGACGGGTTCGGGCAAGAATCTCAAAGGGTCCAATGTATCGTGGGTTTAGTTTTCCCCATTTCCCAAAACGAATCACCCCTTTCCAGGGAGAGACTTTTAACAACACCCGATCCCCGACTTGAAATTCCAAGGGCTTTCGCCATTTATCAGCGTAGCTCTTCTGTTTGTCTCGTGATGCTTGCAGTCGAGCTCCGATCTGAATTATCTTCTCAGTCGTTTCGCGTATGGTTTCTGGTCCCGTCAATGCATTGCTTGGTGTTTGTCCTCTTGATAGCTGAGTGTCACCTATCTCAGCCCAACACAACGGTGATCTACATTTACGCCCATACAATGCCTCGAATGGAGCAACTTTGATGCTTGAGTGATAACTGTTATTGTACAAGAACTCGATTAAAGGCAAGTGGGTATCCCACGACCTTCCAAAGTCTATCACACATGCACGAAGCATATCTTCAAGCGTTTGAATGGTTCGCTCGCTTTGACCATCCGTTTGTGGGTGGTAGGCAGTGCTCATGTCAAGTTGTGTTCCCATAGCTTTCTGAAGCGATTGCCAAAAGCGTGAAGTAAACCTACTATCTCTATCTGAGATGATAGATATTGGCACTCCATGGAGTCTCACGATTTCCTTGATATAGGTTCTTGTCAATCGTTCCATCTTGTATGACTCTTTTATTGGCAGGAAATGAGCGGATTTTGTCAACCTGTCGACTATTACCCATATGGTATCCAAACCATCTGTTGTCTTGGGTAGTTTGGTCAGAAAGTCCATAGTAATCATTTCCCATTTCCACTCGGGTATTACTGGTTGTTGTAATAATCCCGAGGGCTTCTGATATTCTACCTTTACTTTAGCACAAGTGAGGCACTTGCTAACGTAAGTGGCAATTTCTGCCTTCATGTTAGGCCACCAATAATGTTGCTTGATATCCAAGTACATTTTATCTGAACCCGGATGGATGGAGTATCGTGTATTGTGGGCTTCATTCATGACTACTTCTATGAATCCCCCAAGTCTAGGGATCCAAATTCGGTTCATGAAATAATATGCTCCGTCCTCCTTAACTTCGAAATTCTTTTCCATTCCACGTAACGCTTCGCTTGTTCTGTTTTCTATCTTCATAGCATCGAACTGGGCTACTTTGATTTGTGTGGACAGATGGGATTGAATGGTTATAGCAAGAGTTTTTACACGACGATTTGAGTATCATTTCCGACTCAAGGCATCAGCTACCACGTTAGCCTTGCCTGGGTGGTACTTAATTTCGTACTCATAATCGTTTAGCAGCTCAACCCATCTTCGCTGCCTCATGATTAACTCCTTTTGATTTAAAATGTGTTGGAGACTCTTGTGGTCCGTGAAAATGGTGCACTTGGTACCATAAAGGTAGTGCCTCCAAATCTTCAAGGCGAAGACCACAGCTCCCAATTCGAGATCATGGGTGGTATAATTCACCTCATGTGTCTTTAGTTGTCGGGACACATAAGCTATCACTTTCCCCCGCTGCATGAGTACACAGCCTAAACCCTGATTCGACGCATCGCAGTAAACTACGAAGTCCTCTGTTCCCTCTGGTAGTGATAGTACCGGTGCACTGTAGAGTGCTCGCTTTAGAGTTCGGAATGCAGCTGCTTGCTTATCTGTCCATTCACAGGGTACACCTTTTTGTGTAAGCATGGTAAGTGGCTTGGCTGTTTTGGAGAAGTTCTGAATGAATCTCCTGTAGTAGCCTGCGAGACCTAAAAATTGGCAAATTTATGTGGGTGTCGTTGGAATCGCCCATCCTTCAATGGCTTTGACCTTAGAAGGATCCACATGTATCCCTTCTTGACTAACAACATGACCCAAAAAGTTCACACTACGGAGCCAGAACTCACACTTCGAGAGTTTTGCGTATAACTTTTCGGTTCGTAGGGTTTCCAAGATTTGCTGGAGATGTCGGCCATGCTCCTCTTCGCTTCGAGAATAGACTAGGATATCGTCGATGAAAACAATGAGAAAATTGTCGACGAATGGTCGGCAGATTCGATTCATCAGGTCCATGAATGCGGCAGGGGCATTCGTTAGACCGAAGGGCATTACAACAAATTCGTAATGTCCGCAACGAGTTCGGAAAGCGGTTTTAGGGATATCCTCTTCCCGGACCTTGAGTTGGTGGTATCCGGACCGCAGATCTATCTTAGAGAAGTAGCTTGCTCCTTGGAGCTGGTCAAATAGATCGTCGATTCGCGGAAGTGGATAGCGATTTTTGATAGTGAGCTTATTTAGTTCTTTGTAGTCAATACACATCCTAAAGGATCCGTCCTTTTTCTTAACAAAGAGAACCGAAGCTCCCCAAGGTGAGAAGCTGAGTTGGATGAATCCTTTGTCCAAAAGTTCACTGAGTTGCCTGGACAGTTCTTGCATCTCCGCAGGAGCCAACCTATAGGGCGATTTGGCGATGGGTGTAGCTCCTGGCACAAGGTCAATTCGGAACTCGACTTGTCTTTCTGGGGGTATCCCCGGAAGTTCTTCAGGAAAGACATCCGGGAAATCGCAAGTCACTAGGATGTCTCGAATATTGACCTCTTCCTTGGACTTATCCGCTATATGAGCCAGAAACGTCAAGTCTTTCTTTCGTAGATACTTCTGTGCCTTAATGCACGAGATACGACGAAGGTTCGTGCTGGGTTTGTCTCCGTATATAATTAGGGTTTCGCGATTTGGGAGGTGAAGGCGAACGGCCTTCTCGTGGCACATAATTTCAGCTTGGTGGGGGCTTAACCAGTCCATGCCGATAATCACATCAAAACTCCTAATAGTTACAGGCATCAAGTTTATTTGAAAGATGTGATGATTTAAGGTCAGGGTACATCCTATGTAGATTTCCCCAGTGGATTCTGTTTTCCTATTAGCCATTTCCACCGTAAAGGTTTCATTAAGCTTCTGGGGTTGTTGTTTTATCAAGTGTTTGAATTTATTACTCACAAAGCCTCGTTCTGCCCCGGTATCAAATAGGATGCATGCATAAGTGTGGTTTAGGAGAAATATACCGGTGACGACAGCGGGATCCTGAACCGCTTCTCCTTGACCCATGGTCACCACTCTCCCTGCTCCTCCATTCCCAGGGTTGTTGACGTTGGGGCGGTTTCGACGGAAATGCCCAGTCTTTCCACATCCATAACAGGTGTGGCTTGGCCCCGCGTTGTTGCCGCTGTTGTTGGTGTTGTTGTTGTAGTTGCGGTTGTTGCTGTTGTTGTTGTTGTTGTTTCCCTGCTGCTGGTTCTGGGGAGGATAGGTCCTGCAGTATTTTGTCGTGTGACCCTTTCGATTGCAACTGATACAATGCATCTCCCTGCATTCGCCATTGTGATGGAGATTGCACTTGTTGCACTTTGGGAGATTCTCGGAGTACTGCCTAGGGGCACTTGGAGTAGATGAGACTGGAGCATGTGGTGTGGAGGAAACTTGGGTGGTTGCAGCATTGACTGTCACTGTTTGTTGTTTCTTTGACGACTCTGAGCCTTGTCGCCCTTTTCTCTTGTTATTCTTTCCTTTCTTGTTGTCACTCTCCTTCTTGCCTTCAGTTTCCCCTGACTTCTCGCCCTTCTTGTTGTTGTGGTCGTACAGTTTGTTGGCCAACCTATTGGGACTGTCGAAGGTTTCAAGATTTGCAGCTATCACATTTCCTTGAATTGGGGAGGTTAATCCCCATATGAATCGTTCGATTTTCTTTCCCTCTGAAGTAATCATGCCAGGGCACAACAGTGACAGTTCGCTAAACCTTGATATGTATGCATCAATGTCGGAGTCTCGGAGGGTGAGATTCCATAACTCTTGCTCTATTTTCTGAATTTCGCCACGCGGGCAGTATTCGGCCATCAACATTTCCTTCAACTCCGCCCACGGCATGACGTTGGCTACGGGGAGAGTCATGGCCTCTACATGTCCATTCCACCAGGTGAGGGCTTGGTCAACGAATGTGCATGCGGCAAACTTCACTTTCATCTCCTCGGGGCATTCACATATCTCGAATACCGATTCCACCTTTTCAATCCATCTCTTTAGGGTTATCATTCCCCCTGTGCCATTAAATTTTTGTGGCTTGGCATTGGTGAAATCTTTGTAAGAGCATGTCTTGGTAGGCCCTTGATTTATTCCGTTGTTCGAACTTCTAGCCCCTTGTCCATTGCCTCCACCATTGTTCCCTTGGTGGATTTGCACCATGGCTGCTGTGACCGCAGCATATACAGCTGCTTGAAATGCAGATGAGTTGATTTCTGGTGGGGCTGGCTCAGGGTTTCCACGGGTGGGTCGCTGAGCCATCTTTCTGTCATGGAACGGAAAGATGTTGAGTGCCTAAAATTTTTGTGAGTTCGTGGTCCTATAAACTAGATGTATTTCATGTACTTAAGTAGTTTCACATATTAACATACAATCATGAAAACATAACACATAACAGATAACAACATCACAATAGAACACATATATTTTCCACTAATAATATCCGTACTTTGATACATGAAAATTTGCTCGAAAGAGCATACATAAAGGGTACAAGTTCGGCAGTGTAACGACTCTATGAGTAGTGTAATCACCTAAACATAGAGGCGATGGTACATAGCATAGATCATATAAGCATAACTCTAAAGACGGATACGACTAGTCCTAGTCATGGTGGGATGTGCCAGGGGGTGGTGTTGAGGAAGTGGACGCTCCCTGAAGGCGAGCCACCTGTCGTTCCGCGTCTCGGAGTCGAGCCTCCCACCTCACCTGCCTCATGTGGAACTCTCGGATAACCTCTCGCGTCTCCTGTTCTGCACGCTCAACTCTAGTCCGCATCTGGTGCATCTGATCGACGGTGCTCTGAGCTAGTTCGCCAGTGTTCCGCAATCGTCTCACCATGACTGGAAGCGCGCGATCAGCCGGTCCTCCCTCCCTAAAGTCGTAGAACTCGCGTGCCATGCCAAACGGGGGTCACTGTCCCTGTTGCTTGCTCCACCTCCAAATGTCGATACCCCAGGGGGGTGTAGGGCCAGTTGGGCCCATCCGATGAGCGGGCACCCTAATCGAGTAAGGGGTTGATGACTTCGGACTCCGCGTCCGAATCACCGTCATCGTCATCGCTGGGTTCCTCCTCGAGGTCTCCTTCGACTTCTTCCTCTTCCAGGTCTACCACTGGTTCAGCAGGTCCGCCCTCGACTTCTGCCTTAGGTTCCTCTTCAGACTCCTCCTCGGGGTCTTCTTCAGGTTCCTCTTAACCATCCGTTATTCCCCTGGTTAGGGAAATACGAATCTACAGGGTGATGGAAGTCGGCCATACTGTCTGCGAGAGTGTATAAATATACTACTATTATTCCTAAGATGTTTTAATTATTATGTTTTAAGTTTACCGACCATCGCGATTTCCCCAAGGCACATGATAGTTGTATTCCGGAGGAAATGTAGTTGATCAGGCTACATTCGCCCCTTAATACAACTGTGAACAGCCCTGGCTTAACCGAGATGTAAGGATCATCTTATTTGATTTTGTATTATGTTCCTTTTCCTATATCGCACAAGTAAAGGTGTTTTATCGTTATATTTTATTTGTTTTGTTCAGAGTTGTTTAGTCCCTCTTTGGTTTATAGTTGCATATCAATGTGTGGTTAGATATGCCAGCTCACTATAAACAGAGCTCTGATACCAACCTGTCACACCCCCGAACAAGACGGCGGAAACGTCCGAGGGCTCGCGTGACTTAAATTGAATATCATCACAATGAATATACATGAAGCATAACATAAACATCACCATGCATTAATACATTACAACTGACCTTGTTCACATCAAGTACATTGTCTAAATATTACATATCCATATCATAAATTGTTTGAGAGTTTTCAAAACATAACATCCTAACACACTTGGTATTGTTCTTCGACTTATCTGTTACCTGAGAATACAAGTTATTTTGAAAACGTCAACATATGGAATGTTGGTGAGTTCACAAGCAGGGTTGATATGAAAATGTTTTGTGTAGTTTATAAAACCCAAAAAATCCGATATTTTCTGAAAAGACAATTGTTTATACTAAAGTGTGAAGATCCATAGGTTTATGTATGAATGATTTCAAAGCGTGTATATATGAGAAGTTTTGCATTATAGTTATTGAAAATACAAGTGAATGGTGTTGATTTCCTCGAAAAACCCGATGTTTTCCGATAATATAATTATTTCGAATTATTATACCGTCACAATGATTGATTAGGAATTCCCTTGATTACTCAGATAGTATTGGATTTATTATGCGAGTCGTTATAACCATGCATGATAATGACTAGTTCGTCTGTCTTGGCATTCTAGTGAACGCCAGAATTGATCTTAAGATTTGGTCACCCTAGACTGGCCGAGTCTAACTGTAGCGAACAGCTGAGGTGTGGGGGAGTCACTCCCGTATAGATCTATACACAAACTCTCGCTCTCCCTCTAGGAGACTTTGATTATAACTACAGACTACGACCGACACTTAAAGGTGTCGCCCGTTATTACTCACTTAATCCAAACAAATTTGATTACCCTTGATTAACGACCTGATTTTGTTTACTTGAACTGAAGGTAAGCCTAACAGACAAGGAGAAGAGGATTACGAGGTCCTACTAATTACGTATGTTATTTAGGGCTGTTGAGTATACGAAGGACGCGTTGGCCCATTTCGCATATGATTTATTTGGACCTTACTAGCAATGCTAATGGGCCACTGAGGCCCAATAGCACATAAAAGCCATTGAGGGTCCCTTAAGCATGTAATTGGGTCGCAGGAGGCCCAATAGACATGTATTATTATTGTTAGGCCCAATAAACATGATTAGAATCTTTCAAGCCCAACAATTTAAATATTTACTCGTTTTAGTTATGGTATAATTGTCGGAAGGTCTGATTGTTCAATTGTTAAATCGCAAAGGCACGAATTTTGTCGATTGTTTATAAAGATATTTGAAAATATATGTATATTTTTCATTCTAAATTCATAAGTTATAATTTGGTATTTTTGACCCAAATATCTTAATAATAAAATAATTGACTCAAAATAATGGTTTGACCTATTCAGCCGTTCTTTAATAAAATGACAATTTTAGTCCCTTTTTATAAAAAAATGTCATTTTAGGTCCTTAAACTATTTTTCTTGACATTTTGGCCCATAGACTTATTTAAATAATGTTTTCAGCCCAAAGTTTACTTTTTGGCAGTTTCAGCCCTTTTAGTAAAAAGATTTTCATTTATAGCCCAAACTTTTTGCAACTTTTACAAATTTGACCCAAAATCTAAAAACTTTGCATTTTTTATCCTTTTTGGCAAAAAGGGTCATTTTAACCCCTGAAATAGATTTATTTACCTTTTTACCCACTGTTTTGAGAAATTTACAATTTCAGTCCCTTAAAACCCATTTTTTTCGCAAGTTTGGGCCTATGGGCCGAAAAGCCCAAAAATTTGGCCCAATAGGCTACAATTTACATTTCTAGTCCTTGGAAGAGCATAATATTCGTAAAAACTTCTATTTTAACTGTTTTGACCGTTTGGGTCCTTATAAAACCGTGAATGACAACCTTTAACCCAACTTTTGTTTATTTGACAAAAATAGCCCAAAAATGAGTTTTATGTTGTAACATGTTTATTTTAACCTTAGGTGATAATTTTTCTTGACTTGTTTAATGTAATACATACTAGATCATGTATATTTTCCTCCTTGAGCCATAGATCTCGAGATTTCTTTCCTTTTTGGCACATATTTACCACATAAACACATGAAATCACACATAACATACACATACACATAGATCTACACATTTTACTTGTATTCTCCCCCATAAAACTTGTGAAAACCGAAAATAGAGGGGTATGAACTCACCTTTGCTTGTTGTTTTCGGTTTTGAAGAAAGAATGGAAGAGTTTGATGCTATTTTCGACCCTAGCAAGCTTTCTTGGGTTGATCTCGAACTTATGGATGTTTCTAGGATGATCATGAGTTTGCATGAGTTGAGAAGAGAATTTTTTATAAAACAAAGAAACTAGATCATGGATCTAAGCACAAACTTACCAAGAATGATGATTTCTTATGGAAGAACCCTCTTGAAATGCCCTAGATCTCGAAATTTTGATGGAGGAATGAAGGTATTCTTGAGAGAGTTTGTTTTAAAGAGATGGATGAAATGTGTGTGTGGGTTGTGTGTCTTCGGCCGAAGATAGAAAGGAGAGGGAGAAGAGAGATAAATTGAGTTGACATGCATGGAAGTATGGGATTTGTGCATGGGTTTCCAATGGACAAATATGAGGTGTCTTGCCCTCATAAATCTTCATTTCTACCTTTTTATTTATCTACTTTTTACCTTTTTTTTCTATTCTTGTTGGCCGAGAATTGGCTAAGGAAAAGAATGGTTTGGGCCTTTTTGTGCTTGAGTCCATAATATGGGCCCAATTGGATGGTTTTCGGCCCATTGGGCCTTTTAGAGTAATTCACGGCCCAATATACATCAAGGAATGAGTTTTATGGCCCATTAGGGCTAATTAGATTTG
The DNA here is from genome assembly GCF_052849685.1 of Lactuca virosa. NCBI lineage: Eukaryota > Viridiplantae > Streptophyta > Magnoliopsida > Asterales > Asteraceae > Lactuca > Lactuca virosa. Next base: position 275,554,995 of record NC_136426.1, read on the forward strand.
TTATGGCCCAATAAGGCCCATTTAGACAAACTAGCCCATTTTAGGCTTATAAGGCCCAAAGAGGTTAAGTTTTATGGAAGTGGGTCCAATTAGGGCCCATTTAAGAGTTCTTAGCCCAAAATAGTCAAATTGGAAGTTTATTGGTCCATTAGGCCCAATAAGGAAATTCTAGTCCAAAATGGACTTGAACCGAGATTTTTAGGGTTTCCAACCTTTTGTTGACTATTTGAATGTTTGTATAGAGTATTTGATGGAATTTTGTGGTCATTGAATAAGCACCATACATATTTTCAAGTTTTAGTTACAATGTTATCCTTGTTAAGGGTTTTACAAAGCATCAGAATTCCTAGTTGTGACATCATGATACCTCACCTTCTTCATCTACTCATCAACTACATATTGTGGAAACAATAAAGCCCTCTCCCGGAACTTGGCAGTGATATCTGCCACAATTTCGGTAGTCTGGAGTAGATCCAGAAACTCTCACGCCAACTGCCGCACCTCGATCACTGGTGCAAACTCAGCTCAAAACCTGGTCGAGAAATCATCCAATGACATAGCATCAACAACATCATCACCGAACTCACTACTAACCTCTTCCCACCAATCCTGTGCACAGTCCTTCAATAGGCAGGAAGCATATCTGACCTTCGCCTCCTCAGGGCAGAAACTCGTCTTGAATGTGTTAGTTACATCCGCTAACCACCTCCTATTGACAATGGGGTCCCTCTCCCCATGAAACGCAGGAGCTCCCGGAACTTGGCAGTGATATCTGCCACAATTTCGGTAGTCTGGAGGAGATCCAGAAACTCTCACGCCAACTGCCGCACCTCGATCACTGGTGCAAACTCAGCTCAAAACCTGGTCGAGAAATCATCCCATGACATAGCATCAACAACATCATCACCGAACTCACTACTAACCTCTTCCCACCAATCCTGTGCACAATCCTTCAATAGGCAGGAAGCATATCTGACCTTCGCCTCCTCAGGGCAGAAACTCGTCTTGAATGTGTTAGTTACATCCGCTAACCACCTCCTATTGACAATGGGGTCCCTCTCCCCATGAAACGCAGGAGCTCCGCACGTACAGAACTCACGGAAAGAATGAGTGCAAGCTCCAAAAATAGCCATAACCTCAGCATGGAACGCGCCCAAGCGCTCATCCAAGATCTCCAAAATACTGCGAGAAATCTCCGATGAGATGAACTCCCATAACTGCTCGCTAATCGGCTAAACACCTGCACCGGAGCCGGAACCCGAACCAGAACCAGAACCACCTCCCTGACTGCTCATCTCGAAACCGAAATACAACAAGACATTAATCAAAACATGCCTAAGAATCCGCCTCCCATAAGCTTCTTAGATTCTCCAAGACTCTTACCGAATCGAGTAAGGATCCTGTGCTTTTAGTAGTATGGGCCCAATACTACCTTCCACACCTATCCATACTTTCCTCAGCAATCCTCCTGAATCCTCTAAGTCACTCCCTCAAACCAATGCACCAAAACAGACTAAACTGCATCACTAAGCCATTGAAGCATATCATAAGCTCTTCTAGGTTCCCGACCTCACCCTCCCCTCAGCTGCTGAGAGACTCCCACCAATGTCAACCAACTACCTCATTAATATAGTCACATGCAACAGAGATCAGATAATCCTTCGAGTAAAAGACTCAATTCTAGAACGTTTGGACTCAAATGAGAGCTACGCAATAGGGTCAATTCCATCACTCTGAGATTATTTAACCTGTCCCACATGTGACTTAGCATATTCACTTAGTAGTCAATTCACATCACTAAGAGTCCCACAAAGCACAAAGTAAGCAGCATTCAGAAAACAGAAAATCTAACCAACATACATTAATCAGGCCATTCTATCCACTTATCTGGAATCCATACTAGCATGCAATTCTAAAGCTCATACAATCAGGCATATGAATGCATCTCTCCTATCATATAATACTGAGCAGATTCTTAGCACTAATCTAGCATGCAATTCTCATAATCATATCATAATAAACATGTATAGGTATTCTTGGAACCACTTGAGCTCGGCTGATTGCACGCATCACATCCCTTTCTTTAATTAGAAATTCCTTTTTAATTAAGTTTTTATTTTATAATAGTTTTCACCAAACATTTGATTTTAGGCACACCCGAGAGTATGCCCGAATCCCTCAAACCAAGGCTTTGATACCAACTTGTAACATCCCAAAAATCATATGGTAAAAATTTCATTTTTAATATAAATATTTAAAACATTATTTTATCCTTATTCAAAGAATTAAAGTATTCCAGAGTAAAACAATTATTAGAGTAAAGTCGAAAATCATGAATTGCGGAAAACACGAGTGTATGTGTTGCGATCAAGTCGGGCCCTTCCCTTTCTAACCGGACGTACCGGAAGTACCTGAAACCATAAACCACAACTATAAGCACAAAGCTTAGTGAGTTCCCTAAATACAACATACCATACAAATCAAACAAGTCATACATGCTATACATAACCAGTCAATCAATAAAAGTGCTATGTGCCAACCATAGTCTTGCCATTATGCCACGAGCCGCCTCATGGTCTTCCTTGCTAGGCCAGGGGCCAGCACCCTGGGTCTTACATAAAAGTGCCAGGAGCCACCTCCTGGTCTTCTGTGCAAGTATCACAAAGACAACTAGCATAAAATCTACAACTACTTAACCAATAACTGCCAGATATCAGACTCTGGTCTTGCATACAGTTTCCTAGGAGTCGCCTCCTTGTCTTTCATATAAGATGTCGAGGGCTACCCCCCAGTTCTTCCTACAATACATAAACCAAATAGGCTGACATCGGTGCCTTCGACCCATAGAACAGTGAGGAGACTCACCTCGAATGCAGAAGCTCACTGAAAGAAATCCCTAGCTACTGCCCTGACGACACCTCCAAGCTATCAGATCAAAATAATACCCAATTAGCAATTGGGTTCCATTCTAAAGCCCACCATCCATATTTGGGGTAAAATGACCATTTTACCCGTGACCCAACATGAAACAAAACTGAGGCCCAAAACCAAAAGATCCACAAAAGCTGACTAATGGCCTAATTTTACGAATTAGGCGCAACCCATATGGTCCTTATCATAAGCCTATAATTTCCTTATTTACAATTCCGATTACCTCAAGTACCCCCTTAGGATAAACTTGGTCAAAGAAAAAAGTCAAAAGTCAAGATCAACAATCCATCTTGACCCAACACGCCGAGTTGACCAACAAAACACGCCGAGTTCGACTAATACCCAACAACTTAAGCTGCCTTCATCGAATCCAAGAGCTCCAAAGCTCAGATCTCGACCAAAATGAGATCTAGAAGGGTAAAGTTTCCAACTTTACCCCTAGGAACCACCAAAATGGGTCCAAACCCAAACCCTAAACTTAAAAGAATGGGGGCTCAACCATTAAGCACTTAATATTCAAAGATAAAGCCCCAAAATGCAGATCTGACACCCTAGAGATGGAAGACCACGTAAAGTTCCCAAATTTACATTCATACATGCCTAGGAGGAGCTCAAATGCTCAAGAAGGGCTTAATAAGGGACTTAATGCATACATAAGGCCTAGAATCTTTTAAAGCTTGCACCTTTTTGCCAAAAGAGTCCATGAAAACCCTAGATCTGAAAGAATAAGGCTTTGGGACGTCCTAATCCCAACATCCATCTAAACCATCGCATAAACATAACAATTTAACCCAAAAGAGAGATCTAAGCATCCATAAATCAAGATAAGAACTTAATACCTCAAACTCCTTGCAAAATGGGTAGTGGTTCTGGATCCAAGACTTCCTTCTCCAAGCTAGAAACTTCAAGATCTTCCCACTCCTTCACAATGCACAAAATAAACACCAAGCTTTCTTCCAAGGCTCAAATGCTTGACAATGGAGGCTACAAATCCTTTTAGGGTTTTGATAATAATGGAGGCTAATAAGAATGCCACCCAAAAGGGACTTAACGTCTTTAAACATAGTGCAACACCCTAAAAATTAGGCTTTCCTTCTCAGCTGCCAACACGCCGAGTTGAGGTACCTCATCATGCCGTGTTGGTTTATTAAAATATGCGGCCAAAAGCATCTCAACACGCTGTGTTGAGGCTTCAACACGTCGTATCCCAATGAGAAACTTAAACAACTTGGAATCAGCTTCATATCGGATATCAAGCGTTACAGAACCCTTCTTTCGATGCAGCTTTATTGTCTTCCTCAACTATTTTATTGATTTCAAGATGCACTTTGTCACCATTTCCAGTGGTAACAAACACTTGATTAGGGAAAACAACTTCATCAGTGCATTTGAAATTCGGATAGACGACTGAGTTCGATTCAAGATAATGAGGACCCTTTTTTTCATCGTCTTTTCGAATTGTTTTTGTTTCCTCATTGACCTGTTCGACAACAACTTGGGGAATAGTTGTTTTTATCGGAACACTATCCTCATCACTATCAGTCTCACAGTCTTCGACAACCACATGGTCATATGCATGAACTTTCGATGTAGACGGTTGGTCAATGTTAACCTTCTCCATTAATCATGACAAATTTCTTTGCCCTTGGCCATCGAAGTGACATTAATGACAGATAATTGAGAACAGAAAATACTTTCCTCTTCCTCAATTTCACTGATATTGTTATAATCATCTTCGATGTCAACAAAATTTTGTTGAGAGTCTAAAGTCTAAGACTCGGTCATGCTCAAACTTTTGATTTGTTCAGTTTTAGTAAGAGTCTCATTCACAATATGCACTAATTCATTAGCATTCAAACATTCATCAATTCTAACAATCCCATAAGCATAAGAATCATCAGGGACTTTATCGAAGTTTGATATCTTCTTCTCACAATCATAGGAAGTTCTATCTATTTTCTCTCTTTCGTAAACCATCAAAAGGCAATTGAAGGGTTTTGAGCATTCTAACACTGCTATGGTGTACATGCAACCCTACATGCCTTGGATCTATGTTTTCTCTATTATACATGCAAACTTTCAATTTTCCAAGGCATCATCCTAACTAGCATACTATGGAGTATATACACTACAAAAATCTAGTTAGATGACTTACCTTTGTTGTAGCTTTGAAACCTTAAGCCTTTAAGAGCCTAGCACCCCAAGTGTGATGCCTCAAATACTTCACACAATACCACCAACAATGGAGGAGTTAAGAAGAGATTGTATTGCACACACAAAATCGGCTAGCCCTCTTGTATCTCACTTAAGTGCCGATTTTGGTAGCCATGAGGTTTCTTATATAGTGTGACACAACAAGGGTTACACCATGCAAACCCTAATGTGCATGACTTTCCACATTCCTTAGGCTCCATGGGTTTTAACCTCCATGGAGTATCCATGGGTCACCACATGGATTTAGCCCAACATAAAGAACTATGGATCATAAGCCCACTTTATAAGAATGAATGATTTATACAATCAATCCCCATATATTTAATTAGTCTCTTTTGATCACAAAATTAATTCCAAATTAATTCTTGATCAATACTAATTAAATAATATGATTTCATATTAATATATTAGAACTTATAATATATTAATAAATCATAAATATCACTTCTCAAAAGTCCATCCTTACAAATTGTTCTGGTGCCATGCAACCCAAATGGACCATGCTACTCTCGGGTCAAGTACATACCGATTACAGTTATGGGCTTAGACACTAAATCCATCAGTCTCCCACTTGGATAAGTCTAATAACTATAATTGCAAGTACAACATAAAACACCGACTAGAAATCATAGCTCCTAAAAGTCTCTGTCGAACTGAGACGCTCCATTTTAGATAAGTGATCATATAATCCTCTGGTCTCAAGATATTAGCTGGACAAATACATGGAACAACGTCATACTTATTGTCCAGCAATTTGTTTCATGATTTCCGATTTGTTTGACATAGAACTTAATCGAACACATCAATTTAGTTCTGACCAGGCCCGACACATAAGTCAAAACAATATCATCAAGGGGCCCAAGATATCGCTTTTAATCCTCCAAGGATTAAAAGCAAAAGATAAACTTCGACTCATATGCTTGTACTAAATACTCATCAAATTGTACACAACAACACGTTTTATAGCATCAAGTTACTGAAGCGGTTTCGTACTATCAATGCACAACCAACTCATAGTCGACAACTCATATCTCTTAGTTTGAAGACTTATATGATATTATCGTCTCACGATCACTCGAGATAAATTCCATGAAGTGATACAAGTGAGCGTGGGTTTAATCCAATACTTAAACCTTATTAGCACTCATGAACGTTGCAGCAAATTCTGCTATGTCTAATACAATTCAGACAAATCTACAAGCCAAATTCATGACAGTCGTGCTTCAATACTTACTTCCAACGTATGATCGAATGTGGATAGTTTGAATAATATAATTATTCTGGAAGTCAAAACATGCAAAGTGAAACATTAGTAAATGATTGACATAAGACGGTACCATATTAGTAAATAAAAAGCACCTTTTATTTAAGCATCAAATGTCAATTACATTTCAACTATTACAAGTTTCGAAAGCTATCTAATCGTTAAAACTAATATCGTCCTTCAGCCCGATGCGCCTCGCATGTTGCAAGTGCATAACCCTACTCAGTCCCTTCGTGAGGGGATCTGTTGGGTTCTCCTCAGACGATACCCTCTTTGCCACGATGAGTCCTTCTTCTATTTGATGTCTAATGAAGTGGTATTTTCTGTTGATGTGCCTGGATCTGCCATGATCCCTTGGTTCCTTGGCTAAGGCAACTGTACTCCCTCTATCACAGAAAATCTGCATAGGTTCCTTTATAGCTGGTACAACTCCAAGGTCTCTGATGAAGTTCTTCATCCATATTGCCTCCTTCTCCGCCTCGCTTGCTGCTATGTACTCTGATTCGCAAGTTAAATCAGCTACTGTCTCATGCTTGGTACTTTTCCAAGTTATTGCTCCTCCATTCAGAGTAAAGACCCAGTCCTTAGTCCTCCATAAGTACTTGAGAATGTTCTTTACCGCAGTCCAGTGAGCCTTGCCCGGATTCCCTTGATATCAACTGACCATGCTCAAAGCAAAGGCCACATCAGGGTGAGTACAAGTCATAGCATACATGATCGAGCCAACAGCGGATGCATATGGTATTCGACTCATCTCAGCTATCCCAGTCTCAGTACTCGGACACTGAGCTTTACTCAGTTTGGCATTTCTCTACATCGGTAAGTCACTTTTCTTGGAATACTGCATGCTAAATCTTTTCAACACCTTATCCAAGTAGGTACTTTGACTAAGTCCAATTAGACTCTTACTCCTGTCTCTCAATATCCTTATCCCAAGAATATAGGCAGCTTCTCCGAGGTCCTTCATAGTGAAACACTTCCCAAGCCAGGACTTAACCTCCTCCAAGGTTGGGATGTCATTTCGTATGAGTAGTATGTCATCCACATACAATACCAGAAAGCTAACTATGCTCCCACTAGCTTTGACATATACACATGACTCATCCTCACTCCTCGAAAAGCAAAACTCTTTAACTTTCTCATCAAAACAAAGATTCCATCAGCGAGATGCTTGTTTCAATCCATAAATGGATTTCTCAAGCTTACACACTCTATTAGGGTACTTTGCATCGACAAAACCCCCTGGCTGACTCATTTAAACATCCGCAGCCAACTTTCCATTAAGGAAAGCGGTTTTGACATCCATTTTCCATATTTCATAATCATGAAATGCAGAAATGGCTAGCATAACCCTAATAAACTTAATCTTCGCTACTGGTGAGAAGATCACATCATAATCAACTCCCGGAGTTTGAGTAAAGCCCTTCGCAACAAGTCACGCCTTATAAGTGTGTGCCTTCCCATCCATGTCGGTCTTCTTCTTGAAGATCCATTTGCACCCGACTGTCTTACGACCCGGTACACTGTCAACCAAGTTCCAAACTTAATTGTCATACATGGACTGAATCTCACTGTCCATAGCCTCTTTCCATTTAGCAGACTCGGGGCCTGCCATGTCTTCCTTGTAGTTTTTAGGTTCATCCAAATTTACCAGTGTGCTATCACTGATAAATGTATCACCTTCTGCAGTAATATGTAAACCATAAAACTCAGGTGGAACCCTAACTCTACTGGAATGCTTTCAGAGGTACAGACTCGTCATTCGGCTCAACAGGAGTTTCCTCCTCAGGTTGATCGCTAGTGTTTGAGGTTCCTTCACCGCTTGACTCTTGAAGTTCTTCAAGGTCAATTTGCCTCCCACTGGCTCCTTGGCCTATGAGCTCTCTCTCTCTCTCTCTCTCTCTCTCTCTCTCTCTCTCTCTCTCTCTCTCTCTCTCTCTCGTGAAAGACTCCTCTACTCACAACGAAGACACCATTGTCACTCGGTCTGTAGAAGAGATAACCAAAGGATTTTTGTGGGTAGCTGATGAAAATACACCGCCCACTACGAGGTTCGTGCTTGTCGTGAGTCTCGCATCGCACGAAAGCCTCGCAACCCCAAACCTTGATGTGGTCTAATGTAGGAGCCTTCCTAGTCCACATCTTGTGAGGTGTTTTGGCAACCTTCTTAGTTGGGACTAGATTAAGGATATGAGTGGCAGTCTATAAGGCATACCCCCAGAATGAGATAGGTAACGAAGCTCTACTCATCATGGAACGAACCATGTCCAACAAGGTTCGATTGTGCCTCTCAACCACACCATTAAGCTGTGGTGTCCTAGGTGGCGTCAACTGTGAAACAATTCCACATTCCTTAAGATAGTCAAGGAATTTGATACTAAGATACTCACAACCCCGATCGGATCGGAGCATTTTTATCGTCCTGCCCAGCTGATTCTGATTCTCCACTTCCTGTTTAAACTCTTTGAATTTCTCAAAGGTTTCTGACTTATGCTTGATTAAGTAGTTATGGTCATATCTGTTGTAATCATCAGTAAAAGTCACATAGAAGCGATTAGCATCCCTTGTGGCGGTTCTGAAGGGCCCACACACATTGGTGTGTATGAGATCCAACAAACCCTCCCCCCTTTCACAAGTACCAGTGAAGGGTGACTTGGACATCTTTCCAAGTAAGCAAGATTCGCAAGTGTCATCCGACCTTAAGTCGAATAACTCCAAAACTCCAGCCTTTTGGAGTTGGCCTATGCGCTTCTTGCTGACATGTCCAAGATGTCAACAACCATCACAGTTTCATATACACCATTACAAGGAAATGCTTTAAAATAAAAAACATCATTATAATAAGCATTAATAGCACCAATTTCATTATCAAATGAAAAACTAAAACCTTGTTTGTACAACCCATGAAAGGAAAAAATATTTCTCGCCATTTCAGACGAGTAGCAACAATTATTCAAATCTATATCTAACCCACTACTAAGCAATAAAGAGTAAACTCCAATCTTGGTGACAGGTGAAACCTTCCTATTCCTCATGATCAAGTTTATCTTCCCGTGCTCCACATCCTTACTTCCTTTTAGGCCCTACACATGAGAACAAACGTGAAATCCACAACCTGTGACAAGAACCCAAGAGTTAGAATGTGATGAGTTTTTAGACAGAATAGTATAAATACCTGCATGGGTGTGTTTAACCTTCCCATCCTTGACATCCTACAAGTATTTGTGGCAGCTTCGCTTCCAGTGCCCTTTGTCGTGACAGTAGAAACACTCTGCTTCCTTAGGAATGGAAGAGGGAGCAGCAGAACCAGCCTTGGTCCCACTTGAAGAGGATCCATCAAAGACTTTCCCTTGCGGCTCTTTGAGGGAGCCTTCCTCTTCTTCCCTTTCCCTTGTCCAATTTCCAGAACGGGGGCAGTTGCGGTAGGAGTAGAAACAACATTTTTACCTTTGAGACCGGTTTCAGCAGTCCTCAAAAGCCCTTGAAGTTTGCAAAGTGTGACCTCCTACTTGTTCATATGATAGGTCATGTGGAACTGATCATAACATGGAGGTAAGGAGTGTAGAATGATATATATAGCCAGCTCCTCAGGGAAGTTCACATTCAACTTTAGCAACCGGTCCACAAACCTTTCCCTTTCCTGCAAGTGGCCCGTGATGGGTTCACCATCCTTCATCCTGGTTGTTATCATGGAAGAGATCATTTCATACCTATATTGACGAGCACTCTGATGGTATCTTTCCATCAGGTCCTGGTGTATCTCAAAAGGGTAGAAGTCCTCATAGGACTTTTGGAGTTCAGCCGACATAGTGGCAAGCATGATACAAGTTACCTTGGCGGCATCCCTCATGTGCCCTAAACTCAGCAATCTCCTCAGGAGTAGCAAAAGACTCATCGATTTCCATAAGCTCCTTGTCTAAGACATATTTCTTGTCCTCATAGCGAGTGACCATCCTGATGTTCCTAATCCAATCATTGAAGTCGGAACCATCAAAGATGACTCTCCCACAAAGGTTCATGAGAGAGAAGGAGTTAGTAGGGTTTGAGCCAGAAGCAGTGTTGGAAGATATCTGAAAAAAAAAAGACAAAGTTTAAATTAGATAAAGAGTCCTTAATATAACACCCAAAATCAAATACTAAGGCTAGGACCCAACACAATATTTTAAAAATTGGAAGAGGGATGCCGTAATGCAACTTGCAAAATATTTGAAGGTAGGTATGATGGGTTTTGAGCATTCTAACACTTCCTAAGTGTACATGCAACCCTAATAACCTTGGATCTATGTTTGTCTAATAATCATGCAAAGTTGAATTCCAAGGTTATATTCCTATCTAGCATACATGGGGAACATTTTTAACTTGAATGAAAGATAGAATAACTTACCTTGTTGTTGATTATGATCCTTGAAACCTTGTGAGCCTAGCACCCCAAGTGTGATGCCTCAAATGCTTCACACAACACCAAATGCAAAGGAGTAAACTTTGAGAGAATATAGGCAGCTTCTCCTAGGTCCTTCATAGAGAAACACTTCCCAAGCCAGGACTTAACTTCCTGCAGAGTTGGGATCTCATTTCCTATGAGTAGTATGTCATCCACATACAATACCAAAAAGCTAACTATACTCCCACTAGCCTTGACATATACACAAGATTCATCTTCACTCCTAGAAAAGCCAAATTCCTTGACTTTCTCATCAAAGCAAAGATTCCATCTGCGAGGTGCTTGCTTTAACCTATAAATGGATTTCTCAAGCTTACACACTCTATTAGGGTACTCTGTGTTGACAAAACCCTCTGGCTGACTCATGTAAACATCCTCAGCCAACTTTCCATTAAGGAAAGCGGTTTTGACATGCATTTGCCATATTTCATAGTCATGAAATGCGGCTATGCCTAACAGAACCCTAATAGACTTAATCTTGGCCACTGGAGAAAAGGTCTCATCATAATCAACTCCCGGAGTTTGTGAGAAACCCTTTGCAACCAGTCGTGCCTTATAAGTGTGTACATTACCATCCATGTCGGTCTTCTTCTTGAAGATCCATTTGCACCCTACAATCTTACGACCTGGTACATTCTCAACCAAGTTCCAAACTTGATTGCCATACATGGACTGTATCTCGCTGTCCATTGCCTCTTTCCACTTGGCTGACTCAGGGCCTGCCATGGCTTCCGCGTAACTGTTAGGTTCATCCAGACCTATCAGTGTCTCATCACTGATAAGTGTATCACCTTCCGCAGTAATATGGAATCCATAGTAATGCTCAGGTGCATTCCTAACCCTTGTGGAACGCCTCAGAGGTACAAACTTGTCAATTGGCTCAACAGAAGTTTCCTCCTCAAGTTGAGTGCTAGGGTTTGAAGTTCCTTCACCACTTGACTCTTGAATTTCTTCAAGGTCAACTTGCCTCCCACTGTCTCCTTGGCTTATGAACTCTCTCTCTCGAAAGAAAGCCCTCCTAGCTACAAAGACCACATTCTCACTAGGTCTGTAGAAGAGGTAACCAAAGGATTTCTGTGGGTAGCCGATGAAAATAGACCTCTCACTTCGAGGTTCGAGCTTATCATGAGTCTCGCGTCTCACGAAAGCCTCGCAACCCCAAATCTTAATGTGGTCTAGTTTGGGTACTTTACCAGTCCACATCTCATGAGGAGTTGTGGCAACTTTCTTTGTGGGAACTAGATTAAGGATATGGGCTGCAGTCTCTAAGGCATACCCCCAAAATGAGATTGGTAGCGAAGCTCGACTCATCATGGAACGAACCATATCTAACAAGGTTCGATTACGCCTCTCAGCTACACCATTCAACTGCGGTGTCCTGGGAGGTGTCAATTGTCATACAATCCCACATTCCCTAAGATAGTCGAGGAACTCTGAACTAAGATACTCACCACCTCGATCGGATCGAAGCATCTTAATGTTCCTGCCCAATTGATTCTCGACTTCCTGTTTAAACTCTTTAAACCTCTCAAAAGTCTCTGACTTATGCTTGATTAAGTAGACATATCCATATCTACTGTAATCATCAGTAAAAGTCAAATAATAACGATTAGCATCCCTTGTGGCATGTTTGAAGGGCCCACACACATCCGTGTGTATAAGATCCAACAAACCTTCACCCCTCTCACAAGAACCTGTGAAGGGTGACTTTGTCATTTTTCCAAGTAAGCATGATTCGCAACTATCATCTGACTTTAGGTCAAATGACTCCAATACTCCATCCTTTTGGAGTTGGCCTATGCGTTTCTTGCTTATATGTCCAAGACGACAATGCCATAATGATGCTTTATCCAAGTTATTATCATTAACAGAATCAATACACAATACATTATTTCCTAAGTTATCAACCACAGATACAGTTTCATACACACCATCACAAGGTAATGCTTTAAAATAAAGAACATTATTAAAGAAAGCATTAATCGAACCAACTTCATTATCAAATGAAAAGGTGAAACCTTGTTTATACAATGCATGAAAGGAAATAATATTTCTTGCCATTTCTGGCGAATAACAACATTTATTCAAATCTAAACTAAACCCACTACTTAGCGATAAAGTATAAACTCCAATCTTGGTGACAGGTAAAGCTTTCCTATTCCCCATGATTAAGTTTATTCTTCCATGCTCCACATTCTCACTTCTTCTTAGTCCCTGCAAATCAGAACAGATATGAATACCACAACCGGTATCAAGGACCCAAGAGTTAGAATTTGGTGAGTTATTAGATAAGATAGTGTAAATACCTGCATGGTTGGGTTTAACTTTCCCATCCTTCACATCTTGCTGGTACTTTGGGCAGTTCCGCTTCCAATGTGACTTTTCATGGCAATAAAAGCATTCAGCCTCTTTAGGGTCAGAAGAAGGAGTGACAAAACCTTTCTTGGTTCCACTTGAAGAAGAGCCATCAAGGGTCCTAGCCTTGGTACCCTTCGAAGAGCTCTTCCTCTTCTTCCCTCTACCTTTCTCGATTGCCAAAACCGGGGCGGAGTTTGGAGTAGGAGTGTTAACAACCGACTTACCCTTAAGACCTGTTTCTGCGGTCTTGAGGAGTCCCTGAAGTTTGCTGAGTGTGACCTCTTCCTTATTCATGTGATATGTCATGCGGAATTGATCATAGCACGATGGTAAGGAGTGCAAAATGATATCTATTGCAAGCTCCTCAGGGAAGTTCACATTAAGCTTCAGCAACCGAATCACATACCTTTGCATTTTCTGCATGTGGCTCATGACGGATTCCCCGTCCTTCATCATGGTTGTTATGATAGAGCATATGATTTCATACCTCTCTTGTCGGGCACTTTGATGGTATCTTTCCATCAGATCTTGGTGCATTTCAAAAGGGTAGAAGTCCTCATAGGACTTTTGGAGTTCCGCTGTCATGGTGGCCAACATGATGCATGCCACTTTTGTAGCATCCCTTTCATGTGCCCGGAAGTCAGCGATCTCCTGGGGAGTTGCAGTGGTCTCATCAATCTCCTTAAGCTCCTTGTCAAGGACATATTCTTTGTCTTCGTAGCGGGTAATCATCCTGATGTTTATGATCCATTCATTGAAGTTTGATCCATCAATAAGTGACTTTCCCACACAAGTTCATAAGGGTAAAGGAGCCATTAGGATTAGAGCCAGAAGCAGCATTGTTTGAAGACATCTGAAAGAAGAGAACAAGATTAGTTTAGATATTAAGAGAGTCCTTAATAAAACCCAAATGTAATATTAAGGCTAGGATCCAATCACAATATATTATAACTTAGAAGAGGTATGCCGTAATCCAAGCTATAACATATTTGAAAGGTAGGTGAATGACGATTCACCAATTTCCACCATGAAAAACGAAATATAGATATTAGGTTTTTAATTGGTTCTTAGAAATTCCTAGATTCTTTTGAGATTCAATGAACTTTTCAAAGGCATGTTTCAATCTCGAGTGTGCCCTCCAAGTTTTGTGACTGGGATATCGAGGATCACAAAATGAGGTGTGAAGTAACCATGCAAATCACTTGGTACACTTAATGTTTATTACTCAATGGATGTGCCGGTTAACCACACGAGCTCCACCGACCTATAAAAAACTTTAAGTCACCCTTTACCTTCCTTGTTAAGTCCAAGATAGTGTGCCGGTTAACCACACGAGCTCCACTAACGACTTAAACAAAGTGTAAAGTGTAATTTCATGGATTAGCACCTTATTCACATTTTCCTAAAGTAACTAAGATTGGGAATTTAATAAAATCATTTAGTTACTTTATAATAATCATCATACTTTTAATGAGAATTTATAAGTCCTTGTCCTACCCGTTCGGCTAACGACCCTCCACCGATCAAGGAAGCGGTGGGTGAGAGTGGACACCCATTAAGTTGCCATTTTATAGGCAACAACCTTATACCCCCCTTATAGACCGGCTTCGTGAATGAGGCGTACTAGCGGTAAGACGACTTGACGTTATACATATATATATTAGTAACTTATAATATTATAAAGTATAAGGGTTGAATTTTAACTTTTAAAATTCTAAGGGTTGGAACTAAAGTTTTAATCAAGACTTTACATGTTCCAAAACTTGAGGGCAAGTTTTGTAAACTTCCAAAACTTTTCATTTCTTATAACTTATGAATTAATTGAGTAATAAAAATGAAGACTCTTCATTTTTATAACTCTTGTGTTCTTTTAATGGCTTTAATAAAGGTGAGACTTTTGGTTTTCCATAACTTGAGGACAAGTTATGGACTCCATTAAAACACATTATGATCATGAATTAAACTACCATGAAGGTTACAAACAATTCCTATGATCATCTAATCTTCATAAGTTCAAGAACATGAATATGAACACTTTCAAGAATCAAAAATTACACTTAAAAAACTTGAAATTTTAATAATTGCCATTGTAAATGGATTAGCATAAACATTACACCATCTAAAACAAGCTTTAAAACATCAAAACAGTTTAGGGTAATGTTTCTAGTCCATTTCCAGCAACAAATGTGCAAACTTTCATACGAGCAAAAAACAGAAAAACTATTTTTTTTCAAGCTGTTTGCACACAAAAAAAAAACAACAAACGAACCATGCTCTGATACCACTGATGGGTTTTGAGCATTCTAACACTTCCTAAGTGTACATGCAACCCTAATAACCTTGGATCTATGTTTGTCTAATAATCATGCAAAGTTGAATTCCAAGGTTATATTCCTATCTAGCATACATGGGGAACATTTTTAACTTGAATGAAAGATAGAATAACTTACCTTGTTGTTGATTATGATCCTTGAAACCTTGTGAGCCTAGCACCCCAAGTGTGATGCCTCAAATGCTTCACACAACACCAAATGCAAATGAGTAAACTTTGAGAGAATCTTACACTTGCAAAATCGGCTCTAGCCCTCTTGTTTCTTAGTGTAGCCTATTTTGGTGGAGAATGGGTTTCTTATATAGTGTTGACACATCTAGGGTTACACCATGTAAACCCTAATGTGTCATGACTCTTCATTTCCATGACCCATGGGTTTGTAACTCCCATGGAGCATCCTATGGGTGGAACCCAACTTGATAATCCATGGAGCCTCTTAGCCCACTATATAAGATATGGAAGATTTACATAATCTACCCATATATTTAATTAGTTATCTTTTGATCACTTAATTAATTCTAAATTAATTCTTGATCAAACTAATTAAATAATATTATTAATATATTAGAACTTATAATATATTAATAAACCATAAGTGTTATTTCTCTCATTTTAGTTTATCCAATTGCATGGTGCCATGCAACCCAAATTGACCATGCCGGGTCGGGTCAAGTACATACCAGAAATAGTTATGGACTTAGACACCTTATCCAACAAGGTAAATGACGATTTACCAATTTTCACCATGAAAATCGAAATAGTTATTAAGTTTTATTTGGATTGAAACTCCTAGATCCCTTGACATTCATTGAAAAATTCAATGGAATGTTTAAATCTCGATTATGCCCTTCAGGTTTGTGACTGGGATACCGAGGATCACAAACAAGGTGTGAATAACCATGCAAATTAACTTTGTACTCTTAATTTTATCACCTAATCGATGTGTCGGTTAACCACACACGCTCCACCGATCTATGATAAACATCAAGCTACCCTTTGCCACCCTTACTAGTCCATGTTAGTGTGTCGGTTAACCACACACGCTCCACTAACGACTTGGCAAGGTGCAAAGTGCAATTTCATGGATTAGCATCAATTTCACATTTTCCTAAAGTAACTAAGATTGGGAATTTATAAAAGGTTTAGTTACTTTATAATTATCATTATACTTAATGAGAATTATAGTCATATCCTACCCGTTCGGCTAACGACCCTCCACCAGTCAAGGAAGCGGTGGGTGAGAGTGGATACCCATTAAACTGCCACTTTATAGGCAGTAACCTTATACCCCCCTTATAGACCGGCTTCGTGAATGAGGCCTACTAACGGTAAGACTGAATTGTTCTTATATATATATATATATATATATATATATATATATATATATATATATATATATATATATATATATATATATATATATATATATATATATATTAATAAACTTATAATACTATAAAGTATAAGGGTTGTATTTTAAACTTTTAAAATTATAAGGTTTGGAATTAAAGTATCTCAAGTGACTTTACAAATTCCAAAACTTGAGGGCAAGTTTTGAAACATGTCAAAACTTTTCATTTCCATAACATATGAGTTTAATGATTTATTAAAAGAAAAACCTTTCATTTTCCATAACTTGAGGACAAGTTATGGAGTCCATTAAAAGCATTTAACCAATTATTTTAATTAACACAATAATCAAATAATTCATACATGATTCAGTTAAACTCATATGAACAAGATAATTCATATCAAACAAATTTCATGAAATTAGCCAAATCATATAAACTAATACAAAACATGAAACTTTGAAAATTATCTTTGAAATTGGATCAGCATAATCATTACCATATCAAAATCAGGTTTATTTCTTCAAAAAGAGTTTAGGGTAATGATTCTAGTCCAATTCTGGCTTTAAAACTCGAAATTCTGCATTCTGGAGCACCAACTCGTCGAGTGCACGAACTGACTCGGCGAGTTGGGCATTTTTTAGGGTGGACTCGGCGAGTTTGTCAGTGGACTCGGCGAGTTCAATGTCCAGAAAGCAGAAAATCGATTTTTTCCAAGCTTTGAAAACAAGTAGCATCAAGTATAATGGAAAACAAACCTGGCTCTGATACAACTGATGGGTTTTGAGCATTGTAACACTCCTATGGTGTACATGCAACCCTAGATGCCTTGGATCTATGTTTTCTCTATTACACATGAAAACTTTCAGTTTTCCAAGGCATCATCCTAACTAGTATACTATGGAGTATATACACTACAAAAATCTAGTCAGATGACTCACCTTTTTTGTAGCTTTGAAACATTAAGCCTTTAAGAGCCTAGCACCCCAAGTGTGATGCCTCAAATGCTTCACACAACACCACAAACAATGGAGTACTTGAGAAGAGATTGTCTTGCACACACAAAATCGGCTAGCCCTCTTGTATCTCACTTAAGTACCGATTTTGGTAGCCATGAGGTTTCTTATATAGTGTGACACAACTAGGGTTACACCATGCAAACCCTAATGTGCATGACTTTCCACATTCCTTAGGCTCCATGGGTTTTAACCTCCATGGAGTATCCATGGGTCACCACATGGATTTAGCCCAACATAAAGAACTATGGATCATAAGCCCACTTTATAAGAATGAATGATTTACACAATCAATCCCCATATATTTAATTAGTCTATTTTGATCACAAAATTATTTCCAAATTAATTCTTTATCAATACTAATTAAATAATATAATTTCATATTAATATATTAGAACTTATAATATATTAATAAATCATAAATATCCTCTTCTCAAAAGTCCATCCTTACAAATTGTTCTGGTGCCATGCAACCCAAATGGACCATGCTACTCTCGGGTCAGGTAAATACCAATTATAGTTATGGGCTTAGACACTAAATCCAACAGCAATAACTTCCTATGTTGTTCTTTTGCAAATTTCAGACGAATGATGAAGTTTACTTAATTTTGCATACATTCTTTTTGTATTGTCACAGTAGATATTACGTTGTTTCATTAACATAACAGTGTCTATCCTAATCAACTCCCTAATAGAGTAATATTATTTAGTTGTTGATCTAGACTATCTATGTGACTCTTCTTAGACTCTAAGTGTTTCTGAGTATCTATCAACAAATATTTTGATATCTCAGCTTTGCTACTAACATAAATTAGCATATGATTAACATAAGAAAGAGTATCATCAAATTTAGATAAAACAACATGATAAGAACTTTAAGGAATGTTAAAAGATTCAAGAAGAGTACGTACCTTCGATGTCATAGGAGATTTGTTTGATCCTGTTGACATGAAGTATTTCCCGGTGATGTTTTCCTCTCCTGAACTGCCCTCTTAGAATCTTGCATACATTGCACCATGGGTGGGTTTCTCATCTACATCATCGGAACCAGAAGACCAAATCGGGTAGGTTCCATTCCCTTCAACACCTCCCTTCGCAACCAGAGGCAATCCTTTTGTCTTAGCTCTCACCTCTCCAACCTTTCAACATAATAAGCCTCATCTTTAACTCTTTCGTTCTTCTCCTCTCTCTTTCTCAGTATGCAATCTACAGCCAGATGGTTCATACCATTAGAGTAATTGCAGTCAAACCTGGAATCTCCCTTCAGCTTCTTTTCAGCCTTCTCAACAACAGTATTGCTCTCCTTCTTCTCTTCCTTCGACTCCACTCTAGTTCCTTTCCTAGATGAGGTGTTTCCCTTGAATTCATTGTTTCTTTTGTATTTTGGATTGAAAGTCTTCTTAAAGAACTTTTTTACTTTATTGTTGGAATAGTAAGCCACACCTTCGACATCAAGTCCAGTGGACCTCCCAGATCCATCTTCTCTTCTTCAGCTATCTCATTGATTTCACTGTCATGAGTTTTAGCATATTATACAAGTCCCCCAATGAATAGTCATCGAAGCTTTGCTGAGTCCTTATCATCAAACTGATATTCCCCCACTCTTTTCGTAACTCCATCAGAAATGTGAGATTGTATTCGAGAGTTGAGTATGTTACTCTATAACGATTACACTTGAATATTAGCTCATTCAAGCGATCGTTGTAGAGTTCGATGATTTCACTTTCCTTTTTCTTGAATTCCCTAATTTCCAGCAAACACTGCTTCACTGAGCTCTTATTCATCTTCTCACTTCCTTGATACTTTTCCTTTAAATTATTTCAGATATCTTTAGCCGTCTTGCAGCCTTGGAAAAATTGTAAACAACTGGTGGAAGAGCACCACGAACTTCATGAACACACTTCTTGCCATTTGCTTCACACTTGTCCTTTTGAGATGCCATACCAGAAGTTAAACCTCCATTTCCAACTTGTTCAAACATACCTAGATGGTAATTTCCAAGAGTGATACATCTCCATAGATCCTCATCGATCCCATTGAGGTAATCCTCCATGCGATCTGCCTGTTGCTCGTAGTACTTTGGAATAAGCATTGGAGTCTTAGTGGAAGATCCAAGTAGATGAGAAAAGCTTGACATTGTGTTCATGTTGAAATTCGCCATTGTTGTACGAACTGAAATGACGAAAAGATTTAGAGAAGGAGATCTAATGGATAAATCTTTAAGATTACACTTGATCAATCAAACGTTTGCATAATCGTAACAAATGACTCAAATAAAACTAGTTTTCTTAATCAAAGTGTGGAAATCTATTGAATCGGAAAGAACGATTCAAAACTTTTGAAAAAGATGAGTAAATCATAAATGAATGATTGTATCCTGCGCTGATACCAAATGTAATTTGTTTGAATTGAGTAGTAAGAATGAAATCAAGAATAGAATGTGTAAAGAACACAGTTGTACATAAATTCTGTTTGGCTCAATTAATGTGTCTGAACAAGTACAGATGAACACGAAAGAGTAAAGCACAAAAGCTCAAAAGCTTACTCTCGACTCCTATACTTACCCTGTTTATAGGGTGATACAGACGCATACAAAAAGTACATAAGGACTAAACGTTTGAGCTTTGACCTCTAAAAATACCTTACGTAATATATACATTCGAAGTGCAGGGATTCGACATCAACACAATCGAGGCCTAAATGTACTTCGACACCTGACTACGTATTTTGAACCTTACAGTTATAAAATTGGGATATATACACTAAAGTCCAAATATTTTCATCGATTTGACAAGAAATTCCTAAACTTTATCTTTTTTCCAGTAATGTCCTAACTACCGCCAGTTTTTTACATGCTTACTCTTTTTTCCAGTTGGCTGGTAATTAGGACTTTACTGTTAAAAAAAATAAAGTTTAGGATTTTCTAGTCAAACCGTGAACTAATACTTTACTGTCACAAAAATCAAGGTCGGGACTTTCTTGTCAAATCGTTGAAAATATTGCGACTTTAGTGTATATACCCCTTTTTTTGTTAGAAATTTAATGATATGATAGTCTTTAAGCATAAGAGTTATTGGAACATGTTCTAGTCAGCTAGATCCTATTAAAATCCTTAACGTTTTCTTCATGTTAAATAGTTTTTTAAATCTCAACAAACAAGCATTAAAAAAATGGAGATAATCAAGAAAGAAATAAATAACTACGGTTGTGTTGGCTTTTTGTTGTCCTAAAAATGAAGAACTAAAAACTGAAAAAGAAAAAATTGCCCTTCTTACCCCTTCTCCACATTCACACCCTTTTGACTAGGCATGTGTTGTTTATGTTTGTACAATTTGTCCCATCTTTTCAGTTCAAGATTTGGCACCGAACCAAGAAGAAAGTTTTGTGAGTCTTCTCACCCTCTCTAGCTCTCTTTTTTCATATGTTTCCCCTGACCCTGATTATAACAGGTTAAAGATGATGATGGTAAGAAAAATAGTGGTGATACGACAAAAATCATAATTAAAAGTTCTTGGGCTACGTTAGTTTATTTTTTAAAAGGCGTCGTCGAACCCTTTCTCCGCCGAGATTAAATGTCGGCAGGGTTTCGATTCTTCTTGTCTAAAGGCAACTCCTTGCTTTTGGCATTGAATTCTCTTCTCTGAAAGTGTTTCTGTTATCAGGATGAAAGAAGATTGGCATTGGAGACTAGGTAAGCATAAAATACGCATAGAAAATCCTCATTCAAGATTAAACGAGAACAATAATACCAATGGAAATTCCAAGAAACTAGAATCGATTATTGCAAATGTGTTTGTGACTAATTTTCCTGGAATGATGACATCTAAAGATTTATGGCAATTGTGTCAAAGGCATGGGACGGTTGCAAATGTTTATATTTCTCACACCCTAAATCCGAGAACGGCGGAAACATTCGGGGGCAGAGGACGTCATGTACAGTATCATAACAATGCACAATAGTAAAACAAGCAACAACATCCATTGTATTAATAGAATAGTTAATACATGTGTGTTCTGAGAATAGTTGTATGACACAAAAAATGTATATAACAAAATAAAAGACGAGTCTTGAACTTACTCCGTCTTCTCAAAAACTGATCCAGTATACCTGTCTATTGGTTTCCTGAGAATACAAGTTATTTTGAAAGAGAATATCAACATTTAAGTTGGTGAGTTCATAAGTATTTTAGTGTCAAATGTTTGCATTTGTTTCATGAAAATGTTTGTATTTGTTTAGTGAAAATGTTTGTATCTGTCTAGTGAAAATGTTTGTGCCTGTCTAGCAAAAATGTTTGTATCTGTCTAGTGAAAATGTTTGTATACTTCCTAGGAAATCCTATATTTCATGCTTAAATGAAAAGTAGTCTTCTACCAAGACTCAACTATTTGTATGTTCTGTTCTCTTGAAAATAGTGTAAAAATGTATGTTTGTACTTGAAATACTATAAATGTATGTTTTCCATATTTGTAAAACTATCTTTTCTAGAAAAATAGTATGCTTTTCTCATGTGAGAATATCACTATATGAATGTAATGGAAAATGAAGATTTACTGTAGTATTGTATAAAATACACTACTGATACATTAACTACCTTGAAACCAAACTGGTTAATTAAGGTTAAAAATGTGATTAGGTTATAACCATGCTTGATAGACTAGTATAAAACACGAAGTTCTTCAGGCGTCGAAAATGATATGACATTTGTCATCCGTAGACCTGTAGGTCCCACTATAGGTAGCAGTAAGGTGTAGGATGGTCAATCCCGTATAGATCTATACACAAACTCACTCTCTCCCTCCAGGAGACTCTGGTTACAAAACGTGACATAGCAAGAGTATTGGTATGCCATGAAATAGTATCTCACATTTTTAGTTATCTTGTTCTTGTTATATAATGTAAGTTCCTTCTTGTTCTTATAAATGAATAGTATACTTTGTAATGAATAGTAATAGTATGTATGTATTGACAAATGTATTGTTTCACTGTTCTAGAAATGGTATGTAGTGATCCTCTAATCTATACCTATTATAGTTTACTAGTATGTTTGTTTGAACAGTTACTGATTTGGAGAAAAGACTCAATTGCTCAACATAAGCAACTGAGTTTAAGTATGTTCCTTGAAAATGAGGTTTAATATTCAGGCATATATTTAGCAAATATAATTATGATTTAACTGATAGTCGTAGTAGTGATCCTACCCTAAGCCCACAACCAAACAAGGAACAGGAGTTACGGTGTTTTGCAATAGTCATAAGTCCATTAAAGCATACTTATACATAAATATGTACACGAATATGATTTTGATATAAACAGAAATCTAAAAATAGTTTAGAAGAGTTTTAAAGTAATTTTAACAACATTTGAGCATAAGAAATCCTTTTGTTTGTTTCCACATGTAAATGATTAACATAATTATATTGTATTCTACTTGTATTCTCCTCCTAAAAAGCATTTAAAAAGGTAAATTATAGGGGTATGAACTTACCTTATGTGAGTGGTTCGATATAGGTTGTCTTTCCACAAGTTAGCTCCCGGGACAAAACCAAGTCCTAAATAGCAATTCACAGGATATATTGGCATCAAATTAGTGAATATAACCTCGAGAGTGTTAAGGAAACAACCTATGATGTAAGAATTACTTACAAAAGAAGTGTTAGAAGCGAAATCGAGTGACTGCTTGGAGTTTACAGCTAGGCTTCGGTGTTTACGGCCGTAAACGGTTCACGGCCACTTGAAGATTCAAGTGTGTGTTCTTGGTGTTCTTGGTGATACCAAGGAGATTCAAGGATTTACGGTTGTAAACCCAGAAATGAAAGGTGTTTGATTGACGAAAAGAAGAACACTTTATGTTCTTAACAATATCCGAAGGTGAATCAAATGATCCTCGGATGATAGTTGAGAGAAAACTAGGGGTTTTCGGTTGAAGATCTTGAGAGAAAAAGCTCGAGTTTGCGGCTAGAAGTGTAGAAGTGAGGATTATATCAGTCAAACATATATATAGGGTAGAGTTTGCGTTCCGAAGGAGTTTACGGCTGCGAACCGAAGGTTTACGGCTGCAAACCGTTTGCGGTCCGAAGGTTTACCGCCCATGCGAGGGTTTGCAGCTCATGCGAAGGTGCTCGGTTCCAAATGGTTCCCTCCTTAAACATACAACACCTTTGAATATAAGGTGTATACAACTATGACTCGTTAATCTAACCATATTAAGATATTTAAAGAAATAAGTTTGACCTTTATTTGATATGATTGACTTTCATTGACCAAGTTTGACTTTAATGGGTTGTCACATCATCCCCCTGTTAGAGGGAATTTCGTCCCGAAATTAAGTCTAAGAGATACACGTGGACTAAGGAAAAAGATGAGGATACTTATGTTTCATTTGATCCTCCCGCTCCCAAGTGAATTTAGGTCCTCGCTTTGCGTTCCACCGAACCTTCACTATCGGAATACGGCTTTGTTCTGTTTGCTTGACTTCCCTATCCATGATCTCTACCGGTTCTTCCACGAAGTTGAGACTCTCATTGATCTCGATTTCATCGATTGGGATAACAAGAGTCTCATCTTATTGGCACTTATTTAGGTTCGATACGTGGAAGGTAGGGTGTATGTTGCTAAGTTCTTGAGGTAGTCGGAGTTTGTAAGCTACAGGGCCGATTCTAGCGAGAATCGCAAAAGGTCCAATGTACCTTAGATTCAGCTTACCACGCTTTCTGAAGCGTATGAAGCCCTTCCAGGGTGAGACGTTCAATAGAACAAGGTCACCAACCTAAAATTCCAAAGGTTTCAATCGTTCACGAATCTGAACAATTTTCTCTGTCGTTTCTCGGATGATTTTCGGACCCATGAGAGTGCTGTCAGGAACTTGTCCTTTAGCTAGTTGCATGTCACCCACCTCAGCCCAGCATAGAGGGGATCTGCACTTCCGGCCATATAGGCTTCAAATGGAGCAACTTTGATACTGGTATGGTAGCTGTTGTTGTATGAAAACTCTACCAATGGCAAATGGATATCCCATGCTTTACCAACGTCGATCACACAAGCTCTCAGCATGTCTTTCCAATGTTTGTATCGTCCTCTCACTCTGTCCATGCAGTCATACTATCTCCCTAATGTATGTTCTGGTCAGTTTCTCCATCTTGTCGGTTTCTTTGATTGGCAGGAAGTGTGCGGACTTAGTTAACATGTCATCGATCACCCAAATGGTATCGAGAATACCCGTTGTCTTGGGCAACTTGGTTATGAAATCCATTGTAATTCGCTCCCACTTCCACTCAGGTATCTCCGGTTGTTGAAGTAAACCTAAGGGCTTTTGGTATTCGACCTTAACCTTGGCGTAAGTAAGACACTTAACCACGAAGGTAGCAATATCTGCTTTCATGTTAGGCCACCAATATAACTTTTTGAGATCCAGATAAATCTTATCTGAACCTGGATGAACGGAGTATCGAGAATTGTGCGCTTCTTTCATGACAACGTCTCTAAAACCACCGAGTTTTGGTGTCTAGATCCGATCCATGAGGTATAAGGCTCTGTCACCCTTGACTTCTAAGTTCTTATCCATCCCTCTCGGGGATTCACTTGCCACATTTCCAGGTTTTAAGGCTTCCTGCTGAGCCTCCTTAATTTGTGCAGACAGATGTAAATGGATTGTCATAGTCAATGCCTTGACTCTACGACCTGAGTACTATTTCCGACTTAGGGCGTCAGCTACTACGTTGGCTTTACCAGGATGATAACGAATTTCGCATTCGTAGTCATTTAGTAGCTCGACCCACCATCGTTGTCTCATGTTGAGTTCCTTCTGATCAAATATGTATTGAAGGCTTTTGTGGTCTATAAAGATAGTGCTTTTCGTACCATAAAGGTAGTGTCTCCAGATCTTCAGAGCAAATACCACTACTCCTAACTCAAGGTCATGTGTAGTGTAGTTGACTTCGTGTGTCTTAAGCTATCTTGAGGTATAGGCGATGACCTTTCCCCGTTGCATAAGAACACAACCAAGCCCTTGGTTGGATGCATCGCAGTATACCACGAAATCTTCTATCCCTTCTGGGAGGGATAATATTGGTGCACTGCATAAGGCTTGCTTCAGCTTTTGGAAAGCCTTTTCTTGTTTTTCTTCCCAGTCAAATGTCACACCTTTCTGGGTCAATGTGGTAAGTGGTTTCGCGGTCCTTGATAAGTTCTGAATGAACCTGCGATAGTAGCCGGCGAGGCCTAAGAATTGATGGATTTCCATGGGCGTCCTTGGTGCCGAACAGTTCTCAATGGCCTTGATTTTGGAAGGGTCCACGTGAATTCCCTCTTCGCTAACCACGTGACCCAAGAATTCGACTCTTCAAATCCCAAATTCGCATTTAGAGAACTTCGCAAAAAGTTTCTCTACTCGTACTGTTTCCAAGATCTGTCGTAAGTGTTGACTATGTTCCTCCTTACTGCGTGAATAGATAAGTATGTCATCGATGAATACTATCACGAATTTATCGAAGTAAGGACGGCACACCCGATTCATTAAGTCCATGAATACCGCGGGTGCATTGGTTAATCCAAAAGGCATCACTACAAACTCGTAGTGCCCATAACGAGTTCGGAAGGCTATTTTGGGAACATCTTCCTCTAACACTCGTAGCTGGTGATACCCAGATATCAATTCAATCTTTGAAAAATAACTTGCCCCTTGAAGTTGGTCGAACAAGTCGTCTATACGTGGTAGAGGGTATCGGTTCTTAACGGTAACTTTGTTTAGCTCTCGATAGTCGATGCACACACGGAACGATCCATCTTTCTTCTTTACGAACAAGACTGGTGCTCCCCATGGGGAGAAGCTTGGTCTAATAAATCCCTTGCTGAGTAGTTCGTTCAGTTGATCGGATAGTTCCTACATCTCAGCTGGTGCTAGTCGGTAAGGCGATTTGGCTACAGGGGTAACTCCTGGAATTAAGTCGATTCTGAACTCGACTTGACGTTGTGGTGGTAATACTAGAAGATCTTTGGGAAAGTCGCAGATTTCTGGGATGTTCTTTATGTCATTCACCTTCTGGTTCACATCAACCACGTGAGCAAGGAACACATGATATTCCTTTCGTAAGTACTTCTGGGCTTGAATACTCGAGATGATTCGAAGGTCCGTGCCTAGTTTGTCGCCATAGATAATGATGAAACAATAAATCGAGTATGAAATGAATCAGAGTTTAATGATCAAAGTAAGATTGTGAGATTTGAACACATATGTAAATATGATCTTGTTTCAGCTCTATTACGCTGTCAAGTTTTACAGAGTACAAATGACAATTCTGTAAAGACTCCTGTTCATGACTCTAGTAAACACTCCTATTTATAGGACAGGAAAGCGTACAAAAAATATACTAAGGACTATGCGTTAAGCTTTGAATACAATGCCCTAGTAAAATAGATTACAAAAGATACGAAGACTCATTACATTCGAAGACATGAAACCCTTCGACTGATTACAACTCTATTTACCCTTACAATCTCCCCCTTTGTAATCAAAGTCGAAGTCTTCAACTTGTAAGCAGTTGAATTGAATACATCATCACTCTTCGTATCTCTGTGTACCATGCAATAACCTTCTTAATCTCCTTCTTGTCTCCTTCATTATTCTTCCTGCATTGGTTCATACGAACAATTAAGTTCGTATACTGAGAAGTTGCATATCTCTCCACTTCACACGTTTGGAACAAGAACCGCTTTGCTCTACCAGCTTTGTCTTTTCCTGCGAAGACAATCCCCAATGGTTTTAAGCAGATTTCACCATCTTTATATTTCTTCAAGTCTGCTTGTTTCTTTGTAGGAGCCATTGGTGCAGTAATTTCAATACCTTTCGCAGTAGCCAATTCCACATCAGTTTGAGCAAGACACTCAAAATAATTTTCTATAAAGATCTTGATGTGTTTGACTCCAAGTTGGAAAATATCTGGCTCTGTTTCTTGTAGAAAGGAGAATGACTTGTCTTTCAGGATTAATGCAACTAGTTTAAGATCATACAAGCTCATTATCGGAAAATCAGCAATGGTAAACTCATAAACTTTTCCATTTGATCTGATCACTGTGTATTTGAGATTCTGAATAACATTTTCGAAAACCATGTCTCTTTTGATGCTTATAACTTACTTGATTTTTAACAGTGACCAGACTTCTTCAGGTGCTTTCGCCAACACTGACTGAAAACGAATTTTTATCTTCTTCCCTTCTTCTTTGTCTTTACACATAATTTCTGCTTTAAACTGAGGCATGATGAACATCATTTCATTTATAGGAAAGTCAAGCTGACTTACATCAGTGTTTGTAACCACATAACTCTGTTTTGGCACCTTTTCGAATGAATACATATGATCAAACATGACTTTTGCCTCAATTGTTTCATAGTTGTATTGCTTCGAAGGATCTCCTTTTTCCAAACCCACAGGGTCTTGTGCATGAAGAGCCATAACACTTTGAATAGGCCTCATCATTTCCAACTCCGCATCCACTTCAGCCTTCTTTTCTTCCTTAGTCTTTTCTATGATCTTGGCTTTACCTTTATCTTTAGACTCAGACTCTCCCACCACAATCTTTGTTTTTGAATCACTTCCAGCAGCTTCTCCAATCACAACACCTTTAGTAACTGGTCTGGTCATCGGAACCGTTGTGACCACAGTTGAAGTAACTGAACCAGCAGATACAATAACAAGCTTTGTAGTTGGAATCTTCGAAGAAAACACTTTTCCCACCACCTTTGAATCTTCTTTACTCGCCTTTACTTCTTCACCAGTCTTCTTAGATTCATCTATCTTTTCTCCCCCTTGCACCCCTGTGAAAGCAGGTGGGGCATCTGATACTGTTGGAAGAAGACTTGAAATGCGAGTAAGAGGAGATAATTGTTTGTGAAGAATAGCTTCGAACTGGATGAATTTTTGAGATAAAAATTCTGGAGTGATAAACGAAGTGGACACTGGTTTCACAGACAACTCTTTCAACTCTTTTAGCAAAACAATCAACTCGCTAAAATTCTTGTTCTCCAATTCAGAAAGATGAGTAAGTTGAGGACTCATGCTTTCGTATAATTTGACAAAATTGGTGACAGCGTCACAAATAATGTCAACTTTCTGATGGATTGAAGTATAATCTTGTTGAACACTTTGAACTTCTCTCTGCATGTCTTCACGAAGTTCACAAATTTTCATGTTGACATCTTCGTGTACCTTCTTAACTTCTTGAACAAAAAGAACATGCCGTTCTTTTGTTGTGCTTTTCAAATCCTTGACCTCACCCATAAAATCAGATTGTTGAGATTTAACACGAAGTTCGTTATTCTGATCATTGTAGTCAACCTTCTCCAAAATAACGGACTCTGAATCTTTCACCATTCCGGAGACTTTACTGATTATCCGTGATTCCATCATCTTTAACATAGTATCAACTTCCAGACTTGATACTGATGAACCTCCCCCAAAATCAACTTGAGATTGAATGATAGCATTCAACTTCGTATTCAAAATTTTGTACTGCTTCATGGTCATCAACATATGATCTGGAAAATTTTCTTCTTCTTCATCAAACTTTAGATCTTC
Organism: Lactuca virosa; assembly: GCF_052849685.1. NCBI lineage: Eukaryota > Viridiplantae > Streptophyta > Magnoliopsida > Asterales > Asteraceae > Lactuca > Lactuca virosa. The sequence goes on from NC_136426.1 coordinate 275,584,471, forward strand.
AAAAGTTCCTCCAAAACCTTCGTTATCAGTTTCATTCTCCAACATCATTGTATCATCGACAGGTGAAGTAGGTTTGGGTGGATCAGTAGATTCTGAAGAAAAGATGGAAGTGAAAGGGGTATTGATTATGTTGTGGAATGTGGGTGAGTCAGTTGTAGAAGTTACTGGAGGTAAAGATACGATAATATCAGAAGTGTCATGAAGATTACCTTGAGCATCAGTCTTCGCACCTTCTTCACCCATGTTAACATTTGTATCTGTATTAGATACGTCTACAGTGATGTCAGAAGTTCGTGTCTCCTCATTAGATGACTTGACATGCGAAACTTCGGGTGGAATAAGACTTATGTCTTCAGAAATTGAACTTTCTTTGACAAGATCAGCTTCTGGAGTGTAAGGAATTCTTTCTTCGTCTTCTATTGAAATAGTGGCAATGATAAGTTTTCTGAACTTCTTCGTTTTCTTTTGGGTCAACTGTTTTGCCACATCTTCAGCCCTTCGTTTCTTTGATGATGGAGAAACAGGCGCTGGAACTTCCCTGAATAATACACCTTGATGTGTATGTTGTGGTTTACGAACAATGTGGGGTGAAGATTTTCGAGACCTCATCTTAAATCTACGAAAAACCCCAGTCTTCGAAGGGATTATTTCTTTTTCTTGGGTTTCTTCAACAGTAGGTGAAGTAACTGGTTCTTTAACAGCCATAGACACATCCGATTGAACAATTTCTTTGACTATTACGGGTTTCTTATTAGATGACTTCTTGGGCTTCGTTTCCTTCACCGATTTTGTAGAAGAACCGGCTTCATTCTTCTTCCCCCTTTTCGATTTCTTCTTCACTTTTTCCAATAGAACACCAGTTGTCACTGTGGTATCTATTGTTTGCAGATAAGTCAACAAAACTGAGTTCATAAGATCAACTCTTTTTAGCATTGCATCAGGAATACGAGCAACACTTGGGAACTCATCAGCATCATCAATTACCTCCTTTGTACTGCTATATACATGAAATGTGACTTTTTCTTCGTCATTGACTACTAAAATACCCTCTTTGTTGTAGAAGTACTGCAAGATCAAACTCCAGTATCTTACACACGAAATACCATGTACAGCGTCCGTGTTGTCAACACTTTTCTTGAACTCCTTCCATAACTGCGAAGCACAATCCACCGGTAAATCATAGTATAGCCCTGCAACCATGGCGTATACCTCCATTCTTCCTTTGTCTAACCCCACTGTTCTACCAGTTAAGCAACGTAAAAAGATTCCAAAAAGAAAATTCCAAATCTTAGGAAGACCTGACTTCTTGAAATCACTAATTTTGGATAGTGGTGGTTGATGTCCCATCTCGTTGAACATGTGGACAATTTGAGGATAAGTAAAATCCTCATATGGTGGAGAATTTGGAATATCAAGAATCTGACAGAAGAGTTTCTTTGTAAGTCTAACCTTCTTGTCATCGATTAGGTTAAACGTGACTGCATCAAAGGCTTTAGCGATTGAAGCTGTTGATCCCGCCTGAGATAACCACGAAATCGGTACAGAGAAAGAATTGAACATTGCCTTGGACAAAACAGAATTCTTCAAGGAAATCACAAGCATCTTCAATTCTGCAGGGTACTTAGATACATCAGCTTCAACTTGATAGTTGGTACCCTGGATCTTCATAATAGGCATGGAAGTAATATCTTCTGGAGTTTGAGAAGGTTCAGCATTGACATTAGCAGTATTCGCCATTGTTAGGGTTTTGAAAGCTTGAAAATTCAGAGAGAATTAGGAATTATCTTTGAATGCGTAAAGTGACAAAAGACCCTTGAATCCCCTTTTATATGTAACATTCCTGTTTGAATTAAAATCGGGATGTGCATTTAATGACTGCCGACGTGGCACCTTGAAAACCGGACCACTACTCCGTAGAAATAGCCATGCGTCAAAAAGTAATTGTCCCATCGCCATAAAACCCGGACACGATATCATACGTCATTGAAATACAACCTATTTTGTTTGCCCCAAAAGAATTGTAATCGTCGGACCCCTTCGGATGGAAGTTAGGCTCTTTCACTTTTGGGATGAAAAGCAAAGTCATATGCCAGATGTTTGAAATCATCAGCCTGAGTTGGTGTTACTCAGAACCTCAAGGATTTCGTGAGTGCAGTGTTCCAAAGAAAGTTAGACAATAAACAATGAAATAAAAATTTTAGGATTTTGTGATGTCAAAAATTTAATTTGACACGAATGCAGTTAAACCCCGGGCAAAGGTTGCTTCGTTAATCATCAAGAGAGATGATCAACAGCTTGTATATGTTCCCGTGAATTACAATCGAAAACTTGTAGAGAAGTTTCAAAGGGCATCTTTTGTAAGGCTACATAGGTGGCTTAATAAATTTCGTTACATATCAGCCTTAACATAAGGTGAGTAATTGTAACAGAAATTACTTGTTTAACCAGTGTAGTCAGTGACAAGTGTGTTTTGAAAAATGTTTAAAGTAACTTTGGGATTCGAAGTAAACTCACACGGAAATCATATTCGTGAAAAAATTTGTGCTGGATCTTATTGGATAACAAACATCGTGGGTTTCGAATGTTTGATGAAGATCACTCATATGAAATGAATATGATTTGGAGTTTTGAAAATAGGTACTGAAACAAATATTTCGTAAAATCTGGAACATAGTTCCCCGTCAATTCCTTAATTTGCAAGAAATTTGGGTTTCACTTTCATCACGGTCTCATGATGTAAGATCATTAACACAGATTGTTGATATGTCTAAGTCTCGATTGGTTTGATCAGAGACCTCTCGGACATATGTCTTTGTGTGTGATTGTGAAAGAAATTTTAGATGAAAAAGATTGGTGAAGACACGAAGTGTACCTCTGTTATATTTGGACAAAACAATAAACTCTTTACTCATATGAGAAGAGTCAGGTAGCTCAGGAGACTAATGTGAATACACGCCTGATTTGGAAGAAATCTTCATATGAAAAGTTCATTAAGGCTTTTGTACACACACATTGAGTCATTGGAGGCTTCGGACAACATGCAGCAGCTTGCTTCTAGGGACATCTTAACTAGTTCAAAATAAGTAAAATGTAAAGAGTTGTAAGAGTCATTTACCTGACCTTAGATCTGCAAGCATGTGCCTCTTCGTATGTTCATAAAGATCTGCAACAAAGTTCTTAAAGAAAAAATATAAAATCTTTTTGTTGTTTTGAATTTTCAAAAATAAAGAACAAAATAAAGTGAAAATCTTTTTGATGTTTTTGATTTTTCGAAAACGAAGAACAAAAGAAAATGAAAATATTTTTGATGTTTTTGATTTTTCGAAAAAAAAATGACTCAAATAAACGAAAGTACTTGTTGCAAACATACTACATTTTACCAATTCACTGAAAAGTGACAATCATACGAATTCGAAGCGTTCGAAGAGTTGACTATGAACAGTAACCTCTAAACACTGAACGATGACACGTGATCACTGATTCAGAGCCTCTGAACCATTCTCGATCAGTCACACTTCTCCTTTTCGCATGGAACAGAATTTCCATCGATCATTCCAAGTCCTTGTATAATTCTTACAAGAGATTTTTCATCTAACGCTTTCGTGAAAATATCAGCTAACTGATCAGTTGTTTTCACGAAATGTACTTCAATATTTCCATCCTCCACATGATCCTTGATAAAGTGGTAACGAAGAGCTATATGTTTAGTCTTCAAATGCTGCACAGGATTATGACAAATTCGTATTGCACTTTGAGAATCACAATATAATGGAATCTTTTTCATATTAATTGCATAATCACGTAATTGACTTTGAATCCATATTATTTGTGAAGTGCAAGCAGCAGCAGCCACATATTCTGCTTTAGCTGTTGAAATGGATACACATGTTTGCTTTTTCGATTGCCAGCTCACTAATTTGCCATCAAGTAATTGACATCCACCACTTGTACTTTTTCGATCAAGATTACAACCACCCAAGTCTGCATCCGAATATGCTTGTACAAAGAACCCAGTTTTCGAAGGATACCACAATCCTAACGAAATTGTTCCTTTAAGATAACGAAAGATATTCTTCACAGCAGTGAGATGTTGTTCTCGTGGATTAGACTGATACCTAGCACAATTACACACAGAAAACATGATGTCAGGTCTACTTGCAGTAAGATAAAGTAATGAACCAATCATGCTCCTATATAAAGTTATGTCAACTGCAGGTTTATCTAATGATGGTGTTAACTTTATGCCCGTTGCCATTGGAACTCGTAACTTTGTGCTATTCGTCAATCCAAACTTTTCGATCAGATTCTTCGTATATTTTTCTTGATTGATGAAAATCCCTTCTCTGTTTTGACGAATATTCAATCCAAGAAAATTATTGATTTTGCCCATCATGCTCATTTCGAACTTACTTTTCATCAAATCTTCGAATTCTTTAGACAAAGCAGGGTCAGTAGAGCCAAAAATAATATCATCAACATAAATTTGAACAAGCATTAGATGATTCCCAACTTTCTTTCGAAATAATGTGGGGTCAACAGATCCTTGTTTAAATTTAGATTGTTTCAAAAATGAAGTAAGAGTGGCATACCATGCTCCTGGTGCTTGTTTTAAACCATAAACTGCCTTATCTAAAATATAAACATGATTTGGATATTCTTCGTTAATAAAACCTGGGGGTTGTTCCACATAAACAGTCTCTTCAAGCTCTCCATTTAAGAATGCACACTTCACATCCATTTGATAAACATCAAAATCTTTATGAGCTGCATAAGCCAGAAATATCCGAACAGCCTCGAGTCTTGCGACAGGGGCAAAAGTTTCTTCATAGTCGATTCCTTCTTGTTGTGAATATCCTTTAACAACAAGTCTGGCTTTGTTTCGAACAATGTTTCCATCTTTGTCAGTTTTATTTTTGAAAATCCAATTTAACCCGACAATCGAAACATTTTCAGGTTTAGGAATTAATCTCCAAACCTTGTTTCGTTCGAATTCAGACAATTCGGATTGCATTGCAACAACCCAATATGAGTGTTCCATTGCAACCTTAATTGTTTTTGGTTCAATTTTAGATATGAAAACATTGAACATGCAAAATTCTTGATGAGTATTCAATACCTCATTCTTTGTACGAATTTGAGCTCTTGTTAAAACTCCCTCTTGTGGATTCCCAATTACTTGATCCTTCGGATGATCTCTTGTCCATTTTTCCATTGGTGGATATGCTGGATCAAATTCCAAAGGTGGATCTTGGTATATATCATCATTCTCAGAACCTGCAATCGAACAAACATCATCAAAATCATTATTATTTTCAATATTTTCTATATGCTCCCCCTCAACATCATCATTTAATGTTTCTTTCTCCCCCTCGAAAGAATGCTCATCATTATCTAATGTATTCGAATCCAAGTGCTCCCCCTCCACTCGATTGTTTTGTATTCTTTCGTTTATTTCTTGAGAAGTTGATGTTGATTCATCAGTAAACTTCGCAAATTCGGGTATGTGATTATGAGGAGCATGAATTTCAGCATCGACTGCATGATCTGAAATTCCAAAAATCAAATCATAATCAATATCATCCATTTGTAAAGATTCAGTTTCAACTTGTGTTTCTTGTAAAATTGGATGATTTGCAAATTTATGCTCATTTTGTTTAACATGGTAATCGTCGAATGTGAGATTGAAAGTTTCTTCCACTTTTCGTGTTCGCTTATTTAACACACGATATGCGACAGAATTGTGCGAATATCCAAGAAAAATCCCTTCATCAGCTTTTGCTTGAAATTTCAAAAGATGATCCTTGAGATTCATAATAAAGGACCTACATCCGAAAACATGAAAGAATTTCACATTAGGTTTACGATTATTCAGAATTTCGTATGGTGTAATATTAAAACGCCTGTGTATGAAATATCTGTTCTGAGTAAAACATGCAGTGGATATTGCCTCAGCCAAAAGATATTGAGGTAAATTCGCATATGCCAACATGGTTCTTGCTGCTTCGCACAGTGAGCGATTCCTTCGTTCTACAACACCATTTTGTTGTGGTGTGTATGGAGATGAAAAATTATGCGAAATCCCTTTGTCCACCAAAAGTGAATCAAGAACATTGTTCTTAAATTCAGTTCCATGATCACTTTTGATTTTTCGAACAATCTTCTTTAATGTTGTTTCCATCTTTTTGATAGAATCAATCATGATTTGTGCAACTTCGGATTTAAGCCTGAGAAAATAAACCCACGTAAATCTGGAAAAATCATCAACAATAACTAGAATGTATCATTTCTTGTTGAGAGTTGAAATAGTCGAAGGACCACACAAATCAATATGTAAAAGCTCCAGAGGTGCAACAATTTTCGAATCTATCGTAATTGGATGACCTTGTTTATGTTGCTTGCCAACTTCACAAGTTGCACATAAAGAATCATTATCAAATTTAAGTACAGGTAAACCTCTTACCAGATCTTGTACCATCAGTTTATTGATGTTTCGAAAGTTGAGATGTGAAAGTCTTCGATGCCATAGCCAGCTTAGATCAGATGTGGCTTTCGAAAGAAGGCATACAGCAGGTTTGCCTACAATAGGATTGATGTCTAGAGTGAACATGTCACCTTTCCTTTTGGATTTCAGTAACACTTCGTTTGTGTTGACATTCGAAATAATACTTCCTTCTGCGTTAAAGAGAACTTGATTGCCAGTGCCCACAACAAGTTGAGAAACACTTATCAAGTTATGTTGGAGACCTTCAACATATGCAACACGATTCACTGTGAATTGTCCATTTGTGATCTTCCCATATCCTTTAACTTGACATTTTTTATTGTTCCCAAATTTCACTACTCCAGCATTTTTGAGACTTCGAAAATCTCGTAAATTTTTGCTTCTTCCCAGTCATGTGACGAGAACAACCACTATCAATGTACCACTTGTTATCATATTGCTCGTCACATAGTACCTATAATCAGTGGAATAATTTAGGTACCCAAGACTTTTTGGGTCCTTGGAAATTAGATTTCAACATGGAATTAAATGAAGAATTTTTGACCCAGTCACAAACTTTAGTTTTGAGACTATTAATAATGTCCACATCATCATTTGTAGGAACCGAAATATAAGATTTTGTTGGTTTCGGATGTTCACTGCCTTTACCCTTCGCATTTTGAGTTTGTGACTGAACTGTCTTCGCTTTTGTGACTGGTCTCCAAGCTTTGATGGAGATGTTCGAATCTTTTGAGGATGAACTTCCATTCGAAGAAGTATTGACATACTTTTCATAAGCTTCGTTGATTTGTTTTTCTGAGTATTTGTTGGATTGATAAACTTTTCCTCGTCCTTCGAGCCAGTGATCTATGTTTTTCCTTGAAGTTATGCCTTTTTCATGCGAAGCCTTTAGTGTTTGTTTCTTCGTATGATTAGGAAAATTTGGCTTTTGAGGAACAAAATTAACTTTGGGATTTATTAGAGAAGAATGAGCATATGATGTATCAACAGTTGATTTAAAATGTTGATGTTGAAAGACTTGTTGATTTGAATTAGATTTATTTGAAAATGCTCTTGATTTGTTAGTGTCAGAAACTTTCGAAAACTTTGGTTGCTTATTCACTTCAAACCTTGTATGAGTTGATTGATATGAATGTTGGGTTTTTGTTGAAAAAGAGGAATTTTTAGCTTTGAAAACATTTTTGGTTGATTGTGATTCAGACATCTTTTGAGACTCAACATTTTGCCAAAATATTTTCTTTCTTGCTTTTCGTTTTGAAATGTTGTTTTCCTTCGAAAATTTGTCAATTTGATCTTTAAATTCCTTAGAGTTTAGTTTGACAACTTTTTCATTTTCCTTTTCAACATATTTTGTATTCTCTTTTTCAATTTTTGATTTTTCAACCCATTGGCTTTGTGGTTTTTGTCGTTGAAACACATACGAATTCTTTGTTAAGTTGTTTTCAATTGTATTTTGACTTGCGAAAAAGCCTTCATCAGTTGTTTTTGAATTATCCTCCTCAACTAACTTCTTTAATTCGGGTTTGATATTTTCAACATTTCCAGTAGTTACGAAGACTTGGTTTGGAAAAACAACATCATCAGTACACTTGAAGATCGGGTAAACCACCGTATTCGCTTCTAGGTAATGAGCACCTTATTCAGGCATCACTTTTTCGAACTTTTGTGTATTTCCATACACTTGGTCAACAACTATACGAGGAATTTCTTTTTCCTTTGTAACTTCCTTTTTCTTCGTTTGTTTCTCTTCTTTCTCATCATCACTATCATCTGTTTGGCTGTCTCTGACTTCCACAAAGTCCACATCACAAACTTTCGAAGTTGAGGGTTGATCAGTGTCAATCTCAACCAAAAATTCTTTACCTTTTTCTTTTCCTTTAAATGATGATGCAACATTTATAATAGACAACTGAGAACAATCAACATCCTCAATATCATTGATTTCACTAATATTGTCAGAATTATCCTCAATATCAGCAAAATTAGATTGAGAATCAGATGTTGAATTCTCAGTCTTTTTCAAGATGTGAATTTGTTCAGACTTAGTCAAAGTGTCATTTACAATTTTAACCAATTCAGTTGAATCAAGACATTCATCTACTTTGACTATTCCATATCTATACTTATCATTCGGAACTTTGTTAAAATCAGCTATTTCTTTTTCACAGTCATACGAAATGTTATCTACCGTAGCTCTTTCATAAGCTAAAAATGGCAGCAATTTTCTATGTTGTTCTTTACTGATTTCGCACGAATGATGTAGTTCAGTTAATTTCCCATACAATCTTTTAGCCGAATTACAGTAAATGTTCCTCTGAGCTAACAACAGTTTAGATTCACTAGACAAGTTATCCCTATCAACCATGATATTAGTTATTTGAAGTTCTAAACAATCTATCTTAGTAATTTTCGAATCTAGTTTCTTCTGTATCTCTAGCAACTACATAGACAGCTTCTTAGCCTCATTGCTAGCAGATACCACAATTGAATCAAAATAAGTAACAGTTTCATCGAAAGATACTAATTCAGAATTATAAGCATGTACTGGAATATTGAAAGATTCAAGAATATTACGTACCTTCGTGGTCATCGGAGATTTGTCAGCAGCTTTTGATATGAAGCATCTCCCATGAACTTCGTATGCCTCCTCATCTGATTCTTCTTCCATCTTTGCAAACATTGCTCCATGGGTTGGATTTCGCATCTCCTCATCATCCGATCCAGATGACCAAATTTGATAAGTTCCATCTTCTTCTTGTTCACCACGAGCAACTAATGAAAGATTCTTTGCCTTCGCACGCACCTCCTCCAACTTTTCCACATAGTACGCTTCATCCTTCGTCTTATTCTTTTTCTCATCTTTCTTCCTCAGCATGCAATCATTAGCTAAATGATTAGCCCCGTTGCAATAATGACAATCAATCCCAGCATCTCCCTTTAACTTCTTCTCTGTTTTTCCCTCAACAAACTTCGTATCTTTCTTCTCTTCCTTCTTCTTCTCATCCCCAGCACTTTTACTCATAAAATTCCCTTTTGTCTCAGATGACTTTGCCTTCGGATTGAATGGCTTTTTGAAGAACTTTTTCACACGATTGTTTGAATAGAAAGCAATCGCCTCATCATCTGAATTCATGATGAACCCTTCGTCTTCATCTGAAACATCTTTCTCAGCTTCCCTTTCAGAGATCTTCGAAACCAAAGCTAGTGGACCTCCTAAACTTGCCTTCGATTCTTTAGCAATTTCGTTCACTTCGCTTTCATGAGACTTCAGCTGATTGTACAAGTCATTCAAAGTTGACGTATCAAAGCTCTGTTGATTCTTAACCATCATGCTCACACTACGCCACTCCTTACGAAGACCCATAACAAAAATTAAATTGAACTCCATGGATGATCTGGTGATACCATATTGATTGCATCGATAGATTAATTCATTAAGACGATCATAGTAAACTTCAATCGTTTCACCATCTTTATGTCTGAAGTCCTTCAGTTCCACTAAGCATTGCTTCACAGAGTTAACTTTTGTCTTCTCACTCCCCTGAAATTTCTCCTTGAGAATTTTCCAGATCTCCTTTGTAGTTGTACAACTCCTCACATAGTTGTAAACAACTGGAGGCAAAGCACCTCTTAGCTCTCTCACGCATCTCTTCTCTAGCTTTTTCAGACGATCAGACTGATTCTCAACTTCGGAACTTCCAGAAGATGATCCAATTGGTTGAACATTCGTTGGTGGATTGAGATTGCCAGAAATGCAATTCCACAGTTCTTCATCCAATCCGTTGAGATAATCCTGCATACGATCAGCCCATTGATCGTAATACTCAGGGATTAGCATAGGAATTTTGGTGGATGATCCTAGAAGATGAGAAAATGAATTCATGGAATTAAGATTGAAAGACGCCATTGATGTACGGAATAAATCCTTGAGAATTTTTTAAGAAACTTTGAGAATTTGACAACAAACTATATGATTCAAATCAGAATCACTAGTAGAACACTCGATTCAATGATTCAAGTGCAGAATCGAATCACAGACTTAGATCCAATGAATTTTTCACTTTAAAAAAGTGCGGAATTTCTTAAACAAAAAGTTGATTTAAAAACTTTTGAAAAGATGAAAATCAGATCAGAGATGTGATTCCTGCTCTGATACCAATTGATGAAACAATAAATCGAGTATGAAATCGAGTATGAAACAATAAATCGGTTCTTAACGGTAACTTTGTTCAGCTCTCGATAGTCGATGCACATACGGAACGATCCATCTTTCTTCTTTATGAACAAGACTGGTGCTCCCCAGGGGGAGAATCTTGGTCTAATAAATCCCTTGCCGAGTAGTTCGTTCAGTTGATCGGATAGTTCCTGCATCTCAGTTGGTGCTAGTCGGTAAGGCGATTTGGATACAGGGGTAACTCCTGGAATTAAGTCGATTCTGAACTCGACTTGACGTTGTGGTGGTAATACTGGAAGATCTTCGGGAAAGATGTCGGGAACGTCGCAGATTTCTGGGATGTTCTTTATGTCATTCACCTTCTGGTTCACATCAACCACGTGAGCAAGGAACACATGATATTCCTTTCGTAAGTACTTCTGGGCTTGAATACTCGAGATGATTCGAAGGTTCGTGCCTGGTTTGTCGCCATAGATAATGATGAAACAATAAATCGAGTATGAAATGAATCAGAGTTTAATGATCAAAGTAAGATTGTGAGATTTGAACACAGATGTAAATATGATCTTGTTTCAGCTCTATTACGCTCTCAAGTTTTACAGAGTACAAATGACAATTTTGTAAAGACTCCTGTTTATCACTCTAGTAAACACTCCTATTTATAGGAGAGGAAAGCGTACAAAAAATATAGTAAGGACTCTGCGTTAAGCTTTGAATACAATGCCCTACTAAAATAGATTACAAAAGATACGAAGACTCATTACATTCGAAGACATGAAACCCTTCGACTGATTACAACTCTATTTACCCTTACAGATAACTAGGGTTTCGCTATTCGGTAGATTAAAAAGAATGGATTTCTCAAAACACATGATGTCAGCACGATCAAGACTCAACCAATCCATGTCGATAATGACATTGAAACTTTTAATTGAGACAGGCATGAGGTCGATTTGAAATGAATAGCTATCTAGAGTGAGGGTACAACCTATGTATATATCGTTAGTGCTCTCAGTCTTCCCGTTAGCCATTTCTATGGTGAACGTTTCTTTTAGTACTTGTGGTTGTTGTTTAAGTAAGTGTGCAAATTTTTGATTCACGAAACTCCTCTACGCTCCACTATCAAATAATATGCATGCATAAGATGTAACACCCATAAATTTCAAACCAATTTAAACTTTCAAAAACAACCCAAGTTCCATTAGTTATTACAAAAAGGTTTCCAAATGGTTTATTATCAGAGTATTCCAGAAACAAAATCATGAAAAGTGAGGAGCGGTACGATCACGACTTTGACTTGCCACGATCTCCTGATGTACCTGAAACAATAATCGATAAATGTAAGCTCGAAGGCTTAGTGAGTTACCCCCAAAATACCCATACACACATAACCATACACATAGAGTAACAAACAGCGCACTATGGGACCATTCAACCATCGGGTTGGAATACCCCTGGCCCTCAACCATCGGGTTGGAATACCCATGGCCCTCAACCATCGGGTTGGAATACCCCTGGCCCTCAACCATCGGGTTGGAATACCCCTGGCCCACAACCATCGGGTTGGAATGCCAACATACTACGAGTCCAATCATCCTCGGGATGGAATACTCTCGGCCCACAACCATCGGGTTGGAATGCCCACACACCTACACATACAACAACTACTATGGGTCCAATCATCCATCAGGATGGGATACCCCAGGCCCTCAACCATCGGATTGGAATGCCAACCTACTATGAGTCCAATCATCCTCGGGATGGAATACTCTCGGCCAACAACCATCGGGTTGGATTGCCCACATACTATGAGTCCAATCATTCTCGGGATGGAATACTCGCGGCCCACAACCATCGGGTTGGATTGCCCACATAACCAATCAAACATGTGCACTTATATCAGATAGTCATATAACAGTCTACCAGACAACATACTAGGGCCCTATCATCCCCGGGATGGGTTACCCTCCACAACTGCTGAATCATGTGCACATATAACATGTAATCTCCTACCAGCATACAGACAGTCAGACCACTATAGGACACTAAGCATAAACACATCTGCTCTCACAGGATACAGATCTAACCGATCATACAAACATATAACCATCCTATCTACCAGGATGTCGAGCTAACATATCGCAATAGTAACTATCTCAAATAACAAATCAAAGGGCCGACCTTGGTGCCTTAGACCCTTGGGTATAGTGAGGATAACTCACCTTGAAATGTTGAACTGAAGAGATAAGATCAAATCCTCTGCTCACGGCCACGAACTCCACCACCTAACACTTGATGAAACCATATCTATAAGTGCCCAATTTACCAGAATACCCTTGGAAGTCAAACTGGTCAAGTCTTGGTCAAAGTCAAAGTCCTGGTCAAAGTCAACCTTCCTGGTTGACCCTACTCGCTGAGTCACCCCATGACTCGCCGAGACCTTCAATCTGAGTCCTAGCCTGTCCAACTCACTGAGTCCACTCAACTCACTAATCTGCATTATAACCAGATGGGTTAGGGTTTGCGACCCGACTCGTCGAGTCCAAGAACAGACTCGCCGAGTTCACTTAAGTCATCCTCATTCAGACGATTTCAGTTCGTCCCACTGCTTCCAACTCATAAATCTGGACTACTAAGGCTAGTTTTACACGTAAACTTTCCAACTTTACGTGCATGCAAGGTGATTTTGGCTCAATACAGGCTAGAGAGAAGGTTCAAGACAAGAATGCTCTCAAACAAGCTAAAGGGCTGATAACTTATGCCTTCCTGGACCAAGATAAGTCTAGATCTGAAGTTGCAACCCCGGATTTAGTCCCAAAACCCGAAATGGATCCCAAACATGCTAAATAGCCCCAAATCATCATCCAAGAATAGATCTAGAAGGGAAAAGCTCAAAGTAACGACTTGTTGCCTCAGAAATATGCCCAAGATGAAGTAGATTCTGGATCTACACGAACTCCTTCATGCTAGCCTCTTGATCAACAAGTTTCCTTCTCAATAATCCTCTTCCAAAGCTTCAAATCACTCAACAATGGAGGTTTAGACGATTTAGGGTTTACTAACTCTCAAGGGGTAACAAAGAGGCTGGGGTGCGGACATAAGATCCTTTAAATAGGGTGTAAACCCTAAAATTAGGGTTTTCTCCCCCCAGCACCGACTCGTCGAGTCCCGCCGCCGACTCGGTGAGTTGGTCACTTAACACGTGGCCAAAACCCGCTCCGACTCGACGAGTTAAGATACCTACTCGTCGAGTCTACTCCTTTATTTACACATAGCACCCCGAACTTATATTCCTGAATTTGGGATGTTCCGACTCTCCCCCACTTAAATTAGGCTTCGTCCTCGAAGCCTGCTGCAGCACACAATTCCAGATAACACTCCTACATTGCAGCCTTCGGTCTCCCAAACCAGCCCAAATCTCTTCAGGCGCTACTACCGTGTCCCTTCTAAGGACAACTCCTTCCTGAATCTAGTCCCTTTCGGCGCTGACAGGATATGCATCCTTCAGCTTCCGGGCAACTCCTATGAACAACCAGTTATATCACATAAATGCTCATACCTGGCCCAATCAGCCTCGGGCTGGAATACCAGGTACGCCTACAACGATTCCAGTCATCCCTAGGATGGTATACCCTCGTATCCTCAATCATCTTTGGCCCAATAAACCCTCAGGTTGGAATACCAAACACATCAGGTCCAATCAATCATAGGGTCCGGTCATCCCCATGATGGAATACCCTAGATTGGAATACCACCACATTCATAACCCATGCCTATAACCATACTCGGAATCCAAGGATTTATCCTTGCATCTCCTTCAAACTTCTCTGATTCGACACAACCGAGCACAGCTCGCCCAATCTCGTCAATATGTCCAATCTGAACGCGCTCCTACAACAGACATAATCATACAATCTCTCTGCCCACAGCCCATGACAGGAATACCCTTACGTGGTCCTCAGCATAAGTCTGGATTGCCTCTGAGCCCACATCATGAGTCTGGTATTGTTGGGTTTTGAGCAAACTAACACTCCTAAGGTGTTCATGCAACCCTAGAAACCTTGGATCTATGTTTGTCCAAAATACATGCAAAATAATTTTCCAAGGTTCATAACCTATCTAGCATACATGGGGTACTTTTAAACATAAAAGATACTAGAAGAATTACATACCTTTGTTAGTGAGTTGATTCCTTGGGAGTTTGAGAGCCAAGCACCAATAATGTGAATGCCTCAAATGGAAATCACAAATCACCACAAACTTGGAAAACTTATGAGAGAGCACTCTAATACTCTAGAAATCGGCCACACCTTATGCACACACACATAGTCTCTTTTCAAGCACCATAAGCCTCTTTATATAGTGTAGATGATTAGGGTTATGAACCATGCAAATCCTAATAGCCCATGTCTTTTCCTATTCCAAGGATCCATGGGTTAAAAGCTCCATGGATCATCCATGGACTCCCATTCAAGCTTATCCCATTTCCTTATGAGTGTTAGCCCACACTATATAAGTACAATAGCCCATTATTTAATTAGTCACCTTATGATCACTAAATTAATTCATAATTAATTTAATATCAATACTAATTAAATAATACAATTTCATATTAATATATTATAACTTATAATATATTAGTAGGCCGCAAATATACTGTTCTCATAATGTTATCCATATAAATAGTTCCAGTGAAGTGCAACCCAAATGGACCATGCCGGGTCGGGTCAAGTATATACCAAATAAGTTATGGACTTAGACACCTTATCCAACAGTCTCCCACTTGGATAAGTCTGATAACTGTATTTGCCTATATAGCTTCAGGAACCAACCGGCAATCGTAGCTCTCGAAAACTCTGTTGAACTATGAAGCGCCATTTTAGATAAGTGATCACATAATCCTCTGCTCTCATGATATCAGTCGGACAAATACATGGAACAATATCTTACTTATTGTCCAGCAGTTTGTTTCCCGATTTCCGATTTGTTTGACAAAGAACTTAATCGAACACATCAATTTAGTTCTGACCGGGCCCGGTACATAGGTCAAAACAAAATCATCGAGGGGCCCAGATATCGCTTCTATTTCTAGAAGGAACAGATAAACTTCGACTCATATGCTTGTTCTACTACTTATTGAATTGCACACAAAGGTACGTTTTATAACATCAAGTTACTGATGCGTTTACGTGCAATCAATGCACAACCAACTCATAGGTAACAACTCATATCTCTAGGTTTGAAGACTTATATGATATTACCGTCTCACGATCACTCGAGATAAATTCCATGAAGTGATACAAGTGAGCGTGGTTTTATTCCAATATTCATAACTTATGAGTACTCATGAATGTTGTAGCAACCATTGCTATGGCTAAACACCTTTAGTCATCTACAATCCCAATTCATGACTGTCTTGATTCATACCTACTTCCGACATATGACCGACTGTGGAGAGTTTGAATAAACTTATTATTCTGGAAGTCAAAACATGCAAAGCTGAAACAATAGTAAATAATTGACAATGATAGCAACACCTTACTCATAAATAAATCACAACTTTTATTCATCATCAAACGTCGATTACATTTTACAAGTTTCAGTAATAACTATCTAATCTGTAAAACTAATATCGTCCCTCAGCCCGATGCGTCTCGCATGATGCAAATGCTCCACCCTCGTCAGTCCCTTCGTAAGGGGATCCGCAGGGTTCTCATCTGACGATACCCTCTTTGCCACGAGGAGTCCTTCTTCTATCTTGTGTCTTATGAAGTGATATTTTCTGTCAATGTGTCGGGATCTGCCATGATCTCTTGGTTCCTTGGCTAAGGCAACCGCACTATTGCTGTCACAGAAAATCTCCATAGGCTCCTTAATAGCTGGTACAACTCCAAGGTCTCCGATGAAGTTCCTCAGCCATATCGCCTCCTTTGCCGCTTCACTCGCTGCTATGTACTTTGATTCACAAGTCGAATCAGCTACAGTCTCCTGTTTGGAACTCTTCCAAGTGATTGACCCTCAATTTAAGGTAAAGACCCAGCCAGACTGAGAGCGGAAGTTATCCCTATCAGTCTGAAAGCAAGCATCACTATACCCTACTACTCTCAAGTCGTCACTCCCACCAAGGGTAAGGATCCAATCCTTAGTCCTCTGTAGGTACTTGAGAATATTCTTTGTCGTAGTCCAATGAGCCTTGCCAGGGTTCCCCTGATATCTGCTGACCATGCTTAAAGCGAAGGCCACATCAGGACGTGTACAAGTCATAGCATACATGATCGAGCCAACAGCGGAAGCATAAGGTAATCGACTCATCTCAGCTATCTCATCTTCTGTACTCGGGCTCTGAGCCTTGCTCAGTTTGGCATTGCTTTGGATCAGTAATTCTCCTTTCTTCGAATTCTGCATGTTGAACCTTTTCAACACCTTATCCAAGTAGATACTCTGACTAAGACCAATTAGTCTTTTACTCCTTTCTCTTAATATCCTTATCCCTGGGATATAGGCAGCTTCTCCAAGGTCTTTCATAGCAAAGCACTTCCTAAGCCAGGACTTAACCTCCTGCAAGGTTGGGATGTCATTTCCTATGAGTAGTATGTCATCCACATACAGTACCAAAAAGCTAACTATACTCCCACTAGCTCTGACATACAAGCAGGACTCATCTTCACTTCTTGAGAAACCAAACTCTTTGACCTTCTCATCGAAACAAAGATTCCAACTTCGAGATGCTTGTTTCAATCCATAAATGGATTTCTCAAGCTTGCACACTCTATTGGCGTACTCTGCACTGACAAAACCCTCTGGCTGATTCATGTAAACATCCTCAGCTAACTTTCCGTTAAGGAAAGCGGTTTTGACATCCATTTGCGATATTTCATAATCATGAAATGCAGCAATGGCTAGCATAACCCTAATAGACTTAATCTTTGCTACTGGTGAAAAGGTTTCATCATAATCAATGCCCTGAGTCTGAGTAAAACCCTTCGCAACCAGTCGAGCCTTATAAGTGTGCACCTTCCCATCCATGTCGGTCTTCTTCTTGAAGATCCATTTGCATCCGACTGTCTTACGGCCTGGTACATTGTCAACCAACTTTCAAACTTGATTGTCATACACGGACTGTATCTCGCTGTCCATAGCCTCCTTCCATTTAGCAGACTCTGGGCCTGCCATGGCTTCCTTAACACTGTTAGGTTCATCCAGATTTACCAGTGTACTGTCACTGATAAATGTATCACCTTTCGTAGTAATATGAAGTCCATAATAAAACTCAGGTGTGTTCCTAACCCTTGTGGAACGCCTCGGAAGTATAGACTCGTTAGCTGGATCAACAGGAATTTCCTCCTCAAGTTGATTGCTAGTGTCTGGGGTTCCTTCACCAATTGAGTCTTGAATTTCTTCAAGACTCAATTTGCCTCCCACTGTCTCCTTGGTTTATAAATTATCTCTCTCGAAAGACCCCTCTCCTAGCCACAAAGACCACATTCTCACTGGGTCTGTAGAGGAGGTAACCAAAGGATTTTTGTGGGTAGCCGATGAAAATACACCTTTCACTTCGAGGTTCGAGCTTGTCATGAGTCTCGCGCCTCACGAAAGCCTCGCAACCCCAAATCTTGATATGGTCCAAATTGGGAACTTTCCCAGTCCACATTTCATGAGGTGTTTTGGCAACCTTCTTTGTAGGGACTAGATTAAGGATGTGGGCGGCAGTCTCTAAGGCATACCCCCAAAAAGAGATTGGTAGCGAAGCTCGACTCATCATAGAGCGAACCATGTCCAAAAAAGTTTGATTACACCTCTCAGCTACACCATTCAGCTGTGGTGTCCTGGGAGGTGTCAATTGTGAGATAATCCCACACTCCTTAAGATAGTCGAGGAACTCAGTACTAAGATACTCACCACCTCGATCGGATCGAAGCATCTAAATGTTCCTGCCTAATTAATTTTCTACTTCCTGTTTAAACTCTTTAAACCTTTCAAAAGTTTCCCTGCTCCACATTCTCACTTCTTTTTAGTCCCTGCAAATCACAACATATGTGAATACCACAACCTGTATCAAGGACCCAAGACTTAGAATGAGGTGAGTTATTAGACAATATAGTGTATATACTTGCATGGTTGAGTTTTACTTTCCCATCCTTCAAATCTTGCTGGTACTTTGGGCAGTTTCGCTTCCAGTGCGACTTTTCATGGCAATAGAAGCATTCAGCCTCATTAGGGTTAGCAGAAGGAGTGACAAAACCTTTCTTGGTTTTGCTTGAAGAGGAGCCTTCAAGGGTCTTACCCCTGGTACCCTTAGAAGGGTTCTTTCTCTTCTTCCCTTTGTCATGCCCGATTGCCAATACATTGGCCGCAGTTGGAGTAGGAGTCGGAGTAGTAACAACCGACTTACCCTTTAGACCACTTTCAGCGGTCTTCAAGAGTCCTTGAAGTTTGTTGAGGGTGAATTCTTCCTTGTTCATGTGATATGTCATGCGGAATTGATCATAACACGATGGCAAGGAGTGCAAAATGATGTCTATTGCTAACTCCTCAGGGAAGTTCACATTCAGCTTCAGTAAACGGTCCACATACCTTTGCATTTTCTGCATGTGGCCCGTGATGGGTTCACCATCCTTCATTTGGGTTGTTATCATGGAGGAGATTATTTCATATCGCTCTTGACGAGCACTTTGATGGTAGAGGTCCATCAAGTCCTGGTGCATCTCAAAAGGATAATAGTCGTCATATGACTTTTGGAGCTCGGCTGTCATGTTGGCCATCATGATGCATGCCACTTTTGTAGCATCTCTTTCATGTACCTCATATTCAGCAAGCTCTTCAGGAGTAGTAGTTGGCTCGGGTACCTTCAGTTCCTTGTCGAGAACATATTCTTTGTTCTCATACCGAGTGACCATCCTGATGTTTCTGATCCAATCTGTAAAGTTGGACCCATCAAAGATGACTCTCCCACAAAGATTCATGAGAGAGAAGGAGCTAGTAGGGTTTGAGCCAGAAGCATTGTTATTGGAAGACATCTGAAAAGAAGAGGGAATAGATTAGATTAGATATAGAGATAGTCCTTAACAAAACACCCAAATGTAATATTAAGGCTAGGACCCAACACAATATTTTATAACTTAGAAGAGGGATGCCATAATCTAAGCTATAAGATATTTGAAGGTAGGTGAATGACGATTCACCAATTTCCACCATGAAAAATGAAATATTTAATTAGGTTTTAATTGGTTTAGAAACTCCTACATTCTTTGAGATTCATTGAACTTTCTTCAATGGCATGTTTCAATCTCGAGTGTGCCCTTTAAGTTTTTTGACTGGGATGCCGAGGATCACAAAACAAGGTGTGAAGTAATCATGCAAATTACTTGGTACCCTTAATGTATTACCCCTCAATCGATGTGCCGGTTAACCACACACGCTCCATCGATACTATGATAAACATTAAGTCACCCTTTACCTACCTTGTTAAGTTCAAGTTAGTGTGCCGGTTAACCACACACGCTCCACTAACGACTTAAACAAAGTGTAAAGTGTAATTTCATGGATTAGCACCTTATTCACATTTTCCTAAAATAACTAAGATTGGGAATTCAATAAAGTTTAGTTACTTTAGTATTATCATTATAGTTTTAATGAGAATTTATAAGTCCTTGTCCTACCCGTTCGGCTAACGACCCTCCACCGATCAAGGAAGCGGTGGGTGAGAGTGGACACCCATTAAGTTGCCATTTTATAGGCAACAAACTTATACCCCCCTTATAGACCGGCTTCGTGAATGAGGCGTACTAGCGGTAAGACGACTTGATCTTATACATATATAAATATTATTAAACTTATAATATTATAAAGTATAAGGGTTTAATTTTAACTTTTAAAATTCTAGGGGTTGGAACTAAAGTTTTTAATATGACTTTACATATTCCAAAACTTGAGGGCAAGTTTTGTAAACTTTCAAAACTTTTCATTTCTCATAACTTATGAGTTAATGGTTATTAAAAATGAAGACTCTTCATTTTTGTAACCTATGTGTTCTTTTAATGGTTATTTATAAATGTGACTTTTGGTTATCCATAACTTAAGAACTAGTTATGGACTCCATTAAAACACATAAAGATCAAGAATTAATCTAATCAATTATTAGCACATAATTTTTATGATCTTCTAAACTCATATGTTTATGAATGTTCATATCAAAAATTTCAAGAATCGTAAGTACATATACAAAACTTGAAATTTTGATACGAGCTTTTGAACAAAACTTCGATTTTCAAGTTTTTTTTTTTTTTTTTTTTTTGCATCAAGTATCAAATAAACAAACCAGGCTCTGATACCACTGATGGGTTTTGAGCATTCTAACACTCCTATGGTGTACATGCAACCCTAGAAACCTTGGATCTATGTTTGACTAAGATACATGCAAATAATTATTTTTCCAAGGTTCTTATCCTAACTAGCATGGCATGAGGTACTTGAATCAAATAAAAGTAGTAGAATTACTTACCTTGTAGTAGTAGTTGATTGCTTGGAGTTTGAGAGCCTAGCACCAATAATGTGGATGCCTCAAATGGAAGTCACAAATCACCACAAACTTGGAAACTTGAGAGAATAGTCACAAACTTCTTGAAATCGGCCCTCTTAGTTTACACACATCAACTAGTGCAATATCAAGAACCAAAGCCTCCTTTATATAGTGTGGTGGATTAGGGTTACATCCATGTAAACCCTAATACCCATGTCTTTTCATTTCCATGAGATCCATGGGTTAAAGCTCCATGGAGTATCCATGGACTTTCCATGCAAGCCTAGCCCATTCCAAATAAGCATTAGCCCACACTATATAAATACAAGAGCCCATATTTAATTAGTCATACTTTTGATCTCTAAATTAATTCTAAATTAATTATAGATCAACACTAATTAAATAATATGATTTTATATTAATATATTAGAACTTATAATATATTAATAAATCATAACTTATACTATTCTCAAAAGATTATCCGTAAATTGTTCGGGTGAAGTGCAACCCAAATGGACCATGCCGGGTCGGGTCAAGTACATACCAAATATAGTTATGGACTTAGACACTATATCCAACAGTCTCCAACTTGGATAAGTCTAATAACTATAGTTGCAAGTATGACTTCAGGACCCGATCAGCAATCGTAGCTCTTTAAACTCTGTTGAACTATGAAGCATCATTTTAGATAAGTGATCATATAATCCTCTGTTCTAGATATCAGCCGGACAAATACATGGAACATGGTCTTGCTTATTGTCCAGCATTTGTTTCCCGATTTCCGATTTGTTTGACATAGAACTTAACTGAACACATCAATTTAGTTCTGACCGGGCCTGGTACATAGGTCAAAACAAAATCATCGAGGGGCCCAGATATCGCTTCTAGTCCTAGAACGAACAGATAAACTTCGACTCATATGTTCGCTCTACTACTTGTTGAATTACACACAAAAGCACGGTTTATAACATCGAGTTACCAATGCGTTTTCGTGCAATCAATGCATAACCAACTCATAGGCAACAAATCATATCTCCAGGTTTGAAGACTTATATGATATTACCGTCTCACGATCACTCGAGATAAATTCCATGAAGTGATACAAGTGAGTGTGGGTTGAATCCAATACTCATAACTTATGAGCACTCATGAGTGCTGTAGCCCCGCTTTGTCTAACATCTTAGACCTCTACAAGCCAACCCATGACAGTCTTGATTCATATCTACTTCCAACATATGACCGACTGTGGAGAGTTTGAATAATATGACATAAACCATAACATAATTATTCTGGAAGTCAAAAGATGCAAAAAGAAATAATAGTAAACGATTGACAAGAGATAGCAACACTTTACTCATAAATAACAGCTTTTATTTATCATCAAATGTCAATTACATTTTACAAATTTCAAGATTATCTAACTACTAAAACTAATATCATCCTTCAGCCCTATGCTTCGAGCATGCTGGAGATGCTTAGCCCGAGTCGGTCCCTTCGTGAGGGGATCTGATGGGTTCTCATCCGATGATACCCTCTTTGCCACGAGGATTCCTTCTTCTATTCGATGTCTGATGAAGTGATATTTTCTGTCAATGTGTCTGGATCTCCCATGATCTCTTGGTTCCTTGGCTAAGGCAACCGCACTATTTCTGTCACAGAAAATCCCCATTGGCTCCTTTATAGTTGGTACAACTCCAAGGTCTCCGATGAAGTTCGTTAGCCATATAGCCTCCTTTGCTGCCTCGCTTGCTGCTATATACTCTGATTCACAAGTGGAATCAGCCACTGTCTCCTGCTTGGAACTTTTCCAAGTAATTGCCCCTCCGTTTAGAGTAAAGACCCAGCCCGACTGAGAGCGGAAATTATCCCTGTCAGTCTGAAAGCTAGCATCACTGTACCCTACAACTCTCAAGTCCTCACTGCCACCGAGGGTAAGGACCCAGTCTTTAGTTCTCCGTAAGTACTTGAGGATATTCTTTACCGCAGTCCAGTGTGGCTTGCCAGGGTTCCCCTGATACCTGCTAACCATGCTCAAAGCAAAGGCTACATCAGGTCGAGTACACGTCATAGCATACATGATCGATCCTACAACTGAAGCATAAGGTATTCGACTCATTTCTGCTATCTCAGCCTCAGTACTAGGGCTTTGTGTCTTACTCAATCTAGCGTTACTCTGGATGGGTAACTCTCCTTTCTTGGAGTTATGCATGTTGAACCTTTTCAACACTTTGTCCACATAGGTGCTTTGACTAAGTCCAATTAGCCTTTTACTCCTGTTTCTCAAAATCCTTATCCCTAGGATATAGGCAGCTTCTCCAAGGTCCTTCATAGCGAAACACTTCCCAAGCCAGGACTTTACTTCCTGCAGGGTTGGGATGTCATTTCCTATGAGTAGTATATCATCCACATACAGTACCAAAAAGCTGACTATGCTCCCACTAGCCTTGATATAGACACAAGATTCATCTTCACTCCTTGAAAAGCCAAATTCTTTGACTTTCTCATCAAAGAAAAGATTCCATCTGCGAGGTGCCTGTTTTAATCCATAAATGGATTTCTCGAGCTTACACACTCTACTGGGGTACTCTGTACTGACAAAACCCTCTGGCTGAACCATGTAAACATCTTCAGCCAACTTTCCATTAAGGAAAGTGGTTTTGACATCCATTTGCCATATTTCATAATCATGAAATGCAGCAATGGCTAACAGAACCCTAATAGACTTAATCTTGGCCACTGGTGAAAAGGTCTCATCATAATCAACTCCCGGAGTTTGAGAATAACCCTTTGCAACCAGTCGTGCCTTATAAGTGTGTACATTACCATCCATGTCGGTATTCTTCTTGAAGATCCATTTGCACCCAACTATCTTACGATCAGGTACATTGTCAACCAAGTTCCAAACTTGATTGTCATACATGGACTATATCTCGCTATCCATAGCCTCTTTCCATTTTGCAACCTCAGGGCCTGCCATGGCTTCCGTGTAGCTGTTAGGCTCATCCAGATTTACCAG
This sequence comes from Lactuca virosa, assembly GCF_052849685.1. Lineage (NCBI taxonomy): Eukaryota > Viridiplantae > Streptophyta > Magnoliopsida > Asterales > Asteraceae > Lactuca > Lactuca virosa. The sequence continues at coordinate 275,608,682 of NC_136426.1, forward strand.
TGTGTTATCACTGATAAGTGTCTCACCTTCTGCAGTAATATGAAAACCATAATAATGCTCAGGTGCATTCCTAACTCTGGTGGAACGCCTCAGAGGTATAGATTCTTCAGTTGGCTCAGCAGGAGTTTCCTCCTCAGGTTGAGGGCTAGGGTTTGAGGTTCCTTCACCACTTGACTCTTGAATTTCCTCAAGGTCAATTTACCTCCCACTGTCTCCTTGGCTCATGAATTCTCTCTCTCGAAAGAATCCTCTTCTTGCTACAAAGACCACATTATCACTGGGTCTGTAGAAGATGTAACCAAATGATTTATGTGGGTAGCCGATGAAAATACACCTTTCGCTTCGGGGTTCGAGCTTATCGTGAGTCTCGCGTCTCACGAAAGCCTCACAACCCCAAATCTTGATGTGGTCTAGATTGGGAACTTTTCCAGTCCACACCTCGTGAGGTGTTTTGGCAACCTTCTTTGTAGGGACTAGATTAAGGATATAGGCGTCGGTCTCTAAGGCATACCCCCAAAATGAGATTGGTAGCGAAACTCGACTCATCAAGGAACGAACCATGTCCAACAAGGTCCGATTGTGCCTCTCAGCTACACCATTCAACTGTGGTGTCCTAGGAGGTGTCAATTATGAGACAATCCCACATTCCTTAAGATAGTCAAGGAACTCAGTACTAAGATACTCACCACCACGATCGGATCGAAGCATCTTAATGTTCCTGCCCAACTGATTCTCCACTTCTTGCTTAAACTCTTTGAATTTCTCAAAGGTTTCTGACTTATGCTTGATTAGGTAGACATATCCATATCTACTAAAATCATCAGTAAAAGTCACATAGAACCGATTAGCATCTCTTGTGGCGGTTCTGAAGGGTCCACACACATCCGTGTGTATGAGGTCCAACAAACCTTCACCCCTAGCACAAGTGCCAGTAAAAGGTGACTTTGTCATTTTACCAAGCAAACAAGATTCACAACTATCATCTGACTTTAGGTCAAATGACTCCAAGACTCCATCCTTTTGGAGTTGGCCTATGCGTTTCTTGCTTACATGTCCAAGACGACAATGCCATAAGGATGCTTTATCTAAGCTAGTGGAAGAGTTAATACACAATACATTATTTCCTAGATTATCTACAACAGATACAGTTTCATACACGCCATCACAAGGTAATGCTTTAAAATAAAGAACATTATTAAAGAAAGCATCAATACTACCATTATTATTATCAAAATAAAAGGTAAAACCTTGTTTATACAATGCATGAAAGGAAATAACATTTCTTGCCATTTCTGGCGAATAATAACATTTATTCAAATCTAATGTAAACCCACTATTTAGCACTAAGGAATAAACTCCTATCTTGGTGACAGGTTAAGCTTTCCTGTTTCCCATGATCAAGTTTATCTTTCCCTGCTCCACATTCTCACTTCTTTTTAGTCCCTGCAAATCACAACATATGTGAATACCACAACCTGTATCAAGGACCCAAGACTTAGAATGAGGTGAGTTATTAGACAATATAGTGTATATACCTGCATGGTTGGGTTTTACTTTCCCATCCTTCAAATCTTGCTGGTACTTTGGGCAGTTTCGCTTCCAGTGCGACTTTTCATGGCAATAGAAGCATTCAGCCTCATTAGGGTTAGCAGAAGGAGTGACAAAACCTTTCTTGGTTTTGCTTGAAGAGGAGCCTTCAAGGGTCTTACCCTTGGTACCCTTAGAAGGGTTCTTTCTCTTCTTCCCTTTGCCATGCCCGATTGCCAATACATTGGCCGCAGTTGGAGTAGGAGTAAGAGTAGTAACAACCGACTTACCCTTTAGGCCACTTTCGGCGGTCTTCAAGAGTCCTTGAAGTTTGCTGAGGGTGACTTCTTCCTTGTTCATGTGATATGTCATGCGGAATTGATCATAACACGATGGCAAGGAGTGCAAAATGATGTCTATTGCTAACTCCTCAGGGAAGTTCACATTCAGCTTCAGTAAACGGTCCACATACCTTTGCATTTTCTGCATGTGGCCCGTGATGGGTTCACCATCCTTCATTTGGGTTGTTATCATGGAGGAGATTATTTCATATCACTCTTGACGAGCACTTTGATGGTAGTGGTCCATCAAGTCCTGGTGCATCTCAAAAGGATAATAGTCGTCAAAGGACTTTTGGAGCTCGGCTGTCATGGTGGCCATCATGATGCATGCCACTTTTGTAGCATCTCTTTCATGTACCTCATATTTGATGGGTTTTGAGCATTCTAACACTTCCTAAGTGTACATGCAACCCTAATAACCTTGAATCTATGTTTTCTCTATATACATGCAAATTTCTTTTCAAGGTTATTTCCTAACTAGCATGGAATGGGGATTACATAGAACATAAAACTAGTAGAAATACATACCTTGTTGTTGCTTGGATTCCTTCAAGACTTTGTGAGCCTAGCACCCCAAATGTTGTGCCTCAAATGCTTCACACAACACCACAAGACTTGGAATAACTTGAGAGAATACTTCTTACACTTGAAAATCGGTTATGCCCTCTCTAGTAACACTAGGTCACGATTTTGCTAGCCATAGGGTTCCTTTTATAGTGTTGTCACAATTAGGGTTTACACATGAATGCCCTTAATTGTCATGACTCTTGATTTCTCATGACCCATGGGTTTGTAACTCCCATGGACTATCCATGGAGCTCCATATGGTTATAACCAAACCCATAAACCATAGATCATTAATCCACCATAAAAGAATTGATGATTGTCATAATCAACCCTATATATTTAATTAGTCTCAATTTGATCACCAAATTAATACTAGATTAATACTTGATCAATACTAATTAAATAATACTATTATTAATATATTAGAACTTATAATATATTAATAATCATAAGTGCCTTATTCTCTCATCTAGTCTATCCAAGTATTGCAATGCCATGCAACCCAAATGGACCATGCCGGGTCGGGTCAAGTACATACCAAATAAAGTTATGGACTTAGACACTATATCCAACAGTCTCCCACTTGGATAAGTCTAATAAATATATTTGCAAATATGACTTCAAAATCCGACTAGCAATCGTAGCTCTTTCAAAGTCTCTCGGAACTGAGATGATGATGATACGCCATTTAAGATAAGTGATCATATAATCCTCTATTCTCATGATATCAGCCGGACAAACACATGGAACATGGTCTTACTTATTGTCCAGCATTTGTTTCTCGATCTCTGATTTGTTTCGACATAGAACTAAATTGAACACATCAATTAGGTTCTGACCGGGCCCGGTACATAGGTCAAAACCAAATCATCGAGGGGCCCAGATATCGCTTCTACTTCTAGAAGGAACAGATAAACTTCGACTGATATGCTTGTACTAACTACTTGTTGAATTATTCACAAAGGCACATTTTATGACATCGAGTTACCAATGCGTTTTCGTGCAATCAATGAATAACCAACTCATAGTCAACAACTCATATCTCTAGGTTTGAAGATTTATATAATATTACCGTCTCACGATCACTCGAGATAAATTCCATGAAGTGATGCAAGTGAGCGTGGGTTGGATCCAATACTCAGCCCTTATGAGTACTCATGAATGTTGTAGCAACCATTGCATTGTCCAAAGCACTTTGAGACAAATCATACAAGCCAAATTCATGACAGTCTTAAATCAATACTTACTTCCAAAGTTTGACTGACTGTGGATGGTTTGAATAATAACATAATTATTCTGGAAGTAAAAACATGCAAAATTGAAACATAGTAAACAATCAATACAAGATAGTAACACCTTACTCATAAATAAAGAACAACTTTTGTTTATCATCAAATGTCAATTACATTTTACAAGTTTCAGGAATCTTATTATTGAAACTAATATCATCCTTCAGCCCAATGCGCCTCGCATGCTGTAAATGCTTAACCCTGCTCAGTCCCTTCGTGAGGCGATCTGCCGGGTTCTCATCTGATGATACCCTCTTAGCCACGAGGAGTCCTTCTTCTATTCTATGTCTGATGAAATGGTATTTTCTGTCAATGTGCCTAGATCTCCCGTGATCTCTCGGTTCCTTATCCAAAGCAACCGCACTTTCGCTGTCACATAAAATTTCCATTGGCTCCTTTATAGCTGGTACAACTCCAAGGTCTCCGATGAAGTTCTTTAGCCATATCGCCTCCTTAGCTGCTTCACTTGCTGCTATGTACTCTGATTCACAAGTAGAATCAGCTACTGTCTCCTGCTTGGAACTTTTCCAAGTAATTGCCCCTCCATTTAGGATAAAGACCCAGCCTGACTGAGAGCGGAAATTATCCCTATCAGTCTGGAAGCTAGCATCGCTATATCCTTCCACTCTCAAGTCATCACTGCCTCCGAGGGTAAGGACCCAATCCTTAGTCCTCCGTAGATACTTGAGAATGTTCTTTACTGCTGTCCAGTGTGCCTTGCCAGGGTTCCCTTGGTATCTACTGACCATGCTCAAAGCAAAGGCCACATCAGGGCGAGTACAAGTCATAGCATGCATGATCGAGCCCACAGCGGAAGCATATGGTATATGACTCATCTCAGCTATCTCAGCCTCTGTATTCGGACTCTGAGTCTTACTTAGCTTGGCATTACTCTGGATTGGTAATTCTCCTTTCTTGGAATCTTGCATACTGAACCTCTTCAGTACCTTATCCACATAAGTACTCTGACTAATTCCAATTAGTCTCTTACTCCTATCTCTCAATATCCTTATCCCTAGGATATAGGCAGCTTCCCCAAGGTCCTTCATAGCGAAACACTTCCCAAGCCAGGACTTAACCTCCTGCAAGGTTGGGACGTCGTTTCCTATGAGAAGTATGTCATCCACATACAACACCAAGAAGCTAACTATGCTCCCACTAGCCCTGACATACACACAAGACTCATCCTCACTCCTAGAAAAGCCAAACTCTTTGACTTTCTCATCAAAGCAAAAGATTCCATCTGTGAGATGCTTGTTTCAATCCATAAATGGATTTATCAAGCTTACACACTCTATTAGGGTATCTTGTATCGACAAAACCCTCTGGTTGAGCCATGTAAACATCCTCAGCCAACTTTCCATTAAGGAAAGCGGTTTTGACATCCATTTGCCATATTTCATAATCATGAAATGCAGCTATGGCTAACAATACTCTAATAGACTTAATTTTAGCTACTGGTGAGAAGGTCTCATCATAGTCAACTCCCGGAGTTTGAGTAAAGCCCTTCGCAACCAGTCGCGCTTTGTAAGTATGTACCTTCCCATCCATGTCGGTCTTCTTCTTGAAGATCCATTTGCACCCAACTGTCTTACGACCTGGTACATTGTCAACCAAGTTCCAAACTTGATTGTCATACATGGACTGAATCTCGCTGTCCATAGCCTCCTTCCATTTAGCAGACTCAGGGCCTGCCATGGCTTCCCTGTAATTATTAGGTTCATCCAAATCTATTAGTGTACTATCACTAATAAATGTATCACCTTCAGTGGTGATGTGATAACCATAATAAAAATCAGGTGTGTTCCTCACCCTAGTGGAACGTCTCGGAGGTACAGACTCATCTATCGGATCAACAGGAGTTTCCTCCTCAGGTTGGTCGATAGTATTTGAGGTTCCTTCACCGCTTGACTCTTGAAGCTCTTCAAGGCCAATTTGCCTCCCACTGTCCCCTTGGCTTATAAATTCTCTCTCACGAAAGACTCCTCTTCTTGCTACAAAGACCACATTATCACTGGGTCTGTAGAAGAGGTAACCAAAGGATCTCTGTGGGTAGCCGATGAAAATACACCTCTCACTTCGAGGTTCAAGCTTGTCATGAGTCTCACGCCTCACGAAAGCTTCACAACCCCAAATCTTGATATGGTCCAAATTGGGAACTTTCCCAGTCCACATCTCGTGAGGTGTTTTGGCAACCTTTTTAGTAGGGACTAGATTAAGGATATGGGCGGCAATCTCTAAGGCATACCCCGAGAAAGAGATTGGTAACGAAGCTCGACTCATCATGGAACGAACCATATCCAACAAGGTTCGATTGTGGTGTTCTGGGAGGTGTCAATTGTGAGACAATCCCACATTCCTTAAGATAGTCAAGGAACTCAATTCTAAGATACTCTCCTCCCCGATCGGATCGGATCATCTTGATGTTCGTGCCCAATTGATTCTCCACTTCCTGCTTAAACTCTTTGAATTTTTCAAAGGTTTCTGACTTATGCTTGATTAAGTAAATATATCCATATCTACTGTAATCATCAATAAAAGTCACATAATAGCGATTAGCATCCCTTGTAGCAACTCTGAAGGGCCCACACACATCCGTGTGTACAAGGTCCAACAAACCTTCACCCCTATCACAAGTACTTGTGAAGGGTGACTTTGTCATTTTTCCAAGAAAACAAGACTCGCAACTATCATCTGACTTGAGGTCAAATGATTCCAAGACTCCAGCCTTTTGGAGTTGGCCTATGCGCTTCTTGTTAACATGTCCAAGACGACAATGCCACAAGGATGCTTTATCCAAGCTATCTGAAGAATCAATATACAACACATTATTTCCTAGATTGTCTACAACATTCACGGCTTCATATACACCATCACAAGGTAATGCTTTAAAGTAAAATACATCATTGTAATAAACATTAATAGCACCATTTTTATTATCAAATGAAAATGAAAAACCTTGTTTGTACAAGCCATGAAAAGAAATAATATTTCTCGCCATTTCGGGCAAGTAACAACACTTATTCAAATCTAACATTAACCCATTATTAAGCAATAAAGAAAAAACTCCTATCTTGGTAACAGGTGATGCTTTCCTGTTGTCCATGACTAAGTTTATCTTCCCGTGCTCCACTTGCTCACTTCTTCTTAGTGCCTGCAAATCAGTATAAATGTGAATACCACAACCTGTATCAAGCACCCAAGAATTAGCATTGGATGAGTTGTTAGACAATATTGTGTAAATACCTGCATGGGTGGGTTTAACCTTCCCATCCTTTACATCTTCCAGATATTTGGGGCAGCTTCGCTTGAAGTGTCCCTTATCTTGGCAATAGAAGCATTGTGCTTCCTTTGGGTTTGAAGAAGGAGTAATGGGACCTTTCTTTGTCCCACTTGAAGAAGAACCATCAAGAGTCTTACCCTTGGTACCCTTTGAAGGGCTTTTCCTCTTCTTACCCTTTCCCTGCCCAATAGCCAGAACAGGGGCTGTTGAAGGAGTAGAAGTAGCAACCGCTTTACCCTTAAGGCCATTTTCAGATGTCCTTAAGAGTCCTTGAAGTTTGCTAAGTGTGACTTCCTCCTTGTTCATATGATAAGTCATACGAAACTGATCATAACTTGGAGGTAAGGAATGGAGAATGATGTCAATCGCCATTTCCTCAGGAAAGTCAACATTTAGCTTCAGCAACCGGTCAACGAACCTTTACATCTTCTGCAAGTGACCGGTGATGGGTTCACCATCCTTCATCCTTGCGGTTATCATGGAGGAGATGATTTCATACCTCTCCTGACGCGCGCTCTGATGGTACCTTTCCATCAGATCCAGGTGCATCTCATAGGGGTAGAAATCTTCATAGGATTTTTGAAGTTCAGGAGTCATGGTGGCCATCATGATGCATGCTACTTTAGTAGCATCCTTTTCATGTGCAACAAACTCCGCAAACTCTTCAGGAGTAGCAGTGGCTTCACTCACAACCTTAAGCTCCCTATCGAGGACATATTCTTTGTCCTCATAGCGGGTAATCATTCTGATGTTTCTGATCCACTCATTGAAATTGGATCCATCAAAGATGACCTTACCACACAAGTTCATAAGGGAAAAGGAGCCTGTTGGGTTTGGGCCAGAAGCATTGTTGGAAGACATCTGAAAGGAAAGAAAGACAAGTTTCTTTAGATTAGGAATCCTTAATAATTCACCCAAATGAAATATTAAGGCTAGGATCCAACAAACTATTTATAGTTAGAAGAGGGATGGCGTAATCCATACTATAAAATATTTGAAGGTAGGTAAATGACGATTTACCAATTTCCACCATAAGAACGAAATATTTTATTATTAGGTTTTATTGTTTTTGAAACTCCTAGATCTTTTGAGATACATTGAACTTTTCAATGGCATGTTTGAATCTCGATTGTGCCCTCTCAAGTTTGTGACTGGGATGCCGAGGATCACAAACAAGGTGTGAATAACCATACAAATTGACTTGGTACCCTCAACAATATTACCTAATCGATGTGCCGGTTAACCACACACGCTCCACCGATCTATAATAAAGTCAAGTTACCCTTTGCCACTCTTACTAGTCCATGTTAGTGTGCCGGTTAACCACACACGCTCCACTAACGACTTGGTAAGGTACAAAGTGTAATTTTATGGGCTAGCACCAATTTCACATTTTCCTAAAGTAACTAAGATTAGGAATTTATAATGTATAGTTACTTTATAATTCATTATACTTTTAACGAGTATTTAAAGTCGTATCCTACCTGTTCGGCTAACGACCCTCCACCGATCAAGGAAGCGGTGGGAGAGAGTGGACACCCATTAAGTCACCATTTTATAGGCAACAACCTTATACCCCCCTTATAGACCGGCTTCGTGAATGAGGCCTACTAACGGTAAGAATGACATATTCTTATACATATCTATATAATAAAATTATAATAATAGTATAAGTGTTGATTTTTAAACTTTTTAAAAATCTAAGGTTTAATTTGGAATTAAAGTATTAAAGTGTAAGACTTTTCAAATTCCAAAACTTGAGGGCAAGATTTGAAACTATTCCAAGTCTCTTCAATCTCTTCAATTTGTAACTTATGAGTTTTAATGGTTCATAAAAAATGAAGACTCTTCATTTTATGAAACCTCTTTAGTTCTTTAATCATAATTAAAAGAAGTGACTTTTGGTTATCCATAACTTGAGGACAAGTTATGGACACCATCATAGCCATTAAGATCATGAATTAAACACACATGGAGGTTACACATAATTCCTATGTTCTTCTAAACTCATATGGACACAAATTCATGTCAAGCAATTTCAAGAAAATCATATAAACATATACAATACTTGAAAATTGATAAAAGTCATGTAAAATGGGTTAACATAATCATTATCATTTTGAAAAACAGATTTTACAAGTCCAAAACAGATTGGGATAATGATCTTAATCCATTTCCAGCAACAAAACTCGAAAAAACTGCCCAGCACGCTCCTACTCGCCGAGTGCATTATTCTACTCGTCGAGTAGGATGAATTTGTTCATGGACTCGGCGAGTCCTCCCCATGGACTCGGCGAGTCCAGTCGTCAGAGTGCAGAATTTTCGATTTTTTAAGCAGTTTTGCAACAAGTATACAGAAAACAATCATAGGCTCTGATACCACTGATGGGTTTTGAGCATTCTAACACTTCCTAAGTGTACATGCAACCCTAATAACCTTGAATCTATGTTTTCTCTATATACATGCAAATTTCTTTTCAAGGTTATTTCCTAACTAGCATGGCATGGGGATTACATAGAACATAAAACTAGTAGAAATACATACCTTGTTGTTGCTTGATTCCTTCAAGACTTTGTGAGCCTAGCACCCCAAATGTTGTGCCTCAAATGCTTCACACAACACCACAAGACTTGGAATAACTTGAGAGAATACTTCTTACACTTGAAAATCGGTTATGCCCTCTCTAGTAACACTAGGTCACGATTTTGCTAGCCATAGGGTTCCTTTTATAGTGTTGTCACAATTAGGGTTTACACATGAATGCCCTTAATTGTCATGACTCTTGATTTCTCATGACCCATGGGTTTGTAACTCCCATGGACTATCCATGGAGCTCCATATGGTTATAACCAAACCCATAAACCATGGATCATTAATCCACCATAAAAGAATTGATGATTGTCATAATCAACCCTATATATTTAATTAGTCTCACTTTGATCACCAAATTAATACTAGATTAATACTTGATCAATACTAATTAAATAATACTATTATTAATATATTAGAACTTATAATATATTAATAATCATAAGTGCCTTATTCTCTCATCTAGTCTATCCAAGTATTGCAATGCCATGCAACCCAAATGGACCATGCCGGGTCGGGTCAAGTACATACCAAATAAAGTTATGGACTTAGACACTATATCCAACAGTCTCCCACTTAGATAAGTCTAATAACTATATTTGCAAATATGACTTCAAAATCCGACTAGCAATCGTAGCTCTTTCAAAGTCTCTCGGAACTAAGATGATGATGATACGCCATTTAGGATAAGTGATCATATAATCCTCTATTCTCATGATATCAGCCGGACAAACACATGGAACATGGTCTTACTTATTGTCCAGCATTTGTTTCTCGATCTCTGATTTGTTTCGACATAGAACTAAATTGAACACATCAATTAGGTTCTGACCGGGCCCGGTACATAGGTCAAAACCAAATCATCGAGGGGCCCAGATATCGCTTCTATTTCTAGAAGGAACAGATAAACTTCGACTGATATGCTTGTACTAACTACTTGTTGAATTATTCACAAAGGCACATTTTATGACATCGAGTTACCAATGCGTTTTCGTGCAATCAATGAATAACCAACTCATAGTCAACAACTCATATCTCTAGGTTTGAAGATTTATATAATATTACCGTCTCACGATCACTCGAGATAAATTCCATGAAGTGATGCAAGTGAGCGTGGGTTGGATCCAATACTCAGCCCTTATGAGTACTCATGAATGTTGTAGCAACCATTGCATTGTCCAAAGCACTTTGAGACAAATCATACAGGCCAAATTCATGACAGTCTTAAATCAATACTTACTTCCAAAGTTTGACTGACTGTGGATGGTTTGAATAATAACATAATTATTCTGGAAGTAAAAACATGCAAAATTGAAACATAGTAAACAATCAATACAAGATAGTAACACCTTACTCATAAATAAATAACAACTTTTGTTTATCATCAAGTGTCAATTACATTTTACAAGTTTCAGGAATCTAATTATTGAAACTAATATCATCCTTCAGCCCAATGCGCCTCGCATGCTGTAAATGCTTAACCCTGCTCAGTCCCTTCGTGAGGCGATCTGCCGGGTTCTCATCTGATGATACCCTCTTAGCCACGAGGAGTCCTTCTTCTATTCTATGTCTGATGAAATGGTATTTTCTGTCAATGTGCCTAGATCTCCCGTGATCTCTCGGTTCCTTATCCAAAGCAACCGCACTTTCGGTGTCATAGAAAATTTCCATTGGCTCCTTTATAGCTGGTGCAACTCCAAGGTCTCCGATGAAGTTCTTTAGCCATATCGCCTCCTTAGCTGCTTCACTTGCTGCTATGTACTCTGATTCACAAGTAGAATCAGCTACTGTCTCCTGCTTGGAACTTTTCCAAGTAATTGCCCCTCCATTTAGGATAAAGACCCAGCCTGACTGAGAGCGGAAATTTCCCTATCAGTCTGGAAGCTAGCATCGCTATATCCTTCCACTCTCAAGTCATCACTGCCTCCGAGGGTAAGGACCCAATCCTTAGTCCTCCGTAGATACTTGAGAATGTTCTTTACTGCTGTCCAGTGTGCCTTGCCAGGGTTCCCTTGGTATCTACTGACCATGCTCAAAGCAAAGGCCACATCAGGGCGAGTACAAGTCATAGCATGCATGATCGAGCCCACAGCGGAAGCATATGGTATATGACTCATCTCAGCTATCTCAGCCTCTGTATTCGGACTCTGAGTCTTACTTAGCTTGGCATTACTCTGGATTGGTAATTCTCCTTTCTTGGAATCTTGCATACTGAACCTCTTCAGTACTTTATCCACATAAGTACTCTGACTAATTCCAATTAGTCTCTTACTCCTATCTTGCATACTGAACCTCTTCAGTACCTTATCCACAGAAGAGGGATGCCATAATCTAAGCTATAGGATATTTGAAGGTAGGTGAATGACGATTCACCAATTTCCACCATGAAAAACAAAATATTTAATTAGGTTTTAATTGGTTTAGAAACTCCTAGATTCTTTGAGATTCATTGAACTTTCTTCAATGGCATGTTTCAATCTCGAGTGTGCCCTTCAAGTTTTGTAACTGGGACGCCGAGGATCACAAAACAAGGTGTGAAGTAATCATGCAAATTACTTGGTACCCTTAATGTATTACCCCTCAATCATTGTGCCGGTTAACCACACACGCTCCATCGATACTATGATAAACATTAAGTCACCCTTTACCTACCTTGTTAAGTTCAAGTTACTGTGCCGGTTAACGACACACGCTCCACTAACGACTTAAACAAAGTGTAAAGTGTAATTTCATGGATTAGCACCTTATTCACATTTTCCTAAAATAACTAAGATTGGAAATTCAATAAAGTTCAGTTACTTTAGTATTATCATTATACTTTTAATGAGAATTTATAAGTCCTTGTCCTACCCGTTCGGCTAACGACCCTCCACCGATCAAGGAAGCGGTGGGTGAGAGTGGACACCCATTAAGTTGCCATTTTATAGGCAACAACCTTATACCCCCCTTATAGACCGGCTTCGTGAATGAGGCGTACTAGCGGTAAGACGACTTGATCTTATACATATATAAATATTATTAAACTTATAATATTATAAAGTATAAGGGTTTAATTTTAACTTTTAAAATTCTAGGGGTTGGAACTAAAGTTTTTATTATGACTTTACATGTTCCAAAACTTGAGGGCAAGTTTTGTAAACTTTCAAAACTTTTCATTTCTCATAACTTATGAGTTAATGGTTATTAAAAATGAAGACTCTTCATTTTTTGTAACCTATGTGTTCTTTTAATGGTTATTTATAAATGTGACTTTTGATTATCCATAACTTAAGAACTAGTTATGGACTCCATTAAAACACATAAAGATCAAGAATTAATCTAATCAATTATTAGCACATAATTTTTATGATCTTCTAAACTCATATGTTTATGAATGTTCATATCAAAAATTTCAAGAATCGTAAGTACATATACAAAACTTGAAATTTTGATACGAGCTTTTGAACAAAACTTCGATTTTCAAGTTTTTTTTTTTTTTTTTTTTGCATCAAGTATCAAATAAACAAACCAGGCTCTGATACCACTGATGGGTTTTGAGCATTCTAACACTCCTATGGTGTACATGCAACCCTAGAAACCTTGGATCTATGTTTGACTAAGATACATGCAAATAATTCTTTTTCCAAGGTTCTTATCCTAACTAGCATTGCATGGGGTACTTGAATCAAATAAAACTAGTAGAATTACTTACCTTGTAGTAGTAGTTGATTGCTTGGAGTTTGAGAGCCTAGCACCAATAATGTGGATGCCTCAAATGGAAGTCACAAATCACCACAAACTTGGAAACTTGAGAGAATAGTCACAAACTTCTTGAAATCGGCCCTCTTAGTTTACACACATCAACTAGTGCAATTTCAAGAACCAAAGCCTCCTTTATATAGTGTGGTGGATTAGGGTTACATCCATGTAAACCCTAATACCCATGTCTTTTCATTTCCATGAGATCCTTGGGTAAAGCTCCATGGAGTATCCATGGACTTTCCATGCAAGCCTATCCCATTCCAAATAAGCATTACCCCACACTATATAAATACAAGAGCCCATATTTAATTAGTCATACTTTTGATCTCTAAATTAATTCTAAATTAATTATAGATCAACACTAATTAAATAATATGATTTTATATTAATATATTAGAACTTATAATATATTAATAAATCATAACTTATACTATTCTCAAAAGATTATCCGTAAATTGTTCGGGTGAAGTGCAACCCAAATGGACCATGTCGGGTCGGGTCAAGTACATACCAAATATAGTTATGGACTTAGACACTATATCCAACAAATACCACAACCTGTATCAAGAACCCAAGAATTAGAATATGGTGAGTTATTAGACAATATAGTGTAAATACCTGCATGGGATGGTTTCACTTTCCCATCCTTGACATCCTGCAAGTACTTTGGGCAGTTTTGCTTCCAGTGCCCCTTATTTTGACAGTAGAAGCATTCAGCATCCTTAGGGATGGCAGAAGGAGTGATAGAACCACCTTTGGTTCCAGATGAGGAGCCTTCAAGGGACTTTCCCTTGGTACCCTTCGAAGGGTGCTTCCTCTTCTTCCCTTTTCCTTGCCCGATAGCCAAAACAGGGGTAGTAGTAGGAGTAGGAGTAGTAACCGACTTACTCTTAAGACCACTTTCGGCAGTATTAAGAAGTCCTTGAAGCTTACTGAGTGTGACTTCCTCCTTGTTCATGTGGTATGTCATACGAAATTGATCATAACACGAGGGCAAGGAGTGCAAAATGATATCAATTGTCAACTCCTCAGGGAAGTTCACATTCAGTTTCATTAGACGGTCCACATACCTTTGCATTTTCTGCATGTGGCTCGTGATTGGTTCGCTATCCTTCATACGGGTAGTGATCATGGAGGAGATTATTTCATACCGCTCTTGACGAGCACTCTGATGGTACCTTTCCATCAGATCCTGATGCATCTCAAAAGGGTAATAGTCCTCATAGGACTTTTGGAGTTCAGCTGTCATGGTGGCCATCATGATGCATGCCACCTTGGTGGCATCTGTTTCATGTGCCTGATACTCAGCGACCTCCTCAGGAGTAGCAGTGGACTCATCAAGCTCCTTTAGCTCCTTATCGAGGACATATTCCTTGTCCTCGTAACGAGTGACCATCCTGATGTTCCGGATCCAATCCATGAAGTTGGAACCATCAAAGATGACCCTCCCACAAAGGTTCATGAGGGAAAAGGAGCCAGTAGGGTTAGAGCCCGAAGCATTGTTGTTAGAAGACATCTGAAAAGAAGAAAACAAGTTTAGATTAGATATATCGAATCCTTAATAATACTCTCAAATGTAATATTAAGGCTAGGATCCAACACAATATATTATAACTTAGAAGATGGATGCCGTAATCTAAACTATAACATATTTGAAGGTAAGTGAATGACGATTCACCAATTTCCACCATGAAAACGAAATGAATTATTAGGTTTAATTAGTTTTGAAATTCCTAGATTCTTTTGAGATTCATTGAACTTTTCAATGGCATGTTTCAATCTCGATTGTGCCCTTCAAGTTTTGTGACTGGGATGCCGAGGATCACAAAACAAGGTGTGAATAACCATGCAAATTCACTTGGTACCCTTAATATTATCACCTAATCAATGTGCCGGTTAACCACACACGCTCCACCGATCTATGATAAACATTAAGTCACCCTTCGTGATCCTTACTAGTCCAAGTTAGTGTGTCGGTTAACCACACACGCTCCACCAACGACTTGGTAAGGTACAAAGTGTGAATTTCATGGCTTAGCACCATATTCACATTTTCCTAAAGTAACTAAGATTGGGAATTTATTAAAGGTTTAGTTACTTCATAATATTCATTATACTTTTAATGAGAATTTAAAGTCATTGTCCTACCCGTTCGGCTAACGACCCTCCACCGATCAAGGAAGCGGTGGGTGAGAATGGACACCCATTAAGTTGCCATTTTATAGGCAACAACCTTATACCCCCCTTATAGACCGGCTTCGTGAATGAGGCCTACTAACGGTAAAACGACTTAATCTTATACATATATATAATAATTAACCATTAATGTTATAAATAGTATAAGGGTTGAATTTTAACTTTTAAAACTCTAAGGGTTTGGAGTTAAAGTATATTAAAGTGTGTGTAACTTTACAAATTCCAAAACTTGAGGACAAGTTTTGAAACTATTCAAAACTTTTCATTTCATAACTTATGAATTAAAGGTTCATAAAATGAAGACTCTTTGTTTTCATGTAACTTATGTGTTTTAAGTGTGCATAAATGAAAGTGACCTTTGGAAATCCATAACTTGAGGACAAATTATGGACTCCATTAAAACACATAAATGATCAAGAATTATCAATAAACAATTTAGCAAATAATTCCTATGATCTAACGATAATTCATAAGAACATGAACATCATATCAAAAATTCCAAGAACATATGAACACATATTATCATGCAATTTTGATATAAGCCATTGTAAATGGATTAGCATAAACATTACACCATCTAAAACAGGTTTTATAACACCAAAACAGTTTAGGGTAATGTTTCTAGTCCATTTCCAGCAGCAAAACTCGAAAATCTGCATTCTGAGGCTTCTACTCGTCGAGTGCACGAACCTACTCGACGAGTAGGATGAATTTACTCATGGACTCGGCGAGTCCCCCCATGGACTCGGCGAGTTCATGCTGCAGAATGCAGAAAACTTGAGTTTTTCAACAAGTTTGCATCAAGTATCAAAAAAACAAGCCTAGGCTCTGATACCACTGTTGGGTTTTGAGCAAACTAACACTCCTAAGGTGTTCATGCAACCCTAGAAACCTTGGATCTATGTTTGTCTAAAATACATGCAAAATAATTTTCCAAGGTTCATAACCTATCTAGCATACATGGGGTACTTTTAAACATAAAAGATACTAGAAGAATTACATACCTTTGTTAGTGAGTTGATTCCTTGGGAGTTTGAGAGCCAAGCACCAATAATGTGAATGCCTCAAATGGAAATCACAAATCACCACAAACTTGGAAAACTTATGAGAGAGCACTCTAATACTCTAGAAATCGGCCACACCTTATGCACACACACATAGTCTCTTTTCAAGCACCATAAGCCTCTTTATATAGTGTAGATGATTAGGGTTATGAACCATGCAAACCCTAATAACCCATGTCTTTTCCTATTCCAAGGATCCATGGGTTAAAAGCTCCATGGATCATCCATGGACTCCCATTCAAGCTTAGCCCATTTCCTTATGAGTGTTAGCCCACACTATATAAGTACAATAGCCCATTATTTAATTAGTCACCTTATGATCACTAAATTAATTCATAATTAATTTAAGATCAATACTAATTAAATAATACAATTTCATATTAATATATTATAACTTATAATATATTAGTAGGCCGCAAATATACTCTTCTTATAATTTTATCCATATAAATAGTCCGGGTGAAGTGCAACCCAAATGGACCATGCCGGGTCGGGTCAAGTATATACCAAATAAGTTATGGACTTAGACACCTTATCCAACAGGTATGCCCTCCCCGGCCCTCAGCTCATGAATGGAATGCTCTCGATGACCGATCGACACTACTGTCGTCACTTCAGTTGTCAACACTCCGACCCTGCATGTATCCCCTTTCCTCCGCCACTCGAAGGTCCTAATCGACGCTCCTCTCATCAACGAATAATATACGATACAAAAACTACAACCACACACGAATCACGACAACTCAAACCATCAACAACATACCTACCACTACCGGCCAACCAGCACGACACTCATATCTAACCCATATCACCCCCTTCGGGTTAGAATACCAACATGTCTAATCAATTCAACTACTGAGTAGAAATTCTGAGGGTTTGTTGGCCTACCGCTTCAACCCTACCGCTCCCTTCGAGCCTCCGTGCCTACGTCTTACAGTCGGCCCGCACCGGGTATCTTGGCCTACCGCAAAAAGCAGGACCGCCTCAGCCCTATCCAATGCCATAAACGATTAATAAAAGATCTAACCCAGTTCCCAGAACCTGAATGACAGGATATTCAAATCCCAAACCTTCCCAAAACTGACTAATACCCATTCGGATTCACTCTCAATCCCCCAACTGGAGTATTACCCGATCCAAGAAGATGAAACCTCGGAGACACTCTGAACTGATGGAATCACTAAGATCCTTTGAACTCCATCCGTCCTCTAATAACAACTTCCAATCAACCGAAAATACACCGGAGTCCTCAATATACTGGACCGCCTTATCGCACCTCTCTAGTAACCGTCATCCAAACCGCATCAGGCAGCACCTTCCAGAGCAAACACCGCATCCGAGAATTTCCAATTCTCCCCCACTTAGAGCACTAACTATTGTCAACCGGTGGTGAAGCTGGTACGCGACTCAATTATCCCTATTCGAGGCAACGAACTTCAAAGAATTCGAGCCCCTACTGATGATTTCTGAATCCCTGAATCACGGCTGCTCGTCCTGGTCTGGCGATTTCTCTATCCTATCTCTTTCTCTTGAATGCACCACTGGATTCTACCCATCTAATATCTCTTAACAATACTTTCCCCCTAGCATCTCCTACGCTCTAATAACTCACGCAGAAAGAAACAGAAACTCATAATACAAATATGAACAAAAGATATGAAGAAAGACATACCGACCGTCACCTCTGGCGTTGTCCCGGTCTCCTCAGCCAAAAGCTGATAGGCACGCCCTTGAGCCCTCGGAGGCTCTGCTCTACCCTGACCCCCGTCGGCAAGCCTCAAGGTGGCTGGTGATGGGGCCTGCACTGGCCTGGCAGCCAAAAGAGGGCATTGGGCCTTCATATGGCCCACCTGCTCGTAATGATAACAAATTCGAACTCCGGCAGCTGGAGTCTGCTGTCTGCAGTCCCTGGCTATGTGACCCTCCTTGCCACACTTATGGCACCCAGAAGAAAACCGACAACCTCCATCATGCCCCTTGCCGCACTTCCCACAAGTGCGACTCCTCTGACTTACCTGTCGATAATCAGTGGCCCTCAACCTTTTCGGCGCAAGCTGTAACTGCACCGGGGCCTATCTCTGCTCCCTCAGCTGGAGCTCAATCTCTAACTCGCGTCGCCTAGCGGCCTCCTGCAACTCCAACAAAGTATCACATCTCTGTGTGGACACAAACTTTCTGATGTCCCTCTTGAGCATTCTCACATACCGGGTCATCTGAGCCTGCTCCGAAGCACACTCAGGGCAGAACATCGCCCTATCCGTAAACATCCTGGTGATCTCCGTCACCGACTCTGAATCCTGTCTAAGCTCCAAAAACTCCTGAGCCAATCTCTCCCGCTCTACCCGCGGAACATAACGAGTACTGAACATATCCCGAAACTGATCCCAAGTCACCGCAGCTCGCTGCGTGTCAGAGTATGATCCCGTAGTCAACCTCCACCAATCCTTTGCCCTGAGCCTCAAAAGGTTCAGAGCACACCTCACCCTCTGCTCGGCAGGGCACGAACACGTGAAGAAACATCCCTCCACATCCGGCAACCATCTCATAGCAACGATCGGATCCTGAACCCCGTCGAAGGTAGGGGGCTTCGTATTATCGAAGTCCCGGTACTGGAAGCCTCGTCCGACTCCTCCCCCTGCCACTGCTATAGCCGCTGTAGCTGTCGCGGCAGCCGTCTCAGTAAGAGCTGCATAACGATCATCGAAGTACTCCATCATAGCGGACTTAATAGTCCTGGGCAACTCCGGAATCTGACCTCGGATAATCTCGACCACCTCCTCGCGGATGATCTCCCTGACCCGATCCTCTGTCAACATTGGCCCCTCCTGGCCGATAATCTCAGGTGCCACTGGGGCCTCCTGTTCACCCTGTCCTGATCCCGATCCGGATCCAGTCGCGACACGCCTCATAACCACCATACTTGAAAATAGAAGAGGAAGATATCAGACAATCCGCCTAGATAACCGGGGACCAACTCCCTTCTAAACCCTAGGGGTTGTGACTTCCTTGACATGCGTATGGGTCCTGTGCTTTCAGTAGTACGGGCCCATACTACCTTCCACACCTACCCATATTTGTCTCAAGTATCACCATAATACCCTACAACATACATATACTTAGCGAGCGCTAAGTCCTTACTCCTAGAGGAATGATAAATATCTCATAACTGGCCTCCCGACCTCTCACTACCCACCCATCCACCGACTGCCATGCGACCCTCCATTGGTGCCAGGTAACTATTGCGTGAATACAATCACATACCGCATGACTTAAACAATCTTAGACTAAAAGATTTAATCCCACAACGGTTGGACTCAGACGAGAGCTGCGCAGAAGAACCAAATCCCTTACCCTAAGATCATTTAACCCATGTAGCATGTGACTTGGAGTATCCACCCAATAGTTAATTCACACACGAAAGAGTCATACAACAATCAATGAGGTACTCTACATAAGATAAGGCATCAAAGATCAGGCGATTCTATCATATAGTTCCTGAGGATCCCTATCTTATTACTAGCATGCTGTTCTAACATATCGCATAATATCAAATAACTTGTATGGTATTTTGGGGTCTACTTACTGGCTCCGGCTGATCGTACACTTGCATCCTCCTTTATTATTTTGAAAACCATTTAAAGATTATTTTGAAAACATTTTCCTTAGTTTGAGACTGGATTCACACGAGTGTTCCTCCAATTCACTCAAACCAAGGCTCTGATACCAACTTGTAACACCCATAAATTTCAAACCAATTTAAACTTTCAAAAACAACCCAAGTTCCAATAGTTATTACAAAAAGGTTTCCAAATGGTTTATTATCAGAGTATCCCAGAAACAAAATCATGAAAAGTGAGGAGCGGTATGATCACGCCTTTGCCTTGCCACGATCTCCTGATGTACCTGAAACAATAATCGATAAATGTAAGCTCGAAGGCTTAGTGAGATACCCCCAAAATACCCATACACACATAACCATACACATACAGTAACAAACAGCACACTATGGGTCCAGTCAACCATCGGTTTGGAATACCCCTGGCCCTCAACCATCAGGTTTGAATGCCCCTGGCCCACAACCATCGGGTTGGATTGCCCACATACTATGAGTCCAATCATCCTCGGGATGGAATACTCACGGCCCACAACCATCGGGTTGGATTGCCCACATAACCAATCAAACATGTGCACTTATATCAGATAATCATATAACAGTCTACCAGACAACATACTACGGCCCTATCATCCTCGGGATGGGTTACCCTCCACTACTGCTCAATCATGTGCACATATAACAGGTAATCTCCTACCAGCATACAGACAGTCAGACCACTATAGGTCACTAAGCATAAACACATCCCCTCTCACAGGATACAGATCCAACCGATCATACAAACATATAACCATCCTATCTACCAGGATGTCGAGCTAACATATCGCAATAGTAACTATCTCAAATAACAAATCAAAGGGACGGCCTTGGTGCCTTAGACCCTTGGGTATAGTGAGGATAACTCACCTTGAAATGCTGAACTGGAGAGATAAGATCAAATACTCTGCTCACGGCCACGAACTCCACCACCTAACACTTGATGAAACCATATCTATAAGTGCCCAATTTACCAGAATACCCTTGGAAGTCAAACTGGTCAACTCTTGGTCAAAGTCAAAGTCCTAGTCAAAGTCAACCTTCCTGGTTGACCCTACTCGCCGAGTCAACCTAGTGACTCGCCGAGTTCATGAACTCATAAACCCCACAATTCGCGACTCGACTCGCCGAGTCACCCCATGACTCACCGAGCCCTTCAATCCGAGTCCTAGCCTGTCCAACTCACTGAGTCCACTCAATTCACTGATCCGCATTATAACGAGATGGGTTAGGGTTTGTGACCCGACTCGTCGAGTCCAAGAACAGACTCGCTGAGTTCACTTAAGTCATCCTCATTCAGACGATTTCAGTTCATCTCACTGCTTCCAACTCATAGATCTGGACTCCTAAGGCTAGTTTTACACGTAAAGTTTCCAACTTTACGTGCATGCAAGGTGATTTTGGCTCAATACAAGCTAGAGAGAAGGTTCAAGACAAGAATGCTCACAAACAAGCTAAAGGGCTGATACTTTATGCCTTCTTGGACCAAGATAAGTCTAGATCTGAAGTTGCAACCCCAGATCTAGTCCCAAAACCCGAAATGGATCCCAAACATGCTAAATAGCCCCAAATCATCATCTAAGAATAGATCTAGAAGGGAAAAGCTCAAAGTAACGACTTGTTACCTCAGAAATGTGCCCAAGATGAAGTAGATTCTGGATCTACACGAACTCCTTGATGCTAGCCTCTTGATCTACAAGTTTCCTTCACTATAATCCTCTTCCAAAGCTTCCAATCACTCAACAATGGAGGTTTACACGATTTAGGGTTTACTGACTCTCAAGGGGTCACAAAGAGGCTAGGGTGAAGACATAAGGTCCTTTAAATAGGGTGCAAACCCTAAAATTAGGGTTTTCTCCTCCCGGCACCGACTCGTCGAGTCCCGCCGCCGACTCGGCGAGTTGGTCACTTAACACGTGGCCAAAACCAGCTCCGACTCGACGACTTAAGATACCTACTCGTCGAGTCTACTCCTTTATTTACACATAGCACCCCGAACTTATATTCCTAAATTTAGGATGTTACATAAGAGTTATCGAGGAGAAACATACCCGTGACCACCGTAGGGTCGCCACGGCTTCCTCATGGCCAATAGCTAAAACTCTCCCTACTCCGCCAGTATTTCCCGCCTTTGGGCAGTTCCGTTTGTAGTGCCTAACTTCACCGCACCCGTAGCAGGCCTGGCCTGCTCCAGTACCAAGGACCTGGGAGATTGGTCTTGTCGGTGCCTTACAAAAACGGGCAGTGTGCCCTTTCCTGTTGCAGTTAGCACAGTGCATCTCCCGGCAGGGTCCATTATGATGGAAGTTGCACTTGCTGCATTTTGGCAGACTCCCAGCGTACTGCTTTGCTGGTGCAGGGACAGCAGGGGTTGTTTCGGCATGAACAGCCACGATCTGCTATTTCTTGGCAGAGTTCTACGCGGATTGGTTCTTATTCTTGTCCTAAAACTTCCTCTTGTTATCGTTTGCTTTGGCCTGTTCTGGGACAGCAGGGGTTGTTGCTTATGGACGAACTTCGTGGTCGATGAGTCTCTGTGCCAATCGTTTGGCACTGTCGAATGTAGAGGGGTTCGAAGACAATACGTTCCCCTGAAATGGAGGTACCATTCCCCAGATGTACCTCTCGATCTTTTTGCTTTCTGTGGGGACCATCCCTAGACATACAGCCACTAGATCACTGAACCTAGTCGTGTAGGCTACTATGTCAGAACCTTTCATAGTAAGGCTCCAAAGTTCATGTTCAAGTTTCTGAACTTCGCCCCTCGGGCAGTATTCCCCTATCATAAGATCCTTTAGTGTCTCCCAGCCCATCGCGTTAGCCACTATGAGAGTAAGTGACTTGACATGGTCATTCCACCATGTGAGGGCCCTATCGGAGAAGGTGCAGGCAGCAAATTTTACTTTTCTTCCTTATAGGCAGGAGCAGATCTCGAAGATCGACTTTGTTTTCTCAAACCATTGCGACAGAGCAATGATTCCCCCAGTTCCATTAAAGGCTTTGGGTTTGCAGTTGGTGAAGTCCTTGTGTGAACACTCCCTAGGGTGTCCATGACTATCACCTTGGGTAGAGTTAATACCCATTCCACCCCCGCTAGTACCGCTAGCATTGATCTAAGTTAAGGCTTCCGTTACAGCCGCAGTCACTGCAGCTTGAAAAACCACAAGATCGAATTGAGGAGGAGGTGGTTGTTGAGTTGGAGTTATTGGCGGATTGTGCCTGTTTGATTTACGAGGAGGCATCTTTCAACTATAAGTTTACAAAGATGAAGATAATTGTAAGTATTCAATAGTAAGTATAATGAGAGTGTTCCTTGAACTAAATCACCATAGTTCAACATGTAATTTGGTTGCAATAGAGATCTACCATTAGAAAGATGAAAGAATTTGGATAGAGATTTTCCAAGAGAATTAGATGCCTGTCAATATCATTGGTATTATAGATGTATAGAGTTCGGGAAAATTGACCTCGTAATAGGTCTACAACATACCAATATAGAGAAAAAATTGACAGCACAAAGACCTAACGAAACTTGAAAGTTCAAGGTGTAAACATAAGTAGGAAAATAATACTAGAGTATAAAAGTAGACTTAATCTATATCCAAAAGAGAGAGTAGAGTATGCTCTACTCGCGAGGAGTGTTGTTCTGGTTCGTACTAGATTCTGCCCTGGATTCAGCCAGCTGATGTTCTGTTTCCCACACACTCCTTTCCAATGCAACTTGGATCTGTCGGAGTTCCCTAACTTCGGATCGGCTGGCAATCAGTTCTATCTGTAGTGCGTCAGTGTGAGTTCTTGTTAACTCCTGGTCATCAGTCAGATGGTGGAGACGAACCGTGTTGACTCCGGAGTTCGCACGAATTTCCATGACTTGGTCGATGGTTGCTCTTCCTTGTTCAGCATTGCGAGCAACACAATGGACCAAGATAGGGAGGATTCTGTCAGCTGAGCCTCCCTCTCTCAAGCTGTAAAAGCTTCGGTCCCCATTATAAGGAGGTGGTTGTCCCTGTTCATGGATCCACCTTCCCAAGTTTACTGCCCACAAAGGCGTAGGGCCTTGAAAATCCTATCGAGGGTTAGGATTTTGGGCAACCTGAGGTGGATTATAGACCTCTGGTTCTGAGTCGGAGTCCTCCTGAACTTCCTCTTCGTTCTCTTCCTCAGAACTCTCCTCGAACTCTTCTTCTTCTAGGACTACCGGGTTATCTTCTTCTTGTTCAGCTTCAAGCCATCCACTGTTCCCTTGATCGGGAAAGTACGGGTCTCTCGGCAGATGAAATCCAACCATGTTATCTAAGCGAGAATAGGGGTGTAAGAAACATATAATAGATATATTACTAAAGATATTTATAGGATGATCCTTACCAGTTACTTCTATACTTACGTAGTGCATACCAGTTATGTATAACTTAAGATAGAATAGACCTTCGAATAAGTGATCCAACTCTAAGACCACAACCAAACAAGGAACAGGAAGTAAAGCGAATATCACAGATTCTAAGTCTATAACATCTTAGTCATATATAACCTTAGCGTATCCACTCAGCAACTATAGACCTACTAGTAAGGGTCATTTTAGTTTTCACATAAGTAATTATAGTACAAAAAATACTCCTATAGTATTTTAAGTTTATGTTATGTTCAAGTGTTTCTTTGTAGTATAGTTGGTAAGTTTTTAGACTTGTTGCAACACCACAACCATTCCTAGGCATATGCTAATCACTTCTCGGACAGATATAGTTGATCAGGCTATATCAATCCCGTACCTGATTATATATCCCCAAGCCTACATGTGTTGTTCAACAATCACAATACTTTTGTTCTGTTCTAGTATGACAATGTTCTAGTATGAATGCATGTATGTATACTTTATTAAAATATTTTATTATTTAAAAAGTATAATCTCTTGGTCAGAGTGTTTTAATCCCAATGTGTTTATAGTAGTATATCTTTTATGGGATGATATACTTAGTTCACTATAAACAATGCTCTGATACCAATCTGTCACACCCCCAAACCGAGAACGGCGAAAATGTTCGGGGGCGGAGGACGTCACGTACAATATCATAACAATGCACAATAGTAAAACAAGCAACAACATCCATTGCATTAATAGAATAGTTAATACATGTGTGTTCTGAGAATAGTTGTATGACACCAAAAATGTATATAACAAAATAAAAGACGAGTCTTGAACTTGCTCCGTCTTCTCAAAAACTGATCCAGTATACCTGTCTACTTGTTTCCTGAGAATACAAGTTATTTTGAAAGAGAGTATCAACATTTAAGATGGTGAGTTCATAAGTATTTTAGTGTCAAATGTTTGCATTTGTTTCATGAAAATGTTTGTAATTGTTTAGTGAAAATGTTTATATCTGTCTAGCGAAAATGTTTGTATCTGCCTAGTGAAAATGTTTGTATACTTCCTAGGAAATCCTATATTTCCTGCTTAAATGAAAAGTAGTCTTTTACCAAGACTCAACTGTTTTTATGCTTTGTTCTCTTGAAAATAGTGTAAAAATGTATGTTTGTACTTGAAATAGTATAAATGTATGTTTTCCATATTTGTAAAACTATCTTTTCTAGAAAAATAGTATGCTTTTCTCATGTGAGAATATCACTGTATGAATGTAATGGAAAATAAAGATTTACTGTAGTATTGTATAAAATACACTACTGATGCATTAACTACCTTGAAACCAAACTGGTTAATTAAGGTTAAAATGTGATTAGGTTATAACCATGCTTGATAGACTAGTATAAAACACGACGTTCTTCAGGCGTCGAAAATGATATGACATTTGTCATCCGTAGACCTGCAGGTCCCACTATAGCTAGCAGCAAGGTGTAAGATGGTCAATCCCGTATAGATCTATACACAAACTCACGCTCTCCCTCCAGGAGACTCTGGTTACAAAACGTGACATAGCGAGAGTATTGTTATGCCATGAAATAGTATCTCACATTTTAGTTATCTTTTTCTTGTTATAGAATGTAAGTTCCTTCTTGTTCTTGTAAATAAATAATATACTTTGTAATGAATAGTAATAGTATGTATGTATTGACTCATGTATTGTTTCTCTGTTCTAGAAATAGTATGTGGTGATCCTCTAATCTATACCTATTATAGTTTACTAGTATGTTATTTGAACGGTTACTGATTTGGAGAAAAGACTCAATTGCTCAACATAAGCAACTGAGTTTAAGTATGTTCCTTGAAAATGAGGTTTAATATTCAGGCATATATTTAGCAAGTATAATTATGATTTAACTGATAGTCGTAGTAGTGATCCTACCCTAAGCCCACAACCAAACAAGGAACAGGAGTTACGGTGTTTTTCAATAGTCCTAAGTCCATTAAAGCATACTTATACATAAATATGTACACGAATATGATTTTGATATAAACAGAAATCTAAAAATAGTTTAGAAGAGTTTTAAAGTAATTTTAACAACATTTAAGCATAAGAAATCCTTTTGTTTGTTTCCACATGTAAATGATTAACACAATTATATTGTGTTCTACTTGTATTCTCCCTTAAAAAGCATTTAAAAGGTAAATTGTAGGGGTATGAACTCACCTTATGTGAGTGGTTCAATATAGGTTGTTTTTCCACAAGTTAGCTCCCAGGACAAAACCAAGTCCTAAATAGCAATTCACGCAATATATTGGCATGAAATTAGTGAATATAACCTCAAAGCTGTTAAGGACACAACCTAGGATGTAAGAGTTACTTACAAAAGAAGTGTTAGAAGCGAAATCGAGTGACTGCATGGAGTTCATGGCTAGGCTTCGGTGTTTACGGCCGTAAACGGTTCACGGCCACTTGAAGATTCAAGTGTTTAATTTTCGGCTGTAAACTCAAGTGTGTGTTCTTGGTGTTCTTGGTGAAACCAAGGAGATTCAAGGGTTTACGGCTGTAAACCCAGAAATGAAGGGTGTTTGATTGATGAAAAGAAGAACACTTGATGTCCTTAACAAGATCCGAAGGTGAATCAAATGATCCTCGGATGATAGCTGAGAGAAAACTAGGGGTTTTCGGTTGAAGATCTTGAGAGAAAAAGCTTGAGTTTACGGCTAGAAGTGTAGAAGTGAGGATTATTTCATTCAAACATATATATATATAGGGTATAGTTTGCGGTCCAAAGGAGTTTACGGCTGCGAACCGAAGGTTTACGGCTGCAAACCGTTTGCGGTCTGAGGGTTTACCGCCCATGCAGGGGTTTGCGGCTCATGCGAAGGTCCTCTGTTCCAAATGTTTCCCTCCTTAAACACACAACACCTTTGAATATAAGGTCTATACACTTATGACTCATTAATCTAACCATATTAAGATATTTAAAGAAATAAGTTTGACCTTTATTTGATATGTTTGACTTTCGTTGACCAAGTTTGACTTTTACAAGATTGAAATTACGAGTTGTCACAATATTGCACGGAAGCTATCAAAAATAGGGAAATGATTTGCTTTTATTAGGTTTTTAAAATCTAATGATCATGCAAATATTGTTGAAGACTTGAATCGTGTTTGGATTGGGAACTTCCATCTCTTTGCGTCTTGGGCTCAATTCAATAGACAAGACATAGGGCAATCTGATAAGGCAAGAAAAGATGAGAGAATAGATACAAGTAATAGGCATAATATCCCGCTGGTGAATGGTGATTCCTTTACAGGAAAGCTGTTGGAAATGGTAGGTAAACCGAAATCCTTTGCTTAAATGCCCATGAATAATGGCAATGATCAGAAAGTGTCAAAACCTGAGAAGTTGAATATGAAAGAAGTAAAGTTGGGTGTTTCGGATATGCTTTTGATACCTGATTCTTCTACATTAGTTGTTGCTAAGGTGCGAGATATCAATGCTATTGAAAATTTATACAAGTTATGTTATAAGGAGGGATTTAATTGATTGAATATTGCTTATTTGGGTGGAGAATGGGTTTGGATTGAATTCAAGAAACAAGCTACATGCTTTAAGTTTAAACAATGTAAAGTGATGCAGTCATTGTTTAAAGAAATTCTTCCTGTAAAAAGAAATTTTGTTCTTGATTCTAGCATCATTTAGGTAGAGGTATCAAGTCTTCCTTTGTGTGCATGGACAGGATCGGCATTCAAAAATGTTGTTTCTACATGGGGTCAACCTTTATTCATAGATTAAGATGAAGATGGACCAGTTGGGTCTAGAAGAGTATGTATAAAAACTAACTATTTTTATAAAATCACAGGGAAGATTTCGGTTGATATTGATGGGGAAAAGTTCTTGGTATCGGTGAATGAAGTGTCACATTGGATCCCGTCTATTGAAGTCTGGGAAAATGATGATCTAGAAGATGATGAGGATGAATCACAGGATGAGTTAGAAGCTGAAAGTGAAGCGACATTAATAATTCTCAAGATGGTGAAAAGTTAGACCCAAATGGAAAGGGTGTACATTTCAAAGAGGCTAACAAGAAAACACAACAGGTGGATACTTGTTCGATAGCTGCTGATAATCAGGCTACTGAAGTAAATGAAGGTACTGTAAAAGAGGGTGACATAGAAGATCAGAATGTTCAATTCAACAAATGAATGAGGTGGGGCGATGCCCAGGAAGCTGAAGATTGTGTTCTTGAGCAAGAAAATAGTATACCTCAAAAGGGTATAAACGTCCAATCACAACCAGATGAAACTTTGAACTCCTCTAGGCCTCATGGATTTGAGAATTTTAGTGGAAAAGAAGGGGGAAACGAAATGCAGTCAGGGTCCTTTTCAGCTTCTTCAACTGCTAAAATTCGAAGCGGGTCAAAAAAAAGAGTGGTACACAATAAACTGGTTAATGATATAACTGTAGAGGAGGCCATTGCTAGGTTCACTGAAGTCGGAACTAAATTAGGCTATGGGATGGCGTCTGTTAGTGACCATATGGAAACAATAATTAAAGAAATGGGAGTAGACTTAGTTAATAAATGAATATTATGTCTATTAATGGGTGTAGTATCGCTAATAACGCAAAATTAAGGTGGATCTCAAATTTGTGTTATAAGATGGGAGTTTCTTTTCTTGGTATACAAAAAACACGTACTACGACTATGGATCGGTTTTGTTTGAAGAGTATTTGGGGAAACGTTTCCTTTGATTTTGCTTCTAGTAGTGCGCTTGGGTTGCCATGCGGTCTTCTTTCCATATGGGACCCAACTGTTTTCACAAAAAATAAGATTTTGAGAACTGAAAATGTTTTAATCGTTGAAGGGGAGTGAGCTCTTTTAAGTTTAATTGTGTCATGGTTAATGTTTACGCGCCTCAAGAAGATACCCGGAAAAAAAATTATGGGATTTTATTTCTCATTTTATAGATAGTAATAAGGGGCTTACTTCATTTTCAATGACTTTAATGCAGTCAGATGGGAGTTTGAAAGGTTGGGTATGGTTTTTTCAAAAACTATAGCAGAAAATTTTAATAATTTTATTAT
This sequence comes from Lactuca virosa, assembly GCF_052849685.1. Classification (NCBI taxonomy): domain Eukaryota; kingdom Viridiplantae; phylum Streptophyta; class Magnoliopsida; order Asterales; family Asteraceae; genus Lactuca; species Lactuca virosa. Next base: position 275,638,376 of record NC_136426.1, read on the forward strand.
GGAAAATGATCTGGTAGAGGTTGCAATGGGAGGCTATACGTTTACCAGAGTGGGTGGTAATGGCTCTAAACTAAGCAACTTAGATAGATTTTTTGTGTCTCAAGAGGTGGTCAGTATGTTTCAAGACCTTTCATCTATGGCTCTTGATTTGACTATTTCGGATCACAGGCCAATTTTTTTATCTCAGAATTGCCATGATTATGCTCCAAGACCTTTTAAATTCTTCAACTCCTGGATGATGGAGGATGGGTTTGATCACTTGGTTAGCTCTTCTTGGTGTATTGATGAAATCGAAATTGATGTAAATGCTTCCATTAGATTTAAAAATAAGCTTAAAAGGCTTAAGCAATCCATTAAGGATTAGTGGGGAGTGGAAAAATGCAAAAAATGGTAGAAAAAGATGATTTATTAAAGCAAATTCAAGGGTTGGATAAGAACATTGATGATGATGTTGCTTCTGATGTTATTTTGGCGGAGAGAAGAAAGGCTAGAGCAGATTTACTATTGTTAGAAAAGAAAGATATGTTGGATATCTCTCAAAAGGCAAAATTTAAATGATCCATAGAAGGTAATGAGAATACAAAGTATTACCATGGAGTATTGAACAAAAAAAGAAGACAACTTGCTTTAAAATGGATTAAAATTGAGGGAGATTGGGTAACTGATGTGCCTAAAGTGAAAACCGAATTTTTTGAACACTTTTCTAGTAAGTTTAAGAGAATTGAAGTTATTCCGGTTCTTTAAAGGAGCTCTCGGTTTAGAGAACTCTCGGCCTCTCTAACTCTCGGTCTTGAACTTCCTTTTTCAATTGAAGAAATAAAGTTGGTGGTATGGGAATGTGGGAGTGATAAAGCTCCAGGTCAAGACGGATTTAATTTTGCATTTGTTAAAAATTATTGGGAAGTGTTGAAGATCAACTTTTTTGAATTTGTTTCAGAGTTTTTTTCTAAGGCTATAATCCCTTCAGGCTGTAACTCTTTTTTCATTACGTTGATTTAAAAAGTAATGAGTATGATGGTAGTTAATGATTTTCATCCCATTAGTTTGATCGGCATACAATATAAAGTTGGTGGTATGGGAATGTGGGAGTGATAAAGCTCCAGGTCAAGACGGATTTAATTTTGCATTTGTTAAAAATTATTGGGAAGTGTTGAAGATCAACTTTTTTGAATTTGTTTCAGAGTTTTTTTCTAAGGCTATAATCCCTTCAGGCTGTAACTCTTTTTTCATTACGTTGATTTAAAAAGTAATGAGTATGATGGTAGTTAATGATTTTCATCCCATTAGTTTGATCGGCATACAATATAAAATCCTTACAAAGATTTTGGCGTTATGACTGGAAAAGGTTATTGGTAATCTTGTTAGTGACGAGCAGACGGCTTTCATTAAAAATAGACAAATTGTAGATGGTCTGTTGGTGGTGAATGAAGTCGTTAAATGGTATACGAAGAAGAATATAAAACTGATGTTAATTAAAATTGACTTTGCTAAAGCCTATGATTCGGTCAGTTGGGAATATTTGGATACGGTAATGAAGTTTATAAACTTTGGAGATAAATGGCGCTCTTGGACACATGTGTGTTTGATGTCTACTAGAGCATCTACGCTTCTTAATGGAAGTCCATCAAAGGAATTTCAACTCCAAAGAGGTCTTAGACAAGGTGACCACTTTCCCCATTCCTTTTTATTTTGGTAATGGAGGGTCGTCATGTGGCTATATAGGATGGGATGCTATTGATGAGGGTAAGTTTAAAGGAGCTCATATTGATGGTCTTCATTCCAGTTGGTCTCATTTGTTGTATGCAGATGATATGATTATCCTTGGCGATTGGAATTAGGCTAACATGATTAATATGGTTGCAATTCTCCATTGTTTCTATTTAGTCTCTAGTTTGAAAATTAGCTTGGAAAAATCTAATATTTTTGGTATTGGTGTTAAGTGGGATGAAGTGGTTGAGTACTTGAAAATTATGAGATGTAAACCGGGAAAATTAACTTTCACTTACTTGGGTCTTCCGGTCGGTCAAAAAATGAACACGGTGAATGCTTGGAAGCCTATTTTTGAAAAAAATAAGAGGAAGATGTCGACTTGGTAAGTTTCTACTCATTCTATCGGAGGAAGGTCAGTTTTAATTAAATCTATATTAGGTGCTCTGGGAATTTATTACATGTCGATGTTACTTATGCCGGTTTCTATTGCAAAAAAATTGGAATCTTATCGCTCTATTTTTTTTTGGGGGGGGGGGGGACTTGGATCATAGAAAAATGCATTGGGTTAAATGGGATTTAGTTTTGGCGGATTTGGAGAATGGGAGGCTATTAGTGATAAATAAGATAAGTCTAGATAATATAGTTATCTAGCTGTATTCAAGTTGTATTCCTAGAAATTAGCCTTTGTTTGTTATCTTGTATTTTATATACATGTAAACTCGTCCATACCCTTTGAGGTTAATTAAATAAAGTCTTATATGGTATCAGATTAGGTCAAGACTTTTCCTCTCTGCAATGACGATCGACGGCTCCTCTTCTTCATCACCATCTTCTCTCCCTCTCAACACCATTCTTCATATGATTACTGTCAAACTTTCTCCTACAAACTACTTACTCTGGAGCAATCAAATGCTTCCCCTTCTTGCATATCAGAAGCTGTCCGGCCACATAGATGGCACGATTCTTCCTCCACCCAAGACAAAAGTCGTTGCAAATACTTCTTCTCCTAATCCTGACTATGAAACCTGGTTGAAAGCAGATCAGCGTGCTTACCTTATTATCCAGGCCTCTCTCAGCGAGGCTGCTATGGCTGAATCTCTCGGCTCCAAGACTGCCTTTGATGTTTGGCGATCTCTTGAAGTAGCATATCGCCATGATTCCCAGGAGCGTATGCAGACCCTAAAGGATACCCTTCGACAACTTAAAAAGGGTTCCTCCACTGTTACCGAATTTGGTTCCAAATTCAAAGCAATCTGTGACCAACTTGCTGCAATTGGTCACCCCGTTGATGATCTTGATAAGAGTCACTGGTTTCTTTGTGGACTCGGTTCTTCGTTTGAGACTTTTTCTACTACTTATCGCGCCATTAAGCCTCGTCCTTCTTTCCGTGATCTGATCTCTCAAGCTGAAGGACATGAGTTATTTCTTGCTGCAATTCATGATCCCACTCCACCAGTCGCTGCTTTCACTGCCAATCGTCAGCCCTCTTCAGCCACTACTTCTCGTGGTGGTAACAACTCTGGTAGAGGTCGTGGTCGTTTTTCAAACACCGGTGGTCGCGGTCGTGGTCGGCGCCCCCCACACTGCTAGCTATGTCGCACAAATGGTCACTATGCGAGTTCTTGTCCCGATTTGGCTTCATTCGCTGGTCAGGGCTCTTCTTCAAAAGCGACTTTAGCCCAAGCCTTCCAAGCCCAGTGTCATGTTACAAATAACTCCCTAGATTGGTTCGTTGATTCTGGTGCCTCCACCCATATGGCATCATCTCCCGCAACTCTTGATTCGGCTTCAACTTATGCAGGATCTGATCACATTGTTTTTGGAAATGGTAATACTTCTTCCATCTCTCATATTGGTAACTCTTCAATTTCCAAAGATCTTAAACTATCAGATGTTATTGTGGTTCCTAATCTCACTAAGAATCTCCTTTTCATTAGTAAATTGACCAAGGATTCTCCGGTGGATGTGTTATTTTCTAATCCTTTTTTTGCCATTCAGAACCACGCAACAAAGGAAATATTAGCAAGGGGCAGATGTGAAAATGGTCTCTATGTTCTCAAGCATGGCCATCAAGTTTTTCTTACAAACTTAAGAACTTCCAAATTATGTGCTTCTTATGAATTATGGCACACTAGATTAGGTCATGCTGCTTTTGATACAATTTCTTTATTGAATAAATCGGGTTGTTTGTCATTTATTTCACTTTTGCCTAAACCTAGTATATGTTCTTCATGTCAGTTTTCCAAAAGCAAACAGTTATCATTTACATTAAATGAAAAACGTTCTTTGCATGTGCTTGATTTAGTCCATTGTGACTTATGGGGGCCAGCACCTATTCCTTCAACAGACGGATACTTATACTATTGCATCTTCGTGGATGACTTCTCTCGATTCACATGGTTTTATCCATTAAAATTGAAATCTGATTTTTTTACTATATTTAAAGCTTTTCTTGCGTTCGTACAAACACAATTTTTTTGCAAAATTAAAGCTTTTCAGAGTGACGGAGGAACCGAATTCACAAACAACCGAGTTCGTGCTCTTCTCATGGAAAACGGTACCCATCATCGTTTGTCTTGCCCTCATACTCCGCAACAAAATGGGCGAGCTGAATGGAAACATCGCCATATTACCGAAACCAGTCTCGCAATGATCTTTAATGCAAATGTACCAGCTTCTTTTTGGGTTGACGCTTTCAGCTCCGCAACTTATATTATCAACCGTCTTCCATCAGAGATTCTTGATCAAAAGACTCCATTTTAGATGTTGTTTCACTCACCACCAAACTATGATGTTTTTCGGGTTTTTGGATGTCGGGTTTTTCCATACTTACGCAATTATTCGACACACAAATTGGCCCCTCGCAGTGCTTCTTGTATTTTTATCGGATACAACTCCAACTATAAGGGTTATCGCTGCTTAGATCCTACTTCAAATCGCATTTACACCACCCGACATGCAATCTTTGATGAAAACACATTTCCTTTCCGTGGTGTTTTATCGCCTATTGATCAAGCCAAATTATTGTTCACAGACTTCCAAGAACCATGTCCGTCTCCACAGTTGTCCCCCGTGCCTGCTCCTCAACACCGCGACTCAGAACCAGCTCCATTCTGCTCGCTTTGTCCGCATGAGCATCCGTTCACAGATGATCAGCAGCCTGCCACATTCTCATCAGGTGCTGAATTAACTTCTGTATCCAGCGGTACCACTTTTGATGTGTCGACAACCTCCCCGCCATCACCTACCGACTCGCCGGATTCTCCTATCACCACGACAACAATTTTTTCATCGTCACCTGCACCAGGTCCAACAGCGCCCTCTTCTTCTTCTCATCCTATGGTGACTCGGTCTCGTGCAGGAATCTTTAAACCCCGTCACCGTGTAGACTTTGCCTATGTTGAACGTGCTCCGCTTCTTCACGCTCTTTTTGTTACTAAAGAGCCTTGTGGTTTCAAATCTGCAGCTAAACATCCTCAATGGCTATCTTCCATAAAAGAAGAAATGAATGCTCTTCGCTCAAACAACACTTGGGATCTTGTCGCTCGTCCACATGGTTCAAATATAGTGGGTTCAAAATGGGTCTATCGTACCAAATTCAATTCAGATGGTACCGTCCAACGACTAAAGGCCCGATTGGTCGCTCAAGGGTTCAGTCAAATTCCGGGTCTTGACTAACTCATACTTTTAGTCCTGTTGTCAAAGCCGCCACTATTCGTATTGTCTTATCTTTGTCTGTCATGCATAAATGGCCTCTTCATCAACTTGATGTCAATAATGTTTTTCTAAATGGAATTCTTACTGACAGGGTATTTATGGAACAACCCCCGGGTTTTGTTGACCAAAGATATCCTAATCATGTTTGTCGTTTAAAGAAGGCCCTATATGGCCTTAAACAGTCTCCACGTGCTTGGTTTCAACGCCTCAGTTCATTTCTTATCACTCTCGGTTTTGTTTGCAGTCGAGCCGATACATCTCTATTTGTCTTCAAACAGGAGTCACAAATCCTATACCTGTTAGTTTATGTCGATGACATTATCCTAACAGGAAATTCTCCACTCCTCATTAAAAAGTTTATTACTCGACTTCACTCCGAGTTTGCTATCAAGGATCTTGGCCAGTTAAATCACTTCTTGGGTCTTGAAGTCTCGTATATGGAAAATGGTTTATTTCTCACTCAAGCCAAGTATGTGCATGATATTCTCACTCGGGCCGGTTTGCTTGACTCAAAACCTGCTTCAACTCCTTTATCAACCTCAGATTATCTTGTCACTTCTGGTTCGCCATGTTCGGATCCCACTTTATATCGATCACTGGTTGGTGCTTTACAATACTTGACTATTACCCGTCCTGACTTATCCTACGCAGTTAATCAAGTCAGCCAGTTTCTACATGCTCCTACGACTGACCATTTTCAAGCAGTCAAAAGAATCTTAAGATACGTAAAAGGCACTTTCTCCTATGGTCTTCACTTTACTTACCCCAAGTCCTCTTCGCTTCTTGGTTATTCTGATGCGGATTGGGCCCGGTGTATTGAGACTCGACGTTCAACATATGGTTACTCCATATTTTTAGGTGGAAATCTTGTTTCTTGGAGCGCTAAAAAGCAACCAACCGTCTCTCGATCTAGTTGTGAATCTGAATATCGAGCAATGGCAAATACTGCTGCTGAAATTATTTGGATTACTCATCTTCTTCGTGAACTTCACGCTTTGCCACCAGATCGTCCAACTCTCTTATGTGACAACAAGAGTGCTCTTTTTCTTACCCAGAATCCTATATCTCACAAAAGAGCGAAGCATATAGACATAGACTATCACTTTGTTCGTGAGTTAGTTGCTTCTGGTAGATTACACATGCGTTTTGTGCCTACTTCGTTACAATTGGCTGATATATTCACCAAGAGTCTTCCGCGTCCACTATTTGAGCAATTTTGTTCCAAGTTGTGTGTTGGTTTACCACCTCTTCGCTTGAGGGGGAGTATTAGTGATAAATAAGATAAGTCTAGATAATATAGTTATCTAGCTGTATTCAAGTTGTATTCCTAGAAATTAGCCTTTGTTTGTTATCTTGTATTTTATATACATGTAAACTCGTTCATACCCTTTGAGGTTAATTAAATAAAGTCTTATAGAGGCTAATCGGAAGTTTGACGGCTTTTAATTTTTCTCTCCTTCAAAAATGGAGATGGCGTTTTTTGACATGTAATGACCTACTATGGGTTAAGCTTATAAAAGCTATTTATGGAGTTAAAGGAGGTTTCGAGGTAGGTACAAATATAACTTGTAGGTATGCTCCTTGGGCTAAAATTATCGCTTCGTGTAATCGGTTGAAGGAAAAGGATATTGTTCCGGCTGCCATGTTAAAAATAATATTTGAAGGGGTCTAATATTCAATTTTGGAATGGTCTTTGGACAGGTGACCAATTATTATGTTCTCAGTTTCCTCGTCTTTTTCGTTTAGAGACGGAGCCAAACTTTTACATTCGAGATATAAAGTTGAATGATGGCTGAATTTGGTGTTGGCGTCGTCCTGTTAGAGGAGGGGAGGAAAACACCCAACTTGTTGATTTATTGAATGTTCTTTCGGATGTTCATCTGATAGATAAAGGTGATAGTTGGATGTGGAATATTGGAAAAAATTAGGTTTTTACTATAGCAGATACTAGAAGGTGGATCGATGAATTTTTTTTGCCAAGTGTTCCTAATCCCACCAGATGGAATGGGTTTGTCCCCCGGAAAGTTAATATTCTTGAGTGGAGAATTCGCTTAAATAGATTGTCGACAAAGAGTAATCTTGATCATCGTGGGATTGATATTCCAAGTACTTTATGCCCGATTTATAACTTGGAAGTAGAGCAACTGGATCACTTGTTCATTAAATGTGAGGTAGCTGCCAAAACTTGGGATGCAATTTTCAAATGGTTAGACATTCAAGTTATCTCCTTTGATTGCATTAAAGTTTTATTTGATCTAATTGATGTGATTAGAGGAAGCGCCAACAAAAGAAGAATGATATATGCGGTGGTTAACACGACTATTTGGTATTTATAGAGGTTTCGTAACGATACAGTTTTCGAAGGCGGAAAGATGAGAAATGATAGTATTGTCGACTATATAAGAGAATACTCTTTTTTTAGATTAGTAATAGATATAAAAAGTTTACTTTTAATTGGAATTGTTGGATACAATTCCCTCTTAACAATTTGTAAGATTTTTCTTTCTTTTCCTCTAGTGTCTTGCTAGAGTTTTAATATATTTGTGGTTGACTCTTTAAGAAAAAAAAAATCTTGGGCTACAGATTAGGTCTTACGAGGCTGATAAAATTATTTATTTTTATGGAAACCAAGACTATACACTAAAGTCCCAATATTTTTAACGATTTGACAAAAAGTCCTAAACTTTTTTATTGACAGTGAAATCATAATTACCGGCTAACTGACAAAAATGGTAACCATGTAAAAAATTGACGGTAGTTAGGACTTTATTGTCAAAAAATAAAGTTTAGGATATTCTTGTCAAATTTTTAAAAATATTAGGACTTTAGTATATATATATATCTCTATATAATTCAAGTATATTATAATATGAATAGTATAACATAATTATACTATAAATATATTTTGAATAGTGTAACATAATTATCTTTTACTTTTAAAAAAATTGTATCAATCACTACAAGGAAAAAGGCCATTACCGGCAACAAAGGTCGCCGGTAATACTAATAACGGCGACGCGTTGCCGGTACTGAGTCGCCGCTACTGCTTCGTCGCTATTGATCATTTTGTCGCCGCTAATGAGAAACGTCGCCGCTATTGACCGTGTCGCCGCTAATGAGTCGTGTCGCCGCTAATAACTATGTCGCCGGTAATGAGTCTTATCGCCGGTAATAGTGTCGCCGGTAATAACAGTTTTCATTTTTTTATTTTTTTTTTAATTAATGATTTTGGTTGCCGGTAATAATGTCGTCGGTAATTACATAACAATATTCGATTAAATATCAAAAATAATAGTGTCGACGTTAATTACAAAACAAACATCCGATTAAATATCAAAAATAATAGTGTCAACGCTAATTACAAAACAAACATCCGATTACAATTAAATATCAAAAGTCATAATATCCGACTAAATATAAAAAGTAATAATGTCGCCCGGTAATTACAAAAAACAACCAAAGTTTTACAATCTACCAAGTAGCAATTAAAGCGTGACAACATATGCAAATAAAACGCATCCTTACATACCATCATCTTCGTTCCCATCGTTTCCTTGATTATTTTGGGATTGAAAAAACGAATAAAGCTCATCCCTACATGTCGGGTCGCTGAGCATTGCACGAAGATTTTCCAACTACATAATTAATAACAACATATATAAACTTATAAGTTAGATTGTCAAACATAAACAAAAACTATCAAAATACATTGCTATTTTTAAACAAAGATAGAAAACCAAAGTACATTGTTATTTCTTGCACTTGGGACAAACCAAAGTAGATTGTTTTACCTGTGATGGTTGTGATGATTGTTGTGATGGTTGCGAAGGCTGTGGAATCGGCGGGAGAGCAGAAGGTTTACGACCAATGCCTCTAATATGGCCACGTCGCTCTCCTAATACTTTCTCGAATGCAACTCTTTCTTGAGCGGGTGTTAACTCACTTTCACCTTGAGTTTGTTCTAACAGCTCTTCAACTAACCGATTCTGTAACTCCCAAAAGTGAGTAACAATTAAGTATAAATAAACATTTAATTATATGATAAAATTATAATTAAATACTTACATATTGTTGTTCCGACTCAGCAGTAACAAATACACCATTCTTATCGGTATGAGCTTTGCGAAACGTTTCCACTCTCTTAAGGTTCTGTTTAACTTTAAAAATTAGATTATATTTTAAATAAATAATTACATGTATCGTACGGTACCTTCTTATAGCAAGTACTGCTATACGAGCTCGAACCCCCACGATTCACATTTGTTTGCATTTCACGGATTTTTTTGTTCCTTTCTGAAGCAATTATGTGTTCGTCCGTTTGGAAATACTCAACTGCCTTCGCCCAGTTATCAACTAACATACCCTCCGGAGGATTGGCTAATGCTCTCGGGATATCATCATACCCTCCAACTAACATAAAATATTCTTTTGCGTCAGCTTTACGTTCTCGATAACCTTTTAACAAAGCTACTTGAAAACCCTCTGTCAAGAGATTAGCTTGTACATCCTGGTACATCTGATCCAAATCAAACCTTGTCTATAAAAAAAAAGTTAACCAAGTAAAAAACAATTATAGTTAACCATATAAAATATATTTAAATAAGTAATTACGGCTAAATGTTGTAATACGGTGTCCCGTATTGATGGGGAAACTCTTTTCCAAGTCCATTTGTCAAAAGGGACCATCTGCCACATTGTTTTTCCAACTTCTCGGGAAAACATGTCTTTCGGCTCTCCTACGGGATCAAATGTGATATCCCTATCATATTGCATGCTAATTGGTTTCCCCTGGTTCCGTAAGATTGCTTTTTCAAGTTTTATATTTTTCGTTTTGCCTCGAACTTTCCTTCGGGCACGTTCCTCAACTACAAATATAATAAAAAATTATTAGAAACGATATTTAATTTATAATAATTGAACAAAAATATTAAATAAAAATTCATAATAAGACTTACCGTCCTGTTCGTGATGACCAGCACCTCTACCACCTGGGATAGGTGGGTCCTCAGCTCCGTCTCCCCCGTGTCCACGACCCATGACAGCAGCCATGGTATACATAAATAAAAGTCATATTCTCATCATTTCCTGAAAAATTATAAGATATACAAATACAATTTTATAACATTTTTTTTGTGTTTTTTTTTTTTTTGCAATTATAACAATAATTTATTTTTATTTTTTTTTTCAATTATAGCATCCTATTTATACCAAAACCACATACTTTTAAATAATACATAAGAACATGAAATTCACATACTTTTACATACATATACCACATATACACCAAATACAAATACATTCACATACACACAAAATAGCATCCTACTTAAACCAAATACACATAATTTCACATATATAGATAATAACATCCTATTTATACCAAATACAAAAATTTCACAATCATATACCACATTTACAACAAACATACATACATTCACATACACACAATAACATCCTACTTATAACAAATACATATAATTTCACATATCATATATATAGTTCTACTAAATACTCATATACCACATACATCAAATATCAAATATACACACAATTTTCACATACAAATATCAAATATACACACAATTTTCACATATGGCAATTTTCACATAATTTTCACATACAAATACCAAATTCACAAAAAAAAAATGAAATAATAGAACCTGTAGTGGCAGAAATCAACGGATATGTAGCCGGAAAACCTGCTATTCACCCGATGAAGCTACAAATCGACAGTAAAGATGATGTTTCCTTGCTTGTAAGGTCAAATGTCATCCAACAAAACCTGGGAGCCATCCAAGATGTCACAAATCTCTTCAACAATATTTGCAAGGGTAACATACAAATTAAATTACCAAATCTTAGAAATTTAATCAACACTTTTTCAGTGTTAACATACAAATTAACAAGGAAATTATCAAAGAAATTATCAAATCAAATTACCTTTCTTCAAGAAATTGAGTTAAAAATCGGTCACAAATCACACCTTCATCCTTAATATCCTTAATATGACACAATCTGGGGAGAAATCAGGATGGAACAAGCAAATTGAAGATGAACTCAGAAGAAGCTGGAAGGGGCGAAGGGTAGCGAAGGTAAACAGAAAGCAGAATATGGAAGAATGAAGTCTACTGCGTGAGTTTTTTTTTTTTTATCTGCGAGCGGCTTTACCGGCGACGCCTTTAGCGGCGACAAATAGGGTTTTACCGGCGACACTTATCAATAGCGGTGACAATCTGGAGGGAAGGGTACCGCGTCATTTTTTAGTGAACTATTAGCGGCGACAATTTCAACCTTTAGCGGCGACACATATGTCGCCGGTATTAGGTTAGTTCGGATAAAGGACCCCAACCGTTGGATTGGATATTTGATCGAACGGTTTAGATGTAACGGAAGAGGAAAACGCGGATTCGGGTGATCACCCTTTAGCGGCGACGCTATTACCGGCGACATGGGCTTGTAGTGAATAACGATTTCTAATCATAAAAAATATATATATATTTTTTAATTTTTATATATTTTTCAACGATATATAAATGTTCAAAAAATAAGAAAACAAACAAAAATTGATGACATATATAGCAGATGCATGGTATTTATTAAGTTATATATATCGATTCTCCATTACACAAACCAAAGCCCCCTCTGAAGCACAGCAATTAAGTGGCATCAGTAGTCATCACCATGTCTCTCTGCCATCTTTCATTCTCAATGCTCATAATCATCCTTTCTCCCCTGATAATATCCTGCATTTCTTCCGGAGCCAACGCCGCTGCCGTGAACACATCCCTCTTCCGCCACCGCTACCTCACCGTGGATTACTACTCCAAAACTTGCCCTCACCTTGAACAGATCGTCAGCTCCGTCGTTTCTCAGAAGTTCAAAGATTCTCCGGCCACTGCTCCAGCCACCATCCGCCTGTTCTTCCACGATTGCTTTGTTCAGGTATAAATTGATTCCCATTTCGTTCGTAATTATAAGTTCTTTCAGCTAACAGATAGGCGCAGACAAGCAGTGCATCTGTGCATGTTAGTGTAGCTAACCGTGTGTTGCTATAATGTGCTGGTGATGTATCTTGTTGATAGGGATGTGATGGGTCAGTTCTGATATCAAGCAAGCCAGGAAGTAAAGAACTGGCGGAGAAGGATGCGCAGGATAACAAGGAAATACCGGCGGAGGCGTATGATATCATAGAAACCGCCAAAGGAATGGTGGAAAGCAAATGTCCAGGTGTTGTATCTTGTGCAGATATACTTGCACTTGCTACTAGAGAGTACATTCACCTGGTAATATATTCTCATTCCTTTTTATATATTTCTAACTATTTTTTATATAAAACTAAGTTATATGTTTAATGTTAAGAGTTAAATTAGTAAAATTTAAAAAAAATTAACTAAAAGCATGTTGACTGATAAGCATTACCATAAATGATTGCTAATTGTTTTATAAAAATATTGAATTGTCATTTTCATAGTAATTATTAAACATGTAGTATATTAGTTTATTAGTTATAAATTGTTTATAAATGAATTGGGACAAAACAATTATTGATAATTGATTCCAATTTGATTAGTCAATAATTTATTTTACTATATTTAATTTTATTCATTGTGTATTCATATGTTTAAATATAACAAAAATATCAGATTTTGAAGTATTTGAATGAACAATATATATATTTGTTTATCTACTTTTAATAAATTTTAATAAATTACTCAATATGTCTTACCTTCCTGTTTTCTACTTGCTTATGTGTTTTGAGTTCTGTAATATTGGTATACTCTATCACCTTTTTAGATGTATAATACATTAATTTTAGAATGATAGGGTAGAAAAGCCTATCAATATTATCTGCACATGTTGACATGTGGTCAAAAGCACATGATCCATTCAAACAAAGTATTTTTTATATTTATTTTGAGAATTTACTTAGAAAGCAACATCCATTGCCTAATACGTGCTAAGGAACAAAATGATGAACTTTAACATTTGTTTGAAGAATATTTCATAGGCACGGGGTGTATTCCCATCATTTTTACTCTTATCTACGTTAGAGTAAATTACACGAATGGTCCCTATGGTTTAGGGAAATCTGCGCGTTTGGTCCCTAACTTATTTTTTTAACTCGGAAGGTCCCTACTGTTTGTTTTTGTTACGCGCTTGGTCTCTACTATTTGTTTTTGTTATTCGTTTGGTCTCTGTCTTACCTAAAAAGACTATCATTTAAATAGAGAAAATCAGTGGGGTAGGTAAGGTAAGGTGAGGGAATGAGGTTGAGGATGTGTTTATTTAAATAAATTAAAAACTCAAAGGAAAAATAGTGTTTTTAGGTATGACAGAGACCAAGCGCGTAACAAAACAAACAGTAGGGACCCTTCGAATTAAAAATATAAGTTAGGGACCAAACGTATAAATTTCCCTAAACCATAGGGATCATTCGTGTAATTTATTCCTAACTTATTTCTCTTTTTTCTCTCCCACTTCTTTTCAATTTAGGAAATTATCATAACAACAATAATAACTAAAATAAGATACCACGTCAAAAACAAGTCAAAGTCCACTTATTTTCATGCGCTTTTTCTTTTTTGGCCATTTTCTCTTTCTTAATTCACAAACTTTTGTTGAAATTCAAATTATATTGTTCGAAGAAGACGCATTCTTTTTCACTTTGTCCCTACCTTTCTTGAAATTCAAATTATATTGTTCGAAGAAGATGCATTCTTTTTCACTTTGTCCCTACTTATCGGGCAAACTATTTCTTCTAGTTTATGCTAGTCATCGGCGTTTAAATCTAACCCGATACGAACATCCGAGGAAGTTGTGTAACTTGTCGCAAAAACTCACCATGCTCTCCTTCCGATTCTTGATCGTCAATTCGTGTTTTGAATGTTAGTCACCACAACACATTTTTGCACAAAAAAATTCTTTAACGCGATTCCAAAAATGGTTGGCCGCTTGTAAAATTCTAGCCTTCAGATCCTCATATCTGTCGACCCACGCATGGATCATCACAAATTCTTCCCTCGTAGTCTACAACTAAGGTGTTTGTAATTATATGTGTCGAGAAAAAAGATTTCAACATATATAGTCATTTATATTACCGTGTCGCACCAATGTGAGATACACAAAAACTCTCCCTCAGAGACCGAGACTCGATTGAGGATAGACATGGATGTGTTGAGCTACAAGGGTGCGCGACGTCGGCTCTGATATCATGTAAATATATATGAAGCCCCATATAAACTCTCCAAATGATACCTTGTGGAGAGAATGAGATTCCAACATATATAGTCACTTATATTATCATGCCGTACCGATGTGGTGTGACATCCCCAATTTCACGGCCAGAAAAGACCGATTTCGTTTATGCTTTTTTTTTTAGATAAAATCAGAGTAATCCTTTTAAAAGATGTTGCGGAATTTGTTCCCAAAACAAAACATGATAAAAAATTATCAAAACCTTTCTTTAAGAAATATATAATTTCCTTTTATATCAAAACCTCGGGATGTCATGTTCCGATACAGATCAAAAGCATAAACAAGACATTATAAGCCTTACAACAGTTATTTACAACTACTGGCCTATAATCCATAAATCACTCATCATCATCCGACTATGCTCGGGGTCCACTACCTGTAATATAAAAAGCTGAGTGGGTCAGGCTTGGAAGCCTGGTGAGCATATAGGGTTTTCAACCCACAATAAATAATAAACTTATTAAGTTCTCAGTCAATAATTTATTAATTTCATCAACCAAAAACAACCCTAATTATCCATTCCCGTTATACTCACCTTACGTCCCTAAAACAACTATCACAAGGGACCTAGCCTAAGGATTTTCATTAGGGGTGACAGCATTGCTTTCCTCAGCAATTTATGTCAAACAAGACATCCTAACATAAAACAACCAACAAGGTGACAACATTGATTTCCTCAGCAATTTATGTCAAATAAGACAACCAATAGGGTGACAACATTGCTTTCTTCAGCAATTTATGTCTAACAAGACAACCTAACATAAAACAACCAATAAGGTGACAACATTGTTTTCCTCAGCAATTTATGTTAAACAAGACAACCAATAGGGTGACAACATTGCTTTCTTCAGCAATTTATGTCAAATAAAACAAACATCTGGGTGACAACATTGCTTTCCTTCAGCAATGTATGTCAAATAAAACAAACACCTGGGTGACAACATTGCTTTTCCCTTAGCAATTTATGTCAAATAAACAACCAATAACGTGAAAACATTGCTTTCTTCAGCAATTTATGTCAAATAAGACCACCTGACATAAAACAATCAAAATGGTGACAACATTGCTTTCCTCAGCAATTTATGTCAAATAAAACAACCAACGCGGTGACAACACTGCTTTCCTTAGCAATTTATGTCAAATAGGCACGAAGTCACATCGTCGCCAAGGTTTACACAACAGGCACTAAGTCCATAGCTGCCAACGTACTAAATCCATAGCTACCAACGTACATCTATACTATACTAAATTCATAGCTACCAACGTACATCTATACTGTACTAAATTCATAGCTACTAACGTACATCTATACTGTACTAAATTCATAGCTACCAACGTACATCTATACTGTACTTTTATCCCTCATACTTTATCTACCCATATTTTACCCAACATATTCGAAGATAAAATATTTATACATTTTAAATCATTTTAAACATGTATAAAACATTCATTCAACACCCATCTCAAATAAACAAACAACATATATACACATAACACGTATTTTATATAAAATACTTCATATCTATGTGTAAGATGAAAGTGACTACACACTCACCTGATTTAATGAAAATCGGGCAGCAATTCGTTTCCTAAAACGATCGTTTCTAATAAAATCGGGAGTTTTATTGAGAAACCGGGCTCTACGAAGGGTCGGGCTTCGAAACCGAAAAGATAAATTTTCCGGGTCTTCGGGCACTTCGGGGTGTGTTTCAGGGGTTATAATCGATACCGGGCTTTGGGGAATGTTAAGATGAAGAAAATATGGAAAAAGGGGTTAAAAGTGGCAAAACTCCAAAATTACCCGAGAAGTCTCGCATACCCCTTCTATTTATAGGGTCCGAAGTCGGCTAGGGAGGTGGGGTCCGCAGGCGAGGGTGCGTAGGTGCTCGCACATGGGCTGCGCGTGCGAAGTGGCTGCTGGCAGCTCTTGATTGAACCGAGGCCTAGTGGTCCGAGGTAGAGGGTTTGTGGCTCGCTGCGAGGGCTTCGGACACGTGATAAGGGCACACGTCGGACAGGTATTGGACCGCTTCAGCAGCTCGGATGACTCAGCCTCATTTCGGACACGTGGCACATGCGAGGCGAGGACACGTGGCCGAAGTCCACGTGTGCGAAAATTCCCGGTTTTGGCATTATTCCTCGATTTTCGCGCCAAAACTTCTAAAATCCATAACTTTCGCATACGAGCTCCGTTTTTGACGTTCTTTATATGCACGCGTAGGTAAAACTACGCTCTACAACTTTCGTTTAGACTTCGTCGGCTAATTTTGACTTTAATTTTTATATTATTATTTTTAACAGACCGGGAGAGGAAATCCGTTAAAAATTCATAACTTCTTCATTCGACGTCCGTTTTCGTCAGACTTTTTACCGTTGTGCTACTAATGACGAGATCTTCGATTCTCATTTAGGTCGTGTCGGCTAAAAATCACTCGATCTAAAATTCGAGTTTTTAGCTGTCTACTGTCAAGCTGAAACTTTGAAAAATCATAACTTCCTCATACGAAGTCAGATTTTTGCGTTCTTTTTATCGAACTTCTCGGTTTAACAAGTACTACGACTTTCGGCACCGTGTCGGTTTTATCGCGAAACTTCGACAGGTCATAACTTCTTCGTTATAACTCGGATTTCGGCGTTCTTTATATTTTCGGAAACCTCGAGACATATACTACAACTTGGGTAAGATTAATCCTTCTAAATAATCTTCCATCAAAAAGTCATTTTTGATGCTTATCGTCTCTAAATTGACTAGCCCGGATCTACGGGCGTTACATGTGGGATATACTAACAATGTTCACTTTCCTTTTCCTTTGAGTTGGGATCATTCTCTGATAGGTGGGGGTGGATTTTAGGGATATCTTCGGGTGACGGTTGCATTTCCCGAATGAACTCGTTTTAAGGAATGTGAGGGGGTTGGGTTTCCGAAACATATTCAGGAAGAGCCTATTTCAGAGAAGTTGTTGAACATGTTCATGGTGAGGGTTGGAATAGGATAATAATGTTGCACATTTTGAAATTGAAATTGGGGTTGAATAAATAGGAGGGTGTCTATTTAGGGTCGATAAGGTGGTATCAAAGGATCGAAAGCAAAAATGTTATAGAATGTGTGTTTGATCTAGTAGGAGAAAGGAAAGAAAGTGTAGTGGAATCTTCTCATTCGGTTTGAGTCACCGCAGCTTGCACACCTCATGGTGAAGTGTTACCGCATAGTACGGTGCCATATGGCACTAACTGTAATTTGCGATATACTCCCAACTACCAGCCAGATGGACTTTGAAATATTAAAAAGGTTCGCTGCATAACAGGAATTGATAGCATATAAATATTTTATTTATATTTTGTCAATTATTTAAAGTTTTCTTGTATTATTAGTCGTTAACAATCTTTTAACTTGTTTACTATCTAACCAGTAACCACTATAAATTTACAATTATGTCGTCATTTGTTATACCAAAACTCACTCGACTTATTTTTTTCATAAATGTTTCACTTGACTTCTTTTGTGACTTATGAATAAGTAACAAATGTTAGTGTAAATACAATATTTATGTTGTAAATGTTGTGTTGCCCACAACCCATCTACATGAGCCCAGTCTAAATTCGCGGAGATGGTTTATCCAAGTATACAAAGAGAAACAGGCCACACAACATCTATCAATAGATATTATTACAATTTCACTTAGTTTATTTATACATTACCTAAGGGAAGAAAACAAAAAAACAAAACCCTTGAAATTATTTTAACATAATTATAATGTTACTCTGTTTTCAGCTTTAATACTATATATATATATATATATATATATATATATATATATATATATATATATATATATATATATATATATTAGTTCAAACGAGATTAATTTTGTAATCGCAAAAACGATTGTTGCCCAACCATTTTAAAATTCCATTTTTCGAAAAAAATCTGAAAATCTGAAAATTTATAAATTTTTTTCTTTATAACTGGACATTCATATCCAAGTAATATTTTTCACAAAAATACGTTTTGTTTTTTTGTAAATGTTCTCATCATGTGTATTATTCACATGTGATTACGGTTTTTTCGCATGTTAATAAAGAAGAAAACAGTTTAATCACATGTAAATAATGTAATAACAAGAGTTCTTATAAAAAAAACATAAAAATTTGTATTTTACGAAAAGATATTATATCAAAATACATGTCTATTTATAGAGAATAAAAGTTAATACATTTTGATATATTATGTTATTTTTTTATATAATAAAGTGTTGAAAACTATGTTGTTGAGATTCGTTCTCATATTTTCAATCTTTTTTTATTCTCATTTGAAAATTTTCACGTATGTATACATGCATGCATGTATTGCTATTAACTTTCTGACTTTGCAATTGTGATTCATTAATTTTTACAAATAGGCTGGAGGACCGTATTACCCGGTAAAAAAGGGCAGGTGGGATGGATGCACCTCAATGGCAAGCTTGGTGTATGCAAATGTTCCTCATGCAAATTCCACCATTGATGATCTATTGAAACTCTTCTCATCCAAAGGTCTAACAATTAACGACTTGGTAGTCTTATCGGGGGCCCATTCCATTGGTTTTGCACACTGTAAAAATTTTGTGAACCGTCTCTACAACTTTAGAGGGACTGCAAAGCCGGATCCAGATATGGATCCAAGGCTCCTTAAATCCCTTAGAATGTCATGTCCACAATATGGTGGCAACATCAATGTTGTAGCACCTTTTGACGCCACAACTCCATTTGCATTTGACAATGCATATTACCAAAACTTGCAAGGGAAACTAGGGTTGTTGGCAAGTGATAAAGCGTTGTTTTTGGACCCTAGAACAAGGCCTTTGGTCGAAGCTTTGGCCAAAGATAAGAACAAGTTTTTTCAAGATTTTTCTTTGGCTATGGAACATTTGGGGAATATTGGTGTGAAAAGAGGAAAGAAGCATGGTGAGATAAGAAAGGTGTGCAATATGCATCTATAACTTATACTTTTTTTTTCTTTTACGATGTCCATTTATAATTTGATTCAACGATACAAAGTAAGATTTTATAATTTTTTGGTTGTGAGTTTATCTGTCAATTAAAACATACTTGGATTTTCATTTGATTGGAGATTCGGAGGTCAAGTCAAGAATTTATATATATATTCATCCCATATACAAATACACATCTTACAATCTTGTGCATTCTACTGTGCCACGACTTAGCAATAAATTCGAGTGTCGCTAATTTGGAATTTTTTTAATTTGTTATTTTAACTTCAAGTTTAAATTTGTCGGATTTAGTTATTTTAACTTCAAGTTTAAATTTGTCGGATTTAGAGATAAGGAAATTTATTATTTGCATAATGTTCATCAGATGAAATAATATGAGCCGTCATTGAATTCTACCGCAGTTAGTTAGTGACTTCCTCAACATCTTCATCGTCAAAATCAATAAAAATTAAAGACCCAAATTCATTTGATATTGGTATACCGTCTTTGCAAGATTATAAAGAAAATGAAGCATAAACCATACATCAAAAGAAGAAAAATTTTATATTTACATGTGATAGAAGTCATATTATTTCGTAAATATCATTTGATATTGGTACATCTTTTTGGAAGTTTATATAATACAACAATCATAATATGAAAACGTATCAATTTGATTTTGGTTTATCTCTAAAATAAACAATTATAGATTCAAATTCTCGTGTGTTATCACGGTCTTTAAATGTTGGAAAATTAGTTTCTATAAGGGAGGAGGGAGTTATTCCCTCCCAACCCACTGAACTCACTGGCACATCACTTTTTCTCTTTTATTTTTCTTCATATTTCCGAACCAAAACACACGTAAATCCTATCTTTTTGAGCCCACTCAACCCACTCAATTAAAAAAAAATACAAAACAATCAAATGTAAAATCTTAATTAGCAATAGAGTTATCGGCGGTACCACTCCCGCTTCAACGAGTGGGTTGAGTGGTTTCACTAACCCACTTCATTATCTCTCTCTACTTTCGCTTTCTTATTTTATCTTGTACCATGTGTTTTAAAACTTGTACCTTAGTTGTTTTGTATTTTTTTTAATTGAATGGGTTGAGTGGGTTCAAAAAGATAGGATTTTCGTGTGTTGTGGGTTGGGAAAGATGAAGAAAAAGAAGAGACAAAAATTGATGTGACAGTGGGTTCGGTGGGTTGGGAGGGAAGGACTCCCTCCTCCCTAACATCCAAAAAGATGAGTTTTTCCTATTTTTAAGCAACTCTAAATGTAATCAAAATTGACAAATTGTTATATGTTCGTATTCTCCTCCGTAATATATTTGTTTTGATATATCACACGTCCAAAACAGATTAATAATTAATGAAAAATTACTTATTAAGGTGAGGTAGTTGAAGGAGGTTAACAAATAATTGAGTTTTGTTTTATCCCACATAGGTGGGAGAAAGAAAAGGAGATGGGTATATAACTACAAATGTTCTAACCCTTATAATATTTATAGAACTAAATTCTATCCTTTGTGTGCCCACGCACAGGGCTACAAATGCGCTACAAATGCAAGCCTGTATGGCTTTGGTTCATATTTGGTTCATAAAACTTGTGTGTGAGCGTGGGTATATATATCCACATCCACCTGCGGTCAACCAAAAAAGACATTGAACCCAAATATGTTATTTTATGGGCTTTTTTTCATTTTATTAAAGGCTACAAATTAAATGTACAAATTTTAATAAATATAATAATTAATGAATATCAATTTAATTAATGTAATTTTCCTTTTAATTTTAAAATTCATAAAATGAAGCCCAATTAATGTTTATCTATTTATTTAAATCATTTGTTTAATGTTAAAAGAGAAATGTATAACTTTGTGTGATATACGGGTCTCACAACTAGTATGTAACGTACACCAAGATCTCTTCTTATTGGGAAATTTGTACAAGCATACAATGTGGACTGAAGTTTCACCTCTAACTGTTATCAAAGTGATACGTAAGATCGTTTTCTGAGAGCGTGTGCATGTAGGTTGATTTCTTTAGCTTTTGGTTTAGGCGAGGTATCTCATTATACTATGTTATACACTATATATCATTTGTATGATAGGATGTATGTGTACAATAGTAAGTTGATTGCGCAAGTAGGCTAGTATAGGATTTTACATGTTGATTGTTTGATTATGTGATATGTTAATATGTTATGTCGAGGCTAGATGGTGGATCAACACTAGAGCTGAGAGTCTAGAATACCAATTATTGATGACTAGATGGCATGAGAGCTATTAGTCGCCAGGATGATCGACACTAGAGTTGAGAGCCTTTGTTGTATGTTGGATCGACACTAGATCCGAGAGCCTTGTGTGTATGAATTTGTATATATTGTAGTATATGGTATTTTGTGGAACTCACTAAGCTTTGTTCTTACAATTGTTGATTAAATGTTTTCAAGTGGTTCCTTTGATTGTATGAAAGCTTAAGCTTAACTGTATTGTACGCGCATTGAAGATTACTATGTTTTTAGACTTCCGCTGATTACCATGATTTTCATACGTTGTTTTCCAGGTTTCGATACATTTTGTCACTATGGTTTCATGATGTTTAAAAAAATTTACTACTTTGATCTTTTATGAAAATGTTTTAGATGATTTACTATATTTTCAAAGGAAAATTTTGGTTTGGAATTTGGCATGTTACAGTTCCACCTCCAATTCATCCCATATAAGACATATTTAAAAATTTGGGATATCATCCTCGTGTTTTTGGAATGCCTTTTCCCATCCGAACTGAAGAACCACTCCTTACACCAGCTTAACCTATATTATCAACCGTTCAAAAACTTGGAGCCCTCAAGAAGATATGGTTAAAGAGATTGCTATCAAAGAAGAGTTTTAAACGACTCCTCTTATAACAATTAATTTATCTTTTGAGGTGTTTGTGGAAGCCTTGAAAAGGAAACAAATTAAAGCTAATAGATGATGGGTTTTATAGGTTATAAATACATATACATGCGAAAATCATTTAACAATTAAAGGCACATGCAACCTATAAGGATCTATGTCATAACACTTTGGAGATGACATATAATGAACAACAAAATCTAACATGAACCCTAATATAATCGAAAATATCAAGTTAGGGTTACATAGCTTTGATTTGTTGCAGTAAACAAATCACTTTAAACCCTTGTAGTTATTGGTCTTGGAAAGCTTAGCACCAAAATAATGATGCCTCTAATGGCTCACATGTAACGCCCGCATATTCGAATTAGTCAATTTAGAGACAATAAACGTCAAAAATGACTTTTTGATAAAAGATTATTTAGAATAAATAATCTTAACCATGTTATAGTATATGTCACAAAGGTTCCGTACATATAAATAACGCCGAAATCCGAGTAATAACGAAGAAGTTATGACATGTCGAAGTTTTACAGCAAAACCGGCTCGGCACCGGGAATCGTAAAAAAAAGTGAATTTGTCACACCCCCAAACCGGAACGGCGGAAACGTTCGGGGGTGGTTGACGTCATGCGTAGTATCACAACAATTGTATCATAGCAAGCATAGTAAACACAACCAAACATTGAATACATATATGAGAGAGGTTTACATTGTTAAATACATAGTTTTGTTCATAACAAAAGTAAAATGGAAAGACGTGACTCTAATGCTCCGACTTCTCCAAATTCCTAGAAGTACCTGTCTACTAATTTCCTGAGAATACAAGCAGTTTTGAAAGAATATCAGCATAAAGCTGGTGAGTTCATAAGCGTTTAGTTTTTTTTAGTGGAAAATGTTCTTTTGATCCTTTTGAAAAGTGTTCCTCAAGAAAATCCTATATTTTCTTATAAAAAGCGTGTTTGAAAACCCATTCCTTCCATGACTCCCAAGTTCGTACCAAGATATGTACAATCCAAGGTGTCGTGGAATGAATATGAATATCCGTTGGTTATATGATAAACAAATCCGTTTTGAATAGCCGGTTTATCCCGGGAAAATCCTATATTTTCCCTAAAGTTTGATGGTTGATTATCCGTTTTAAACTGAGGTGTGCAAGTATCTACCATACTCATATTAATAAAAGCAGTTTTCTTTTAAAAACCCTGGTTACACCCAGAGAGGTAAATTAGCCTTAAAAAACTAAATAAAAGAAAACCGTGATGAACTAAGTCCTGAAGATATTATTATTAATACCCTCCAGTAATTAAATCGGTTATTACTTTGAGGTTAGTTCACTTGATTCATTATTACAAAAGTAAATCTCTGCTATCTACGTTGCGAGGGTCATGACCATACATTAACTTGATATGGCATGTACTGGAGCCAATATCCTTTATGACTTTGTCACCCGTAGACCTGTCGGTCCCACTTTAGCTAGCAGCGAGGTGCGGGATAGTCAGTCCCGTATAGATCTATACACAACAGTCACGCTCTCCCTACAAGAGATTCTGGTCACAAGTACTAGTCCTACACTCTGTTTCTTGTGGTGAATGTTACCAAGGACGTGTCTCCAACTTAGACTAACAAATTTACAGTAATAATATAGAAAATCCTTTTTGTGATTAACATGATTCCTTTATAAAACGATACATTTTACTACATGATTCACAAGTTCATTGATCTAGTTTTGTAAACTGTTTCTACGAGTTTTAATCTTTTGGTAAAACTGTTTTCCGTGATAAAAGCATGCTGAAAGTATAATTATCTTAAACAAAATAATATATTTTGAGCACAAGTTTCCTTGTACTTTTGCTTGTATTTCCCCCTGAAAACATGAAAAACTTGGAAAAGCGTAGGGGTATGAACTCACCTGACGTGGGTGATTCAACGAATATGCGCGTAAGGATGAGAAGTTCCACGAATGAAGTACCGAGACTTAACGAGTCCTAAATGACATATAATGGCATATATTGACATAAATATAGTGTCTAGAAGCAACCAAATGCAAGGAAACACCTCATGGGACTAGGGAAACACTTTGACCAAGTGTTGGAATCACATGTGATTGAACTAAGGGGAGTGTACGACCACCTATGGAGTTTACGGCCATGAGTTTACGGCCAAGGGAGTTTACGGCCGTAAACTCATGGTCAATCATGCCAAGGTGTGTGCTTTATGATCCTACAACATCCATTAAAGGTTCAAGGTTTAAGGCTTGGACTTTAAGAAGGGTTTGAGGCTAAAATGGCACACTTATAGTTGTTTACGGCCATGGGTTTACGGCCATGGAGTTTACGGCCGTAAACTCATGGTAAAAGGTGCATGAAAAAGTGTTTCAAGGTCTTACAAAGCACAAGGGGTGTTCTAGCCTCAATTCCAAGCCTTAGGAAGAGTTTAAGGCTCAAATGCACCACTAACCAGGGTTTACGGCCAAGAGAGATTGCTTGGCCGTAAACTCCTTTTGTTCATGAATTCTTGATGATTTCAAGGTTCAAATCAGGTGTTTCAACTAGATAACAAGCTAAGGAGAGAGTACTTACGATTTGAAGGCAATTGAGGGTCTTTTCAGCCCAAAACACTTAAGTGTTCTTGATGTTCTTGAGAATCTTTGAAGATCTAGACTCAAAGATGAAATCCATGGATGAAATCAATGGTGATTCATGGATAAGAGAAGTATTAACACATATATGGAAGGAATCACTTACATTTTGAGGGTTTTGAAGCAAAATCCTATGATACTTGAGAGAGTTTTCAAGTTCCTAGCCTTGGAAATGGTAAAAGTGAAGAAAAATGGCCCAAGCCTCATACTTATAGGCTAGAGTTTACGGCCACCATGGCTTGTTTGATGGTTTTGAACTTCAGTTGACTCCATCTAACACTTGATCCTTTGATATACTAGGCTTAGAATGCCCAAACAGACTCTAAACAGTGCTAAAAGTTAGCTGAAACAAGCCTGACTTTGACTCAATTGAATGGTTGAACAAGATAGGAAATTCGGGTTGTCACATCATCCCCCCGTTAGAAAGAATTTTGTCCCTAATTTCAAGAATAGAGTACAATCATGAACTTGGAAAGAGATGGGGGTACTTCTACTTCATTGAATCTTCGCGGTCCTAAGTGAATTCAGGTCCCCGCTTGGCATTTCAGCGAACCTTCACTATCGGGATGCGACTTTGTTTTGGTTCGTTTGACTTCCCGATCCATGATTTCTACGGGTTCTTCCACGAAGTGCAAGCTCTCGTCTAGTTCGATCTCATCGAGTGGAGTCACAAGTGTCTCATCGGACAGACACTTGTTTAGGTTCGACACGTGGAAGACGGAACGAACGCTGCTAAGCGCTGGAGTTTCTACGCTACGGGACCTTTCCTAGCAAGGATCTCGGACGGTCCAACGTATTCTTGGATTTAGCTTTCTACGCTTTCCGAAGCGTATCAGGCTTTTTCCAGGGTGAGACTTTTAAAATGACGGGGTCATCAACTTGGAATTCTAAGGGTTTTTGTCTCTTATCGGCGTAGCCCTTTCGTACGATCCCTTTCAGTCGCCTCTCGGATGGTTTCAGGACTCATGAGAGTACTGTCATGGACTTGACTCTTGACTAGTTGTGTGTCGCCCACTTCAGACCAGCACAGAGGGGATCTATACTTACTGCCATAGAGGGCTTCGAACGGTGCAACCTAGATGCTGGAAAGGTCGCCGTTTGTTGCGAGAAAGTTCAACTAAGGGTAGTTGAGTGTCCCACGACATATTTCCAATTGTCCGAATAACCCTATTACTCTGTCCATGTCTTTGTGGGTGGTACTCTTCGTATGAATACTTTCGGGTTTTTCGAAGAGTGATGAATTTTCGAAGTTCGCATCTAATTTGTCGTTACGAGTGACGTGAGTTTTGCGATCGAACGATTTAAGACAAAAGGGTTTGGTATAACATAGACTCAATCGGACTAAGCGGGACGGCGTCGTAGAATCGCGCGTTATATTAGTTTGGAAGGATCGTTTTGTTAGGACATTGCGGCCCTTGAATGAATGTCTCTGGTGTTTGCTGTGTTTGACTAGAAGTTAACAGGTACTACTTACCCGAAGGTTCTGATGGTTTGAAACTATGAACTTTCATGAAATGGTTCTTACTAGATCTTTCTATGATCGTTTGGTGCATACAAGTCATGTATAACTACAACTGAACCTAACATATTCACTAAGCTATCATAATTACTCATTAGGGCTTTAAATCTTATAAGAATGTCGTGATTCAATTTGGACGAGGAAGTAATCACGATTATGAGCAATTATTAGGGATTTCGAAAATGTACCAAAACATAGCAGGGTTCTTTGATGTTTCCTCATTCCCTGAGGTCAGACTCCTCCTGTTTCCTCATTGTTCTTCTCTGTTGGGCAGTCTATCTTGATATGCCCCATTTCACCACATGTACATCACACTTGAACTAAGCTAGAGTCGGTGGTGTAAGTGACGTGTTGAGTCGGGGTCTTTGCGAAGCGAGCTTCCTTGCCATCCTTAGCCCTAGGACAATTTCTTTTGAAATGTCCTACACTACCACAGAGGTAATAGGTTGGACTAGCCCCAACATTGGTATTCAGAGTGATGAACTTGACTAGGGTCCTACATCTTCTGGAGGTGTGCCCCTTCCTGTTGCATCTGGTGCAATGCAGCACTCGACAGATTCCATGATGATGGTAGTTGCATTTGCTGCAGTGCGGGAGATTTCCACGGTAGGGTATGGTTAGTGTTGGAACAGCAGGGATGACTGGGGTACTGACTGTCCCAATTCGTTGCCTCTCAGTAGGTCTTTGGGTTGAACAACTCCCTTTGAACTTTCGTTTTAGGATGTTAGGTTGGAGATCAGGTGTGTTCTTTCTAGTAGGCGCTTGTTAATGAGATTGGTTAACACCAGGATTCGGATTGCCATTAACACTTCCACCCATATTTGTGTTGTTAGCGTTAAGAACAGCTAGGGCGGCTGCCACCGCTGCTGTGACAGTAGCTTGGAACGTAGCTGAGTTCATCTGGAGGATTGGCGTCTTACATGTGGGTTGGTTACGTTTCTTCGGAGGCATGATTCTGCTACATGTCAAGAAAAGAAGCGTGTGAGCAACAATGGTTGCCTCTGGATGTATCCTAAATGTTTATCTATGCATTAAGATTTCCTGTTTTTGCTATCTGACTCTCATTGATTCGACCTACATCCCCATGATGTGGTCTTAGCAAGAATAGAAAACGATTTGAACGCAATAAAGTTCACATACAATAAACTTACAAACTCCTTGTTGTTCAGCTCATTGCGCTGGTTGGATAACTCTCACATTTTCGTTGGTTGTAGTCGATATGGAGATTTAGCTACAACGGTAGTTCCGGGGATCAAGTAGATACGGGATTCAACTTGACACTCGGAAGAAATCCCTGGAATATCTTTGGGGAAGTTATCAGGATGGTTGAAGACTTCGGGGATGCTCTCCAGGTCTTTTAACTTTTTGTGTCTCATCAACCACATGAGCCAGGAATGCATGGCATCCCTTTCGCAGATACTTTTGGGCTTTGGCGCATGAAACGATACGAAGGTTCGAACAGTCTTATCACTGAAACTAGTGAGGACCGCGTCGGAGGAATGGTTGAGACGAATCGCTTTCTCAAAGCAAAGGACATCGGCGCGATGGGAGGCTCAATCGCCCCATGCCGATTAGGACATCGAAGTTTTTCATGGAGACTGATATGAAATCGATGGGGAAAAAGGGATGATCGTCTCAGGTAAGAGTACCTCCTATAATACATGCTTTAAAGACAAACAGCGGCAGGACTTTGATAAATTTGCTTAATTTGCGTGTTACCGATCTAAGATATACTTTGACAATGATAATATTTAATCGAAAAGTGATTGTAGCCATCACAGTTGAAACTGAGATTACATATTTCGGAACCCTCGACCTAAGAATATGTCTAAATTATCCTCACAGAATAGAATCTAGAAAAGATGTCTACGGAAAATGGCTACTCAGAACATAAACATGAAATTTATTCCTTAGACCAAAAAGGAAGAACGATTAGAGTATTCCTTTATCGGCGATGGGTACTCCTAAAGTGAAACCTTAATTCGGCCAGCTGGCTTTCCACACCAAGCAGGCGTCTCTCGTACCCTGACTGGCGTGCTCGGATCTCTGTGACTTCGGCTTGGTTCGTAGCTAACTCTCGTTGCAGAGCTTCATTGTGCCTTGTAGCTCTCGCATGAGCAATCTCGAGGCGACGAACGCGATCCGTGCTAGGGTCCAAATCCGCTTCGAGCTCCACAGTTCGCTGAAGGGTTGCCATACCTAGCTCCACATTGCGAGCCACACGGCGTATCAGGATTGGAAGAGCCCTGTCTGCGGGTCCTCCTTCGTTCAGATTGTAGAAGTTATGATTTCCGTTGTATGGGAGGGGTTGGTCTTGCTCGTGGCTCCACCTATTCAAACTCCCGACCCATATAGGCGTTGGACCTTGGAGCTCAACTCGTGGGTTAGGATTTGGTATTGGGGCCACTGGGGGTAAGTTCTCGACTTCGGGTTCCGAGTCAGTCTTTTCAGGAAAGGGTTCAGCAAAGCCATCGTCCAAAGGGATTTCATGGTTTCCTTCTGGCTCTGGCTCGATCCATCCACCATCTCCTTGGTTGGGAAAGTACGGGTCGCCAGGAAGATGGAATCCAACCATGCTATCTACGCGAGGTGGTGGTAAAGGAATAGTTAATAGGCATCGAATCTAATAATACTTCCAATGTATTATAGCTACATGATTGATCCTTGAATAATGGATTCTTGGGTAAGTTTCCGGCTTAGTCGTTACAGCATCCTAAAATACTCGTATAGTATTTTAATCCTTATGTTTGGCTCTAGAACTCCTCTGGTATCTAGGTAAGTTTTAGGCTTGCTGCAACACCACAATCACTCCCAAGCACATGTTGGTCATGTATCGAATGAATATAGTTGATCAGCCTATATTGACCCTAGACATGATTACATAACTGCCCAGGTTTAACCGCAGTGTCCCAACATCCAAATACTTTTGTGTTGTTCTACCTATGACTCTAGTTCTGTTATGTATGTATGTTCGTATACTTTTTAATAAAATACTTATATTTTTGAAAGTATACTTTTAGTTTAGAGTACTTAGGCCCCTTAGTATTTATAGTTGTATACCATGTAAGGTTCGATATACTTAGTTCGCTATAAACAAGGGCTTTGATACCAATCTGTCACACCCCCAAACCGGAACTGCGGAAACGTTTGGGGGTGGTTGACGTCATGTGTAGTATCACAACAATTGTATCATAGCAAGCATAGTAAACACAACCAGACATTGAATACATATATGAGAGAGGTTTACATTGTTAAATACATAGTTTTGTTCATAACAAAAGTAAAATGGAAAGACGTGACTCTAACGCTCCGACTTCTCCAAATTCCTGGAAGTACCTGTCTACTAATTCCCTGAGAATACAAGCAGTTTTGAAAGAATATCAGCATAAAGCTGGTGAGTTCATAAGCGTTTAGTTTTTTTTAGTGGAAAATGTTCTTTTGATCCTTTTGAAAAGTGTTCCTCAAGAAAATCCTATATTTTCTTATGAAAAGCGTGTTTGAAAACCCATTCCTTCCATGACTCCCAGGTTCGTACCAAGATATGTACAATCCAAGGTGTCGTGGAATGAATATGAATATCCGTTGGTTATATGATAAACAAATCCCATTTGAATAGTCGGTTTATCCCGGGAAAATCGTATATTCTCCCTAAAGGGTGATGGTTGATTATCTGTTTTAAACTGAGGTGTGCAAGTATCTACCATACTCGTATTAATAAAAGCAATTTTCTTTTAAAAACCCTGGTTACACCCAGAGAGGTAAATTAGCCTTAAAAAACTAAATAAAAGAAAACCGTGATGAACTAAGTCCTGAAGATATTATTATTAATACGCTCCAGTAATTAAATCGGTTATTACTTTGAGGTTAGTTCACTTGATTCATTATTACAAAAGTAAATCTCTGCTATCTACGTTGCGAGGGTCATGACCATACATTAACTTGATATGGCTTGTACTGGAGCCAATATCCTTTATGACTTTGTCACCCGTAGACCTGCCGGTCCCACTGTAGCTAGCAGCGAGGTGCGGGATAGTCAGTCCCGTATAGATCTATACACAACAATCACACTCTCCCTACAAGATATTCTGGTCACAAGTACTAGTCCTACACTCTGTTTCTTGTGGTGAGTGTTACCAAGGACGTGTCTCTAACTTATACTAACAAATTTACAATAATAATATAGAAAATCCTTTTATGATTAACATGATTCCTTTATAAAACGATACATTTTACTACATGATTCACAAGTTCATTGATCTAGTTTTGTAAACTGTTTCTACGAGTTTTAATCTTTTGGTAAAACTGTTTTTCGTGATAAAAGCATGCTGAAAGTATAATTATCTTAAACAAAATAATATATTTTGAGCACAAGTTTCCTTGTACTTTTGCTTGTATTTCCCCCTGAAAACATGAAAAACTTGGAAAAGCGTAGGGGTATGAACTCACCTGACGTGGGTGATTCAACGAATATGCGCGTAAGGATGAGATGTTCCACGAATGAAGTCCCAAGACTTAACGAGTCCTAAATGACATATAATGGCATATATTGACATAAATATAGTGTCTAGAAGCAACCAAATGAAAGGAAACACCTCACGGGACTAGGGAAACACTTTGACCAAGTGTTGGAATCACATGTGATTGAACTAAGGGGAGTATACGACCACCTATGGAGTTTACGGCCATGAGTTTACGGCCAATCATGGTCAATCATGCCAAGGTGTGTGCTTTATGATCCTACAACATCCATTAAAGGTTCAAGGTTTAAGGATTGGACTTTAAGAAGGGTTTGAGGCTAAAATGGCACACTTATAGTTGTTTACGGCCATGGGTTTACGGCCATGGAGTTTACGGCCGTAAACTCATGGTAAAAGGTGCATGAAAAAGTGTTTCAAGGTCTTACAAAGCACAAGGGGTGTTCTAGCCTCAATTCCAAGCCTTAGGAAGAGTTTAAGGCTCAAATGCACCACTAACTAGGGTTTACGGCCAAGGGAGATTGCTTGGCCGTAAACTCCTTTTGTTCATGAATTCTAGATGATTTCAAGGTTCAAATCAGGTGTTTCAACTAGATAACAAGCTAAGGAGAGAGTACTTACGATTTAAAGGCAAATGAGGGTGTTTTCGGCCCAAAACACTTAAGTGTTCTTGATGTTTTTGAGAATCTTTGAAGATCTAGACTCAAAGATGAAATCCATGGATGAAATCAATGGTGATTCATGGATAACAGAAGTATTAACACATAGATGGAAGGAATCACTTACATTTTGAGGGTTTTGAAGCAAAATCCTACGATACTTGAGAGAGTTTTCGAGTTCCTAGCCTTGGAAATGGTAAAAGTGAAGAAAAATGGCCCAAGCCTCATACTTATAGGCTAGAGTTTACGGCCACCATGAGTTTACGACCGTAAACTCATGTGTCCTGGCCGTAAACTCCTCATTGAGGGGTTTATGGCTTGTTTGATGGTTTTGAACTTCAGTTGACCCCGTCTAACACTTGATCCTTTGATATACTAGGCTTAGAATGCCCAAACAGACTCTAAACAGTGCTAAAAGTTAGCTGAAACAAGCCTGACTTTGACTGAATTGAATGGTTGAACAAGATAGGAAATTCGGGTTGTCACAAAACTTTTGATAAACTACTTTTTAGCATTATATATCTAAATGAAAGTTTTAGTATATCTTAAACTGAGAGTGTGCATAAAAAGAATGTCAAAATATGAGTTCGTATGAGAAAGTTATGATTTTTCTAAGATTTCGCATAGAAGTATACAGCCCGGAATTCGAATATTAGATCGGCCGATTTTTAGCCGACATAACCTAAACGAGAATCGAAGGTATCGTTAATAGTATCTCAACTGTAAAAATAAAGACGAAAACGGACGTCGGATAAAGAAGTTATGAATTTTAAACAGACTTTTCCTGTCGCAGCCTGTTAAAAATATAACTTTAAAAATAAAGTCAAAATTAGCCGACGAAGTCTAAACGAAAGTTGTAGAGCACGGTCCCGTCTACGCGTGGATATAAATAACGTCAAAAACAGAGCTCGTATGCAAAAGTTATGAATTTTAGAAGTTAGGAAAGGAAAATGCGAGTGTTGTCCGAGGAGCGCCCCGCGCAAAAAGGACGAACGCCCCGCGTTCTCGAGGACTTGGCTCCGGAGGTGACCACGTAGCCCCAGCAAGCTTCGGATGTGTGGTAGTACGAACTCATCGCGTGCAAGGAGAGCGCCCTGCGTAGACCAAACACGTCGCGTAGATCCGATGAGCGCAACGTGTACTCAACAACCTCGCACCTATAAATAGAGGTGCGAGGGCAGTCGGCTAAACCACACCAAAACCAATCTCTTTCTCTCTCTATGTAAGTCCCCAAAACGCTTGACGTATCAATCCGATCCACTTGATAGTGCGGAATCCCAATCAAGTGGATGATGCAAGAAAGAATGAATAAGAACTTGATGAATCTTCAATGTATTCAATGATTTGAATGATGATCAATACATAAGATTCATACACAGACTTGCACCTTCTCTCTACTTTCTCTCTCTAGAACACAAATATGACAATAATAGCTCCTCCCTTGCAATATGGCCAACTCTTTGACACACCCCACCCACACTGTTATATATAGGTATGGACCTAAAGTACAAGGCCCAAACCGAAAACCCAATTGCTTGACCGAAAACACAAGAGTTTTCAGTCTA
The DNA here is from genome assembly GCF_052849685.1 of Lactuca virosa. NCBI lineage: Eukaryota > Viridiplantae > Streptophyta > Magnoliopsida > Asterales > Asteraceae > Lactuca > Lactuca virosa. Next base: position 275,671,791 of record NC_136426.1, read on the forward strand.
AGCTACAACAAAACCCAAGACGTTTTCGGTCCTAGACCGAAAACAACAAATGCTTAGAAAAGCAAAGTATAAACCAAATTTTAGACCCAAAAATCTCCCCTTGGTTTATAGCTTTCTTTTCTTTTGACCTAACAAACTCCCCCTAAAATTGTAGCTTGCTTTTCTTGTCAGTCTTCAAAATGTGCTTGGCTTCAGCGTTAATCTGCGATTTCTTCATAACTTTCAAGATGAACATATGAATCTTCTGTGTGAATGACTTCATCTTGAACAGTTTGGCATTTCTTCAAAATTTGACTTTGAACGCACGTTGGGTGTGGAGGCTTCTTGAAAATCAACACTTTCAGTTTGAGAATATTCAGAGAAAATAACAGAGAACGAATCTTCTGGATCACTTCAGCAGGTTCATAAATAGCAGCAAATTGATTGAGGAGGCTTCAATACAATCTGTCACATAATCTTCAAGTACAGCTTCACCTTGCTTTTGGGGTTGAAAGATTGAATGTTGAAAGAATAATCTTCATTTCTTGTTCCTTCGAATGAGAATTCTTCGACAATCACGGATGAAACCTTGGCTCAGAAAATCTCGATACAGTCTCCATGAGTTTCATCTATATCTGAATTCACTTTTTCAAGACAAAGAAAATTTTGAGATATAAAGAAAACTAAAAGAAAAACTTAGAACACAATATTATTATTATTATTATTATTATTATTATTATTATTATTATTATTTTTTTATTTTTATTTTTTTTTATTTTTTCATATTTTCTGAAAAAATAAAACAGAAACAAAAATATTTTTGGATTTTTGATTTTTCTGAAAAAGAAATAAAACAGAAATAACATTATTTTTGGATTTTTAATTTTTTAATTTTTTTGATTTTTGTTTGATTTTAAAATTTTAATTCTCCCCCCTTAAATTTGTGCATAGAGGAAAACTATGAACAAATTTAATAACAACAAAAATATTTGGGATCAAAGTTGTCAAGCAATTCAATATCGTTTATCAGTACACGCCTGCATGTCTATTTCTGGTCAATCACCGGTATTGTGATCCACTTAAACACAAAGGATATGGACAATTTTGACAGATTATAAGTGACCAGACATTGCATCTATATTCCTAAATGGACCATTTAGCTGACGACGACCAAGGATATTGTTGTCCACCTAAATTCAGCAGCGAGATCTACAGACAACCTTTTAATTAGTTCAATTTTAGATGTACTAGAACGTGTTTCCCACTTCCCGACATACCCCGGTAATCAAGAACTTCCAAAGAACTCCTTACTTTAGGTGGGTATTCAATCATTAAGAAAGAAGTCAGATATAGAAGTGCATATGTTGTATCCCAGGTCGGATGTCTTCCAATCATGTAGAAGGAACAATATATGACTAACATAGATAGAGGGTTATAGAGATAGTAGGGTGCATATGCTGTGTCTTAGGTCGGGTCTTCTGATCACGCAGAGGGGACAACATATGACTAACAGATATAAAGAATTCAATAGATAAGGAGATGCATAGAGACTGAGTTGCATATGTTGCATTTCAGGTCGGATATGTTCCAATCGCACAGAGGAGGCAACATATGACTGACAGATAGAAAGCAAGAAAATAATTTCCTACAGACCTACTTTATCAGAACCCCCCAGTTGTCCTATCAGTACCCGAACAAAGGACATGAGTCCATACATCGAGGAAATGTTAAGCCACAATTCTAGATACATATGATTTTTAGTGTATCCTGTAGGTTCCCATGTTTATCTCACCGCTCAAACTACTCGAGCGTCGTATTGTCAGTCCAAATAGAACTATCTAAGTTCATACTGTCAAGTCCTTTTATTGTCAATCTATGTCTAGTCCTTTTGAATCCTTTGTGCCTACCAGCACATTGAACACAAAGTCTAAACAATTTGGCTTCAATGCATTATACGATTTTCAAAATGCCCTTTAGCACTAAGCTTCATATCACTTCCCAAACAATACCTACAAACCAAAAACTATTAGAAAATAAAAGATTATCTTCAAAACGAATCATTTTAAGAAAACTCGGGAGTATCAAGAAGAAAACTCAAACCGTAAGTCACCAATCGAAGTTGCATCCAGATGATCAGAGAACAACATGCATAATTCAATCTTAGAATAGATCTGAAAGTTCTTCACATCGTTAAGCACAAACCCCATTTGTGATCCTTTCCTTTCTTCCTTTCCCGCAAAGGACACATACCCTCACTTAAAGTTGTGAGTGTCCTTTTGTTCAATCTTAGAATAGATCTGAAAGTTCTTCACATCGTTAAGCACAAACCCCATTTGTGCTTATTCTCTTGGTCAGAACTTTCTTAGTGAAAAACCTTTTTGATATATCCTTTTGTTCTTTGTTTTTGTTAATCATTCTCAATCAAGGATCTTATAACTGGTATCAGAACAGTTCATTGATATTGATTAACAATGTCTTCTTCTTCATCATATCTCTCTAAAACCACATCTGGCCACAAAATCCCACAGTTCGATGAGAAGAACTTCACATCTGGAAGTCAAAAGGCATGATGGTCCTTAAAACCATGGACTATTATATGTTAGACATCATCAAGCATGGTCCTCATGTTCCTATGTATCAGCGGTGACGAGGTCGAAAAACTTGCTCATGAGTTCACTAAAGAGGAGAAGCGTCTGGTTTCTCTTGACGTCAAAGCTCGTGCTACCATAGGAAATGTTATTCCCTATGACATCTACCATTTTGTTCAAAATTGTATATTTTCCAAGGATATGATGGATACATTGACCATAGCATATGAAGGAGCCAATGAAGTTAAGTTTGTTAAGAAGAACAGTCTAAATTGACGGTATGAGCATTTTTTAGCAGAAAAGCCAATCTCATACTCAAGCCTTCAATATCTTTAATTGCTTGGTGAATGATATGCATCATCTTAACATGGACAAAACTACAAAATTCTTGCTTCTCAAGTTTCTTGACTCGCTGAATGATAGTTGGGAACATCATGTTGATGTTCTAAAGAACAGTGAGAAGATCGCAACCATGGGTCTGTCTTCATTGTTTGACAATGTTCGCAATCATGAAGAAACAAAGATTTTGTGCAAGGAGGTCATGTGAGATACTCACAAGGACATATCTATGGCCCTTTACGCAAAGAAGTCACTCCCAAATAGTGATAATGACTTTTTTGATGAATTCGAAGGTGAAGCCCTGATAGTCAAAGGCTATATTAGCCAAAGTGACAAGAACCTATTTGGAACCAGAAGGTTTCCATTAAAGTTTGACTGATCAATGTCTAAGGACTATGGCACTGGTAAGAAGATGGTCGCTAAAAAGAAAGAAGGACCAAAGTGCTTCAAGTGTGGAGGCGCTGATCACTTCGCCAGGGAGTACAAATCCAAGAAGGTGTACACAAATGAAGATTATGAGGTAAACGATAAGAAGTTGTTAGCCTTCTTGAAGAGACAAAAACTTAATGTGAAAATATTTGTAGTAAAATTAGAAAGTTGGGTGGATGATGAAGAATCATATGATGAATATGAAGGAAAGGATGAGTGTATGATAGAACACATTGATGTGTTTGTTACTGATGATGAGGGCAGCAGCTCGAGTTCATTTGAAGCTAATCTAGCTAAAGCTGCTAAATATTCAAAGATGTTGGACTGGAACTCGTCATCTTTATATTAGGTAAACAAATTTGTCAAATTATTCTGATAACGAAAATGCATGATGTTTGATTATTTGTTTCTTCGTATCTCAAATGTTAACCAAGAAAAGCACCCACTTAGGGTTGAAGTTGAGACATTGAAAAATAAACTGACAAGCATTGGGAAAACTCTTTCCCTTACAAACATCAATGTCAAAAATCTATCTCTTACAAATATTGACCTTCACACTAAAAAGGGATAACATTGAATTACATGCAAGTAAATTACAAGCTATTGTTAATAATTGGGCACACTCTCATCATAAGCTAAATAAGATAATTGATGCCCAGATACCTGATATGTGTGAGAAAATCTTTAGTGGAAATATAGATTGAAACTGATGAATCAAATTTTTTTACACCCAGTAATCTTGAAGATGACTTTAAATCTAGGTTTGTTAGTAATACATATATAAATCAAACTCTTATAGATAAATATTGCTTAACAAATCCTGATGGCCTCACTGTATGTACTACTTACTTAACTGCTTTAGATCCAACTGTTAGAAATCTTGCTTTTGATATTCCAACTCCTACTACTGACATGTATCTTAAATTTCCTATATCCAATGGCGAATTTCACTCCACTCATGAAATAGTCACTATATCTCCAAATTCTACTATTAGCAATTGTGACAGTGATGACTCCATTTCTTCTGACACTGATGAATCTTTGTGTAGATCAGCGTTTGGTCATCTGTCTCCACATCATGTCACACTGATAGTTCTTTTGTTTCTAAATCTTTTTCAAAAGTTCATAAGATACATGAGAAAGTTTCAACTTCTTGGAAACCTAAATTTTTGAAATATACCAACATGTGTAAATAAAAATAAAAATCATGGTATAAAGGTTTACTATCGATGTGGAGATACATCTCATAAAATCAGTGACTGTACATTTGGAGAAAACACTAAAAGAATGAAAATATTCACATAAGAAATGACAAATGGCTTAAAAAGGATAACTCTTTAAATTGTTTACCTACTGCTTGTTATAATATTCTTAGTGATAAATCCTTAGTGAAAAGGCCCATTAAAAAATGGGTCAGTGTTTTCTAAATTGTTTTCTTAGCGTTGTAGGGTCAAGAGCACATCTGGTGTCTTAATAATGGGTGCTCCAGACATATGACATGATTTAACTCTCTCCTAGATGATTTTGTTAAAAATTATGGCCTTGTAGTGACTTACGAAAACGACAACAAGGGAAAAACTGAAGGATTTGGAACAATAAAGTGCAAGACCATGGAATTCAAGAATGTTTCATATTTCAATGGACTTAGACATAATCTTATCCCAATCAGTCAATTGTGTGAACCTGGTTACAAGGTTCACTTCATCAAGGAGGAAGGGAAGATAATTAATTCGAAACCTTTTGCGTTGTTAAAAGATTTCCATGTAAATGTTCTCAAAACATTGGATTCTTTGATACAACTTACTACGAATATGATTCAGCTTCTGACCTCAATAGAAAACGATGTTGCCGACATCAAGCGGTTACTTTCATACACTACCACTGAATTCGAGGGATATGGGCCTCTGTCACCACAAGATAATGACCAACATCCTCCACCTGGTCCTATTGGTGTGTCTCCTCCAGGAAGAAATAATACAAATATTTCTCCTCCTCCTATGCATTCATGTCCTCCACCAGAAAATCCACCACCTCCTTCTGATACTCCTCCACCTTCTCCGCCTCCACATAACCAGATTCAAGTGCTCACCATCGAGTATCCCTCTAAGGCTGATGATGCCAAAAAGGGGGAAAATTTTACAAAGGAAAACACAAGCACTCATGTTGCCATTGACGTTGAACAACCTGTAGCAAAGGATGAGGATATTCTTGATCAGTCTGATGTAGATGACGAAGTCTATGACATGGACTTATAGTTTATAGATGTGGAGCCTCTTCAAATAGTGTTTCTAGACACTGATGTTGACACTGAAGGGGAGAAAATTCCATTTTGAGAGCCAAGTGACAGTGAGTCTGATGAAGATGCTCCCTTGAGCAAGAATTGAATGGCCAAAGCTACTCCTGATGTTGGTCCTTTGAAAAATAAATGCAAAGGTCCTACAGTAACTAAAATAGAAAAAGTATGGGGTGTGCCTATTCAAGAGGCTATGGAGTTTTCCAAGAAACATAACATCCATAATTCAAATCATAAAATTCCCAGGAAAGACTCGAAGAATATCCAGGAAAATTTGGTTGCCACTGGAATGATGAATGACTACATTAAGCGCCTGAACGGGTTCAACACACTTATGACAAAAGAAAGAGTTGTTCAGGAAAGTGCAATTACTAGACTTGTGCATACAATATTTAAAGATGTGCTTACAAGAAGAAAAGACTCATACCCAATCATCAAAGTGATGTTCACTAAACCAAAAGATGAAAGAATGATTACAGTGTATCTCATAAGGCATGGGGATAAGGGTCAAGTTGCAGGCCAATACACTAAAGTATTGTTTACTCAGGAACAGGTGAATTTTGGGTACAACGAGTGGATGCAACTTCTAGAGTTGGTCAACAAGCAGAAAGGAAAATAATATGAGGAGTTGAGGCTTGTATTAGAGAAACTTATCACATAGGTTAAAGGTCTTGACTTAGTGCCAAAGACTCCCACTAAACCTCTCTCATCCTCAGCGTCTGTCTTAGTGCCCAGGAAGAGAACCTCTTACATCGTCAAATTTCTTCTTCCTTATGGCACTAAGGTGATTGACAATTTTTTGCCAGTGGGTGTTGGTCCAGTTCACACTTATTCATTCATGAACCCGAGCATGACCCTTTTTACATGGATGAATCACAACGTGTGTGCTTCTAGAGTTTAAATGATCTTGCCAAGGAGCCTACTGAGCATTTGTTTCATGTAAGGCTCGAGTGTGTGGGATGAAAAGAACTCGAAGACAATTATCATTTCTTGATCTCACTAGAGCTAAAAAATAAAGGAAGATCTGGGAATTCATGATTATAACTGGATCAAGTCGGAAATACAAGATGAGGTCAACAAGTTCTACGATTAAGCCTATGCAGAAGAGTAAGGGTTTTGACATCATCATATTGGGGGATATTGTAAGGTCAAAACTTAGAATATGATGAGGTAAAACCAGGTCACACTGACTTCCATCAACTCCAATGTCTCACTAGTGCCAGCCTGAAGACTTAACCAAAATAGCAAGTGTCAGTGTGATGATATTTTGTAGATGTACACATAAATACTTAGTTAACAGATATGATATCTTAGGGATATTAGATGTACTCTACATTTATATAGATTACCTGAAATTCATGATTTGTAGGTATTGACACCACCTAGATTTTACTATAAACAATGTATTCGGGGTTCGTGTAATTAATAAATTTACGAACCCTAGCTTTGTCCTTGTTCTCTTGGTAAGAACTTTCTTAGTGGAAATCATTTGTGATAAATCCTTTTGTTATTTATTTTTGTTAATCGATATTGATCATGGATCTCACATTGGCACAACTAATTGGAAAAATATAGAATCCCAATCACTAAAATTCTTGATGTAGTAACTTATCATATTTTTAATTATTTTATTTTTAAAAATAATAATTAAACTTAGAGTAACCATTGTGTAATATATATATATATATATATATATATATATATATATATATATATATATATATATATATATATTGTATTTTAATAATTGGTGTAATTTTGAAGGTTAAACCTAACAAACGTGTAAAAATAGGTTAAACGGGGTTAACGGGTAATCCAGGGGAAATGGAGAAATTAGGGAAATTGGGTAACAAGTATGGAAGCAAGGGTGATATTGAAATTCAGGGGCGGGACATGGTTTGAGGAATTGAGGTAATTTGGGGCCGGGGAATATTACTAGAAACTTAAGTTTCAACGATAGATTTAGCGACAGATAAATTATATAGCAAAATTTTTACCTTATAGCTAGGGATTTACGACGAATGTGCGATGTTTTAGACATTTACTTTATTTATTCCACGATTTTCATAGGAGCGAGGGTTTATCGAGGGATCAACTACAGATCTCGTAATTGTTTATCAACACACCTTAATACCTCGCCAATTGGTCGAAGATGAAGGCATTTCACTGAGGGTTTAGCGATAGATAGAGAAATTGTCAATTTTTGCCATCTGGTACGTGTTTAGTGACAGATGGCCAACATAAATTATATTTGGGGTATGCACATTTTTGTTTTACAATCAGCGATCTCTCGCTGAAATTGGCACAACCTAATTCTAGTTTCACGAAATTGTTGTGAGTTTCCTTCCCTCCCAAATCCGATTTATCACTCTGGAGTAAGTTCCCTATGCCATGTTAACCTAATATCACCATCTCCTTTCAAACAGATGACGGAACAACTCACCATTGATGCTTTTGATTCCGGCAATCTCCATAAAATCTATTTTATTAACTTTCGATTCCAAGTAGATCTCTTGATTTTCTTTTCTTTAGTTGTATATTAAGTTAGGTTTAGTTCAGTTTCACAGTATATTATGTTAGGGTTTAATTTCCCCCTTTTCTGTTTCAGTCATCATCCCTCTTATACCTTAACATTACATGCACGATTCACCTTGAATCGATTGCATCATGTTATTAAAACCATTATTTGTTATTCTTCAATCTCATCTTCTAACTTGACATGTTCCTTCATCTCTTGAATGTTAGTCTCCAATTCAACAGGTTATGTAGCTTTGTAGCTTTGACTGGTGTTTCTACGCTTCCTTCCACTTTTTTCTCAAGTGTTACTTCTAATTTTTTTATTTTTGGCATCAAGCTTTAAAGGTACATCTTCCTTAGATAGAGACACATAACAATAACAAAATACATCTCTAAATCACCAAATACAGAAACATCATACTTTTGTAATTAAAAATTTCCAGCTTATAGGAATTTATTAGCTCCACCACCTCTTGAGGTATGATGTCCAATTAGCTATCACTTTCACCAACTAAACATAAGATCACTGATAAATGGATGCATCTTGATGAGAGCCACAAAAGTGAAGTATGAGAATGAGATATTGTTTATTTAACAATAACATTACCTTTAAGTTGAATTTCTTTCAAACTTTTGGGATCATGGGCTTGATATGCTTTATGTTGTAGCTATATGTATAATGTATTAAATATAATATAAACTAATGCTAAGTCTTATGTTATTTCTATCAGAGGAAAGACAAAACCTTCATCAAGGACTTGTTTTCGAACTCGTTTGACATGATGTAGATTTTCGAATGGTAGAATCTTATTTAATTTCTTGAAGAGAAAACAGTTTTAATTAGCAATCAATGATAAAGTTCAAGAAAACCAGTATTCTGATTGTATACTTTTGGGGTGAATTTTGTATGCCAGTTGAGTAGGCTGGATGTGTTTCTAAAGGTTGGCTATGCGAAGGTGGATCCTGATACCCCTCAAAAGCAAGTCATATTCTTGACACTCAATGGTTAGTTTTATTTGTCTGTTTACTTCTCCAATTTTTTTTCTTGCTTCAATTTTTATTGGTGATCATTCTTATCCTCAAATGAAACCTGCAAATAATTGATACACCAAGAGTTTGCCCTCGGATCCACCTCAACTATTATGACATTGTGAAATAAGGTTAAATGCAAGAAATAGAAGTTTATTTCCATTAATTTGTTTAACATCCTACTTTCATTTCTTTCCTACTATCTTATGGAATGACATATTAGTCTTTTACAATTATGCATATTTTTATTAGAAAACCTTGGTCTATGATTCGTTATTATATATAGATATTGATCACCATCTATATAAAATAAAAAATATGTGTCTTTGTGAATGTGGAAAGAAGCTACTTACTCCACAACCCCGTTTAAGGACTGGATTTTTTCCATTTTAAAATATGATGAAATTTGTTAAATTTTGCAGGTTGAAATAGTGGTTGTATGATTTTCTAATTTTGTTGTCTTTTGCCAAATTGCCAAATCCAGAGCCTAAGACTTTGGTTCTTTCTATGTGGTATGTATGGTGTATATAAATTATATATTTATATTGATGTTTTGAGAAAAATAAGTAATGATCTTTTTTTGTGGGATTTTATCAACAGTCTCAATACTAATGCTACACTCTATGATATACCATATGGATTTGCTGCAAGCGTTAATTACCCTTTCTTTATCTTGAATATATATATATATATATATATATATATATATATATATATATATATATATATATATATATATATATATATATATATATAAAGGAGTGTTTGTTTGGTATATTCGAATGCTGGAATGAAATTGTTCGTTCCATTGTAATGATATATAAACCTGTTTATTAATCCCAATCGAAAGGAATGGTGCATTTCTTCCTTCCAGTTTATTTATTCTCATTTCTTAAGTTGGAGGTCTCATTTGTTTTCATTCTTTCATGAAATGTTAGGAAAAAGTGCAATATAGTCTTTTTTTTATAATGTAATTATCATGTAACGTTTGGTCCAGGTATGAATTAATTCTAAATTTCTTTTAAATACAGAAAGGAAGTCGAAGAGTTGGGAGGCTCCAACTCGACGAGTATGAAGCCTTCCAGCCGCGCAGATCGGAAGATCTACTTGATGAATTGGGGAGCCCCAACTTGACGAGTAGACGTCGGGGATGAAAACCCTAATTTTCAGGCATTACACCCTATATAAAGAACATTAACTCCGAGGGTTGGCCTCCTTACCAGCCCCCTTGCCCAGAGAAAACCCTAGAATCGTTTTCATCCTTTGTCATTGAGTTTTTGAGTGTTTAAGTGATTATTTGAGATCTTTGAAGGAGGTTTTGAAGAGAGGAGTATCAAGCTTGGAAGAGTGAACTTCGATCCAGAATCTCTAAATCAAAGGCTGCATCTTGGAGGTATAAAGTCACAACCATGACATGTAGCTTATTAGATCTCACCTTTTTGTAGTTTAGGGTTTGGTTTTGGTACTTTGGCTTGGATGTCCAAAGGAAAGAGAGTTCCAGAGGTTGAGAGTGTAGATTTGGCCTCTATAAGACCTCTAGAGGATTAAAGTTGAAAACTTTAATAGCCTGCATGTTTCATTCATGCAAAATGTTCATTTTTAAGCCTAAAGTGGACCTTTGAGTGTGTTTCAAGCATGCATGGATGTAAAGTTAGAAACTTTACGTGCTTTTTCCACCCTTGGACACCAGATCTTTGTTTTGGGACGATGGGATGAGAGTTTAAGGGCTTAATGGGTCAAGACCCTCCTCAAAGGAACTAGGGTTTGGGTTTAAAGCATATTAGATGATATTTGGGGGTAAAGTTGGAAACTTTACCCCTCTATACGTCTTTATGGTTAGGGATCTGAATTTTGGAACCTTTGGATTCGAGAAAAAGGGCTTAATGCATTAAGTGAGTTGACAGACTGAAGAACTCGACGAGTTCATAGGGGAACTCGACGAGTTGGGTTGGGGTTACCCCGATTCTATTGGGAAACCGAGAAACACGATGAGTTGGGTCGTAATATCGCGATTCTGACTTTGGGATGGACTCAACGAGGTAAAGGGTGACTCGACGAGTTAGGTCAACTCGAAGCGTTGACTTTGACTTGACTTTGACCTTGACTAGCATTGACTTTTAAGGGTTTGAAGGGTTGAGTTGTATCTAAGGGGTTGTTTTTGATTAGAGAGGTGGCAGAGCTGATACTCGGAATTTGGACCTACTCAGCTACAATTCGCATTTGAGGTGAGTCTCCTCACCATACCAATGGGTCGCAGGCACCAAGGCTGGCCCATATGTGTTATGTGGTATGCTAATTGATTATGTGGTACGTGATATGCTAGTTGTGTTGTGATACTTGCATTGAAGACCCCGGGGGGAGCCCTTGGCACTTGGTTATAAGACCATGTGGGGGTGCCCATGGCATTCCAGGTAAAGACCATGGGGGTGCCCATGGAACTTGGTTATAAGACCATGTGGGGGTGCCCATGACATTCCAGGTAAAGACCATTGGGGGTGCCCATGACACTTGGTTATAAGACCATGTGGGGGTGCCCATGGAATTCCAAGTAAGGCCATGGGGGTGCCCATGGCACATAGGCGTAAGACCCTGGGGGGAGCCCACAACATCCATATATGTTTGTATGCATGGCTTGTATAGTTGATATGTTTATATGATTATGCGGGTTGTGTGGGGTATGTTTTGGGGAGCACACTAAGGGTTACCTTACAGTTTGTTGGTTGTTTCAGGTACTTTGGGATCTAAGGGTAAGAGCCCGGCGTGATGGCGCGGCATGCACCCTCTGGCGTTTTATTAGGAACACTATGATATTATGAATAAATTGTTTGATGTTATAGATTTTGAAAACAAATGTGATTAGAATTTTATATTTTATGGAAACGATTTCGTTACTTAATGAAAATTTTTTATTGAAGCCTTGGTTTGAGGGATTCGGGCATACTCTCGAGTGTGTCGGAACTCAAACTGAGGAAATGGTAAAATTGTTTTTCAAATCAAAGTTAAAAACTTCTTAAAACCGGTTTCTTGTAAGAAAAAGGGGAGAGTGCAATGCGCGTAATCGGCCGAGCTCAAGTAAGTGTTTTTCCCTAATATGTTATCCATGCTATATTGATATTTGGAATGTGATAATCGGATGGATATTGCTATATTTATGCTTTCAAAGTTGTATACGGTTAGGATCTTATAGCTTTAGAATAACTTATTTGGCCTTATTTCTTGTTCCTTGTCAGGTTGTGGTCCTAGGGTAGAGTCTATTATTCGACAGTCTATTTGATCCTATTTTGTGTATAATTTACATGCATAAGGCAACCTGTTATGATTGATTTGAGTTCTGGTTTGATGGGGGTTGAGCAAATCTTAGGGTAGCCTAGGATTTGAGTTATGCGGCAGTTTATGGGATATGTTTTGTTTTGGAAAAATTAAAGTTATTAGGTAGAGCCTTGGGGAAGGTACAGGTAGGTGTGGAAGGTAGTATTGGACCCGTACTACTGAAAGCACAGGACATGTACCCGAACTAATGTTAGATATGGAAGCTCTAAGGAGACCGGTGTGGAAGGATCCACATTTTGAATACCTTGATCATTCTGTTTTATGGCATTTGAGATTAGAATGGTGGTGACGTGTCACGGAGCAGGGGGATCAAGATCAAGATCAGGATCAGGATCGGGATCCGGGTCAGGCTATGATATAGAGCCCATTGACGAGAGGTTGCGCGAGCTTATCGCAACCGAGGTTACGAGGGGCATTCTTAACGCTACCCCAGTGATTTTCAGGACCGTCAAGTAGGGAATGATGGAGATCATGGAGGAGCGGCTCAAGTCTTTCCGAGCCGAGATTGCTGCGGGCTAGGTTGGGGGCCGAACTCCCTCGTTCCGGAAATTCAAGGCATGCAGATCGCCTGAGTTCTTTGGGGTCCGGGACCCCATAGTTAGTCGTTGTTGGGTAGCAGATATGGAGAATGCCCAGCGCACGAGCTCTTGCCCCGAGGCGGCAAAGGTAGGGTTTTCTTCGTGCATGTTGACGGACCGAGCCAGGACTGGTGGGAGGAGGTGACCCACTAGGTGGGATCAGCCGGAGTGGCCGAGATGTCATGGTAGGAGTTTGTCAGACGTTTTGACTTGGATTTTTCACCATCCATTGATGTGCAACATCTAGTGAGGGAGTTTCAGGAGCTTCAGCAGACCACCGAGACTGTCGTGGTGATCAATGCCAAGTTTCAGGAATGAGCTCTATTGATCCCGCAGTATGCTGCAGATGAGGATATGAGGAGGACGAGGTATCATTCCATGCTGAGGGATGATATCTGTGAGTTTGTGAGTTTTTCAGGGTGTAAAACCCTGAATGAGATGGTGGAAAGGCCCGGGAGCGGGAGATGGAGTTGGAGTTCCACACCAAGAGGAAGCCAGAGCAGGCTTAGACAGCTGGAGGCCAGGCTAAAAATCCTAAGACCTCTGACTCTTCCGGTAGGGGTCAACAGGGGAGGGGCCGATGTGCCAAGTGCGGTAAGCCGCATAACGGGGGATGTCAGACCGAAGGCTTGGGATGTTACACGTGTAAGCAGGGCCACATGAGCAGGGATTGCCCCAATAAGGGCTTGATTTGTTTTCACTGCAACCAGACCGGCCATAAAAAGGCCGAATGTCTGAGGTTGCAGGTAGGAGGAGGAGCGGTGGCGGTGCATGCGCCCGTCACAATGAGGATCACTGATGGCAGCCTTGCCCAGGCGGATGCTCCTGCGGTGAAGAGTCACGCATTTCAGTTGACCACAAAGGAGGCACGAGCAGCGCCAGACGTCGTGGCTGGTACGTAATCTATTTTTCTTGTTGATATTATTTGATTATGCTTATGTATATATGTACGCTTGTATAGGGACCTTTTTGGTCAACGGTATGTCAGCTCATGTTCTTTTCGATTCGGGAGCTACCCGATCATTCGTATCTCTTGCGCTTAGCAAGAAGTTCTGGGATACTCCGAGGACTTTGGATTCCCCGCTTGAGGTTGAGATTGCGGATGACCACACCCTGAGTTCTGTGAGGATATATCAGGACTGTGTCCTGAATGTGTTTGTGGAGAGGTTCTGTGTTGATTTGGTTTCGATACCGTTGCGAGGACTGAAGGTGATCGTCGGGATCGACTGGTTGGGGGCCAATGGGGCCATGATGGACTGTGAGCGCCAGCTGGTGAGAGTTTGAACCCCAAGTGGGGGAGAACTGGTTATTCATGGGGAGGGGGCCTCTCAGGGGCCAACCCTCTGTCCAGCTGTGAGGGCTAAGAGACTTCTCCATCAGGGTTGTTCGGGATTTTTGGCATATATCTCAGATACGAGGGTTGAGCCCACGACAGATTTGCTTAGTGTACCGTTTGTAAGAGATTTTCGGGATTTCTTTCCCGAGGAGTTGCCTAAGGGTCCCTTCAGAGAGGCAGGTAGGATTTCGCATTGATTTGGTGCCGGGTGCAACTCCGATAGCCAAGGCATCGTACCGGCTAGCTCCACCTGAGATGCAGGAGCTGTCTACGCAGCTTCAGGAGTTGCTAGACTGAGGGTTAATCCGTCTGAGCAGCTCTCCATGGGGACCGCCGATCTTGTTTGTAAAAAGGACAGATCACACAGGATGAGCCTTGATTATCGGGAGCTGAACAAGCTAACGGTGAAAACCCGTTATTTACTTCCGAGGATCAATGATTTGTTTGATCAGCTTCAGGGTGCATCTTGGTTTTCCAAGATTGATCTTCGGTCAGGGTACCATCAGATGAGGTTAGGGATGAGGATATATCGAAGATAGCTTTCAGGACTAGGTAAGGTCACTATGAGTTTGTGGAGATGCCATTCGGGCTCACCAATGCCCCAGCAGCGTTCATGGACCTCATGAACAGGGTATGTAGACCGACGTTGGATCGGTCTGTGATCGTTTTTATTGATGATATCTTGGTCTATTCTAAGACCAAGGAGCAGCACGAGCAGCATTTGAGGGAGGTATTGGAGACACTGAGGGCGAAAAAGCTTTATGCAAAGTTCTCAAAGTGTGATTTCTGGTTGCGTGAGGTGCACTTTTGGGGCACATCATCAACCAATAGGGTATTTTGAATGATCCATCCAGGATTGAGGCAGTGATTCGATGGGAAAGACCGAAGAATGCATTTGAGATCCGTAGCTTCTTGGGCCTAGCAGGGTATTACTAGAGATTTATTCAGGATTTCTCCAAGATTGCGGTACCTTTGACTAGCTTGACCAAGAAGAATGTGGCATTTCGGTGGGGCCCAGATTAGCAGTCGGCTTTCGAGGCTTTAAGATAGAGACTATGTGAGGCGCCGATTTTAGCACTACCCGAGGGGTTGGATGATTTGGTGTGTGTATTGTGATGTGTCTATCACAGGGTTAGGTGCGGTTTGATGCAGAGGGGGCATGTGATCGAGTACGCCTCGAGGCAGCTGAAGCCTCATGAGGAGAACTACCCCACTCACGACCTGGAATTAGGGGCGATGGTGTTTGCCCTCAAATCTAGAGGCACTTCTTGTACGGAGTTCGGTGCACTATTTTTACTGACCACAAAAGTTTGAAGTATTTGATGGATCAGCAGAACCTCAACATGTGACAGAGGAGGTGGTTGGATGTACTGAAAGATTATGATTGCGAGATTTTGTACCACCCAGGGAAGGCCAATGTGGTGGCCGATGCCTTGAGCCGCAAGGCAGCAAGTACTCCGATTGGAGATGTCTGTTTGAGGATGACAGTGATTTCCCCCTTGTTGGATATGATCAAGAAGGCTCATGTAGAAGGTTTGAAGAAAGAGAACTGGAAGATAGAGTGGATTCGAGGTCAGATTCCCTTGTTTGTTCGGGATGGTTGGGATTTATTGACACGGTGTGGCAGGGTGTGGGTACCGGCATCTGGGGGAGTAAGACAGAAGATCTTGCAGGAGGCGCACAAGTCAAATTTTCTATACATCCGGGGGCTACAAAAATGTATAGAGATCTGAGGCTGAGTTACTGGTGGCCCTGCATGAAGTGGGAGATCGCTTGGTTTGTGGAACGGTGCTTGACCTGCAGGAAGGTCAAGGCCGAACATCAGTGGCCTCATGGCAAGGTTCAGTCGCTACCTATTCCCATGTGGAAATGGGAAGAGATCACCATGGACTTCATCACAAAGTTACCGAGGACGGTGAGGGGCGTGGATTCCATTTGGGTCATTGTGGACAGGTTGACGAAGAGTGCCCATTTTATTCCAATCTCCGAGGTGAGTCTCCTCACCATACCAATGGGTCAAAGCACTACTAGAAAAACAGTCTTTTACGACGCGCAATGCGTGTCGTAAAACGCTCAGACGACACGCAAATGTGTGTCAAGGAAGGCCCTGTCATAACGAGAGACGACACGCTTTTGCGCGTCGTCTATTTACGACACGCATTTACGACGCACAGTTACGAAACGCATTTACGACGCTCATTTACGAAACGCATTTACGACGCTCATTTACCTAATACTACATTGCTATTAAGGGGCACCTTCTTGTTTCAGATATCATGTAAAAAAATCCTCTATATCATTGGTTTGCCACCTGGTGTACTGGGCTGCTGTCCACCGGGGATGGATGGCAAGTAATGACTTGAGCATTAGCTGAAACAAAAAAGCTTTTATTAATCATACAATCAAGTTTAGCTACATGATAGAGTTGTTATATAAATATTTTGTTAATCACACAATCAAGTTTAGCTACCTGATATAATAAGTTGACACTATCTCTTCCTCCAAACCTCTTACAAGTACACCTCCCTTTCCATCATCCCTGAGTGTTGGAGAGGAAGTGTCTTTTTTGGAGCTTCCCATCAAGTAAGTTATATAAAGCACTCATAAATCTGTAAATATTTTGTTTAATTAAGATTTTAATTTAAGTGAAAATAAAGAATTCTAAAAAAAATGGCCTTGAGTAGAGATCTGAAGAGGAAGTGTGTTTGTTGGAGCTTGTCCACTTTGTTTCAGCAGATGTTGAATTGAATTTTGCTGATGAAATCCTTTCATATAAAACCTGAAAAAAAAATTAAAAAAAGAAAAAGAAAAAAGAAAATATTGAATATTCTTACTTGCTGAAGCCTAAAGAGGTCATAAAAGCTATAATTCCCATAAAAGACATGCAAATCTTTTATTTCACCATTATCACATAAAGGAGCTGCAACACGTTTCCAATGGCTTGGCAGTTGACAAAAACTGCTCAAACAGGGGCAAAATCGTCAAATCACCACCACAAAGTAACTTGAACTTTGCCATCGGAAAAACTGTGGTGTCATAGTCTATTTAATCTTTTAAAATAAAAACTCATAAAACACAACAAATTAAACTGAGTTTTACACACACAATATATATTAGAAAACACTCAATTTTTTATCCATTGCTCACACAAAACGACCACTCAAAACGACATGTAACAGATATCATAATTGGTAGCATTGTCGGTTATAGCTCTTTAATCTATTTTTTCATTATTGATGAAATACTAAATCAAAAAGTAAAAGAAAAGTCATAGTTTAATCATATTTTTCATTGTTTAAGAAGAAAATTTCAAAATAAAAAAGAAATAGAAAAGCAATTGCCATTACGACACTTAGAGGTTAATAACAGGTCTCCAAGATGAGTTTCCTGTGAATTAGAAGATAGGGGTAATATAGTCCATTTATTTTTTATCTTTTCATTTTTATGCAACAATTCTAACTCATCATATGCATATTCAGATGTAAGGGTTTAGATTACCTTAAGTAAAAAAATAAGCAATCAATACAGTACCCTTGCCCCATGTATAGACAAGACAGACTCCAAACAGATTGATAATCTTTTTTACTTTTCAACATCATATCTCTAAGCTCAAATGTGTGTTCAACCATCTTTTCTCATAAATAAAAGCCAAATATTTTTTAATTAAAATTAAAATGTGCTAGTAGTAAAAGCTTACCAATTTCATGAAGTGCATCGTTAACACTAGCAATAGTTTTAGCTGATGTCTCCATGAAAAAAAAGACCATTCTCCTTGGCATATACACGTGCCTCCTGCATATCATAATTTCAAAATGTGATATGTAAATATACATGATTACAAATATACACTTATGCAAACAAAAGGCAAAACAATAACGTCGATATCTTTATAAATCTAACCGAATAAGATTTGATTAATGATGTCATGGAACTCCATTTTAGTTGTTTTGTTGAGCTTACACATGCACAAAAATAAGTAAAGAAATAAACTTTTCTTTTTCCAAATATTAATAATTCTTGGGGTAAATTTTGCAGTAAAAAATAAGGAAAAGGGTAAATACTTATGTTGTAATTGTGCTCTTGTCTTCCAGGTCGACATTATTTCCAGCAAATGACAGTACCATGTTTGGATTACCTGTACCAACCACAAAATGAAATATGACTACATTTAAGTTTTTCAAAAGAATAGATAAGAAATATAGAGGCGAACACAGTCAATTGGCAGAGTTGGTAAGTTTTTAGACTTGTTGCAACACCACAACCATTCCCGGGCATATGCTAATCACTTCTGGGATAGACATAGTTGATCAGGCTATGTCATTCCCAGACCTGACTATACATCCCCAAGCTTACTTGTGCCGTTCAACAATCACCACTTTTGTTTTGTTCTAGTATGATGCAGACCTTAGTATGTATGCATGCATGTATACTTTTAACACGAAACTATTTATTTCTAAAAGTATAGTCTTTTGAAAATGTTTAATCAGAGACTTTAGTCCCAATGCATTTATAGTTTGTATATCTTATGTGGTTTGATATACTTAGTTCACTATATACAATGCTCTGATACCAATCTGTCACACCCCCAAACCAAGGATGGCGGAAACGTCCGGGGGTGGAGGACTTCATGTATAGTATCACAACAACGAGTATAATAGTGCTCAAAGTAAATACAACCATCATAAATATAATTGAAAAGGTTACACCATAGTATATGTTTACATGTTTCAAAATCAATTACATTATGATGACAAAATGAACTATTTGACGATTTAACGTCCCATCCTCAAAATGCTGTTGATTTCCTGTTTCACTGATTTCCTGAGAATACAAGTAGTTTTGAAAAAGTGTCAACAATTAAGTTGGTAAGTTCATAAGAGTTTTACTTGAGAAAGAAGCCATTTTCCTGGTAGAAGCAAAAGAGTATGATTCCAGAAAATCCAATATTTTCTTTATTAAGTGTGAAATGAAAGCTCCTATATTATGCGATAATGTACCCTAGAAAGACCCGTAGATTCCTTCTATAATCGCCCAACGTATATAAGTTATATAGAATTGAAGTTAAATAAACCGTCGAATATAATGGGTCTGCCCTAGGTCCACAACCAAACAAGGAACAGGAAGTAAGGCGGGCCCACCAATTCTAAGTTGATTACAACTCAATTCTATATAACCCTAACATGTACACTTAGCAATTTTAGCTGGAAACTAACAATTCTAGATGATATGCAGTTTTAATACCATAAAACCATTTTGTGTAAACCTGGTACTTTGTAATGTACCCCTTTTTGTATAAACCCGGTACTTTGTAATGTACCCCTTTTTGTATAAAAACCCGGTACTTTGTAATGTACCCCTTTTTTGTATAAACTCGGTACTTTGTAATGTACCCCCTTTTGTATAAACCCGGTACTTTGTAATGTACCCCTTTTTGTGTAAACCCGGTACTTTGTAATGTACCCCGTTTTTATGAAATGAAAACCTTTTGTAATGAGTTCATAATGTAAATGAAACATAAACTATACCTATTATAGTTTATCATAATGTTTGTAATGGATATGCAACCTAACTATACCTATTATAGTTTAACACATTTGTTTGTGGTGTATACTAGACTTAACTATACTTATTATAGTTTATTATAATTATTTGTAGTGGTAGTACTCCTTTGTATGTGATTCATACATTTAAACTCAGGTAAATAATATGTACTATCAGCAACATGCATTCAAATAATACTACACACCTTGCTCAGCAAGTTACAAGGTGTAAATAGGATTGTTAACTATTTTATAGTTTTTAACTTTTCTGTTACTGCTATTGGAAAATCTATAGAAAAATCGTCGGAGATCGAAATTTAGATCCGTAAACTCTGAGAGTTCATAAAATATGTCTAATTTATTCATAATTTTTATTATAATTTTTGGAAGTCTTTAACTTGTGTGAAAACGTTCATATTCACAGACTGGTCCGAATTCATTTCTGAAATGATAGGCGGTTTTGTAAAAATCATCATAAATCGTAGAAAAATCGTATGGAGATGTGCAAGTAGTCATTTTAAAGGTATAAACCTGAACTATTTGTATTTAGTACAGTTTTGAAAACTAAAAAGTTTAAGATGTTCAAAACAGTCCGTGAATGGAACTCAACTTTTCTGATGAAAGCTGTTGTTTGAGTTTCGTTAAGTTTTTGGTGTTTTAACTTGTATTCCCCCCCCCCCCCCCCTAAAACTTAAAGAAAACATGAAAATGTAGGGGTATGAACTCACCTTGAGTGATTTCAGTAGATGGATGATGAAGAAAAGGAGTGTTCAACTCAAGAACACTTAGAAGATGCTTGATGATTCGAAGATCTAACAACAATTTTGACGATATTTGTGTAAGGAACTCATGATTTGAGTGAAGAAGTGTAAGGAAATCAAGTGTGGGAAGAGATTTACTTACCAAGGTGTGTGAAAAGCTCAAGATCAGCCTTGAATCTCGAATTCTTGGTGAGAGGAAGTGAGAGAGAATGTGTTTTGCTTTTTGGTGAAAAGTGAGTGAAATGGGAGGAGAGGTAAGGATTTCTCCAGCTTTTGATCAAGGTTGTGGCTGGAAATGAGTGTAAAAAGGACAATGATTGACTAGGTATAGGTGAATAGTGACTGGGAATAGTCAAGGAGTGGGTATGAGAGGTAACTTGTGTCCTTGCCCAAAGGATAAGTCCATACTCCACCTAAATATCTCACCAACTATATTTTATTCTTAGGCAATGATTTTCCTCAAAATATGATTAAAATATGAATATTTACGGTTTTATATGTCAAAATATAAGTTTAGGTGAAAATCCCACGTTAAAATAATTAAAAACGGGGTTAAAATGGAGTCGTGGTCGAAAACCGGGCAAAGAGGCGAAAATCCGAAATTGGGGCCGAAGGTTGCGAAGGTTCGGTCTTAGCAGCATTAGAACCGAAGGTAGGGTTCGGTTGGAAGGCTAGGACCGAAGGTGGGGTTGCCAGAAGCGAATCTTGTCAGAAGCGAAGTTGGGCGAGGAGGTTCGGTTCTTAAGCTAGCTTCGGTCCAGGAGGCTTCTTAGGGTTTCACCTCTAAGAGGTTCGGCTGCTTAAGAGGGTTCGGCTCCTTCAAGCTGTTTTTCGCGTAAACTTCCGTTTTCGAGCGGTTTTCGACTAAATTAAGGGTCGGGATGCCCCGAGTGATTATAAAAAGTTGAGAGAGATTTTGAGAGAGATTTGGGAGAGATTTCACATACTTGGAGAGATTTCACATACTTAGAGAGATTTGGGAGAGATTTCACATACTTAGAGAGATTTCACATACTTAGAGAGATTTGGGAGAGATTTCACATACTTGGAGAGATTTCACATACTTAGAGAGATTTGGGAGAGATTTCACATACTTGGAGAGATTTCTCATACTTAGAGAGATTTGGGAGAGATTTCACATACTTGGAGAGATTTCTCATACTTAGAGAGATTTGGGAGAGATTTCACATACTTGGAGAGATTTCACATACTTAGAGAGATTTGGGAGAGATTTCACATACTTGGAGAGATTTCACATACTTAGAGAGATTTGGGAGAGATTTCACATACTTGGAGAGATTTCTCATACTTAGAGAGATTTGGGAGAGATTTCACATACTTGGAGAGATTTGGGAGAGATTTGACATACTTGGAGAGATAGAGTGAAAGAGATTGAGAGAGACTTAGTTTGAGACCTTTTTGGATGTTTGGCTTCGTAACGCAAGGTTCGTAAATCCCGTTAAGCCTCGTTATGAATGTTATATGCTCCCGAGGGGTATAGAATAATGTTTTACCGAGTAGTTTCATCACTTGCCCTGATTAGGGTTTAGAATTTCCGAACACGTGAAAACTCTAGGTGATACTTTGTATTAAGATTGTGAGTCGTACAGTAAGAAACGTAATGGAAATCCTAATATACAAGTGTTAGATGAGTTGACCGGTTTGACTCGTTGACTTTAGTTGACTTTGACTTGACCAAAAATTGACGGTTGTCACAGCAGCGACTAAAACAGCGGCTGGAACAACAGTGGAGAAGAAAAAGGATGGCGGACGTCCGACGACAAGGCAGCAGGCGGAACCGAGCTGTCGGACTCGGTGATGCAACCGGTGGCTGATGAGGGTTCCAATGGTGGTGGCGACTACCGGAAGTGAAGATGGAGAGGGTGACGGCTGTTGCACATTAGGGTTAAGGTTATGAGAACAATAATACAGTTAAATACCCGGTGTTTGAAACTCACGGCCATATTGACAGGAATGGTCCCTCTGTCTCCATTTTCTTTCAAAACAAATCCACAAATTACCCTTTTAACCCCAGCATTAAAAATCCATTACAATCTAGGTAGATTATTTACCAAACAGCCCCCTAGCCTCCAAAATCTCTTCAAATGAAGTCCCATAAATGACCATTTAGTCCCTGCCTTCAATAATAATTACAAATTAAGTCCGGATTTTACACTTTAATCCCCGCCTTCTAAAATTATGACAGTTAACTCCTCGAGACCAACACCTTGCTATATAATTATTAATTTTTGGGCTAATATTCATTCATTTGTTTATTTATTTATTAAATAAACAGGGTGTTACAACTCTCCCCCACTTAAATTAGATTTCGTCCTCGAAATCATTCCTTACCATCCCTTACTCGCTAAACCACTCTTGTAACATGGTCACCATTCTGGCACACCCTAGCCTTCCCAGGGTAGCCGTGACCAATCTCCGTAAAGCCTTAAATCCGCAGGTGAACGAATTCCTCGCAACAAGGTCACATTTACTCTGTCCGAAATCTGCTGTCTTGGGATGGTCTGATTTCCTAACAGACCACTCATACTGAATAATTGTCGTTGAATCCAGTCCGTTCATCTCCCAACAAGCTACTCAACTTCTGATAGCTCGAGGTTCCCACCATAAAAACAGGCTCACAGACCTAATTATCCCTGCAAATCACTTACACTTGGTCAAGGCTCAGCTAATCCCGCTGTGGGTGACTTGTCACTCCCCAATAAACCAGCTATTCTGTTCGTATATGCAACAAAAAACACACATACTAACACTGTCCAAATGCTGAAACTGCCCGAACACTGAACTGCCTGAAGCAGTATGTTGCCACATGGCTGCTTTCCAAAATCTAACGAGACCTCCCTGGTCTCTATTCGTTCACCAATCATCTGAGATACCGGGTTTCGGCCCGGCTGCGGAGCCAAAGGACTCCCACTTAGTCGCCTCACACAACTTCTGAATGAAATCCTTCTCTGTAACTAGTTGCCACTAGTTATCATGTCACTGTGGCTCTAACAACCTCCTGATCTAACTGATCGGGTCCATGCATCAAATCCTGACGTTACCGAATCCAAGGCTAAAAGTGATTGCTACATGACCAATG
Source organism: Lactuca virosa (assembly GCF_052849685.1). Taxonomy (NCBI): domain Eukaryota; kingdom Viridiplantae; phylum Streptophyta; class Magnoliopsida; order Asterales; family Asteraceae; genus Lactuca; species Lactuca virosa. The sequence goes on from NC_136426.1 coordinate 275,695,610, forward strand.
GTAGGCTTATATAACCAACGACCTTAAGCAATCTCTTGCTTCCTTGATCTCATAATTGTAGTGGCGTTCCTACAGTCTCATTACTGGCTTAACCAGATCTAATCCATTTGGGTAAATCTGAAATCCAATCTGTGGATTTCCATATCCGCATTGCTACACCTAAACCGGTGGGTACTACTGTTCCTTTCGCGTCCTAACAACGCGCTCAAGCTATCTACCAACCTAGTGAATGCTACGGCTACACCCATAAACTTACATCACTCTCACACTATCTGCCAACCTGGTGAATGCTACGGCTACACCCGCGGACTTACAACACTCCTAGCACTATCTGTTGCTAGTGAATGTTACGGCTACCCCCGTAGTCTTACAACACTCTCCATGCTATCTGATTACCAGTGAATGCTACGGCTACCCCCGTAGTCTTACAACACTCCTCACATTATCTGCCAACCTGGTGAATGCTACGGCTACACCCGCAGACTTACTGTTGGGTTTTAGTATACTACAACATCCTATGGTGCACATACAACCCTAAATACCTTGGATCTATGTTTTCTCTATTATACATGCAAATATGAAGTTTCCAAGATATTACCCTATACTAGCATACACATATCATATACTTGGGTAATAAAATAGATAGAATACATACCTTTTTTTTATGTAACTTGTCTTCATGAAGCTTGAGTGCCTAGTGCCCCAAGTGTGACACCTCAAATGGTTCACACAACACCATGAACACTTGGAATAACCTTGAGAATAAGGATACTTTGGTTCTCTCTAGTGAAATCGGCCTTGCCCTTTTGTGTACACACACTAGTGCCCATTTCACCAACCAAGGACATCTTTATATAGTGTGGAGATTAGGGTTAAACCCTAATACCCATGACCTTTCATTTCATATGATCCATGGGTTAAACACTCCATGGACTATCCATGAAAGCTTAGCCCAACCTAAATGAACTTGGCCCATCACACACATATATCTTAGAGTCCATATTTAATTAGTTCCTTTTGATCACTTAATTAATTATAAATTAATTCTTGATCAATACTAATTAAATAATATGATTATATATTATTATATTAGAACTTATAATATATTGATATAAATCACTAGTATCCTTTTTTCCTCATCTTGTCTATCCAATTGTCCCGATGCCATGCAACCCAAATGGACTATGTCGGTCGGGTCAAGTCTTGCCAATTATAGTTATGGACTTAGACATTAATCCAACAGTCTCCCACTTGGATAAGTCTAAAACTATTATTGAGTATGACTTCAAACCCCGACTAGTAATCGTAGCTCTCAAAAGCTTCTGTCGAACTCTGACCTTGCCGATGAACTTTGACCTTTGTCAATGACTTGTCCATTAGATAAGGAATCATATATTCCTCCATTCTAGATATCATATGGACTGAGACATGGATTATAAATCATTCTCTCTGTCCATTTGTTTTTTCCCGATTTCCGATTTATGATGACTGACTGATTGAACAAATCAAATCAGTCCTGGCTTGGCCAAGCACTCACATGTGTCATCGCTAAATCATCGAGGGGCCCACAGATATCGCTTTTATCCCGAAGGTAAAAGGAATGGATAAACTTCGACTCATATGGCTTGTTCTACTACTTGTTGAATCATACACAAAGGCACGTTTTATAACATCGAGTTACCAATGCGTTTTCGTGCAATCAATGTATAACCAACTCATAGTAACAACTCACATCTCTAGGTTTTAAGAATATAAGATATTATCATCTCATGATCACTCGTGATAAAATCCATGAAGTGATTCAAATGAGCGTGGGTTGAATCCAATACTCAGGACTTATGAGCACTCATGAGTGTTGTAGCACCGCTTTGTCCAACATCTTAGACCTCTACAAGCCAACCCATGACAATCTTGATTCATATCTACTTCCAACATATGACCGACTGTGGATAGTTTGAATAACTTAGTCATTCAGGAAGAATGACTTAGTTTATTCTGGAAGTCAAAACATGCAAAATGAAACACAAGAATAAATGAATCAAATATGGTATCAAACCCTATGAATATAAATAGACCACTTTTATTTATCACCATACTGATTACTCATTATTTCATAGTTGCGGTTTTATCAACTTTATACCTGAATTAAAAACACTAGTTGTCCTATGCTCCCAGCATGTACACTATGTTTTTCTAAACAATAGCTTTGCCATACACCAAGTATGCACTCTATGTTTGTCTATGATCCTTACTTTGTGAAATAAACCAATTGAACATAATTTCAATTATTCTAATTTCACACTCCCAAATCCTTATTGAAAAATGTGAGAATTTCAAATTCCTATCATTTATCGAAATCTGTTTAGATTTTAAACTTATATGCACTGACCCTCCTGTAATGAATATGTACAAAGTCACAAAGACTTGTCAACAGTCATTATAAGGTATTCCAATGGAGTTCAACTCCATGGAAACTAAGTCTCATATTCAAAGTACATTGCTCTGAACATGCTTCTTGCATTAGGTTTTCTAATCTTACACAGATAACTTCCACCTATGGAGACAACTCCATATTCTCATTTTGACTATCACTTCTGAACAAGAGATGCCTCTTTTCAGAATATGTCAATATGGTCCTTCCAAAATTAGCACTATACTTCCAACTGTCCCTGAGCAACCAATCTTTGGTAAACCTTAGATTGTCCTCGACAATAGCTTAATCATTTTAGTCATATCCAATTCTAGACCTTTTCCCTTCTTAATGCCTCTGGGCATTTGGAAAAATTTAGAAATGACAAATATTATAGCACATGCAATCGATCCTGTACCCAAAGCAAATGGTACACGATTCATGATGTCTCACATAAAGACATGATTCTAGACCAGTCTTTTGCTACAATATTTTTATTTGCCATGTTTTCAAAATTTGACTATGAAGAGGGATGTCGTAATCATAATCGAATTTTGAGAACGCAATATATAGAATTTCCTTAAGTTGAACCAATACAACATGAAATTCATATATATATATATATATATATATATATATATATATATATATATATATATATATATATATTCTTGACTAAAGATGATTAAGGTCTCAATCTAAGCCTTTAGAACTGAAATGAAGTATATCCTCTTCCTTAATTATAGCAAAACAACTTTTTCAATCCCTGCAGCCTCACGAATTGAAACTTTTGTTTTCTATAATTAACATTGCTAACTTGCAATACTAACAATAATTATCATGCTCCCACTAACATGATGATTATTAGCATAACACTTATGCTCCCACTAGCTTTGACATGTACTCAGAAATCAGCTGGACTTCTAGAAATCAATACTTTATTGACTTTCTTACCAAAGTTCAGATTTCTGATACGAGATGCTTTGATAAAACTTTAGCAAAATCATACACCTTTCCTTAGATAGCATGCATGTGTGTCTAAACAATTTCAGAACTATGAAAAGGGATGCCGTAATCATAGTCTCAATTGTTTAGACCTTTTGTCATCTGCTTCAAATCTACTTGGTGGAAGTGTTTCCTCACCATCATTTTCATGAATCGGAGAGAAACCTTATGACCCTTGGATTTTATGGTGTATGTGTTCTTATCCATGTGAATCGTCAAAACCATAGTCACAAGACAAGGATAATGACAAATCCAAACTCATATGGACTGAACTTATGCAATCTTAACTTCTTGCCACCTGGCAGTATAGGGCCTGCCATTGATTCCAAGTTGTTATGCAACCAATTCAGAACTTTCAGAACTCCTATGCAAAGCCAACTTTAACTGGAATAGGCACAGAATATGTCAACACGATAGGTTATAAACCTCAAGTCGTGTGCTAGTGAAGAACCTCAGGTTTTATTCTTGATTATTTCTTGAAATTCTTTTTAGGATCCTTAAGACTCCCACTGTCCTCTTGACATATAAGACTATCTTGCCAAATATTCAAGAGATAGTGCAGATTCTTTATCAAGACAAACACTTCACACAATTGGCCTTAGTTGGTCTTTGTTTTATCAAAAACATCACAACTTACCAATTTCAAATGTACAAGAGTAGGACACTTTTACTCTTACATTTGACAAGTGTTTTAAACCTTTCTTTAAGATATGTCACTCAAGTTACAATCTTGGAGTATGACTCTAAGAATTGTTTTGGAACGAAGTATGACTCATCTTCCTGATCTAACCATTTCAACAATTCATGACTCCTCTTCTTAGTCATAAGAATGCACTAAGATGACCTTTAGAGGACTAATTGTGATATAATTTCTAAATCATTAAGATGATCACAAACATGATACTAAAGTACTCTCCCATCTTTTCAGATTTGAGAAACTTTTATCTTTCTGCCTAATTTGATTCTTCCCATTCGTTCTGCCATACATTGAGACTTTTCCAATGTTTCAGAATTATACTTAAACTTGTAAGTATAACCATATTTACTAAACTTTAGTAAATCAAATAGTCTTAACGAGCTTTGTGGTGGACATGACCAGTGCACAAGAATGTGTACTTGATCCCTTTAGTCCTTCACTTGACTCACACATCCATGTGAACAAGTAATTAGTCTTGATTTTCCAATGATTGAAAGTTCTCATTCATCATACTATTCAACTTGCATGATACCAAGTTTCGGTCCAATTGAAACTTGGGCGATGAGGAACTTTCCTGATTTGGTAAATTTAGACACTACCACAAATGAAAGAATCAAATCCATTTTCCAATATTGCTGTCAGTGGAATCATATAAGCAACAATTTTCCATAAATGCCATTGTAAGGATACTTCAAATAAATAAAATCAAACAATTTTCTTTTATTTTAAAACTTTGCGGAAAAACTTATCCTTACAATCCACATGGAAAATTGTTGTTATCTATTCCTTAGCAATATATCATAACTTCTTAAGCAACTGCTCAAAATTCTGATGCGATCGAAATCCACCTTCGCGATCAGAATCAGCATATACTTCCTTTAAGATTTCTCTCTATTCTTTGATTCTTAAAACATCAACATGTGACCCAGTCACATCATATAATGAGGATCTCAAAATAGAACTTAACAGAGTTAGATAATGGGCTCTACCTGATGTAGAGTCAAACTTATTGACTTTAACATCCTTAGGTAAATTTGGCAGCTTTGCAATCAACGCCCCTTCCTTTGGCAAAATAAACATATGGACCCTTTGGTAATGGGACTATCTCAGACTTAGCCTTTCTCTTTACCATTTGGTCAACCGGGTTGACTATGGTCAATCCCTTTCCATTGGGAAGAGAATGCTTTTTCTGGATTTCCAGTGTCACCATTGTCACTGTCCATAAAGTTTTTTGGGAAGTTGATCTTCTAATCAAATTTGCTTTACTATCGTTCCAAATCATTGCTGATTCAGCAGCACCAAGCAAATAGATATGATCATTAAGGTTCATGTCATTGTCTGTTTCATAGTAGTCCCAAAGGAACTCACTATGTGACTTAGAAAGTGATTGAACATTCAACTTTCTCAAGACTTTGACACCCAACTCTCCCGGCTTGTCAATATGTGACTTCATCTCTAAGATGTGATCACACATAGACCTTGCTTGCCATTAGGGCTTGAGTGACCTTGAACTTGTGGGTTAGGGAGAATAATTGGAGGAGGTGGAGGAAGTAAAGTTCCAAGAGATTTGGGAAGATCATAGATGTCTGAACTAGACATCTTTTGGGAGATATTCAAGATAGTTGATCTAAAGTCCTTAATATAACACCCAATATGAAATATTAAGGCTAGGATCCAACAACCTATTTATAACTGGAAGAGGGATGCCGTAATCCGAGTTATAAAATAGTTGAAGGTAGGTAAATGACGATTGACCAATTTCCACCATGAAAAACGAAATAATTTAATTAGGTTTTTACTTGGATTTGAAACTCCTAGATCTTTTGAGATTCATTGAACTTTTCAATGGCATGTTTCAATCTCGAGTGTTCCCTTCAGGTTTTGTGACTGGGATGTCGAGGATCACAAAACAAGGTGTGAAGTAACCATGCAAATATACTTGGTACCCTTAATATTTACCCCTCAATCGATGTGCCGGTTAACCACACGAGCTCCACCGATACTATGATAAATATTAAGTTACCCTTTACCTACTTTGTTAAATCCAGGTTAGTGTGCCGGTTAACCACACACGCTCCACTAACGGTTTAAACAAAGTGCAAAGTGTAATTTCATGGATTAGCACCTTATTCGCATTTTCCTAAGTAACTAAGATTGGGAATTAATAAAAGGTTTAGTTACTTAGTATTTATCATTAATACTTTTAATGAAGGGAGAATTATAGTCCTTGTCCTACCTGTTCGGCTAACGACCCTCCACCAGTCAAGGAAGCGGTGGGTGAGAGTGGACACCCATTAAGCTGCCATTTTATAGGCAACAACCTTATACCCCCCTTATAGACCGGCTTCGTGAATGAGGCCTACTAATGGTAAGACTGACTTGCTCTTATACACATATATATATTATTAACTTATAATATTATAAAGTATAAGGGTTGAATTTTAACTTTCAAAATTCTAAGGGCTTAACTTGGAATTAAAGTATTCATTAGAGAAAACTTTTCAAATTCCAAAACTTGAGGGCAAGTTTTGAAACTATTCAAAACTCTTGGATTTTCATAACTTATGAGTTTTAAGTAAAGCTTTAAAACTTTTAGTGAAGAGACTCTTGGACATCCATAACTTGAGGACAAGTTATGGAGCCATAAAAACTACTTATAAGAAAAGACTCTTCATTTTTTTTGTAACCTAAGGCATATTTATGAGTTTTTTAAGATTCATAAATGTGACTTTTCATATAACTTGAGGACAAGTTACAAAAAAACACATTTTATGAACAACTTTTAGATTAATTAGGATTGAAAACAACTAAAACACAAATTTTTTTCCATTAATCTAAACTAACTCATAAATCAAGGAAACATAGAACTTTTGGTAATCCATAACATATGAAATTAAATGCTTGTTTTATGATGAAACTTTTCATGTTCCATAACTTAAGAATAAGTTATGGAATTATTTAAAACATTAACACCAAATTTTGTAACTCCATAAAAATTTTTTTTTTAAAAACCTTTTCATATCCATAACTTATGGAGGTTTCAAAACACATAAGATCACAACTTTAAAAAAAACTTTTTGAGCTCCAAAATTTTATGACAAAATTTGTAACTCCTTAAAACATTTAGATCAAACTTTTAAAACTAATAAAATAATCATATCATTTTATCTTTTACTAAATTTGACCTAATTCAATTCATATAGCAAATGATTCAAATTTTACAAATAATTAGTTTTTCACAAAACAAGTAATTATCTTAAAATTTGACAAACTTCATGTTTTTTTTTCTTTTTTTTTCAACTTTGAAAATCAAACATTTGCATGAATATAACAGAAAACAACCCATGGCTCTGATACCACTGTTGGGTTTTAGTATACTACAACATCCTATGGTGCACATACAACCCTAAATACCTTGGATCTATGTTTTCTCTATTATACATGCAAATATGAAGTTTCCAAGATATTACCCTATACTAGCATACACATATCATATACTTGGGTAATAAAATAGATAGAATACATACCTTTTTTTTTATGTAACTTGTCTTCATGAAGCTTGAGTGCCTAGTGCCCCAAGTGTGACACCGCAAATGGTTCACACAACACCATGAACACTTGGAATAACCTTGAGAATAAGGATACTTTGGTTCTCTCTAGTGAAATCGGCCTTGCCCTTTTGTGTACACACACTAGTGCCTATTTCACCAACCAAGGACATCTTTATATAGTGTGGAGATTAGGGTTAAACCCTAATACCCATGACCTTTCATTTCATATGATCCATGGGTTAAACACTCCATGGACTATCCATGAAAGCTTAGCCCAACCTAAATGAACTTGGCCCATCACACACATATATCTTAGAGTCCATATTTAATTAGTTCCTTTTGATCACTTAATTAATTATAAATTAATTCTTGATCAATACTAATTAAATAATATGATTATATATTAATATATTAGAACTTATAATATATTAATATAAATCACTAGTATCCTTTTTTTCTCATCTTGTCTATCCAATTGTCCCGATGCCATGCAACCCAAATGGACCATGCCGGGTCGGGTCAAGTCTTACCAATTATAGTTATGGACTTAGACATTAATCCAACACTTACAACACCTTCCATGCTAACTGACTGTTAGTGAATGCTACGACTACCCCCGTAGTCTTACAACACTTTCCATACTATATGACTGCTAGTGAATGCTACGGCTACCCCCATAGTCTTACAACACTTTCCAAACTGGGTCGAACACGCACTCGACCTAACCCTCAATTGAGCTTGAGTCCTAACTGGAGCTCTACCCTGGTTCCCGAAATCTGTTGTCTGAGAGTCTCGAAGGTTGCGTGCTGCTCGGGCCCCAACGAAAGGCCACTGACTCCTTGGTCAGTCGGGTTAAAGGAACTGCAATCTCAAAGAAGTCCTGTATAAATCTCCGGTAATAACTTGCTAGACCCAGGAAACTCCGAATCTTGGTTGGAGACCTCGGAATCTCCCACTACATCACGACCTCTATCTTGGCCGGATCGACCGGAATACCCTTCTGGTTGACAAGGTGCCCAAGAGATTGCACCTCGCGCAATCAGAATTCACATTTGGAGAACTTTATAAAAAGTCTCTCCCCCACTTAGATTCGACTAAATCTTCACGGCACGCAAAAATTGAAGGATTCCCAATCCTTCTCGCTTTCTAGTATCCCACTGATGACAACCTGTGCTTACTAATGCTAGCGATTAGTAGCCGGTTAAACCTTAAGATCGCCCATCCTCGGAAATCTTGATGAGTACTCTTGAAATATGGCCCAGTCTGACACCTCAATCTATCTCCCACGCTGTCAACTGAAGGCCCTAATCTTCACTTTGGCTGATGAACCCTCGTTCCCACTTCCAATATTGCAGTACCACTAAACTCTAACCGAACACAAATCATGCGAGAAATGCAATTCTCTTGAACATCCGATGACCAACCACTTATGCATCTAACACCCGCAACGGACTCCACTATCTTCATGCTATCAGTCCTTCCCTAGCAACGGTAGTGCCTTGAACTCCAAAGTTCATCCATAGACAATTCTCGACCATACTTGAACCATGATAGAACCACTGAACGCTGACTTCACTGGAGAACTATCATTCTAACCCTGACCGAATATCCTCTAAATAATACCCCGCACAGATCCTGGCGAAGAACCGGAATGATAATAGTACACGTGGAACCCGCTCCGCAAGGTACGTCCCTTTGTGGGTTCATCTAGGACTTTTCGGCATGCAGGATGGCATATATGATCCTTGATAACCCAAACACTAGCATAAAACCGACCCGGGATCTGAGTTATCCAAACTCACTCATAATCCCAAAGTGATACGTATCCCCAACATCCATTTAGTAGAAATAGAAGATGGCATACCCGCAACATCTGGAGGAATCCTGATCACCTTCTGCTGACATGACCAACTCTGCTACCCTGTAGCAGCCTAAACCCTTGGAGCGACAAACTCCCTTGTGCACTTTCCCATACGTGCTGCACTGACTCAGGCCCTGCTGGCCTTTCACCTGATGATCAGAAGTCATGGGTCTCTTCCCGGGACCCTCTGCTATACGCACCTAGCACGAACCTCTCTTCTCAAAATGCTCCAAATCTATCTCACATCTGCAACCTCTTGGAAATCATATCCTTCAGGGTCTGACACCCTGTCACGCTTGCTAGCTCACTTGCCAATGGCTAAGCTGCAACAACTGGAACATTCTCTGTCCCCAAACCGGGTCACAAACTCCTTCCTGAAGCTTCTCAGATTCTCCAAGACTCTCACTGATTCGAGTATGGATCCTGTGCTTTCAGTAGTACGGGCCCAATACTACATTCCACACCTATCCATACTTTCCTCAGCAATCCTCCCGAATCCTCCAAGTCGCTTCCTCAAACTGGTACACCCAAGTCTCACTGAACCTCACTACTAACCCACTGAAACATATCCTAGGCTTTCCTAGGTTCCCGAACTCACCCAGTCCTCAGCTGCTGAAAGATTCCCAGTAATGTCAACTAGCTACCTCATGAATATAGCCACATGCAACAGAGATCAGATAATCCTTTGAGTAAAAGACACATCCCTAGAACGGTTGGACTTAGACAAGAGCTGCGCAATAGGGTCAAATCTATCACTCTGAGATTATCCAGCCTGTGCCACATGTGACTTAGCATATTCACTTGATAGCTAGCTCACATTACTAAGAGTCCCACAAAGCACAAAGCAAGCAGCATTCAGACAATGGAAAAATCTAACCATCATATTCCAATCAAACCATTCTATCCTCTAATCAGGAATATATACATGCAATACAAAGGCTCATACAATCAGGGATAACCTAAACAGGCTATCCTATCACTGACTGATCCGTACTAGCATGCAAGTCTACAAGCACATACAATAGGCATATAAGGCATCCTCCTAGATCCCCAGCCCTAATCTAGCATGCAGTCCTCATAACCATATCATAATATCATATCATAACATAACATGTATGGGTATATTGGGGAAAACTTACTTGAGCTCGGTTGATTGCACGCATCACACACCTTGTTCTTTTCAAAGTTTGTTTCTCTTTCAAATTCTTTTCAAACTTCTTTTTATAAAATAGTTTTACTTTTGAAAATTTTCAAACCAAGTCCTTAGTTTGAGTTCAGACACACCCAGGAGTGTGCCCGAATCCCTCAAACCAAGGCTCTGATACTAACTTGTAACGTCCCAAAATTCAAGACCAAAAATTTCATTTTTATTAGGTTATTATAAAATCATCAGTATAAAAACATTCATATTAATATCTCATGTCAAGACCAAAGTGTCAATAATCAAAACATATTATCATAAAACCATATCAGAGTGTAATCCCAAAGATCTCATGTGCGGAAAACATAGTGTGATGCGCTGCGATCAAGCCGACTCCTTTCCTTTGAAAATGAAGTACCTGAAACCAAAACTGAAAACCGTAAGCACGAAGCTTAGTGAGTTCCCCCATCATACCACACACCATACAATAATATACTGTCAGGAAATTCTGGGGTGCCTGACTTACCCAGGTCAAGCCATTCTGGGGTGCTTGACTTACCCAGGTCAAGCCATTCTGGGGTGCTTGACTTACCCGTCGGTCTTTTCGCCCGACTACCGGGGACTATTTCAACCCTACCACTACCACGCAATAATATAACACACATATAATTCCAGGCAATTCTGGGGTGCCTGACTACCCAGGTCAAGCCATTCTGGGGTGCTTGACGTACCCATCGGTCCTTACGACCGACATACGAGGACTATTTCACCTCCTACTACTACCACATAATATCATAGCATAAACATACTGTCAGGCAATTCTGGGGTGCCCGACCTACCCTTCGGTCCTAACGACCGAACCTGGGGACTATTCTCCCCTACTACCACTATCACATATAACATATCATGCTAGAACATAAACATATCATGTAGTAGCAAACCTAGATGAATATCACAAAGACAATCATCTATCATACAACTCCTACTGGTGGGCCGGCATTGTGGCCGTAGACCCACCTCTACTGGAAGGTAACTCACCTCATACTGATGAAGTCCCGTAGATACAATCCCACACTGTTGAAGTCCCGCAGACTCAACCCCAGCTGCTGGATGACAGATTCCCGAACTGTCAACATCAAAATAACACCCAATTAATAATTGGGTTCCAACACATAACCATATGTACATACTTGGGGTAATTAATACTTTACCCCTAACTTAGCTTTATTCAAGCCCAAGGCCCAATCCAAAGGCCCAAAAGTCAACTATGAGTCAAAGCCCACACATATGGCCCAATTTTCCAAATTGGGCCCAAGCCTTTACAAGGTCTTACCATAAGGCCCAACCATTTAGTCCAGTACAACATTCAACATTCTAATGGCCCAATATCACATAATCATAAAGGCCCAAACTATGGCCCAAATTTCCATATTGGGCCCAACTCCTCATATGGGCCTCACCTCAAAGCCCATTAATTATTCTAGTCCATTTGCTTGATCTTGGATGGTCCATTAATAACCCAATCATTAAGGTCCAATAGAAAGGCCCAACAATAAACCCAAGTGAATTAGGGTTTCTCATAAAATGATGATTAGGGTTAAGTTTCCTACTTAACCCATTAAGGACTTAATCCACTAAGGACTTAATCCATTAAGTCCAATATTGCTTAGATTAATCTTTGTCAATGATTATTATTTTATATTTCAAACTATTAAATAATGCCCGTGTGTGTGTGTGTCCCGATTAATTCTCAAAATTAGGGTTTTATTGGCATTAGGGTTTTCCAAACCCTAATTAGGGTTTCCAACCCAAATACTAGCCCATTTATCAATTTGTTGGGCTTTTAGGTCAATTAGGGCTTTATTGGGCCTATTAGGCCCACTAGAATATCATTAAGTATATTAGGGTTTTATTTGGGTCAATTAGGGTCCATTAGAGCTTACAAGGCCCATTAGGGTTTCAAGCACCCCAAACGAATCAACACAACGAGGCAAAGCACACCGCCACCCGACACGGCGGCCGGTGGCGGCAGGAGGCGGCAGCCACCACCATACGGTGGTGGTTAGGGTTTCTTTTATTATTTTTGGCACCATTACAATGTACAACTTGATAATACACCCACCCACACACACACTAATAATAGCACACACGCACACACACACAGCCACCTTATGGTGGCCGGCGGTGGCGAGTGGCAGCAGCCAACACCTCACGGTGGTGGTGGTGGCTGTTCTCGTTTTCCAACCAAGCAAACCACACCACACGCACTCAACAGAAAAGCACACACACACACACGCATTTCCTTGCTTGCAAATGGATCCATCCACCCACCTGGCGGCGTATGGTGGCGGTGGTGACAAGAGGAGGCGGCAACAGCTGTTTCATGATAGCAGCCACCACCTCACGGTGGTGGCCGTGGTTTCTTGATCCCCCGAGTATTCGCCACCGTTCACGACCACACAACGGCGAATCCATCCATTCATCGGCGACACTGAGGGGGCTATGAGGCGATGGCGACCGGCTGGAGATGTCATGGGGGCTACGGACGGCTAGGGTTCGGCATCATCCTTCTTTGGTCCTGACAGATTCCCCCCGACAACCCTACTTCACACATCGTCGGGAGAAATAAGCTTCATCTAGGCCGGCAGGGAATGGGAACATTGTGATGGCCGGTGGCCCATGGCAGCGACTCAAACGGCGGCTGGAAAAACAGTGGAGAAGAAAAAGGATGGCGGACGTCCGACGACAAGGAAGCAGGCAGAACCGAGCTGTCGGACTCGGTGATGCAACCGGTTGCTGATGAGGGCTCCAATGGTGGTGGCGACTACCGGAAGTGAAGATGGAGAGGGTGACGGCTGTTGCACATTAGGGTTAGGGTTATGAGAACAATGATACAGTTAAATACCCGATGTTTGAAACTCACGGCCATATTGACAGGAATGGTCCATCTGTCACCATTTTCTTTCAAAACAAATCAACAAATTATCTTTTTAACCCCAGCATTAAAAATCCATTACAATCTAGGTACATTATTTACCAAACAGGCCCCTAGCCTCCAAAATCTCTTCAAATGAAGTCCCATAAATTACCATTTTGTCCCTGCCTTCAATAATACTTACAAATTAAGTCCGGATTTTACACTTTAATCCCCGCCTTCTAAAATTATGACAGTTAACTCCTCGAGACCAACACCTTGCTATATAATTATTAAATTTTGGGCTAATATTCATTCATTAATTTGTTTATTTATTTATTAAATAAACAGGGTGTTACACTTCTGAGGAAATGAGTGGACTCGACGAGTCACATGGGTGCACTCGGTGAGTCAGGTCAAACATGGACTGTTGACTCGAGTCTGACTTCTGTTGACTTAAGGGTTGGGTCAAACATGAGTAATGGAGACCATAGAGGGGTAAAATGGTCTTTTATCCACTTCAAGAGTTAGAGAGAGAAAGAATAGCCTTTGGTTATTAGAGTCGTGAAAAGAGTATTAATTAGAGATATTTATCCTTTGTGTTAGGCGGAGGTTAGTTCGAGATTCGGGTACGAGGTTATTTGCTTGCTTGCGAGGTGAGTGTTCTCACTATACTTATCATGAGTGGTACCTTTATATGACTGAGATGTCTTATGTGTTATTCTGAGTACTGTGATATCCTGCATCATGTCTATGTGATTTATGATGTGTATTATTTTGTGCTTACTGAGTTAGGACCGGAGGGTCCACCCGAGTTATGGGACCGGAGGGTCCCACTGAGACACATTGACCAGAGGGTCCTGTTGTGTTATAGCCTCGAGTGGCTAATGGGATATGTGTGGTATTTTGGGGAACTCACTAAGCTTCGTGCTTACCGTGTTATGTGTTATGTGTTTCAGGTTTTTCTCAGGATCACGGGAAGGCACCGGCTTGATCGTACACACCGGTGAAAGAGTTATGTTTTGAGGATCCTGGATTTTAATGAAACAATTATGGAGTTCAAATTGTAAATTAAATAAATGAGATTTTTGTGAAATGTGCTACGAGAATCATGTGATTTTTAAACGAAAAATTTGTTTTATAACTTTCGGTGTTACAGTGTGTAAGCTTGAGAAATCAATCTATGGGTTGAAACAAGCTTCTCGCAGATGAAATCTTTTCTTTGACGAGAAAGTTAAAGAGTTTGGCTTCTCTATAAGTGAAGATGAATCTTGTGTATATGTCAAAGCTAGTGGGAGCATAGTAACCTTCCTGGTATTGTATGTTGATGACATACTTCTTATAGGGAACGACATTCCAACTTTGTAAGAAGTTAAGTCTTGCCTTGGAAAGTGTATCGCTATGAAGAATCTGGGAGAGGCTGCTTATATTCTAGGGATAAGAATTTTGAGAAACAGGAGCAAAAGACTAATTGGACTTAGTCAAATTACGTACTTGGATAAGGTGTTAAAGCGTTTTAGCATGCAAAATTCCAAGAAAAGAGAACTGCCTATCCAGAGTAATACCAAACCGAGTAAGACTTAAAGTCCGAGTACTGATACAAAGACAACAGAAATGAGTCGAGTTCCATTTCTTCCGCCGGTGGATCGATCATGTATGCTATGACATGTACTCGACCTAACGTGGCTTTTGCTTTGAGCATGGTTAGTCGATATAAAGGAAATCCGGGTAGAGCTCATTAGATAGCAGTCAAGAATATTCTTAAGTATCATCGGAGAACTAAGGACTGGTTCCTTGTGCTTGGTGGAAGTGATAACTTAAGAGTGACTGGGTATAGTAACGCCAACTTTCAGACAGATAGATACAACTTTCGTTCTCAATCTGGTTGGGTGTTTACCTTAAATGGAGGAGCGTTAACTTGGAAAAGTTCCAAACAGGAGATGGTGGTTGATTCTACCTATGAATCAGAGTACATAGCAGCAAGCGAAGCATCGAAGGAGGTTATATGGTTGAAGAACTTCATCGGAGACCTTGGAGTTGTGCCAACCATAAAGGAGCCAATGGATATTTTCTGTGATAATGAAGGAGATGTTGCCTTGACAAAGGAACCAAGAGATCATGGCAGATCAAGACATATCGACAGAAAATACCATTTTATCAGACATAGAGTAGAAGAAGGACACATCGTCGTGAAGAGGGTATCATCGGAAGAGAATCATGCAGATCCCCCCACAAAGGATTAAGCACGTTTAGCATGCAAGGAGCATTGGTATGAAAGATGATATTAGTTTTAGCAATTATATAGGTATTTAGAAACTTTTAACAAAGTAAATGTAATTGACATTTGATGATTAAATAATGGATAATTATTTATGAGTATTGTTTACTAGTCAATTGTTTATTATTATGATTCATTTTGCATGTTTTACTTTCAGAATAATTGGATTATTCAAACATTCACAGTCGATCGTATTTTTTGGAAAGTAGTGAATTAAGACTATCATGAATCGGACTGTAGATTGTCTAAGGGTTTAGACATAGCAATAATTTGCTATAGTATTCATGAGTACTTTGAAATGGAGAATTTGAGTATTGGATTAACCCACGCTCAGAGAATTACCTCATGGACTTTATCACGAGTAATTCTGAGACAATAATATCTTATAATCTTTAAACGGAGATATATGAGTCGTGGTTTACAAATCAATTATGCATTAATGATATGTAAACAGATCAGTAGCTTGATGTTATAAAACGTATTGTTCTGCATGATTTGGTGAGTAGATATCACAAGCATATAAGTCAAAGTTTATCTGTTCCTTTTGCCTTAACGTGAACAACGATATATCGGGCCCCTCGATGATTTGGTGTTGACTTATAGTGTCGGGCTTGACCAGGACTTAATTGATGTGTTCGATTTGAAGTTCTTTGTCATTACAAATCAGAAATCGAGAAACAAAGTATTAAACAATGAGATTGATTATGTTCCTTGTCATTTGTCCACATGATATCTTGTAGAAGGGAGGATTATATGATCACTTATCTTAGGAAACATAATTGACTAGGTCAGAGTTCGACAACAGCTTTGAGAACTACAATTTGCTAATCACTTTAGAAGTTATACTGGCAACTATAATTATTAGACTTATCCAAGTGGGAGACTGTTGGAATAGGTGTCTAAGCTCATAACTATAATTGGTATATACCTGAATTTATAGTAGCACAGTCCTTTTGAGTTGCCCTTATAACTAACGACTAGACATGATGACTTTTGGAGAGAGAGGTTGAATTTATTATTTGATTAATAAATTGAAATAAATGATTTGTTAATATATTATGAAAATAATATATTAATTAGAAATAGTAATATTTAATTAATATTTAATCAGAAATTAATTGGAATTAATTATGGGATTAAAAGAATTAATTAAAAGTGCAAGGTTTAAAGTGCAATTATTTAGTAGTTGAGCAAGACGTTCCAGAACCTTCCTAGGGAAGGAGGTGGACGATTTCTATATGGATAATCTAGGGTCTCTAGATTATCCCATGTGGATATATAAGGAGCTGGATAATTACCAATTTGAAATATTAATATTATATTCAGATTAAGGTTATTCAGGGCATCCTAGCTGCACTATAAATAGACCTCTACCCCTTAGGATTTTCGGCCACTTGAAACCCTAGAAGAATAGCCGAAATTCTTAAGCTTCTCCTCAATTCTCCTTTCTCATCATCTTGTTAGTGTTGGGTATGATCTACTTGAGGCACGACACTTGTGGTGCTTGCTCTTGGAGCTTCAACAACACAAAGGATTTGTATTGTTATTGCTATATAACAATTAAGGTATGTTTTCTTAACCCTAGTTAGTGATTTCGAAAATATAGTAGTAGTCTTAGGGTTTTCCATTTGATGTTCAAAAGTTGTATGTTCAAATAGAGAAAACATAGATCAAGAATTAGGGTTGCATGCACACATAGGTTTTTGTTTGTTATGCTCAAAATCTAGACCTGGCAATTTCAGACACGAAGACACGAATCTGTAAGAGACACGACACGACACGAATACATCTTAAAAATTGAGATAAAGCTTATTTCTTATTGTGTAATCGTATCGTGTCAAATTCATGGCTGACACGTTTTCATGACACGAATACACGAATTGCCAGGTCTATCAAAATCCAACAATAACATCTCCTGAAAGGGTGACTATGCCCTTTCTGTTAACTTGGAAGTGAGTTTGAACCAATGAACCGACCTTCAGACACCATTTGCGAAAAAATACTCTGACGAAAAGATGAGAAAAAGAGAAGAAGATATGTGATGAGTTCGATGCAAACCCTATATTTGAAAGCAATCATGTCACATAAGATCCAACATGGCTTCCACATCATAATATTGTCATGTCATTTATTTGGTAACATGTTAGATTGATGGTAACCGGTCAATTGGTTGACATTGCAACAAAATTGTAAATATAATGACATAATTGCGAAAAATAAAACAGAATGTAAAAATTGAAGATTTGGTAAACTTAGTGACATAATTGCAATTTGGAAAAAATGGTTACCGGGAGAATAGAGAGAACTGATCATTTGGTTGATATTACAGCAAAATTATAAATATAGTGACTTAATTGATAGAAAAAAATGTACGACATCAAAATCAATTTTCGATAACCTTCATGATTTTATTGCAATTTGCCCTTAAAAATTAAAACAAATGGAAAGAATTTCCAAATATGCATATCAACATATTGTCAAAGGACTGTTCTTGTATGTGGGAAGAAAAAACAAGAAGGGTTTTAAACGGAGAGTTCAGTTCTCCTCCGAGCAGAATCACAATGAAAGCCGTGGTCCAGCGAGTTGCCTCCGCCAGCGTCGAGGTTCTTCATACCAGATACATATATTTACATTCACACTTCACATATCCATCGATCTAATTCGAATCAGGGTATATCTGTGCGTAATTTCAGGTGGAAGGATCTACAGTGTCGGCAATCGGGCCAGGACTCCTTGTACTCGTCGGAATTCACGACCTCGATACAGATTCTGATGCTGATTATATGTATGTTTTCTCACAAAACCCCTCTTTCATTCGTCATTTCTGTTCCTCACAATCATATGCATTTAAAAAAAATGATGTATTGGTGAGTAAATAGATTGGGGGAAAAGGGTTTGATAACTGAATGCTTCTTGATATTTTTGCAGATGTCGTAAGGTGTTGAACATGAGATTGTTTCCTAACGAAAAAACAGGCAAAACATGGGACCAAAGTGTAACTCTCTCTCATTCTTTTTCTCTCTTAATAGAAACATGATCTGAGAATTCGCACATTTTCATGATTTCATCTTCTAATTGATGTGAATCCTATATTTTATGACGAATTTATAGTTGTTTACCTTTTGTGAATTGAATTCAAGTAACCTAAACTGTTTGCTAAGGTCGTGTTTGTTATATTTCAGGTAATGCAGAAAAATTACGAGGTTCTATTAGGTAAAGGAAATGTTTCTTCCTTAATTTTTTTTTTTTTTAAAAATATTTTACAGAATGCTTTTAATAAAAAATAAAACATTTTTTAATGCTATTTGGAAATACAGTGAGTCAATTTACATTGTATGGTATAATGAAGGGTAACAAGCCAGATTTTCATGTGGCAATGGCACCCGATAGAGCAAAATCCTTCTATGCTTCTTTAGTGGAAAGATTCCAAAGAAGTTACAAATTAGAATCAGTAAAAGGTATATTTTACTTAGTTGTGTTGTCTAGATGAATGATGTTTAAAAATGTTCGAGAAAACGATCCTAAATTTGTCAAAATTTAGGACGTAACAGGAAAAAAGAAAACAAAAATGTTTTCTTTTTTCCTGACTTTTTCTGTTAAGTGAAAAAGAAACATCTAACAGAAAAAGTATATAAATTATACAGTACCTATGATTTATTATAATTTATATTTTAAATTTTCTTTATGTAGTAACTAGTAAGGTTATTATTTATTTAGAATTCAGATATTGATGTTTTAATATTATTGTTTTGGGTTGTGTTTCTCCAGATGGAGTCTTTGGAGCAATGATGAAGGTGAGGTTCCCATTTAGGAACAAGAATTTCATTTCTTAAAAAAAAAAAGATGAAAATATGTACTTTATTTTACACCTATAATAGCAATGTACTTGTATTTCCATACTCATTATAGCAATGTACTTGTCTTTTTTTTTTTTAATTGATAATAGCAATATTTAATTCATAACAACAATGTGCTTACATTTTCTTCACACCTAATAGCAATATAGTTGCAAATTGCAACTTTTTTACACATAATAAAAGCGTACTTATGTTTTTTTTAATGATAATAGCAATATGTAATAAATAAAGTATATTGCACATATTGGTAGCAAAATATAAGTATAAACTATAAAATATATACGTAGGTTGCTGTTATGGATTAAAAAAAAAAGTCAAATGCCTGCTTTTATTTAAAAAGTTAATAATCATCGTGGTTATCAAAATTTTATAAACTAAAATTGCTTCCACTTTTTTCACCATAATTCTCCCTTGAGCTTCAATCTAACTTGTAATTCTTTTATTGTTGGAAGGTCAATTTGGTAAATGATGGTCCAGTTACAATGCAACTCGAGTCACCAAATTCATCAAGGTTAGGTCCTTCCCCATCCATGAATTTATTTACTTTATTTAAGTATTTATTTTAATAGTTTAATTTTACAACAAAAGTTAAATGCCATTTTAGGTGTACAAATGATGTAGCAGAGCCAGAAAAGACTTCAAATTGAATCATATGTATGGCATGTTTACACCACAAACGGAGTTACCATTGAATTTATAATGATTTATGTTTTTTTTGGATGATTAGAATTATAAAAAAAATTGATTACTTGCTATGATTTTGTTTTAAAATATCTAAATCCGAAAATCTGATCTCTACATATCAGGAAATCCGTTATAAATATTTAATATACGGATTTTAATAATGATTTTCCAAAATTTTGGATGTGCGGATTATCCAAAAAAAAAAAGCCGTAAATTCATGATTTTTTATTTTTTAGTTTGCAAGATTTTGTAATTTTTATTTTTGAAGTACTCGTATATTCAAAATGAAATAATTGAAGACATTTAATGGATGTAATGATTACTTTTATGAGTTCGGTTAAAACTTAAAAACTCGTGTGCCTTCTAATCTCGCACAAAAGTGCAATGTTGCTGACATAAAACCAATATATTTGTATGTTCAAATTTCAATATCATTCAAATTTTTTTATATGAATTGGGATTAGTAACTCTAATATTTAGAAGTTTTATCCCAAATTTTGGATATCGGATTCAAACACCCATACCTTACCTACGAGTATTGCAAGTGCTTCTTCTTTTGTGATATCCCGATCTTTGTTTCTATCAATCCTTTGCCCTTTTAGGGCTATCCATGGTTGTGCCATATCATCATGTATCCAGCAGTTTACAGTTAGATAAGACCGTGTTGTACAGATGTCAATTATCACCGGTCTGCAGTTAGATAAGACCGTGTTGTATAGATGTCAATTATCACCGGTCTATAGTTAGATAAGACCGTGTTGTACAGATGTTAATCATCACCGGTCTGCAGTTAGATAAGACCGTGTTGTACAGATGTCAATTATCACCGGTCTGTAGTTAGATAAGACCGTGTTGTACAGATGTCAATTATCACCGGTCTGCAGTTAGATAAGACCGTGTTGTACAGATGTCAGTTATCAGCGGTCTACAGTTAGATAAAGACCGTGTTGTACAGATGTCAATTATCACCGGTCTACAGTTAGATAAGACCGTGTTGTACATATGCCAATAATTTTTTCCCTTGATATATGCACTTGCTTGATAGTTGGCAATTACCATCATTATAATTTCAGTGGCTACTAAGAATTTTGAAAAGCCTATTGTGGTTTCATATTTTGGAGAGTTGTGGTTTTCTTTTTGTTCGTTGTGCACTTTGCTTTCTTTTCTGTTTTCTTTGTTGTTTTCTTCTGCAATTGATAGCTTTTCGCAAGATATTAAGCACACACCCTTTTGTTTTTGATGTTATGAATCGTTGAATTTAAAGAACTTTGTGAGGAGTGGAGCTGGAGCATATAAGATATAAGAGACGAGTATTGATTTCATCCTTGTTGGGCCCAGGCTTCCTAATCCATCATTCCTTTGTGGCCTACTTAACAATTAGTAGATTCATATTTGCCCAACTCTCTCCACCCTTGGGGAAGTTGTATTTTGTTGTATGACTTAAACTGAAACAATATTAGGGTCTAATATTGCTTGACCTTTATGAGAAAATGTTGGTGTATTTGAGAGGCTCCATTTAAATATGTTACCTTTTGGAAATGACTTTACATTCCATCATTTCGAAGCCTAAGTATAGAGGGAAACAACCCTTGGAATAGTTGAGAAGTAGAGCTGAATAGTTGAGAAGTAGAGCTGGTATTGGAGGGTGTTTGGCTTTCCTTTTTAAATGACTTTTAAGACTTTTGGCTTTTTCAAAAAGTCAAAAGTTTAAAAAGTTGTTTGGTAACTTCAAAAGATCTTTTAAATTAGTTTTTTGAGAAGAAGAAAAAGAAGGGGGGTTAAGAAGTCTCCCTTTTTTTCCCTTTGCCCCCTCATTAGTTTATACAAGCATATTTTAAAACTATTTTTTGGAAAAATACATGAATCAAAAAGTCCTTTTCTAAAAAGGACTTTTTAGTTTAAAAAGCTATCCCAAACACCCCCTGGATCTTGATACGGAGATGAAAAATCTTTTGATTTAGAAATGAACAAAAAGGGTTTGTAGGCACTTCTAATCGGAAGGCTCTTCAAGTCTCTACAAAACCTTTTTGCTTATTGAAGATTTGTTATTCTTCTTCTCATGCCTAGTTCCTGAGTTTTAGCAAACAAGTTGGGGCTAGCCCGATTGACTAACAAGGAGGTCATGAGTTCTTATAACAACTTGTTTGTAATATGTGTTAATACCAGATTTGGTGACATCTAATTTTAGAACTTTGCTTAATTTTTTCTAAGTGTTGGAAAGAAGATAGTATAGCTTGTCTATAGAATATGACTTCTTGTAAGTCAGGGTTGACCTAAATTATGTTGTGAAGACTCTACAATTTTGTATGTCAAAACTGATTAGAGTTCATGCCATGGGGAATTAGCGATAATACTTAATTCCAATGATTTTTTGTATGTTTTATTTCTTTTTTTTTTAAACGGCCAGCATATATTAAAAGAACCTAGCAACAGGCTAGTAGAAAAAGAAAAGTTACAAAGGATGAAAAAAGAAAGAAAACAAAATTACAACTGATTTTTGTATTCAAGAACGGGATCGGAGATCCAATCCTGCCACTTGATCTGATCACATTTTTTCTACAAATGTGAGACAGCAGTCGTATCTCTTTAACCAACACCGTTCTTGCTTTAGAGTTTTATTAATATATATCTTTAAACGATGCAACAATTAATGAAAGCAAAGTGGATGATGTTAATCTTTTGTTGAATTTATTAATATTAATAAATAAATAACTATTTTGGGAGATTCTATAGAAAAGGTATATTTGAGAAACTATTTAAAAAAACTCTATAACAGTTAATGCTAGTGTAAACATCTTTTTAAACAACTAGCTTATAAGTTATTTTTAACTTGTCAAAAACATATCAACCTATAAAAGCTAAAAATAAATAAATAAATAAACCAGATGTAACGCACAAAACATTATCTAAAAAGTTTGAAAAATAAGCTAGATGTTGTGCGGCAAACCATTAAATGCATCACATCTTTCTCATGACAAAAAAAACATACAACAAACGGTATGTAATGCAAAATAGTTGATTGTTGGCATTGTAACATGCACAATTTTCTGAAAAGGTGGTTGTATTTTTCACCTACTAGAAGATTGTACATTATAATGTCTCCCACCTTTTTTATGTTCTCTCTAGGATAAATAAAGATGTATTCTTATATGTTCGAGCATGAGTCGATCCTTAGAGAGTACTTAATAGTTATGAGCCAATTGTTTAATATAACTTAGGGAGAATTAGAGAGTACTTAACAGTTATGAGTCCCTTGTTTAGTATAACTTAGAGAGAACAATTTATTATGTGTAAGGATATAATTTATATTGGATCAAAAGTATATCATCTCATAAGTCGAGTGATTAACCAGATAGTGTTTACACTCTATCTTGTAAACACATTGTTTTACGTATTATATATTAAAAACCATAGAGATTAATCTGTTGATGTTATTTATGCTTTCTACTAAAAAAATATGTAATTGTTTTCAACATTTCTTCCTATCTTACAAATACCCTTCAAACATTTTATTCATTTTGTTTATTCTATATTTCCATACGACTCAAAGTGTCCTTTTTGATGTTGTCTACTTTTGTATGTCAAAAAAACAAACTATTGTTCACTCATAGACTATTGATCCTTACATAGTAATTCTGATGATTAGACCGTTTCTAACATTAACATCAAATTTTGCACCAAAATGGTGTAAATATAGTGTGTGATTCATTTGCAACCTTACACCATTTTTACACCAATTTTTATTTTCTAACTTATTTAGATTTTCAATAATAACCCCTTTTATTTATTAGATTTTTTAAAATTCACTTACATTAATTTGTTCCAATAAGTTTAATAACTATATTATTAAATAAATATTACAATACAAATAATTGATGTATAATTAATTTATACTAGTTGTTTGAAATTATAGAAATTCAAATGATGTGTAGAGCTTCATTCGAAACAAGCATCCATGTATAGTTTGTCACATATTAGAAGTCAAGTAGTTTGATCTTGCTGATGGAAGAAGGATTATAGGTTTGTGTAAGAGCTAGTGAGAGCATTATTGATCCCCTAAATTTGGCGTGTGATGAACACACAAATTATATGCATTTATTTTTGAAACTAATTGAATGTCAATCTAAATCTGGTATGCACCAGTGAAAGTAAAAACATTGAAAATCTTGAAATTGGTTAAAGATATATGATTTGGTTTATGAAGTTGCTTGCCACTTCGTCTAATGCTCCAACTCAATCTCCTGCTCCCGGGCTCTGGCAATCATATCCTCAAAGGTCTTGTAACTTGACATTCTCACAAACTCCTGAATGTTATCCCTGAACATATCATGGTACCTTGTCTTCTTCATCTCCTCATCCGCAACATACCGTGGAACCAGTAAAGCCCTCTCCCTAAATTTGGCGGTGATCTCCGCCATAGTCTTCATCGTCAGAAGAAGGTCCTGAAACTCCCTTGCCAACTGTTGCACCTCAATAACAGGTGCAAACTCCGCCCTGAATCTCATCACAAAATCAGTCCAAGTCATGGCCTCCACACCCTTAGCTCCCAATGCATCACCAACCTCCTCCCACCAGTCGTAATCTTGATCCCTCAGAAGGCAAGATGCAAACCCCACTTTCAGACCCCCATGGTAGAAACTCGTCCGCTGAGAATTCTCCATGTCTGCAATCATCATCTGCTAGCAATAAGGTCCTTCTTCCAAAAGAACTTTGGGGCTCTACAAGCCTTAAACTCCCGAAGGAGAGAGTATGTGCTCCAAGTTAATCTGTTGTAATCTCTTCCTAAAAGACCCCTAAGCGATCATCCAGCAGCTCCATAATCCCCTCCTTGATGGTACCAAACATCACCAGAGTCACATCCAAAATACCGCGAGTGATCTCTGATGTAATGAACTCGCTTATCCTCTTATCAATGGGCTCAGCACCATAGCCTGAATAAGAACCTGAACCAGAACCTCCTCCTCGAGTGCTCACCACCATACTGAAAATCAAACATATAAAAGATCAGAACATACTCGAGGGAGCTCTCACGTTATAAGCTCCTTAGGAGTTCCGTGATTTTCCTTGATTCGATTATGGATCTCGGCCCGTGCTTTCGGTAGTATGGGCCCAATACTACCTTTCTCACCTATCCGTACTTTCCTCAAGAATCATCCCGAATCCTTTAAGTCACTCCACCATAGCAACTCTCAAGATCCCTATGCTAAACAGAATACACATCTCACGACATCACTCCCTAGGCTCTCTTAGTCCGTTAGGTCATTTTGGTGTATTAATGTTTAGATCTTGAAATCTTGAGACATTATTATGGATAAAGTTGGAACTTTATCCATCTATACGTCATGTTGTTTCAAATCTGAAGGTTAGAGACTTGGACGTAATGGATTTAGCTGAGAATGATGAATTCTTTGTTCTTTTGAGACTTAAGGACTAGATCTTGGTTGTCTGGACCTTCCTAATGTATAAAGTTGGAAACTTTATCCATTATAAAGCTATTTAGGAACTAGATCTGAGGTTATGGGCCTTAGTCTGAAGAGATTAAGCAGTTAATGAAGATTTTGGCCTTTTGACCAGAAGTCACGACATGACACTGGATGTGTCACGACATGACGGTGCCCAAAACCGCGATTGTTTTTTCATTGCGTTCTCACGAAGTGACCAATGAATGTTCACAACGTGACATTGACTTTGACCGTTGACTTTTTGACCAGTTTTACTTTTGGTCAAATTTGGGTAGAATTGAGTATTTGACTAAGGAATGGTCTCCGTTTAGTTTTAGGAACTTTAGGTTGGTTGTTCTGATACAATGGTAGCTGTCGGACTTCTGTTAAGTAGTTCAGATGAGTTTTCCACATTGTACTCGTGGGTTGAAGGCATTAATGTCGGCCCACTAGGTTATGTATCTTGTTATATAGGATAATGTATGTTGGTTTGTCACAACTAGCCTTTTTGGCTAGGAAATTCCGTCCTCAAATAAGCAAGTACTATTGTGAGACTTGTGCTAACACTTCTAAGTGTACAATATGAGTTCCTAATGAGCCATGAAGTGTTAGAATGAAATCTCTCCAAGTATCTCGAATCTCTCCCAAATCTCTCCAAGTATGTGAAATCTCTCCCAAATCTCTCCAAGTATGTGAAATCTCTCCCAAATCTCTCCAAGTACGTGAAATCTCTCCCAAATCTCTCCAAGTATGAGAAATCTCTCCCACATGTGAAATCTCTCCAAGTATATCGAATCTCACCCAAATCTCTCCAAGTATGTGAAATCTCTCCCAAATTTCTCCAAGTATGTGAAATGTCTCCCAAATCTCTTCAAGTATGTGAAATCTCTCCCAAATCTCTCCAAGTACGTGAAATCTCTCCCAAATCTCTCCAAGTATGAGAAATATCTCCCACATGTGAAATCTCTCCAAGTATGTGAAATCTCTCCCGAATCTCTTCAAGTATGTGAAATCTCTCCCAAATCTCTCCAAGTATGAGAAATCTCTCCCACATGTGAAATCTCTCCAAGTATGTGAAATCTCTCCCAAATCTCTCCAAGAATATGAAATCTCTCCCAAATCTCTCCAAGTATGTGGAATCTCTCCCAAATCTCTCTAAGCACCTTCCTTAGTCGAAAACAGCTCAAAACCGGAAGAGGAAACCCAAAAGGACCCTCTTGGTCCGGAACCCTCTTGGTCCTGAACCTCTTGGCCCGGAACCCTCTTGGTCCGGAACCCTCTTGGTCCGGACTCCTCTTGGTCCGGAACCCTCTTAGTCCGGCTATCCTCCTGCTTCGGAACCTTCTTCTGACTCCGGAACATGTGGGGCCGTTCGGACCTCCAAGCTGAACCAGACAGTTTCGCTCCTGACCTCGGATCCGAGAAGAATGCTTCGGACCTCGCCCAGCGCCTTCGGAACTCTGCCTGATGACTCCGGAAAGTGTTGTTTGCTTCGGAAATATGCTCCCTACTCCGGACCTCGCATTTTTACTCCGGAAATTCCATAAGGACTTCGGAATTCGCATAATGGCTCCGGAATTCACCTTTTAGCTCCGGATTTTGGACTATTCCGGACCTTTTCCTCATTTTGGGGTATTTTGAGGTCGAGAATCCCACAAAACTCGTGCTTTTCTTAACTAAGACCCCTAAAACCTTTATTTTATGCCAAATTTAATTATTTAAATTATATTTACATAAAATAAAAGTTTAGGATTTAGGAAGATCCTATCCTAAATCAAGATAAGGACAAAGAGGTTGACTTTGTGATTTGATGAAGTTCTCATTTCCCATGCAAATCACAATATTCCATACTTTACCCACCAAATATCCATGCATGGACCACCAGATCCCCATGCACCAAAGATTCCCTCCCTTTTTCATCCTCAAAGCAACGTCAGTAAGGAGTTCAGACTTCACATTTTCTCTCACTCCTCTCATTTTCTCTCAAAAATTCATTTCAAGAGCAAGAACAAGAACTTGATGAAAACAAAATTCTCAATTTCTCCCTGGAGTTGTAAGGTAAATTCTTCCACTCATCTAATATTTTATAATATTTCAAGATGAATCCATATTATTTTATTCATAATAATATGTGAAAAATTACCTTTAAGATAACTTTCTCCCAAGGAAGTTCCTCATCTCAGCCAAAGTTTAAGCTTGAGATCTTCACTCCATAACTCCAAACAACTCCTCAACCATCTCAAGGTGAGCTTCATACCTCACCTTTTCAATATTTTAATGTTTTTGGTGGAGAATACAAGTCAAATCTTGCCTAAATACTTGAATAATTGCATATATACGTATGTTTGTATGTGTGTGTGAAATATTATTAAATTATTATTTTAGTAATATCCTCATGAACGTAAGATTTCACAACTTCATAAGGAACAGAGGATACTTTGTGTACAAAAGGGTCTCCCAACTATTGGGTGTGTCCAACTTAAGACCTTTATCTATGCTTTCATGTCTAGAAATAAAACTTATAAAAAGGAACCTTGATAAGTTGACACTATTTCTAGTGATTTTCGAAAATGGGAACTTTGTGACTATTTTGCAAACTGTCAGGGAGTATTTTGTAAATATTCAATATAAAAGTTTGCGTCAAGAAAATACACAAATAGAGCCTTTATGACAGAAATATTTGCATGTCATAAACTGCTGTCGTAAAACCTCCAACAACAATAAGAAATGTTCTATATGTCATAAACCAGAAAATGCGTGTCATAACCGGAAGTTATAAATTTATACAAATTATAACTTGACACTTTTTCTCTTGACTAAGATGACTTATTTTTCAATAAACGAAAAGGAACGAACACAAGCACCTAGTTAACGAGCACAATCAACGATATGGAACGAGAACGATAATACTATTCAATAAGTGCGAATTTCATTATTTATCTAACAAATAATGGATCTCTAACGATTGATCAAAATGTTGTTAATATTCTAGTCAGACAAATCTCAAAAGTACCTAAATATAAAAATATTAGTGTACGTCTAAGTCCTGTAAGGAGTTATAGCCAGAGTCTCCTGAAGGGAGTGCGGGAATTTGTGTATAGATCTATACGGGGTTGACACCCCGCACCTTCGCTGTTCGTTACAGCTAGACAGACCAGTCTAGGGTGACAAATGTCTTTTCCAAACCGAGGGCGCCTGAGAAACGCCAAAACAGGCACTCCGTCAGATTAGTATGGTTATAACGGCTCACTAGAATATGTTATATTAACTAGAAATTTATGTAAGGAAAACCTCATAAATAAATTTTGGCACGTTGTGTCGACTGTCCTACACGTGATAAGTAATGGTCCACATTTGTTGCGTTAACTGTCCTTTTTCATAGCGTAGAACGTCCACAATAGCCATGTTGATTCTTTCTCCTAACAAGTATAGAGTCGTAATACTGCTATTTTACAAATTAAAAAGAGTAGGACTCTATGGAAAACGTTTGTAAATGATTTTGAAAACGATAATCTAACCCAAACATGTTCATAGTTGGAACTAGAACTTACGAATATTTTATAGCAGAAAATATAGGATTTTCTGGAGAAAACGATTTTCATAGGTGGATCATTACTATTCAAAAGAACTATTCTCGTACACAGCGCCATTACAAATCACACTACTTTTCAAAATCACTCCTTATAAGGATGAATAAAAGTAATGACATGCACACATATATCTATGATTTTCAAGGCAAGACTGCAAACGATTTCATAGAAAATATCGGATTTTCTGAAAGTACAATACGAACGATTCTAAACAAGTGTAAAAGATTTTATACAAAGATGCTTATGAACTCACCAACTTTTTAGTTGACGCTTTTCAAAACGACTTGTATTCTCAGGGATCTAGTAAGCAGGTAACAAGGGACGCGGATGCAGGACTATTTAGCTGTAGCTTGGAATTTTCTACTTATGTCTCTTTTGTGTAACTCGAAGAACAAATACAATATGTAAACAATGTAAGTTTGTTATCTCAATGTATGATGTTTGGATTGCTCTGTTTCATTTATATTCAATTGTTATGATACTGCACAAGGAAGTCACCCGCCTCTGGACGTTTCCGCCGTCTGGTCCGGGGGTGTGACAGATTGGTATCAGAGCATTGTTTATAGTGAACTGGTATATCTAGCCATACAAGATATACAACTATAAATACAATGGGACTAAAACACACTCTGCCTGAAAGTATACTTTAAAACGATAAGTATTTTATAAAAGTATACATATCTACTAACACAGTATCATAACGAGAAGAAAACAAAAGTAACTAAAGGTTGAACGCTACAGTCAAACCTAGACAGTATGTAATCATATCTGGGATAAATATAGTCTGATCAACTATATTTATTTAAGATATGACCAACATGTTCTTGGGAGTGATGGTGGTGTTGCAACAAACCTAAAACCTACCAACTATGAGTACAAGAGAATACTAGAATCGAACATCAAGTTTAAAAATACTATAGGAGTATTTTAGGATACTATAAACCCCTCCCACACCTAAATTTTCCCCGTATATCTCGTACCTCGATTCTCGCACAAACAAGTAATTGAAATTCATCGCCAAGACTTCTACTACCCTGTCACGGTAAATTACAGATGGGGCAAAGAGAGACCAGAAGAAGTCCATGAGGAAAAACCCAGAAGTAAATCCCAAGGAATACCAAGAGATGAATCGTGAAAGGGAGAATTTCGACTAAGGGTCAGACAAAGATGAAAGCGCCGAGGGAACTCATAGCAAGCTTATTCCTATTGGCAGAAGTCCCTTTCACCTTTCTCTTCCCAGATACATAAACACCCCATATAGGTACTCCTGGAATAGACATACCTAGAAACAAAACGATACCTACGCAAAAACAAGTTGATAAATTGGCTCCTATCCAATTTAGGGCACACCTTCACGAGAGACACCTGATCCACAATTGATGTGCACCGAACTCCGATAGCCAAATCAATCATCACCTCTGTTTGGGCCGCGAGTAACCCAAAGTGACTCTTGGTTTCCAACCCTCTGCCATGGAGTAATGGAGACCATAAACAAAGCCTGATATATGGGAATGTAAATCTGATCCCCCAACAAGTAACAAGAACACCATTCCAATTGCCTACGAAACCCACAAGTAAGAACATAAAACTAGGCAGTGGTCATTTGGAGACCACAACTCATAAAAATCAAGGCTAGGACGGCCTTAGCAGCGTAAGGAACACAAAGGAACACAAAAGGGCACTCATAGTATAAGTAAAATGGCCAAGCACTTTGTGCGCCAAAAGAGGATCACCACACTACTCATCTTAGGTTCATAATGCCCTTAATCGCAACCAGTAGTAGTAAACCAAGAGGAGTACATCCTCCAAGAATCCATACAACCGAATCCATTAACTATAGTGCTAGCTATGTGCTATTTTGACGGACTCTACGTCAAAAAATACATGTTTCCACTCAATACCAAAACTGCATCATGGGGATGTAGGTTGACACAATTAGCACCAGTACGTTAAGATTATAGGAGTAAACCCACTTGAAACTAGCTACGAGTACTTACGAGCTCACTTTTCGTGTGCAACAAGGTCATGTCTTACCATGGAGATAACCAGTACTTTGACGATGCACCGGTCCTACAAATAGACTCCACCACATTTTGAGCCACTGTAACAGCTGCCGTAGTAGCTGTTATGGCATACTTTAAAGCCAACAACACGAACGAAAATAGAAACAGTACCGGTAAATTCAAACCTAACAACAACAAGGAGAACCAATGAAGGACAACTCACCAATGCACCCTAAAGCCTAAACCTAAGCTCAAGAAACGAAAATTCAGGATCGAGAAAGGAGGTAGTTCAACTCAGAGGCCTACTAAAAGACAACAAGTGGGATCAGTCCCTACCCCCACTAACCCTACACCTCCCCCATCAAGACCATCATACCTTGGGGACAATCCACCATGAAACAAGTGGAAATACCATCATTGGGGAGCCTGCCAGATATTTCGTTGCAAAAGGTGCAATAACATGGGGCACACCTCCCGCTACTGTAGGACTCCGGCCCCATGCGTTGCCCTAACCCGCAACCCAGAAATAAGTTCAGTTTGCCACAAGTGCGGTGCAACAGGACATCTCAAGAGAGATTGTCCAATGGAGATGACTAACGAAGGAGTCGACGACTAGACAGGAGTTGACGACAAGGAACCCTACCACAGCTTTTGGTACGTTCCACGATAAACTTAAGCATCGATCTATCCAAAAAGTTTTTGTTAATTAAAAACATAATCCAAAAACTATTGTCTCGATAGATCAAATCCTGTAAGTTGCGGGAAGCTAGGGATCCTTACGAATGGACCATGATGGTCCCATATGAACGTTAGTATCACCTATGATTAGGATTCCACAAACTAAGAACGTTCGATTCCGCCTTACGTTCTGTCCCTGGGTTGAATAGCGATTAGGACAAAACCCCACAATCAACCATCTCTAAAGATCCTAAGTATGTACGGTTAGGTCACATCCATCTATAGCGGAAGCACCTGGCAGAATTCAGATTACGAATTCCCTTGCCTTATAATAGCACCCTCGTGTCGCCAGAACACCTAGCAAGCAGAAACGAGATAGACCCAATGGTAACAACGAAAACGAAACTAGCAACGATAAGAACACAAACACTAGAACACCTAACAAACAGAAACGAGATAGACCCAATGGTAGCAACGAAAACGGAACTAGCAACAATAAGAACATGAACATAGAACACCCTGTCATTACTATCAACCAATACTCCCCAAATCGACGTAACAACAAGAAGTCCAATGCCATTAATTGGCACGGACAAGCTTGATCCTCACCATACAAACCACGAGCACTACAAATAGACTTTCGCCCTACTCCACCGGGTAACGAAACTCTTTCAGCCGATAACGACAAATCCCTAGCAATCAGACACCTAAGTCCTGGTGTAAGAAATGCCACACACTTTTCCCTAGCCCCAATAAAGATTACAAACCAAGAAGCAAAGGGCATCAAGGGGATCCGAAAGGCTTCTAACCTTCCTCCAAAGGTTCCCAAAACCTCTTGGAAACCTCAACCAAGTGCTAAGCGGAAATAGAAACACCCCGACAACTAAACATCCGATACCACTTAGCACGGTCACAAGAACAGATAGTGTCTGATCACGAGATCGGCATAGTAGATAAAGGAAACATCAGACCCAGTCCCTGACCGTAGGAAGCACCTATATAGCTCATAAGGGAAAAAGAAGAAATTACCATAAGCACCACTGACTATGAGTAAGCCAAACAAACCCATCCTCAAGGATCGATATCCCCTACCCCGAATCGGAAGTTCGCTCAACCACCAGCAAAGAACTGGCAGAGGCCGACCTACCATTAGCTCGAAAAACTATAGGAAGAAAACTCCCAAGATGATCTAAGACTCATAAGGTCAACTACATCACCCAAACTCAACCTTGGTGACCATGGTACCAACTCCTAAGGCCCAGAAAACTCTACTCTTAGGACACCAGGATCCCGATCCCTAGGAGACCATTCAAAAGGCCTTGCCAAGAAAGGGCCCGATAACTAATAGTCTCCAATTAACATAAGGAACTAGTTTTGGACATTTCACCTCCCATGTGCTCAGCACTCATAAGTGTCAGACCACCGAAAGTCTAGAAATTCCACCTGTCAAGGTCAAGGTAAACACGAACCCACATCCCGAAGAGAAGCATGTGTAATGGACATTAACAAAGTTTGGGATACCCACAAAGTTTGGGAACCCACATCAATGTATGATGTTTGGATTGCTCTGTTTCATTTATATTCAATTGTTATGATACTGCACAAGGAACTCACCCGCCTCCGGACGTTTCCGCCGTCTGGTCCGGGGGTGTGACATGGTTATATGTTAGACTGGTAGATCTGTATGATTACCTGTACTTGCTGGTTATATGGTTATGTTTATTTTTTGCATATGTCGACATATTATGGTTGGGTTGAGGCGGTCTTGGTGGAATCTCTTCAGTTTCAATCAAGGCGTGGGATCCTTTTTTAGTCATTCCTGAGAATGTTTCTATTAAATATTGAGGTTTGTTATTTCGTTAGATCTACTGGTACTTCACCAGTTGGGTAAGGTCGAGAGGAATAGAATTCAATAGATCCAAGGTTGGTTATGGGTCTCTTGAGGATGTGTATTGTGGTAAGTTCATTAGATATTGTCATGAAGGATGTATGTAGGCCGAGTAAGATAGAATGAGAACAATTGGTCTGAAGTTATTGGCATGGTTCTTATTTGGTTTATAACTCTTGAATTAGAAAAAGAATGCAACCGCCTATCTCATTCTCTGGTCATGTGCGATCATGTTTTCGTCTGGTTTTGCATTGGTAGTAGCCTATGCCATGAAAGAAATTGTGTGTTATTGAAAGGTAAGGCTTGGGTTGTGTTGAGAGGGATGTTGATTGGTTCATGCAAATCGGTGGGTTGATGGTTGAAGTACCTTTAGACCCCTGTGGTGCTGGCCATGAGTCTTCGGGATAGTGATGGAATGTCGGCAAGATCGGCATTGTAACCGTTAGCTTATCATTTTAGTGGTTAGAATGTGTCAAGATGTATCGTGAACCAGTGGCTGCATGATTTGTATGGGTGGGACCCAGTAGTCATTGGATTGAGACTCTTAGGTCTCAAACTGTTAGTCTTATTGGCAGTTTTAGGTATTAGTGCGTTGTTGGGAGTCGGGAAACTCAGTGACCAGCTGGTATGGATCATGTGGACAGTAAAAGATTGTTAGGAGTATTAATTGTAATGATGTTTAAATTTGTGTTTGAATCAATCGAATCAATGAAAGCAGTAAAGAACACCGAGATCTAAATAAGATCTATCTAGCTGAGTATATTTTCTGGAAGAGTACAAAAGTTTTAGAGTACAGAAAGTATTCTGAGAGTGTTCGTTATAATATCACCTAAGTACTTACCCTATTTATAAGGTACATCACAGACACTAAAAATACATGGACTAGACCATACAATGCAAAACTAGTAAATGCCTTGTAAATATATATGATAACGAAAGTACTTAACTTTCGTTATTTACAGACACGAAACTAAAAGACATAGCTTTCGACTACTCACTACAACTTTCGACTCTACAATCTCCACCTTAGTGAGAATAGTCAAAAAATCAAGCTATAATCTTCATTTCTTGTAATAACACCCTTATAATATCCATGTACCAAAGAATGACTTTTTAAATTTCCACTTTATCTTCGTTGTCATTCTTCTTGCGATTATTTATACGGCTCAAAATATTCGAAAAATGATAGTTTGTGTATCTCTTAAGGTCATTCACTTGAAAAGAAATTTAGTCAACTTGCCCTTGTTGTTCTTTCCTTGAAAAACTACTCCAAAAGGTTTGTGAATAATCTCACCATCTTCAAATTCATCAATATTCAACTTCCCTTTTAACAACGATTGGGGTACCTTTGAAGTTTTGTTGATTGCCATGGCAAGATCTATGTTAGTGAGTGCCAAATATTCGTAGTAGCTGTAAGGTCACACCTTATGATCTAATGAGTCAAACACTTAACACGTTGATATATCAGCGTCAGCGTCTACAAGCTTTGACAGCGTCAACACCAGCTTAACAACTTCAACAACGTCAGCTTATAGCATAGTTCTTCTATGGTAATCTTTTGTATATTAGGCAGTTATTATAGATAAATATAGAATAGATCTGATCCCATATCTTTATGATAAGATCGGTTCTTAGTATAGATTAGAATCAATCCCGTCAATCAAGAGATATACATGTATAGATTAGTATATATATAACATTAGGGAAAACCCTAATGTTGTGCTTGTGTTCTGGCTTAATGTCAATTGTCTTTGTGACAAACTCATCTTCTTGGTGAAGACAAAACCTCTTTTATTTGTGAAAGGAACATTTAGAGAACTCTTGTGTTATTTATTTTTTGTTTCATTTGTACTTGAAGTGTATCCGATCATTTACAAACCTTTAATTGGTATCAGAGCTGGTTTGTGATACACTCAAGTAATCATGTCATCCTCCTTAGTTCCTAAGTCATCTGTTTGTAACAATATCCCTCCGTTTGATCAATGCAACTTCTCTGATTGGAAATCAAAGGCCATGAATGTTCTAGAGTTCATGGATTTTGATATGCTTGACGGTGTCAACAAAGGTCATATAGCCGGTTTACATCAATCATCAATCAATGGTGCATCTGGAAGTAAGCTGAAAGGGAAGCATGTTCCATGTTATAAGAAGGAAGAGAAAGTGATGCTAAGTCTTGATGTAAAGGCTAGAATTGGTATTGGAATCTCTCTTCCTTTTTTAGTTTATCGTTTGGTCCAAAACTGTTTAACTGCTCAAGAGATAATGATCACTCTATCATTTGCTTTTGAAAAGGAAATCTCTTCAGACGGTGAAGTTAAGTGTCTTATGGCTTAAATGTTGAATCTTACAATGACACTTCTCATGACAGCATTAGGATTCTTGACGCCGATTCTTCTAGCGCTGATAACCACAAGTCAGAAAGGGATGATGCATCAGCATATCAGGTAAAAAATCATGTTAATTCTTCTTTTATTTATAATCTCAAAAAAATTGAAATGATTGATCTATTACGTTTCAATTTATTGAACTCAAATAAAGAAAAATCTTCTCTAAGTCTTGAGCTAAAGATTTTCAAAGGAAAACTTATTTCTCTAGAAAAATCTCTTTTTACTTTAAAAAGGGAAAACACATGTATATCGCTTACCAGTTATTTTCTTCACACTGAAAAAGAAAAGGATGTTGATCATGCTAATCACACTCAACTTATCTTGAGTTTCTGGGCATCCTCTCACTTTAATGTCACAAGAATCATTAATGCTTAGATTCCAGATCAGTGAAAGAAAATCCATGGAAGTGATATAAAAGGTGCTGTATCTTTTACCAAAGTGGAAACTACATAAACCTTTTGTAAAGCTGATAGCTTACAAGAAGACTTTAAAAGTAGATTTGCAAGCTCTCATTTTATAAATCAAACCCTAATTAATAATCACTGTTCTAGTGACTCTAATGGCATTACTAAGTGTGTTACTAAATTATCTGCTTTTGATCCTTCTCTACAACCTTCACATCGTGAGTATGTTCTTCCTGATGGGTTTTGAGCATTCTAACACTCCTATGGTGTGCATGCAACCCTAGAAACCTTGGATCTATGTTTTCTCTATTATACATGCAAATATTCATTTTTGCAAGGTTTCATCCTAACTAGCATGTGATTGGGGTACATGTAATATAAAACTACTAGAATGACATACCTTTCTTGTTGCTTGGATTCCTTAAGACCTTGTGAGCCTAGCACCCCAAATATGATGCCTCAAATGCTTCACACAACACCACAACTCTTGGAATAACTTGAGAGAAGTACACTTGTGCATAAATTCGGCTAGCCCTCCTTTCTTAGTCTTAGATACCGATTTTGCTCCATATGAGGCTCTTTATATAGTGTGCCACATGTAGGGTTACACCATTTAAACCCTAATGTGCATGGCTTTTCATTTCCTCCATGATCCATGGGTTTTAACCTCCATGGAGCATCCATGGAGCACCCAATGGTACTTAGCCCAATCTAGTGAATCATGGATCATAAGCCCACTATATAAGAATGAATGATTTACATAATAAATCCCCATATATTTAATTAGTCTCTTTTGATCACAAAATTAATTCGAAATTAATTCTTGATCAATACTAATTAAATAATATGATTTCATATTAATATATTAGAACTTATAATATATTAACAAATCATAAGTGTCATTTTCTCATTTTGTCTATCCAATTGTTGCGATGCCATGCAACCCAAATGGACCATGCCAAGCCGGGTCAATTACATACCAAAAATAGTTATGGACTTAGACACCTTATCCAACAGTCTCCCACTTGGATAAGCCTAATAACTATAGTTACAGGTATGACTTCAGCATCCAAACCAGCAA
Organism: Lactuca virosa; assembly: GCF_052849685.1. Lineage (NCBI taxonomy): Eukaryota > Viridiplantae > Streptophyta > Magnoliopsida > Asterales > Asteraceae > Lactuca > Lactuca virosa. Next base: position 275,733,480 of record NC_136426.1, read on the forward strand.
TCGTAGCTCTTTCAAAGTCTCGCGGAACTAGGATGATGCGCCATTTAAGATAAGTGATCATATAATCCTCTGTTCAAGATATCAGCCGGACAAATACATGGAACAACGTCGTACTTATTGTCCAGCAGTTTGTTTCCCGATTTCCGATTTGTTTGACATAGAACTTAATCGAACACATCAATTCAGTTCTGACCGGGCCTGGCACATAAGTCAAAACAAAATCATCGAGGGGCCCAAGATATCGCTTTTAATCCTCCAAGGACTAAAAGGAACAAATAAGCTTTGACTCATATGCTTGTACTAACTAATCATCAAATTATACACAACAGCACGTTTTATAACATCAAGTTACTGATGCGGTTTGGTACTATCAATGTACAACCAACTCATAGTCAACAACTCATATCTCTTGGTTTGAAGACTTATATGATATTACCGTCTCACGATCACTCGAGATAAATTCCATGAAGTGATACAAGTGAGCGTGGGTCGAATCCAATACTCAGAACTTATGAGCACTCATGAATGTTGCAACAACAATTGCTATGTCTAATACAATTCAGACAAATCTACAAACCCAATTCATGACAGTCTTATTTCAATACCTACTTCCAAAGTATGATCGACTGTGGACAGTTTGAATAACATGATTTACCATAACATAATTATTCTGGAAGTCAAAACATGCAAAATGAAACAATAGAAAATGATTAACACAAGACAGTACCATACTAGTAAATAAAAAAACCTTTTATTTAAACATCAAATGTCAATTACATTTCAACTATTACAAGTTTCGAAAGCTATCTAATTACTAAAACTAATATCATCCTTCAGCCCAATACGCCTCGCATGCTGTAAAAGCTTAACCCTACACAGTCCCTTCGTGAAGGGATCTTCTGGGTTCTCATCTGATGATACCCTCTTCGGCACGAGGAGTCCTTCTTCTATTCGATTTGTAATTAAGTGGTATTTTCTGTCAATGTGCCTGGATCTGCCGTGATCCCTTGGTTCCTTGGCTAAGGCAACTGCACTCTCGTTATCACAGAAAATATCTATAGGCTCCTTTATAGATGGTACAACTCCAAGGTCTCCAATGAAGTTCTTCAGCCATATCGCCTCCTTCGTCGCCCCGCTTGCTGCTATGTACTCTGATTCTCAAGTTGAATCAACTACTGTCTCCTGCTTGGAACTTTTCCAAGTAATTGCTCCTCCATTTAGGGTAAATACCCAACCCAACTGAGAGCGGAAATTATCCCTATCAGTCTAGAAGTTAGCGTCTCTATACCTCACTACTCTCAAGTCATCACTCCCACCAAGGGTAAGGACCCAGTCCTTAGTCCTCCGCAGGTACTGGAGAATGTTCTTCACCGCAGTCCAGTGAGCCTTGCCCGGATTCCCTTGATATCTGCTGACCATGCTTAAAGCAAAGGCCACATCAGGGCGAGTACAAGTCATATCATACATGATCGAGCCTACAACGGAAGCATATGGTACTCGACTCATCTCAACTATCTCAGCCTCTGTACTCAGGCTTTGAGTCTTACTCAGCTTGGCGTTACTCTGGATCGGTAAGTCACCTTTCTTGGAATACTGCATGGTGAATCTTTTCAGCACCTTATCCAAGTAGGTACTTTGACTAAGTCCAATTAGTCTCTTACTCCTGTCTCTCAATATCCTTATCCCTAGGATATAGGCAGCTTCTCCAAGGTCCTTCGTAGCGAAACACTTCCCAAGCCAGGATTTAACCTCCTACAAGGTTGGGATGTCATTTCCTATGAGTAGTATCTCATCCACATACAATACCAAAAAGCTAACTATACTCCCACTAGCCTTAACATATACACAAGACTCATCCTCGCTCCTCGAAAAGCCAAACTCTTTGACTTTCTCATCGAAACAAAGATTCCATCTGCGAGATGCTTGTTTCAATCCATAGATGGATTTCTCAAGCTTACACACTCTATTAGGGTACTTTGCATCGACAAAACCCTTTGGCTGACTCATCTAAACATCCTCTGCCAACTTTCCGTTAAGGAAAGCGATTTTGAAACCCATTTGCCATATTTCATAATCATGAAATGCAGAAATGCTAGCATAACCCTAATGGACTTAATCTTCGCTACTGGTGAAAAGGTCTCATCATAGCCAACTCCCAGAGTTTGAGTAAAGCCCTTCGCAAACAGTCGCGCGTTATAAGTGTTTACATTCCTATCCATGTCGGTCTTCTTCTTGAAGATCCATTTGCACCCGACAATCTTACGACCCTGTACATTGTCTACCAAGTTCCAAACTTGATTGTCATACATGGACTGAATCTCGCTGTCCATAGCCTCTTTCCATTTGGCAGATTCAGGGCCTGCCATGGCTTCCTTAAAGTTGTTAGGTTCATCCAAATTTATCAGTGTACTATCACTGATAAATGCATCACATTCTGTAGTAATATGGAAACCATAATAAAACTCAGGTGTGTTCCTAACCCTTGTGGAACGCCTCAGAGGTACAGACTCATCAACATGAATTTCCTCCTCAGGTTGATTGTTAGTGTTTGAGGTTCCTTCACCGCTTGACTCTTGAAGTTCTTCAAGGTCAATTTGCCTCCCACTGTTTCCTTGGCTTATGAATTCTCTCTCACGAAAGACTCCTCTCCTTGCCACAAAGGCTACATTCTTACTGGGTCTGTAGAATAGGTAACCAAAGGATTTTCATGGGTAGCCGATGAAAATACACCGCTCACTTTGAGGTTCGAGCTTGTCGTGAGTCTCGCGCCTCACGAAAGCCTCGCAACCCCAAATCTTGATGTGGTCTAAATTCGGAACTTTCCCAGTCCACATCTCGTGAGGTGTTTTAGCAACCTTCTTGGTAGGGACTAGATTAAGGATATGGGCGGCAGTCTCTAAGGCATACCCCTAAAATGAGATTGGTAACGAAGCTCGACTCATCATGGAACGAACCATGTCCAACAAGGTTCGATTGCGCCTCTCAACCACACCATTCAGCTGTGGTGTTCTAGGAGGTGTCTACTGTGAAACAATTCAACATTCCTTAAGATAGTCAAGGAACTCGATACTAAGATACCCACCACCTCGATCGAATCAGAGCATCTTTATCTTCCTGCCCAACTGATTCTCCACTTCTTGTTTAAACCCTTTGAATTTCTCAAAGGTTTCTGACTTATGCTTTATTAAGTAGACATAGCCATATCTACTATAATCATCAGTAAAAGTCACATTGAAGCGGTTAGCATCCCTTGTGGTGGTTCTGAAGGGTCCACACACATCTGTGTGTATGAGATCCAACAAATCCTCACCCCTAGCACAAGTACCAGTGAAGGGTGACTTAGTCCTTTTTCCAAGTAAACAAGATTCACAACTATCATCTGACCTTAAGGATGCATTATCCCAACTAGTGGAAGAATCAATATGCAAAACATTATTTCCTAAGTTGTCTACAACCGACACAGTTTCATATACACCATCACAAGGTAATGCTTTAAATTAAAGAACACCATTATAGAAAGCATTAATACCACCACATTCATTATCAAATGAAAAAGTAAATCCTTGTTTGTTGTGACAAACCGAAAATTCTTGCCTTGTAAAGCCCAGTCAGTCAACTCAACTGAGTCTCAGACTCGTTCCTGCTATCTTTTAGCCTTGTTTAGAGTCCTTTTAAAGGTTCAAAGCTCAGTACATCCAAACATTGGGTATAGGATTGAGTTGTGAAAGTTCCTAGCCTTGAAATCAAGCCCTACACTCCATTTGAGGGAGTGTATGGCCGTACACACATGTGTGTGCGGCCGTACACCCATGTTGGCCATACACCCCCTCCTCAAAGTGTTATCCCTTCATTTCTAAGCCATTTCATCAGTTTCCAAGTCAAGAACATCGATTTCTCTCTCAACTATCATCGAGCCTTTCACCCGATCTTCAAGAATGTAAGCCTCTCTTCCGTTTTGATTTGTTGTTATCCTTTTTCCCTAGTAACACCCTTTGATTTCATCCATTTGAAATCATCTTTTGGCTAGATCTTCAAATCTTCATCCATTTCACCAAGAACACCAAGAACACACACTTGTTCTTGGTGATTTTGGACCTTCTCGAGCCACCGGATCGTAAGTACTTTTTCCCAATGCTTAAATCTTGTTTAGAACACTAGTTTAAGTCCTTGAAAATGCCCATAACTCATAATCATATGGTGTGTGCGGCCGCACATTCCCTGGCCGCGCACCCATGGCTGCACACTCCTTCATGTGGCCGTACACTCCCTTTAAGTGAATCAAATGTGATTCCAACACTTGGTCAAAGTGTTTCCTAGTCCCTTAAGGTGTTTCCTTGCATTTGGTTGCTTCTAAACCCTATATTTATGCCAATATATGCCATTATATGTCATTTAGGACTCGTTGAGTCTCGGGACTTCATTCGTGGAACTTCTCATCCTTACGCGCATATTCGTTTGAATCACCCACATAAGGTGAGTTCATACCCCTATAATGAATCTTTTAACTGTTTTAAATGCTTTTAAAGGGGGGGGGGGAATACAAGTTGAACATAATGATAATTGTGTAAATGTTTGTTATAAACATATTTCAAAAGATTGCTTATGTCTTTTATAAGTGATCAAACATTTCAAAAACTCTTTTAAAGTTATGTTACTTTATAGTTTAACAAAACTCCATTTTTAAAGTACAAGCATAACTTAGTAGAAAAATGAGTCTTTTCAATAACAGTTCAAGTAAAATACTAGTAAACTATAAGGGGTATAGTTTAGGGGTTCAGTTCATACTAGATACTAGAGCATACTATAAAGAGAAATAGGGAGGTAGAAACAATACGCGATAACAAAGAGAACATACTAAGATAGTATAACAGAACGAACTTACTAAGATGCTATAGCATAGAACAACTACATGATCTAATTATACGAATGAATCACTAACTCATTGTTCTAAACAAAAGGTGATAGTTAAATTGGGTATACATGATCGTATAACTTTAATGTGGATTTACATGGCCTAGCAACTGGTTTGCTGAAGTCGCGTTTGGTTCCCTGAATCTATTGACAGGGAGAGCGTATAGTATGGGTACTAGCCTTCACATTATGACCTTAATAAAACAAACATGTTTTAAGGTAATCAGTACGTCAGGATGTCAATTCAAAAGACAACTGTGTACTTATATTTTCCCATTACTTTCATTTTTGTGACAGTTCCACTTGAAAGTTAATGCAAACTATTTTCGAGTCAAGATAGTTATAAACTAGGGAAAACTTACATTTTACAAACGACAAACAGAACAGTCGAGTCTAGTACATTCATTAGAAAGGGGGGCCTATAATGCTAACTTTATGATTCCTTAGTGTATGCATCCAGGGATATATATTAATCGGGTCCGACAGGTAGTAGGATGTGTGCTTTCCGCTTCATTTCCTGTTCCTTGTTTGGTTGTGGGCTTAGAGCAGATTCACCCAGCCCACTATTTAATTGTTTGTAGAGTCATTTTTACTTAGCTTTCATCAAAGTAGGAAATATAGGATTTTCTGGAGGAACAGACGAACTTTTCTAAACAGAACTTACAACTTACTATAACTTTCTTACAACTTACTTACATCACTAAAATCTTATGAACTCACCAGCTTAAATACTGCTCTACGCTTTCAAAATAACTTGTATTCTTAGGAGACCAGTAGACAGGTACGCGCACTGGGATTCAGAAGATGGAGCAGTATAGCTTTATGTCTTTTTGTTATTTGCTATGTATTCTATATTATGTGAATCGCATACTTTGTAAACACTTTCTTTCTAATGAAATGGTTCTTTATTACTTACTTACTATGATGCATGTCTTGTGATACTAAACATGACGTCCTCCACCCCAGAACGTTTCCGCCGTTCCGGTTTTGGGGTGTGACATTTGTACAAACCATGAAAGGAAATAATATTTCTCGCCATTTCAGACGAGTAACAACATTTATTCAAATCTAATATTAACCCACTACTAAGCAATAAAGAATAAACTCCAATCTTGGTGACAGGTGAAGCTTTCCTATTCCCCACGATCAAGTTTATCTTCCCGTGCTCCACATCCTCACTTCTTTTTAGGCCCTACAAATCAGAACATATGTGAATTCCACACCCTGTATCAAGGACCCAAGAATTAGTATGTGGTGAGTTATTAGACAATATAGTGTAAATACCTGCATGGGTGGGTTTTACTTTCCCATCCTTAACATCTTGCAAGTACTTGGGGCAGCTTCGCTTCCAGTGCCCCTTTTCCTGACAGTAGAAGCATTGTGCATCCTTCGGGTTGGAAGAGGGAGTAGCAGAACCTCCTTTGGTTCCACTCGAAGAGGAGCCAACAAGAGACTTTCCCTTGGTACCCTTCGAAGAGGCCTTCCTCTTTTTCCCTTTACCTTGCCCGATTGCCAGAACAGGGGTTGTGGTAAGAGTAGATACAACCATTTTACCTTTGAGACCAATTTCGGCTGTCCTCAAAAGTCCTTGAAGTTTGCTAAGTGTGACCTCCTCCTTGTTTATATGATAGGTCATACGGAACTGATCATAACATGGAGGCAAGGAGTGCAGTATGATATCAATAGCCAACTCCTCAGGGAAGCTCACATTCAACTTAAGCAATCGGTCCACAAACCTTTGCATCTTCTGCAAGTGGCCCGTGATGGGTTCACCATCCTTCATCCTGGTTGTTATCATGGAAGAGATGATTTCATACCTCTCTTGACGAGCACTCTGATGGTATCTTTCCATCAGGTCCTGGTGCATCTCATAAGGGTAAAAATCTTTATAGGATTTCTGGAGTTGTACTGTCATGGTAGCCAACATGATACAAGACACCTTAGTGACATCCTTCTCATGACTAGTGTACTTAACGATCTCCTCTGGAGTAGTAGACGACTCATCGATGTCCTTCAGCTCCTTGTCTAGGACATATTCCTTGTCCTCATAACGAGTGACCATCCTGATGTTCCTAATCCAATAATTGAAGCTGGAACCATCAAAGATGACTCTCCCACAAAGGTTCATGAAAGAGAAGGAGCCAGAAGGGTTTGAGCCAGAAGCATTGTTGGAAGACATCTGTAAAGGAAGAAAGACAAGTTTAGATTAGATCAAGAGTCCTTAATAAGACACCCAAATGAAATATTAAGGCTAGGACCCAACACAATATTTTATAACTTGGAAGAGGGATGCCGTAATCCAAGCTACAAAATATTTGAAGGTAGGTAAATGACGATTTACCAATTTCCACCATGAAAAACGAAATAGATTATTAGGTTTTAATTGGATTGAAACTCATAGATCTTTTGAGATTCATTGAACAATTCAATGGCATGTTTAAATCTCGATTATGCCCTTCAAGTTTGTGACTGGGATACCGAGGATCACAAACAAGGTGTGAATAACCATGCAAATTAACTTGGTACTCTAAATTTTATCACCTAATCGATGTGCCGGTTAACTACACACGCTCCGCCGATCTATGATAAACCTTAACCCACACTTTGCCACCCTTGTTAAGTCCAAGTTAGTGTGCCGGTTAGCCACACATGCTCCACTAACGACTTTAGCAAGGTGTAAAGTGTAATTTCATGGGTTAGCATCAATTTCACATTTTCCTAGAGTAACTAACATTGGGAATTTATAAAAGGTTTAGTTACTTTATATTTATCATTATACTTTTAATGAGAATTATAGTCTTTGTCCTACCCGTTCGGCTAACGACCCTCCACCAGTCAAGGAAGCGGTGGGTGAGAGTGGACACCCATTAAGCTGCCATTTTATAGGGAACAACCTTATACCCTCCTTATAGACCGGCTTCGTGAATGAGGCCTACTAACGGTAAGACTGACTTGATCTTATATATATATATATATATATATATATATATATATATATATATATTAACTTATAATACTATAAAGTATAAGGGTTTAATTTAAAACTTTTTAAAATTCTAGGGTTTGGAATTAAAGTTTTCTAAAGTGACTTTAATAATTCCAAAACGTGAGGGCAAGTTTTGAAACTATTCAAAACCTTTCATTTCTATAACTTATGAGTTTTAATGATTTTAATGGAAAAGACTTTTGGAATTCCATAACTTGAGGACAAGTTATGGAGTCCATTAATTGGCATTTAGATCAAGAATTACACTAACAAACAATTTGCAAATAATTCCTATGATATACCAAAACTCATAAGCATGAACATTCCTATCAATAATTTTCAAGAATCATATAAACATATATAAAACTTAAAACTTTGATAATAACCTTTGAAAATGGATTAGTATAATGATTACTACATCAAAAACAGATTTTATAAGTCCAAAACAGTTTAGGGTAATGATTCTAGTCCAATTCCAGCATTAAAACTCAAAATTCTGCACTCTGGGCCTTCTACTCGTCGAGTGTATGAACCTACTCGACGATTAGGATGAACTTTCACTTGGACTCGTCGAGCCCCCCCATGGACTCGGCGAGTTCACTGAACAATGAGCAGATTTTCGATTTTTTTCAGCAATTTGCATCAAGTATAATGAAAACAAGCCTAGGCTCTGATACCACTGATGAGTTTTGAGCATTCTAACACTCCTATGGTGTGCATGCAACCCTAGAAACCTTGGATCTATGTTTTCTCTATTATACATGCAAATATTCATTTTTCCAAGGTTTCATCCTAACTAGCATGTGATTGGGATACATGTAATATAAAACTAGTAGAATGACATACCTTTCATGTTGCTTGGATTGCTTAAGACCTTGTGAGCCTAGCACCCCAAATGTGATGCCTCAAATGCTTCACACAACACCACAACTCTTGGAATAACTTGAGAGAAGTATACTTGTGCACAAATTCGGCTATCCCTCCTTTCTTAGTCTTAGATACCGATTTTGCTCCATATGAGGCTCTTTATATAGTGTGCCACATGTAGGGTTACACCATGTAAATCCTAATGTGCATGAATTTTTCATTTCCTCCATGGAGCATCCATGGAGCACCCAATGGGACTTAGCCCAATCTAGTGAATCATGGATCATAAGCCCACTATATAAGAATGAATGATTTACATAATCAATCCCCATATATTTAATTAGTCTTTTTTGATTACAAAATTAAGTCCAAATTAATTCTTGATCAATACTAATTAAATAATATGATTTCATATTAATATATTAGAACTTATAATATATTAACAAATCATAAGTGTCATTTTCTCATTTTGTCTATCCAATTGTTGCGATGCCATGCAACCCAAATGGACCATGCCAAGCCGGGTCAAGTACATACCAAAAATAGTTATGGACTTAGACACCTTATCCAAGACTTCCCTCCCCTAAGACTTTGCTAAAATTTCCTATATGTAATGGTGAAGTTCATTCTATAAACAAAATTCTTAGCATGTTTCCTCAATGATCAGTTAGCAATTCTGAACCTAAAGATCAGTTACATATGGCAATAATGGCAAAGGAACTACAAAGGGTTATGGAACCATCAAGTGTAATTCTGTTATTTTCAAGAATGTATCTTATGTGAAAGTTCTTCAGTATAAACTCATCTCTATCATTCAACTGTGTGACGCTGGTTATGAAGTTCTTTTTAACAAGAAAGAAGGAAACTTTGTTGATCAAAAGAATATCACTGTTCTTTTGGTCATCGAAAAAATGAAGTCTATGTTCTGGATATGTTTTCTGTTGACAAATCTCTTCGTCCTTGCTTCTTCTCTCGTGCTCAGTCTCATCTAAATTGGCTATGGAACAAAATACTATCGCATCTGAATTTCAAGAACATCTCAAAGGTTGTAGGGAATCAGCTTGTGAGAGGAATTCCTAAGATGCATTTTGTAAAAGACAAAGTGTGCTCAACATTTGAAAAAGGGAAGAAAACCAAGTCTTCGTTCAAACGAAAGTCTTGTTCTTCAATCATCAAACCCCTTCATCTTCTTCATATCAAACTTTTTGGACCAGTTTCGATTAAGTCAAGAGCTGGAAAGAAATACACTCTTGTCATTGTGGATGAATTTTCAAGGTTTACTTGGGTAGTGTTTTTAAGAAAGAAAAGTCATGCCGCTGATAAAATTATCGCTCTTATTAAGCAATGGGAAGTCCTCTATGATCACACAGTTAAGCAATTGCATAGTGATTATGTAACTGAATTTAGAAACTCTTCTCTAGAAGACTTTTTCTCTGTCTCAGAAATCTCTCAGAACTTTTCAGTAGTTAGAACACCCCAACAAAATGGTATTGCAGAAAGAAGAAACATAACTCTTATCGAAGCTGTCAGAACTATGGTTGTTGAAGCTGGTCTTTCATTTTCATTTTGGGCTGAAGCTGTCAATACAACGTGTTATACTTAGAATCAGTCTATTATTGTCAAACGTCATGGGAAAAATACTTATGAGCTATTGAAAGGAAGAAAACCAGACATTTCTTATTTTCATGTGTTTGGATGTGTGTGTTACATCTTGAATCAAAGAGATCAATGTTCGTAGTTTGAGGCTAAAGCTGATGAGGGAGTGTTTCTAGGATACTCCAGCGTATCCATGGCTTTCAGAGTATTCAATCTTTCAAGACAAATTTTTGAAGAAACAACTCATGTCACCTTTGATGAGGACTCATTCATTCATGATCGAGTTGATCACTCCTCGTCAAATGTAAATGAACTTACTTTCAGTCCTTCATACCCAATTCCTAAACTCTTGTCAAATGACGCTGATCCTATTGTTCCCAATATTAGTCAATTAGTTAGTTCTCAGCCTATCCTTGAAGATCAGCCTGTTGTCCCTGAAGAAGCTGATTCATCAAATCAGGAAGACTCCGCCCAAAACAATACAAATGAAGGTTCTAACCCAAGAATCCTTCGAGATCATCCAGAATCTCAAATCATTGGAAATGTAAATTATGGGATTCTCACTCGTAGAAGAGTCAACAACAACTTTTGCATGTTTGTTAACTTCGTCTCAATGATTGAACCAAAGAATGTCGCTGATGCATTGAAAGAGGCTGATTGGATTTAGGCCATGCAAGATGAGGTAAATGTATTTGAACGTCATAATGTGTGGAATCTTGTTCCCAAACCTCAAGGAAAGACTATTATTGGTACTCACTTGGTTTTTAGGAACAAAATGGATAAATATGGAATCGTCAAAAGGAATAAAGCCAGGCTTGTAGCTCACGGTTTTTGTCAGCTTGAAGGGTTAGACTATGATGAAACATTTGCTCCAGTTGCAAGACTTGAAGCAATTCGTCTGTTTCTAGCTTTTGCCTCCTTCAAAAACTTCAAAGTCTACCAAATGGATGTCAAGACTGCCTTTCTACATGGAGTTCTTCAAGAAGAAGTCTTTCTAAAATAACCTCTAGGGTTTGAAAATGAAGAGTTTCCAGAACATGTGTATCATCTTGATAAAGCTATCTATCGCTTAAATCAGGCTCCCAGGACATGGTATGACACATTGGCAAGCTATCTTCTCTCAAACGGATACAAACGAGGAAAGATCGATAATACTATGTACACAAAGCAATCAAGATCTCATATCATTCTTGCTCAAGTGTATGTGGAAGATATCATCTTTGGATCCACTGATGAAAAGCTCAGTTCAGAATCCGCGGAGGTCATGGCCAAGAAATTCAAGAAGAGCATGGTGGGTGAACTAACTTTCGTTTTGGACTTGCAGGTCAAAAAACTAATTGATGGTATTTTTGTTTGTCAAGCTAAATATATTGCAGATATGTTGAAGAAGTATGGTTTTTCTGATTGCAAACTGGCAAATACACCGATGTGTTCATCAGCGTCTATTGACACTGATCCAAGCGAAGCTGATGTGAATGCAACTTTGTTTCGAGGAATGATTGGCTCTATACTCTACCTTACAAGTAGTCATCCTGAAATTATGTTTTCCACCATATTATGTGCTCGCTATTAGGCCAGTCCTAAGGAATCTCATCTTCATGCTGTCAAAAGGATCTTCTGATACTTAAAACATACACCCAATCTTGGGTTATGGTATCCTCGTGACTTTGAGTTCAAGCTGGTGGGATACACTCACTCCGATCATGGTGGGTGTGACATTGATCGTAAAATCACTTCATGTAGAGCTCAAATTCTTGGAAATGGTATCCTCGTGACTTTGAGTTCAAGCTGGTGGGATACACTCACTCCGATCATGGTGGGTGTGACATTGATCGTAAAATCACTTCATGTAGAGCTCAAATTCTTGGAAATAGACTGGTAAGCTGGTCTAGCAAAAAGCAAACATTAGTAGCTTGTTCTACTGCAGAAGCTGCATATGTTTCCGCTGGAAGGTGTTGTGCTCAGATTCTATGGATTCAGAATCAGCTTTGGATTATGGTACGAACTTCTCAAAGACACCCATCTGTTGTGACAACACTAGTGCCATTCAGATGATACAAAATCCAGTGCAACATTCCAAGACCAAGCACATTGACATCCGTCATCATTTCATCAGGGACATAGTAATTGATTAGATGTCTAAGCCCATAACTATTATTGGTATGTACTCGACCCGAGAGTAGCATGGTCCATTTGGGTTGCATATCATCAGGACAATTTGTTAGGATGGACTTTTGAGAAGAGGTTATATATGATTTATTAATATATTATAAGTTCTAATATATTAATATGAAATCATATGATTTAATTAGTATTGATCAAGAATTAGTTTGGAATTAATTTAGTGATCAAAAGAGACTAATTAAATTAATGGGGACTAATTGTGTAAATTAGTTATATTTATATGTGTGGGGCTTATGGTCCATGTTGGACTAAGATTATGTATGAATACATAATAAGTTGGGCCGCATGTACCATGGATCATAAAACCCATGAGTATGGATTTGGGTTATACCCATGACCCTTGGAATCCTACATATAAATATATGCTCCATAACCTAAAAACGTGTGCTTCTATTCTTAGAGAAAGATGGACGATTTTGGTGCATGGAACTCTCTCTCAAAATGTTATCCTTTGTCCTAGATGATTTGTGATTCCATTTGAGGTGCAACACTTGGGGCACTAAGTTCTTAAAGGCCAAAGTCTTCCTAGCAACATCAATAACATCAAGAGGTATGTCTGAAACTTGTCCTATTATACATATGTTATTTGTATGCTAGTTGTAGGCTTAAAGCTTTGGAAACCATATGCATGTATAATTAGAGAAAACATAGATCCAAAGCTTTTAGGGTTGTATGTGCACAATAGGATGTTGTAGTATACAAAACCCAATGGTGGTATCAGAGCCATGAGTTGTTTTCTATTATATTTGATGTTATTATTGGTTTTCAAAGTAAAAAAAATAGAATTTTCTGCACTCTGACAGTAGAAATCGCCAATTACAGTGCTTAACTCGACGACTTGCATGGTTTTTGCCTTGGACTCGCCGAGTTGGATGAGTGACTCGCCGAGTCCACTCACGAAGTTGACCAACTCGACGAGTCAGCTCATGCACTCGACGAGTTGGCTGTCCTGGATGCAGATTTTCGAGTTTTTTGGCCTGTTTTGGATTAGGATCATTACTACAAAATGTTTTTGTTCATAAAATTTGATTTTGATGCCATGGTAATGATTATCCTCATCCAAATAAAGAATAATTGTCAAAGTTTCAAGATTTGTGTTAGTTTATGTGATTAGCTAAGTTCTTGAAAATTGTTGATATGAATTATCTTTACTTATGAGTTTGATCTAGATCATAGGAAAATTATTTGATTATCGTGTTAATTGAAATAATTGATATTAATGGTTTTTATGAACTCCATAACTTGCCCTCAAGTTATGGAAAATGAAGAGTTTTTCTTTTTAAAAGATTCATTAAAGTTCATAGGTTATGAAAAATAGAAGGTCTTATTTTTAAATGTCATCATAAAATAGTTTTATGTCTTCCATAACTTGTCCTCAAGTTATGGAACTTGAAAATTCTTCCATAAAAACCATATTAAACTCATAAGTTATGGAAACCAAAAGTTTTTGAATTGTTCAAAACTTGCCCTCAAGTTTTGGAATTTGTAAAGTTACCCCCCATGTATACTTTAATTCCAACTCTTCGAATTTTAAATGTTTAAAATTCAACCCCTAGAATTTCAAAAGTTTAAAATTCAACCCTTATACTATTATAATATTATAGGTTTAATATTTATATATATATATATATATATATATATATATATATATATATATATATATATATATATATATATATATATATATATATATATATATATATATATATATATATATATATATATATATATATGTATAAGAGTAAGTCAGTCTTACCGTTAGTAGGCCTCATTCACGAAGCCGGTCTATAAGGGGGTATAAGGTTATTGCCTATAAAATGGCTGTTTAATGGGTGTCCACTATCACCCACCGCTTCCTTGACTGGTGGATGGTCGTTAGCCAAACGGGTATGACAGGACATTAATTATCCCTTCATTAAAAGTATAATGATAAATGTAACGCTCTGTTCCGAATTGACTCCTAGTCTGAGGCTGTGGCTCAAAGTTCGGTCATTATAAGGATTATGGCTCTTGGTTAGGTAAGATCTAGGCACTTTTGGGTGCGGGTGATGTATTAGAAGTGATCCGGGTGTTCGGTTCGTGTTTTGGAGCCTAGGAATATTTCGGTAAAGTGGCAGTTTGGGCTTTTGTGGAAAATGGATTTTTGTTCGGAAGGTCTTAAGAAAGGTTTGAGTTGTTATAAGTGTAGGGCTTCTCGTCACCTTTCCGTGGATATAAGGATTGTCGGAATCGAGCTTATCACGAAGAAGTTATGGCCTTCAGAAGTTTCGTGGTGTTCAGGCTTAGCCAAGTACACGGGGCATACACAAAGTGTACGCAGGGCGTACTAGCAAAGAAGGTAGTATGCTAGGCGTACCTTGGGGTACGCTGGGCGTACTGACCAGGAGGGTCGCGAATGTTCCTCGGAGTACGCTGGGCGTACCATATGTACGCTGGGCGTACTCCAGTCAGATCAGAACCCTATTTTAGGGTCTTGGACCCTATTTAAACTCCTTATCTCATAACCTAACCCTAATATCTTCAGCCTCCACCCCTCTAAACCCTATAAATCGTCTTATACCATTCATGGTGGCATTTTGAGCTCATCGAGTCCATTTTTGGAGTGTTTGGCCAATTTTCAAGAAGGTGGAGTTAGATGCAAAGATGGAGATCAAGAAGAAGCTTATGGATCTGGCTTTTGTGACTCATTTTCAGCTTGACGAAGGTATAAAGTTCTGAACTTGACCATTGAATGCTTAGATCTATTATGTTGAGTTTTTGGATCTTTTTGGTCCCACGAATGGAGCTTTATGGTTCCAAATCCGTTTTTAGGCTTCGGGTTGCCACTCTTGGTGCTAACTAAGTCCCTAAGGTAGAAAGTTGCCATCTTGGAGGTCTTAATGGATTAATGCAAGAGTTATGGTCATTTTCATGGAAGTAGATTGTTATACTTTGATTTTCGGTTCATGTGGGTCATATAAGTCACCAAGTCAGTGACTTTATGGATTAAGACGTTAGGTAGAGCTCAGATCTATAATTTGGTCCCTTGGTTTGAAGCATTAAGCACTTAATGGATTTTGTGCATCAGCCGTTTGTACGCTGGGCGAATAATGTAGTACGCTGCGCGTACAACCCTTTTGTCCAGTACGCTAAGCGTATAGAAGAGGTACGCTGGGCGTACTCTTTCAGGAGGACTTGGGCCTTAGTGGACTTCGTACATTTGGGCCCTAATGGTTTTGGGCCTGAACTTGCTGTTTGTTGGGCCTGAATGTATCTTGGGCTAATATTGGAATAGTAGGGCCTATTGGGCCTTATGGCCCAATATAGAAATGGACTTCACATTGTGGGCCTCGGTTTGGGCCAATTCTTGGATTAGGTTGTTGTGGGCCTTCGTGGGCCAATTGGGGTCAGGATTATTGACTAAGGAGAATACTAGGCTTTAGAATATGGTCTATTAGAAAGGTTTGGGCCCAATTTGGAAAATTGGGCCATTGATGGTTTTATGGACATTATTGTGTTGGGCTTTTGTTTTGGTTTGGGCCTTAGTTTTGGATCATACTGGGCCATGGGTAGAATGGTAATTTTACCCCATGCATGGATTAAGGATTATGGTATGGGACCCAATTGCTAATTGGGTATATTGATTGGTATTTATAGCTCTGGAAGTGGACAAGGTAGCAGCTAAGGATTTCTTTCGGGAAGCTTCTGCATTCGAGGTGAGTCTCCACACCATACCAATGGGTCAAAGGCACCAAGGCCGGCCCATTATGCATTATCTGATATGCTAGTTGATTTCGTGTTATGTGGTATTCTAGTTGATTATGTGGTAGGTGATATGCTAGTTGTCTTTGTGATGATTGCATGGAAGACCTCGGGGGGGGGGGGGGGTTCCCGAGGCACTAGGGTGTAAGACCTTGGAGGGTTTCCATGGCATCCTTACTCAATACCATGTGAGGGTTTCCATGACATTGGGCTAAGACCATGTGGGGGTTCCCATAGCACCCGGAGTAAGACCCTGGACGGTTTCCAGGGCATCCTTATATGTATGGTTGGTATGACAGTGGGCTAAGACCATGTGGGGGTTCACATGGCACCCGGAGTAAGACCCTGGAGGGTTTCCAGGGCATCCTTATATGTTTGTATTCATGGCTTGTGTGATTGATAAGGTTTATGTAGCTGTTACAGCTGGTATGGATTATGTGATTATGTGGATTATGTAGGGTATGCTCTGGGGAAGTCACTAAGCTTCGTGCTTATAGTTTTGTTTATGGTTTCAGGTATCATCGATTTGGAAAAAGGAGGGCTCGGATTGATCGCAGTGCACACACCTATGATTTCCGTAATGAATGATTTTGGGATAAACTCTGATAAATGTTTTACTTAATGATGATTTGAAATGTTTGAAACAAAGGGTAACAATGTTTTAGCTATATTAAAAACGAAATTTTTACCCTTGATTTTTGGGTCGTTACAATAAATATAAAGTAACTAAACTTTATTAAATTCCCAATCTTAGTTACTTTAGGAAAATGTGAATTTGGTGCTAACCCATGAAATTTCACTTCGCACCTTGTTAAGTCGTTAGTGGAGTGTGTGTGGTTAACCGGCACACTAATCTGGGACTGACAATGTGTGGAAAAGGGTAGCTTGATGTTAATCATAGATCAATGGAGCGTGTGTGGTTAACCGACACATTGATTAGGTGGTTGTAACATTAAGTGTACCAAGTTAATTTGGATGGTTATTCACTCCTTGTTTGTGATCCTCGATATCCCAGTCACAAACTTGAAGGATACAATCGAGATTTAAACATGCCATTGAATAGTTCAATGAATCTCAAAAGATCTAGGAGTTTCAATTCATTTAAAACCTAATGTTAAATTTCGTTTTTTCATGCTGGAAATTGGTAAATGGTCATTTACCTACCTTCAAATATTTTGTAGCTTGGATTACGACATCCCTCTTCTAAGTTATAAAGTATTGTGTTGGGTCCTAGCCTTAATATTTCACATTGGGTGTTATATTAAGGACTTAAATCAACTAAACTTGAATTTCTCCCTCATAAATGTCTAGTTATGACAACTATGGTCTTCCTTATCCTTTTGGATAAAGCTTTCCTAATGAAGATGATATCCTAAATGGCAATCAAGGTGAAAGATTAATCCCTTTGTTGTGCATTAATGGGAATGGAAATCATACTTCACTTCCTCCAGTAACCCACAAGTTCTTGAAAAGTTCAAGGTCACTCAATCCCTATTGGCAAGCAGTGTCTATATGTACTCACATCTTGGAGATGACGTCTCATATTGACAGGCTGGGAGAGTTGGGTGTCAAAGTCTTAAGGAAGTTGACTGTTGACTGGGTTCATCAATCACTTTCCGAGTCATATAGTGAGTTCATTAAGGAGTACTATGTGACAGACCACGACATGAACCTTAATGATATTACCTATTTGCTTGTTGCTGCTGAATCAACAATGATTTGGAGCACTGGTAAAGAAAATTTGATTGGAATATCTACTTCCCAAACTTACATGGACATTGACAAAGGAAATATTGGAAGTCCAGACAAGTCTTCTCTTCCCAATGGAAAGGGATCGACCATAGTCAACCCGGTTGGCCAAATGGTAAAGAGAAAGGCTAAGTATGAGATAGTCCCGTGTACCATTACTAAAGAGTCCATATGTTTCTATTGCCAAAAGAAGGGGCATTGGTTGCGAAGCTGCCCTATTTACCTGAAAATTCACTAGGATGGTAAAAGTAAAAAATTTGACTATGCTTCAGGTAAAGTCCACTATCTAACTCTATTAAGTTCCTATTTGGAGATTCTTATTACATGATGTGACTAGGTGGCATTTTGATGTTTTGTAGAATCGAAAAAGGAGAGGAAGCTTAGAAGAAGAGTATGCTGAATCTGATCGTGAAGATGGATTTCGATCGCATGATTCGAAGATCATAATTTTGAGCTGCTGCTTAAGAATTATGATAGATTGCTTAGGAATAGATAACAACATAGTTTTCATATGTGTTTGCATTGTAAGGATAATTTTTTCCGCAATTTTTTAAATAAAAGAAAATTTTTTGATTTTATTTATTGTAAGTATCCTTACAATGGGATTTGTGAAAATTGTTGTTTACATGTTTCCATTGATAGTAATATTGGAAAATGGATTTGATTCATTCGTTTGTGGTAGTGTCATAATTTACCAAATGAGGAAAGATTCTCATCACCCAAGTTTTAGTTGGATAGAAACTTGGAATCATGCAACTTGTATTGTATGATGAATGAGAATTTTCATCTTTGGGAAATTAAGACTAATTCCTTGTTCACATGTATATGTGAGTCAAGTGAAGGACTAGGAGATTGGGTACACTTGGTTGTGCGCTGATCAGGTCCACCACAAAGAATGATAAGGCTATTCGTCATGATTTACTAGAGTTTAGTAAATATGGTTGTGCTTACAAGTTTAAGTATAATTCTGAAACATTGGAAAAGTTTCAATGTATGGCAGGATGAATGAGAAGTATCAAAGTAGGCAGAAAGATAAAAGTTTCTCCTATCTTAAAAGATAGGAGAGTACTTCAGTATCATATTTTATGATCATCTTAATGATTATGAAAAACCATATCACAGTTGATCCTCTAAGGACATCTTAGTGCAATTGTTTGACTAAGAAGAGGAATCATGAATTGTTGAAATGGTTAAATCCACAGATGAATCATACTTCGTTCCAAAATTGAGTCTTAGAGTAATACTCCAAGATCGAGCCTTGAGTAACATAATGTTAAGAAGGTTTAAAACACTTATCAAATGTAGAGTAAAATGTTTTCTACTCTTGTACATTTGAAATTGGTGAGTTGTGATGTTTTGGATAAAACAAAGACCAACTAAGGCCAATTGTGTGAAGTGTTTGTCTTGATAAGAATCCACACTAACTCTTGAATATTTGCTTTGTCAAGGAATGGTTCTTGACAAGAGAATATTATATGTCAAGAGGTCAGTGGGAGTCTTAAAGATCTTGAAAAGTTTCAAGAACTAATCAAGGGTATTGTTTATCACTAGCACACGACTTGAGGTTTATAGCCTATCGTGTTGACATATTCTTTTTTCTGTGCCCATTACAGTTAAAGTTGACTATGCATGTGAGTTCATTGAGTTCTCATTTGTTTGCATAACTACTTGGAAGCAATGGTAGGCCCTTGTGCTGCCAGGTGGCAAGAAGTTAAGATTGAACGAGTTCAGTGCATATGAGTTTGGATTTGTCACTAACCTCCTCTTGTGGTTATGTTTTTGACAAATTCATATGGATAGGAACACATACACCATAAAATCTAAGTGTCATAAGGTTTCTCTTCGACTCATGAAAATGATGGTGAGGAAACGCTTTCACTAAGAAGATTTTAAGGAGATAGAAATTGTGATATTTGCATTCTCAAATTCAATTATGATTACGGCATCCCTTTTCATAATTCGAATTGTGAGCAATGATAAAGGTCTAAACATTTGAGACTACGATTACGACATCCCTTTTCATAGTTCTAAAATTGTTTAGACACACATGTGAGCTATCTAAGGAAAGGTGTATGATTTTGGGAAGCTTAGATAAAGTCTTATCGAAGCATCTCGTATGAGAAACCTAAACTTTGGTAATGAAAGTCAATAAAGTATTGATTTCTAGGAGTCCAACTGATCTCGGGATACATGTTAAAGCTAGTGGGAGCATAAGTGTTATGCTGATAAAGAATATAATTATCATGTTAGTGGGAGCATGATTATTATGTTAAGTGTTGCAAGATAGCAATGTTAATTATAGAAAACAAAAGTTTCAATTTGCAGGGTTTGAAAGGTTGTTTTGCTATAATTAAGGGAGAGGAAATTGTACTTCATTCCAATTCTAAAAGCTTAGATTGAGATTTTAATCAAATTTAGTCAAGTATATATATGAATGTTATGTTGGAATGGTTCAACATAAGGAAATTCTATATATGGAAATATTAATTGCGTTCTCAATATTCGATTATGATTACAACATTCCTCTTTATAGTCCAAATTTTGAGAACATGGCTAACAGGAAAAAATTATAGCAAAAGACTGGTCTAGGATCATGTCTTTATGTGAGACATTATGAATCGTATCCCATATGCTTCGCGTATAGGATCGATTGCATATGCTATAATATTTCTATGTGTTCTGAATTTTCCAAATGCCTAGGGCATTAAGAGGGAAAAAGGACCAGAACTGTATATGACTAAAATGATTAAGCATTTGTCGAGGACAATCTGAGGCTTACCAAAGATTGGTTACTCATGGACAATTGAAAGTATAGTGTTAATTTTGGAAGGACCATATTGACATATTCTGAAAAGAGGCAACTCTTGTTCAGAAGTGATAGTCAAAATGGGAATATGGAAATGTTTCTATAAGTTGAAGTTATTCTTTAAATCTGTGTAAGATTAGAAAACTTAATGCAAGAAGGATGTTCAAAGGAATGTACTTTGAATGTGAGACTTCGTTTCCATGGAATTACTCTCCAATGGAATACTTTGTAATGTCTGTTGCCAAGTCTTTGTGACTTTTGTGCATAGTCATTACAAGAGGATCATTGCATATAAGTTTAGAATCTAACAGATTGGCAAAGAATCTTGTATTCTTACATTTTTCATAAGGATTTGGAATTGTGAAATGAGCATCATTGAAATGTTTTCAATTGATCTATTCCACAAAGAAAGGACCATAGGCAAACATAGTGTGCATGCTTGTATCATGGGACAACTATTGTTTTAATTCAAGTATTAAGTTGATTATTTGAAACATTATACAATGAATAATGAGTAATCAATATGACTCAAAAGTTTTTGGGCCACACAGGATTAGTATTATTCTTGTGTTTCACTTTGCATGTTTTGACTTCCCGAATAACTAGGTTATTCAAACCGTCCACAGTCGATCATACTTTGGAAGTAGGTATTGAGGCAAGACTGTCATGAATGGGTCTGTAGTATGTGTAGATGTTTTAGACATAGCTGCAGTATTCATGAGTGCTCCTGGAATAAGATTCCAGTATTGGATTAAACCCACGCTCATTTGAATCACCTCATGGATTTAATCACGAGTGATCATGAGACGATAATATCTTATATTCTTCAAACGGAGACATGTGAGTTGTAGTTGCGAATCGGTTGCACATTGACATATGTAAACGCACCTGTAACTTGGATGTTATAAAACATATCGTTGTGTGTAATTTGATGAGTGAGTACAAGCGAGCATTCGGGTCGAAGTTTATCCGTTCCTTTTACTCCATGTGGATAAAAGCGATATCTGTGGGCCCCTCGATGATTTAGTGATGAAAACCCTAAGTGCTCGGCCGGGCCTGGACTGATTTGATTTGTTCAATTAGTCAGTCGTCATAAATAAGAAATCGGGAAACAACAGATGGAAAGAGAGAATGATTATAATCCATGTCTCAGTCCATATGATATCTAGAATGGAGGAATATATGATCCGTTATCTAATGGACACGTCATTAACTAGGTCAGAGTTTGACAACGACTTTTAAGAGCTACGATTGCTAGTCGGGATTTTGGAGTCATATTTGCAATAATAGTTTTAGACTTATCCAAGTGGGAGACTATTGGATTATATGTATAAGCCCATAACTATTTTTGGTATGTACTCGACCCGAGAGTAGCATGGTCCATTTGGGTTGCATAACATCAGGACAATTTGTTAGGGTGGACTTTTGAGAAGAGGTTATATATGATTTATTAATATATTATAAGTTCTAATATATTAATATGAAATCATATGATTTAATTAGTATTGATCAAGAATTAGTTTGGAATTAATTTAGTGATCAAAAGAGACTAATTAAATTAATGGGGACTAATTCTGTAAATTAGTTATATTTATATGTGTTGGGCTTATGGTCCATGTTGGACTAAGATTATGTATGAATACATAATGAGTTAAGCCACATGTACCATGGATCATAAAACCCATGGGTATGGATTTGGGTTATACCTATGACCCTTGGAATCCTACATATAAATATATGCTCCATAACCTAAAAACGTGTGCTTCTATTCTTAGAGAAAGATGGACGATTTTGGTGCATGGAATTCTCTCTCAAAATGTCATCATTTGTCCTAGATGAGTTGTGATTCCATTTGAGGTGCAACACTTGGGGCACTAAGTTCTTAAAGGCCAAAGTCTTCCTAGCAACATCAACAACATCAAGAGGTATGTCTAAAACTTGTCTTATTATTCATATGTTATTTGTATGCTAGTTGCAGGCTTAAAGCTTTGGAAACCATATGCATTTATAATTAGAGAAAACATAGATCCAAAGCTTTTAGGGTTGTATGTGCACCATAGGATGTTGTAGTATACAAAACCCAACACATAGTTCAAAAGGGAAAAGTTGAATTGTTCTATATTCCATCCATTGATCAGTTGGCTGACATTTTCACAAAGGATTTGGACGAGAAGACTTCAAACAAATTGATTGCAGACCTTGGCATGCTCTCAATGACGTAATTGTTCTTCTAACTCTTATGATTTATCATTGTCTCTGCTTGCTTTTTAAAAACACAAATATACAAAAACAAATGCTATTATTATTATTATTTTTTACAGATGTTTACAATAGTTTGTTTAAAGTATTTACATATATTTTTTATATCAAAATTAAAGCTTTTTTATATCTTTCTTCTTCAGAATTTGTAAGATCTTAAAAGATCTCAATGCTTTTGGAGATGAGAAAAGGAGTGGCAGCATGTCCTCTTGTTCTTGAGAATACTCTCTTTCTCCTCCACTCACTGTTATGGATGCAAAGAGCAACCATCAAAGCAGTAAGTCTTAGCTTCATCTACTGACTCATAATCTAATAAAACCTCAAAGGCCCTCGTATTGATCTTGAAGACAAAATGGTTTTATGGATTCAAGTCAGTCAACTTGTTGGTTACAAAGACTAATCTCTACTTCTCTCTTGCTCCCGATGAAGCTTGGAATCCATCTGTAACGCTTCAATAAGAAAAGGGTTAATCACTTTTGTTATGCTATATTTGTGTGATATAGTTGATCTTGTTTGTTCTTTTATAGCTGAATTTTCAAGCGCTAGATATCTTGGAAAATGGAAGTATATTTATCACCATTCAATTCCAAAGATTTGATGGATCAAGTCTTGACCCACTTTTTGAAAAAGCTGCACATTTTTTTGTTTAAACTATTATTGTTTGACTAATTCTTTTGTTTGTATTCTTATATTGTTATTCTCTCTTCGTACTATTTTTTTAAAGGAATCTGATGGTGGCATTTTAGCCTAGTATGTAACTTTTGACACATCATCGTCCCTAGAAGCATGTTGCTATATGTGACAAAATCTCTCTAAGTTTCTCATCAGCGAGACCATCTACTGAGAACATTGAGTCACCCTCTCACGCTGATTGTTTAGCATTATCTAAACTCTCAAAGTGAAATAGCCTGGTCCAAATAAAAAATATTGATAAAAAGGACAAGGTATTTATTTCTTGAAGCTAATCACCTTTACATGATCCTGTCCCTGGAAGCATGCTTGCCGTAAGCATCAAGTCTCATGTTATGATGAAGCATTGAGCAAAACCTAATGGCTTACCCTGATTCCATAGTTATCAACGTAAGAGATACTTGTCAGGTTCTTAAATGAGAAAGGGTTGTTCATGTCCTTGATCTCCTAGTTTGAGGTAGACATGGTACCAGTATGAATTAACAGTGAATATTTGATTCTAGATTGCAACTTATTCTATGATACAGAAGTTTAAACCACTTCATGTTGATGAGTTAAATTGTTAATGATTCACGCTGATTTCACCTCACCATGACTGAAACAATCCATTCTTCCCCTTATATTCTTCTTTAAAGTTTTGTGATTTAGCGTAATGTACCATACGTTGATGAGATCTTGTCAAATTTGTGCCGATGGATATATCATTATCCGTGTATGAAATCACACGCTGATGAGATCTCGAAATACTATGTCAGTGAATGGTAGTTTAAAACTTCGCTATTATGAGACATCACAATCACACTAAACTACAAGTTGATATTCTACTCTGCTCGATGTTAACTGCTGATGTCAAAAGGGGGAGAGATCTTGGTAAAACTGAAGTCAAAACTGAAAATCTCGCTAAAGAACGAAATCTCACTACTAGAAAAGTACATTCTAAGGGGGAGTTGTGTCGAGATAAGAAAAGCATATTCCAAAAGGGATTCATATCAAACACTCTCAGATCAAGCTGAAGCTTTTTTTTTTTTTTATGTTTTTTGAGTCATTCATCTTCTCAGTGGGAGCATTTGTTAAAACTACAAGAACCAAGACTTCATTATTTTCAGGGGGAGCACAAGCCAAAAGTTTTTAGCATTTCGCTTATATATTAGAAGACGTTTAGTTTTGACATCATCGGATAAAGGGAGATTGTAAGGTCACACCTTATGATTTGATGAGTCAAACACATAACATGTTGATCTATCAGCGTCAGCGTCTACGAGCTTCGACAACGCGAACACCAGCTTAACAACTTCAACAGCGTCAGCTTATAACATTGTTTTTCTATTGTAATCTTTTGTATATTAGGCAGTTGTTATAGATAAATATGGAATAAATCTCATCTCGTATCTTTATGATAAGATCGGTTCTTAGTATAGATTATAATCAATCCCGTCAATCAAGGGATATACATGTATAGATTAGTATATATACAACATTAGGGCAGACCCTAATGTTGTGCTTGTGTTCGTGGCTTTGTGTCAACTGTCTTTGTGACAAACTCGTCTTCTTGGTGAAGACAAAACCTCTTTTCTTTGTGAAAGGAACATTTAAATAACTCTTATATTATTTATTTTTTGTTTCATTTGTAATTGAAGTGTATCCAATCATTTACAAACCTTTAATAGCAATTAAGAAATGTGTTTATGTGAGCAAATCCAAGAATAAACACATCTCTATTCTCCTATGCCACTTTTGAAGCATCAACATTGCATAAAAGTTTCGATACAGTGATGAGATCATTCAGATTCATCAAAGGAAAGTCTGTAATAGTGAAGTCGAATGCCATATTATTTTCCCTCACAACAGAATAACAAAAGTTCTACAAAAATCCTTCAATCAACACATCAGGAACAATTGACATTACTCTAACGATCTTCACCAATGACCAAACCTCCTCTTTACTTTTTCCAAAGACTGCATGAAACCAAATCTTCAATCTCTTGTATTTATCTTTGTCTTTGAAGTTCTCAGCTAATTTGAACAGAGTAAAAGTGAACATGAAATGATTGATCGGGAAATCAAGCTAATTGAAATTATAATTTTCAATGTCATAGCTTTTCTTTGACCTTTTCAAATACTCATTTGGCTTATTGAGAACTGCAATCT
The DNA here is from genome assembly GCF_052849685.1 of Lactuca virosa. Taxonomy (NCBI): domain Eukaryota; kingdom Viridiplantae; phylum Streptophyta; class Magnoliopsida; order Asterales; family Asteraceae; genus Lactuca; species Lactuca virosa. Next base: position 275,759,417 of record NC_136426.1, read on the forward strand.
CGATTGTTTCATAACACCAGTGCTTATTAGGATCACCCTTGTTCAATCCTGGTGGATCATTCACCCTTTGACTCATTATGCTATTTATTTGCTTTTGTCGTTCGATTTCTATTGCTTGCAATCTCTTCTTCTCCTTTGTCGTTTGTTCCACTTGAATTCTTTTCCCTTTATCTTTGCGATCAACATTTGAAGTTGATTTGACAAATGCAGAACTCGAACCTCCAGCTCCTTCATTAATAAAAAGTCCTTTCTTTTGAACTTTTGACTGATCAATATTACCTTGATAAGAATTTGTTGTTGAACTTGATACAACTAGCTTCATTAAAATGGATGTGGGGATTTGTGTCGACAAAACACTTCCCACAACAGCCTCTTTTTCTTCAACTAAACCCTTTGAAGAACTAACTCCCTTTTCTCTCCATTGTTAGATGTACGCAGGATGTAAAGCATTTGTTGGTAGTTGAAGTACTAAATTTAGGATAGGAGCCAACTCTGCTTTGATACTTGACTCGATATTTGAAACCATTGCAGAAATAGAATCTTGTGAGATGGGAGGTTGAGACGAAAGATAAACTTTGGATAATGTTTCTTTGATATCAGATAGAAACTCTTCAACCTTCTCAAACACTTTGTCATCCTTCTCAGCCTTAAACTTGAGATCATTTGAATAATCCTTGTTGAAAGCAGTAATATCTTCAATTAATCGAGTTGTTTCACTTGACACAACATTAACCTTTTTATGCATCGAGACATAGTAATCATCGAATTTTTGATCTTCTATTGATATCAAGTCTCTAAGCTCATTCACCTTCAACTCAAGAGAAACTTTCGATTTAGATACCATCTTTTCAAAGAGTTCATGACCTTCTTTCACAACATCACGAAGTTCAGAAATCTTATGATCAAAATTATGAGTGTAACATCCGGATTCCCAGGTATGTCATTTTAAGTATTTATTTTTTAGGATCCTTGACCTACTCGACGAGTTGGCGCCATAACTCGCCGAGTAGAGTCGGGATGGCCACGTGAGTTTAATGATCTACTCGACGAGTCCAGGAGTAGACTCGCCGAGTAGGCGCTGTGAGTTGAAACCCTAAATCCCCGGGTTTGGGCCAATATAAGGATAAGTATAGCCTCATTTGCGGCTCCCCATCTGTTTCCTTTCATTGAGAGAAACCCTAATCGCCCCTTGAGCTTTTGAGAGAGTTTGGAGCCATTGTTTGAGATCTTTGGTGCATTTTGGTAGAGGGAAAAAGGATTCCAAGAAAGGATTGTGAAGAGGTTGCTAGATCTGCTGCTTAGACATCCAGGAGCTTCTATTGAAGGTATAAAGTTCGTATCTTTCTCTCTTGTATGGATAGATCTCATGGTTTTAGAGTTAGGGCTTCATTTCCATCTTTTTGGGGACCTTAAAGGTTTTGAGCACCTTCTTAGAAATAGACATCAGATCTGGACCTTGTGAGGTCCCTAGAGTCGAAAGTCCCCTGCTTTATGCAGCCATGGTAGCCCCTTGAATAAGAGACTTCTTCTCAAGCTTGTTCTTGGCATTTTTAGCCCTTTGGTGCTATGCATGAACGTAAAGATTGAGGCTTTACGTGATATTCAGGCCTTGAGAGCTTAGATCTAGAGTGTGAGAGAGTTTTTTGCCTTGAAATCACCTGGATACAAGTTGAGACCGAACGGACTCGCCGAGTTGATAAGCCGACTCGACGAGCCGGTTAGGGTTTGTCCTGATGAACTGAGTCAGTTGGTGACCCGTTGAGTTAGGGGTTAGCTCGTCGAGTTGGAGCTTGCCGGGGTTGCCATGAATCGACTGGACTCGACGAGTCTCCCTAGTGCACTCGACGAGTCTGGTCAAAGTTGGACCGTTGACTTGAGTTGACTTCTGTTGACTTTAGGGTTTGGTCAAAATGAGTGAAAGAGGTCAGGGAGGGGTAGAATGGTCTTCTACCCACTTTTCAGAGATAAGAGTAGAATATTAATTAGAAATATTAATTCGTGATAAGCGGAGGCTAGACTGAGGATTTCGAGCACGAGATATGCATGATTGTGTGATATGTATTGTATGCTATATTATTTGTTGCTTAGACCGGACTGGAGGGTCCAACGAACTATGAGGCCAGAGGGTTCTCAATCAGACCGGACTGGACGGTCCAACGAGCTAGACCGGACCCGAGGTTCCAACGAGGTACGGGACTGGGGGGTCCCGCTGAGACGCATAGACCGGAGGGTCTTACAGAGTATAGCCTCGAGTGGCGAAATGTTGTATGTGGTATTTTGGGGAACTCACTAAGCATTCATGCTTACCGTGTTATGTGTTATGTGTTTCAGGTACTTCCGAGGATCGCGGGAAGACACCGGCGTGATTGTGCACACACTCTTGATATGGAGCTATGATTGTGGATCCTGGATTTGAATAATTGTATTGAAAACGTGTTGGTTGTTTTTGAGAATTAATGATGAGACATATGTTTTATGAGTTTTAAAATTGAAAAATTTGTTTTGAAAAATCATGTCGTTACAAGTTGGTATCTGAGCCTTGGTTTGAGGGATTCGGATACACCTTCGGGCATATCTGGACTCAAACTGAGGATTTGAGAAAAGTTTTCAAAAAGAAACAATTTTTCTAAAAAGAGTACAAGATTCCAGAAAAGCGGAAAAGAGCAGTGTGTACAATCAGCCAGCGCCCGAACGGTGATTTCCCAAAATACCCTTATGTTATGTGTTATGAGATGTGTTATACATGCTAGAGTAGGCTAGGTATTCATATTTAGAACTAGAGTGGGCCTGATTTGTGATGCCTTAGCCTAGGAGTTACTGCTACTGTGAAATTCTTCGAGTGTGAGTAGGTAGCAGAGAGGAGCTTATGAGAGGTCTACTGGTTGGTAGCCTGCGCTCAGCGAGATATAGGGTACTTGTGAACTAGAATCCTAGGAGGAGGACTTGGGGTGAATACTAATGTGGTGTGGAAGGTAGTATAGGGCCCGTACTACTGGAAACACTGAATCAGTGAGCAGCCCAAGTAAGAATCCTTAGGGTACTAAGGAGCAAGTAGGGTTGAGTGATTGAGTGCGAGAATACTCGAGCGAGTCTCTGATTTCTTTTGTGTTGTGTTTCAGAGACATCATGGTGGGTACGCGCCACACTCCAGAGAGCAGCGGTGTTAGCGATGATGAGATTCGCATGATGAATCATGATGAGGTGGTTGCAGCCATTCGAGCTGAGATACCAGAGATGTTTGTATCTATCAAGACCACGCTGATTGAGACATTTGACGAGCGGTACGCTGCTCTTACCGATGCTGCTGTTGCTGCGGCCACCGCAGCCGTTGCCGCTGCTAGGCCACAGGGGGGTGACTCGTTGCTGTTCCGGGAGTTTAGCAACACGAAGCCACCAGAGTTTGATGGGACTCAGGATCCGATAGCCGCGATGAGATGGATCTATGACATTGAGGGATGCTTCTACACATGTTCTTGTCCGGAGCATCTGAGGGTACGGTTCGCGCTGAACCAGCTTCGCTTGGGAGCGAATGACTGGTGGAAGTTTGTGACAGCTGACTTTACTACTGCATATCTTACCGTGGTGACTTGGGAGAGCTTCACCGCTATGTTTCGAGACGAGTACGTTCCCCCGGTAGAGGGGGAACGGTTGGCCCAGGAGTTCTTGTCCCTCAAGCAGGGGACTGAGTCTGTGAATGTGATCACACGGATGTTTCATGAGAGGGCGTTGTTTTGCCCTGAGCACGTGTCTACTGAGCAGGCACGTATGAGCCGATATCTGAGCATTCTGAGGAGAGACATTCGCGAGTTCGTGGCGAACTCGACATACCGAACATTTTCCGAGCTCCAGGAAAATGCTCGGAAGAGGGAGATTGAGCTAGAGACTCAGGCCAGGGAGGAGGCGGAGTCTCAGAGGAGGGATAGGCGGCCGACACAGTCTCAGCCGGCGGCCAAGCGGGCAAAGCCCGCTGATTCGAGATCGGGAGGTCAGAAGGGCCGCACTTGTGGGAAGTGCGGCAAGATCCATGATGGAGTGTGCAGAGCAGGTGTATGTTACAAGTGCGGGAAGGAGGGGCATATTGCGAGGGATTGCCCCGAGGGATTTTCGGTTTGCTTCCATTGCAACCAGATTGGCCATAGGAAGGCCGAGTGCCCGCAGTTGCTTCAAGGATCTGCGCAGGGATCTGCGCCTTCTACTACTCGAGCTACAGAGAGTCGGCCCGTGAAGGTCGAGGCGCCGAAGGCTCGCTGTAGAGCCTTCCAGTTGACAGCGGAGGAGGTCCGCGTAACACCTGATGTTGTGGCTGGTATGTGATCTTTTGCTTATTCTTTTGTTTATATATGGTGCTTATTTGTGATATGTTTAGGTACTTTTCTTGTGAGTTCTGTACCTGCTTTGGTATTGTTTGACTCAGGTGCGAGTCGATCTTTTGTATCGCTAGCATTTAGTCGTCACATCAGTATCCGAAGTGAGGCGTTGAGTCGACCTTTGAGAGTCTTCATAACTGATGAGCATGCTGTTTTTGCAACTGATGTGATCCGGGGATGTGTGCTTGAAATTTTTGGAGTCGAGTTTCCGATAGATTTGGTACTTATCGCGATGGGGGATATCTGTGTCATCGTGGGCATGGTTTGGTTGAGCCGATTCGGAGCCATGATCGACTGTGAGCGTCAGCTGGTGACCATCCGAAACCCTAGTGGGGGAGTACTTACAGTATTCGGCGAGGGTACCCGATCTGGGTCAGCATTTTGTTCGGCTGCTCGAGCGAGGCAGAGCTTGCAGCAGGGTTGCATGGGTTTTCTAGCGTATGTGTCGGATACGCGGGATGTTACGGAGAGACCGAGTACTGTCGCTGAGGTTCCGCTGGTTAGCGAGTTTCCGGACGTTTTCCCCGAGGAGTTACCAGGTGTGCCTCCCGAGAGGCAGGTGGAGTTTCGTATTGATTTACTTCTGTGGGCGGCAGCTATCGCCAAGGCGCCCTATCACCTTGTGCCTCCAGAGATGCAGGAGTTATTCTCGCAGCTTCAGGAGCTGTTGGGAAAGGGATTTATCCGGCCGAGTAGTTCGCCGTGGGGAGCACCAATCCTTTTTGTCAAGAAAAAGGATGGTTCGCACCGGATGTGCATTGATTACCGGGAGTTGAACAAGCTGACGGTCAAGAACCGTTATCCACTCCCGAGGATGGACGATCTGTTCGATCAGTTGCAGGGTGCATCTTGGTTTTCCAAGATCGATTTGAGGTCTGGTTATCACTAGATGAGGGTTCGTGAGGAAGATATTCAGAAGACAGCATTTAGAACTCGTTATGGGCATTACGAGTTTGTAGTGATGCATTTCGGGCTCACCAATGCACCAGCAGCGTTCATGGATCTCATGAACCGGGTATGAAGGCCTATGTTGGATCGTTCGGTGATCTTGTTCATCGACGATATTTTGGTGTATTCGAGGTCTAGAGAGCAGCATGAGGATCATTTGAGGGAGGTCCTCGGAGTATTGAGATCGGAGAGGCTTTATGCCAAATTCTCCAAGTTTGATTTCTGGTTACGAGAGGTCCAGTTCTTGGGACACCTCGTTAATCAGAATGGGATTTTAGTCGACCCCGCCAATATTGAGGCGGTTATGGGTTGGGAGGTACCAAGATCCCCCATCGAGATCAGGAGTTTTCTGGGGTTGGCCGGCTACTATCAGAGGTTTATTAGGGACTTCTCCAAGATCGCCGTTCCTCTCACCAGGTTGACCCGGAAGGGCGTTGCTTTTACTTGGGGTCCCGAGCAGTAGACCTCGTTTGAGACTCTTCGCCAGAGATATGCGAAGCTCCAGTGTTAGCTCTTCCCGAGGGAATGGAGGACTTTGTAGTTTACTGCGATGCATCTATATCGGGGTTAGGTGCAGTGCTGATGCAGAGAGGGCACGTGATAACATATGCATCGAGGCAGCTGAAGCCTCATGAGATGAGGTATCCCACCTACGATTTAGAGTTGGGGGCAGTGGTGTTCGCCCTCAAGATCTGGCGCCATTACTTGTACGGGGTTCGGTGTACCATATACACGGACCAAAAGAGCTTGAAGTATCTGATGGATCAGCCCAACCTGAATATGCGCCAGAGGAGGTGGTTGGACGTGGTAAAAGATTATGACTGTGAGATTCTGTATCACCCGGACAAGGCTAACGTGGTAGCCGATGCCCTGAGTCGCAAGGCGGAGAGTGCCCCGATTCGGGATATATGCATGAGGATGACAGTGATGACTCCGGTATTGAATATCATTCGAGAGGCCCAGGCGGAGGCCGTGAGACCGGAGAACCGCAAGAGGGAGCGGGTGATTGGGCAAGTATCCGAGTTTGTGACGGATAGGCGGGGACATATGACCTTTCGAGGTCGGATTTGGGTACCTTATACGGGCGGAGCTCGTAGCACTCTGATGGAGGAGGCGCATAGGTCGAGATTTTCGATCCATCCCGGGGCCACTAAGATGTATTTGGATCTGAAGAGAGACTTTTGGTGGCCTTGTGTGAAGAGGGATGTTGCTTGGGTGGTAGAGAGGTGTTTGACCTGCCTCCGGGTCAAGGCAGAGCACCAGCGACCACATGGTCCATTGCAGCCTTTGGAGATTCCCTAGTGGAAGTGGGAGCAGATCTCGATGGACTTTATCACTAAATTACCGAGGACGACGCATGGAGTTGACGCGATCTGGGTGATTGTGGATCGGTTGACGAAGAGTGATCACTTCCTAGCTATTAGTGAGAGCTCTTCTGCTGAGAAGCTGGCAGAGATTTATATGTGAGAGGTGGTAGCTCGGCATGGAGTGCCGACGTCCATAGTGTCAGATCGGGATGTGCGTTTTACTTCCAGATTCTGGAAGAAGTTCCATGAGGAGTTGAGAACGCGATTGCATTTTAGTACCGCCTACCACCCACAGACAGACGGACAGAGTGAGCGAACGATTCAGACGCTCGAGGACATGCTTCGAGCATGTGTTATGGACTTCGGTGGGAGTTGGGACACATACCTACCCTTGGCTGAGTTTTCTTACAACAACAGCCATCAGTCGAGCATTGGTATGCCTCCCTTTGAGCTCCTGTATGGGAGAAGGTGTCGCACTCCCATCTGTTGGGGAGAGGTGGGGCAGAGAGTTATGGGCAGCACTGAGATAGTGCTGAAGACGACCGAGCAGATTCAGCAGGTCAAACAGAGGTTACTGACGGCGCAGAGTCGTCAGAAGAGTTACGCGGATAGACGACGATCTGAACTTGAGTTTCAGGTCGGAGATTTTGTGCTCCTAAAAGTTTCCCCATGGAAAGGGGTGATCCAGTTCAGGAAGAGGGGCAAGTTGGGGCCTCGATATATCGGTCCGTTCAGAGTGACCGCCAGAGTAGGTAAGGTAGCATACCAGTTGGAGCTACCTGCGGAGTTGAGTCAGATCCATAACACCTTCCACGTGTCCCAGTTGCGGAAGTGTGTGGCTGATGAGACGACAGTGGTACCATTAGAGGATATTCAGGTGGATGCGAGCCTGAACTACATCGAGAGGCCGATCGTGATCTTGGATCGAAAGGTGAAGGTTCTGAGGAACAAGGAAGTGCCCCTGGTTCAGGTCCAGTGGCAGCATCGGAGAGGGTCCGATTTGACTTGGGAGCCGGAGTCAGAGATGCGGGAGCAGCATCCAGAGTTATTTGCGGAGTATGACTTCGAGGGCGAAGTCTGATTCTAGTGGGGAGAATTGTAACATCCGGATTCCCAGGTATTTCATTTTAAGTATTTATTTTTGAGGATCCTTGACCTACTCGACGAGTTGGTGCCATAACTCGCCGAGTAGAGTCGGGATGGCCACGTAGGTTTAATGATCTACTCGACGAGTCCGGGAGTAGACTCGTCGAGTAGGCGCTGTGAGTTGAAACCCTAAATCCCCGGGTTTGGGGCCTATATAAAGATAATTATAGCCTCATTTTCGGCTCCCCATCTGTTTCCTTTCACTGAGAGAAACCCTAATCTCCCCCTTGAGCTTTTGAGAGAGTTTAGAGCCATTGTTTGAGATCTTTGGTGCATTTTGGTAGAGGGAAAGAGGATTCCAAGCAAGGATTGTGAAGAGGTTGCTAGATCTGCTGCTTAGACATCCAGGAGCTTCTGTTGAAGGTATAAAGTTCGTATCTTTCTCTCTTGTATGGATAGATCTCATGGTTTTAGAGTTAGTGTGACAACCCGAAAATTTTTAAATTTTTGCCTTGCAAAGTTCAGCCAGTCAAGTCAACTGGATGTCAGACTCATTTCTGCTATCATTTAGCCTCGTTTAGAGTCCGTTTAAAGGTCCAAAGGTCAGTACATTCGAGCATTGAGCATAGAAATGGATCGCATACACTTCTAGCATCAAATCCGGGCCTTACACTCCAACATCAGGAGTGTACGGCCGCACACTGGGTGTACGGCCGCACACCCCTCTCCTGGCAGCACACTCTCGTGTATATAGGAGTGGCTTAGCCTTCTTTCATACCTTTTCACTCTCCAAGGCTTAGGACTTGATTTCTCTCTCAACTATCATCCGATTTTCAACCTAGATCTTCAAATCTTCATCCATTTCACCAAGAACACCAAGAACACACACTTGTTCTTGGTGATTTTGAGCCTTCTCGAGCTTCCGGATCGTAAGTACTTCTTCCCAATGCTTGAATCTTTTTAAGAACACTTGTTTAAGTCCTTAGAAATGCCCAGAAGTCGTGATTTAATGGTGTGTGCGGCCGCACACACTCATATGGCCGCACACCCCTGTGTACGACCGCACACACCCTCTGTACGGCCACACAATCATGTGTGCAACCGCACATACATGCTGGCCGCACACCCATTGCCGCACACTCCTCAAAGTGGTCATACACTCCCTTTTTGTGAATCACATGTGATTCCAACACTTGGACAAAGTGCTTCCTAGTCCCGTAAGATGTTTCCTTGCACTTGGTTGCTTCTAAGCACTATATTTATGTCAATATATGACAATGCATATCATTTAGGACTTGTTGTGTCTCGGGACTTCATTCGTGGAACTTCTCATCCTTACACGCGTATTCGTTGGATCACCCACATCAGGTGAGTTCATACCCCGTAATGAATCTTTTAACTGTTTTGAATGTTTTAAGGGGGCGGGGATACAATTTGAACACAATGTTAATTGTGTAATTGTTCGTTATAAACATCTTTTAAAATATTGCTTATGCCTTTTATAAACAATCAAAACATTTCAAAAACTCTTTTAAAGTTATGTTACTTTATAGTTTCACAAAACTCCGTTCTTAAAGTACTGGCATAACTTAGTAGATAAAAGAGTCTTTTCAATATCAGTTCAAGGAAAAAATTAGTAAACTATAATAGGTATAGTTTAGGAAAAACACTATTCATTTCCTTCTAATACAATAAAGCGTGCAAGGAGTCAGTTCAAGTACATTAATAGTAAACTATAATAGGTATAGTTTAGAAATCCAGTGCATGCTAGATACAATACACGATAATATAAAGAGAACCCACTATAAAGAGAAACAAGGAGGAATACACTATACTAAGTACCGGGAAAAATCACGTTAATATATCTTGCCGGGTTTGCATTGACATTGGTACGATTTCACGTACCAGGACTAGCAGGCACGAGGTGATAAACCTAATAATATATCTTGCCGAGTTTGCATTGACACTGGTACGATTTCACGTACCAGGACTAGCAAGCACGAGGTGATAAACCTAATAATATATCTTGCCGAGTTTGCATTGACACTGGTGCGATTTCACGTACCAGGACTAGCAAGCACGAGGTGATAAAACTAATATTATATCTTGCCGAGTTTGCATTGACACTGGTACGATTTCATGTACCAGGACTAGCAGGCACGAGGTGATAAAACTAATAATATATCTTCCTAGTTACATACTAGTTCACATGTAAACCTTTAATTAACCGACTTAGGACTAAAGGCTACTTTAGACTACCCGAGGTGTATCGTTCATTTAATACTACCTTGAGTCTGTATTTTACTACTTTAGACTCCCCGAGGCGTATCGTTCATTTAATACTACCTGGAGTCTGTATTTTACTACTTTAGACTCCCCGAGGTGTGTCGTTCATTTAATACTACCTGGAGTCTGTATTTTATTACTTTATAACCAGCAGTGTTATTGCTGAGGTAAAACATTATTTTCCCTATAACATTTACTTGTGATCTTCTCACATATTCATTAATGTATAAACTATATTTAGTTAAATATAGTCTCACTTGGGAAAATACCTGCTAATACAAGGAACGAACACCCATAACATTTGATGCCTTGGTAGAAGGCAACGTTTAGTAGAAAGGACCATAATGCTAACGTTATGATTCCCTAATGTATACATCAAAGGATACATATATATCAATAGGATCCGACAGGTAATAGGATGTGTGTTTTCCGCTTTATTTCCTGTTCCTTGTTTGGTTGTGGGCTTGGAACAAATTCACCCAGTCTATTATCTATCCGATTCTAGATATATATGTCCAGTATACATTGAGTCATCATGAGGGTACCAGGTATGGGTCAAGTCATAGGACACAGAGTCAATGCACAGTTTTCTAGTACATAACATACTTTCCAAATAAGAACTTTGGGTATGCAAAACTAGAAACTTACCAGTTAAGGGTTTAATCCTTTTTATTAAACCAGTAAACTTAAAGGACCTTAGGTGATTAACTCTATAATACTTTAGTTTATACATCTCGGATATACATATCATTAGTACCCAATAGGTAGTTGGATGTGTGCTTTCCGCCTTACTTCCTGTTCCTTGTTTGGTTGTGGGCTTAGGGCAGATTCACCCAATTAACTCTCTATTCGATATTAGATCATATATAGCCAGTATAAACTAAGTGATTATAGGAGTAATCAATGTGGTCACCATTTTATTATAAGAAATAAGAGTTTTCCTTAAATAATCTTTTCATTAAATATAAAGGAACCAATACAATTAACTCCATGAGTAACAAGTGAATACACCGAGGTTATATACTACAATGATCAAACAAACAATGGGATGTGTGCTTTCCGCCTTAGAGCAGATGCGCTCAATCGATTGTTTGTTTACTCTGAGTTGTATATCACTTGTATCCATTTAGTACTCATAGAAAGGATTGTAGAATCATTTTTACGTATCTTTCACCAAAGTAGAAAATATAGGATTTTCTAAGAGTAACTGGCGAACTTTTCTAAACAGAATTTACGATTTATTTATATCACTAAAATCTTATGAACTCACCAGCTTAATTGCTGATAACCTCTTTCAAATAACTTGTATTCTCATGAGACAATTAGACAGGTACTCGCACTGGGATCCCGAAGATGGAGTAGTATAACTTCAAGTCTTGTTTATTAATTGCTATTGCATTCTATGTTTTGTGAACACACACTTTGTAAACGCTTTCTTTCTAATGAAATGGTTGTTTATTACTTTGATTACTATGATGCATGTCTTGTGATACTAAACGTGACGTCCTCCACCCCAGAACGGTTCCACCGTTCCGGTTTTGGGGTGTGACAGTTAGGGCTTCATTTCCATCTTTTTGGGGACCTTGAAGGTTTTGAGCACCTTCTTAGATATAGACATCAGATCTGGACCTTGTGAGGTCCCTAGAGTCGAAAGTCCCATGCTTTATGCAACCATGGTAGTCCCTTGAATGAGAGACTTCTTCTCAAGCTTGTTCTTGGAATTTTTAGCCCTTTGGTGCTATGTATGAACGTAAAGCTTGAGGCTTTACGTGATATTCAGGCCTTGAGAGCTTAGATGTAGAGTGTGAGAGAGTTTTCTGCCTTGAAATCACCTGGATACAAGTTGAGACCGAACGGACTCGCCGAGTTGATGAGCCAACTCGACGAACCGGTTAGGGTTTGTCCTGATGAACTGAGTCAGTTGGTGACCCGTCGAGTTAGGGGTTAGCTCGTCGAGTCGGAGCTTGTCGGGGTTGCTATGAATCGACTGGACTCGACGAGTCTCCCTAGTGCACTCGACGAGTCTGGTCAAAGTTGGACTGTTGACTGGAGTTGACTTCTGTTGACTTTAGGGTTTGGTCAAAATGAGTGAAAGAGGCCAGGGAGTGGTAGAATGGTCTTCTACCCACTTTTCAGAGATAAGAGTAGAATATTAATTAGAAATATTAATTCGTGATAGGCGGAGGCTAGACCGAGGATATCGACCATGAGACTTTTACTAGCTATCTTACGAGGTGAGTCTTCTCACTATACTTTACCTAGAGTGGTAATTATATGTGACCAGAGGGTCTTATGTGCTTGCTTGAGATATGGATGAATATGTGATATGTATTGTATGCTATATTATTTGTTGCTTAGACCGGACTGGAGGGTCCAACGAACTATGAGGCCAGAGGGTTCTCAATCAGACCGGACTAGAGGGTCCAACGAGCAAGACCGGACCAGAGGGTCCAACGAGCTACGGGACTGGGGGGTCCCGCTGAGACACATAGAACGGAGGGTCTTACAGAGTATATCCTCGAGTGACGAATTTTTGTATGTGGTATTTTGGGGAACTCATTAAGCATTCGTGCTTACCGTGTTATGTGTTATGTGTTTCAGGTACTTTCGAGGATCGCGGGAAGGCACCGGCGTGATTGTACACACACTCTTGATATGGAGCTATGATTGTGGATCCTGGATTTGAATAATTGTATTGAAAACTTGTTGGTTGTTTTTGAGAATTAATGATGAGACATATGTTTTATGAGTTTTAAAATTGAAAATTTTGTTTTGAAAAATCATGTCGTTACAATGAGACTGATTGTCACACCCCCAAACCAGAATGGCGGAAACATTCGGGGGCGGAGGACTTCATGTTGTATCATAACAGTTGAGTATTTGTAAAGAAAGTAAACACAACCATCATAAATATAATTTAAAAGGTTACATCGTTGCAAAAATACATGTTTCCAAATAAATTACATATGATGCGAAAATGGTTTAAAAGAAATTTGTGCCTTAGCGTCTTTCCTTCAAAAATCTTGTGGTTACCTGTATTACCGAATACTTGAGAATACAAGTTGTTTTTGAAAGAGTATCAGCATTAAAGCTGGTGAGTTCATAAGCAGTTTATGAATGAAAAATGGATGTTGTTCCTTAAAGTTTGTTACAAGTTTGTTTCCATAAAATCCAATATTTTCTAAAGGTTTGTTGTAGCCTTAACTGAACCAAGACTTAGTATATGTAAGTAAATCGTCATACTTATGTGTGGTTTTATAATTAAATAAAACTCCTTTTTGTGAAATCCTTAGATTCCAATATTTTCTAAAAGGTTTATTGTAGTCTTAACTGAACCGAGACTTAATATATGTAAGTAAATCGTCATACTTATGTGTGGTTTTATATTTAAATAAAACTCCTTTTTGTGAAATCCTTAAATTCCCGTGAACTGTGTGTTTTGTTAATTCCCCATGTGAGTTGTTATAACCATGCTATTGACCCAGACTGCCTGTAACAACGTTCTTTAGGCGTCGGAATGTTATGACACTTGTCACCCCAGACCTGCCGGTCTAGCTGTTGCAAGCAGCTTAGGTGCGGGTTTGTCAGACCCAATATAGATCTATACACAACTATCACGCTCTCCCTCCAAGAGATTCTGATTATAACTACATGACTTTTCTGTGGTACTTAAGAGTACCCTGAAGGTCAATGTCTCACAAATTTATTCATTAACAAGTTCACGTCGTTTGCTTTGAAATACTCGTTTTGTAAATCGATAGTATTACCATTCCTTTGTTAGATGAGGTGTTCAAACTATACCTATTATAGTTTATCAGTTGTGAGCTATGATTTAATGAAACATTGATATGCATGACTTTGTGTTTCAACGAAAATAACTTTACTTCAACGATAATGACATTGAATCTACCAAGTGTAAATCTTACACACCTTGCTCAGCATGTTACAAGGTGTGAATAACTCTTAAACTTATGTTTGACAGTTTTACCCTTAACTGACACTATTTTAGAATATTTATAGAAAAATCGTATGGAGATGTGAAAGTAGTCATTTTAAAGGTATAACCTGAACTATTTGCATATTAAATAGTTTTGAAAAATATTAAGTTTAAGTTGGGTAAAACAGTTTGTGAACAGGTCACAACTTTTCTGTTGTAAGCTGTCCAGTTAAGTTTTCAAATATGTTTTGGTGCTTTAACTTGTATTCCCCCCCCCCCCCCTGAAAACTAAAGAAAACTGGAAAATGTAGGGGTATGAACTCACCTGGAAAGTGTGGTGATTTGAAGAAAACGGGATTTTTCCTCGGGCAGCACTTCGACCGAGAAGTGATGAGTTTTTCGGGAATCTCGGAGCTTTGGACCTTCGTCGGAACTTGGATACGGAACCGGGGCGTCGGGATAGTTTCGGGAGGCTCGAGAGTGAAAAAGGGGAAGAGAGAATGGGAAATTAGCAATCAAAACTCGAAAGCCTCGCATGCTATTTATAGGAGAGCTGCCAGGACAACATCTATCAACTAAGTTTGCGAAGATGGAGATAATGGTAACTGCACTGCAGCCATTACAGCGGCTTGGAACGTAGCGGAGTCTATGTGTAGGATCAGGGTTTCATCAGTTGGTTGATCAGATTAGTCATCTACGTGAGGTAGTGGGTAACTATTCTTAATGGTATGCTTGTTCAGTTCTAGATAGTCGATGTACATACGGAACAATCCGTCTTTCTTCTTGACAAAGAAGACCGGTGCTCCTTATGGGGAGAGGCTTGGTCTAACAAATCCTTTACTGAGAGGTTCGTTAAGTTGACCGGAGTGTTCCTGCATCTCTGTTGGAGCTGGACGGTAAGGCGATTTAGCTACCGAGATAGTTCCTGGAATTAAGTCGATTCGAAACTCGACTTGACGTTGTGGTGAAAATCTCGATCGTTCGTCGGGAAGGTCGCACACTTCTGGGATATTATTTGGTGTTCTTCGCTTTAAGTCTAAAAACTATTGGGTAGGTTAGAATGGCGTGGTACCCCTCGCATAGGTACTTCTGAAGGGTTTTGCGTTATGGGTCGAAAAAAAAATTCATCTGACGATTGTTTAAAGGAAGAGTTCTTTTCATCTAGCACATAAACTTTGCATGGTAAGAACCAAGCCAAACCATGTCTGATGATGATGTCGTAACTTCTTGATGATTTTAATATTATGCGGGTCTGGAAGAAGAAATGATTACTAGGATGAAGACTAACTTTGGTATTAATACTACGAACCCTATTACATCACAAATTACAAGTACAGACTAAACGAGGGTTCTGATAATTTGAAATAATGAACTTTCGTGATGTAATGTCACAACTAGCTTTCTAGCTAGGAAATTCTGTGCTCTTGTAAACATTATCTCGTGTAAACTCGTAAACCCTAATTCATGTTATGCTTGAAGTTTAACCTATGGAAGCACATTCAAACCTAGATTCATCAAGTAAAGTTGAAAACCCTAGAAATCCCGGTTTAAGTCCATTATGGACTAGGATTTCCTTATTGGACCTAATGGGCCACTAAACTTCCAATGTGACTATTTTGGGCTTAGAACTCGTAATTGGGCTCTAATTCAACCCACTTTCATGAAACTTAACTTTTTGGGCCATAATGGGCCTAAAATGGATTGGTTTACCTTAATGGGCCTTGTTGGGCCATAACAAATCCAATAAGCACTAATGGGCCATAAAACTCATTCTTTTATGCAATTTGGGCCATAAACTACCCTAAGGGTCCAATGGGCCGAAAACCATCAATTTGGGCTTCATATTATGGACTCTAGCACAAAAGGCCCAAGCCATTCTCTTCCTTCCCACTCTCTCGGCCCAAGTAGTAAAAAAAAAGGGAAATGGAGGTTAACTTTGGAGGTGCCACCTCCATATTACACATCAAATAACAAGACAACTGCATCTCATACTTCCATGCAAGTTTCTATGATCCAACATGCATCAAGGTTTCTCTCTCTACTCTCTTCTTGATATCTCGGTCGAGAGCCACAACCCACACACATAAACTTCTTCAAACATCTTCCTTAATCACTCTCAAGTATTCCATTCCTTCTCCCTCCAAAGATCTCGACGTTTTGCTTGTGTAAAAATAGGATTTCCACAAGAACATCATCATTTCTTGGTAAGTTATACCTATCCAAGGATTATATAACTCTTTTCTCATGTTGGATCACTTTTCTTAAACATTTTTGGTAATCACACTCCTAGAATCATCTCAAGTTCGAGATCTACTCAAAGGTGTTGCTAGGACCCAAAAATCTTCTTTACATCTTCTTCAAAACCAAAATAACTAAGCAAGGTGAGTTCATACCCCTCTATTTTCGGTTTGCATATGATTTATGGGGGAGAATACAAGTAAAATGTGAAGATCTATGTGTATTTGTATGTTACGTGTGATTTCTTGTGTTTTTGTGGTAAATGTATACTAAAAATGAAAGATATTTCGAGATCTATAGTTCAAGAAGCAAAAATATGTGATCTAGGTCATACATCACTTAACATGCCAAGATAAAATACTATACAAGCTTTAAAATAACACACTACAACATAAAAATTTGTTATTGGACTATTTTTGAAAAATAAACAAAAGCTGGGGAAAAAGATGTCATTCACGGTTTCTACAAGGATCAAAAGGTCAAAACAGCCAAAATAAGAGTTTTTATAAATATTAGGCTTTTTAAAGGACTAAAAATGTAAATTTTAGCCTAATGGGCTAAAACTTGGGCTTTTCGGCTATTTAGGCCCAAAAATGCGAAAAATCAAATTTAAGGGGCTGCAATGGAAAGTTTTCTCAAAACTGGGGCTATAAACGTAAATAAACCTATTTCAGGGGTTAAAATGGCCTTATTTATTAAAAGGGACTAAAAATGCAAAGATTTTGGATTTTGGGTAAAAAGTGTAAAAATTGCGAAAAGTGTGGGTTTAAATGCAAATCTTTTAACTAAGGGGCTGAAACTATCCAAAATAAAACTTTGGGCTTAAAACATTATTTAATTAAGTGTTTAGGCCAAAAATGTCAAGAAAAAGAGTTCAAGGACCTAATATGTCATTTTTCATACAAAGGGCCAAAAAGCGCCCACTTTACCAAAATAAGGGCTGAATAGGTCAAACTAATATTTTTGGTCAATTATGTTAATAATAAAATAATTGGGTCAAAATATCCAAAACTTTATAACTTATGGGTTTTAAATAGAAAAATAATTATTTTTATAAATCTATGAATCGTTATAAAACAAATTCGTGATTATTACGACATATCGATTAAACAATTTCGCAACCAAATACTATACAAAACAAGTAAACATCCTAATGATTGGGCTTGAGAGATTCCAATCATGCTTATTGGGCCTTCGTGACCCATTAACATGACTTTTGGGCCCAACATAAATAATACATGTTATTGGGCCTCCTGTGACCCAATTACATGCTTAAGGGACCCGCAATGGTTTTTACATGCTATTGGGCCTCAGTGGCCCATTAGCATTGCTAGTAAGGTCCAAATAAATCATATGCAAAAGGGGCCAACGCGCCTTTCGTATACTCGACAGCCTTAAATAACATACGAAATTAGTAGGGCCTAGTAGTCATCTTCTCCTCGTCTGTTAGGCTTACCTTCTCTTCAACTAAACTAAAAACAGGTCATTAATCAAGGTTAATAAAATTCATGTGGATTAAGTGAGTAATAACGGGTGACACCAATAAGTGTCGGTCGTAGTCTGTAGTTGTAATCAAAGTCTCCTGGAGGGAGAGCGAGAGTTTGTGTATAGATCTATACGGGGGTGACTCCCCCACACCTAAGTTATTCGCTACACTTAGACTCGGCCAGTCTAGGGTGACAAAATCTTAAGATCAATTTCGGTGTTCATTAGAATGCCAAGACAGACGAACTAGTCATTATCATGCATGGTTATAACGACTCACATAGAAATCCGATATCATTTAAGAAATCAAGGGAAATCATATTCATTCGATGTGACGATACAATAATACAAAACAATCATAACTTGTTATCAGAAAACATCGGGTTTTCCGGGGAAACCAATCTTACTCATTTGTACTTTCAAAAACTCTAATGCAAAACTTCTCATTTGTACACGTTTTGAAATCATTCTCGCATATACTTACAGGATCATCACAACATTTTCATGAAAAGTCTTATTACAGAAAATATCGGATTTTCTGGGTTTTACGAACGACATAAACTATTTGACATCAAACACACTTACGAACGAGGACGCATCCAGTGTGTTGACCGTTTTCAAAATAACTTGTATTCTCAGGTAATCGTTAGAACGAGGACATATCCAGTGTGTTGAAAGTTTCTTTTGTAGTTGCTAATCACCAAACACTTTATATTTTGAGATCATGTAATGTAAACCATGTACTTGATGTAAACAATGCCGGTTGTACTATGTAATGTTTGGTGATGAATGTGTTATGTTTCATGTATATTCATTGTGATGATATTTCAATTTAAGTCACGCGAGCCCTCTGACGTTTCTGCCGTCTGGTTCGGGGGTGTGACAAGTAATCCCTACTAGGGTTTTCTATTATCGTCCGGTGTGTGCAAGAAGGTATAATTATAACGTAACGTGTAAAATTCTGTACAATTTCGGGGTCTAATTATTGAGGTTTAGATACGCACCAGAACTTCCTAGTAGAGTTCCTTGTTGCTTTTTCATGTTCCGTTGTTACACTCCCCCTGTTCCCCGTCATTCCTCTCCGTTGGGCAGTCCTTCTTGAAGTGTCCTATTTCACCACAAAGGTGGCATATTAGACTGGCGCCCACATTGGTGGTTGAAGTGATGAGCTCGATCGTGGTCCTACAGAGATAGGCCGTGTGCCCCTTCCTGTTGCATCTATTGCAATGCAGCACTCGGCAGACTCCATAATGATGGTAGTTGAAATTAATGCAGGGTGGGAGGTTTCCTAGGTACGGTCTGGTCGGTGTTGAGATAGTAGGGTTGATGGGGATATTGACTGCTCCAACTTGATACTCTTCTGAAGGCCCTTGAGTTGAACTGCTCCCTTTCTCGCTCTCGAACTTTCGTTTTAGGATGTTAGGTTTGAGGTCTCGAGTGTCTTTACAAACAGGCACTCGTTGTTGTATTGGGTTATCACCGTGTTTGGGGTTGTTGATAACATTTCCACTAACATTTGCGTTGTTAGCATTTAGGTGAGTCATGACAGCTGCTACGGCAGCTGTGACCGCAACTTGAAAAGTAGCCAAATCTATCCGAAGAGTTGGTGCTTTGCCAGCGGTTTGGTTACGTTTCCTCGGAGGCATGATTCTGTTATACGATAAGAAAATGAGTTTGTGAGCGATTATGGTTGGCTCTAGATGTATTCTGATCATTCATGCGAATGTAAGTTTTTCATTTTGATATACTGTTCTCGATGGTTCGACCTACATCCCTATGATGCAGTCCTGGTAAGGAGTAGGAGTAAGTTTCTAAAATGGTTACAAGATGAGTGTTTATCCAACTAAATCATCTTTGATTGGAGGTATAATGCTTTCCACTTTCGAAAAGATTTGAAAGTGATACATGATGGAGTCTACACAAGGTAGACTTATGAGTTTGAGAATTATTCACTCTTGACTGGAATTCCGTGATTCGATATATTGCTATTAGCCATAACGGAAAGACGAAAAGCTTAAAACCTAACGCGAGAAATGAAATCACTAAATCACTAGGTGGCATTAATAGTCATTACTATGACGAAGGGGTATTCATGCACTTCGTATGGAACACGCGTAGTTTTTCCTTGGTTCTATGATTTAACCCGAGCGGTAATGGTTCATTCTCCCTTGGTATCTACATGGTGTCCTTCTCCTTTGTAGGTACATGAAATTTTTGTGCCGTCTTACTTCTGATTCTAACACTGATCCCCATTACTTCATAACGGAGAGTTCGAATCCCGAAAGTTCATGCGAATTTTTCCTCGGTGTCTTTAACAAGGTAACAAAATGTTGTGGTTTCTATAGTTTTTTCTTGGTTGCGAGTACAGACGGTGTTAATTTCAAAGGCAGCATCTATCAGCTAAGTTTGTGAAGATGGAGATAATGGTAAGAATTCAAGAGTGAGAATAATGAAAGTGATCCATGAACTCAATCACCATAGTTTAACCATTACATGAGGGTGTGAATATTTTTTTTTGGTAGAGTTCTAACAATAAAATAATAAAAGTATTTGGACAAAGATTTGCCAAGGAGATTAGACATTTACCGATGTCATTGGTAGCAAATATGTGATAAGTTCGGGAAAAATTGACCTTGGAGTAGGTCTTACATTACACCAGAATTGATAAAATTTTGACAGTACATAGACGTAACTGACTGAAAGTTCAAGGTCTTAACATAAGCATGAAATTAATACTGGAGTCTATACATAGACCTATTTTATCCCTAAAAGAGAGAGTAGAGTACACTCTACTTGCGGCGAGAACTACTCGAATGAGTCCTTGATTCTGCCAGACGACGCACCATGTCCAACATGCGTCTTTCAAACGTTACCTGATGACCTCGAAGTTCCCTGACTTCAGCTTGGGTTGTAGTTAGTTCTCTCTGTAGGGTCATATTCTGGTTCAGGGTTCTTCTGTGAGCAGTCTCTAGATGGCGAATGCGAACTGTATTGACTCCTGCATCGACATCAACCTCCATGACCCGGTTGATGGCTGTCCTTCCCTGTTCCTCATTACAAGCAACCCTGCGAACCAGAACGGGCAGAATTCTGTCTGCTGAGCCTCCCTCGCTCAGAGTGTAGAAGCTTCGGTCTCTGTTGTAGGGTAAGGGTTGACCTTGATCGTGACTCCATCTGTTCAAGTTGGCTGCCCACAGGGGTGTGGGGCCTTGAAATCCTGGTCGAGGGTTAGGATTTGGGATAGGAGCCACCAGAGGTAGATTATTGACTTCTGGCTCCGCATCGGTCCATCCACCATTATCTTGGTTGGCAAAGTATGGGTCGCCGGGGAGATGGGGTCCAGTCATGAAATCTAAGCGAGAAAAGGGATGTAAGAAATATCTAATAGACGTATAACTTAGATAATTTTAGGATGATCCTTACTAGTTACTTCAATACTTGCGTAGTGCATACCAACCATATGTAATCAAGATAGAATAGACCTTCGAATAAGTGACCCTAACTCTAAATCTACAACCAAACAAGGAAAAAGAAGTAAAGCAAAGATCACAGATTCCGAGTCTATGACACCCTAGTCACATATAACCTTAGCGTATCCACTCAGCAACTATTGACCTATTATAACCATGCTATTGACCCAGACTGGCTGTAACAACGTTCTTCAGGCGTCGGAATGTTATGACACTTGTCACCCCAGACCTTCCGGTCTAGCTGTTGCAAGCAGCTTTGGTGCGGGTTTGTCAGACCCAATATAGATCTATACACAACTATCATGCTCTACCACCAAGAGATTCTGATTATAACTACAGGACTTTTCTGTGGTACTTAAGAGTACCCTGAAGGTGAATGTCTCAGAAATGTATTCATTAACAAGTTCACGTCGTTTTCTTTGAAATACTCATTTTGTAAATCGATAGTATTACCATTCCTTTGTTAGATGAGGTGTTCAAACTATACCTATTATAGTTTATCAGTTGTGTGCTATGATTTAATGAAGCTTTGATATGCATGACTTTGTGTTTCAACGAAAATAACTTTACTTCAACGATAATGACATTGAATCTACTAAGTGTAAATCTTACACACCTTGCTCAGCATGTTACAAGGTGTGAATTACTCTTAAACTTGTGTTTGACAGTTTTACCCTTAACTGGCACCGTTTTAGAATATTTATAGAAAAATCATATGGAGATGTGCAAGTAGTCATTTTAAAGGTATAACCTGAACTATTTGCATATTAAACAGTTTTGAAAAATATTAAGTTTAAGTTGGGTAAAACAGTTCTCGAACAGGTCACAACTTTTCTGTTGTAAGCTGTCCAGTTAAGTTTTCAAATATGTTTTGGTGTTTTAACTTCTATTCCCCCCCCCCTGAAAACTAAAGAAAACTGGAAAATGTAGGGGTATGAACTCACCTGGAAAGTGTGGTGATTTGAAAAAAACGGGATTTTTCCTCGGACAGCACTTCGACCGGGAAGTGGTGAGTTTTTCGGGAATCTCGGAGCTTCGGACCTTCATCGGAACTTGGATACGGAACCGGGGCGTCGGGATAGTTTCGGGAGGCTCGAGAGTGAAAAAGGGGAAGAGAGAATGGGAAATTAGCAATCAAAATTCGGAAGCCTCGCATGCTATTTATAGGAGGGCTGCCAGGCTTCGTACGCTGGGCGTAACACGTCTGCAGCTCGTACGCTGGGCGTACCCTCATAGGCGGGGCGTACGTCAGCGATGATGTCATCAGTCGCCGTTCTTCGGATGGGACGGGGGTAGATGGCATAGGGGCGACGTGGTCGATCCGAGGCCCTTCATCTGCGTACGCTGGGCGTACCCTCGTACGTGGGGCGTACTCCTTCGGATAAGCCTCGAAGTGTGTGCCCAAATCTTTGAAAATCCGTAACTTTCGCATACGAGCTCCGTTTTTGATGTTCTTTATATCCACACGTAGGTTTGAATATACTCTACAACTTTCATTTAGACTTCGTCGGCAAATTTTCAATTTATTTTTAATTATATATTTTTAACAGGCAGGGACATGATAAATCCGTTAAAAATTCATAACTTCTTCATCCGATGTCCGTTTTTGTATGTCTTTTTACCGTTGTACTACTATTGTCGAGATCTTCAATTCTCGTTTAGGTTGCGTCGGCTAAAAATCGTTCGATATTTATTTCGAGTTTTTAGTTGTCTACTACTGTTCTAAAACTTATAAAAATCATAACTTCCTCATACGAAGTCAGATTTGGACGTTCTTTTTATGTAAGCTCACGGTTTGTTATTATCTACGACTTTCGTTTAGATACTTAAGGCTAAAAAGTCTTTTATTGAAATTTCACTTTTTACGTTTAACAGTGTTTTACCGGTTTTGACACGAATCTTTGATTGGTCATAACTTCTTCGTTATAACTCAGATTTGAGTGTTCTTTATATTTCTGTGAACCTTGTCATGATATCAATCATTTTCTGTAACCCAACTGAGACTTTTGAATATTTTATTTTTGACGCTATTTCCAATGTATCAAAATAGATTACAATTCTTGGCTTTTAGGTCATTACATTGATTCGAAATATCGGGTTGTCACACTGATTTTCCACTCGCTCTTCATTTTTCTTATCAACGCCTTCAATCAAGGTTCTCAAACGAGACTCTTGAGACTATAAAAGATATTCAACCTCAACTCCACTAACTAAGTTCTTGCCACCAGTATCAGAAAAAATTAAGGAATAAAATCATTTTAGAATTAAGAATCTTGAATTGTTTACTCGACATGATTAACTCATCAGGTATATCTTCTTCTTCTTCAGGGTAGAACTACAAATCAAAACGAAACCATAACATAATCATCATCTATTTCAGCTTCAATAATAGTCTTCTCAGGTTCAGTGGATTGAGATGAAAATAATGTAGCAATTAGTTCTTGCATTGCACCAACAAAATTAGGAGAAATTATTGTAGTAGATGTAGGTGGAGTAACAGATGTAGGTGGTGGTGAAGATGGTTATGGGGCTGGAACAACAGTTGTTTCGATTGTTGTTGTAACTGTGGTTGACGTTTCGATAGTTTGAATCCATTCACCCATATTGACATTTGTGTCCTTATCAGATAAGTTCATATTGATGTTTGGAATTTCGACCTCCTCCATAACAAACTCAGTATGCGAAACCCCGGATGGTATTAATTTCGTCTTCTCAGGGATTGTTGGACTTTTTTGTGCGCCAAAATTGATGTTTACATCTGTATTAGATACGTTTTCATTGACATCCGGATTACTTGTCTCCTTGAAAGTCAACTTGATAGAGGTATCCTTTTCTGATGAAACATGAAATGAACCGCCCATATATGTATCTATGTCATCACTATTACAATCAGAATCCATAATAACATTCTCCATATGATCCTCAATATGAGTAGGCTTTCGCTTCTTCAACTTTTGCACAACTTCTAAAGCAATCCTCTTTCTGGATGTAGGAGAACTAGAAGACGAAACCTCGTAAACCACAACTCCCTTCCTTGTAAACTGCAACTTCTTAACTTTCTTTGAAACCCCCTTATTCAAAGCAGGTTCACCTTCCTGTGTGAGTGTGTTCTGAAACAAGAGTAGGAGTCGCCTTAGCAACTTTCTGAGCTTGTGTCACAATGGTTTCGACAACTGGCTCTTCAGTTGGTTTCATGGGTTTAAATTCAAATTGTTTCTTAGTAGTAGGTTTCTTTGTTCTTTTAAGTACCCCTTTTCCTGTCTTTGTGGGTACAGTCGCCTTAACCACCTCTTCTTCTACTTCCTTTAATTTCAACTCTTGTTTCTTTTTCTTATTAAACTTAGATGCTTTCGTTGAACCTTCAACACCTTTAGAGGGAACCTTTGGTGGAAGAATACCAGCTGTAGTGGAATCCTTTGAAGCTTGATACTTAACCCACAATTGATGAGTAGGATTTGCTAACTTGAGCATCGAATTAGGAATTCGAGCAACCATTAGGAAAAAGAACACCTTCTTGAGTATATACTTCCCTCAAAATCAGGCCCCAAAACCTATCACTCGAAACTCCCATTGCCAGTTTTGAATGAGAAATCGAATTCCCGAATTCTTCGCATAATATAGATGCATAATAAATGTTTAATACATAATACCAACCATAATATAGTAAACTTCAAGCTTTGCCTTATCTAATCTTAAAATTTGTCCTGTTAAACACCTTAGAGTAATTCCGAAGAAAAAACTCCAAATACATGGAAAAATTGACTTCTTGAAGTGACTGATAACTAACAGAGTGGGTTGATGACCCGTCTCATTGAACATATGGATGAATTGATCAGTAGTAACTTCATAACATGTACCTGTAGAAGGTAAGATCAGGATTTGGGCAAACTGCTTCTTTGTATGTTTCTTCGTCTTATTAGACATCAATTGGAATGTAAAAAACTTTTATGGTTTTGTTCTACACAGCAGTAGAAGCAGCTAAAGACAACCATTGCATTGGAATTGCAAACGAAGTTGATAATGCATGATTAAGAATAAAGTTGTTCAAAACCAAAACTAACATTTGTAGTTCTTCAGGATATACATCAAGCGAAGGATTAAACCAGAGATTGGTGTATTGAATGTTCATCATCAGTTGTGAAATATCTTCGTCGTTGGTGTTGAATTGATCAACAATGTTTTGCTCAGCAACCATTGGAACAGATTGAGAGAGAATTTTTGTGAGAGAACTTGCAATGAACAGTTAGGGTTCTTGAGAGAATTTTGGAAAAGTAAAATTGAAATTGAAATGATCAGTTTCCTTAAATAACTGGCGTGAAATTTGAATTCAAACATTACACAGTTATATAGGTTACTTAACCGTCACCATAGAAAACCGCCACGTGTAAAAGTGATGATCACTTTTTGTCTCGAGGCACGAGAAAATACTGAACCATCACATCCACCAGATTCTACGCTTCTCCCAACCAAAAAGGAACCGCCATGACTTTTGATACTAGTAAAGAACCATCCTTCGTTATGGAGGGTAGGCTCATTCACTTATGGGAATGATAAGAGAAATCATATGCCAGACTTTGCGAAATCTGGGTCTGAGTTGGTAATACTCATAACCTCAAGGATTTCAGTGCTTAAGTGTGCCAAAGAAAAATATAGAATAAAATTAAATTTTGTTGGCATTGTGATATCAAAGAATATTTGATATAAAAGCAGATACATCCCGGTTAAAGATACGCTTCATTCGTCATCAAGAGAGATGTCAAACTGCTTGTGTGGTTTCTCGTGAATTACAGTTAAAAACTCACTGAGGAGTATCGAAGGGCCCCTTTTCATAAGGTTCATGGGTGGTTTTACTTTCACACAAATTTACATCTTGACATAAGTGTAAATAATTATGCAAAAATACTTAGATGACCAGTGTAGTCAAGAACAACTAAGCTTTGAAAAAGTTGAAGTAACAAAAGATAGAGAAAGATGTTCAAACGAAAATCTCATTTCGTGAAAATTTAAAAATTGGATCTATTGGGAAGGAATGACTTGGGATGAGTACATTTCATTAAGATCACACAATGGAAATGAAAATGACATTTTGAACATCAAAAATGTCAAACAAATGTTTAGTGATAATCTTGAACATAAAATGTTCACCGTCAACTCGTTCAGTTGAGGTTTGTTGGGTTTTACCTTCATCATGGGAAAATGATTTGCAATCATTAACACAGACTCATGACATACCTATATCCTGCTTGGTTTCAACCAGAGATGTCTTGGACATGTGTCATTGTGTTATAAATTTTGGGTGAAAAGGATTGGATACAAAGAATCATTGTACCTCTGCAAAAAATTAGACTTAGTAGAAATCTATTTACTCCAAATGAGAAGAGAAAGGTAGCTCTTCGACTATTATGAATACTACCTAATTGGGAAGAAGGTTTCGTGTGAAAAATTTCATTAAGGCTTCGAACACAAAGAGTCTATGAGTCTTGTGGACAACATGCTGCAACATGCTTCTAAGGACACCCAATTAGGACAAAAGTTTCGTATCATACCTGTTCCATGTGAATGTTCTTATTTGGCATGCAAAAGTGCAACACTTTGTTACAACGAGCTTCAAAAAAATAAGGAAAATATTTTTTTATTTTTCTATTGTTCTAACATAAAATTCAAACAAGACGAAAATATTTTTGGATTTCTGCTTTTGTAAATGTAAAAACAAAAATAAGAAAGATCTTTTTGGAATTTTGAATTTTATAAAGAAAACAAAAAAAATTCTTTTTGGATTTTTGAATTTGATAAAAAAAAATAAGAAAAGGATATTAATAGCACTGGTAATTTGTTAGAGATAACAAATACTTCGCACTCGAACCAATGCTTTTGTTGGCTTTTAAGCACTATAACACTCCTATGGTACACATGCAACCCTAGATGCTTTGGATCTATGTTTTCTCTAATTATACATGCAATTTCAATTTCCCAAAGCATACATCCTAACTAGCACACAAGAGATGATATACAACATAAAATCCAAGTTAGATGAATACCTCTTGATGTAGTTTGTAGTTCTTGGCCTTAGAAAGCTTTAGCACCTCAAGTGTGATACCTCTAATGTGTCACAAACACCAAATGCAATAGGAGGCTTGAGAGAATAGGCTAATTTGCTAAAAATCGATTACCACTCTCTTAGAATGAATGGGCAACCAATTTTAGCTCTAGGGGTTTGCTTTTATAGTGTTACAAAGGGTAAGGTTTCATCCATGCAAACCCTAATGCACCATGACCCTTCATATTACTTAGGCTCCATGGGTTAAACCTTTTAGCCCATCCTAACCAACCATGGATCATTATCCCACACTACAAGAATCTTTGATTTACTTAATCAGTCTTCGTATATTTAATCAGTCTCTTTCGATCACTAAATTAATTCCAAATTAATTCTTGATTAATACTAATTAAATAATATGATTGATCAATTAATATATTATACTTATAATATATTAATAAATCACAAATAACCTTTTTCTCAAAAGTCCATCCTATCAAATTGCACTGGTGAAGGCAACCCAAAAGGACCGTGCTACTATGGGGTCAAGTACATACCAATTATAGTTATGGGCTTAGACACCTAATCCAACAGTCTCCAACTTGGATAAGTCTAATAACTATAACTGCCAATGCAACTTCAAAATCCGATTAGCAACCGTAGCTCTCAAAAGTCGTTGTCGAAATCTGATCTAGTCAGTGACGTGTCCTTTAGATAAGGGTTCATATATTCCTCTGTTCTTCAAGATATCGGGGGGGACAAATACATGGAACATAGTCATACTTATTGTCCTGCAGTTTGTTTCCCGATTTCCGATTTGTCTGACATAGAACATAATTGAACACATCAATTTAGTCCTAACCGGGCCCGACACATAAGTCAAAACAAAATCATCGAGGGGCCCAAGATATCGCTTTTAATCCTCTTAGAATAAAAGGAACAGATAAACTTCGACATTATGTGCTTGTGCTAACTACTCGTTAAATCATGCACACCGATACGTTTTATAACATCAAGTTATTGATGCATTTTCATATCATCAATGCACAACCAACTCGTCGTCAACAACTCATGTATCTTGGTTTGAAGACTATATGATATTATCATCTCACAATCACTCATGATAAATTCCATGAAGTGATTCATGTGATCGTGGGTTTAATCCAATACTCAAATCTTATTTCAGGAGCACTCATGAACGTTGTAGCATACTTTTCCTATGTCTAACACCTTAGACAGTCTACAAGCCAATTCATGACAGTCTAGCCTCATAACCTACTTCCAAAGTATGATCGAATGTGGATAGTTTGAATAATCTTATTATTCTGGAAGTCAAAACATGTAAAAGTGAAACAATAGTAAATAATTGACACAAGACAGTAACTTTACTTATAAACAAAACTCCTTTTATTCAATCATCAAATTTCAATTACAATTTAGCTATTACAAGTTTCTAAATATTTATCTAATCAATAAAACTAATAGCATCCGTTAGCCCAATGCCCCTCGCATGTTGCAAGTGCCTAACACTACTCTGTCCCTTCGTAAGGGGATCTGCTGGGTTGTCCTCTGACGATATCCTCTTCACAACGAGGCGTCCTTCTTCTACTTGATGTCTTATGAAGTGGTAATTTATGTCGATATGCCTGGATCTACCATGATCTCTGGGTTCCTTGGTTAAGGCAACCGCCCCTTCATTATCGCAGAAAACCTCCACAGACTCCTTTATGGATGGTACAACTCCAAGGTCTCCGATGAAGTTTTTCAACCATATCGCCTCTTTTGATGCTTCGCTCACTGCTATGTACTCTGATTCACATGTTGCATCAGCTACAGTCTCCTGCTTGGAACTCTTCCATGTTACTGCTTCTCCATTTAGGGTAAACACCCAGCCCGACTGAGAGCGCAAATTCTCTATGTCGGTCTGAAAACCGGCGTCACAAATCCCTGTCACTCTCAAGTCATCACTCCCACCGAGGGTAAGGACCCAGTCCTTCGTCCTCTGCAGGTACTTAAGAATGTTCTTTACTGCAGTCCAGTGTGCTTTACCAGGATTCCCTTGATATCAGCTGACCATGCTCAAAGCAAAAGCCACATCAAGGCGAGTACAAGTCACAACATAGATGATCGAGCCAACTGCAGAAGCATATGGTACTCGAATCATCTCTGCTATCTCATCCTCTGTACTCGGATTCTGAGTCTTACTCAGTTTGGTATTGCTCTGGATAGGTAAGTCACCTTTCTTGGAGTTCTCCATGATGAAACGCTTCAACACCTTGTCCAAGTAGGTACTTTGACTAAGTCGTATTAGTCTTTTACTCCTATATCTCATTATCCTTATCCCTAGAATATAGGCAGCTTCTCCAAGGTCCTTCATAGCGAAACACTTCCCAAGCCAGGACTTAACCTCCTGCAAGGTTGGGATGTCGTTTCCTATGAGAAGTATGTCATCCACATACAACACCAGAAAGCTTACTATACTCCCACTAGCTTTGACATATACGTAGGACTCATCTTCGCTTCTTGAAAAACCAAACTCTTTGACTTTCTCATCAAAACAAAGATTCCATCTTCGAGATGCTTGTTTCAATCCATAGATGGATTTCTCAAGCATACACACTCTATTAGGGTACTTTGCATTGACAAAACCCTCTGGCTGACACATGTAAACATCTTCAACCAACTTTCCATTAAGGAAAGCGGATTTGACATCCATTTCCATATTTCACAATCATGAAATGCAGCTATGGCTAGCATAACCCTTATAGATTTAATCTTAGCTACTGGTGAGAAGGTCTCATTATAGTCAACTCCCTGAGTGTGAGTAAAGACCCTCGAAACCAGTCGCGCCTTATATGTGTGTACTTTCCCATCCATGTCGGTCTTCTTCTTGAAGATCCATTTACACCCGAATGTCTTGCGACCTGGTACATTGTCAACCAAGTTCCAAACTTGATTGTCATACATGGACTGAATCTCGCTTTCCATTGCCTCTTTCCATTTAGCAGACTCGGGGCCTGCCATGGCTTCCTTGTAGTTAGATAGTTCATCCAAATTTACCAGTGTGTTATCACTGATAAACATATCACCTTCAGTAGTAATATGAAAGCCATAAAACTCAGGGGCCATCCTCACTCGAGAGGAACATCGAAGAGGTAATGACTCGTCAATAGGTTCAACAGGAATTTCTGATGGGTTTTTTAGCATTCTAACACTCCTATGGTGTACATGCAACCCTAGAAACCTTGGATCTATGTTTGACTAAGATACATGAAAATAATTAGTTTTCCAACGTTCTTATCCTAACTAGCATGGCATGGGGTACTTGAATCAAATAAAACTAGTAGAATTACTTACCTTGTAGTAGTAGTTGATTGCTTGGAGTTTGAGAGCCTAGCTCCAATAATGTGGATGCTTCAAATGGAAGTCACAAATCACCACAAACTTGGAAACTTGAGAGAATAGTCACAAACTTCTTGAAATCGGCCCTCTTAGTTTACACACATCAACTAGTATTATTTCAAGAACCAAAGCCTCCTTTATATAGTGTGGTGGATTAGGGTTACATCCATGTAAACCCTAATACCCATGTCTTTTCATTTCCATGAGATCCATGGGTTAAAGCTCCATGGAGTATCCATGGACTTTTCATGCAAGCCTAGCCCATTCCAAATAAGCATTAGCCCACACTATATAAATACAAGAGCCCATATTTAATTAGTCATACTTTTGATCTCTAAATTAATTCTAAATTAATTATAGATCAACACTAATTATTTAATATGATTTTATATTAATATATTAGAACTTATAATATATTAATAAATCATAACTTATACTATTCTCAAAAGATTATCCGTAAATTGTTCGGGTGAAGTGCAACCCAAATGGACCATGCCGGGTCGGGTCAAGTACATACCAAATATAGTTATGGACTTAGACACTATCTCCAACAGTCTCCCACTTGGATAAGTCTAATAACTATAGTTGCAAGTATGACTTCAGGAACCGATCAGCAATCGTAGCTCTTAAAACTCTGTTGAACTATGAAGCGCCATTTTAGATAAGTGATCATATAATCCTCTGTTCTAGATATCAGCCGGAAAAATACATGGAACACGGTCTTGCTTATTGTCCAGCATTTGTTTCCCGATTTCCGATTTGTTTGACATAGAACTTAACTGAACACATCAATTTAGTTCTGACCGGGCCCGGTACATAGGTCAAAACAAAATCATCGAGGGGCCCAGATATCGCTTCTAATCCTAGAAGGAACAGATAAACTTCGACTCATATGTTTGCTCTACTACTTGTTGAACTACACACAAAGGCACGGTTTATAACATCGAGTTACCAATGCGTTTTCGTGCAATCAATGCATAACCAACTCATAGGCAACAAATCACATCTCTAGGTTTGAAGACTTATATGATATTACCGTCTCACGATCACTAGAGATAAATTCCATGAAGTGATACAAGTGAGCGTGGGTTGAATCCAATACTCAGAACTTATGAGCACTCATGAGTGTTGTAGCCCCTCTTTGTCTAACATCTTAGACCTCTACAAGCCAACCCATGACAATCTTGATTCATATCTACTTCCAACATATGACCGACTGTGGAGAGTTTAAATAATATGATATAAACCATAACATAATTATTATGGAAGTCAAAACATGCAAAAAGAAATAATAGTAAACGATTGACAAGAGATAGCAACACTTTACTCATAAATAACAGCTTTTATTTATCATCAAATGTCAATTACATTTTACAAAATTCAAGATTATCTAACTACTAAAACTAATATCATCCTTCATCCCTATGCTCCGAGCATGCTGGAGATGCTTAGCCCGAGTCAGTCCCTTCGTGAGGGGATCTGCTGGGTTCTCATCCAATGATACCCTCTTTGCCACGAGGATTCCTTCATCTATTCGATGTCTGATGAAGTGATATTTTCTGTCAATGTGTCTGGATCTCCCATGATCTCTTGGTTCCTTGGCTAAGGCAACCACACTATTGCTATCACAGAAAATCTCCATTGGCTCCTTTATAGCTGGTACAACTCCAAGGTCTCCGATGAAGTTCTTTAGCTATATAGCCTCCTTTGCTGCCTTGCTTGCTGCTATATACTCTGATTCACAAGTGGAATCAGCCACTGTCTCTTGCTTGGAACTTTTCCAAGTAATTGCCCCTCCGTTTAGAGTAAAGACCCAGCCCGACTGAGAGCGGAAATTATCCCTGTCAGTCTGAAAGCTAGCATCACTGTACCCTACAACTCTCAAGTCCTCACTGCCACCGAGGGTAAGGACCCAGTCCTTAGTCCTCCGTAGGTACTTGAGGATATTCTTTACCACAGTCCAGTGTGCCTTGCCAGGGTTCCCCTGATACCTGCTAACCATGCTCAAAGCAAAGGCTACATCAGGTCGAGTACACGTCATAGCATACATGATTGATCCTACAGCTGAAGCATAAGGTATTCGACTCATTTCTGCTATCTCAGCCTTAGTACTAGGGCTTTGTGTCTTACTCAATCTGGCGTTACTCTGGATGGGTAACTCTCCTTTCTTGGAGTTATGCATGTTGAACCTTTTCAACACTTTGTCCACATAGGTGCTTTGACTAAGTCCAATTAGTCTTTTACTCATGTTTCTCAAAATCCTTATCCCTAGGATATAGGCAGCTTCTCTAAGGTCCTTCATAGCGAAACACTTGCCAAGCCAGGACTTTACTTCCTGCAGGGTTGGGATGTCATTTCCTATGAGTAGTATGTCATCCACATACAGTACCAAAAAGCTGATTATACTCCCACTAGCCTTGATATAGACACAAGATTCATCTTCACTCTTTGAAAAGCCAAATTCTTTGACTTTCTCATCAAAGCAAAGATTCCATCTGCGAGGTGCCTGTTTTAATCCATAAATGGATTTCTCGAGCTTACACACTCTACTGGGGTACTCTGTACTGACAAAACCCTCTGGCTGAACCATGTAAACATCTTCAGCGAACTTTCCATTAAGGAAAGCGGTTTTGACATCCATTTGCCATATTTCATAATCATGAAATGCATCAATGGCTAACAGAACCCTAATAGACTTAATCTTGGCCACTGGTGAAAAGGTCTCATCATAATCAACTCCCGGAGTTTGAGAATAACCCTTTGCAACCAGTCGTGCCTTATAAGTGTGTACATTACCATCCATGTCGGTCTTCTTCTTGAAGATCCATTTGCACCCAACTATCTTACGATCAGGTACATTGTCAACCAAGTTCCAAACTTGATTGTCATACATGGACTGTATCTCGCTATCGATAGCCTCTTTCCATTTAGCAGCCTCAGGGCCTGCCATGGCTTCCGTGTAGCTGTTAGGCTCATCCAGATTTACTAGTGTGTTATCACTGATAAGTGTCTCACCTTCTACAGTAATATGAAAACCATAATAATGCTCAGGTGCATTCCTAACTCTGGTGGAACGCCTCAGAGGTATAGATTCTTCAGTCGGCTCAACAGGAGTTTCCTCCTCAGGTTGAGGGCTAGGGTTTGAGGTTCCTTCACCACTTGACTCTTGAATTTCCTCAAGGTCAATTTGCCTCCCACTGTCTCCTTGGCTCATGAATTCTCTCTCTCGAAAGAATCCTCTTCTTGCTACAAAGACCACATTATCATTGGTTCTGTAGAAGATGTAACCAAAGGATTTCTTTGGGTAGCCGATGAAAATACACCTTTCGCTTCGGGGTTCGAGCTTATCGTGAGTTTCGCGTCTCACGAAAGCCTCGCAACCCCAAATCTTGATGTGGTCTAGATTGGGAACTTTTCCAGTCCACACCTCGTGAGGTGTTTTGGTAACCTTCTTTGTAGGGACTAGATTAAGGATATGGGCGGCAGTCTCTAAGGCATACCCGCAAAATGAGATTGGTAGCGAAGCTTGACTCATCATGGAACGAACCATGTCCAACAAGGTCCGATTGCGCCTCTCAGCTACACCATTCAACTGTGGTGTCCTAGGAGGTGTCAATTGTGAGACAATCCCACATTCCTTAAGATAGTCAAGGAACTCAGTACTAAGATACTCACCACCACGATCGGATCGAAGCATCTTAATGTTCCTGCCCAACTGATTCTCCACTTCTTGCTTAAACTCTTTGAATTTCTCAAAGGTTTCTGACTTATGCTTGATTAGGTAGACATGTCCATATCTACTAAAATCATCAGTAAAAGTCACATAGAACATATTAGCATCTCTTGTGGCGGTTCTGAAGGGTCCACACACATCCGTGTGTATGAGGTCCAACAAACCTTCACCCCTAGCACAAGTGCCAGTAAAAGGTGACTTTGTCGTTTTACCAAGCAAACAAGATTCACAACTATCATCTAACTTTAGGTCAAATGACTCCAAGACTCCATCCTTTTGGAGTTGGCCTATGCGTTTCTTGCTTACATGCCCAAGACGACAATGCCATAAGGATGCTTTATCTAAGCTAGTGGAAGAGTTAATACACAATACATTATTTCCTAGATTATCTACAACAGATACAGTTTCATACACGCCATCACAAGGTAATGCTTTAAAATAAAGAACATTATTAAAGAAAGCATCAATACTACCATTATTATTATCAAAATAAAAGGTAAAACCTTGTTTATACAATGCATGAAAGGAAATAACATTTCTTGCCATTTTTGGCGAATAATAACATTTATTCAAATCTAATGTAAACCCAATATTTAGCACTAAGGAATAAACTCCTATCTTGGTGACAGGTGAAGCTTTCCTGTTTCCCATGATCAAGTTTATCTTTCCCTGCTCCACATTCTCACTTCTTTTTAGTCCCTGCAAATCACAACATATGTGAATACCACAACCTGTATCAAGGACCCAAGACTTAGAATGAGGTGAGTTATTAGACAATATAGTGTATATACCTGCATGGTTGGGTTTTACTTTCCCATCCTTCAAATCTTGCTGGTACTTTGGGCAGTTTCGCTTCCAGTGCGACTTTTCATGGCAATAGAAGCATTCAGCCTCATTAGGGTTAGCAGAAGGAGTGAAAAAACCTTTCTTGGTTTTGCTTGAAGAGGAGCCTTCAAGGGTCTTACCCTTGGTACCCTTAGAAGGGTTCTTTCTCTTCCTCCCTTTGCCATGCCCGATTGCCAAGACATTGGCCGTAGTTGGAGTAGGAGTAGGAGTAGTAACAACCGACTTACCCTTTAGACCACTTTCGGCGGTCTTCAAGAGTCCTTGAAGTTTGCTGAGGGTGACTTCTTCCTTGTTCATGTGATATGTCATGCGGAAATTTATGATAACACGATGGAAAGGAGTGCAAAATGATGTCTATTGCTAAGTCCTCAGGGAAGTTCACATTCAGCTTCAGTAAACGGTCCACATACCTTTGCATTTTCTGCATGTGGCCTGTGATGGGTTCACCATCCTTCATTCGGGTTGTTATCATGGAGGAGATTATTTCATATCGCTCTTGACGAGCACTTTGATGGTAGCGGTCCATCAAGTCCTGGTGCATCTCAAAAGGATAATAGTCCTCATAGGACTTTTGGAGTTCGGCTGTCATGGTGGCCATCATGATGCATGCCACTTTTGTAGCATCTCTTTCATGTACCTCATATTCAGCAAGCTCTTCAGGAGTAGCAGTTGGCTCGGGTACCTTCAGCTCCTTGTCGAGAACATATTCTTTGTTCTCATATCGAGTGACCATCCTGATGTTTCTGATCCAATTTGTAAAGTTGGACCCATCAAAGATGACTCTCCCACAAAGATTCATGAGAGAGAAGGAGCTAGTAGGGTTTGAGCCAGAAGCATTGTTATTGGAAGACATCTGAAAAGAAGAGGGAATAGATTAGATTAGATATAGAGATAGTCCTTAAAAAACACCCAAATGTAATATTAAGGCTAGGACCCAACACAATATTTTATAACTTAGAAGAGGGATGCCGTAATCTAAGCTATAAGATATTTGAAGGTAGGTGAATGACGATTCACCAATTTCCACCATGAAAAACAAAATATTTAATTAGGTTTTAATTGGTTTACAAACTCCTAGATTCTTTGAGATTCATTGAACTTTCTTCAATAGGATGTTTCAATCTCGAGTGTGCCCTTCAAGTTTTGTGACTGGGATGCCGAGGATCACAAAACAAGGTGTGAAGTAACCATGCAAATTACTTGGTACCCTTAATGTATTACCCCTCAATCGATGTGTCGGTTAACCACACACGCTCCATCGATACTATGATAAACATTAAGTCACCCTTTACCTACCTTGTTAAGTTCAAGTTAGTGTGCCGGTTAACCACACACGCTCCACTAATGACTTAAACAAAGTGTAAAGTGTAATTTCATGGATTAGCACCTTATTCACATTTTCCTAAAATAACTAAGATTGGGAATTTAATAAAGTTTAGTTACTTTAGTATTATCATTATACTTTTAATGAGAATTTATAAGTCCTTGTCCTACCCGTTCGGCTAACGACCCTCCACCGATCAAGGAAGCGGTGGGTGAGAGTGGACACCCATTAAGTTGCCATTTTATAGGCAACAACCTTATACCCCCCTTATAGACCGACTTCGTGAATGAGGCGCACTAGCGGTAAGACGAATTGAGGGCAAGTTTTGTAAACTTTCAAAACTTTTACATATATAAATATTATTAAACTTATAATATTATAAAGTATAAGGGTTGAATTTTAACTTTTAAAATTCTAGGGGTTGGAACTAAAGTTTTTAATATGACTTTACATTTTCCAAAACTTGAGGGCAAGTTTTTTAAACTTTCAAAACTTTTCATTTCTCATAACTTATGAGTTAATGGTTATTAAAAATGAAGACTCTTCAGTTTTTGTAACCTATGTGTTCTTTTAATGGTTATTTATAAATGTAACTTTTGGTTATCCATAACTTAAGAACTAGTTATCGACTCCATTAAAACACATAAAGATCAAGAATTAATCTAATCAATTATTAGCACATAATTTTTATGATCTTCTAAACTCATATGTTTATGAATGTTCATATCAAAAATTTCAAGAATCGTAAGTACATATACAAAACTTGAAATTTTGATACGAGCTTTTGAACAAAACTTCGATTTTCAAGTTTTTTTTTTTTTTTTTTTTTTTTGCATCAAGTATCAAATAAACAAACCAGGCTCTGATACCACTGATGGGTTTTTTAGCATTCTAACACTCCTATGGTGTACATGCAACCCTAGAAACCTTGGATCTATGTTTGACTAAGATACATGCAAATATTTATTTTTCCAAGGTTCTTATCCTAACTAGCATGGCATGGGGTACTTGAATCAAATAAAACTAGTAGAATTACTTACCTTGTAGTATTAGTTGATTGCTTGGAGTTTGAGAGCCTAGCACCAATAATATGGATGCGTCAAATGGAAGTCACAAATCACCACAAACTTGGAAACTTGAGAGAATAGTCACAAACTTCTTGAAATCGGCCCTCTTAGTTTACACACATCAACTAGTATTGTTTCAAGAACCAAAGCCTCCTTTATATAGTGTGGTGGATTAGGGTTACATCCATGTAAACCCTAATACCCATGTCTTTTCATTTCCATGAGATCCATGGGTTAAAGCTCCATGGAGTATCCATGGACTTTCCATGCAAGCCTAGCCCATTCCAAATAAGCATTAGCCCACACTATATAAATACAAGAGCCCATATTTAATTAGTCATACTTTTGATCTCTAAATTAATTCTAAATTAATTATAGATCAACACTAATTAAATAATATGATTTTATATTAATATATTAGAATTTATTCTAAATTAATTATAGATCAACACTTATACTATTCTCAAAAGATTATCCGTAAATTGTTCGGGTGAAGTGCAACCCAAATGGACCATGCCGGGTCGGGTCAAGTACATACCAAATATAGTTATGGACTTAGACACTATCTCCAACAGTTTCCTCCTTGGGTTGAGAGCTAGTGTTGGGGTTCCTTCATCACTTCACTCTTGAAGATCTTTAAGGTCAATTTGCCTCCCACTGTCCTCTTGGCATATTAGTTCTCTCTTTCTCTCGGAAAACCCCTCTCCTCGCAACGAAGACAACATTGTCACTCGGTTTGTAGAAGAGATATCCAAAGAATTTCTGTGGGTAGCGATGAAAATACATCGCTAACTACGAGGTTCGAGCTTGTCATGAGTCTCTCGTCTTACGAAAGCCTCGCAACCCCAAACCTTGATGTGATCTAACGAGGGAACCTTCCCTGTCCACATCTCGTGAGGTGTTTTGGCAACCTTCTTAGTAGGGACTAGATTAAGGATATGGGTGGCAGTCTCTATGGAATACCCCTAGAATGAGATAGGTAACGAAGCTCAACTCATCATGGAATGAACCATGTCCAACAAGGTTCGATTGCGCCTCTCAGCGACACCATTAAGCTGTGTTGTCCTGGGTGGCGTCAATTGTGAAACAATTCCACATTCCTTAAGATAGTCGTGGAACTTGATACTAAGATACTCCCCTCCTCGATCGGATCGCAACATCTTTATCTTTCTGCCCAATTGATTCTCCACTTCTTGTTTAAACTCTTTAAACTTTTCAAAAGTTTCTGACTTATGCTTGATTAAGTACATATACCAATATCTACTATAATCATCAGTAAAAGTCACATAGAAGCGGTTAGCAACACTTGTGGCGGTTCTGAAGGGTCCACACACATCTGTGTATATGAAATGCAACAAACCCTCACCCATTTCACAAGTACCAGTGAAGGGTGACTTGGTCATCTTCCCAAGTAAACAAGATTCACAAGTGTCATCCGACTTTAATTCAAATGACTCCAACACTCCATCCTTTTGGAGTTGGGCTATGCGCTTCTTGTTAACATGTCCAAGACGACAATGCCATAAGCATGCTTTATCCAAAACATTAGACGAATCAATATGCAACACATTATTTCCTAAGTTATCTACAATCATCACAGTTTCATATACGTCATTACAAGGTAATGCTTCAAAATAAAATACACCATTATAATAAGCATTAATAATACCAATTTCATTATTAAAAGAAAAGGTAAAACTTTGTTTATACAAACTATGAAAGGAAATAATATTTCTCGTCATATCTGACGAGTAACAACAATTATTTAAATCTAAATTTAACCCACTACTAAGCAATAAAGAGTAAACTCCAATCTTAGTCACAGGCGACACTTTCCTATTCCCAATGATTAAGTTTATCTTCCCGTGCTCCACATCCCTACTTCCTTTTAGACTCTGCATATCAGAACAAATGTGAATACCACAACCTATATCAAGGACCCAAGTATTAGCATGCAATGATTTATTAGACAGAATAGTGTAAATACCTGCAAAGGTGGGCTTTATCTTCCCATCCTTAATGTCCTACAAGTATTTGGGGCAGCTTCATTTCCAGTTCCCTTTTTCATGACAATGGAAGCACTCTGCTTCCTTTGGATTGGTAGAGGGATTAGCAGAACCAGCTTTGGTCCCACTGGAAGAGGATCCATCAAGAGAATTTCCCTTGTGGCTCTTAGAAGGAGCCTTCCTCTTCTTCCCTTTCCCATGTCCGATTTCCAGAACAGGGGCAGCACCAGTAGGAGTAGGTACAACCGACTTGCCTTTCAAGTTGCTTTCAGCAGTTCTTAGTAGGCCTTGAAGCTTGCTAAGAGTGACCTCCTCCTTATTCATATGATAGGTTATACGGAACTGATCATAACAAGAACGCAATGAATGTAGGATGATGTCAATGGCCAACTCTTCATCGAAGTTCACATTCAACTTCAGTAAGCGGTCCACATATCTCTGCATCTTTTGCAAGTGGGCCGTGATGGACTCTCCATCCTTCATTTTGGTTATGATCATGGAGGCAATGATCTCATACCTTTCCTGTCGAGCACTTTGATGGTACCTTTCCATCAAATCTGATGGGTTTTGAGCATTCTAACACTTCCTAAGTGTACATACAACCCTAATAACCTTGGATCTATGTTTGTCTAATAATCATGCAAAGTTGAATTCCAAGGTTCTATTCCTATCTAGCATACATGGGGAACATTTTTAACTTGAATGAAAGATAGAATAACTTACCTTGTTGTTGATTATGATCCTTGAAACCT
Organism: Lactuca virosa; assembly: GCF_052849685.1. Classification (NCBI taxonomy): domain Eukaryota; kingdom Viridiplantae; phylum Streptophyta; class Magnoliopsida; order Asterales; family Asteraceae; genus Lactuca; species Lactuca virosa. The sequence goes on from NC_136426.1 coordinate 275,799,708, forward strand.
TGTGAGCCTAGCACCCCAAGTTTGATGCCTCAAATCCTTCACACAACACCAAATGCAAAGGAGTAAACTTTGAGAGAATCTTACACTTGCAAAATCGGCTCTAGCCCTCTTGTTTCTTATGTGTAGCCTATTTTGGTGGAGAATGGGTTTTTTATATAGTGTTGACACATCTAGGGTTACACCATGTAAACCCTAATGTGTCATGACTCTTCATTCCCATGACCCATGGGTTTGTAACTCCCATGGAGCATCCATGGAGCATCCTATGGGTGGAACCCAACTTGATAATCCATGGAGCCTCTTAGCTCACTATATAAGATATGGAAGATTTACATAATCTACCCATATATTTAATTAGTTATCTTTTGATCACTTAATTAATTCTAAATTAATTCTTGATCAAACTAATTAAATAATATTATTAATATATTAGAACTTATAATATATTAATAAACCATAAGTGTTATTTCTCTCATTTTAGTTTATCCAATTGCATGGTGCCATGCAACCCAAATGGACCATGCCGGGTCGGGTCAAGTACATACCAGAAATAGTTATGGACTTAGACACCTTATCCAACAGTCTCCCACTTGGATAAGTCTAATAACTATAATTGCAATACTTCAGGAACCGATCGGCAATCGTAGCTCTTTCAAGGTCTCTCGGAATTGAGAAGATGATGATACGCCATTTAAGATAAGTGATCATATAATCCTCTATCCTAGATATCAACCGGACAAATACATGGAACAGTGTCTTACTTTGTGTCCAGCAGTTTGTTTCCCGATTTCCGATTTGTTTGACATAGAACTCAATTGAACACATCAACTTAGTTCTGACCGGGCCCGGTACATAGGTCAAAACAAAATCATCGAGGGGCCTAGATATCAGCTTCTAATCCAAGAAGGAACAGATAAACTTCGACTCATATGTTTGTTCTACTACTCATTGAATTATACACAAGAGCACGTTTTATAACATCGAGTTACCAATGCGTTTTCGTACAATCAATGCATAACTAACTCATAAGTAACAATTCATATATCTAGGTTTGAAGACTTATATGATATTACCGTCTCACGATCACTCGAGATAAATTCCATGAAGTGATTCCAGTGAGCGTGGGTTGAGTCCAATGCTCAGAACTTATGAGCACTCATGAGTGTTGTAGCCATGTCCAACAACTTAGACCTCTGCAACCAATCATGACAGTCTTGATTCATACCTACTTCCGACATATGACCGACTGTGGAGGTTCGAATAATATGATATACCAAACATAATTATTTTGGAAGTCAAAACATGCAAAAGAAATATAGTAAACGATCGACAAGAGATAACAACACTTTACTCATAAATAAAACACCTTTTATTCATCATCTAATGTCAATTACACTTTACAAATTTCAAGGTTATCTAACTACTAAATCTAATATCATCCTTCAGCCCTATGCTCCGAGCATGCTGGAGATGCTTAACCCGAGTCAGTCCCTTCGTGAGGGGATCTGCTGGATTCTCATCCGATGATACCCTCTTTGCCACGAGGAGTCCTTCTTCTATTCGATGTCTGATGAAATGGTATTTTCTGTCGATGTGTCTGGATCTCCCGTGATCCCTTGGTTCCTTGGCTAAGGCAACTGCACTTTCACTATCACAGAAAATTTCCATTGGCTCTTTAATATCTGGTACAACTCCAAGGTCTCCAATGAAGTTCTTCAGCCATATCGCCTCCTTTGCTGCCTCGCTAGCTGCTATATACTCTGATTCGCAAGTTGAATCAGCCACTGTCTCTTGCTTGGAACACTTCCAAGAAATTGCTCCTCCGTTTAACGTAAAGACCTAGCCTGACTGAGAGCGGAAATTATCCCTATCAGTCTGAAAGCTAGCATCACTATACCCTACAACTCTCAAGTCTTCACTCCCACCGAGGGTAAGGACCCAGTCCTTAGTCCTCCGTAGGTACTTGAGGATATTCTTTACCGCAGTCCAGTGTGCCTTGCCAGGGTTCCCCTGATACCTGCTAATCATGCTCAAAGCAAAGGCTACATCAGGTCGAGTACACGTCATAGCATACATGATCGATCCTACAGCCGAAGCATAAGGTATTCGACTCATTTATGCTATCTCAGCCTCAGTACTAGGGCTTTGTGTCTTACTCAATCTGGCATTACTCTGGATGGGTAACTCTCCTTTCTTGGAGTCCTGCATGCCGAATCTCTTCAACACCTTATCCAAGTAAGTACTCTGACTAAGTCCAATTAGTCTTTTACTCCGGTTTCTCAAGATCCTTATCCCTAGAATATAGGCAGCTTCTCCTAGCTCCTTCATAGAGAAACACTTCCCAAGCCAAGACTTAACTTCCTGCAGAGTTGGGATGTCATTTCCTATGAGTAGTATGTCATCCACATACAATACCAAAAAGCTAACTATACTCCCACTAGCCTTGACATATACACAAGATTCATCTTCACTCCTAGAAAATCCAAATTCTTTGACTTTCTCATCAAAGCAAAGATTCCATCTGCGAGGTGCTTGCTTTAACCCATAAATGGATTTCTCAAGCTTACACACTTTATTAGGGTACTCTGTATTGACAAAACCCTCTGGCTGACTCATGTAAACATCCTCAGCCAACTTTCCATTAAGGAAAGCGGTTTTGACATCCATTTGCCATATTTCATAGTCATGAAATGCAGCTATGGCTAACAGAACCCTAATAAACTTAATCTTGGCCACTGGAGAAAAGGTCTCGTCATAATCAACTCCCGGAGTTTGTGAGAAACCCTTTACAACCAGTCGTGCCTTATAAGTGTGTACATTACCATCCATGTCGGTCTTCTTCTTGAAGGTCCATTTGCACCCTACAGTCTTACGACCTGGTACATTCTCAACCAAGTTCCAAACTTGATTGTCATACATGGACTGTATCTCGCTGTCTATTGCCTCTTTCCACTTGGCTGACTCAGGGCCTGCCATGGCTTCCGCGTAACTGTTAGGTTCATCCAGACCTATCAGTGTCTCATCACTGATAAGTGTATCACCTTCCGCAGTAATATGGAATCCATAGTAATGCTCAGGTGCATTCCTAACCCTTGTGGAACGCCTCAGGGGTACAGACTTGTCAATTGGCTCAACAGGAGTTTCCTCCTCAAGTTGAGTGCTAGGGTTTGAAGTTCCTTTACCACTTGACTGTTGAATTTCTTCAAGGTCAACTTGCCTCCCACTGTCTCCTTGGCTTATGAACTCTCTCTCTCGAAAGAAAGCCCTCCTAGCTACAAAGACCACATTCTCACTAGGTCTGTAGAAGAGGTAACCAAAGGATTTTTGTGGGTAGCCGATGAAAATACACCTCTCACTTCGAGGTTCGAGATTATCATGAGTCTCGCGTCTCACGAAAGCCTCGCAACCCCAAATCTTAATGTGGTCTAGTTTGGGTACTTTACCAGTCCACATCTCATGAGGAGTTTTGGCAACTTTCTTTGTGGGAACTAGATTAAGGATATGGGCGGCAGTCTCTAAGGCATACCCCCAAAATGAGATTGGTAGCGAAGCTCGACTCATCATGGAACGAACCATATCCAACAAGGTTCTATTACGCCTCTCAGCTACACCATTCAACTGCGGTGTCCTGGGAGGTGTCAATTGTGAGACAATCCCACATTCCTTAAGATAGTCGAGGAATTCTGAACTAAGATACTCACCACCTCGATCGGATCGAAGCATCTTAATGTTCCTGCCCAATTGATTCTCGACTTCCTGTTTAAACTCTTTAAACCTCTCAAAATTCTCTGACTTATGCTTGATTAAGTAGACATATCCACATCTACTGTAATCATCAGTAAAAGTCAAATAATAACGATTAGCATCCCTTGTGGCATGTTTGAAGGGCCCACACACATCCGTGTGTATAAGATCCAACAAACGTTCACCCCTCTCACAAGAGCTTGTGAAGGGTGACTTTGTCATTTTTCCAAGTAAGCATGATTCGCAACTATCATCTGACTTTAGGTCAAATGACTCCAATACTCCATCCTTTTGGAGTTGGGCTATGCGTTTCTTGCTTATATGTCCAAGACGACAATGCCATAATGATGCTTTATCCAAGTTATTATCATTAACAGAATCAATACACAATACATTATTTCCTAAGTTATCAACCACAGATACAGTTTCATACACACCATCACAAGGTAATGCTTTAAAATAAAGAATATTATTAAACACAGCATTAATCGAACCAACTTCATTATCAAATGAAAAGGTGAAACCTTGTTTATACAATGCATGAAAGGAAATAATATTTCTTGCCATTTCTGGCGAATAACAACATTTATTCAAATCTAAACTAAACCCACTACTTAGCGATAAAGTATAAACTCCAATCTTGGTGACAGGTAAAGCTTTCCTATTCCCCGTGATTAAGTTTATTCTTCCATGCTCCACATTCTCACTTCTTCTTAGTCCCTGCAAATCAGAACAGATATGAATACCACAACCGGTATCAAGGACCCAAGAGCTAGAATGGGGTGAGTTATTAGATAAGATAGTGTAAATACCTGCATGGTTGGGTTTAACTTTCCCATCCTTCACATCTTGCTGGTACTTTGGGCAGTTCCGCTTCCAATGTGACTTTTCATGGCAATAGAAGCATTCAGCCTCTTTAGGGTCAGAAGAAGGAGTGACAAAACCTTTCTTGGTTCCACTTGAAGAAGAGCCATCAAGGGTCCTAGCCTTGGTACCCTTCGAAGAGCTCTTTCTCTTCTTCCCTCTACCTTTCCCGATTGCCAAAACCGGGGCGGAGTTTAGAGTAGGAGTGTTAACAACCGACTTACCCTTAAGACCTGTTTCTGTGGTCTTGAGGAGTCCCTAAAGTTTGCTGAGTGTGACCTCTTCCTTATTCATGTGATATGTCATGCGGAATTGATCATAGCACGATGGTAAGGAGTGCAAAATGATATCTATTGCAAGCTCCTCATGGAAGTTCACATTAAGCTTCAGCAACCGATCCACATACCTTTGCATTTTCTGCATGTGGCTCGTGACGGATTCCCCGTCCTTCATCATGGTTGTTATGATAGAGCATATGATTTCATACCTCTCTTGTCGTGCACTTTGATGGTATCTTTCCATCAGATCTTGGTGCATTTCAAAAGGGTAGAAGTCATCATAGGACTTTTGGAGTTCCGCTGTCATGGTGGCCAACATGATGCATGCCACTTTTGTAGCATCCCTTTCATGTGCCCGGAAGTCAGCGATCTCCTGGGGAGTTGTAGTGGTGTCATCAATCTCCTTAAGCTCCTTGTCAAGGACATATTCTTTGTCCTCCTAGCGGGTAATCATCCTGATGTTTCTGATCCATTCATAGAAGTTGGATCCATCAAAAGTGACTTTCCCACACAACTTCATAAGGGTAAAGGAGCCATTAGGATTAGAGCCAGAAGCAGCATTGTTTGAAGACATCTGAAAGAAGAGAACAAGATTAGTTTAGATATTAAGAGAGTCCTTAATAAAACACCCAAATGTAATATTAAGGCTAGGATCCAATCACAATATATTATAACTTAGAAGAGGTATGCCGTAATCCAAGCTATAACATATTTGAAAGGTAGGTGAATGACGATTCACCAATTTCCACCATGAAAAACGAAATATAAATATTAGGTTTTTAATTGGTTCTTTGAAATTCCTAGATTCTTTTGAGATTCAATGAACTTTTCAAAGGCATGTTTCAATCTCGAGTGTGCCCTCCAAGTTTTGTGACTGGGATACCGAGGATCACAAAACGAGGTGTGAAGTAACCATGCAAATCACTTGGTACACTCAATGTTTATTACTAAATCGATGTGCCGGTTAACCACACGAGCTCCACCGACCTATAACAAACTTTAAGTCACCCTTTACCTACCTTGTTAAGTCCAAGTTAGTGTGCCGGTTAACCACACACGCTCCACCAACAACTTAAACAAAGTGTAAAGTGTAATTTCATGGATTAGCACCTTATTCACATTTTCCTAAAGTAACTAAGATTGGGAATTTAATAAAAGCATTTAGTTACTTTATAATATTCATCATACTTTTAATGAGAATTTATAAGTCCTTGTCTTACCCGTTCGGCTAACGACCCTCCACCGATCAAGGAAGCGGTGGGTGAGAGTGGACACCCATTAAGTTGCCATTTTATAGGCAACAACCTTATACCCCCCTTATAGACCGGCTTCGTGAATGAGGCGTACTAGCGGTAAGACGACTTGACGTTATACATATATATATTAGTAACTTATAATATTATAAAGTATAAGGGTTGAATTTTAACTTTTAAAATTCTAAGGGTTGGAACTAAAGTTTTAATCAAGACTTTACATGTTCCAAAACTTGAGGGCAAGTTTTGTAAACTTCCAAAACTTTTCATTTCTTATAACTTATGAATTAATTGAGTAATAAAAATGAAGACTCTTCATTTTTATAACTCTTGTGTTATTTTAATGGCTTTAATAAAAGTGAGACTTTTGGTTTTCCATAACTTGAGGACAAGTTATGGACTCCATTAAAACACATTATGATCATGAATTAAACTACCATGAAGGTTACAAACAATTCCTATGATCATCTAATCTTCATAAGTTCAAGAACATGAATATGAACACTTTCAAGAATCAAAAATTACACTTAAAAAAAAAACATGTAATTTAACGATTTTTTTTTCAAGCTGTTTGCACAAAAAAAAAAAAAAACAACAAACAAACCTTGGCTCTGATACCACTGATGGGTTTTGAGCATTCTAACACTTCCTAAGTGTACATGCAACCCTAATAACCTTGGATCTATGTTTGTCTAATAATCATGCAAAGTTGAATTCCAAGGTTATATTCCTATCTAGCATACATGGGGAACATTTTTAACTTGAATGAAAGATAGAATAACTTACCTTGTTGTTGATTATGATCCTTGAAACCTTGTGAGCCTAGCACCCCAAGTGTGATACCTCAAATGCTTCACACAACACCAAATGCAAAGGAGTAAACTTTGAGAGAATCTTACACTTGCAAAATCGGCTCTAGCCCTCTTGTTTCTTATGTGTAGCCTATTTTGGTGGAAAATGGGTTTCTTATATAGTGTTGACACATCTAGGGTTACACCATGTAAACCCTAATGTGTCATGACTTTTCATTTCCATGACCCATGGTTTGTAACTCCCATGGAGCATCCTATGGGTGGAACCCAACTTGATAATCCATGGAGCCTCTTAGCCCACTATATAAGATATGGAAGATTTACATAATCTACCCATATATTTAATTAGTTATCTTTTGATCACTTAATTAATTCTAAATTAATTCTTGATCAAACTAATTAAATAATATTATTAATATATTAGAACTTATAATATATTAATAAACCATAAGTGTTATTTCTCTCATTTTAGTTTATCCAATTGCATGGTGCCATGCAACCCAAATGGACCATGCCGGGTCGGGTCAAGTACATACCAGAAATAGTTATGGACTTAGACACCTTATCCAACAAAATCTTGGTGCATCTCAAAGGGCTAGAAGTCCTCATAGGACTTTTGAAGCTCAGCAGTCATGGTAGCAATCATAATGCACGACACCTTTGTCGTGTCCCTCTCATGAACCCTGTATTCCTCGATTTGTTTGGGAGTGGCAGTTTCTTCATCAATTTCCTTCAGCTCCTTATCCATGACATATTCTTTGTCCTCGTAGCGAAGGGTCGTACGAATGTTTTTTATCCAATCGTTAAAGTTTGACCCATCGAAGATAGTTCTCCCAACCAAATTCACGATGGAGAATGAGCTAGAAGGGTTGGAGCCTGAAGCATTGTTTGGGATAGACATCTGAAAAGAAAAAAGAACAAAGTTTATATTAGATGAGAATCCTTAATATAACACCCAAATGAAATATTAAGGCTAGGACCCAACACAATATTTTACGATTCGGAAGAGGATGCCGTAATCCAATTGCAAATTATTTGAAGGTAGGTAAATGACGATTTACCAACTTCCACCATGCAAAACGAAATTGATTATTAAGTTTTAATTGGATTAAAATTCCTAGATTCTTTTGAGATTCATTGAACTTTTCAATAGCATGTTTAAATATCAATTGTGCCCTTTAAGTTTGTGACTAGGATGCCGAGGATCACAAACAAGGTGTGAATAACCATGCAAATGTACTTGGTACTCTCAATGCTACAAATCACCTAATCAATGTGTCGGTTAACCACACACGCTCCATTGATCTATGATTAACATCAAGCTACCCTTTTCCACCCTTGTTAGTCCAAGATTAGTGTGCCGGTTAAGCATACACGCTCCACTAACGACTTAACAAAGTGCAAACTACAACTTCATGGAATAGCACCATTTTCATATTTTTCCTAAAGTAACTAAGATTAGGAATTTAATAAAAGTTTAGTTACTTTATAATTATCATTATACTTTCAACGAGAATTAATGTCCTATCCTACCCGTTCGGCTAACGACCCTCCACCAGCCAAGGAAGCGGTGGGTGACACTGGACACCCATTAAACCACCATTTTATAGGCAGTAACCTTATACCCCTTTATAGACCGGCTTAATGAATGAGGTCTACTAACGGTAAGACTGACTTGTCTTATACATACATATATATATATATATATATATATATATATATATTATTAAGCTTATAATATTATAATAGTATAAGGGTTGAATTTTTAAACTTTTAAAATTCTATGGTTTGGAATTAAATGTTTCATTAGTGAGACTTTACAAATTCCAAAGCTTGAGGGCAAGTTTTGTAACTTTTCAAAACTTTTGGTTTCCATAACTTATGAAAACTTATGAGTTTTAATGTTCATGAATGAGACTCTTCATATAACTTGAGGAAAAGTTACAAAACTTACTTCAAGAACAATTTTAGATGAACTTTAACTAACAAAATTATCATATAATTTACTATTGATCTAATCTAACTCATATAGCAAGGCAATTCATATCAAATAATACAAATAATTATCTTATTATCTTAAAATTTGACAATTGTCCTTTAAATGGATGAGGATCATCATTACCAAATCAGAAAATACGATTTTTATGATGACAAAACAGTTTGTGGTAATGATCCTAATCCAGTTTTGGCCAAAAACTCGAAATTCTGCAAATAGAAGCCTCTACTCGACGAGTGCATGATCATGACTCGTCGAGTTGCCCTTTTAATGAGTGAACTCGTCGAGTCAGTTCATGGACTCGGCGAGTTCATCAGTCAGAGGCCAGAAAATCGATTTTTTCAGCTTTGAAAATTAACCAAGCATCAATATAATAGAAAACAATCCAAGGCTCTGATACCACTGTTGGGTTTTAAGCACTATAACACTCTAATGGTGCACATGCAACCCTAGATGCTTTTGATCTATGTTTGCTCTAATTCGACATGCAATTTCAATTTTACAAAGCATACATCCTAACTAGCATATAATAGATGATATACAACATAAATACCAAGTTAGATGAATACCTCTTGATGTAGTTTGTAGTTCTTGGCCTTAGAAAGCTTTAGCACCTCAAGTGTGATGCCTATAATGTGTCATAAACACCAAATGAAAGAGGAGGCTTGAGAGAATAGGCTAGTTAGCTAAAAATCGATTATCAATCTCTTAGAATGAATGAGCAACCGATTTTAGCACTAGGGGTTTGCTTTTATAGTGTTACAAAGGCTAGGGTTTCATCCATGAAAACCCTAATGCACCATGACCCTTCATATTACTTAGTCTCCATGGGTTAAACCTTTTAGCCCATCCTAACCAACCATGGATCATTAGCCCACACTATAAGAATCATTGATTTACTTAATCAGTCCCTGTATATTTAATCAGTCGCTTTTGATCACTAAATTAATTCCAAATTAATTCTTGATCAATACTAATTAAATAATATGATTTCTCAATTAATATATTATAGTTAAAATATATTAATAAATCATAAATAACCTTATTCTCAAAAGTCCATCCTATCAAATTGCACTGGTGAAGGCAACCCAAAGGACCATGCTACTATCGGGTCAAGTACATACCAATTATAGTTATGGGCTTAGACACCTAATGCAACAACTTTCTCATCTCCAAAGAAATTTCCCGTTATCAAGTGTGTACCAAAGATTCGTTTATTTTGGAATCAATTTTATCAGCATTTCCTTTCATTATAAACACTTGATTTGGAAGACCTTTGATGCACGTAGGATAAAGAACAATATTCGTTTCCAAATAATGTTTTCCATTTCTTTTCAAAATCTTTGAGAATTCCTCTGTATCATCATACGCCTGAGTTTCCACAACTAGAGGAATTTCTTCTCACATGAATCATCAGCAATATCACTTTTGTTATATGTAACATCCTCAATCACAACTTTCTCTTTTATGAATCACAAGTTTTGATTGTTGAAGAAGATTCTGTTGGATTAATGTCTAAGTCCATAACTATAATTGGTAAGACTTGACCCGACCCGGCATGGTCTATTTGGGTTGCATGGCATCATGCATTTGGATAGACTATAATGAGAGAAATAACACTTAAGGTTGGTTAATATATTATAAGTTCTAATATATTAATAAGGTTATTTAATTAGTATTGATCAAGAATTAATTTGGAATTAATTAAGTGATCAAAAGGAGACTAATTAAATATATGGGTTGATTGTGTAAATCATTCATTCTTATATATGTGGGCTTGTGATCCAAGATTCCTTATGTTGGACTAAGTCCATGGGGTGACCCATGGATACTCCATGGAGGTTAAAATCCATGGAGCATAAGGAATGGGTAAGGTTATGAGTTACATGGTGTAACCCTAATAGCCACCATATAAAAGAATCCCATGGCTCAAGAAATCGTACACTAATGTGTGAGTGTGAGGGCTAGACGATTTCAAGGAGTGTTCAAGTTTCTCTCAAGTTATTCCAAGTGTATTTGGTGTTGTGTGAACCATTTGAGGTGTCACACTTGGGGCACTAGGCACTCAAGCTTCATGAAGACATTCTACATCAAAGAGGTATGTATTCTATCTTGTTATATTTATTATTTTGTATGCTAGATTAGGATAATACCTTGGATGTTCATAATTGTATGTATAATAGAGAAAACATAGATCCAAGGTATTTAGGGTTGCATGTACACTTAGGAGTGTTAGAATGCTCATAACCCAACAGTGGTATCAGAGCCTAGGCTTGTTTTCTTGTTATACTTGCAAAAATAGCTGAAAAATCGAGTTGGATGCATATATTCGATTGTTTTGGCTGGAATTGGACTAGGAACATTACCCTAAGATGTTTTTGGACTTATAAACTTGTTTTTGATGTGGTAATGTTCATGCTAATCCAATTTCTAAGATAATTGTCATAATTTCAATATTTGTATTAGTTTGTATGTTCATGCTAATTTCTTGAAGATTGATGATTTGAATTATCTGGTTCTTATGAGGTTCTTAGATTAATAGAAAAGTTGTGTGAAATAGTTGTTTTCAATCCATTTTAATCTAAGAGTTGATTCCAAATTGTGTTTTTGTAACTTGTCCTCAAGTTATATGAAAAGTCACATTTAAGAATCATAAAACTCATAAAAGTTGGCAAAGGTTACAAAATGAAGAGTCTAGTTCTAATTAAATGGTTTTATGACTCCATAACTTGTCCTCAAGTTATGGAGGTTCAAGAGTCTCTTCATTAAATTAAAAAAAAAAGTGTAACCTTAATTAGTTCCATAAGTTACAATAAAAAAAAGTTATTTTTTTTATTAATTAGTTTAAAGTCTTCCATAACTTGTCCTCAAGTTATGGAACTTGAAGAGTTTTTTTTTTTTTTAATTAAAACTACTTTAAACTCATAAGTTATGGAATTAATTAGTTTTGAATAGTTTCAAAACTTGCCCTCAAGTTTTGGAATTTGAAACGTTTTCACTTATGAATACTTTAATTCCAAGTTAGCCCTTAGAATTTTAAAAGTTAAAATTCAACCCTTATACTTTATAATATTATAAGTTAATAATATTTATATATATGTATAAGAGTAAAGTCAGTCTTACCGTTAGTAGGCCTCATTCACGAAGCCGGTCTATAAGGGGGGTATAAGGTTACTGCCTATAAAATGGCAGTTTAATGGGTGTCCACTCTCACCCACCGCTTCCTTGACTGGTGGAGGGTCGTTAGCCGAACGAGTAGGACAAGGACTATAATTCTCCTTTCATTAAAAGTATTAATGATAAATACTAAGTAACTAAACTCTTATTAATACCCAATCTTAGTTACTTAGGAAAATGTGAATTTGGTGCTAACCCATGAAATTACACTTTGCACTTTGCTTAAGTCGTTAGTGGAGCGTGTGTGGTTAACCGGCACACTAACCTGGACTTAACAAGGTAGGCAAAGGGTAACTTAATATTTATCATAGTATCGGTGGAGCGTGTGTGGTTAACCGGCACACTGATTAAGGGGTAAATATTAAGGGTACCAAGTATATTTGCATGGTTATTCACACCTTGTTTTGTGATCCTCGGCATCCCAGTCACAAAACCTGAAGGGCACACTCGAGATTGAAACATGCCTTTGAACAGTTCAATGAATCTCAAAGATCTAGGACTTTCAAATCCAATTAAAACCTAATAAATTATTTCGTTTTTCATGGTGGAAATTGGTGAATCGTCATTCACCTACCTTCAAATATTTTATAGCTTGGATTACGACATTCCTCTTCTAAGTTATAAAATAGTTTGTTGGGTCCTAGCCTTAATATTTCATATTGGGTGTCATATTAAGGACTTTAAATCAACTATCTTGAATATCTCCCAAAAAGATGTTTGGTCTAGACAGTTATGATCTTCCCAAATCTCTTGAAACAAGCTTTCCTAAATGAAGATGATGTCCCATGGATATCATACTTCTTTCACCTCCTCCAATTATTCTACCTAACCCATAAGTTCCTAAAAAGTTTAAGGTCACTCAAGCCATATTGGCAAGGCAAGGTCTAGGTGTGATCACATCTTGGAGATGTAGTCACATATTGACAAGCCGGGAGAGTTGGGTGTCAAAGTCTTGAGAAAGTTGGTGGCACAACTACTTTCTAAGTCACATAGTGAGTTCTTTTGGGAATCCTATGAAACAGACTAAGACAAGACCCTTAATGATCTTATCTATTTGCTAAGATCAACTTCCTAAAACGCTATGGACATTGACAATGATGACATTGGATATCCAGTAAAGCTCTCTCTTCCCAATGGAAAGGGATCGGCCATAGTCAACTCGGTTGACCCAATGGTAAAGAGAGAGGCGAAGTCTGAGATAGTCCCATTATCAAGGGTCCATAGGTAACTATTGCCAAAGGAAGGGGCATTGGTTACGAATCTGCCAAATTTACCTAAGGATGTTAAAGTCAATAAGTTTGGCTCTACTTCACGTAAAGTCCATTGTCTAACTCTATTAAGTACATGCTGATTCTGATCGCGAAGATGGATTTCAATCGCATGGTTCGGTGATCAGAATTTTGGGCTATTACTTAAGAGTTATGATATTTATATTGCTTAGGAATAGATAACAACAAGGTTTTCATATGGATTGTAAGGATAAGTTTTTCCGCAAAATTTTAAAATAAAAGAAAAAGGTTTTGATTTTATTTATTTTAAGTATCCTTACAATGGCATTTGTGAAAAGTTGTATCTTATAAGATTCCATTGATAGCAATATTGAAAAAATGGATTTGATTCTTTCGGTTGTGGTAGTGTCTAATATTACCAAATAAGGAAAGATTCTCATCACCCAAGGTTCAATTGGACCGAAACTTGGAATCATGCAAGTTGTATAGTATGATGAATGAGAACTTTCAGCTTGGAAAATTAAGACTAATTCCTTATGTGAATAAGGAAAGGACTAAGGGATCGAGTACACATTCTTGTGCACTAGTCAAGTCCACCACAAAAGATCAAGAAGACTATTCGTCATGATTTACGTAAGTTCAGTAAATATGGTTATACTTATAAGTTTAAGTATAAGTCTGTAGCATTGGAGAAGTTTCAATGTGAGACAGAACGAATAAGAAGAATCAAAGTATGGCAGAAAGATAAAAGTTTCTCAAATCTGAAAATATGGGAGAGTACTTTAGTATCATGTTTATGATCATCTTAATGGTTAAGATACCATATCACAATTGGTCCTCTAAAGTCATCTTAGTGCATTCTTATGACTAAGAAGAGAAGTCATGAATTGTTGAAATGGTTAAATCAAAAAAGATGAGTCATACTTCGTTCCAAAACAATTCTTAGAGTCATACTCCAAGATTGTAACTTGAGTGACATATCTTAAAGAAAGGTTTAAAACACTTGTCAAATGTAAGAGTAAAAGTGTCCTACTCTTGTACATTTGAAATTGGTAAGTTGTGATGTTTTGGATAAAACAAAGACCAACTAAGGCCAATTGTGTGAAGTGTTAGTCTTGATAAAGAATCCGCACTATCTATTGAATATTTGACAAGGGAGTCTTATATGTCAAGAGGATGGTGGGAGTCTTAAAGCTCTTGAAAGTTTCAAGACTTAATCAAGAATAAAACCTAAAGTCCTTCACTAGCACACGACTTGAGGTTTATAACCTATCGTGTTGAAATTTTTGTGCCTATTCACTTTGGCTTTGCATAGGAGTTCTGAGAGTTCTCAATTGGTTGCACAACTACTTGGAAGCAATGGCAGGCACCTGAGCTGCCAAATGGCAAGAATTTAAGATTGCACAAGTTTAATCAATATGAGTTTGGATTTGTCACTAACCTTGTCTTGTGATTATGGTTTTGACAAATCCACATGGATAAGAACACATACACTATTAAATCTAAGTGTCATAAGGTTTCTCTCCGATTCATGAAAATGATGGTGAGGAAACACTTTCACTAAGTAGATTTTAGCTAGATAGCAATTGTGATATTTGCATTCTCAAAGTCGTTAGTGGAGCGTGTGTGGTTTACCGGCACACTAACATGGATTTGTGAGAAGTGGCAAAGGTCTAAACAATTGAGACTATGATTACGACATCCCTTTTCATAGTTCTAAAATTGTTTAGACACACATGTGAGCTATCTAAGAGAGGTGTATGATTTTGATAAAGTTTTATCAAAACAATCTAGTATCAGAAATCTGAACTTTGGTAAGAAAGTCAGCTCATATCTGAGTACATGTCAAAGCTAGTGGGAGCATAAGTGTTATGCTAATAATCATCATGTTAGTGGGAGCATGATAATTATGACGAAGGTTGTAAGTTAGCAATGTTAATTATAGAAAACAAAAGTTTCAATTCGTGAGGTTGCAGGGGTTGAAAAAGTTGTTTTGCTATAATTAAGGGAGAGGAAATTATACTTCATTTCAATTCTAAAAGCTTAGATTGAGATTTTAATCGTATTTAATCAAGGATATATATATATGAATTTCATGTTGGAATGGCTCAACATAAGGAAATTCTATATATAGGTCCATTATTTGCGTTCTAAAATTCGATTATGATTACGGCATCCCTTTTCATAATCTGAATTTTGAGAACTTGGCAAATTGAAATGGAAATATTATAGCAAAAGACTGGTTTAGTCTTTATGTGAGACATCATGAATCGTGTCCCATATGCTTCGGATATAGGATCGATTACATGTGCTATATTCATCCTTTCTAAAATTTTCCAAATGTCTGGGGCATTATGAAGGGAAAAGGTCTAGAATTGGATATGACTAAAATGATCAAGCAATTGTCGAGGACAATCTAAGGTTTACCAAAGATTGGTTGCTCAAGGACAGTTGGAAGTATAATGTTAATTCTAGAAGGACCATATTGACATAATCTGTAAGGAGGCAACTCTTGTTCAGAAGTAATAGTCAAAATGGAATATGGAAATGTTTCAAAGTTAGAAATTATTCAATCTGTGTAAGATTAGGAAACTTAATGAAAGAAGGATGTTTCCAAGGAGCTGATCTCCTTTGGAATGCTCTGTAATGATTGTTGTCAAGTCTTTCTGACTTCCTGCATAATCATTAAGAGGATCAATGCATATAAGTTTAGAATCTAACAGATTTCAGTAAATGACATAAATTTGGAATTCTTGCATTTGCAGTAAGGATTTGGGACTGTGAAAAGAGGATCATTGGAGTGATGTTCAATTGATCTATTTTACAAAGTAAAGATCATAGACAAGCATAGTATGCATACTTGGTGTATGGCATGACTAGTGTTTAGAAAACATAGTGTACATGCTTGGAGCATGGGACAACTATTGTTTTAAATTCAAGTATAAAGTTGATAAAACCGAAACAATGAATAATGAGTAATCAGTATGGTGATAAATTAAAGTGTTTATTTATATTCATAGATTTTGATACCATATTTGATTCATTTATTCTTGTGTTTCACTTTGCATGTTTTGACTTCCAGAATAACTAAGTCGGTCATATGTTGGAAGTAGATATGAATCAAGACTGTCATGGGTTGGTTTGTAGAGGTCCAAGTTGGTGGACAAAGTGGTGCTACAACATGAGTGCTCATAAGTTCTGAGTATTGGATTCAACCCGCGCTCATTTGAATCACTTCATGGATTTTATCACGAGTGATCATGAGACGATAATATCTTATATTCTTCAAACCTAGAGATATGAGTTGTTACTATGAGTTGGTTATACATTGATTGCACGAAAACGCATTGGTAACTCGATGTTATAAAACGTGCCTTTGTGTATGATTCAACAAGTAGTAGAACAAGCCATATGAGTCGAAGTTTATCCATTCCTTTTACCTTTGGGATAAAAGCGATATCTGTGGGCCCCTCGATGATTTAAAGATGATACATGTGAGTGCTTGGCCAAGCCAAGACTGATTTGATTTGTTCAATCAGTCAGTCATCATGAATCGGAAATCGGGAAACAATAAATGGACAGAGAGAATGATTGATAATCCTCAGATTGTCCTCAGATTGTCCTCGACAATTACTTAATCATTTTAGTCATATCCAGTTCTAGACCTTTTCCCTTCTTAATGCCTCTGGGCATTTGGAAAAATTTAGAAATGACAAATATTATAACACATGCAATCGATCCTGTACCCAAAGCAAATGGTACACGATTCATGATGTCTCACATAAAGACATGATTCTAGACCAGTCTTTTGCTACAATATTTTTATTTGCCATGTTTTCAAAATTTGACTATGAAGAGGGATGTCGTAATCATAATCGAATTTTGAGAACGCAATATATAGAATTTCCTTAAGTTGAACCAATCCAACATGAAATTCATATATATATTCTTGACTAAAGATGATTAAGGTCTCAATCTAAGCCTTTAGAACTGAAATAAAGTATATCCTCTCCCTTAATTATAGCAAAACAACTTTTTCAATCCCTGCAGCCTCACGAATTGAAACTTTTGTTTTCTATAATTAACATTGCTAACTTGCAACACTAACAATAATTATCATGCTCCCACTAACATGATGATTATTAGCATAACACTTATGCTCCCACTAGCTTTGACATGTACTCAGAAATCAGTTGGACTTCTAGAAATCAATACTTTATTGACTTTCTTACCAAAGTTCAGATTTCTGATACGAGATGCTTTGATAAAACTTTATCAAAATCATACACCTTTCCTTAGATAGCATGTATGTGTGTCTAAAAAATTTCAGAACTATGAGAAAGGATGCCGTAATCATAGTCTCAATTGTTTAGACCTTTTGTCATCTGCTTCAAATCTACTTGGTGGAAGTGTTTCCTCACCATCATTTTCATGAATCGGAGAGAAACCTTATGACCCTTAGATTTTATGGTGTATGTGCTCTTATCCATGTGAATCGTCAAAACCATAGTCACAAGACAAGGATAATGACAAATCCAAACTCATATGGACTGAACTTATGCAATCTTAACTTCTTGTCACCTGGCAGTACAGGGCCTGCCATTGCTTCCAAGTTGTTATGCAACCAATTGAGAACTTTCAGAACTCCTATGCAAAGCCAACTTTAACTGGAATGGGCACAGAATATGTCAACACGATAGGTTATAAACCTCAAGTCGTGTGCTAGTGAAGAACCTCAGGTTTTATTCTTGATTAGTTCTTGAAATTCTTTTTAGGATCTTTAAGACTCCCACTATCCTCTTGACATATAAGACTATCTTGCCAAATATTCAAGAGATAGTTCGGATTCTTTATCAAGACAAACACTTCACACAATTGGCCTTAGTTGGTCTTTGTTTTATCCAAAACATCACAACTTACCAATTTCAAATGTACAAGAGTAGGACACTTTTACTCTTACATTTGACAAGTGTTTTAAACCTTTCTTTAAGATATGTCTGTTGGGTTATGAGCATTCTAACACTCCTAAGTGTACATGCAACCCTAAATACCTTGGATCTATGTTTTCTCTATTATACATACAATTATGAACATCCAAGGTATTATCCTAATCTTGCATACAAAATAATAAATATAACAAGATAGAATACATACCTCTTTGATGTAGAATGTCTTCATGAAGCTTGAGTGCCTAGTGCCCCAAGTGTGACACCTCAAATGGTTCACACAACACCAAATACACTTGGAATAACTTGAGAGAAACTTGAACACTCCTTGAAATCGTCTAGCCCTCACACTCACACATTAGTCCCCGATTTCTTGAGCCATGGGATTCTTTTATATGGTGGCTATTAGGGTTACACCATGTAACTCATAACTTTACCCATTCCTTATGCTCCATGGATTTTAACCTCCATGGAGTATCCATGGGTCACCCCATGGACTTAGTCCAACATAAGGAATCTTGGATCACAAGCCCACATATATAAGAATGAATGATTTACACAATCAACCCATATATTTAATTAGTCTCCTTTTGATAACTTAATTAATTCCAAATTAATTCTTGATCAATACTAATTAAATAACCTTATTAATATATATTAGAACTTATAATATATTAACCAACCTTAAGTGTTATTTCTCTCATTATAGTCTATCCAAATGTATGATGCCATGCAACCCAAATGGACCATGCCAGGTCGGGTCAAGTCTTACCAATTATAGTTATGGACTTAGACATTAATCCAACAGTCTCCCACTTGGATAAGTCTAAAACTATTATTGCGTTTGACTTCAGGAACCGATCAACAATCGTAGCTCTCAAAAGCTTCTGTCGAACTCTGACCTTGTCGATGAACTCTGACCTTTGTCAATGACTTGTCCATTAGATAAGGGATCATATATTCCTCCATTCTAGATATCATATGGACTGAGACATGGATTATCAATCATTCTCTCTATCCATTTGTTGTTTCCCGATTTCCGATTCATGATGACTGACTGATTGAACAAATCAAATCAGTCCTGGCTTGGCCAAGCACTCACATGTATCATCTTTAAATCATCGAGGGGTCCACAGATATCGCTTTTATCATGAAGGTAAAAGGAATGGATAAACTTCGACTCATATGGCTTGTTCTACTACTTGTTGAATCATACACAAAGGCACGTTTTATAACATCGAGTTACCAATGCGTTTTCGTGCAATCAATGTATAACCAACTCATAGTAACAACTCATATCTCTAGGTTTGAAGAATATAAGATATTATCGTCTCATGATCACTCGAGATAAAATCCATGAAGTGATTCAAATGAGCACGGGTTGAATCCAATACTCAGAACTTATGAGCACTCATGAGTGTTGTAGCACCACTTTGTCCACCAACTTGGACCTCTACAAACCAACCCATGACAGTCTTGATTCATATCTACTTCCAACATATGACCGACTGTGAATGGTTTGAATAACTTAATCATTCAGGAAGAGCGACTTAGTTATTCTGGAAGTCAAAACATGCAAAGTGAAACACAAGAATAAATGAATCAAATATGGTATCAAACCCTATGAATATAAATAAACACGTTTATTTATCACCATACTGATTACTCATTATTCATTGTTTCGGTTTTATCAACTTTATACTTGAATTTAAAACAATAGTTGTCCCATGCTCCAAGCATGTACACTATGTTTTCTAAACACTAGTCATGCCATACACCAAGTATGCATACTATGTTTGTCTATGATCTTTACTTTGTAAAATAGATCAATTGAACATCACTCCAATGATCCTCTTTTCACAATCCCAAATCATTACTGCAAATGCAAGAATTCCAAATTCATGCCATTTACTGAAATCTGTTAGATTCTAAACTTATATGCATTGATCCTCTTAATGATTATGCACAAAGTCAGAAAGACTTGACAACAATCATTACAGAGCATTCCAAAGGAGATCAGCTCCTAGGAAACATCCTTCTTTTATTAAGTTTTCTAATCTTACACAGATTGAATAATTTCTAACTTTGAAACATTTCCATATTCCATTTTGACTATCACTTCTGAACAGGAGTTGCCTCCTTACAGATTATGTCAATATGGTCCTTCCAGAATTAACATTATACTTCCAACTGTCCTTGAGCAACCAATCTTTGGTAAACCTTAGATTGTCCTCGACAATTGCTTAATCATTTTAGTCATATCCAATTCTAGACCTTTTCCCTTCATAATGCCCCAGGCATTTGGAAAATTTTAGAAGGGATGAATATAGCACATGTAATCGATCCTATATCCGAAGCATATGGGACACGATTCATGATGTCTCACATAAAGACTAAACCAGTCTTTTGCTATAATATTTCCATTTCAATTTGCCAAGTTCTCAAAATTCAGATTATGAAAAGGGATGCCGTAATCATAATCGAATTTTAGAACGCAAATAATGGACCCATATATAGAATTTCCTTATGTTGAGCCATTCCAACATGAAATTCATATATATATGCTTGATTAAATATGATTAAAATCTCAATCTAAGCATTTAGAATTGAAATGAAGTATAATTTCCTCTCCCTTAATTATAGCAAAACAACTTTTTCAACCCCTGCAACCTCACGAATTGAAACTTTTTGTTTTCTATAATTAACATTGCTAACTTGCAACCTTTGTCATAATTATCATGCTCCCACTAACATGATGATTATTAGCATAACACTTATGCTCCCACTAACTTTGACATGTACTCAGAAATCAGCTGACTTTCTTACCAAAGTTCAGATTTCTGATACTAGATTGTTTTGATAAAACTTTATCAAAATCATACACCTCTCTTAGATAGCTCACATGTGTGTCTAAACAATTTTAGAACTATGAAAAGGGATTCCGTAATCATAGTCTCAATTGTTTAGACCTTTGCTACTTCTCACAAGTCCATGTTAGTGTGCCGGTAAACCACACACGCTCCACTAACGACTTTAAGAATGCAAATATCACAATTGCTATCTAGCTAAAATCTACTTAGTGAAAGTGTTTCCTCACCATCATTTTCATGAATCGGAGAGAAACCTTATGACCCTTAGATTTTATGGTGTATGTGTTCTTATCCATGTGAATTGTCAAAACCATAGTCACAAGACAAGGATAATGACAAATCCAAACTCATATGGACTAAACTTATGCAATCTTAACTTCTTGCCACCTGGCACTACAGGGCCTGCCATTGCTTCCAAGTTGTTATGCAACCAATTGATAACTTTCAGAACTCCTATGCAAAGCCAACTTTAACTGGAATGGGCACAGAATATGTCAACACGATAGGTTATAAACCTCAAGTCGTGTGCTAGTGAACGACTTTAGGTTTTATTCTTGATTAAGTCTTGAAACTTTCAAGAGCTTTAAGACTCCCACTGTCCTCTTGACATATAAGACTCCCTTGGTCAAATATTCAAGAGATAGTGCGGATTCTTTATCAAGATTAACACTTTACATAATTGGCCTAAGTTGGTCTCTGTTTTATCCAAAACATCACAACTTACCAATTTCAAATGTACAAGAGTAGATAACCTTTTACTCTTACATTTGACTAGTGTTAACAAACCCTCTTTAAGATATATCACTCAAGTTACAATCTTGGAGTATGACTCTAAGAATTGTTTTGGAACGAAGTATGACTCCTTTTTTGATTTAACCATTTCAACAATTCATGACTCCTCTTCTTAGTCATAAGAATGCACTAAGATGACTTTAGAGGACCAATTGTGATATGGTATCTTAATCATTAAGATGATCATAAACATGATACTAAAGTACTCTCCCATCTTTTCAGATTTGAGAAACTTTTATCTTTCTGCCATACTTTGATTCTTCTTATTCGTTCTGTCTCACATTGAAACTTCTCCAATGCTACAGACTTATACTTAAACTTATAAGTATAACCATATTTACTGAACTTAAGTAAATCATGACGTATAGTCTTCTTGATCTTTTGTGGTGGACTTGACCAGTGCATAAGAATGTGTACTCGATCCCTTAGTCCTTTCCTTATTCACATAAGGAATTAGTCTTAATTTTCCAAGCTGAAAGTTTTCATTCATCATACTATACAACTTGCATGATTCCAAGTTTCGGTCCAATTGAACCTTGGGTGATGAGAATCTTTCCTTATTTGGTAATATTAGATACTACCACAACCGAAAGAATCAAATCCATTTTTCCAATATTGCTATCAATGGAATCTTATAAGCAACAACTTTTAACAAATGTCATTGTAAGGATACTTAAAATAAATAAAATCAAAACCTTTTTCTTTTATTTTAAAACTTTGCGGAAAAACTTATCCTTACAATCCATATGAAAACCTTGTTGTTATCTATTCCTAAGAAATATAAATATCATAACTCTTAAGTAATAGCCCAAAATTCTGATCACCGAACCATGCGATTGAAATCCATCTTCGCGATCAGAATCAGCATGTACTTAATAGAGTTAGACAATGGACTTTACCTGAACTAGAGCCAAACTTATTGACTTTAACATCCTTAGGTAAATTTGGCAGCTTCGTAACCAATGCCCCTTCCTTTGTCAATAGTTACCTATGGACCCTTGATGATGGGACTATCTTAGACTTCGCCTCTCTCTTTACCATTGGGTCAACCGAGTTGACTATGGCCAATCCCTTTCCATTGGGAAGAGAGAGCTTTACTGGATATCCAATGTCATCATTGTCAATGTCCATAGCGTTTTAGGAAGTTGATCTTAGCAAATAGATAAGATCATTAAGGGTCTTGTCTTAGTCTGTTTCATAGGATTCCCAAAAGAACTCACTATGTGACTTAGAAAGTAGTTGTGCCACCAACTTTCTCAAGACTTTGACACCCAACTCTCCCGGCTTGTCAATATGTGACTACATCTCCAAGATGTGATCACACCTAGACCTTGCCTTGCCAATATGGCTTGAGTGACCTTAAACTTTTTAGGAACTTATGGGTTAGGTAGAATAATTGGAGGAGGTGAAAGAAGTATGATATCCATGGGACATCATCTTCATTTAGGAAAGCTTGTTTCAAGAGATTTGGGAAGATCATAACTGTCTAGACCAAACATCTTTTTGGGAGATATTCAAGATAGTTGATTTAAAGTCCTTAATATGACACCCAATATGAAATATTAAGGCTAGGACCCAACAAACTATTTTATAACTTAGAAGAGGAATGTCGTAATCCAAGCTATAAAATATTTGAAGGTAGGTGAATGACGATTCACCAATTTCCACCATGAAAAACGAAATAATTTATTAGGTTTTAATTGGATTTGAAAGTCCTAGATCTTTGAGATTCATTGAACTGTTCAAAGGCATGTTTCAATCTCGAGTGTGCCCTTCAGGTTTTGTGACTGGGATGCCGAGGATCACAAAACAAGGTGTGAATAACCATGCAAATATACTTGGTACCCTTAATATTTACCCCTTAATCAGTGTGCCGGTTAACCACACACGCTCCACCGATACTATGATAAATATTAAGTTACCCTTTGCCTACCTTGTTAAGTCCAGGTTAGTGTGCCGGTTAACCACACACGCTCCACTAACGACTTAAGCAAAGTGCAAAGTGTAATTTCATGGGTTAGCACCAAATTCACATTTTCCTAAGTAACTAAGATTGGGTATTAATAAGAGTTTAGTTACTTAGTATTTATCATTAATACTTTTAATGAAAGGAGAATTATAGTCCTTGTCCTACCCGTTCGGCTAACGACCCTCCACCAGTCAAGGAAGCGGTGGGTGAGAGTGGACACCCATTAAACTGCCATTTTATAGGCAGTAACCTTATACCCCCCTTATCGACCGACTTCGTCAATGAGGCCTACTAACGGTAAGACTGACTTTAGTCTTATACATATATATAAATATTATTAACTTATAATATTATAAAGTATAAGGGTTGAATTTTAACTTTTAAAATTCTAAGGGCTAACTTGGAATTAAAGTATTCATAAGTGAAAACTTTTCAAATTCCAAAACTTGAGGGCAAGTTTTGAAACTATTCAAAACTAATTAATTCCATAACTTATGAGTTTAAAGTAGTTTTAATTAAAAAAAAACTCTTCAAGTTCCATAACTTGAGGACAAGTTATGGAAGACTTTAAACTAATTAATAAAAAAAATAACTTTTTTTTATTGTAACTTATGGAACTAATTAAGGTTACACTTTTTTTTTAGTTTAATGAAGAGACTCTTGAACCTGCATAACTTGAGGACAAGTTATGGAGTCATAAAACCATTTAATTAGAACTAGACTCTTCATTTTGTAACCTTTGCCAACTTTCATGAGTTTTATGATTCTTAAATGTGACTTTTCATATAACTTGAGGACAACTTACAAAAACACACTTTGGAATCAACTCTTAGATTAAAATGGATTGAAAACAACTATCTCACATAACTTTTCTATTAATCTAAGAACCTCATAAGAACAAGATAATTCAAATCATCAATCTTCAAGAAATTAGCATGAACATACAAACTAATACAAATCTTGAAATTATGACAATTATCTTAGAAATTGGATTAGTATGAACATTACCACATCAAAAACAAGTTTACAAAAACATCTTAGGGTAATGTTCCTAGTCCAATTCCAGCCAAAACAATCGAATATATGCATCCAACTCGATTTTTCAGCTACTTTTGCAAGTATAACAAGAAAACAAGCCTAGGCTCTGATACCACTGTTGGGTTATGAGCATTCTAACACTCCTAAGTGTACATGCAACCCTAAATACCTTGGATCTATGTTTTCTCTATTATACATACAATTATGAACATCCAAGGTATTATCCTAATCTAGCATACAAAATAATAAATATAACAAGATAGAATACATACCTCTTTGATGTAGAATGTCTTCATGAAGCTTGAGTGCCTAGTGCCCCAAGTGTGACACCTCAAATGGTTCACACAACACCAAATACACTTGGAATAACTTGAGAGAAACTTGAACACTCCTTGAAATCGTCTAGCCCTCACACTCACACATTAGTCCCCGATTTCTTGAGCCATGGGATTCTTTTATATGGTGGCTATTAGGGTTACACCATGTAACTCATAACTTTACCCATTCCTTATGCTCCATGGATTTTAACCTCCATTGAGTATCCATGGGTCACCCCATGGACTTAGTCCAACATAAGGAATCTTGGATCACAAGCCCACATATATAAGAATGAATGATTTACACAATCAACCCATATATTTAATTAGTCTCCTTTTGATCACTTAATTAATTCCAAATTAATTCTTGATCAATACTAATTAAATAACCTTATTAATATATATTAGAACTTATAATATATTAACCAACCTTAAGTGTTATTTCTCTCATTATAGTCTATCCAAATGCATGATGCCATGCAACCCAAATGGACCATGTCGGGTCGGGTCAAGTCTTACCAATTATAGTTATGGACTTAGACATTAATCCAACAATGTCACTCAAGTTACAATCTTGGAGTATGACTCTAAGAATTGTTTTGGAACGAAGTATGACTCATCTTCCTGATCTAACCATTTCAACAATTCATGACTCCTCTTCTTTGTCATAAGAATGCACTAAGATGACCTTTAGAGGACTAATTGTGATATGATTTCTAAATCATTAAGATGATCACAAACATGATACTAAAGTACTCTCCCATCTTTTTAGATTTGAGAAACTTTTATCTTTCTGCCATACATTGAGACTTTTCCAATGTTTCAGAATTATACTTAAACTTGTAAGTATAACCATATTTACTAAACTTTAGTAAATCAAATAGTCTTAACGAGCTTTGTGGTGGACATGACCAGTGCACAAGAATGTGTACTCGATCCCTTTAGTCCTTCACCTGACTCACACATCCATGTGAACAAGTAATTAGTCTTGATTTTCCAATGCTTGAAAGTTCTCATTCATCATACTATTCAACTTGCATGATTCCAAGTTTCGGTCCAATTGAAACTTGGGTGATGAGGAACTTTCCTGATTTGGTAAATTTAGACACTACCACAAATGAAAGAATCAAATCCATTTTCCAATATTGCTGTCAGTGGAATCATATAAGCAACAATTTTCCACAAATGTCATTGTAAGGATACTTCAAATAAATAAAATTAAACAATTTTCTTTTATTTTAAAACTTTGCGGAAAAACTTATCCTTACAATCCACATGGAAAATTGTTGTT
Source organism: Lactuca virosa (assembly GCF_052849685.1). Classification (NCBI taxonomy): domain Eukaryota; kingdom Viridiplantae; phylum Streptophyta; class Magnoliopsida; order Asterales; family Asteraceae; genus Lactuca; species Lactuca virosa. The sequence continues at coordinate 275,826,284 of NC_136426.1, forward strand.
ATCTATTCCTTAGCAATATATCATAACTTCTTAAGCAACTGCTCAAAATTCTGATGCGATCGAAATCCACCTTCGCGATCAGAATCAGCATATACTTCCTTTAAGATTTCTCTCTATTCTTTGATTCTTAAAACATCAACATGTGACCCAGTCACATCATGTAATGAGGTTCTCAGAATAGAACTTAACAGAGTTAGATAATGGGCTCTACCTGATGTAGACTCAAACTTATTGACTTTAACATCCTTAGGTAAATTTGGCAGCTTTGCAATCAACGCCCCTTCCTTTGGCAAAATAAACATATGGACCCTTTGGTAATGGGACTATCTCAGACTTAGCCTTTCTCTTTACCATTTGGTCAACCGGGTTGACTATGGCCAATCCCTTTCCATTGGGAAGAGAATGCTTTTTCTGGATTTCCAGTGTCACCATTGTCACTGTCCATAAAGTTTTTGGGAAGTTGATCTTCTAATCAAATTTGCTTTACTATCGTTCCAAATCATTGCTGATTCAGCAGCACCAAGCAAATAGATATGATCATTAAGGTTCATGTCATAGTCTGTTTCATAGTAGTCCCAAAGGAACTCACTATGTGACTTAGAAAGTGATTGAACATCCAACTTTCTCAAGACTTTGACACCCAACTCTCCCGGCTTGTCAATATGTGACTTCATCTTTAAGATGTGATCACACATAGACCTTGCTTGCCATTAGGGCTTGAGTGACCTTGAACTTGTGGGTTAGGGAGAATAATTGGAGGAGGTGGAGGAAGAGAAGTATGACTTCCATGAGCCAAACTCGGGAAGTCATATTCATTAGGAAAGCTTGGTTTGGGAAGATCATTGTTGTCTAAACCAGACATCAACAATGGGAGAAATTCACGTAAAGTTGATTTAAGTCCTTAATATAACACCCAATATGATATATTAAGGCTAGGACCCAACAAACTATTTTATAACTTGGAAGAGGGATGCCGTAATCCAAGCTATAAAATATTTGAAGGTAGGTGAATGACGATTCACCAATTTCCACCAAGATAAACGAAATGTATTATTAGGTTTTAATTGGTTTTGAAACTCCTAGATTCTTTTGAGATTCATTGAACTTTTCAATGGCATGTTTCAATCTCGAGTGTGCCCTTCAGGTTTTGTGACTGGGATGCCGAGGATCACAAAACAAGGTGTGAAGTAACCATACAAATATACTTGGTACCCTTAATATTTACCCCTCAATCGATGTGCCGGTTAACCACACACGCTCCAACGATACTATGATAAACATTAAGTTACCCTTTGCCTACCTTGTTAAGTCCAGGTTAGTGTGCCGGTTAACCACACACGCTCCACTAACAGCTTAAACAAAGTGCAAAGTGTAATTTCATGGATTAGCACCTTATTCAAATTTTCCTAAGTAACTAAGATTGGGAATTTATAAGTGTTTAGTTACTTAGTATTTATCATTATACTTATAATGAACGGATAATTATAGTCCTTGTCCTACCTGTTCGGCTAACGACCCTCCACCGGTCAAGGAAGCGGTGAGTGAGAGTGGACACCCATTAAACTGCCATTTTATAGGCAGTAACCTTATACCCCCCTTATAGACCGACTTCGTGAATGAGGCCTACTAATGGTAAGACGACTTGCTCTTATACATATAATATATTAAACTTTTAACATTATAATAGTATAAGGGTGTATTTTAGACATTTAAAATACTTGGTGGTTTAATCTATTAATTAAACTAGACTTTTAATTTAATTAAACTCAAACCATATATTTATGGATTAATAAAACTCTTTTAATTAAACGCTTTAATTAACTATTAATAAAGTCCATAAGAGTTAATTTGAACTATTCAACAAAACATCATAATTCGAATTATTAAACTCAAAATTAAAACCATTTAATTAATTGTTTAAGTTATGAACCCAAGAGTTTTAGAATTCAATTCTTTTTTCCATAAAAAACTTTTCTCAAATTCCAAAACTTGAGGGCAAGTTTTCTAATTCTTGAAAACCTTTGGATTCCATAACTTATGGAATTAATGGTGTTTTATGATGAAACTTTCCATGTTCCATAACTTAAGAACAAGTTATGGAATTCTTTAAAACATTAACACCAAATTTTGTAACTCCATAAAAACTTTGAATAAACTTTTTTTTTTTAAAAAAAAACTTTCATATCCATAACTTATGGAAGTTTCCAAAACCCTTAAGATCACAACTTTAAAAAAAACTTTTGAGCTCCAAAATTTTATGACAAAATATGTAACTCCTTAAAACATTTGGATCAAACTTTTAAAACTAATAAAATAATCATATCATTTTATCTTTTACTAAATTTGACCAAATTCAACTCATATAGCAAATGATTCAAATTTTACAAATAATTTGTTTTTCACAAAACAAGTAATTATCTTAAAATTTGACAAACGTCATGTTTTTTTTTTCTTTTTTTTTCCAACTTGAAAATAAAACATTTGCATCAATATAACAGAAAACAACCCATGGCTCTGATACCACTGTTGGGTTTTGAGCATTCTAACACTCCTATGGTGTACATGCAACCCTATAAACCTTGGATCTATGTTTTCTCTATTATACATGCAAATATTAACTATTCCAAGGTTTCATCCAAACTAGCATATTATGAAGCACATATACTACAAAGTTCTAGTTAGATGACATACCTTTTGATGTAGCTTGATGTCTTCAAGCTTTAAGAGCTTAGCCCCAATAGCGTGGAAGCCTCAAATGGAATCACAAATCACCAAAACACCTTGGAAGAACTTGAGAGAATATGTATGCACACTAAAATCGGCCCACTCTTATTTTCACACACTTGTGTCAATTTTGTGAGCCAAGGACCCCTTTATATATTATGGAGGATTAGGGTTACATCCATGCAAACCCTAATACCCATGACCTTTCATTTACATAGGATCCATGGGTTAAAAGCTCCATGGACCATCCATGAAAGCTTAGCCCAACCTAAATGAACTTGGCCCATTCCATATATATAAGAGTCCATATTTAATTAGTTCTTTTTGATCACTTAATAAATTCTAAATTAATTCTTGATCAATACTAATTAAATAATATGATTCCATATTAATATATTAGAACTTATAATGTATTAATATAAATCATAAATATACTATTCTCAAAAGACTATCCATATAAATTGTGCCGGTGAAGTGCAACCCAAATGGACCATGCCGGGTCGGGTCAAGTACATACCAAATATAATTATGGACTTAGACATTAATCCAACATCGCGTCGTTCATCATCGTGTTCACATTGAGATTAGACATTTTATTTGATGAAAAGAATAATTTGATAAAAAGAAATTGAGATGATTATAAGATCGATTGACAAAAACAAAAGAAGAATCGATTAATCACACTTGATTATCGAAGAATTACTCTTTTAATTTTTGCGGAAATATGAATCAGAAATTTCAACTAAAAAATTTGAAAAACGAGATTCAAATTCTTCAATCAAAGTGGTGATTCCTACTCTGATACCCATTGATGAGTGTTTGAATCAATCGAATCAATGAAAGCAATAAAGAACATCGAGATCTAAATAAGATCTGTTTACATAAAGTTTTAGTGTACATAAAGTATTCTGAGAGTGTTCGTTACCCTATCACATATGTACTTAGCCTATTAATAGGGTACATCACAGATACAAAAAAATACAACGACTAGACCATACAATGTGAAACTAGTAAATGCCTTGTACATAGATATGATAACGAAAGTACTTAAGTTTCATTATTTAAAGACACGAAACTAAAATACATAGCTTTCGACTACTAACTACAACTTTCAACTCTACAAATTGTGCATCAGAAGTCTCCTGCTGAATGTTTGTGTTATGAACCTCGTTTTTCCTATGGGTTGTTCATTAGGAATTTGGTTACCAATGTTGGGTACTAGTTCTTAAATCTCGAGTTATGAAGTTCGTTGTAAACACCTCGAATGATTTGTTAGGTGGATGTGTACCTGATTTGGTAAGGGATTTGGATGCAACGTAAGAATCTTGGATGGACCATCAGTATGCTCGTGGGAGCATTAGGTTGGTGATGACTTGTCAGGCAGTCAAGTGTGTATTTAAGGTTTTTGGGCATAACTCTCGGATTTGGGATTGGTTGAATTTCACGATCGGGATGTTTTTAGTATTCTTTCCACGTGGATCGGTGATGTTCCTAGTTTGGGAACTAGGGGTACGTACAACAAATGGATGATCATCAAACTTAGGGTATTGTGTAACACCCAAAAAAACTGAGCCAATTTAAAACATTTTAATTCATTCAAAAACCATTAAGTTCATACATCTCATTTTCAAAATAGTTTAGACATCAGAGTATTCCCAATAACCATATCACATAAATCATAAAACATGAGGAGCGGTACGATCACGCCTTCGCCTTGACACGGTCTCCTGAAGTACCTGAAACAAAACACTGAAACTGTAAGCCCGAAAGCTTAGTGAGTTACCCCCAAAATACCAACCACATATAACCATACTCATATCATATCACAATACAGAACAGCCATGCGCATCGGGTCTACTGTGTGACTGGTCCGCCCGCACCGGGCCTTCAGTCCGCTTGGTCCACCCTCCGAGTCTAGCCATGCACATCGAGTCTACAGTGTGATTGGTCCGCCCGCACCGGGCCTTCAATCCACCTGGTCCACTCTCTGAGTCTACAGTATGACTGGTCCGCCCACACCGGGCCTTCAGTCGGCCTGGTCCACTCTCCGAGCCTCGGCCCGTCTGGTCCGCCCTCTTGGGGCCTTCATATCCGGACCGCTCGCTGGGCCTTCGGAATATCCAGTCCGCACTGGGTATGTTGGCCTATAGCACAAAGCAGGACCCGCATCAACCCAACCCCCGTCAAACAACCATGTGCACATAAAACAATTAATCACATAACAAATCCTTAACCAGACTATCAGTCTAACAGATCACATAGCATATCAACATCCTAACCAGGATTCCGACCTAATCGGTCACTAGCATAGCATTACCCTATATATCGGGTACCGACCTTAACCATGTCACTAACATAACACCATCCTAAATACCAGGATACAGATCTAGCAAAGCAATAACATAACAACAATACCCGGATTTCCATCCGATAAAGGGTCGGCCTTGGTGTCGTAGACCCTGTCGATATAGTGAGGATAACTCACCTGCAATTGTCGACTGAAGAGATACGACCAAGCTGCTCCGACCACCGACCCGAACTTCACCACAACACACTACCAAGGAACCAATACCAAAATTACCAAAATACCCTTGGAAGTCAAACTGGTCAACTCTTGGTCAAAGTCAAAGTCCTCAGTCAAAGTCAACCTTCCTGATTGACTCTACTCGCCGAGTCAACCCGTCGACTCGTCGAGTTCCTATACTCAGAAACTCCCATAACACGACTCAACTCGCCGAGTCGCCCCAAGACTCGTCGAGTCCAACGATCTCGGAATCCCATCCTGTCCAACTCACTGAGTCGACAACCGACTCACTAATCCAAAGCTTTAACCAAAAGAGGTTGGGTTATGCGACCAGACTCGCCGAGTCCAAGGCAATCTTCAACAGACTCGCCGAGTTGTTCTTCCAACTCGTTGAGTCCATGCACATGTTCATACGACTCGTCGAGTACACCCATGTGACTCGCCGAGTCTCTTCAGTTCTCAATCCATACAGAGACTTTTCGAGCCATGTAGGGGCTCCAATCCATAGATCCACTCATCTACAGCCTAACCCTCACATAAAGTTGCAAACTTTACGTGAAACCAAGGAGATATAAGCCCAAAACACTCAATGGCTAGGGTTAATGACAAAGAGGCTTCACCAATAACTCTTAGACAGGAGCTTTATGACATTATGGACCATCACAAGCCTAGATCTGAAGTAGCAACCTCAGATCTAAGCCTCTAACTCGAAATAGCTCCCAATCATACCAAAAATGCCCCAAATCTCAAATGATAATAGATCTACATGCAAAAGAGCCCAAGTAACAGATTAATACCTCCAATATATGCTCCAACTGAAGTAGATCCCAGATCTACACCACTCCTTTGCAGCAAGTCTCTTGATCTTCAAGCCCCTTTCAAAGATTTTCTCCTCCAAGGCTCTATTATCTCTATTAATGGAGACTCACTCTAATCTAGGGTTTTCTGGAACTCTCTCGGGGAATAGGAGGCTGGGAGAAGGACATAAAGTCCTTTAAATAGGGTGCAACCCTCGGGATTAGGGTTTTCTCATTCCAGCACCAACTCGTCGAGTACATCTTCTGACTCGGCGAGTTGGCCACTTAACCCGCGATCAATCCCGCTCCGACTCGACGAGTAGCATACCTACTCGTCGAGTAGCTTCCTGAATTTACACTTAGCAGCTTCCAACTTCTTGCTTCCGAACTTGCGATGTTACATATTGTTTCTAGAGTTTAGACCGATATGTTCCCGGTTCCGAGAAGTATATTGATGGAGTTGGTTAATGGTTGTAGTTTTGAGAGTTTCTAGTTTGAGTGGTTTTCAATATAAGTTGGGTCTTACAGTTTCGATAGAAAGATAGTTGTTTTGGTTGAGTATTTTTAAGTTTTTGGTTGTTTGTTGGCAGATGTGGGTTTCCGAGTGGTCTCTCAAGTTTTATTTATAAGATGCATTGATTTCGAAGTGGTTAGAAGAAGCTTATGGAATGTGTTGGCATTGTTTTCATAGATCCTAACCAAGACAGATTTCGAGGACGAAATCTAATTTAAGTGGGGGGGGGGGGGTTGTAACATTCTGTTTCAAGAGGTTTCTTATTTCGGGGTTTTGGATAATAAATGGATCAAGTAAAGGCCTTGGATTTCAAGGGAATAGAGTTTAGACCCTGTTGGATGTTGATAATATTGGTTATGTGATCTAAGCCCTTGGTTTGTGCTTGGAGTCAATGGGTAAAATAGGAAAAGTGATGTTTCATATTTCTTTCATGAATTATGGATTTTAGTTTGGTGTGTTTTAAGTCAAATGTAACTAAATATAGTTATGGGGCTCCTCAATACCTTTCCGTTCATATAAAGAATGCCAAAACGGAGTTGAAACGAAGAAGTTACGATTTTTTGAAGTTGGAATGGAATTTGGTGAAAACACGTTCTCACGACGCGAGAAGTAACGCTCATGACGTGATGAGCCTGTTATCACGTTGTGAGTAGTAATTCTCGCGACGTGAGAACTGTACATCCCAAACCCATGAATTTTTAGGGTTTCCAAGGTATTTAAAGGTGAGGCTTCATGTTTTAAGGTATTTGCTTAGCCTCCATCACATATAGAACCTCTTGGGAGAAACCCTAGCCTCCATTTTCAAGATTTGAACTTCCCTTCTCTTCTCTCATCCATATTGGAGTTTTTGGTGGTTTTGGAACAATGTTTTCATGTAAGATTGATCCTTAAAGCTTGGAAATTGAAGATCTCAACTCTTATCTACCTTCTAGACATTTGTAAGTTATAAAGTTCCAAGCTTTATTTCATTTCATCTTGGATCTAAGTGTATTTGGTGCTTTGGTCCATTTTAATGAGTTTTTAATGAGAGTTGAGAATAAAATTGCAAATTTATTACTCTCTTAGGTCCCAATAACATTTTATGTTTCATATCTGGACTCCAACACCTTTTGATCAGTTTAGAATGTTTTCTTGGAACTCATGGACTAGGAAAGTTTTGATATTTTGCCATCCCTTTCAGCCATGCAAGTTATCTTAAACATTTACGTCATCTTGGTGTATTAAGTTTAGATCTTGAAAGCTTGAGATATTATTATGGATAAAGTTGGAAACTTTATCCATCTATACATCATGTTGATTTAGATCTGAAGGTTGGAGACTTGGACATAATGGATTTAGCTGATAATGATGCGTTCTTGGTTCCTTTGAGACATAAACACTAGATATTGGTTGTTTGGACCATCTTAATGGATAAAGTTGTAAATTTTATCCATTATGAAGCTATTTTGGAACTAGATCTGAGGTTATGGGCCTTGGTCTGGAGAGATTAAGCACTTAATGAAGATTTTGGCCTTCTAACCAGAATTCATGATGTGAAATAAGATGTGTCACGATGTGACGCTGCCTAGAATCGCGATTGTTTTGTCATTGCATTCTCAAGAAGTGACGTTGACTTTTTAACCAGTTTAACTTTTGGCCAAACTTGGGTAGAATTGATTATTTGACTAAGGATTGGTCTCACTTTGGTTTTAGGAAGTTTGGGTTAGCTGTTCTGATGATGTGGTAGCTGTTGGGCTTGTGTTGAGTAGTTCAGGTGAGTTTTCCTCATTGTACTCGTCGGTCGAAGGCACCAATGCCCACCCACTAGTTTATGTATCCTGGTAAATAGGATGATGTATGTTGGTTATATGTTAGACTGGTAGATCTGTATGATTACATGTACTTGCTGGTTATATGGTTATGTTTATCTGTTGCATATGTCGACATATTGTGGTTGGGTTGAGGTGTTCATGCTTTGTGCTGAAGGCCAAGATACCCACGGCGTACTAGATAGGCTGTAGGCCTTGCGAGGTAGTCCAGTGAAGCCGAAGGCCCGGAGAGCGGTCCAAATAGGATGTAAGCCCTGCGAGACAGTCCAATCATGCTGAAGGCTCATGCATGTTGCGATCTGTTTGGTGGTGTGGGATACTTTGGGGGAACTACTAAGCTTTGGCTTACATTTTGATTTCTTGGTTTCAGGTACATCAGATGATCGAGGCAAGGTGAAGGTGCGATTGTGCACATCATCCTTGGATATTTTATTGATAACTGATTTTGGGAGACTGATTTATGACTATGTCTTTTTCGAAACAACGAATTGAATGATTTATGGATTTGATATTGTTTTAAAAACAAAAAATTTCACTATGATTTTTGGGATGTTGCATAAACCCTTAGTCTACCTTATAAAACTAGAAATTTGACCAAAAGTCAACCCAGGTCAAAAAGTCAACGGTCAAGGTCAAGGTCAATAATCAAACACATCATCACATGACTTCCACGTCGTGTACCATCCATGACCATGTTGTGGCTAATGAACCACTCAATCTCAAAAAATTCGATCCACTTCATGGCAGACATGCTCCACGTCGTGGCTCACTCCAGACAAAAGAGTCATGAAACCCTTATCCAACACCTCATGGCACCTAGTGGCCACGTCATGGGTACTAGCTGATGACAGCTTATTGGCATAAGCTTTTAATCCATTAAACTCTTAGCTTACACTTTCCAGGTGGTTTCTTGGGACCCTAGTGTTTCATAAAAATGTCAACTTTATGTACATGAATGACCCATGCATGTCCTCCACTCAACTAGGTCTTAATGAAGAGAAATGACCTAAAATTCCAAGCAAGATCCACCAATCTCCACCAAAACCTATATCTGCAAGATATAAGACTCAATAGATCTAGATGAGGCATAAAGTTGCAAACTTTATCTCATTGGACCATTCTACTAGCAAGGAACAAAAAAGGTTGGATCTTGAAAGCTTACAAGTGGTCCAGAAGATGACCTTCAATATAGGGAGGAGTTTCTTGCTTGATTCTTGCAGCAAAACTTCTTCTCTTTCTCTCCAAGCCCACCAAGAACACCAAAATGACTCAAAACTTCCAAGGGAGGCTAGGGTTTCGAGATTAAAGGGTTGGATGATGAAGAGGATGCCCTAATCCTTAGGAGATGGTGCTTAAATATGGGAGAATCCCTAAAATAATAGGCTTGGTATGAAACCGTCGCCACATCGTGGCCCTTTCTCCTGCCACGTCGTGGGGCTCATCAGGTAAACACGCTCAATTAAGCCATGACACGTCGTGGGTATCCTTGCACCCACGTCGTGGTGTACAGTTTTTCCCAAAAACTCCATCTTTGATCTCGTTGAATCTTTAGTTAAACCATTATGAAAAACAAGTGTTACAACTCTCCCCCACTTAGACTAGATTTCGTCCTCGAAATCTGTCTTTATAAGTTACTCTTACACAAGAGTCGACGCCGTCTGAGCTACCTTATAAGGGGTAGTTACCTGCACCTGATCCCACATTGGTTGGGAAGGAGAACTAAGCATTCCTTATAAGGGGTGTGGATACCTTCTCTGTCACAACACATTTTAACTTCATGAGGGCAAAATATCCTATAAGAACTCTGCAGTTAATCATGCACAGGCGAGAGTAATTTAGGGATGGGTGATCGCCTAAGAAGTTTTCATGTCGGGAGCCCAAAGCAGACAATATTGTGATGCGTAGCATAGGGAGATGTTACAAATGGTATCAGGCTTAGGGAATGGGTTGATGTGTTTGACAGGGACGTCAAACTCTATAATGGGGGGTAAAGGTGGGTGATTACCTGCACCTGATCCCACATCATTGGGAAGGAGAACTAAGCATTCCTTATAAGGTGTGTGGATACCTTCTCTGTCACAATGTATTTCAAAGTCGTGAGGGCAACAGATCCCATAAGAACTCTGCAGTTAAGCGTGCCCGGGCGAGAACAATTCAGGGATGGTTAACCCCGTGGGAAGTTTTCATGTCGGAAGCCCAAAACGGACAATATTATGATACGTGCCATATGGGGATGTTACATTAAAAATGAATAACATTAGGCATCTAGCCTTCGACTCGTTAGTCAGATGAAAAGGGATGATGAAAAAAGTTTATGATGTTATGATTTTTTTGAATAGGCAATCACTCAACTAGTAACGACTTGGCCCGACCTTGTTCGTTACCCGCAATACTAACATACTTATTGTCACAACTAGCATTTTCGACTAGGAAATTCTATTTTTCATGTAAACATCAGCTATTGTAAAACTTGTACTTTAAGTGAATATCATGCTAACTGCTAACATGAAATCATCGATTTGAATCCAAACCCTTTATTGAAGTTCAAAACCTAATACAATACATCTCATATGTTCAACTATGGATTGAAAACCGTAAAAATCGCAGTTCAAGTTATTATGGACTAGGATCCTCTTATTGGGCCTAATGGACCAATAAACTTTCAATTTGACTACTTTGGGCCTAGGAACCCTATTTGGGCTGTAATTGGACCCACATCCACGAAATTAAGGTATTTTGGGTCATATGGGCCTAGAATGATCCATCTTATTTCTAATGGGCCATAATGGGCCATAACTAGTTTCATAAGCCCTAATGGGCCGTAGACTACATCCTTGGGCTTCATTGGGCCGTGAACCCTCATAAGGGCCCAATAGGCAGAAAAATATTTATTTTGGGCCTCATAAACTCTAACTAAGACAAGAAAGGGCCCAAAATCCTCTCATCTCCGTTCTCCTTACCCATTCTCGGCCCAACAATAATACAAACAAAAGAGCGATATTAACTAGCTAATCGCATGACACCTCACTATGGACTAGAGGTTACCTAGGCATATTATCCATCATGTATCCATAAATCACATACCTCCATGCAACATCAACTCACTCTTCTCCAAAGTCAACTTTCCACCTCTCTCTTATCTCTCACTCTATCTCTCGGCCTCTCTCTCACTCTCCAACCTTTCTCACATTTCAAGATCAACACTTATTCTCTCAACACTCTTCCACCCTTCTTCTCTCAAGAAAATCGTGGGTATAAGGAAGATCTTCAAGAGAATCACTTCAAGCTTCACATTGTGGTAAGATCTTACAAACCCTAGTTGATATACTTCATTTTTAAGCTCAATCACTCCTCTTACACCAATGTTTTCATGAATCATGCTTCTTAGAACCATCTAAGTTCGAGAACCTTCTCAAGAAGCTTGCTAGGGCCGAGATCTTCTCATTTCCTCACCAAAAACCGAAAACATCAAAGCAAAGTGAGTTCATACCCCCTATTTTCGATTTTCACTTTGTTTTGGGAAAAAATACAAGTTGTTTTGTGTAGATCTATGTGTGTATGCATGATTTTGTGTGTTTTCTTTAATTACATATGTGTTTATGTGTTGAAAACTTCATGAACTAAAGGATCTACTAAAAGATGATGATATTAGTATAACATAACACTTATTTCAACATATCTCACAAGAAAAAGGTTTTAAATACATCAAGGATACTTGAATCTAAGAAAAACTTCATGAAAGGGGCTAAAAAAATGACAAAAGTGACAAAATATGGGTTGTTTATGTAACTCTCGGCTAGTAAGGGGTTCAAAAGGAAATTTTTGCTAAATAACGGCTAATCTCGACATTTAAAACCTTATAGGACCAAAAATGTAAATATTTTCATAACTGGGCCTTATTTGGGCTTCTCACGGTTTTTGGCCCAAGAATTGAAATTTTTGATCTTTTGTGGGTTAAATTGTCATTTTCAAGAAAGTTGTGTCAAAAATGTAAATTTTTGATAAAAAGCGGTAAGGTTGCGAAATTATGAACATTTGGGCCAAAAAGATGAAATTTTCTGTAATGGGCCGAAAATGTATATTTTCTCAAAAATCAAGCCAAAAATGATTTTTTTGACAAAAATAAGTTACAAATGTTATTTTTACAAAAACTAGCCTTAAAATACAAGTTTTGTCCAAAGTTATTTTTACAAATGTTATTTTAGTAAAATGTTATTTTTACTAAAATTGGGCCTAAATTGTAAATTTTTGGCTTATTGGGCCAAGAATGTCATTTTACAAAAAGTGGGCTTTTTATGCTATTTTAATAAATAATTGAGCTAATACTAGCAAAATAATAACAAACTGGCTAATTTTGTCATTCTCATGTTATTGGGCCTCACTGAGCCATTAATATGCGCGACGGACCTTGGATACAAATTGCGTGCTATTTGGGCCTATAAATACCTTACGTGTGAAATGGGCCTTAGTTGTCCTTTTACATATATTTTGGGCCCATGTTATATAATCTCATTCCTTTCGGGCCTGAAAATGACTTACGTTTTTAGTGAGACTCAGTGGTCCGCTTACATGGTTCATTGGGCCCGGAATGAGTTTTATATGTTTCTCTTCGCGTAAAATTCGATGAAGGATCTAGTGAGACGTGTCGGTTGACACCTATTGAGTGTACGATCGTAGCCTGTAGTTATAACCAGAGTCTCTTGGAGGGAGAGCGGGGTTTTGTGTATAGATTTATACGGGGATGACACCCCACACCTGAGCTGTTCGCTACAGTTAGACTACATCAGTCTAGGGTGACGATGACCTTATTCTATTTTCCGACGGCGTTCACAAACGCTAAGACAGGCGAAATTGTCATTAGTTATTATGGTTATGACGGCTCACTTAGAGGAATTAACATTATGAAATTTACGGGAGACTATTCTTTTTCTTCTTTGACAGGCAACATAGGGTTGTCTGGGGGCATTCTATTTACATTCTCTTCATTCACTTTTGGTATTCTATTAAACAATAACACACATGCATTAATACTAGATCGGACACAAACATACTAAACTATTTTAAGAAAATATAGGATTTTCTTGTGGTTACAAAGCTATACAAATCATTTTCTCAAACATGCTTATGAACTCACCAACATCTTTATGTTGACCTTTTTAAATTAACTTGTATTCTTAGGAAACCGTTGAAGCAGGTTGGGATGAACAAACTAATGGATTTTTTGTTATATTTCTATTTCATCAAACTTTAATTATTTTGGCATGTAATATTTAAACACAATACTCGATGTAAACAATGTACGTTGTTATATTACATGTGTGGTGATGATGATGTTATATTTCAATTATATACTTTGTGATGATACTACAAGAATGAAGTCACGCGCAAGCCCCCGGACGTTTCCGCCGTCTGGTTCGGGGGTGTGACACTTATATTTCTTTACATTTAATAACATCATCCTTAAATGGTTTACCAATAACAATTGTATTTAATCTAAAGGATGCTAAACATTTTAGAAGCTTCAAATTATATTGTATTATCTATACAAAAATATAAAATAAGCTAAAATTAAGTTTCAATTATGTTAACATGAATGTAAATGAATTGTCGAGAGTAAAAAATAAAGGGCTTTTGAGTTGAAAGTCCTTAAGTTTGAAAAGTTGTATCGGTTTTGTTTATGTGATGATTTTTTGTTCGTTAATATTCAAAGTTCGCCAATTTGTTTTTATTTTTGTTTTCTTGTTGTATGTAATAGTGGTTTTCAGGTTACCGTTAAATTAAATCTAAGTTTACAAAAACCCCTAAAGTTTACAAATCTTATATATATATATATATATATATATATATATATATATATATATATATATATATATATATATATATATATATATATATATATATATATATATATATATATATACTCGAAAAAAAATTAAGTAAACGTATAGATACTTTTTTTTAGAAAACCCTAAAAACACAATTTTTGTAAACTTAATTGTTTTTTTTTTTTTGATTTATTGGTAAAGTGGACCCCTACTATTAGACTATCCTCATTCACAACCAAACTCAACCCAATTATCTATTAGAGTGTCAGGAGTGGCCTCGGTATCACTTCGACAAAGATGAGGCGGCTTAGCAAAAACCGCCCCCTCAACAAGGCATGCCGAGTTCAAAGGGTGTCTCGACAATCCAGTGAAGATGATAGAAGGTGAAATGTGTGTGTTTTTAAAACTTTTAATAAATACGCCATTTTCAAAAAAAATACTAAATTTTTCAAAAACTAAATGCTTTTTTCTTCAAAATTTCAATGTTTTAAATTCCTCTTCAACTAATATAAATACCAACAACCTTCTTTATTTTTCATCACCTTCAAACCTTCTTTATTCATCTCTCTAGAACATTTAAACACTCATAAATCTTTCTCAAAATTCATATCTCAAAATGGCTCAGCTGTAGACCACTACATAAGACATCGTTTTGGATCATGCATAAGTCGATGTAATTGATGATCAAAACAGCAACCACCTCGTAACAGAGTCTTCATTTTGTAGCTGAATCACCTAACTATACAATAGTGAAATAAGTGAAGGTCACAACTGTAACGCCTGTGTTTTGAGGCTAAGCATTAATGCGATAATGTAATAGTCTAAGTCAACCATTGTATCCTATTTTAAAGTAATAAAGATAAATTACTTGAATATTATGTGAATTATGTGATTTTATGTGATTATATACTTGTTTGTAAAGATATAATAAAAATAACTGTCAAAAATAAAATGTTAGACAAACTCGATATCTATGAAGAAAGTGGTAGTGGTCGTGATAAGGATTCCGGAGATATAAAGAATGCTGAAATCCGAGTTATAACGAAAAAGTTATGACCGGTCGAAGTTTCGCGACAGAACCGGCACGATATTGCGTGACATAAAAAGTGAGTTTACGATACAGTACACAGCCCAGATTTCGAATAGTAGATCGAACGGTTTTCTGCCGACACAACCTAAACGAGATTCGAAGGTCTCGTTAATAGTAGCTCAACGGTAAAAAGACACACGAAAACGGACGTCGGATGAAGAAGTTATGAATTTTTAACGGACTTTCCTGTCCCGACCTGTTAAAAATAAAAATTTAAAAATAAATTCAAAATTAGCTGACGGAGTCTAAACAAAAGTTGTAGAGTACGGTCCCACCTACTTGCGGAATTAAAGAACGTCGAAAAAGGAGCTCGTATGGGAAAGCTACGAATTTTAGAAGTTGAGGGTATGAATTGCGAGCTGGGTGCGAGGCTATGCCCCGCGTAGTCCAAGGAACGCCTCGCATCCGAGGTACGCCCTGCATACGAGGAGTGAACGATGCGCGATCTCCTTTCCTTCTGTGGTTCCGAAGCGGCCACGTTGCACCACCGAGGATCCGACACCTGCCCTTACGCGCTACGTAGATCCGAGGTTCGCCCCACGTACTGCGAGACCTCTCGGTCTATAAAAGGGTTGCGAGGCCAACCTTCATTTTCACACTTTTTACAGCTTCTTTCTCTCTCTACTCACTCTCTATCCACCCTAAACCACCCCGAAGCCTAGGAAACCTCCCTAGCACTAAAAGGAAACCCAGAGCGCCCGAAGGCTCTGAGATAAAAAGTTTTTTTAATTAGAAACTCTGCCCCAGCAGAGCCCGATTTTCAAGCAAACCTCCCGGTTTCGTCGAAGGATATTATTTTAAGAAGCGAAGCGCTGTCCGAATCACCCCCTCATCAGGTGAGTGTATAGTCACTTTCATCTTACACATAGATATGAAGTATTTTATATAAATTACGTGCTATATGTATATATATCATATGTTTACTTGAGATCTATGTTGGATGAAAGATCTAAACCTCTTTCTTTTCAGATCTGAACTTTTTCTTTCAGATTTAAACTTTTCCTTTCAGATCTGAACTTTTTCCTTCAGATCTAGACTTTCTCACTCCAGATCTAAATTTTTCAGATCTAAACTATATATATATATATATATATATATATATATATATATATATATATATATATATATATATATTATACTTGAGATCTATGTTGTATGAAAGATTTAAACTTCATTTTCATATCTGAACCGTATATGTATTTTATATTTACAAATATGTTGGGTAAAACATGGGTAGATGAAATAGTTGATGTGTGATGAAATAAAATGATGAGAGGCATCGGTGTTGACGATGATCCAGTCATCTAGTGGAGTATAGATGATGACCATAGACTTTTCTAGGAAGTCCAGTGGAACGCTAGCAGGCTCTCAACCTATAGGTGTTTGTGAATGATGTGTTCACCGGTGTACTCTATCCTCCTCATGGTTGCCTTACGGACCTATATGGCTGAGGAATCCCATAGCAGTAGTGTCCATCCTGATGAAATTCCTTAGGATAGGTCCCTTATAATAGATGCTTTAGGGACGTAAAGCGAGGATAACAGGAACGGGTAATCGGATTGAATGATTGTTGAAAATAATAAACTTATTTATTATGGGTGAAAAGTCCCAATGTCCCACCGAAGCCAAAAGTTAGAGCTTTCCAGATGACCCTGGAAGCCGCGAAGGATGCGACGGACGTCATTTCAGGTACCTTTCTTGTAAATGGATTACCTACCAATATATTGTTTGATTCCGGAGCAAATTACTCTTTTATATCACATAAATTTGGTAGAAGACTAGCCTTTCCTATAGAAAAACTTGATAATGCCCTAGTTGTAGAAGTTGCCAGTGGCAAATTCATACCTGTTAGCGATTGCATTAAGAATACCGTCATCGACTTGAACGGAAACGAATTCAACGAGGAGCTGTTACCCATTCAGTTGAATGGTTTCGACATCATACTCGGAATGGATTGGCTTAGCGCCAATGATGCCGAGATATTGTGCAAGAAAAAGATAGTGAGGGTAAACCCTCTTGGGAAAGAGTCATTTATGGTGTACGGGGACAAACGCAAAGTGAATTCTGGAATCATTTCCCTGATGAAAGCCAGAAAATGTTTGTCCAAAGGATGCACATCATACTTGGCATTTGTGATCGATGCTAAGAAGGAGAAAAAGGGGATGCAAAGTATACCGGTGGTGTGCGACTATCTGGAAGCCTTTCCCGAAGATCTTCCTGGATTTCCCCCTGATAGACAAGTAGAGTTTCGAATAGTCTTGTTACCCGGAAGAAAACCAATAGCAAAAGCACCATACCGATTAGCACCGAAGGAGATAAAATAGCTTATGACGCAACTTCAGGAGTTGTTAGACAAAAGTTTCATTAGATCAAGTTCATCACCCTGGGGAGCTCCGGTGTTATTCGTGAAAAAGAAGAACGGAAGCATGAGGATGTGTATAGACTACAGCGAGCTGAACAGACGAACAGTAAAGAACAAGTATCCATTGCCAAGGATTTATGACTTGTTCGATCAGCTGCAAGGTTCGAGCTATTTCTCAAAGATCGATATCAGGTCAGGATATCATCAGCTGAAGGTGAGAGAGCAGTATATTGAGAAAACCGCATTCAGAACAAGATACGGACACTATGAGTTCTTGGTTATGTCGTTTGGATTAATCAATGCTCCAGCAGCATTCATGGATTTGATGAACAGGGTTTGTAAACCATTCCTCAATAAATCTATGATAGTGTTCATAGATGACATTCTGGTTTACTCAAAGAGCCAGCAAGAGCATGGCAAGCACCTGCGAGAAGTGTTAGAAGTTTTGAATAAGGAGAAGTTGTATGCAAAGTTCTCCAAATGTGATTTTTGGATTTGAGAAGTCCAATTCTTGGGTCATATGGTTAACCAAGAAGGGATCATGGTTGACCCAGCGAAGATTGAAGCTGTGATGAAGTGGGAACGACCGAAAAGTCCCACGGAGATTCGAAGCTTTCTGGGATTAGCCGGATATTACCGAAGGTTTATCAAATGCTTTTCTTCGATAGCTGCTCCAGTGACAGCTTATACTTGGATGAGAAGCACGAGGAAGCATTCGAGAAGTTAAAGAAGAAGTTGTGTGAAGCACCGATTCTTTCTTTACCTGACGGAGTTGAAGACTTTGCAGTTTATAGCGTTGCATCTCGTGTTAGGTTAGGTCATGTTCTGACCCAAAGGGATAAGGTGATAGCATATGCATCGAAACAATTGAAAGAACATGAAAAGAACTACCCCACTGATGATCTGGAGTTGGCAGCGGTAGTATTCGCAATAAAGATATGGAGGAATTATCTTTACGGCACGAAGTGCAAACTTTTCACTGATCATAAGAGTCTTCAGTATCTCTTTGATAAAAAAGAATTGAATATGAGGCAAGGATGTTGGCTAGAGTTGCTTAAGGATTACGACTGTGAGATACTTTACCACCTTGGTAAAGCAAATGTTGTAGCTGATGCTTTAAGCCGAAAAGTGAACCTTGAAAGGAGAAGGCCAAGAGCGTTAAGAATTGAAGTTGTCTCAACGATTGTGGAAAGCATCAAGAAAGCTCAGGAAGAAGCTTCAGAGAAAAATGCTCGAAAGGAAGAACGTTTAGGCAAAACATTAGTGTTCGGTACAAACAGTCAAGGATTGAAGGTATTCCAAGATAGGATTTGGGTACCTAAGACGGGAGGAATAAGAGATCTTCTGATGGAAGAAGCTGACAATACCATGTACTGGATTCATCTCGGCAGCACTAAAATGTATAGGGATCTGAAACGCTACTACTGGTAGCCGATGATGAAGATTGATGGTGCAAAGTATGTGACTGAGTGTATGACCTGTGCGAGAGTTAAGGCAAAACATCAGAAACCATATGGGAGTTTAGAACCTTTACCTGTACCCATGGGTAAATGGGAAGACATCACCATGGATTTTGTTACTAAACTGCCCAGAACGAAGGACGGTCACGACATGATTTGGCTGGTCGTTGATCGGTTCACTAAAAGTGCACATTTCATAGCAGCCAATGAGATATGGTCTATGGATAAGCTCGCAAATGCTTACATGAAGGAGGTAGTAAGACTTCACGGTGTTCCTTTAACGATTGTATCAGACCATGATATTCGTTTCACGCCAAGGTTTTGGAGAAGTCTACAAGAGGAATTGGGTACGAAGTTGTGTTTAAGTACAGCCTACCATCCGCAGAGCGATGGACAGAGCGAAAGAATGATTCAAACACTTAAAGATATGCTGAGAGCATGTACCCTGGAATTCCAAGGTAACTGGGATGAGCACTTACCTCTGGTAGAATTTTCCTACAATAATAGTTTCCATTCGAGCATCAAGATGGCACGTTATCAAGCTTTGTATGGACAGAAGTGTCGTACGCCGTCTTGTTGGCTTGAAGCTGGAGAAAAGCAGTTTATGGGCCCGGAGAGAGTCCATCAGACTGCAGAAAAGCTGAAAGTGATTAGGGAAAGGATGTTAGCAGCTCAGGATCGTCAAAAGAGCTATGCTGACAAGAAAAGACGACCAATGACATTCGAAGTTGGAGATTTGGTTTTGCTTAAATTCTGACCGTGGAAGGGACTCATAAGATTCGGGAAAAGAGGAAAGTTGATTCCAAGATTCATTGGACCGTTCAAAGTTCTTCAGAGGATTGGGAACCAAGCTTACAAGATAGAACTACCAGAAGAACTAGATGGTATTCATAACACTTTCCATGTGTGTTATTTGAGGAAGTTCACGGGAGAAGTTCCCGACATAATTCCAATTTCTGAGATAAGGATGGATGAAAATAAGAGGCTAATTGAAGAACTGAAGGCGATTGTTGACCGTAACACGAAGAAGTTGCGACGCAAGATGGTCGACTTAGTGCTTGAGCGATGGAAACATACGAACGGGCCAAACCTCACCTGGGAAACGGAGAGTGACATGATGAGTCGCTATCCGCATTTGTTTGCTGATGCATGATTTTGGGGACGAAATCATCCTAAGGGGGAGAGAATTGTAACGCCCGTGTTTCGAGGCTAAGCATTAATGCGACGATGTAATAGTCTAGGTTAACCATTGTAACCTATTTTAAAGTAATAAAGATGAATTACTTGAATATTATGTGAATTATGCGATTTTATGTGATTATATACTTGTTTGTAAAGATATAATAAAAATAAGCGTCAAAAATAAAATTTTAGACAAACCCCATATCTATGAAGAAAGTTGTAGTGGTCGTGACAAGGATTCCGAAGATATAAAAAATGCCGAAATCCGAGTTATAACGAAAAAGTTATGATATGTCGAAGTTTCGCGACAGAACTGGCACGATATTGCGTGACGTAAAAAGTGCTTTTTAGCCTTAGTGATCTACACAGCCCGGAGTTCGAATAGTAGATCGAACGGTTTTCGGCCGACACAACCTAAACGAGAATCGAAGGTCTCGTTAATGGTAGATCAATGGTAAAAAGAGAGACGAAAACGGACGTCGGATTAAGAAGTTATGAATTACTAACGGACTTTCCTGTCCCGACCTGTTAAAAATATAAATTTAAAACTAAAGTCAAAATTAGCCGACGGAGTTTCAACGAAAGTTGTAGAGTACGGTCCCACCTACGCGTGGATATAAAGAACGTCGAAAATGAAGCTCGTATGCGAAATTTACAAATTTTAGAAGTTGAGGGTATAAATTACGAGTTGGGTGCGAGGCTACGCCCCGCGTAGTCCAAGGAACGCCTCATGTCCGAGGTACGCCCTACATACAAGGAGTGAACGATGCTCGGTCTCATTTCCTTCTGCGGTTCCGAAGTGGCCACGATACACCACCGAGGATCCGACACCTGCCATTACGCGCTGCGTAGATCCGAGGTACGCCCCGGGTAATACGAGGACTCTCGGTCTATAAAAGGGCTGCGAGGCCAGCCTTCATTTTCACACTTTTTACAACTTCTTTCTCTCTCTACGCTCTCTCTCTCTATATCCACCCTAAACCATCCTGAAGCCTAGGAAACCTCCCTAGCACTAGAAGGAAACCCAGAGCGCCCGAAGGCTCCGAGATAAAGAGTTTTTTGATTTAGAAACTCTGCCCCCGTAGAGCCCGATTTTCAAGCAAACCTCCCGGTTTCGTCGAAGGAGATTATTTTAAGAAACGAAGCGCTGTTCGAATTACCCCCTCATCAGGTGAGTGTATAGTCACTTTCATCTTACACATAAATATGAAGTATTCTATATAAATTACGTGCTATGTGTATATATATCATATGTTTACTTGAGATCTATGCTGGATGAAAGATATAAACCTCTTTCTTTTAAGATCTGAACTTTTTCTTTCAGATCTAAACTTTTTCTTTCAGATCTGAACTTTTTCCTCAGATCTAGACTTTCTCACTTCAGATCTAAACTTTTCAGATCTAAACTATATATATATATATATATATATATATATATATATATATATATATATATATATATATATATATATATATATATATATATATATATATAATACTTGAGATCTATGTTGTATGAAAGATTTAAACTTCATTTTCATATCTGAACTGTATATGTATTTTATATCTACAAATATGTTGGGTAAAACATGGGTAGATGAAATAGTTGGTGTGTGATGAAATAAAATGATGAGAGTGTTGGGTTTTGAGCATTCTAACACTCCTATGGTGTACATGCAACCCTATAAACCTTGGATCTATGTTTTCTCTATTATACATGCAAATATTAAATATTCTAAGGTTTCATCCTAACTAGCATATTATGAAGCACCTATACTACAAAGTTCTAGTTAGATGACATACCTTTTGATGTAGCTTGATGTCTTCAAGCTTTAAGAGCTTAGCCCCAATAGTGTGGAAGCCTCAAGTGGAATCACAAATCACCAAAACACCTTGTAAAACCTTTAGAGAATATGGATACTTGGGTCACACTATGAAATCGGTTATTGCCCTCTTTAGTGTATCCACACTAGCCACTAGCATAATTTCATGAACCATCAGACCCTTTATATAGTGTGGAGGATTAGGGTTAAACCCTAATACCCATGACCTTTCATTTCCTAGGATCCATGGGTTAAAGCTCCATGGACTATGCATGAATACTTAGCCCAACCTAAATGAACTTGGCCCACTACACATATATATATCTAAGAGTCCATATTTAATTAGTTCCTTTTGATCAATTAATTAATTATAAATTAATTCTTGATCAATACTAATTAAATAATATGATTATATATTAATATATTAGAACTTATAATATATTAATATAAATCATAAATATACTATTCTCAAAAGACTATCCATATAAATTGTGTTGGTGAAGTGCAACCCAAATGGACCATGCCGGGTCGGGTCAAGTACATACCAAATATAGTTATGGACTTAGACATTAATCCAACAGTCTCCCACTTGGATAAGTCTAAAACTATTATTGAGTATGACTTCAAAAACCAACTGGCAATCGTAGCTCTTAAAGCTGCTGTCAAACTCTGATCTTGTCAATGAACTCTGACCTTTGTCAATGACTTGTCCATTAGATAAGGGATCACATATTCCTCCATTCCAGATATCATATCGACTGAGACATGGATTATAATCATTCTCTCTTTCCATTTGTTGTTTCCCGATTTTCGATTTATGATGACTGACTGATTGAACAAATCAAATCAGTCCTGGCTTGGCCAAGCACTCACATGTGTCATCGCTAAATCATCGAGGTGCCCACATATATCGCTTTTATCCCGAAGGTAAAAGGAATGGATAAACTTCGACTCATATGGCTTGTTCTACTACTTGTTGAATCATACACAAAGGCACGTTTTATAACATCGAGTTACCAATGCGTTTTCGTGCAATCAATGTATAACCAACTCATAGTAACAACTCATATCTCTAGGTTTGAAGAATATAAGATATTATCGTCTCATGATCAGTCGTGATAAAATCCATGAAGTGATTCAAATGAGCGCGGGTTGAATCCAATACTCAGAACTTATGAGCACTCATGAGTGTTGTAGCACCACTTTGTCCACCAACTTGGACCTCTACAAACCAACCCATGACAGTCTTGATTCATATCTACTTCCAACATATGACCGACTGTGGATGGTTTGAATAACTTAATCATTCAGGAAGAGCGACTTAGTTATTCTGGAAGTCAAAACATGCAAAGTGAAACACAAGAATAAATGAATCAAATATGGTATCAAACCCTATGAATATAAATAAACACTTTTATTTATCACCATACTGATTACTCATTATTCATTGTTTCGGTTTTATCAACTTTATACTTGAATTAAAAACACTAGTTGTCCCATGCTCCAAGCATGTACACTATGTTTTTCTTAAACAATAGCTTTGCCATACACCAAGTATGCACTCTATGTTTGTCTATGATCCTTACTTTGTGAAAGAAACCAATTGAACATAATTTCAATGATTCTAATTTCACACTCCCAAATCCTTATCGAAAAATGTGAGAATTTCAAATTCCTATCATTTATAGAAATCTGTTTAGATTTTAAACTTATATGCACTGACCCTCCTGTAATGAATATGTACAAAGTCACAAAGACTTGTCAACAGTCATTATAAGGTATTCCAATGGAGATCAACTCCATGGAAACTAAGTCTCATATTCAAAGTACATTGCTTTGGACATGCTTCTTGCATTAAGTTTTCTAATCTTACACAGATAACTTCCACCTATGGAGACAACTCCATATTCTCATTTTGACTATCACTTCTGAATAAGAGATGCCTCTTTTCAGAATATGTCAATATGGTCCTTCCAAAATTAGCACTATACTTCCAACTGTCCCTGAGCAAACAATCTTTGGTAAACCTCAGATTGTCCTCGACAATTGCTTAATCATTTTAGTCATATCCAATTCTAGACCTTTTCCCTTCTTAATACCTCTGGGCATTTGGAAAAATTTAGAAATGACAAATATTATAGCACATGCAATCGATCCTATACCCAAAGCAAATGGTACACGATTCATGATGTCTCACATAAAGACATGATTCTAGACCAGTCTTTTGCTACAATATTTTTATTTGCCATGTTTTCAAAATTTGACTATGAAGAGGGATGCCGTAATCATAATCGAATTTTGAGAACGCAATATATAGAATTTCCTTAAGTTGAACCAATCCAATCATGAAATTCATATATATATATATATATATATACTTGACTAAGGATGATTAAGGTCTCAATCTAAGCCTTTAGAGCTGAAATGAAGTATATCCTCTCCCTTAATTATAGCAAAACAACTTTTTCAATCCCTGCAGCCTCACGAATTGAAACTTTTGTTTTCTATAATTAACATTGCTAACTTGCAACACTAACAATAATTATCATGCTCCCACTAACATGATGATTATTAGCATAACACTTATGCTCCCACTAGCTTTGACATGTACTCAGAAATCAGCTGGACTTCTAGAAATCAATACTTTATTGACTTTCTTACCAAAGTTCAGATTTCTGATACGGGATGCTTTGATAAAACTTTATCAAAATCATACACCTTTCCTTAGATAGCATGCATGTGTATCTAAACAATTTCAGAACTATGAAAAGGGATGTCGTAATCATAGTCTCAATTGTTTAGACCTTTTGCCATCTGCTTCAAATCTACTTGGTGGAAGTGTTTCCTCACCAACATTTTCATGAATCAGAGAGAAACCTTATGACCCTTAGATTTTATGGTGTATGTGTTCTTATCCATGTGAATCGTCAAAACCATAGTCACAAGATAAGGATAATGACAAATCCAAACTCATATGGACTGAACTTATGCAATCTTAACTTCTTGCCACCTGGCAGTACAGGGCCTGCCATTGCTTCCAAGTTGTTATGCAACCAATTGAGAACTTTCAGAACTCCTATGCAAAGCCAACTTTAACTGGAATGGGCACAGAATATGTCAACACGATAGGTTATAAACCTCAAGTCGTGTGCTAGTGAAGAACCTCAGGTTTTATTCTTGATTAGTTCTTGAAATTCTTTTTAGGATCTTTAAGACTCCCACTATCCTCTTGACATATAAGACTATCTTGCCAAATATTCAAGAGATAGTGCGGATTCTTTATCAAGACAAACACTTCACACAATTGGCCTTAGTTGGTCTTTGTTTTATCCAAAACATCACAACTTACCAATTTCAAATGTACAAGAGTAGGACACTTTTACTCTTACATTTGACAAGTGTTTTAAACCTTTCTTTAAGATATGTCACTCAAGTTACAATCTTGGAGTATGACTCTAAGAATTGTTTTGGAACGAAGTATGACTCATCTTCCTGATCTAACCATTTCAATAATTCATGACTCCTCTTATTAGTCATAATAATACACTAAGATGACCTTTAGAGGGCTAATTGTGATATGATTTCTAAATCATTAAGATGATCACAAACATGATACTAAAGTACTCTCCCATCTTTTCAGATTTGAGAAACTTTTATCTTTCTGCCTAATTTGATTCTTCCCATTCGTTCTGCCATACATTGAGACTTTTCCAATGTTTCAGAATTATACTTAAACTTGTAAGTATAACCATATTTACTAAACTTTAGTAAATCAAATAGTCTTAACGAGCTTTGTGGTGGACATGACCAGTGCACAAGAATGTGTACTCGATCCCTTTAGTCCTTCACTTGACTCACACATCCATGTGAACAACTAATTAGTCTTGATTTTCCAATGCTTGAAAGTTCTCATTCATCATACTATTCAACTTGCATGATTCCAAGTTTCGGTCCAATTGAAACTTAGGTGATGAGGAACTTTCCTGATTTGGTAAATTTAGACACTACCACAAATGAAATAATCAAATCCATTTTCCAATATTGCTGTCAGTGGAATCATATAAGCAACAATTTTCCACAAATACCATTGTAAGGATACTTCAAATAAATAAAATTAAACAATTTTCTTTTATTTTAAAACTTTGCGGAAAAACTTATCCTTACAATCCACATGGAAAATTGTTGTTATCTATTCCTTAGCAATATATCATAACTTCTTAAGCAACTGATCAAAATTCTGATGCGATCGAAATCCACCTTCGCGATCAGAATCAGCATATACTTCCTTTAAGATTTCTCTCTATTCTTTGATTCTTAAAACATCAACATGTGACCTAGTCACATCATGTAATGAGGATCTCAGAATAGAACTTAACAGAGTTAGATAATGGGCTCTACCTGATGTAGAGTCAAACTTATTGACTTTAACATCCTTAGGTAAAATTGGCAGCTTTGCAATCAACGCCCCTTCCTTTGGCAAAATAAACATATGGACCCTTTGGTAATGGGACTATCTCAGACTTAGCCTTTCTCTTTACCATTTGGTCTCCTTTCCATTGGGAAGAGAATGCTTTTTCTGGATTTCTAGTGTCACCATTATCACTGTCCATAAAGTTTTTGGGAAGTTGATCTTCTAATCAAATTTGCTTTACTATCGTTCCAAATCATTGCTGATTCAGTAGCACCAAGCAAATAGATATGATCATTAAGGTTCATGTCATATTCTGTTTCATAGTAGTCCCAAAGGAACTCACTATGTGACTTAGAAAGTGATTGAACATCCAACTTTCTCAAGACTTTGACACCCAACTCTCCCGACTTGTCAATATGTGACTTCATCTCTAAGATGTGATCACACATAGACCTTGCTTGCCATTAGGGCTTGAGTGATCTTGAACTTGTGGGTTAGGGAGAATAATTGGAGGAGGTGGAGGAAGAGAAGTATGACTTCCATGAGCCAAACTCGGGAAGTCATATTCATTAGGAAAGCTTGGTTTGGGAAGATCATTGTTGTCTAAACCAGACATCAACAATGGGAGAAATTCACGTAAAGTTGATTTAAGTCCTTAATATAACACCCAATATGATATATTAAGGCTAGAACCCAACAAACTATTTTATAACTTGGAGGAGGGATGCCGTAATCCAAGCTATAAAATATTTGAAGGTAGGTGAATGACGATTCACCAATTTCCACCAAGATAAACGAAATGTATTATTAGGTTTTAATTGGTTTTGAAACTCCTAGATTCTTGTGAGATTCATTGAACTTTTCAATGGCATGTTTCAATCTCGAGTGTGCCCTTCAGGTTTTGTGACTGGGATGCCAAAGATCACAAAACAAGGTGTGAAGTAACCATGCAAATATACTTGGTACCCTTAATATTTACCCCTCAATCGATGTGCCGGTTAACCACACATGCCCCAAAGATACTATGATAAACATTAAGTTACCCTTTGCCTACCTTGTTAAGTCCAGGTTAGTGTGTCGGTTAACCACACACGCTCCACTAACAGCTTAAACAAAGTGCAAAGTGTAATTTCATGGATTAGCACCTTATTCACATTTTCCTAAGTAACTAAGATTGGGAATTTATAAGTGTTTAGTTACTTAGTATTTATCATTATACTTATAATGAAGAGAGAATTATAGTCCTTGTCCTACCTGTTTGGCTAACGACCCTCCACCGGTCAAGGAAGCGGTGGGTGAGAGTGGATACCCATTAAACTATCATTTTATAGGCAGTAACCTTATACCCCCCTTATAGACCGGCTTCGTGAATGAGGCCTACTAATGGTAAGACGACTTGCTCTTATACATATAATATATTAAACTTTTAATATTATAATAGTATAAGGGTGTATTTTAGACATTTAAAATACTTAGTGGTTTAATCTATTAATTAAACTATACTCTTAATTTAATTAAATTTAAACCATGGAATTATTAATTCTCTTTTAATTAAACACTTTAATTATCTATTAATAAAGTCCATAAGAGTTAATTGAATTATTCAATAAAAACATCATAATTCCAATTATTAAATTCAAAATTAAAACCATTTAATTAATTGTTTAAGTTATGAACCCAAGAGTTTTAGAATTCAATTCTTTTTTTTATCATAAAAAAACTTTTTCCAAATTTCAAAACTTAAGGGCAAGTTTTGTAACTCTTGAAAACTTTTGGATTCCATAACTTATGGAGTTAAATACTTGTTTTATGATGAAACTTTTCATGTTCCATAACTTAAGAACAAGTTATGGAATTCTTTAAAACATTAAGACTAAGTTTTGTAACTCCATAAAAAACTTTGAATCAATTTTTTTTAAACCTTTTCATATCCATAACTTATGGAGGTTTCAAAAAACTCTTTAGATCAAACTTTTAAAACTAATAAAATAATCATATCATTTTATCTTTTACTAAATTTGACCTAATTCAACTCATATAGCAAATGATTCAAATTTTACAAATAATTAGTTTTTCACAAAAACAAGTAATTATCTTAAAATTTGACAAGCGTCATGTTTTTTTTCCCTTTTTTCCAACTTTGAAAATAAAACATTTGCATCAATATAACAGAAAACAACCCATGGCTCTGATACCACTGTTGGGTTTTGAGCATTCTAACACTCATATGGTGTACATGCAACCCTATAAACCGTGGATCTATGTTTTCTCTATTATACATGCAAATATTAAATATTCCAAGGTTTCATCCTAACTATCATATTATGAAGCACCTATACTACAAAGTTCTAGTTAGATGACATACTTTTTGATGTAGCTTAATGTCTTCAAGCTTTAAGAGCTTAGCCCCAATAGTGTGGAAGCCTCAAGTGGAATCACAAATCACCAAAACACCTTGGAAAACCTTTAGAGAATATGGATACTTGGCTCACACTATGAAATCGGTTATTGCCCTCTTTAGTGTATCCACACTAGCCACTAGCATAATTTCATGAACCATAAGACCCTTTATATAGTGTGGAGGATTAGGGTTAAACCCTAATACCCATGACCTTTCATTTCCTAGGATCCATGGGTTAAAGCTCCATGGACTATCCATGAAGACTTAGCCCAACCTAAATGAATTTGGCCCACTACACATATATATATATATCTAAGAGTCCATATTTAATTAGTTCCTTTTGATCACTTAATTAATTATAAATTAATTCTTGATCAATACTAATTAAATAATATGATTATATATTAATATATTAGAACTTATAATATATTAATATAAATCATAAATATACTATTCTCAAAAGACTATCCATATAAATTGTGTCGGTGAAGTGCAACCCAAATGGACCATGCCGGGTCGGGTCAAGTACATACCAAAATATAGTTATGGACTTAGACATTAATCCAACAGAGAGGCCTCGGTGTTGACGAAGATCCAGTCATCTAGCGGAGTATAGATGATGACCATAGACTATTCTAGGAAGTCCAGTGGAACGCTAGCAGGCTCGCAACCTGTAGGTGTTTGTGAACGATGTGTTCACCGGTGTACTCCATCCCCCTCATGGTTGCCTTACGGACCTATATGGCTGAGGAATCCGCATAGCAGTAATGTCCATCCTGATGAAATTACTTAGGATAGGTCCCTTATAATAGATGCTTTTGGGACGTAAAGCGAGGATAACGAGAACGGGTAATCGGATTGAATGATTGTTGAAAATAATAAACTTATTTATTATGGGTTGAGAACCCTATATGCTCACCAGGCTCCCAAGCCCGACCCACTTAATTTCTTGTATTACTGGTAGTGGAAAATGCATAGTTGGATGATCTGACGAGAGAATATGGATTTATAGGCTAGTAGAAAATATATAGAATGTTGTATGGCCTATATTGTTTTTGAGGCCAATTTTGTTTTGTGGCCTATGTTGCTTTTGGTTTATGCTTTTGATCTGTATCGACGATAAAATCCCTAGTTTTGTAATGTAATGAAAATACATTGCTTCGGAAATGATTTGATAAATCTTTATCATATTTTGATTTGGGAACAAATTCCGCAACACTTTTTTTAAAAAGTTACTCTGATTTTATTATAAAGCATCAACGAAACCGGTCTTTTCTGGCCGTAAAAATGGGGATGTCACAACAACCGAACTAAAGATCACCTCTTCGCCGAATGGAGAAAAACAAAAACAGTGGTAGTAGAATTTCATGTTGTGTTTCTTAAAGTGAGATATGATTAAGCAAATGGTGAAAATGATGAAATACTGTTAGCCAATGCTCTTCAAACTTTACGTGTAGAAAGTAACAAACCTTTCTTGTTTATAGTGTTTTTGCAAGTTGTGAGAGGTGCGAAAAATGGCGTTAATATGTCAAATTAAGTTGTGTTATCTTTATGTTTTAATTTCAAATATATTTAGTTTTATATAATTTCATGGCCGATGTCTTTTATTTAATTTGAAGTGTAATTCTCTTGTTAACTTTAATGAAAATTGAAGTTTTATATAAACTGATTAGGTTTTATATAAATTATTTTAGTTTTAAATAAAAGAAAAAAATTTGTGATAAAAGTGACAAGTCACCCCATTAAATGACAAGTTCTTAAAGAGGTGTGACAAATATGACATAATGCCTAACAAAAAAAGTGTGATAAGAGTACAATGACATAATATAATAAATATTATGTGTATATCGGTGTGTTAGTCTGTTTGTGTGTGTGTGTGACTTTGGGTATTTGTAGAAATAAATGAAATCAAGATGTTATTTCTTGCTAAAAAATGAAAGTAACTTGCTATATCTTGCATTAAAAAATTGTAACAACCTGTTTCGAATTGTTCCTATTTTGAATTGGTAATCAAAAGGTTGTGTGTTATCAGGCTTCGGAACCTCGAGCAGATTGGTTTTGGACCCAGTAGGAGATAGATAATGTATCTTGGTTGCTCGGGTATTCGGTTGAAGTTTTGGACTAAAGGGTATGAGTTTATTCTTGTTATCTTGAAGTATTGCAAGGAACTTGACGAGTGGGGAGGATCCAACTCGTCGATTAGAAGGCTTTCCAGCCGTAAATATTGGAGGACCTACTCGACGAGTTGGGGAGCCTCAACTCGACGAGTTGGCACTGGAAAGGAAAACCCTAATCTCTCGAGCATTATACCCTATTTAAAGGACTTAACCTGTAGGGCTGGCCTCCTTACCAGCCTCCTTACCAAGAGAAAACCCTAGAACAACCTCTCTCCTTGTTCATTGAGTTTTGTGAGCTTTATAGTGATTCTTGAAGGAAGTCTTGAAGAGAGAAGTATCAAGCTTGGAGGAGTGATCTTGGATCCAGAAACTCTACATCAAAGGCTACATATTTGAGGTATAAAGTCACAACCTTGACATGTAATTTAGTAGATCTCATTTCAGGTAGTTTTGGCTTGGTTTTGGGACTTTGACATGAGTATCCAAAGAAAAGAGGTTTCCAGGGGTTGAGGATGTAGATCTGGCCCCTACATGACCTCTAGAGGATTAAAGTTGCAAACTTGAATAGCCTCCATGTCCCATTCATGAAATATGTCCATCATGAAGCCAAAAATGAACCTTAGAGAGTGTTCTAGCGTGCATGGACGTAACGTTGGAAACATTACGTGATTAAACCACCTTAGGACCCGAGATCTGTGTTTTGGGACATTGGAGTGAGAGTTTAAGGGCTTAATGGGTCAAGACCCTCCTTAAGGGAACTAGGGTTTGGGTTTAGAGCTTATTAGACGATCCTTGGGGGAAAAGTTGGAAACTTTACCCTTCTAGACATCTCTAAGGATGGGGATCTGAGGTCTGGAACCTTTGAATTCAAGAAAAAGGAGTTAATGCATAAAGAGGGTTGGTAGACTGAAGAACTCGACGAGTTCATGGGTGAACTCAACGAGTTGGTTTGGGATTATCCTGATTCTGTTGGAAACGGAGGAAATCAACGAGTTGTAGGAAAACTCGACGAGTTGGATCGTAATATCGCGATTTTGACTTCGGGGTGGACTCGACGAGTTGATAGATAACTCAACGGGTTAAGTCAACTCGGAGCGTTGACTTTGACTTTGACCTTGACCTTTGACTTTGGACAAGTTAGTCCCAAGGGGTGCTTGGAGTAAACTAAATTATAATGAAGGAGATTATGGGCGTAGGATAAGGCCTGTACGGGGTTGGGGCCAAATTTGAAAGTTGGGCCATTGATGGATTTATGGACATCATTGTGTTGGGCTTTTGTTTTGGGCTCGGGCGTTAGTTTTGGATCATGCATGGATAGGGGTAGAATGGTCATTTTACCCCATGTATAGATTAAGGATTATATCATGGAACATAATTGCTAATTAGGTATATTGATTGGTAGTGACAGCTCGGGAAGTTAGCGGGGAAGAAACTAAGGATTTCATTCGGGAAGCTTATGCATTCGAGGTGAGTCTCCTCACCATACCAATGGGTCGAAGGCACCAAGGACGACCCATTATGTGATATGTGGTATACTAGTTGATTATATGTTATGTGGTATGCTAGTCGTCTCTGTGATACTTACATGAAAGACCCTAGGGGGAGCCCGTGGCACTTGGATATCAGACCATGTGGGGGAGCCCATGGCATTCCAGGAAACGACCGTGGGGGAGGCCATGGCACATAGGTATAAGACCCTGGGGGGAGCCTACGACATCATGGATTAAGACCCTGGAGGGAGTCGACGACATCCCTATATGTTTATATGTATGGCTTATGTGATTGACATGGTTTATGTGATTATGTGGATTATATGGGGTATGCTCTGGGGAAATCACTAACGTTCTTGCTTATAGTTTTGTTTATGGCTTCAGGTATCATCGGTTTGGAAAGTAAGGGTCTGGCTTGATCGCAGCGCACACACTCGTGTTTTCTGCAATATGTGATTTTGGGTTGAACTCTGATAAATGTTTTTAATTAGCAATGTTTTTGGAATGTTTGGATTAAACGATATCTGTGTTTGAATATAATAAAAATGAAATTTTTACCCTTCAATTTTGGGTCGTTACAAGTTGGTGTCAGAGCCTTGGCTTGAGAGATTCGGACATACTCTCGGGTGTGTCTGAACTCAATTCGAGGAGCGATAAAGTTTTCAAAAGAAAAATGATTTCAAGAAAATAATTTTCTGAGATAAGAGAAGGGTGTGGTGCATGCAATCAGCCGAGCTCAAGTAAGTTTTCCCAGAATACCCATACATGTTATCTGTTATGACTTGATTTATGAATTGTGAATTGCATTCTAGATAGGACTAAGGATTTGCTTAGTTTTGAATGACAGAATGCTAGGAGGGATGCCTTGTATGTTTATTGTATGAGCTGGTAGACTTGCATGCTAGTGCTGATTAGTCAGCGATAGATTGGCTGATATGTGATGCGTTGTAGCTTCGGGGATACTGGATGCTATACTGGAATGGGAATGACTATTGATATGAGTAACTGCTAAGTGTATGCTTTAAAAATTGTATATGGTTAGGATCTTATAGCCCTAGAATAATTGATTTGGCTTTATTCCTGTTCCTTGTGTGGTTGTGGTCCTAGGGTAGAGTCTATTATTCGACAGTCTGTTAGATCCTATTTTGTGCATAATTTGCATGCATAAAGCAGCCGACAGTGAGGGTGGAGTTGGATAGCATGGGTTGTGGTATGTGGGATGAATGTTCTATGACAGTTCTATGGATCGGAATGTCACCGCACGAATGCTTCTTGCTTTGTGCTTTGTGGAACTCTTGAATGATAGGAGTGAGCCACTAAGTGAATATGAAGATATTAAAGAGGCGGATGGCTGGCATCATGAGGAGTTCTTCAGCAGCTGATGGCAAGGTGAGGTTGGGAACCTAGGAAAGCCTAGGATATGCTCCAGTGAGTTCGTGGGGCAGTTCGGTGAGGTTGGGAACCTAGGGGGAAGCCTAGAAGGTGCTCTGGTGGGTATCGTGTTGCTGTTTAGCAGGAATTTAGTACATCAGTGGAGTAGGTGACTTAGAGGATTCGGGATGATTCTGGAGGAAAGTGTGGATAGGTGTGGAAGGTAGTATTGGGCCCGTACTACTGAAAGCACAGGATCCATACTTGAATCGGGGAAAGTCTCGGAGAATCTAAGAAGCTTGGGGAAAAGGACTCTTGAGTATGTTATGATCCTCGACATGCTTGTATTTCAGTTTGGTGATGAGCTTCCAAGAATGAGGTCTAGGTTCTGGTTCCGGCTCAGGTAAGGGAACGGATTCGATTAGCGAGCAGATGCGGGAATTCATCACGTCGGAGATTACCCGCGGTGTTTTGTAGAAGACTCCTATGGACTTTCGTTCGGTCAAGGAGGGGTTTTTGAAGATCTTGGATGAACGCTTAGGAGTGTTCCGTGAAGAGTTTATGGATACCGTTGGAGCTCTCACTCTTACTTTCTATGAGTTTCGTGCTTGCAGAACTCCTAAATTCTATGGGGAGAGGGACCACATTTCCAGTAGGGGCGGTTAACAGATATGGCTAGTGCATTCAGGACAATTTTCTGGCCCAAGAAGGCGAAAGTCAGTTTTTCTTCGTGCCTGCTGAAGGACCGGGCACGAGATTGGTGTGAAGAAATTGGTAGTAAGCTGAGTGATGATGCTGTTGAAGCTATATCAAGGGTGATATCAGGAAGTTCGTGAGTATTTCAGGGTGCGAGACCCTGAATGATATGATCTATAGAGATCGAAAGCGGGAGATTGATTTGGAGCACATCGGGAAGAGGGGATCAGATCAGGTGCATATATTGGAGGGTCCCGTGGAGAGACCTAAGACTGTAGAGCAGCGTTTGAGAGGCCGACAGACCGAAGCTAGTACAGTACGTGCGGGAAACTGCACGATGAAGTTTGTCGTTCCAGGGGTCTGGGCTGCTACAAGTGTGGCAAGGTTGGTTACGTCAGCAGGGATTGCCCACAGAGGGCAAGCCCGTTATGTTTTCGTTTGATCAAGCGGGCTACAAGAAGGCCGACTGTCCGATGATCAGGGGAGGAGCAGTGAGTGCGCCTGCTCCGACCATTTTGAGGATCACCAACAGACGAGAGGGTAGGGCAGGAACCCCAGTAGAGAGGGGCCACACTTCGCAATATCAGACAAGATAGATCAGAACTTCAGTAGGCGAGGTTGCGAGATATGTACCTTTTCGCCTTCTTTTCAGCTTTACATGTATCTTGTTGATGTTATCATGCATCAGCGTTAGTAAGCGTATCGTTGGGTTGTTATCTCTGCTTCGGGGATTGAGTTATATATTCAAGAAGAGTTACATGTCATCTGCATACCACGAATATTTGGTGGAGCCAAACGAGGTCGTCTCCTTATACATAGCAGATTCCCACTATTCGAATGTCATCTTGGGTGTAGTCGGAGTTGGTTCAAGGGCTCGTATGAGGGAGCTATGACTAGGATTCAATAGACTTAGTATTTGTGCTTGGAAGGGCTTTCGGGGTTGCCTAGGGAAGAGAAAGTTGTTGCTGAAGTTTTGGTTGGAGCATCCGCCCTTTGGACTTCGAGATCTGAGTGTGATATCATTTTAAGCATCTGGAGTCATTGATGTTTTTGGGATTCGGGAAGTGTTCATCTGGTCTTTAGAAGTTGTATGGTATTTGGGTGATATGCTAGTGATGGAGCACTAGTTGGTAATCGCTAGTTGTCATCGGATCGATCGTTGTAAGGTAAGAAGGATTGGGAATACTCCAATTTTTGTGTGCTTTGAGAATTTAGTCGATTCAAAGTAGGGGAGAATCGTCTCGGGATTAGGAAGCAGGAGCGGTTTTGAAACTGGGATAAGTTCCGCATCCTCGTCGGGAAGAAAGATGGCTCAAGCGGCTGTTGGGATTGAGGATTGTGTGAGTTGGAAGTCTGGGAAACTTACCAACATTGAGATCACATTCTCTTGGTGATTGATAGCAGGCTTCGGGGAACCAGGTCGGGGTCCCATGCATAACTCGAGTTCAGCCTGGGGTGGTCGGTCGAGTGTGTGCTCGACTCCGAGTGTATTTGAATTCATAGATTGGGGGTACGACATAGGGTTGCGATTGTGGTGAGGTGAAAGTGTTGTAAGCCTATGGGGGAACCGTAGCACTCACTAGTAGTCAATTGGGGTGAAAGTGTTGTAAGACTACGAGGGAGCCGTAGCACTCACTAGTAGTCAGTTGGGGTGAAAGTGTTGTAAGACTACGGGGGAGGCGTAGCATTCACTAGTAGTCAGTTGGGCTGAAAGTGTTGTAAAACTACAGGGGAGTCGTAACATTCAATAGTAGTCAGATATTGTAGGAAGTGTTGTAAGACTACGGGGTAGCCGTAGCATTCACTGGCGGCCAGATAGTGTGGGAAGTGTTATGAGACTGCGGGATGACCCGTAGCATTCACAGATTCTTTCAGATGATTAGGCCAGGGTGGTCCAGTTCGCAATATTGTGGGTAGACCACAACATGATGGGAATTAGGAAACGGAAGGTCATTGGAGACAGGCATGATGTAAGACTACAGTTATTCTGGTAGCATTCACTTTTCGCATTGGATTCGGTGGCGATAGGTTGTCTGGATATTATGATCGGATGGACCAGAAGGATTGATGGAGCCATGAGTGGTGATTTAGCTAGGGCAGTTATTAAGTCAAAGTTGCCTTCGGAGGTCGCGTGGGGCGACTACAAGATTGCTCGTTGGCTCAACAACCGGGCAGGAATCTAGTATTCCGGATGTGGGTAGACAAGTTGGATCCAGGGAGGCCTCAGTTGCTAACGAAAACAACTACGAGGCGGCGTTATGTTCCGGGTAGTGGTAGTGATTTAGGATCCTTATGGGAGTAGCTTGTGGGCTGGGAGGTGCCAAGCCTCTTACAACAGGATTAAATAATCTCGAAATTCTTGATATGACCCTATTGCGTAGCTCTTGTCTGGGTCCTAATCGTTGTAGGGATAAGTCTCCTACTCGAAGGATTATCTGAGCTTTCTGTCAAGTATAAGTGTATTGCAGGGAAATTTGGTCAGTGACTCTGTTTTCTAGTGGGAACCTTAAGTTATCAGAAGTTGAGTAGCCAGTTGGGAGATAAGTGCAATGAATTTGGCAATGATTCAGTATGGGCGGTCTGTCAGGGAGACAGACCATCTCGGGACTTCAGACTTCAGATTGAGTAGATCTGATCATGTTGCAAGGAATTCATTCATCTTCGGGTCTTAGAACCCTGCAGGAAATGGTTTTGGTTGCCTTGGAAAGGCTGGGGTATGCTTGTGGTTGTGGCCGTGTTGCTCAAGTTGTTTGGCATATCAGGAGTGGTAAGGAATGATTTCGAGGACGAAATCTAATTCAAGTGGGGGAGAGTTGTAACATCATGTTTGTAATTGTTCCTGTTTTGAATTGGTAATCAAAGGGTTGTGTATTATCAGGATTCAGAACCTCGAGGAGATGGGTTTTGGACCCAGTAGGAGTTAGATAATGTATCTTGGTTGCTCGGGTATTCAGTTGGAGTTTTGGACCAAAGGGTATGAACTTATTTTTGTTATCTTGAAGTATTGCAAGGAACTCGACGAGTGGCGAGGCTCCAACTCGTCGAGTAGAAGGCTTTCCAGCCGCATAGATTGGAGGACGTACTCGACGAGTTGGGGAGCCCCAACTCGAAGAGTTGGCGTTGGAAAGGAAAACCCTAATCTCTCGGGAATTGTACTCTATTTAAAGGACTTAACTTTTAGGGCTGGCCTCCTTACCAGCCTCCTTGCCTAGAGAAAACCCTAGAACATCCTCTCTCCTTGTTCATTGAGTTTTGTGAGCTTTAGAGTGATTCTTGAAGGAGGTCTTGCAGAGAGAAGTACTAAGCTTGGAGGAGTGATCTTGGATCCAGAAACTCTACATCAAAGGCTACATCTTTGAGGTATAAAGTCACAACCTTGACATGTAGTTTAGTACATTTCATTTCTCGTAGTTTTGGCATGGTTTTGGGACTTTGACTTGAGAATCCATAGAAAAGTGGTTTCCAGGGGTTGAGGATGTAGATCTGGCCCCTACATGACCTCTAGAGGATTAACGTTGCAACTTTAATAGCCTCCATGTCCCATTCATTAAATATGTCCACAACGAAGCCAAAAATGAACCTTAGAGAGTGTTCTAGCATGCATGGACGTAAATTTGGAAACTTTATGTGATTAAACCACCTTAGGAACTCAGATCTGTGTTTTGGAACATTGGAGTGAGAGTTTAAGGGCTTAATGGGTCAAGACCCTCCTTAAGGGAACTAAGGTTTGGGTTTAGAGCTTATTAGACGATCCGTGGGGACAAAGTTGGAAACTTTACCCTTCTAGACATCTCTATGGATGGGGATCTGAGGTCTGGAACCTTTGAATTCAAGAAAAAAGACTTAATGCATAAAGAGGGTTGGCAGACTGAAGAACTCGACGAGTTGGTTTGGGATTATCGTGATTCTTTTGGAAACGGAGGAACTCGACGAGTTGTAGGAAAACTCGACGAGTTGGATCGCAATATCGTGATTCTGACTTTGGGGTGGACTCGACAAGTTGATAGGTAACTCGACGAGTTAAGTCAACTCGGTGCGTTAACTTTGACTTTGACTTTTACCTTTGACTTTGGACAAGTTAGTCCCAAGGGGTGCTTCGAGTAAACTAAATTATAATGAAGGAGATTATGGGCTTAGGACAAGGCCTGTACGGGGTTGGGGCCCAATTTGGAAAATTGGGCCATTGATGGATTTATGGACATTATTGTGTTGGGCTTTTGTTTTGGGCTCGAGCCTTTGTTTTGGATCATGCATGGCCAAGGGTAGAATGGTCATTTTACCCCATGTATAGATTAAGGATTATAGCATGGAAATCAATTGCTAATTGGGCATATTGATTGGTAGTGACAGCTCGGGAAGCTGGCGGGGCAGCAGCTAACGATTTCATTCGGGAAGCTTCAGCATTCGAGGTGAGTCTCCTCACCATACCAATGGGTCGAATGCACCAAGGACGGCCCTGTTGGATTAATGTCTAAGTCCATAACTATATTTGGTATGTACTTGAACCGACCCGGCATGGTCCATTTGGGTTGCACTTCACCGGCACAATTTATATGGATAGTCTTTTGAGAATAGTATATTTATGATTTATATTAATATATTTAAGTTCTAATATATTAATATGGAATCATATTATTTAATTAGTATTGATCAAAAATTAATTTAGAATTAATTAAGTGATCAAAAAGAACTAATTAAATATGGACTCTTATATATATATGGATGGTCCATGGAGCTTTTAACCCATGGATCCTATGTAAATGAAAGGTCATGGGTATTAGGGTTTACATGGATGTAACCCTAATCCTCCATAATATATATAAAGGGGTCCTTGGCTCACAAAATTGGAACAAGTGAGTGAAAATAAGAGTGGGCCGATTTTAGTGTGCATACATATTCTCTCAAGTTCTTCCAAGGTGTTTTGGTGATTTGTGATTCCATTTGAGGCTTCCACACTATTAGGGCTAAGCTCTTAAAGCTTGAAGACATCAAGCTACATCAAAAGGTATGTCATCTAACTAGAACTTTGTAGTATAGGTGCTTCATAATATGCTAGTTAGGATGAAACCTTGGAATAGTTAATATTTGCATGTATAATAGAGAAAACATAGATCCAAAGTTTATAGGGTTGCATGTACACCATAGGAGTGTTAGAATGCTCAAAACCCAACAGGCCCATTATGTGATATGCGGTATACTAATTGATTATGTGTTATGTGGTATGTTAGTCATCTCTGTGATACTTATATGAAAGACCCCGGGGGAGCCTGTGGCACTTGAATATTAGACCATATGGGGGAGCCCATGGCATTCCAGGAAAAGACCATGGGGAGCCCATGGCACATAGGTATAAGACCCTGGGGGGAGCCTACGACATCCTGGAGTAAGACCCTGGAGGGAGTCCACGACATCCCTATATGTTTATATGTATGACTTATGTGATTGACATGGTTTATGTGAGTATGTGGATTATGTGGGGTATGCTCTGGGGAACTCACTAAGCTTCTTTCTTACAGTTTTGTTTATGGTTTCAGGTATCATCGGTTTGGAAAGGAAGGGCCTGGCTTGATCGCATCGCACACACCCGTGTTTTCCGCAATATGTGATTTTGGGATGAACTCTGATAAATGTTTTTAATTAGCAATGTTTTAGGAATGTTTGGATTAAACGATATCTGTGTTCGAATATAATAAAAATGAAATTTTTACCCTTGAGTTTTTGGGTCGTTACAAAAATGAAACTAAGTTGCTATAAATGAAAGTTGGTTGAAAAATAGTCACCCGATGTTTTGAAAGAAGTAAAAAACATAAGATAATCTTGGATTATGTTATGTGGCTTGATATCAATTTACTTTATGTGGGAATTGTTGGAATAAAAGATAATTGATCCATCAATCTGGGAGGGGTCCCTGGATACCCAAACAGTGCCAACCACTCCGACCCATCAAACATCTCATGGACCCATCCACAACCATAATCATAGCCCAACCATTCCAGGCCCATTCTTAGAAACCAACGGTGCCCCACTACCCGAATTTGGTGATTCTTATATCAAAAGAAGAAGAATTGATAACGGTGTCTCAATTCCTACCCCCAGTCCCACAGTCTTAATCGATTAAAACAAATCTCTTTCAAATGTCGGCTCATAGGATGCTTCCATATGCTCTGATGCTTGCTCCAATGCGTCAAATATCTCGGGGCTTGTCAAATTTGGGAGTTCGCTTGGCTTCCAACTCGAAAACTGTAACAAAGACAAATTAGTTGACTTTCTAGATGTCAACAAGGAGGACGAAGGGGTCAAAGAAATGGCCAAATGAATGCTTTAAGTCTCAATATCAGGGGAGTAAGCGAAAGCCATAAGGTGAATTGGATACGAAAGATCAAAATGAGTCACAAAATTGATTTCATTGAAATTCAAGAAACGCATGTTGCTGATTCAGGAAATATCGACATAGAGGGATGTTGGGGAAATTCGAATTTTGAGTTTGAATTTGTTGAATCTCATGGAAGATCAGGTGGGCTTCTCAGTATATGGGACCCATTAATCTTCACAAAGCATAATGTTGTCAAGAATAGGAACTTCCTTGCGATCTCGGGACATTGGAAGGGATTCTCAGGTACCATTTCGATGGTCAATGTTTATGGACCCTAATCCATCTCAAAAAAACGGGAACTGTGGGCGGAAATATTTTCACTAAAGGATCTCATAAATGGAAGTTGGGTAATTTTTGGAGATTTTAATGTTGTTCGCAAACCGGAAGAAAGACTACGATCCTCCTTCTGAAAATATTCCTCCTCCGATTTTAATAACTTCATCAGAGAATTCGGTCTAAAGGAATTCACCATGGGTGGCTGTAAATACACTTACCTAAGAGATGATGGCACTAAATTAAGCAAGATTGATCGTTTTCTTGTTTGTAATCAATTCATTCAGATGCAACCTCTTTCAACAGTCACTGCCCTTGCCAAAGAACACTCCGATCACTCACCTCTTATTTTATCATACTCGAAGGCTAATTTTGGAACCCCACCTTTTGGATTTTATATTTCTTGGCTGCTACTATCTGATTTTAATGAGGTATTCGATAACTCTTGGAGCAAATTTAGGGGTTTTGGTACTCCAGATATCTTTCTCAAGGCAAAAATTAAATGGGTGAAGGATGCCACTCGAAGCTGAAAGAAAGATCATGTTAAGGAATTGGGTGGGCAGCTATATCAAACAAAAAAGAAGATAATTGATTTAGAAAAAGTGGCGGAAGCAAGAACTCTATCTGAGGAGGAAAGAGGTTC
Source organism: Lactuca virosa (assembly GCF_052849685.1). Lineage (NCBI taxonomy): Eukaryota > Viridiplantae > Streptophyta > Magnoliopsida > Asterales > Asteraceae > Lactuca > Lactuca virosa. The sequence continues at coordinate 275,868,168 of NC_136426.1, forward strand.
TTGGAAGGAATGTAAAGTTAAACTTATTGAGCTAGAACGTTTGGAAAAACTAGATTTATAACAAAAAGCAAAGGTGAAATGGATAACTGATGGTGACGAAAATTCGGCATTCTTCCATGGTTCTCTTAAAAACATAATTAGGAAGAACAAAATACACGGTCTTATTATCAATGGCTCCTGGTCCACGAGCCCAGCCGATATCAAACAAGAAATATACAACTTCTACTCATCAAAGTTCTGTGAAGATTGGTGTGAAAGACCTCTGCTAATCAACTCGAGATTTAAAAAAATCTCTTCTGTCCAACGTGCCTATCTGGAGTCCCCCATCTCCTTAGATGAAATCAAAAATGCAATTTGGCAATGTGGTGGTGATAAGGCACCTGGTCCTGATGGCATGAATTTTAAAATTATCAAAGCAAAATGGGAAATTATGACGCGATATCTTTAATTTTGTGAGACATTTTAAAGCACATGGATCAATTGGTAATGGCTGCAATTCATCTTTTATCACTCTAGTTCCCAAAGTCTCTGATCCATTAGCACTTGGTGACTACCGCCGTATTTGTTTACTTGGAAGTATGTACAAGATATTGGCCAAGATTCTTGCCATTCTCTTAAAATCAGTGATTAGCTCAACAATTGACGAAGTTCAGTCCGCTTACATAGAAGGTAGTCATATTCTAGATCGACCGTTAATGCTTAATGAGATCCATTCCTGGGAAAAAAAGAACAAAGTAAAAGCTTTCCTTTTCAAAGTGGACTTTGAGAAGGCCTTTGACTCTTAAAACTGGAGATACCTCGACTCAATTCTCGATCAAACTGGTTTTGGTGAGACTTGGAGAAGTTGGATCCGTGAATGTCTCAAATCCTCAAAAGCTTCTATACTTGTTAACGGGGCGCCCACAGATGAATTTTCCATTTCAAAAGGGGTACGTCAAGGTGATCCTCTATCCCCATTTTTGTTTTTACTAGCAATGGAAGGTTTAAACATTGCCATCAGAACCGCCTGTGATAAATCCTTAATTCATGGTATCAAACTTCCTCACAATGGGCCCACCATCTCACATCTGTTCTATGCCGATGATGCCATCTTTTCAGGCATTTGGGAGTCAGCAAGCATAAGGAATTTAGCTCAGATTCTTAAATGTTTCCACATCTCCTCAGGGCTCAAAGTAAACTTTTCTAAGTCCAGGCTATTTGGAATTGGAACCAATTCCAATGAATTGTCTCGTATGGCAAGGGTTTTAAGATGCAGGACGGGTTCCTTTCCGTTCATATACTTGGGTGTACCTGTAGGAGCCAATATGTCTCTTAAAAAAAATTGGGATCCAATTGTCAATAAATTTCGAGCTAGGCTCTCAACCTGGAAAGCAAAATCATTATCTTTTGGAGGTAGACTCACCTTGATCAAATCAGTCCTAAACAACCTTCCCACTTACTACATGTCATTATTCAGGGCTCCCAATGGTGTTCTCGATGTTCTTGAAAAGATCAGGCGTAGCTTCCTTTGGGGCGGTAGTGAGGATAAGAAAAAGATACATTGGGTGGATTGGGCAAAGGTCACAGCTCCGGTAAAAGAAGGTGGTTTAGGAGTCGGCACTCTTAGAGCCCAAGATTTAGCCCTACTTACTAAATGGTGGTGGAAACTTTTAAATAGTAGGGACAAGCTTTAGAATAAAGTAATCATCGGCATTCATAATCTTGATTATAAGCCTGCCAATTACATAGCCAGGAAAACTTTACCAGGTGCTTGGAACAATGTTGCCAAATCAATCAAATGCATGTTTGAACTAAACATCGATCAGAATCAAATATTCTCTCTTGTTCCAGGATTGGGTACTCCCATCATGTTCTGGAAAGATGTTTGGTGTGGAGAAGTGTCATTTCAATCACGGTTTCCTTCCTTGTATTCCCTTGAAAAAAGAAAACTATGTTGGGTGAATGACCGTATATCTTCCACTGGTTTCAATTGGAATTGGAAACAAGTCCCACAAGATGCGACCTCCCTACATGAATTAATTCAACTATATCGAAGTTTCGAGCGCTTGAGGAGTATGCCAAATACTAAGTTTGGCTTCCATTTCAACTTGACCTCTGATGGTGATTACTCTGTTAAGATGCTTCGTAGCTTAATTGATTCCAAAACAATGAACAACGGTGGAAAAGCAATCTGCTGGTATAAGGTTATTCCGCTCAAGGTTAGATGTTGGGTTTGGAGAGCCTCATTGGGTAGAATCCTGGTGGCTGAGTCGTTACAAGAAAGGGGTATCCTAGTCAATAATTCACTATGCCCTCTATGTAAAAAGGTAACTGAATCCGTGGATCACCTGATGGTCAAATGTGAATTCACCAGTAATGTGAGGGATTGGATTTTCAAATGGAGTGGTTTAAGTTACAGACAGTTTGATAAGGTTATTGACTTTCTGGATCATGCGGCTGTATGGGGGAACTGTCCCCGTAAAAGGCAAATAATTAATACCATCTTTTACTGCTTTCTTTGGAATGTCTGGTTAGCAAGGAACGATATACACTTCTAGAAGGCGAGGTACTCGGCTACTAGAATTGCTGATAATATAATTGCTACATCATATTTATGATGTAAGCATAGGGGCAAGGACCTTTGTGGTAATTGGATTGAATGGAGCTGCTCACCACTTTCCATTTCATAGTTATGTCCTTTTCATTTTTTCAATTTTGTTTTATTTGTTTTTTTGACTCTGTTTGTATTTTGTTATTGCCTTAGCTCTTTGCTAAGTGCTCTCTTTTTATAAGATACTCCCTATTTGCCTTTTCAAAAAAAAAATAGCTTAATAACCACAACATCAAGATGCTCGATGGATATTGACATATTGTGCAATTGTACGTATTTTTTTGAGCACATTGAAAAACTTTAAAATGCTTATAATTAGGCAGATAAATTTGTTTTTCAGTCTTTACACAATTAAATATGATATTAAATCATTATCTTCTCTGATATTTACACTTACGAGTAGGAACATTAATTTCTATAAAATTTCAAGTGTGGCAACCATCTACAAACGTCACAAAACTTGTACGTCTACATGAACTTTGACTTTCCTTGATGAATTCATATCAAACGTACCAAACTTTGAAAACTCATTGGCCCCTACCTAGTTTGATTCATCATGACGGCAGATAAAATAAATCATTTTCAGACATAAATGCCGATATCAGTCCTATTCTCCATTCAAATCTTTCTCAATGGACGGTGGAAGCAAAAAATAAGTAACGGATTAATCACTTTGACAATTTCACAGTTTAAGTATCAATTTAAATTGTCGTATTTCATTAGAATCATCGTGATGTGCAATATATTTTGCCGAGATCTTGTATCATGAACTAAAGATTTTAATGGATAAGGCTAGGTGTATGTAGATAAGTTTGTTTCATTGTTGATAACTTTGTGCAGGTGAACTTAAATGTTTCAGTAGTAGCTTCCCCGGTTTTAAAGAACACAGACGAATTTCAACCAGACAGGTGTTCTAATTTAAGGCATGTTTAAATTATTGACGTCGACGACAATTGCACATGTGTATGTGAAAACAAAAATTAATTTAAGGCATGATTACCGTCTTCAATGCAACTACTCTACCACCGGCTGGTTCTCAATAATTTTTCCAGTCATGGTTGTGTACCAAACTCTGGAAATTTCCAGAATTATTATCGGACTGATAATTTATTTACGATTTTATGAAATATTTATCATCATTTCTTATTAAATTATTTATAACTAACAAAAAAAATCAGCAAATTTATTGATGTACATCAATGACTTTGCAAAATTTAATGTTGTAGGAAAGTAAAGGACTTTATTTACTAATTTGACATATTCATACTTAGGTTGTCTTGATTTTAATGTTTAATTTCTTCTATTTTTCTTTCTAATTATCTTTTTATCTATTTGAAATTATGACAAATTTTAAAAATATAACTAATTTGATCAAAATATGATTCTTGTCATTATTTCACATTAATGGGAGAGGAAGAAAATGTATAAAGATATTTAATTTCTCATTTGAATATCATGCTAATTTTATGTACAAAGAGTACTGTTATATTTCCTTCGATAACTATTTACTCTTTAAGTGTCTTTTACTATCGGTCAAAGTTATTACTTTGTTATTTCAACTACTTTATAATTCGTGGAACAACGGTTATAAAATTAATTAAACTTTTTTATAATAAAAATTTATAATTATTAATCAATTATTTTAAATAAGTTATTATCAATAAATTATTAATTAAGAGATATATCAAGATTTTAAAGTTATTATAACTTCAAATTTAACATATAATTAGAAAATATAAATTTGAAATTTGAAAATTTGAAATGAGTTGCCTAATATATCTACCTGACACATTATATAATATTAATGAAGGGTTGTATTAATATGACACTTGGCAAAAGAAGATTAAAAGTATTAATTTATTAGGTGTAAGACTTATGTATAACATGGGTTAATTAAAAAAAATTTAAATATTAAAATATAAATATTTAAGAACTTTAGATTTATAAGAAAAATAATGAATTATTAAAATTGATTTTTCTTTTAAATTTAAACAAATAAACTAATGAGTTTTAATTTGGGAATTTTAAAATAAGAAGATAATCCTTTAATAAAATTGATATTCATTTATTACTACGTTTATTGTAATTATTACATAAAGATATTATGTAAAATTTATTAAAATAGAAAAATCCATAAAATGACATGTGGAAAATAAATTAATTCAAAATAACCACAGAATAACATTTAACAAATTGAATGAGAATGTGACATGCGGCAAAAAAAATCTTTAGCTATTATAATAGATTAGAATACGGATTTAAATAACATGATAAGATATTTTTGCACATAAATTATATAATTATTAATGCTAGTATAGTTAGATAACAGCATTCAACACATGTTAGGTATTGTACACAGAAGTAGTTGATACCGTATAGTTATTGTTATAATTGCATAACATAGATAAAGTTGTTGTCACGAGAATATATATATATATATATATATATATATGTATATATATATATATATATATATATATATATATATATATATATATATATATATATATATATATATATATATATATATATATATATATATATATGAAATTTGAATATACCTTTAAACGTATATAAACTTGGGTATCCAAACCCAACATAATACATCGTCTTGTATCATATATGTATTACAATATTCTTAAACTAAAACATCTAAATTGATTTATTTTCAATATTTTCGAAATTTCACTATTATCTTCCTTTTACATCATATATTTATGCCAGACACCTACACGACTATATACATTATTGTTGAAAATGAAAATTATGTGTAAAAGGAAAATAATGATGAAATTTATAAAAATCTTGAAAGTAAATTAAGTTAGGAGTTACATTTTAAGAACTTTGGAGGAGTATAATGCATATATGATACAAAACGACGTAGTATGGTGAGTTTGAGTACCTAAGTTTATATATCTTTAAGGGTATATTCACTTTTCCATATATATATATATATATATATATATATATATATATATATATATATATATATAATTTACCTGCGCCAAGCGAAAGATGCGAATAATTTCCTTCAGAAATTAGTTTTAGAGTCGATTAATTTTTCACTATTATCTTCCGTTAACATCATATATTTATGCCAGACACCTACTAGACTATATATATTATTGTTGAAAATGAAAATTATGTGCAAAAGGAAAATAATGATGAAATTTATAAAAATCTTGGAAGTAAAATAAGTTAGGAGTTGAATTTTAAGAACTTTGGAGGAGTATAATGCATATATAATACAAAACGACGTAGTATGGTGAGTTTGGGTACCTAAGTTTATATACTTTTAAGGGTATATTCACTTTGCCATATATATATATATATATATATATATATATATATATATATATATATATATATATATATATATATATATATATATATATATATATATATATATATATATATATACAAACCATTTACCTGCGCCAAGCGACAGATGCGAATAATTTCCTTCAGAAATTCGTTTTAGTGTCGATTAATTTTTTGTGCAAATAGTTATTATATCTAAACAATTATAAATAAGAGTCATGTTATTGTATGCATAATTGTGGGCCAATCAAAATTAATGTATCTATTGTGTTATTGTATGCATAATTGTGGGCCAATCAAAATTAAATAAATAATTAAATAATTAAATAAATAAATAAGGGTAATCTAGTAATTTGTTTAGTAACTTCCAAATATAATCCCTATAATCATGGTATTAACCTTATCTCTCCAATTTAAATCTCGTTCCCCTCTATATCTAAAAGCCAAATCTTGGCCGATCTACAAAATTCGAATAGATTACAGAATCAATCTTGTGTGATTGCCATCGCCATAAAATCGAAGAACAGATACCCACCTCCTTTCAAATCGACAAAGAGAAAAACACACAAACAAAGTTACAATCTCCATAATTGATAACGAAAGAAAACAGAAAACAAGAAAAAAAGTTCGTCGCTTTGGGTATTTCCGCCAAGATCTCATCTGGGTTGTCCTTGGTCGGTGTTTTAGGGTTCAGGGTTTACCATTCCTGGATGGCCTGGGGACTATGTTTTTCGGTTCATTGTGCCGGTGCTCAAGGTTGGGAGTATAATTGGACGGGAAGGAGATATAATCAAAAAGATGTGCGAAGGCACGAAAGCTCGAATTCGCTTACTCGACGCCCCTGTTGGTAGCCTAATCGCATTGTAAGTTGTCTACAAATTCTTCTCTTCAGTTTCAACCTGTAAATCTCGAATCTTTTCATTGAATTCAGGTGTTCTTTCACCTCTACTTAATTCGAGAAGCCCTACACTAATTTAGGGTTCATAATTACTCAAGTTTTACTTTCTGTATGCGAGATATAAACGTAGTTAGCCATAATACTTGTGGTTACTTCATTAGATCTTAATCTATGGCAAAGAAGAAACACATGCACCTCTCTCACCTGACATAGATGCTGTAATAAGAGTATTTGTTTTTGTTTGAAATTTTGATAGAAATCAAAGGGAAGAATTTGTGTTTGGTTTGATCGTTTGACAGAAAACGTAGAAAAAGAAGAAAAAACAGAGAAGTGATTCGATTTTTTTTCTTTTTGTGTGTGGTTTTAATATTTCCTTTGTGTGTGATTTGGGTATAAGTTTTTTGTGTATGGCTTTGGTTTTGGTTTAATTGTTGAAAGCTAGGGATTTGATTTTTTTTTATTTGTAATTCACAGATGACATCCTTTAGTGGCTTAATTTTATTTGGGACTAATATACATATCAGAATGAGAAGTTTTTTGGCTGCATTTTATGAATTGATTCATATTTCAATTGATGTTTTTTTTTCTGATTTAACACTTCATTTATGTGGACAGTGCAGGATCTTGACAATGTTGAATTCTGAAAAGGTATCAAGTATGTTTACGTAGATGAGTCAATGGATGATATTGGTGAGATTCCAATTCTACTGAAATGGAATCACGAATTCCAATTCTGTTGGAATGGAATCACAAATTCCAATTCTGTTGGAATCACAGAAGTTGATCCTTGAAGAACGGACCGCAAAATTGAAACGGACCACATTATTCTTTTAGAATGTATTAGTCGTTGTTAGATTTTGATGTTTTCTTTCCCGTTTTGAAAGTTTTTTAGTTTTATTCTTTAACAATAAATGTAATTGTTAACGATTGTTACCTGTATTCTATAAGAAATAATGTCTTTTTTGTTTTTATTCTTCAATTGATTGTTCTAGAATTTGTTATTCTATAAGAAGTTTTTAAAGTCATGATCAAGAAATAGGTTAAAAATATTTTTATTATGTATGGTTCAAAAATATTTTTATTTTTTGAATATACTTATAAACATATTCTGTCAGAATATCCGAATTAAAAGAATTATAATTCGTAAAATCGGATTTTTAAAATTAATAGAATCTATGATCCCTTAGAATATGTAATTTTCCTTTATTAAATCTACATTAATTGACTAAAATACCCGTGTAATTAAATTAGACGATATTTTCAATTATATTTAATTCAATGATATATATTAATCACTTTAAAATAAGCAAAATTGATTGGCCCACATTTATGCATACAATAACACAATAATTACTTTGAATAGAATAAGCTAAGCCTATATATATATATATATATATATATATATATATATATATATATATATATATATATATATATATATATATATATATATATATATATATATATATATATATATATATACAAACCATTTACCTGCGCCAAGCGACAGATGCAAATAATTTCCTTCAGAAATTAGTTTTAGTGTCGATTAATTTTTTGTGCAAATAGTTATTATATCTAAACAGTTATAAATAAGAGTCATGTTAGTAGAAAAACAAATCAATAAGAATTAAAAATGAAAAGTTGGGATTCTTTAAAAATGTACATGAACACATGATTGATTGTGCATATTAATCGTGCAACACTTAAATATATATCAGATTTGATATATAGAATTCACCGCCGTTGAATTGTTCGTCATACTTTATTTATAATTTTGTATTGAGACGTGATATCCCTCTGCATAATGTCACATAAATTTGTAATGCAAGAAAACCGATTCTACAAGATAAATACCTACATTTTGAATTGTTTGTTATTGAGTTTTATTAATTATCAGCGATTCCTTTTCTTTTTTATGGACAATGTATTCTTTAATATATTTTGTCGTTTTTGTGTTTGTTGGATAATTGTTTTCATATTTAGTTTTATTTTATGTGATTAGTTTGTCTTCAAAGGGCGACGAACAATTTTATTTTGATAAATAGTTATCTTTCGGACATTAGTTTCTTTTAGAAAAATGTCGAATTTTCAAAATATACGCAATATTATAGTATACACATAAATCAACATATACACTTTTAGTGGTTATGCGCACAATGTAGTGGGGCACAAATTAAATCGGTATGATGTTAGTATTTTGACAACCTGGTGAAAAACCAACATCATTTTTGGTTGTGGAAATTCTCTATTTTCATAATTTATTTCTAAAAAAACAGAAAATTTGGGAAACCCCTCAAATTTCCTCTTCTTGCCAACTTCCACCTTGTTGGCGATACTACCGTTGATCACTTCTTCGACTGACTTAGCAACCTCGATAGTTATCTCAAGGGTAAGTGCCTGACGTACTGGCACAGTAAGTTCATCCTTACTTTGTTGAAGTAAACGCATTGTTTCTTCCATCTGTTGATCCAACATCATTCGCACCATTGCGTATACTCCCGCCGTCGTGATTGGCTCAGGTGCAGCTGTTAGCTCTAGTGCACTCCCAATTACTTGTGGCTCAGACTGCGGGTTGTCGTTTCCCAATCCATTTTGCGTTCTTGCCATTTCGATCTATACACGAAATTAGGTGATTTAGATCTCCATTTCGATAGACGTTCAAATCATCCTTATCACTCTGAAACGTTTACATGCTAGTTCTAATATCGTAGTCGTACGCTTAGAATCTTAAACACATAAGGTTTCCAGATCCGGTCGGCAACAGACCATAGATCCGAACAAACAATATCATATATGGAAAACATATAGCATTTAGCACATATAAGCATTTTAGGCATCTTTCCTAAAATATACTAGTGCTCGTGTCTAAACTATGGTAGACACTCATATCACAATCATCGCTTAGCATTCTAAGTTTAAGTCTAGAAATCCTACAAATTCCTAGTTTGCTTAAACTAATGCTCTGATACCAACTGTGACATCCCCAATTTCACGGCCAGAAAAGACCGATTTGTTTATGCTTTGTTTTAAAATCAGAGTAATCTTTTAAAGAAAACAGTTGCGGAATTTGTTCCCAAAACAAAATATGATAAGAATTTATCAAAGCATTTCTTAAAGAAATGTAATTTCATTATTTAAAAAAATCACAGGATGTGATGTTCCGATACAGATACATAAGCATAAACAGAACTTACATTTATTTACACTAATGATTTACATCTCCTTTAATCTCTCAGTGAAACATGTCTTCGTATCGATACCTGTGATACAAAGAAAACTGAGTGGGTCAGGCTTGGGAGCCTGGTGAGCATATAGGGTTCTCAACCCACGATAAATAATTATATTAATTTCAATCATCAAACAATCAACCCAATTACCCATCCCCATTATCTTCTCTATTTCTTAAGGTTTTACCCTAAGAATTAACTATCCTTCCTTCATTCATTCCTAAGGATTGACCTAAGGAATTGGCACAAAGTCCATTGCTGCCCGAGGTTCATCTACACAGTACTAAATCCATAGCTACCAAGGTTCATCTACACAGTACTAAATCCATAGCTACCAAGGTTCATCTATATAGTACTAAATCCATAGCTACCAAGGTTCATCTATACAGTACTAAATCCATAGCTACCATCGTATTATTATAAGGCACTAAATCTATAGCTGCCAGGGTTTATAGAGTACACCGGTGAACATCAAGTCCACAACACCTACAAGTTGCGAGCTTGCTAGTGTTCCACAAGATTGTCTAGAATAGTCCGTGGTTGTCATCCCTACTCTGCTGAATGACGGGGGCCATCGTTTGGGTAAAGGTTTCACTCATTTTTCACCTGTCACCCTCATCTCATGATCTATATCATCTTTCGTCTCATCCTAAAACTCATCTTTCATCACACACCAACTATTTCATCTACCCATGTTCTACCCAACATATTTGTAGATATAAATTACATATATAGTTTAAATGATTTAAAAACCTGTATAAAACATTCATTCAACAACCATCTCAAGTAAACAAACAACGTATAAACACATATCACGTATTTCATAGCAAATACTTCATATCTATGCGGTAGAAGAAAGTAACTACACACTCACTTGATTAGAAGATGATCGGACAGCACTACGGCTCTAAGAGTAGTATTCTTCAGTGAAACCGGGATGCTTTCTTGAAAATCAGGCTTCTCGTAAGCAGAGCTTCTGCTTGGAAACTCTTTTCTTCTCGGGATCTTCGGGCTTCGGGACTTGATTCGGGTCTTGGGATGATACCGGGGCTTCGGGGGGTTAAAATAGGGCTTAGATAGAGTATCGGGAGTGAGAGAGAAGAGATTGAGCAACCAAACTCGGCTGCCCCTTGAATTCTATTTATAGGGCTGTTTTCATGAAATTCACGTCATCAACAGTACTCCCACGTCGTGGGCTTGATCGTCATTGCATGCGTCATCACAGGTTGCGTCTGACAGGCTCTAAAAGGTCAAATCACTGAGTTCACGTCGTGAACCCTCTGTTCACGTCGTGAACCCTGACACAGCTTTGGGGTTCGCGCCCCGAACTTCAGAAATTCATATCTTTCGCATACGAGCTCCGTTTTCAACATTCTTCGTGTATGTGATATTATGCTCTACAACTCTCGTTTAGACTTCGTCGGCTAATTTTGTCACACCCCCAAACCAATGATGGCGGAAACGTCCGGGGGTGGAGGACTTCATGTATAGTATCACAACAATGAGTATAATAGTGCTCAAAGTAAATACAACCATTATAAATATAATTGAAAAAGTTACACCAAAGTATGTGTTTACATGTTTCAAATCAATTACATTATGATGACAAAATAAACTGTTTGACGATTTAACGTCCCATCCTCAAAATGCTGTTGATTTTCATGTTTCACTGATTTCCTGAGAATACAAGTAGTTTTGAAAAAGTGTCAACAATTAAGTTGGTGAGTTCATAAGAGTTTTGTTTGAGGAAGAAACTGTTTTTCTTGTAAAAGCGATAGAGTTTGATTTCCAGAAAATCCAATTTTTTCTTAGTTAAGTGCGAAAAGAATGTTCCTATGTTATGTGATAATGAACCGTAGAAAGACTCGTAGATTCCTTCTATAATCGTCCAGCGTATATAAGTTATATAAAATTTAAGTTAAATAAACCACCGAATATAATGGGTCTGTCCTAGGTCCACAACCAAACAAGGAACAGGAGATAAGGCGGGCCCACCAATTCTAAGTCGATTGTGACTAGATTCTTATATAACTCTAGCATATACACTTAGCAATTATAGCTGAAGTCTAACAATTCTAGATGAAATAGTTTTAATAGAGATGTGTTTCCAAAGAAAATCCAATATTTTCCTTAAAGAGTGAATCGTAAGTTTCTATATTAATAAATAGTGCATCCTAGAATTTCCTATAGTTTCCTTCTATAATCTCTAAGTGTATATAAGTTATATAAAATTTAAGTTAAATAGACTGTCGAATGTAATGGGTCTGCCCTAGGCCCACAACCAAACAAGGAACAGGAAATAAAGCGGACCCACCAATTCTAGGTCGATCATGACTAAATTCTATATAACTCTAGCATATACACTTAGTAATTATGGCTGAAAACTAACAATGCTAGATAGAATGTAGTCTTAAAAACCAAAGACCGAGACTATGATTATCATAATTCATCAAGTAGTGGTAGTGGACATAAACTATACATATCATAATTCACCAAATAGTGGTAGTGATAGTGATCATGAATTATGCATATTATAGTTTATCAAATAGTGGTAGTGGTAGTGAACATAAACTATACATATCATAATTCACCAAATAGTGGTAGTGATAGTGAACCTGAATTATGCATATTATAGTTTATCAATTGGTGGTAGTGGTAGTGAACCTAAACTATACCTATTATAGTTCTAGCGTGTTTGTTTGTGATGTATAAGGACCCTTTTCTATGTAAGTCGAATGTATAGCAAAATATAACTATGTGTTATCATGCCTTATTTTTTTGTACTAATGGTAATAATGAAGGATTCTTACAATTTAGTGAGTATTTTATGTTATATAATTATACCACAACAAGAAACACATGTAAAATATGAAATCTTCAAATATTAACACTTTGCTCAACAAGTTACAAAGTGTGATGAAAGTTATAAGTTGTTATCTAGATTTTTACCTTTCTACACGGTTTTAGAAAAATCCTAGAAAAATCATACGAAGTCAAAAACTGATTCCGTAAATTCTGAGAGTTCACAAAATGTGTCTAGTTTATTCATAATTTTTATTATGATTTTTAGAAATCTTTAACTTGTGTTAAAATGTTCATATTCACAGACTGGTCTGAATTTATTTCTGCAATGATAGGCAGTTTTGTAAAAATCACCATAAATCGTATAAAAATCGTATGGAGATGTGCAAATAGTCATTTTAAAGGTATGAACCTGAACTATTTGCACCTAATACAGTTTTGAAAACTAAAATATTTAAGTTGACCAAAACAGTTCGTGAATGGAGCTGAACTTTTCTGATGAAGGCTGTTAAATGAGTTTAGTTGTGTTCTTGGTGTTTTAACTTGTATTCCCCACCTTAAAACTTAAGAAAAACATGAAAAGATAGGGGTATGAACTCACCTTGAGTGATTTCAGTAGATGGATGATGGAGTAAAGAAGTGTTCAACTCAAGAACACTTGGGAGATGCTTGAAGATTTGAAGATCAAATGTAGAAGGAAAGCTTGGAGACAAGCCTTGAATCTCGAAATCTAGAGAGAGGAAGTGAGAGAGAATGAAGTTTGTCACTTGGAAGAAAATGAGAGTAATGTCAGGAGAGAGGAAGGTTTTCCAGCTCTTGACCAAGTGTGTGGCTGAAAAATGGTTGGAAAAGTACTATGAAATGACTAGGTATGGTGGGAGGGACAAGGGGTTGTACTATGGAGGTATGGGGAGGTTGCTTATGTCATACACTAAGGCAAAGTCAACACTCCACCCATAAATCTTACCTACTAGATTTTATTCTTAGGAAATGATTTTCTCCAAAATTATAATTAAAATATGAATATTTGGGGTTTATTATGTTAAAATACGAGTTTGGGTGAAAATCCCGCGTTAAAATCTCGAAAAACGGGCTCAAAACGCTAAAAATATTGAAAACCGGGCAAAAACTGCCAAATTCCAAAATTTGGGGCCGGAGGTTCAGTCCTAGTCCTTAGAACCGAAAGTAGGAGAAGAAACCGAGATGGAGGGGTTTGGCTGCGTGGGTCGCCTCTCGGACCGAAGGTGAGGCTTGGTTGTGCATGGGAACCGAGAGGTCTCGCAGGCATGCTCATCAGAAGGGACCGAGAGTCGGATCTCGGACCGAAGGTCAAGTCCTCGGACCGAAGGTCAGGTCCTCGGACCGAAGGTAAGAAGGGAAGAGCCGAAAGTCAGGTCTCGGTTCTGATTAGTCAGGGGACCGAAATAGACCGAGCGCTCGGTCCATTTCGGTTGAGAGGGTTTCGGTTCTTAGGAGGTTCGGCTCCTAAGAGGTTCGGTTCCTAAGAGGAGTTTCGGTTCCTAAGAGGAGTTTCGGCTCCTTAAGGCTGTTTTTCGCGTAGACTTCCGTTTTCGAGCGGTTTTCGACTAAATTAAGGGCCGGGATTCCCCGAGTGATTTTGAGAGAGATTTGGGAGAGATTCGACATACTTGGAGAGATTTGACATACAGAGAGAGATTTGGGAGAGATTTGACATACTTGGAGAGATTTGACATACATAGAGAGATTTAGGAGAGATTTCATATTCTTGGAGAGATTTGACATACAGAGAGAGATTTGGGAGAGATTTCACATTTTTGGAGAGATTTGGGAGAGATTTCACCTTCTTGGAGAGATTTCTCATTCACAGAGATATTTGGGAGAGATTTCACATACTTGGAGAGATTTGGGAGAGATTTGACATTCTTGGAGAGATTTCTCATACAAAGAGAGATTTGGGAGAGATTCCACATACTTGGAGAGATTTGGGAGAGATTTGACATTCTTGGAGAGATTTCTCATACAGAGAGAGATTTGGGAGAGATTTGAAATACTTGGAGAGATTTGACATACTTGGAGAGATTTGGGAGAGTTAGAGTGAAAGAGATTGGGAGAGACTTCTTTTGTGACCTTTTTGAGTGTTTGGCTTCGCAATGCAAGGTTCTTACACTCTTTTAAGCCTTGTTATGAGTGTTATACGCTCTTGAGGGGTATGGAATAATGTCCTATCGAGTAGATTCATCACTTACCCTGATTAGGGTTTAGAATTTCCGAACACGTGAAAACTCTAAGTGATACTTTATATTAAGATTGCGAGTAGGTACAATAAGAGTCATGATGGAAACCCTAATATACAAGGGTTAGATGAGTTGACCGGTTTGGTTTGTTGACTTTAGTTGACTTTGACTTGGCCAAAAATTTACGGTTGTTACAAATTTTGACTTTATTTTTATTATATTTTTATTATATTATTTTTAGTAGGCTGGGACAGGAAAACTCCGTTAGAAAATCATAACTCCTTCGTCTGACGTCCGTTTTCGTCTGTCTTTTCACCGTTGGACTACTATCAACGAGATCTTCAATTCTCGTTTATATTGTTTCGGCTAAATATCGCTCGATCTCATATTCGAACTTCGGGCTGTACACTGCTAAGCCGAAACTTCGAAAAATCATAACTTCCTCATACGAAGTCAGATTTGGGCGTTCTTTTCATGCACGCTCTCGCTTTAACGTATTCTATGAATTTCGTTTAGATCGCTAAATGCAAATATCACTCTATCGTAAATTCACTATTTACGTCGCGCTGTGTCGTGTCGGTTCTGTCGCGAAACTTCGACAGGTCATAACTTCTTCGTTATAACTCAGATTTCTACGTTCTTTATATGTACGGAATCCTTGTAACATATACTACAACTTAGTTAAGATTAATCCTTCAAATAATCTTCCATCAAAAAGTCATTTTTGATGCTTATCGTCTCTAAATTGACTAGCACGGATCTACGGGCGTTACATTGAGTTCCCCCAAAGTACCATACACGACCATACAGATAACAACATGCATATATGAGCCTTCATCCTGACTGGACCGCCTCACGGGCGTACAACCTATCTGGACCGCCTCGAGTATCTTAGCCTTCAGCACAAAGCAAGACCTTATCAACCCAACCAACCATAACATGTCGACATATACAATAACAACCAATAACCAAAAAGTATAGGTAATCATACAGATCTACCAGTCTAACACAAACTTAACATAGCATCAATCCGATATACCATGATACATAATCCAGTGAGCCGACATTGGTGCCTTCGATCCACAAGTACAATGAGGAAAACTCACATCATAGTCCGAAATGTAGCTGAACAGATCACTGCTCCAATTGCTGACTCTACCGATCACATATACAATAACAGTGACCTAAACTCAAACTACTACTCAAAGTACCTAAAATACCCCTAAGTCAATCTTGGTCAAACCCCTGGTCAAATGTCAAAAGTCAGAAAGTCAAACAATCAAGAAAGTTAACATAAACTGAGTATGCTCGGCGTACTCAGTCATTACACCCAGTGTAGTCGCGATCCTTGCAACCCACGGGGCCTCAGACCAGTACGCATAACGTACCTCTTGGTACACCCAACGTACTCTGTCTGGACCAACTCCTCCTCATTAAGTGCTTAATCCATAAAGACTTTACATCCAAAACTCATATCTAGACCCAAATATCATTCTAAGTCATAAAGTTTCCACCTTTATGATTTTCTATGTCTAGAAATGGTCCAAAAACTAAAACCCTAACTTAATATTCAACCAAATCATCATAACTCTTGCATGGAGGCGATGAAAGGACCAAATATACATGTTTATGGTTCTAAGCACCTAAAAACATCTGAAAGGACAACTCTTATTATTTAGAGTAAGCCATACTCATGAACACCAAGATTATGGTACTAAAAATCATAAAAAACTAAGAACTATCAAGTTCCAAGCTTTATACCTTCAAATGATGCTTGAGGGTGAGATACTTCTAGATCTAGGTTGCCTTGAGCTTCCAAGATGATTCCCCTTCCTTCTTCTTCCTTCAATAACACCAAAAATACACTCTCAAGCTCAAAAAGGATCACACAATGGATTAAGGTTTGCAAGGGGCGATTTGGGAGATGGAGGCCGATGAGGGAAAGGATTTTAAGGGGATAAAGATGTTTAAATAGTGCTCAAACCCTAAAAATTAGGGTTTTCTAACCAGCCACATACGCCTGGCATACCAATGAGTACGCCCAACGTACTCAGTTAAGTTCGTAACCCTCTTTAACGGGCTACACCAAGCGTACGCCCCAAGTACGCTTAGTGTAAGGACTAACTTTGAAACATATTTAAATCTTTTGGTCCAAAAAGGAAATTTACCTGATATCGGGTGTTACAATATGTATCAGAGCCCTGGTTTGAGAGAATTTGATGAACTGTTGTGTGATTCTAGATGCAAACTATGGATCTACAAATATTTTTCATAAATAACTAAAGGAGAGGATGCATTGTGTACAATTGGTCAAAGCTCAAGAAAAAGTTATTCCCCAAGATACCGACACTTGTTTTATGTGTATTGGTGATATGTTAGAAATGCACGCTAGTTTATAGGCTAGGGATCTTCAGGATTTGCATGATAGAATTTGCCTAGTATATGATGTCTGATAGTCTAGGAGATTTCTTGATATGTTATATGAAACTGACATTATTACTGTATTTGTTTAGTTTATGCATTATGGTTGTACATAACTAAGATTTTATAGCCAAAGAATGCTTGATTTAGCCTTATTTCATGTTCCTTATCTGGTTGTGGGATTATGGTAGAAATCAATTATTCGACTGTCTATCGAATTCAACGCTATGTACGATTAGCATACACACGGAGACTGTAGGATTAGTGGAAGTTTCATGAGTGAGTGGGGTTGTTATTAAGTCAACAAAGTAAGGAGTTAATAGCCACTCTTGAGAGAGTGGATATAGGATGTATGCGTATCCTAGTTTCTTTCGCCTAGTGGCCAGAAAATTCGTGAAGATCCTTCGAGACAAATACAGGTATGTGTGGAAGGTAGTATAGGCCTATACTACTGGAAGCACATGACCCATTCACATATCCAAAAAGTCACGAGTTCCTAGGAATGAGTGATGGAGTAGTGATGTGTTAGAATATAATGTGATTTTCTGACGTGTTCCAGTTTATTTTCCATATGGTGACCACGAGAGGTTTAGGATCAGGTGTTGCTGGCCCGAAGAGGCCATGTTTGAGTAACGATGAGATCTGCAAGATGATCACTACTGAGGTTGTTGGATTTGGTGTCTAAGCCCATAACTATAATTGGTATGTACTTGACCCGATTGCAGCATGGTGCTTTTGGGTTGCCTTCACCAGTGCAATTTGATAGGATGAATTTTCAGAATAAGGTTTTTTATTGTTTATTAATATATTACAAGTATAATATATTAATATGGAATTATTTATTTATTATTGACCAAGAATTAATTTATTAATTTTGTGATCAAAAGTGACTAATTAAATATATGGGGATTGCCTATGTAAATTAATCATTCTTGTAGTGTGGGCTATTGATCAATGATTATTGGCTAAACTAATCCATGGATAGTCTATGGAGGTTAAACCCATGGAGCATGAGAATGTCGAAAGTCATGGGCTATTAGGGTTTACCAAGTGTAACCCTAGCATGTCCAACACTATAAATAGAACCCTCCGTAGACCAAAATCGGTTGCATCTTCTCATTGAGACAAATAGCTTATTCTCTTAAATTATCCTCTTGCATATTGGTGTTTGTGAACCATTAGAGGCATCAAACTTGAGGTGCTCAAGCTTTCAAGGGTCAAGAACTACAAGTCCTTCAAAAGGTATGTCATCTATCTAGATGTTTTATTCAATTGGCAATTTGTATGCTAGTTAGGACAATGCTTTGGGAAAATTGAAAATATGCATGTATAATAGAGAAAACATAGATCCAAAGCATTTAGGGTTGCATGTGCACCGTAGGAGTGTCATAGTGCTCAAAACCCAACAGTGGTATCAAAGCCTAGGATTGTTTTCCATTATATTTTATGCTTACTGGTTTTTCAAAGCTGAAAAAGTCGATTTTTTTCCCCTGACTGGTGAACTCGCCGAGTACATGAACAGACTCGACGAGTCCACTCAGTAATAGGGAAACTCGGCGAGTCAGTTCTTGCACTCGACGAGTTAAAGGCCCTGTTTGCAGAATTTCGAGTTTCTTGGCCTGGTTTGGATTTGGAACACTACCACAAACTGTTTTGGATCATTGGAAATGTTTTTTATGATATGGTAGTGCTTGTACTCATCCAACCACAATATAATTGTCAAAGTTTTAAAATAATTGTTGTTTTCATATGATAAACAAAATTGCTTTTAAATTGTTGATTTGAAATTGTCTTGCATATGAGTTTAGTTAGATCAAGAATTATGTGATAATTTGTTTGTTAGAAAAATGATCTAAATGATGTTTAATGACCTCCATAACTTGTCCTCAAGTTATGGAAAATGAAAGGTCTCTTACATTAAAATCAAATTAAACTCATAGGTTATGAATGTGAAGAGTTTTGACAAGTTTTAAAACTTGCCCTCAAGTTTTGGAATTTGCAAAGTCTAATTAAATGAAACTTTAATTCCAAACCCTAGAGTTTTAAAAGTTAAAATTCAACCCTTATACTTTATAATATTATAAGTTTAATAATATATATATATATATATATATATATATATATATATGTATAAGATAAATTCGGTCTTACCATTAATAGGCCTCATTCACGAAGCCGGTCTATAAAGGGGGTATAAGGTTACTGCCTATAAAATGGTAGTTTAATGGGTGTCCACTCTCACCCACCGCTTCCTTGATTGGTGGAGGGTCGTTAGCCGAACGGGTAGGATAAGACATTAATTTTCCCTCATTAAAAGTATAATGAGAAAATATAAAGTAACTAAACTTTTATTAAAATTCCCACTCTTAGTTACTTTAGGAAAATGTGAAATTGGGCTAATCCATGAAATTACACTTTGCACCTTGTTAAGTCGTTAGTGGAGCGTGTATGGTTAACCGACACACTAATCTGGGACTGACAATGTGTGGCAAAGGGTATCTTGGTGTTAATCATAGATCAATGGAGCGTGTGTGGTTAACCGACACATTAATTAGGTTATTTGTAACATTGGGTGTACCAAGCTAATTTGCATGGTTATTTACTCCTTGTTTGTGATCCTCGGCATCCCAGTCACAAACTTGAAGGGCACAATCGAGATTTAAACATGCCATTGAAAAGGTTCAATGAATCTTAAAGATCTTGGAATTTCAAATCCAATTAAAACTTAATAATCTATTTCGTTTTTCATGGTGGAAATTGGTAAATCGTCATTTACCTACCTTCAAATATTTTACAATTGGATTATGGCATCCGTCTTCGCAATTGTAAAATATTGTGTTGGATCCTAGCCTTAATATTTCATATTGGGTGTAATATTAAGGATTACCATCTAAGCTAAAACTTTGTTCTTATTCTTTTTCAGATGTCTATCCCAAGCAATGCTTCCAACCCAATCGCTGTACACACTACTCATGAGAGGGATTGATGTGACCACTGCTACTCCTGAACAAATCGCTGTACACACTACTCATGAGAGGGATGTGACAAAGGTGTCGTGTTTAATGATTGCAACCATGACTGTTGAGCTGCAGAAGTCCTATGAGGACTACTACCCCTATGAAATGTATCATGATTTGATGGAAAGATACCATCAAAGTGCTCGACAGGAGAGGTAAGAGATCATTGCCTCCATGATCACAACCAAAATGAAGGATGGTGAACCCATCACGACCCACCTGAATAAAATGTAGAGATTCGTAGACCGCTTGCTAAAATTGAATGTCAATTTTGATGAAGCGTTGGCCATAAATATAATTCTACACTCTTTACCTTCCTGTTATGATCAGTTTCGTATGACTTATCATATGAACAAGGAGGAGGTCACTCTTAGAAAGCTTCAAGGCCTTCTAAGGACTGCATAAAGCAACCTGAAAGGAAAAACGATTGTGTCTACTCCTACTACTACTTCTTCCCCTGTCCTGGAAATCGGACATGGGAAGGGAAAGAAGAGGAAAACTCCCTACAAGAGCCGCAAGATAAAGTATCTTGATGGATCCTCTTCAAGTGGGACCAAAGTTGGTTCTGTTAATTCCTCTTCCAATCCGAAGGAAGCAGAGTGCTTCCACTGTCATGATAAAGGGCACTGGAAACGAAGCTGCCCCAAGTACTTGCAAGACATTAAGGATGGGAAGATCAAACCCTCCTTTGCAGGTATTTACACTATTCAATCTAATAACTCATCACATGCTAATTCTTGGGTCCTTGATGCAGGTTGTGGTATTCACATTTGTTCTGATTGGTAGGGACTAAAAAGAAGTAGGGATATGGAGCACGGGAAGATAAAATTAATCATGGGAAATAGGAAAGTGTCACCTGTGATCAAGATTGGAGTTTATTCTTTATTGCTTAGTAATGGTTTAAATTTAGATTTGAATAATTGTTGTTACTCGGCCGATATGGCGAGAAATGTTATGTCCTTTCACAGTTTGTATAGACAAGGTTTTACCTTTTCTTTTAATAATGAAAATGGTGGTATTTGTGCTTATTGTAATGGTGTATTTTATTTTGAAGCATTGCCTTGCAATGGTATATATGAAACTGTGATGATTGTACATATATTAGGAAACAATGTGTTGAATATTGATTCTTCCAATGAATTGGATAAGGCATGCTTGTGGCATTGTCGTCTTGGACATGTCAACAAGAAGCGCATAGCCCAACTCCAAAAGGATGGTGTTTTGGAGTCATTCGACTTAAAGTCGGATGACACTTGCGAATCTTGTTTACTTGGAAAGATGACCAAGTCACCCTTCACTGGTACTTGTGAAAGGGGTGAAGGTCTGTTGGATCTGATACACAGTTATGTGTGTGGACCATTCAGAACTGCCACAAGGGATGCTAACCGCTTCTACGTAACTTTTACTGATGATTATAGTAGATATGGGTATATTTACTTAATCAAGCATAAGTCAGAAACCTTTGAAAAGTTCAAAGAGTTTAAGCAAGAAGTGGAGGATCAGTTGGGCAGGAAGATAAAGATGCTACGATTCGATCGTGGAGGAGAGTATGTTAGTATCGAGTTCCTTGACTATCTTAAGGAATGTGGAATTGTTTCACAATTGACGCCACCTAGGACACCACGACTTAATGGTGTGGCTGAGAGGCGCAATAGAACCTTGCTAGACAAGTTTCGTTCCATGATGAGTCGAGCTTCATTACCTATCTCATTTTGGGGGTATGCCTTAGAGACTGCCACCCATATCCTTAATCTAGTCCCTACCAAAAAGGTTTCCAAAACATCTCACAAGATGTGGACAGGTAAAGTTCCCACATTAGACCACATCAAAGTTTGGGTTTGCGAGGCTTTTGTGAGAAAAGATTCTCACGACAAGCTTGAACCTTGGAGTGAGCGATGTATTTTCATCGGCTACCCACAGAAATCCTTTGGATATCTCTTCTACAGACCGAGTGACAATGTTGTCTTCGTTGCGAGGAGAGGAGTCTTTCATGAGAGAGAACTCATAAGCTAAGGAAACAGTGGGAGGCAAATTGACCTTGAAGTGATTCAAGGGTCAAGCGGTGAAGGAACCTCAAACTCTAGCAATCAACCTGAGGAGGAAACTCCAGTTGATCCAATTGACGAGTCCTTACCTCTGAGGCGTTCCAATAGAGTTAGAAACACACCTGAGTTTTATGGTTTCAATATTACTACTGAAGGCGACACATTTATCAGTGATAGCACACTGGTAAATTTGGATGAACCTAACAACTACAAGGAAGCCATGGCAGGCCTCGAGTCTGCAAAATGGAAAGAGCCTATGGACAGCAAGATTCAGTCCATGTATGACAATCAAGTGTGGAACTTCGTTGATAATGTACCGGGTCATAAGATAGTCGTTTGCAAATGGATGTTCAAGAAGAAGACCGACATGGATGGGAAAGTACACACATATAATACGCAACTGGTTGCGAAGGGCTTTACTCAAACTCTAGGAGTTGACTATGATGAGACATTCTCACCATTAGCGAAGATTAAATCTATAAGGGTTATGTTGGCCATAGCTGGATTTCATGATTATGAAATATGGCAAATGGATGTCAAAACCGCTTTCCTTAATGGAAAGTTGGCTGAAGATGTTTACATGAGTCAGCCATAGGGTTTTGTCAATGCAAAGTACCCTAATAGAGTGTGTAAGCTTGAGAAATCCATTTATGGATTGAAACAAGCATCTCGTAGATGGAATCTTTGTTTTGATGAGAAAGTTAAAGAGTTTGGATTTTCGAGATGCGAGGATGAGTGATGTGTATATGTCAAAGCTAGTGGGAGTATAGTTATCTTTCTTGTATTGTATGTAGATGACATACTACTCATAGGAAACGACATCCCAACCTTGCAGGAGGTTAAGTCTTGGCTTGGGAAGTGTTTCGCTATGAAGGACCTCGGAGAAGCTGCTTATATCCTAGGGATAAGGATATTGAGAGACAGAAGTAGAAGGCTAATAGGACTTAGTCAAAGTATCTACTTGGACAAGGTGTTGAAACGTTTCAGAATGGAGAACTCCAAGAAAGGTGATTTACCTATCCAAAGCAATGCCAAACTGAGTAAGACTCAAAGTCCGAGTACAGAGGATGAGATAGCAAAAATGAGTCATATACCATATGCTTCCGCAGTTGGTTCGATCATGTATGCTATGACTTGTACTCACCCTGATGTGGCCTTTGCTTTGAGCATGGTCAACAGATATCAAGGGAATCCTGGTAAAGCTCATTGGACTGTAGTTAAGAACATTCTTAAGTACCTGAGGAGGACTAAGGACTGGATCCTTACCCTCGGTGGGAGTGATGACTTGAGAGTGACAGGGTATAGCGATGCCAGCTTTCAGACCGACAGAGATAATTTCCGCTCTCAGTCGGGCTGGGTGTTTACCCTGAATGGAGGAGCAGTAACATGGAAAAGTTCCAAGCAGGAAACTATAACTGATTCAATGTGCGAATCAGAGTACATAGCAGCAAGTGAAGCATCGAAGGAGGCGACATGGTTGAAAAACTTCATCGGAGACCTTGGAGTTATTCCATCCACAAAGAAGCCTATGGAGATTTTCTGCGATAATGAAGGTGTGGTTGCCTTAACCAACGAACCGAGAGATCATGGTAGATCCAGACATATCGACAGAAAATACCACTTCATAAGACATCAGGTAGAAGATGGGAACCTCGTGGTAAAGGGGATATCGTCAGAGGACAACCCAACAGATCCTCTTACAAAGGGACTGACTAGGGTTAAGCACTTGCAGCATGCGAGGAGCATTGGGCTAAAGGACGATATTTCTTTTTAGAAATTAGATAAATCGAAACTTGTAATAGCTAAATTGTAATTGACATTTGATGATTGAATAAAAGGAGTTTTATTTATAAGTAAAGTTACTGTCTTGTGTCAATTATTTACTATTGTTTCACTTTGCATGTTTTGACTTCCATAATAATAAAATTATGATTATTATTATTATTCAAACTATCCACAGTCGATTATACGTTGGAAGTAAGTATGAAATAAGAATGTCATGAGTTGGCTTGTAGATTGTCTAAGGAGTTAGGCATAGCAACAATTTGCTACACCATTCATGAGTGCTCCTGAAATAAGATTTGAATATTGGATTCAACCAACGCTCACCTGAATTACTTCATGGAATTTATCACGAGTAATTGTGAGACGATAATATCATATAATCTTCAAACCAAGATATATGAGTTGTTGACTACGAGTTGGTTGTGCATTGATGGCACGAAAATGCATCAGTAACTTGATGTTATAAAACGTGTCGTTGTGCATGATTTGATGAGTAGTTAGTACAAGCATATAATGTCGAAGTTTTTGTCTGTTCCTTTTATCCTAAGAGGAATAAAAGCGATATCTTGGGCCCCTCGATGATTCTGTTTTGACTTATGTGTCGGGCCTGGTCAGAACTAAATCGATGTGTTCAGTTATGTTCTATGTCAGACGAATCAGTAATCGGGAAACAAATTGTAGGACAATAAGTATGACTATGTTCCATGTGTTTGTCCCCATAGATATCTTGAGAACAAAGGAGTATATGATCACTTATCTTAAGGACGAGTCACTGACTAGGTTAGAGTTCGACAACGGCTTTTGAAAGCTTACGATTGCTGAGTCGGATCCTGAAGTACATTAGTAGTAATAGTTATTAGACTTATCCAAGTGGGAAACTGTTGGATTTGGTGTCTAAGCTCATAACTATAACTGGTATGTAATTTAACCGATTGTAGCACCTTTTGGGTTGCCTTCACCAGTGCAATTTGATAGGATGAATTTTGAGAATAAGGTTATTTATGGTTTATTAATATATTACAAGTATAATATATTAATATGGAATTATTTATTTAGTATTGATCAAGAATTAATTTATTAATTTTGTGATCAAAAGAGACTAATTAAATATATGTGGATTGATTATGTAAATTAATCATTCTTGTAGTGTGGGCTAATGATCCATGATTATGGGCTAAACTAATCCATGGATAGTCAATGGAGGTTAAACCCACGGAGCATGAGAATGTGGAAAGTCATGGGTTATTAAGGTTTACCAAGTGTAACCCTAGCATGTCCAACACTTTAAATAGAATACTCCATAGACCAAAATCAGTTGCACCTTCTCATTGAGACAAATAGATTATTCTCTTAAATCATCCTCTTGCATATTGGTGTTTGTGAACCACTAGAGGCATCACACTTGAGGTGCTCAAGCTTTCAAGGTTCAAGAACTACAACTCCTTCAAAAGGTATGTCAACTATCTAGATGCTTTATTCAGTTGGCAATTTGTATGCTAGTTTGGACAATGCTTTGGAAAAATTGAAAATATGCATGTATAATAGAGAAAACATAGATCCAAAGCATTTAGGGTTGCATGTGCACCATAGGAGTGTTATAGTGCTTAAAACCCAACAGAGGTGACTATGGCAGTCAAGGAGGAGATCATGGATATTTGTGGTCCTTTCAAGACTGTTATGATCGAGTTGTTTGACGAGCGTTATGTTGTCGTCACTGAGACTGCTTCTGTCGCCGCCACCACTGTCGTTGCTGATACGGGATTATAGGGGAGATGGATTATGCATTACCGGGAATTCAGCAACACAAAGCCTCCGGAGTTCGACGGGGCCAAGGACCTAATCATCTCCATGAGATGGATATCTGATGTGGAGGGTTGTTTCTTTACATGCTCGTACCCGGAGGATCAGAAGGTTAAGTTCGCCTCGAACCTTTTACGCTTGGGGCGAAGGATTAGTGGAAGTTAGTGAATAGTGCTTATTTTCCTATGGAGAAATCCACAGTGACTTAGGTGTAGTTCACGAAGATGTTCTGTACTGATTATGTTCCATTGGTCGAGATGGAGAGGGTAACCTATAAGTATCTGTCGCTGAAGCAGACAAAAGAATTGGTGACAAAGATCACTAAGATGTTTACTGAGAAATCCCTTTTCAGCCACGAGTATGCTGCTTTGGAGTAGATCCAGATGTCTCGCTACTTGAGCATGCTCAAGACTAAGGTTCGAGAGTTTGTTTCGACTCAGCAGTAGTGTTCCCTCTCAGAGTTGCAGTCGTTCACACGGAGGAAAGAGATTGAGATTGAGACCCACGCGAGAGAGATGAGGCAGACCCCAGTTCAGACTCAACCAACATCAAAGCGGTTCAATCCCTCTGATTCATGGTCGGGGCCAGAAGGGTCGCACTTGTGGCAGTACGGGAAGGTGCATGAGGGAGCGTTCCGATCAGCGACTAAGTGGCACAATTATGCCAGAGAGTGCCATTATGCAAAAGAGTGTCGTCAGTAGGTTCCGCTGCTGAGCGCCATGATTTGTTTTCACTGTGATCAGGTTGGCCATTTGAAGGCCAACTGTCCATTTCTCGCTACTAGACCAGTGCAAGCACCAACTCCGACTACCCTTCGGATCATGGATTGCCATCAGGGGTGGGCTATCACACCCCCGGCCGCCGGCGGAAACGCCGAGTTGCGCGACATAAATCAATGATCACAATTATTGAACATACATTTAATAAGACTTACATTAACAATGACTATTGCTAAATAGTCATTGTTACCTAAATAAGACTTACATTAACAATGACTATTGCTAAATCGCGACACACGCCTAACAATTTGGTGTTTACAATGATATACTACAATATCGGGAAGTCATCTATGCGAACTCTTCTGACCTGCTAAATAACTTGAGAATACATGAATTAAGATACGTCAACAAAAATTCTTGGTGAATTGTACAAGTTTTGACACAAAGTCCTTTTTATAACAAAATGTGTTTTATAAAATTTATATGGTGAACCAATTTTTATAAAAGAGTACCTTTTTTCTAAGAAAAAATATAAGAATAAATGAGTTGTAAAAAGGTATTTGGACTTATTTAGAAATATAATTTGTTCAAATCCAAAAGTACAAAATTTGGTGAATATATAAGTAAATCAAATTTATATCAATTTTTTATGGTTCTCATGACCAAACTGCATTTTTATATAAGTATTTTGAATACCGAATTATATTAAAATAAGGCATGTTACCCTTTGTGAAAATATAGAATAACCAACTTTATTCTTGAAGTTTCGTACAAAAAATGGTACAATTTATATGTAAAACTCATACATTTTGAGTTTATAAAACTTGTAAGGTTGTGTCGTATTAGTTATTAAGTTTTATCTTACTTAATTTGGGAACCGACACTTAAACAGTGGGGGAAACTTCTCCCGCATAAACATACAATTTTAGTACAATAACAAATGGTTTATATAAATAACTTATTAGATGTAAGTTGTTAAACCTTTATCAGTCGTGTCACGATGTTAATTAAGTGTTATGACTTAATTTATGGTATTGACACTGATCGTTTTGATTAACAAACTATCCCACTACATACAGTCTATTTCCAGTAGTATAATTGAACAAAAACCTTGTATGAATTCCTAATCCAATTCCATACAGTAACAAAATGATCCTCGGGGTCTATAATGAGCTCATAATCGAAACTGCGACACGAGACGTCTGCACCAGCACAAAAGAGGACATCCTAACAGCTCCACGCCAACACTTTATCAACGTTGTGGAGTAAATTAAAATAGAAACGTCAACGCCAGACTCAGCTCGTCGGACGATGGTTGTAGCTAGCAACATGTGGGCGGGATGTCTACCCGTATAGATCAGTAGTTGTCGATCTATGCCTGACATTTCACGCTCCTTATAGATTAACGGTTATACGACAGATGACATTAACTAATACATACAATCTTAGAGTAGTGATAACCATAGCCCATATAGCTTAGGAACTGATCATAGCTCCTATGGAATATAGAACAAACATAGCTCATATAGGAAAACCCGAGTGTCTTCCTAACAATGTGTCTAGGCATCCTAATCCTAAACTTTCCGTTCTAAGATTTTTGAATACTTATAATGTGACAACCGTCAAAATTCGAGTCGGTTCTAGATTTGACTAGACTTAGTTGCACATATAGGCACTATACATACTAGACTTAATAACTAGAAGCTAAGTTATAACCTACTAGAAACTTGGAAACAATTAGAATCAATGGATAGTGTACTTAGATTTCACATTGATATGTGAATTCTACATCTACTGAGCTGTAGTGACTATCCATATTTGTGTCACTCTTTGACTCGAACAACATTTCATGAATCATATACACACATCATGCACTTGACCTAAAAGTAGAAGTTAGGTCAAAGTCTCATAGAAACTTAAGTCAAAGTTGAAGAGTAGGACTAGTATACTTGATTCCTCAATTTCGGTTTGGATCTCGGAACTACTACATAGAATGCCAATAAATCGATAAAAATAAATTACAAACATTATTTTAACAAGAAAAGAGTTTGAAACTCTATTATAATTTGAAATCTCAGATAATTCAATTTATTTTGATATCCAAATATTTATTAAATCTCAAGACCCTAAAAACCCTAAAAACTCAAATTTATAAACTTTAACACCTAAAAATCCATAAAATTTGGTATGGACTATATAATATCAATTTAAAATAACTCAATTTAGTAAAATATAACCAAGGAGAAATAAAATTTAAGTCATTAGTATTTAACCTTATTTTCTAAGCCAAAAATCAAGGTTTTGTGAAGGAAAATTAGGGTAAGGCACATATTTTATAAAAACTTGATATTTTTATAAAATAAAGTTATATTTTATAAAATTTAAAAGAGGGAGACCCTCTCTCCATTCAAAAGTCGGATTCCTCTCTCTCTCTGCTCTCTCTTCTCTTCCCAAAACACTCAATCAATTCCCCTCCACACTCCATTTCTCCATACTTCACTTTCTCTCTCACACTCCCTCACTTTATTTTCTCTCTATTCTCTCTTCCTCTCTCTAGGAACCACGAAAATTTCCAGAAAACAAGTCCAAGAACACACCTCAAACACAAAATCTTCATCATCTAGTGGTGTTCATTAAGGTAGAACACGATTTCCTTTCATTTTCCTCCATGTTTTCAAGGTTTTTCTTGCATTTCCTTCTTCTTCTACACCTTTCTCTTAGAAAATATGTGTGCATGTTCATTCACTTCAGTTTTGATGATGATGGTGGTAGGATTTCACCCAAAAACAACATGCATGTTGTAAATGGTGAAATCCAAGGACCTAAACCTACGTCAAGAACATGAAAATGCATTTTTCTACAAGTTTTGGTGGAAAATCACCACATGCACTCTAAGTTTTCTTTCAAAAACGATTTTTGAACATTTCAAACTCATGAATGGTCTTCAAACAAACATGCATGTGATGATCTTCAAGCTTAGATGCTAGACCATCAAAGTATGTTGTTAAAAGCTTTCAAATATGTTCATGAAGGATTTATTTCCAAATAAATATCTAAAACTCCTTTTCTGACCAAATCCAATTTTTCCCAGATTCCCATCAACAAAATGAGATGTTCAACAAATTTTCAGAAAATAATTCTATTTTCTCGAATTATTATAATTATTGAAATAAAATAGGGCAATAAATCATATAAAATACTTTCTGAGGTCTATAAATCCTAGATAAATTCGTGGACGACCCCTATCCTAAATAATGACCCCACATTAAATTTCATCGGTTTTTGTTACTGTTTAATATGGTTTTGAATTTTCTTTTTGTTTAGCCCCAATAAATCATAAAACCGCTTTAGATAATTTGAAAAGGGTATATAATAATTTTCGCAGCTTATACTCTCTGTGGAAGACTTAGAAAAATATTTTCAGAATTTTTCATAATATATTCCTATTTTTCTCCGATTTTTGTATTTATAATGGCCTAAAAATAGAAAAAGTAGTTCGGCTCATCCAAAATTCATAAAAAATTACCAGAACACCTTGTAGTACATTAGGAGGCTACATAAAAATTGTGATGATTTTTCTCTTCTTTATACTATTTTTCTTCTATTTTCTAAGATTAAATACACTTAAATACATAAAATCGGATTTCAGTATATAAAAACCACATTTGGTATTTTTCCCAGATTATTTACTCTGTAAATGAAGTGTACAAAAATTTTGGTAATTTACTTTAACTGTTTAATAATTATTCTCCAATTAATGATTATTTAAGAGGATAAAACAAAGAAAAATAGAAAGACTAATTGAAAAATATCTTTTATAAATTTCACAGCTTCTACATGTATAATAAAAGTGTTACAAAAATTTTAGGCAATTTTGGAAACTGTTTTCTATTTATCCCCATTTTTATTAGAATAAATGCATAAAAATCATAAAATTGGGTTAAACAGTTTAGAAACCCCTTTTTATATTTTTCCCAGCTTAAGTATGTGTAATGACATTGTTATAAAAAGTTTGGGGTATTTTCGTAACTGATTTCTATTTTTCATGAATTTGTATCTATTTAGAGAATTAAATATGTGAAAAATGATTATACGTATTCATAATCCATGAAAATTTATCTAGAAGTCTTTTAGTACATTTAGAACCAAAATCTGAAGTTTGGTAATTTTTATTAACTGTTTAGTATTTTTCATGATTTTATGGTTATTCAAGAAACTAAAATCGTGAAAAATAGTCAGACAAATCAAAAATTCAAGAAAATTTATCTTAAGGTCTTTGACTTCAATTAAAACTTAAATGCAAAGTTTGGGAAAGTTTAGAACTAAATTGATTTAGTTTTGAATATTTAATCATTGGAACACCTCTAAAATGTTAAATATTAACATTGCAATAATGAAAATTTTCCACTTAAATTGTTATATAACAATTGATTCTTTGAAACTTAATTTCCACAGAAAAATGTTTGTAACTTATCAATATTAAATTTTGACACATTATTGGCATAATTCTATTGTAGTAGTAAGTATACTAGTGTTAGATTTCGATTAGAGACTCACTAGCGAATACCATTATTGTAGGAATCGGTAGTGGTACACGTGGAACGTAGTTCAAGGCATCATTTGCATCATCTCAATGCATAGTGAGTATTCACGCACTCCCCTATTTTCAGTTTTTATGTTTTGGGGTGGAAAAGCATGTCCCGAAAAACTATTATTTGAATGTTGTATTTAAATTGATTTGTATCAAACATGATTGCTATTTTATTGCTATGTCTCTATATGTATGTCTATGCAACACGGAACATGCGAACTTATCGTACTAAGGCCCTTCCCTTATCTCTAACCATTAACTCTTTGAGCCAATGGTCATTATGGATAGCGCTATTAGGAATTGACAACTCCTCACTCGCCCTATTGCTGGAGTGCATAATACCATATTCATCTATGGAACGATAAGCATAGATCTTGATAGGGCTTCAGTCATAGGTTTGGTTGAGACTCATTGTTTGCTCATACACATACAAACTCGTTACTTATTATAGCAATAAACTTGTTTATAAATTATAGCAATGAACTTTGTTTCTCATTACAACAACGCACTGTTATTACTGAAAACTTATATACATGTTTTAGCAATGAAATAGTTTGCTCCTTGTAGCAACGAAATTGATTGCTTATTTTAGCAATGAAACTTGTTTACTCGTTTGAGTAACGAACTTTATCTTCCATGAGAATATGAATGTTGCATCTTATTTGGGCAACATACCTTATCTCTC
The DNA here is from genome assembly GCF_052849685.1 of Lactuca virosa. Classification (NCBI taxonomy): domain Eukaryota; kingdom Viridiplantae; phylum Streptophyta; class Magnoliopsida; order Asterales; family Asteraceae; genus Lactuca; species Lactuca virosa. The sequence goes on from NC_136426.1 coordinate 275,900,288, forward strand.
ATGATGACAAAGAACTTTGTTTTTACAAACTTATTTACTCATCTTAACAATATACTTTTATTATTGGAAACTTTTATCAAAACTTTGATTTCAATTCATGGAACCAGTATTATTTTGTTTATCTGTGAGTACTCACCAACTCTTTTTATAGTTGACGCTCGTTTTACATGCTTTTTCAGGAATCATCGAGTAAGTGGCACTTAGGGACACTTCACTTTTAGGAGCATTCGCATGTGTTATATTTCAATTTACATTGTACTTTCTTTTAAAAGTTGTTCAAACCCATCGTAAATTTGTAATAATTTTTAATACTACGGTTGGTGTTGTCTTTTAACTTTTGCTATGAAACCCTTTATACTGCCACGCCTCGTGTTTCCGCTTTAGCGGGGTGTTACATATAATTTCATTTTTTAGGGATAATCTTTTATTGAAGTCTTTTAGTATTTGAGATTTTTAAGACTTAAAGGATTTACAAATCTCTAATGTCCGATATGACGAAATTTGGATAACATAACGAACGTTTTTATAACATTTTGCACGTTTCAACCAACGTGAAACCAATAATTCCCATAATATTCGATAAGTTGCATAATTGATACAATAAATAATTTATTAGGTAACGATTCTTAAAATCTGAGAATAAATTATGCAATTATATGTGACAAATCTCATTATTTAGTAAAAATGATTTATATTTTTTATATTAAATATAAAAATAAAATGTATCATTTATTTAAAATAATTTTTACGTAATGTTCAAGACTATAATAATAATAATAGTTGATTTTTCGTATATTTTCTACTAATTATTATGTAATTGTTCCGACTTTACTTTTCAACCGTTTAAAGTAATGTACATTCTTTTTATGCTTAAATATGTTAAATAACATTTTTGATTTTATGTAGCGTGTGTGTGTATATATATATATATATATATATATATATATATATATATATATATATATATATATATATATATATATATATATATATATATATATATATATATATATATATAGGGTCCGGTTCCGGTGATAACTCTTTTTAAAGTGATGACTCATGAGGACACCTTAAAAAAATTGAAACAAAAATCTAAAAAAAACACAAATCATAAAATTGAACATAGTACTATATCCGGGAGAAAAAAATTAGAAAAAAATTTGCATCATTAAAATTGAATCATGCATCATAAAAATTGAATCATAGATTATAAAAATGATCCATTCTTCAATTTTAATGATCCAAAAAAAATTTTCCAAATTTTTTTTCTCCGATATAGTACTATGCTCGATTTTATGATTTTTATTTTTTTAGATTTTTTTTCAATTTTTTTAAGGTGTACTCACAAGTCCTCACTTTAAAAATAGTCTTCACCCGATCCTGTTTATATATATATATATATATATATATATATATATATATATATATATATATATATATATATATATATATATATATATATATATATATGAAAAATGCCATAATATTTATAAATCATCAAATATATTTTTGTCATTATAGCAGTCTACTTTAATTTATATGATTTATTAATGATTTATAATATTTTAGATTGCTATTTCATGAATTTTTGACCAATAACCAAGTATGATGTTATTTAATGTATAAAACTTGAAAATCATCAAAAACTTGATAGACACGCATGTATTATCCCCCAAATATTAAAACTCTAAAAGAAGGGCCGTAGAAACTCATCGTTGAAGCGTGAGTTCGATTTGTTAGGAGTTGGTTTATTTTTGAGAAGCTTTACGTGAGAAACCGCAAAATGACCATTCTTGAACTAAAAAGCCCCGGGACTGTCTTGTAATATTTTTTAACCGAATGGACTGTTTTGTAACAAATTAAAATGATGGGGTTGTTCCTTTCAATTTTTAGAAACAACATGGACTGCTTTTGTAATAATTTAAATCAAAAGGGTTGATTTCAAATAATAGATGTAGGGTTCATTTGTTTAACAAACACAAGTGAAGGGATGTTTTGGTTAAAGTATTCAAATGGAGGGTTGGTATGGTTAATTAGTTCAAACAAGAGGGTTGGTTTTGATTATTTGATACCACCAATGGACGCGGGGGGGGGGGGGGAGGGGGGGTCTTTGTCACACCCCTGGCCGACGGTAGAAACACCGGGCTGTGTGACTTCATCTTTAGATCACATTTATAAAACATATATTGAACAAACAAAATATATACCTTTATTAATATTAAGCAGGAGTTACATCGTTCTTTTCCCTTAGTACATTGTTATATTTCGAAACAAAATACAATAACCAAAAACTTCCATACACTTGTAACGTTCTTGCATTTACGTTCCTCAAAATATATGTGTTTGAAGATATGTCAACACAAAGTTAGGGAGCTCATAGGTTTTGAATCTATGTACTTTTATATAAAAATGTTTTTAAAAGTACACAGTAGCTTCACCAGTTTCAAAATATTTTTCATGATCAAAGTATGTAGTTTATAAGTTTCGATCGAGTTTTAACTAGTTCTGTTGTATCGTGCACGTGCTATATATAATTGTTTATTATTGAATAAGTTCTATACCTACAATGGTCCAAGCACTCCAGGTAAAAGATTTAGTGGTACTTATACCTAACATTAATACTTATGAATAAGTATAATGTTCTAGAGTGTAAGATGCGCTACATGAGTCCATAATTGCTGCTATATGACGTTTACACCTCTGCTTGGTGCTATAAGTGGTGCACCAGTTTAAACATTCTGCACGCTTCATCAATATCGGACCAAAGAAAATGAAAAGGAAAATTCATTACCCGATGTGTTTCATAAACCGTTGGGTTGTAGCTAGCAACCGTGGGTGGGGATGTCAACCCGTATAGATCTATACACAACTTCCTCGCTTACATGTGATTAGCGGTTACAGTCAGAGGATTTTACTAAGATTTCTAGTCTTAGTTGATGAATTGAATACCTCATATAGACATTTCGGTGCTAAAAATGTATGCGTCTAAAACCTTACGTTACTAGACGGACAGTACAACTACTGTATATAGAGTAATTCTAGGTTTTAACCAATGTAAAACCAATAACATTGTATAGGTCCAAATAACTATAACCCAACACTCTAACGGTTAAAGTTACAACATTATCAATAATCGTTATTGTTCCGTATAAAAACTGTAACATCATGTTTTGAGGTACTTTCATCTTTGACCCTTATATTGAGAATTATTGCATTTTGGTCCTTGTAAAGTAAGACTTGTGGATGGGAGGGGCTGTTTGTGCCACTTTTGGATTTTTGGGGCGGAGCCCCGTACGCTGGATGTACGCTTTGTGTCTGCAGGGTGTACGTGGTGAAGTCCCAAACCCTAATCTTTAGGGTTTGGACCCTATTTATTCATCATTAACTCCCAACCTTGGCTCCTTCCATCAGCATCCACCCTTTCAAACCACCTTGCAACCCTAATCCACCTTGTGAAGAGTTTCTAAGATTGTGTGTGTATTTTGTGTCTTTGAAGAAGAAGGAAGGAAGTAGAGACCATCCTGAAGGAGTGAAGCACTTTAGATCCAGAAACACACCCTCATTTGGCATCACTTGGAGGTATAAAATTCTGAACTTGGTGAAGTTTCATTTAGATCTTGTTTTGGGCATGGTTTTAGGTCATTTTTGTCCCAAATGTGGTGTTTCATGAGCATAGCATGTTCTTTACCCAATAAGTCGTCCTTTCAGACCTTTAGAAAGGTCTTGAATCATAAAAATGGGGTCTTAATGGGTGGTTTTGCTCCATGCATTCCTTAGAAGGACTTAATGTGTTAAGATGTTGAGTTAAGTACTTAATGGACATGTAAAGTCATAAAGTTGGAAACTTTATGACTCTTAAGAATGTTTTCTCCTTGGATCTGAAAATTGGATGTAAGAGCTTAAGGCATTAAGCTCTTAGTGAGTTTTGGGAAGACTGGCCGTACACCCTGCGTAATCTGAGTACACAGTGCGTACGTGGTCAACCACCCTGATGGTGGTCAATGCTTGAGTACGCCCCGCGTACATTTGTTGTACGCCCCGTGTATGCACTCTATGTTGACTCGGTCGAGTTAACTCGGCTGGGTTGACTAGTTGACTTTGACCAGTTTGACTTTGACTTTGATCATGTTTGACCAATGGGTATTTTGAGTATTTTGGATTGTGTTTGAGAATTGGTCATTTGGATGAATAGGTGTCAGTTAGAGATGAGATTCGGAGTTGGGACCTCGTCATCTATTGTTCAGACTGTGAGGTGATTCTTCCTCACTGTACTTATGAGTTGAAGGAACCAAGGCCGGCCTAGTGGATTGCATATCCTGTTACATGATAGTATGTTGTTATGCTGTAGAGATCTGTTAGATCGGTATCTTGGTATATAGGATGTTAGCATGCGGTAGTGATATGTAAATCTTTTTATTTGTCTGATGCCTGGTTATATGTTTATCTGTTATGTGTATGTAGACATTGTTGGGTTATGAGCATTCTAACACTCCTAAGTGTACATGCAACCCTAAATACCTTGGATCTATGTTTTCTCTATTATACATACAATTATGAACATCCAAGGTATTATCCTAATCTAGCATACAAAATAATAAATATAACAAGATAGAATACATACCTCTTTGATGTAGAATGTCTTCATGAAGCTTGAGTGCCTAGTTCCCCAAGTGTGACACCTCAAATGGTTCACACAACACCAAATACACTTGGAATAACTTGAGAGAAACTTGAACACTCCTTGAAATCGTCTAGCCATCACACTCACACATTAGTGCACGATTTCTTGAGCCATGGGATTCTTTTATATGGTAGCTATTAGGGTTACACCATGTAACTCATAACTTTACCCATTCCTTATGCTCCATGGATTTTAACCTCCATGGAGTATCCATGGGTCACCCCATGGACTTAGTCTAACATAAGGAATCTTGGATCACAAGCCCACATATATAAGAATGAATGATTTACACAATCAACCCATATATTTAATTAGTCTCCTTTTGATCACTTAATTAATTCCAAATTAATTCTTGATCAATACTAATTAAATAACCTTATTAATATATTAGAACTTATAATATATTAACCAACCTTAAGTGTTATTTCTCTCATTATAGTCTATCCAAATGCATGATGCCATGCAACCCAAATGGACCATGTCGGGTCGGGTCAAATCTTACCAATTATAGTTATGGACTTAGACATTAATCTAACAGTCTCCCACTTGGATAAGTCTAAAACTATTATTGCGTATGACTTCAAGAACCGATCATCAATCGTAGCTCTCAAAAGCTTCTGTCGAACTCTGACCTTGTCGTTGAACTCTGACCTTTGTCAATGACTTGTCCATTAGATAAGGGATCATATATTCCTCCATTCTAGATATCATATGGACTGAGACATGGATTATCAATCATTCTCTCTGTCCATTTGTTGTTTCCCGATTTCCGATTCATGATGACTGACTAATTGAACAAATCAAATCAGTCCTGGCTTGGCCAAGCACTCACATGTATCATCTTTAAATCATCGAGGGGCCCACAGATATCGCTTTTATCCCGAAGGTAAAAGGAATGGATAAACTTCGACTCATATGGCTTGTTCTACTACTTGTTGAATCATACACAAAGGCACGTTTTATAACATCGAGTTACCAATGCATTTTCGTGCAATCAATGTATAACCAACTCATAGTAACAACTCATATCTCTAGGTTTGAAGAATATAAGATATTATCATCTCATGATCACTTGTGATAAAATCCATGAAGTGATTCAAATGAGCGCGGGTTGAATCCAATACTCAGAACTTATGAACACTCATGACTGTTGTAGCCCCTTGTCCAACATCTTAGACCTCTACAAGCCAACCCATGACAGTCTTGATTCATATCTACTTCCAACATATGACCGACTGTGGATAGTTTGAATAACTTAGTCAATCAGGAAGAACGACCTAGTTATTCTGGAAGTCAAAACATGCAAAATGAAACACAATAATAATAGAATCTAATATGGTATCAAAACCTATGAACATAAATAAAACACCTTTTATTTATCACCATATGATTACACATTATTCATTGTATACTGTTTCAGTTATCAACTTTATTCTTGAATTTAAAACAATAGTTGTCCCATGCTCCAAGCATGTACACTATGTTTTCTAAACACTAGTCATGCCATACACCAAGTATGCATACTATGTTTGTCTATGATCTTCACTTTGTGAATTAGATCAATTGAACATAACTCCAATGATCCTCTTTCACAGTCCCAAATCCTTACTGCAAATGCAAGAATTCCAAATTCATGCCATTTACTGAAATCTGTTAGATTCTAAACTTATATGCATTGATCCTCTTAATGATTATGCACAAAGTCAGAAAGACTTGACAACAATCATTACAGAGCATTCCAAAGGAGATCAGCTCCTTGGAAACATCCTTCTTTCATTAAGTTTCCTAATCTTACACAGATTGAATAATTTCTAACTTTGAAACGTTTCCATATTCCATTTTGACTATCACTTCTGAACAAGAGTTGCCTCCTTACAGATTATGTCAATATGGTCCTTCCAGAATTAACATTATACTTCCAACTATCCTTGAGCAACCAATCTTTGGTAAACCTTAGATTGTCCTCGACAATTGCTTAATCATTTTAGTCATATCCAATTCTAGACCTTTTCCCTTCATAATGCCCCAGGCATTTGGAAAATTTTAGAAAGGATGAATATAGCACATGTAATCGATCCTATATCCGAAGCATATGGGACACGATTCATGATGTCTCACATAAAGAGTAAACCAGTCTTTTGCTATAATATTTCCATTTGAATTTGCCAAGTTCTCAAAATTCAGATTATGAAAAGGGATGCTGTAATCATAATCGAATTTTAGAACGCAAATAATGGACCCATATATAGAATTTCCTTATGTTGAGCCATTCCAACATGAAATTCATATATATATATCCTTGATTAAATACGATTAAAATCTCAATCTAAGCTTTTAGAATTGAAATGAAGTATAATTTCCTCTCCCTTAATTATAGCAAAACAACTTTTTCAACCCCTGCAACCTCACGAATTGAAACTTTTGTTTTCTATAATTAACATTGCTAACTTGCAACCTTTGTCATAATTATCATGCTCCCACTAACATGGTGATTATTAGCATAACACTTATGCTCCCACTAGCTTTGACATGTACTCAGAAATCAGCTGACTTTCTTACCAAAGTTCAGATTTATGATACTAGATTGTTTTGATAAAACTTTATCAAAATCATACACCTCTATTAGATAGCTCACATGTGTGTCTAAACAATTTTAGAACTATGAAAAGGGATGCCGTAATCATAGTCTCAATTGTTTAGACCTTTGCACTTCTCACAAGTCCATGTTAGCGTGCCGGTAAACCACACACGCTCCACTAACGACTTTGAGAATGCAAATATCACAATTGCTATCTAGCTAAAATCCACTTAGTGAAAGTGTTTCCTCACCATCATTTTCATGAATCGGAGAGAAACCTTATGACACTTAGATTTAATAGTGTATGTGTTCTTATCCATGTGAATTTGTCAAAACCATAATCACAAGACAAGGTTAGTGACAAATCCAAACTCATATTGATTAAACTTGTGCAATCTTAAATTCTTGCCATTTGGCAGCTCAGGTGCTTGCCATTGCTTCCAAGTAGTTGTGCAACCAATTGAGAACTCCCAGAACTCCTATGCAAAGCCAACTTGAATAGGCACAAAAATTTCAACACGATAGGTTATAAACCTCAAGTCGTGTGCTAGTGAAGGACTTTAGGTTTTATTGTTGATTAAGTCTTGAAACTTTCAAGAGCTTTAAGACTCCCACTGTCCTCTTGACATATAAGACTCCCTTGTCAAATATTCAAGAGATAGTGCGGATTCTTTATCAAGACTAACACTTTACACAATTGGCCTAAGTTGGTCTCTGTTTTATCCAATACATCACAACTTACCAATTTCAAATGTACAAGAGTAGATAACCTTTTACTCTTACATTTGACTAGTGTTAACAAATCCTCTTTAAGATATGTCACTCAAGTTACAATCTTGGAGTATGACTCTAAGAATTGTTTTGGAACGAAGTATGACTCATCTTTTTGATTTAACCATTTCAACAATTCATGACTCCTCTTCTTAGTCATAAGAATGCACTAAGATGACTTTAGAGGACCAATTGTGATATGGTATCTTAATCATTAAGATGATCATAAACATGATACTAAAGTACTCTCCCATCTTTTCAGATTTGAGAAACTTTTATCTTTCTGCCATACTTTGATTCTTCTTATTCGTTCTGTCTCACATTGAAACTTCTCCAATGCTACAGACTTATACTTAAACTTATAAGTATAATCATATTTACTGAACTTAAGTAAATCATGACGAATAGTCTTCTTGATCTTTTGTGGTGGACTTGACCAGTGCACAAGAATGTGTACTCGATCCCTTAGTCCTTTCCTTATTCACATAAGGAATTAGTCTTAATTTTCCAAGCTGAAAGTTCTCATTCATCATACTATACAACTTGCATGATTCCAAGTTTCGGTCCAATTGAACCTTGGGTGATGAAAATCTTTCCTTATTTGGTAATATTAGACACTACCACAACCGAAAGAATCAAATCCATTTTTCCAATATTGCTATCAATGGAATCTTATAAGCAACAACTTTTCACAAATGCCATTGTAAGGATACTTAAAATAAATAAAATCAAAACCTTTTTCTTTTATTTTAAAACTTTGCGGAAAAACTTATCCTTACAATCCATATGAAAACCTTTTTGTTATCTATTCCTAAGCAATATAAATATCATAACTCTTAAGTAATAGCCCAAAATTCTGATCACCAAACCATGCGATTGAAATCTATCTTCGCGATCAGAATCAGCATGTACTTAATAGAGTTAGACAATGGACTTTACCTGAAGTAGAGCCAAACTTATTGACTTTAACATCCTTAGGTAAATTTGGCAGCTTCGTAACCAATGCCCCTTCCTTTGGCAATAGTTACCTATGGACCCTTGATAATGGGACTATCTCAGACTTCGCCTCTCTCTTTACCATTGGGTCAACCGAGTTGACTATGGCCGATCCCTTTCCATTGGGAAGAGAGAGCTTTACTGGATATCCAATGTCATCATTGTCAATGTCCATAGCGTTTTAGGAAGTTGATCTTAGCAAATAGATAAGATCATTAAGGGTCTTGTCTTAGTCTGTTTCATAGGATTCCCAAAAGAACTCACTATGTGACTTAGAAAGTAGTTGAGCCACCAACTTTCTCAAGACTTTGACACCCAACTCTCCCGGCTTGTCAATATGTGACTACATCTCCAAGATGTGATCACACCTAGACCTTGCCTTGCCAATAGGGCTTGAGTGACCTTAAACGTTTTAGGAACTTGTGGGTTAGGGAGAATAATTGGAGGAGGTGAAAGAAGTATGATATCCATGGGACATTATCTTCATTTAGGAAAGCTTGTTTCAAGAGATTTGGGAAGATCATAAATGTCTAGACCAGACATCTTTTTGGGAGATATTCAAGATAGTTGATTTAAAGTCCTTAATATGACACCCAATATGAAATATTAAGGCTAGGACCCAACAAACTATTTTATAACTTAGAAGAGGGATGTCGTAATCCAAGCTATAAAATATTTGAAGGTAGGTGAATGACGATTCACCAATTTCCACCATGAAAAACGAAATAATTTATTAGGTTTTAATTGGATTTGAAAGTCCTAGATCTTTGAGATTCATTGAACTGTTCAAAGGCATGTTTCAATCTCGAGTGTGCCCTTCAGGTTTTGTGACTGGGATGCCGAGGATCACAAAACAAGGTGTGAATAACCATGCAAATATACTTGGTACCCTTAATATTTACCCCTTAATCAGTGTGCCGGTTAACCACACACGCTCCACCGATACTATGATAAATATTAAGTTACCCTTTGCCTACCTTGTTAAGTCCAGGTTAGTGTGCCGGTTGACCACACACGCTCCACTAACGACTTAAGCAAAGTGCAAAGTGTAATTTCATGGGTTAGCACCAAATTCACATTTTCCTAAGTAACTAAGATTGGGTATTAATAAAAGTTTAGTTACTTAGTATTTATCATTAATACTTTTAATGAAAGGAGAATTATAGTCCTTGTCCTACCCGTTCGGCTAACGACCCTCCACCAGTCAAGGAAGCGGTGGGTGACAGTGGACACCCATTAAACTGCCATTTTATAGGCAGTAACCTTATACCCCCCCTTATAGACCGGCTTCGTGAATGAGGCCTACTAACGGTAAGACTGACTTTACTCTTATACATATATATAAATATTATTAACTTATAATATTATAAAGTATAAGGGTTGAATTTTAACTTTTAAAATTCTAAGGGCTAACTTGGAATTAAAGTATTCATAAGTGAAAACTTTTCAAATTCCAAAACTTGAGGGCAAGTTTTGAAACTATTCAAAACTAATTAATTCCATAACTTATGAGTTTAAAGTAGTTTTAATTAAAAAAAAAAAACTCTTCAAGTTCCATAACTTGAGGACAAGTTATGGAAGACTTTAAACTAATTAATAAAAAAAATAACTTTTTTTATTGTAACTTATGGAACTAATTAAGGTTACACTTTTTTTTTTTTAATTTAATGAAGAGACTCTTGAACCTCCATAACTTGAGGACAAGTTATGGAGTCATAAAACCATTTAATTAGAACTAGACTCTTCATTTTGTAACCTTTGCCAACTTTTATGAGTTTTATGATTCTTAAATGTGACTTTTCATATAACTTGAGGACAAGTTACAAAAACACACTTTGGAATCAACTCTTAGATTAAAATGGATTGAAAACAACTATTTCACACAACTTTTCTATTAATCTAAGAAGCTCATAAGAACAAGATAATTCAAATCATCAATCTTCAAGAAATTAGCATGAACATACAAACTAATACAAATCTTGAAATTATGACAATTATCTTAGAAATTGGATTAGCATGAACATTACCACATCAAAAACAAGTTTATAAGTCCAAAAACATCTTAGGGTAATGTTCCTAGTCCAATTCCAGCCAAAACAATCGAATATATGCATCGAACTCGATTTTTTCAGCTACTTTTGCAAGTATAACAAGAAAACAAGCCTAGGCTCTGATACCACTGTTGGGTTATGAGCATTCTAACACTCCTAAGTGTACATGCAACCCTAAATACCTTGGATCTATGTTTTCTCTATTATACATACAATTATGAACATCCAAGGTATTATCCTAATCTAGCATACAAAATAATAAATATAACAGGATAGAATACATACCTCTTTGATGTAGAATGTCTTCATGAAGCTTGAGTGCCTAGTGCCCCAAGTGTGACACCTCAATGGTTCACACAACACCAAATACACTTGGAATAACTTGAGAGAAACTTGAACACTCCTTGAAATCGTCTAGGCCTCACACTCACACATTAGTGCACGATTTCTTGAGCCATGGGATTCTTTTATATGGTGGCTATTAGGGTTACACCATGTAACTCATAACTTTACCCATTCCTTATGCTCCATGGATTTTAACCTCCATGGAGTATCCATGGGTCACCCCATGGACTTAGTCCAACATAAGGAATCTTGGATCACAAGCCCACATATATAAGAATGAATGATTTACACAATCAACCCATATATTTAATTAGTCTCCTTTTGATCACTTAATTAATTCCAAATTAATTCTTGATCAATACTAGTTAAATAACCTTATTAATATATTAGAACTTATAATATATTAACCAACCTTAAGTGTTATTTCTCTCATTATAGTCTATCCAAATGCATGATGCCATGCAACCCAAATGGACCATGCCGGGTCGGGTCAAGTCTTACCAATTATAGTTATGGACTTAGACATTAATCTAACAGACATGTTGTGGTTGGTTAGGTTGAGGTGGTCCTTCTTTGTGCCGAAGGCCAAGAAACCCAGGGCATTCCGGGTAGACTTTGGGCCCTACACGGCGGTCCAGTCAGGCTGAAGGCCCGACGAGCAATCTGGATAGGTTGTAGGCCCTGCAAGGCGGTCCAATTATGTCGAAGGCGCGGGAGCGGTCCAAATAGGTTGTAGTCCCTGCAAGGCGGTCCAGTCAGGCTGAAGGCTCGGTTATGCATGCTGTTTTTTTATATGTTGTATGTGGTGGTACTTTGGGGGAACTCGGTAAGCTTTGGCTAATGGTTTTTAGTTGTTCGTATAGGTACTTCTGATGATCGCGGGAAGGCGAAGGCGTGACCGTACACATCCTTTGTTCATGGCTTTATGATTTTGGGATACTCTAATTGTTGGATTAGGTGTCTAAGCCCATAACTATTATTGGTATGTACTCGACCCGAGAGTAGCATGGTCCATTTGGGTTGCATAACACGAGGACAATTTGTTAGGATAGAATCTTGAGATAAGGTTATATATGATTTATTAATATATTATAAGTTCTAATATATTGATATGAAATCATATGTTTTAGTTAGTATTGATCAAGAATTAATTTGGAATTAGTTTAGTGATCAAAAGAGACTAATTAAATCTATGGGGACTAATTATGATAATTAGTTATATTTATATGTGTTGGGCTTATGATCCATGTGTTGGGTTTTGAGCAAACTAAGACTCCTAAGGTGTTCATGCAACCCTAGAAACCTTGGATCTATGTTTGTCTAAAATACATGCAAAATAATTTTCCAAGGTTCATAACCTATCTAGCATACATGGGGTACTTTTAAACATAAAAGATACTAGAAGAATTACATACCTTTGTTAGTGAGTTGATTTCTTGGGAGTTTGAGAGCCAAGCACCAATAATGGGAATGCCTCAAATGGAAATCACAAATCACCACAAACTTGGAAAACTTATGAGAGAGCACTCTAATACTCTAGAAATCGGCCACACCTTATGCACACACACATAGTGTCTTTTCAAGCACTATAAGCCTCTTTATATAGTGTAGATGATTAGGGTTATGAACCATGCAAACCCTAATAACCCATGTCTTTTCCTATTCCAAGGATCCATGGGTTAAAAGCTCCATGGATCATCCATGGACTCCCATTCAAGCTTAGCCCATTTCCTTATGAGTGTTAGCCCACACTATATAAGTACAATAGCCCATTATTTAATTAGTCACCTTATGATCACTAAATTAATTCATAATTAATTTAAAATCAATACTAATTAAATAATACAATTTCATATTAATATATTATAACTTATAATATATTAGTAGGCCGCAAATATACTCTTCTCATAATGTTATCCATATAAATAGTTCGGTTGAAGTGCAACCCAAATGGACCATGCCGGGTCGGGTCAAGTATATACCAAATAAGTTATGGACTTAGACACCTTATCCAACAGTCTCCCACTTGGATAAGTCTGATAACTGTATTTGCCTATATAGCTTCAGGAACCAACCGGCAATCGTAGCTCTCGAAAACTCTGTTGAACTATGAAGCGCCATTTTAGATAAGTGATCACATAATCCTCTGCTCTCATGATATCAGCCAGACAAATACATGGAACAATGACTTACTTATTGTCCAACAGTTTGTTTCCCGATTTCCGATTTGTTTGACAAAGAACTTAATCGAACACATCAATTTAGTTCTGACCGGGCCCGGTACATAGGTCAAAAAAAAATCATCGAGGGGCCCAGATATCGCTTCTATTTCTAGAAGGAACAGATAAACTTCGACTCACATGCTTGTTCTACTACTTATTGAATTGCACACAAAGGCATGTTTTATAACATCAAGTTACTGATGCGTTTACGTGCAATCAATGCACAACCAACTCATAGGTAACAACTAATATCTCTAGGTTTGAAGACTTATATGATATTACCGTCTCACGATCACTCGAGATAAATTCCATGAAGTGATACAAGTGAGCGTGGGTTTATTCCAATACTCATAACTTATGAGTACTCATGAATGTTGTAGCAACCATTGCTATGGCTAAACAACTTTAGTCATCTACAATCCCAATTCATGACAGTCTTGATTCATACGTACTTCCGACATATGACCGACTGTGGAGAGTTTGAATAAATTTATTATTCTTGAAGTCAAAACATGCGAAGTTGAAACAATAGTAAATAATTGACAATGATAGCAACACCTTACTCATGAATAAATCACAACTTTTATTCATCATCAAACGTCGATTACATTTTACAAGTTTCAGTAATAACTATCTAATCTGTAAAACTAATATCGTCCCTCAGTCCGATGCGTCTCGCATGCTGCAAATGCTTCACCCTCGTCAGTCCCTTCGTAAGGGGATCTGCAGGGTTCTCATCTGATGATACCCTCTTTTCCACGAGGAGTCCCTCTTCTATCTTGTGTCTTATGAAGTGATATTTGCTGTCAATGTGTCGGGATCTGCCATGATCTCTTGGTTCCTTGCCTACGGCAACGGCACTATTGCTGTCACAGAAAATCTCCATAGGCTCCTTAATAGCTGGTACAACTCCAAGGTCTCCGATGAAGTTCCTCAGCCATATCGCCTCCTTTGCCGCTTCACTCGCTGCTATGTACTCTGATTCATAAGTCGAATCAGCTACAGTCTCTTGTTTGGAACTCTTCCAAGTGATTGCCCCTCCATTTAAGGTAAAGACCCAGCCCGACTGAGAGCGGAAGTTATCCCTATCAGTCTGAAAGCTAGCATCACTATACCCTACTACTCTCAAGTCGTCACTCCCACCAAGGGTAAGGATCCAATCCTTAGTCCTCCGCAGGTACTTGAGAATATTCTTTACCGCAGTCCAATGAGCCTTGCCAGGGTTACCCTGATATCTGCTGACCATGCTCAAAGCGAAGGCCACATCAGGACGGGTACAAGTCATAGCATACATGATCGAGCCAACAACGGAAGCATAAGGTAATCGACTCATCTCAGCTATCCCATCTTCTGTACTCGGGCTCTAAGCCTTGCTCAGTTTGGCATTGCTTTGGATCGGTAATTCTCCTTTCTTGGAATTCTGCATGTTGAACCTTTTCAACACCTTATCCAAGTAGATACTCTGACTAAGTCCAATTAGTCTTTTACTCCTTTCTCTTAATATCCTTATCCCTAGGATATAGGCAGCTTCTCCAAGGTCCTTCATAGCAAAGCACTTCCCAAGCCAGGACTTAACCTCCTGCAAGGTTGGGATGTCATTTCCTATGAGTAGTATGTCATCCACATACAATACCAAAAATCTAACTATACTCCCACTAGCTCTGACATACAAGCATGACTCATCTTCACTTCTTGAGAAACCAAACTCTTTGACCTTCTCATCGAAACAAAGATTCCAACTTCGAGATGCTTGTTTCAATCCATAAATGGATTTCTCAAGCTTGCACACTTCTTGAGAAACCAAACTCTTTGACCTTCTCATTGAATGGTCCACACACATCAGTATGTATAAGGTCCAACAAACCCTCACCCCTTGCACAAGTACCAGTGAAGGGTGATTTTGTCATTTTTCCAAGTAGACAAGACTCACAACTATCATCCGACTTGAGGTCGAACGACTCCAAGACTCCATCCTTTTGGATCTAGCCTATGCGTTTCTTGCTTACATGTCCAAGACGACAATGCCACAAAGATGCTTTATCCAAGCTAGTAGAAGAATCAATACATAATACATTATTTCCTGAATTATCTACAACCGATATAGCTTCATACACACCATCACAAGGTAATGCTTTAAAATAAAGAACATTATTAAAGAAAGCATTAATACTACCAACTTCATTATCAAAAGAAAAGGTAAAACCTTGTTTGTACAAAGCATGAAAGGAAATAATATTCCTCGCCATCTCAGACGAGTACACACATTTATTCAAATCTAACTTTAACCCACTATCTAGCAACAAAGTATAAACTCCAATCTTGGCAACAGGTGCAACCTTCTTGTTCCCCATGATTAAGTTTATCTTTCCGTGCTCCACATCCTCACTTCTTCTTAGGCCCTGCATGTCACAACAGATGTAAATACCACAACCTGTATCAAGAACCCAAGAATTAGAATATGGTGAGTTATTAGACAATATAGTGTAAATACCTGCATGGGATGGTTTCACTTTCCCATCCTTGACATCCTGCAAGTACTTTGGGCAGTTTCGCTTCCAGTTCCCCTTATTTTGACAGTAGAAGCATTCAGCATCCTTAGGGATGGTAGAAGGAGTGATAGAACCACCTTTGGTTCCAGATGAGGAGCCTTCAAGGGACTTTCCCTTGGTACCCTTCGAAGGGTGCTTCCTCTTCTTCCCTTTGCCTTGCCCGATAGCCAAAACAGGGGTAGTAGTAGGAGTAGGAGTAGTAACCGACTTACTCTTAAGACCACTTTCGGCAGTCTTCAGAAGTCCTTGAAGCTTACTGAGTGTAACTTCCTCCTTGTTCATGTCGTATGTCATACGAAATTGATCATAACACGAGGGCAAGGAGTGCAAAATGATATCAATTGTCAACTCCTCAGGGAAGTTCACATTCAGTTTCATTAGACGGTCCACATACCTTTGCATTTTCTGCATGTGGCTCGTGATTGGTTCGCTATCCTTCATACGGGTAGTGATCATGGAGGAGATTATTTTATACCGCTCTTGACGAGCACTCTAATGGTACCTTTCCATCAGATCCTGATGCATCTCAAAAGGGTAATAGTCCTTATAGGACTTTTGGAATTCAGCTGTCATGGTGGCCATCATGATGCATGCCACCTTGGTGGCATCTCTTTCATGTGCCTGATACTCAGCGACCTCCTCAGGAGTAGCAGTGGACTCATCAAGCTCCTTTAGCTCCTTATCGAGGACATATTCCTTGTCCTCGTAACGAGTGACCATCCTGATGTTCCGGATCCAATCCATGAAGTTGGAACCATCAAAGATGACCCTCCCACAAAGGTTCATGAGGGAAAAGGAGCTAGTAGGGTTAGAGCCCGAAGCATTGTTGTTGGAAGACATCTGAAAAGAAGAAAACAAGTTTAGACTAGATATATCGAATCCTTAATAATACACCCAAATGTAATATTAAGGCTAGGATCCAACATAATATATTATAACTTAGAAGAGGGATGTCGTAATCTAAGCTATAACATATTTGAATGTAGGTGAATGACGATTCACCAATTTCCACCATGAAAACGAAATGAATTATTAGGTTTAATTGGTTTTGAAATTCCTAGATTCTTTTGAGATTCATTATACTTTTCAATGGCATGTTCCAATCTCGATTGTGCCCTTCAAGTTTTGTGACTGGGATGCCGAGGATCACAAAACAAGGTGTGAATAACCATGCAAATTCACTTGGTACCCTTAATATTATCACCTAATCAATGTGCCGGTTAACCATACACGCTCCACCGATCTATGATAAACATTAAGTCACCCTTCGTGATCCTTACTAGTCCAAGTTAGTGTGCCGGTTAACCACACACACTCCACCAACGACTTGGTAAGGTACAAAGTGTGAATTTCATGGGTTAGCACCATATTCACATTTTCCTAAAGTAACTAAGATTGGGAATTTATTAAAGGTTTGGTTACTTTATAATATTCATTATACTTTTAATGAGAATTTAAAGTCATTGTCCTACCCGTTCTGCTAACGACCCTCCACCGATCAAGGAAGCGGTGGGTGAGAATGGACACCCATTAAGTTGCCATTTTATAGGCAACAACCTTATACCCCCCTTATAGACCGGCTTCGTGAATGAGGCCTACTAACGGTAAAACGACTTAATCTTATACATATATATAATAATTAACCATTAATGTTATAACTAGTATAAGGGTTGAATTTTAACTTTTAAAACTCTAAGGGTTTGGAATTAAAGTATATTAAAGTGTGTGTAACTTTACAAATTCCAAAACTTGAGGACAAGTATTGAAACTATTCAAAACTTTTCATTTCATAACTTATGAATTAAAGGTTCATAAAATAAAGACTATTCATTTTCATGTAACTTATGTGTTTTAAGTGTGCACAAATGAAAGTGACGTTTGGAAATCCATAACTTGAGGACAAATTATGGACTCCATTAAAACACATAAACGATCAAGAATTATCAATAAACAATTTAGCAAATAATTCCTATGATCTAACAATAATTCATAAGAACATGAACATCATATCAAAAATTCCAAGAACATATGAACACATATTATCATGCAATTTTGATATAAGCCATTGTAAATGGATTAGCATAAACATTACACCATCTAAAACAGGTTTTATAACACCAAAACAGTTTAGGGTAATGTTTCTAGTCCATTTCCAGCAGCAAAACTCGAAAATCTGCATTCTGAGGCTTCTACTCGTCGAGTGCACGAACCTACTCGACGAGTAGGATGAATTTACTCATGGACTCACGAGTCCCCCCATAGACTCGGCGAGTTCATGCTGCAGAATGCAGAAAACTTGAGTTTTTCAACAAGTTTGCATCAAGTATCAAACAAACAAGCCTAGGCTCTGATACCACTGTTGGGTTTTGAGCAAACTAACACTCCTAAGGTGTTCATGCAACCCTAGAAACCTTGGATCTATGTTTGTCTAAAATACATGCAAAATAATTTTCCAAGGTTCATAACCTATCTAGCACACATGGGGTACTTTTAAACATAAAAGATACTAGAAGAATTACATACCTTTGTTAGTGAGTTGATTCCTTGGGAGTTTGAGAGCCAAGCACCAATAATGTGAATGCCTCAAATGGAAATCACAAAATCAGCACAAACTTGGAAAACTTATGAGAGAGCACTCTAATACTCTAGAAATCGGCCACACCTTATGCACACACACATAGTGTCTTTTCAAGCACTATAAGCCTCTTTATATAGTGTAGATGATTAGGGTTATGAACCATGCAAACCCTAATAACCCATGTCTTTTCCTATTCCAAGGATCCATGGGTTAAAAGCTCCATGGATCATCCATGGACTCCCATTCAAGCTTAGCCCATTTCCTTATGAGTGTTAGCCCACACTATATAAGTACAATAGCCCATTATTTAATTAGTCACCTTATGATCACTAAATTAATTCATAATTAATTTAAGATCAATACTAATTAAATAATGCAATTTCATATTAATATATTATAACTTATAATATATTAGTAGGCCACAAATATACTCTTCTCATAATGTTATCCATATAAATAGTTCGGGTGAAGTGCAACCCAAATGGACCATGCCGGGTCGGGTCAAGTATATACCAAATAAGTTATGGACTTAGACACCTTATCCAACACCATGTTGGACCAAGTTTATGTATGATACATAAAGAGTTGGGCCACATGAACCATAGATCATAAAACCCATGGGTATGGATTTGGGTTATACCCATAACCCTTGGAATCCAACATATAAATATGTACTCCTTAGCCAAAAAACGCCTACACACATATTCTTGGAGTTCATGAGGTGTTTTGGTGCATGAAGATTCTCTCTCAAGAGCCACCTTTGTCCTAGGTGAGTTGTGAGCCATTTGAGGCATTCATACTTTTGGTGCTAAGCTCTTAAGGCCAAATACAACAAGGTTTCAAGCTACATAAAAGGTATGTCATCCTAACTAGTATTTCATATTGTTTATGTCAATTGCATGCTAGTTATAGGCTTAATGCTTTGGAAATACCATTACATGTATAATAGAGAAAACATAGATCCAAGGCACTTAGGGATGTATGTGCACCATAGGATGTTGTAGTATACAAAAACCCAACAGTGGTATTAGAGCCATGGATTGTTTTCTATTATACTTGATGTTTTATTGGTTTTCGGAGCAAAAAAATCAATTTTCTGCTGTTCTGGACAGTGGACTCACCGAGTCCACTGAGGGACTCGCCGAGTCCAAGAACAAATTCATCCAACTCGCCATGTTTGTTCTTGCACTCGACGAGTTGGAGCCCCTGACAACAGATTTTCGAGTTTTTTGGCCTATTTTGGATTTGGATCATTACCACAAAATGTTTTTGGTCATAAAAGTTGATTTTGATGCCATGGTAATGATTATTGTCATCCAAATAAAAGATAATTCTCAAAGTTTCAAGATTTGTGTTAGTTTATGTGATTAGCTAAGTTCTTGAAAATTGTTGATGTGAATTATCTTTGCTTATGAGTTTGATCTTGTTCATAGAAAAATTATTTGATTATTGTGTTAATTGAAATAATTGATCTTAATGGTTTTTGGGAACTCCATAACTTGTCCTCAAGTTATGGAAAATGAAGAGTTTTTCATTTAAAGGCACATTAAGTCTCATAGGTTATGAAAATGGAAGAGTCTTTATTTTTAATGTCATCATAAAATGTTTTTTATGTCTTCCATAATTTGTCCTCAAGTTATGGAACTTGAAAAGTCTTCCATAAAAACCATATGAGACTCATAAGTTATGGAAACCAAGAGTTTTTTAGATTTGTTCAAAACTAGCCCTCAAGTTTTGGAATTTGTAAAGTTACCCCACCCCCCATGTATACTTTAATTCCAACCCTAGAATTTTAAAAGTTTAAAATTCAACCCTTATACTCTTATAATGTTATAGGTTTAATATATAAATATATAAATATATATATATATATATATATATATATATATATATATATATATATATGTATGTATGTATAAGAGTAAGTCAGTCTTACCGTTACTAGGCCTCATTCACGAAGCCGTTCTATAAGGGGGGTATAAGGTTACTGTCTATAAAATGGTAGTTTAATGGGTGTCCACTCTCACCCACCGCTTCCTTGACTGGTGGAGGGTCGTTAACCGAACGTGTAGGACATGACATTAATTCTCCCTTCATTAAAAGTATAATGATAAATGCTAAGTAACTAAACTCTTATAAATTCCCAATCTTAGTTACTTAGGAAAATGTGAATTTGGTCCTAACCCATGAAATTTCACTTTGCACCTTGTTAAGTCGTTAGTGGAGCATGTGTGGTTAACCGACACACTAATCTGGGGCTGACAATGTGTTGCAAAGGGTAGCTTGATGTTAATCATAGATCAATGGAGCGTGTGTGGTTAACCTCCACATTGATTAGGTGGTTGTAACATTAAGTGTACTAAGTTAATTTGCATGGTTATTCACTCCTTGTTTGTGATCCTCGGCATCCCATTCACAAACTTGATGGGCACAATCGAGATTTAAACATGTCATTGAATAGTTCAATGAATCTCAAAAGATCTAGGAGTTTCAATTCATTTAAAACCTAATGTTAAATTTCGTTTTTCATGGTGGAAATTGGTAAATCGTCATTTACCTACCTTCAAATATTTTGTAGTTTGGATTACGGCATCCCTTTTCCAAGTTATAAAATATTGTGTTGGGTCCTAGCCTTAATATTTCATATTGGGTGTTATATTAAGGACTTAAATCAACTAAACATGAATTTCTCCCTCATAGATTTCTAGTTATGACAAATATGGTCTTCCTTATCCTTTTGGATAAAGCTATCCTAATGAAGTTGATATCCCAAATGGCGATCAAGGTGAAAGATTAATCCCTTTGTTGTGCATTAATGGGACTGGAAATCATACTTCACTTCCTCCACCTCCTCTAATTGTTCTCCCTAACCCACAAGTTCTTGAAAAGTTCAAGGTCACTCAATCCCTATTGGAAAACAGTGTCTATATGTACTCTCATCTTGGAGATGAAGTCTCATATTGACAAGCTGGGAGAGTTGGGTCTCGTAGTCTCAAGAAAGTTGACTGTTGACTAGGTTCTTCAATCCCTTTCCGAGTTATATAGTGAGTTCATTAAGGACTACTATGTGACAGACCACGACATGACCCTTAATGATCTTACCTATTTGCTTGTTGCTGCTGAATCAACAATGATTTGGAGCACTGGAAAGGAAAATTTGATTGGAAGATCTACTTCCCAAACTTATATGGACATTGACAATGGAAACATTGGAAGTCCAGAAAAGTCTTCTCTTCCAAATGGAAAGGGATCGGCCATAGTCAACCCGGTTGACCTAATGGTAAAGAGAAAGGCGAAGTCTGAGATAGTCCCATGCACCATTACTAAAGAGCCCATATGTTTCTATTGCCAAAAGAAGGGGCATTAGTTGCGAAGCTTCCATGTTTACCTGGAAGTTTACTAGGATGGTAAAAGTCAATAAGTTTGACTATGCTTCAGGTAAAAAGTCCATTATCTAACTCTATTAAGTTCCTATTTTGAGATTCTTATTACATGATGTGACTAGGTTGCATTTTGATGTTTTGTAGAATCGAAAAATGAGAGGAAGCTTAGAATAAGAGTATGATGAATCTGATCGCGAAGATGGATTTCGATCGCATGATTCGAAGATCAGAATTTTGAGCTGCTGCTTAAGAGTTATGATAGATTGCTTAGGAATAGATAACAACATAGTTTTCATATGTATTTGCATTGTAAGGATGAGTTTTTCCGTAATTTTAAAATAAAAGGAAAATTTTTGATTTTATTTATTTTAAGTATCCTTACAATGGAATTTGTGAAAATTATTGTTTACATGACTCCATTGATAGCAATATTGGAAAGTGTATTTGATTCTTTCGTTTGTGGTAGTGTCATAATTTACCAAATAATGGAAGATTCTCATCACCCAAGTTTCAATTGAATAGAAACTTGGTATCATGCAACTTGTATTGTATGATGAATGAGAATTTTCATATTTGGGAAATTAAGACTAATTCCTTGTTCACATGTATATGTGAGTCAAGTGAAGGACTAGGAGATCGGGTACACTTGGTTGTGCGCTGATCAGGCCTACCACAAAGAACGATAAGGCTATTCGTCATGATTTAATAAAGTTTAGTAAATATGTTTGTGCTTACAAGTTTTAGTGTAATTCTGAAACATTGGAAAATTTTCAATATATGGCAGGACGAATGAGAAGAATCAAATTAGCCAGAAAGATAAAAGTTTCTCCAATCTGAAAAGATGGGAGAGTACTTCAGCATCATGTTTTATGATCATCTTAATGATTATAAAACCCATATCACAATTAATCCTCTAAGGCCATCTTAGTGCATTTGGTTGAACAAGAAGAGGAATCGTGAATTGTTGAAATGGTTAAATCAAAAGATGAATCATACTTCGTTCCAAAATTGAGTCTTAGAGTAACACTCCAAGATCTAGCCTTGAGTGACATAATGTTAAGATGGTTTAAAACACTTATCAAATGTAGAGTAAAATGTTTTCTACTCTTGTACATTTGAAATTGGTGAGTTGTGATGTTTTGGATAAAACAAAGACCAACTAAGGCCAATTGTGTGAAGTGTTTGTCTTGATAAGAATCTGCACTAACTCTTGAATATTTGCTTTGTCAAGGAATGGTTCTTGACAAGAGAATCTTATATGTCAAGAGGTCAGTGGGAGTCTTAAAGATGTTGAAAAGTTTCAAGAACTAATCAAGGGTATTTTTTGTCACTAGCACACGACTTGACGTTTATAACCTATCGTGTTGACATATTCTTGTTTCTGTGACCATTCCAGTTAAAGTTGACTATGCATGTGAGTTCTATGAGTTCTTAGTTGTTTGCATAACTACTTGCAAGCAATGGTAGGCCCTTGTGCTGCCAAGTGGCAAGAAGTTAAGATTGAACAAGTTCAGTTCACATGGATAGGAACACATACACCATAAAATCTAAGTGTCATAAGGTTTCTCTTCGTTTCATGAAAATGTTGGTGAGGAAACGCTTTCACTAAGAAGAATTTAAGGAGATAGAAATTATGATACTTGCATTCTCAAATTCAATTATGATTACGACATCCCTTTTCATAATTCGAATTGTGAGCAATGGCAAAGGTCTAAACATTTGAGACTATGATTACGACATCCCTTTTCATAGTTCTAAAATTGTTTAGACACACATGTGAGCTATCCAAGGAAATGTGTATGATTTTGGGAAGCTTAGATAAAGTCTTATCAAAGCATCTCGTATTAGAAATCTGAACTTTCGTAAGAAAGTCAACAAAGTGTTGATTTCTAGAAGTCCAGCTGATTTCTGAGTACATGCCAAAGCTAGTGGGAGTATAAGTGTTATGCTAATAAGGATGTAATTATTATGCTAGTGGGAGCATAATCTATTATGTTAAGTGTTGCAAGTTAGCAATATTAATTATAGAAAACAAAACTTTCAATTTGCAAAGTTGCAGGGGTTGAAAAGTTGTTTTGCTATAATTAAGGGAGAGAAATTCATACTTCATTTCAATTCTACAAGCTTAGATTGAGATTTTAATCAAATTTAGTCAAGTATATATATGAATATTATGTTGGAATGGTTCAACATAAGGGAATTCTATATATGGAAATATTAATTGCGTTCTCAATATTCGATTATGATTACGGCATCCCTCTTCATAGTCCGAATTCTGAGAACATGGCTAATAGAAAAAATTATAGCAAAAGACTGGTCTAGGATCATGTCTTTATGTGAGACATTATGAATCGTATCCCATATTCTTCGGGTATAGGATCGATTGCATATGCTATAATATTTCTATGTGTTTTGAATTTTCCAAATGCCTAGGGCATTAAGAAGGAAAAAGAACCAGAACTGTATATGACTAAAATGATTAAGCAATTGTCGAGGACAATCTGAGGCTTACCAAAGATTAGTTGCTCATGGACAGTTGGAAGTATGGTGTAAATTTTGGAAGGACCATATTGACATATTCTGGAAAGAGGCAACTCTTGTTCAGAAGTGATAGTCAAAATGGGTATATGGAAATGTTTCCATAGGTGGAAGTTATTCATTAAGTCTGTGTAAGATTAGAAAACTTAATGCAAGAAGGATGTTCAAAGAAATGTACTTTGAATGTGAGACTTCGTTTCCATGGAATTGCTCTCCATTGGAATACTTTGTCATTTCTGTTGCCGAGTCTTTGTGACTTTTATGCATAGTCATTACAAGAGGATCATTTCATATAAGTTTAGAATCTAATAGATTTCAGTAAATGGCAAAGAATGTTGGATTCTTACATTTATCATAAGGATTTGGAATTGTGAAATGAGCATCATTTAAATGTTTTCAATTGATCTATTCCACAAAGAAAGGAACATAGGTAAACATAGTGTGCATGCTTGGAGCATGAGACAACTATTGTTTTAATTGAAGTATTAAGTTGATTATTCGAAACATTATACAATGAATAATGAGTAATCAATGTGACTCAAAATTTTTGGGCCATATAGGATTAATATTATTCTTGTGTTTCACTTTGCATGTTTTGACTTCCCGGATAACTAGGTTATTCAAACCGTCCACAGTCGATCATACTTTGGAAGTAGGTATTGAGGCAAGACTGTCATGAATGGGTCTGTAGTATGTCTAGATGTTTTAGACATAGCTGCAGTATTCATGAGTGCTCCTGGAATAAGATTTGGGTATTAGATTAAACCCACGCTCATTTGAATCACTTCATGTATTTTATCACGAGTGATCATGAGACGATAATATCTTATATTCTTCAAACTGAGAGATATGAGTTGCAGTCTACAAGTCGGTTGCACATTGATAATGTGAAAACGCACCAGTAACTTGGTGTTATAAAACTCATTGTTGTGTGTGATTTGATGAGTAAATAGAGCAAGCATATGAGTCGAAGTTTATCCATTCCTTTTACCCTTGGAGGGATAAAAGCGATATATATGGGCCCCTCGATGATTTAGTGATGACACCCTTATGTGCTCGGTCGGGCCTGGACAGATTTGATTTGTTCAATTAGTCGATCGTCATAAATCGGAAATCGGGAAACAACAGATGTACAGAGAGAATGATTATAATCCATGTCTCAGTCCATATGGTATCTAGAATGGAGGAATATATGATCCCTTATTTAATGGACACGTCATTGACTAGGTCAGAGTTCGACAACGACTTTTAAGAGCTACGATTGCTGGTCGGGTTTTGGAGTCTTACTTGCAATAATAGTTTTAGACTTATCCAAGTGGGAGACTGTTGGATTAGGTGTCTAATACCATAATTATTACTGGTATGTACTCGACCCGAGAGTGGCATGGTCCATTTGAGTTGCATAACACCAGGACAATTTGTTAGGATAGACTCTTGAGAGAAGGTTATATATGATTTATTAATATATTATAAGTTCTAATATATTCATATGAAATCATATGTTTGAATTAGTATTGATCAAGATTTAATTTGGAATTAATTTAGTGATCAAAAGAGACTAATTAACTCTATGGGGATTAATTATGATAATTAGTTATATTTATATGTGTTGGGCTTATGATCCATGTTGGACCAAGTTTATGTATGGATACATAAAGAGTTGGGCCACATGAACCATGGATCATAAAACCCATGGGTATGGATTTGGGTTATACCCATAACCCTTGGAATCCAACATATAAATATGTACTCCTTAGCCAAAAAACGCCTACACACATATTCTTGGAGTTCATGAGGTGTTTTGGTGCATGAAGATTCTCTCTCAAGAGCCACCTTTGTCCTAGGTGAGTTGTGAGCCATTTGAGGCATTCATACTTTTGGTGCTAAGCTCTTAAGGCCAAATACAACAAGGTTTCAAGCTACATAAAAGGTATGTCATCCTAACTAGTATTTCATATTGTTTATGTCAATTGCATGCTAGTTATAGGCTTAATGCTTTGGAAATACCATTACATGTATAATAGAGAAAACATAGATCCAAGGCATTTAGGGTTGTATGTGCACCACATGATGTTGTAGTATACAAAAACCCAACACTAATATGGATAAATAATTTGGAAACAATGATTTTGTAAACATTTTTTGACTATGGGTTGTTTTTAAAAGTTTAAATTTGTTGTGATTTTTAGGATGTTACAAGTTTGTATCAGAGCCTTGGTTTGAGTGTAATTGGAGGAACACCCATGTGAATCCAGTCTCAAACTAAGGAAATGAAAAGGTTTTAAAAATGATTTTCAAAATTGTTTTCAAAATAATCAAGAGAGGATGCGATGTGTATGATCAGCCGGAGCAAGTAAGTAGACCCAAAATTACAACACTATTATTTGATATTGTGATATGTTAGAACATCATGCTAGTGATAGGCTAGGGATCTTCAGGAGTTGCATGATAGAATTGCCTGATTCTATGATGCCTGGTAGCCTAGGGTTTTCCTCATATGAAATTGACATGATTACTGTAGTTGCTTAGTGTATGTATCAAAATTATACATAACTAAGATTTTATAGCCCGAGAATGTTTGATTTAGCCTTATTTCCTGTTCCTTGACTGGTTGTGGGCTTAGGGTAGAATCAATTATTTGACTGTGTATAGGATCCAGTGTTATGTATGATTAGCATACACGAGTGCTGCAGGGTTGGTGGAAGTTTTATGGATGAGTTATGTGGGGTCAGCCGACCAATCGAGGAATGTCTAGCCTTTCTTTAGGAAGTGCTGTTAGGGTAGTTGTGTTGATCCTCTAAGACAAATACGGGTAGGTGCGGAAGGTAGTATGGGCCCGTACTATTGGAAGCATAGGACCCGTACACGTAGTAGAGAAGTCAGAACCCCTAGGGTTTTGTTGGGAGTTGGTTCCTACGGTATAATGTGTGTTTATCTGATATCTCCCTAGTTTATTTTCAGTATGGTGGTTTCGAGGCGATTTGAGTCGGAATCCGGATCAAGAGTCGGGAAATGTGGACAGGATGGGCCGGAATTGACCGAGGATCGGGTTTGGGAGATCATTCGAGAGGAGGTTGTTTCCATTTTTTGGGAGCAGATACCAGAGCTATTTGGGTCTATCAAGACTGAGATGATGGAGCTCTTTGACGACTGGTATGCTACACTTTCAGAGATTGCTACTGTTGTAGCCTCTGTAGCCGTTGTTGCGTCGCAAGGGTTGGCGCTGGGAGAGTCTTCCAATACCGGGACTTCGAAAATATGAAGCCCCCAGTATTTGACAGGGTTTAGGATCCAATCATATCCATGAGGTGGCTATCTTACGTCGAGGGATGTTCCTTTATGTGCTCTTGTCCAGCTGACCAGAAGGTCAAGTGCGCTTTGAACCTTCTTCGGTCCGGAGTGAAGGATTGGTGGAGGTTGGTTACTAGTTCATACATCACAGAGCTATTGGGTTTTAAGCACTATAACACTCTTATGGTGCACATGAAACTCTAGATGCTTTGGATCTATGTTTTCTCTAATTATACATGCAATTTCATTTTTTCCAAAGCATACATCCTAACTAGCATACAATAGAAGATATACAACATAAAAACCAAGTTAGATGAATACCTCTTGATGTAGTTTGTAGTTCTTGGCCTTAGAAAGCTTTAGCACCTCAAGTGTGATGCCTCTAATGTGTCACAAACACCAAATGAAAGAGGAGGCTTGAGAGAATAGGCTAGTTAGCTTCAAAATCGATTATCACTCTCTTACAATGAATGGGGCACCGATTTTAGGGCTAGGGATTGCTTTTATAGTGTGACAAAGGCTAGGGTTTCATCCATGCAAACCCTAATGCACCATGTGTTGGGTTTTGGTATACTACAACATCCTTTGGTGCACATACAACCCTAAATTCCTTGGATCTATGTTTTCTCTAAATATACATGTAATGGTATTTCCAAAGCATTAAGCCTATAACTAGCATACAATTGACATAAATAATATGAAATACTAGTTAGGATGACATACCTATTATGTAGCTTGAAACCTTGTTGTATTTGGCCTTAAGAGCTTAGCACCAAAAGTATGAATGCCTCAAATGGCTCACAACGCACCTAGGAAAAAGGTGGCTCTTGAGAGAGAATTCCATGCACCAAAAATCGTCCATCTTTCTCTAAGAATAGAAGAACACATTTTTAGGTTATGGAGCATATATTTATATGTTGGATTCCAAGAGTCATGGGTATAAACCAAATCCATACCCATGGGTTTTATGATCCATGGTTCATGTGGCCCAACTCTTTATGTGTCCATACATAAACTTGGTCCAATATAGATCATAAGCCCAACACATATAAATATAACCAATTACCATAATTTGTTCCCATAGATTTAATTAGTTTCATTTGATCACTAAATTAATTCCAAACTAATTCTTGATCAATACTAATTAAATCATATGATTTCATATTAATATATTAGAACTTATAATATATTAATAAATCATATATAACCTTTTTCTCAAGAGTCCACCCTAACAAATTGTCCTGGTGTTATGCAACCCAAATGGACCATGCTACTCTCGGGTCGAGTACATACCAATAATAGTTATGGGCTTAGACATCTAATACAACAGTCTCCCACTTGGATAAGTCTAAAACTATTATTGAAAATATGGCTCCAAAATCCCGACTAGTAGTCGTAGCTCTTAAAAGCTGTTGTCGAACTCCTACATAGTCAATGACGTGTCCATTAGATAAGGGATCATATATTCCTCCATTCTAGATATCATATGGACTGAGACATGAATTATAATCAAAATCTATGCCCATCTGTTGTTTCCCGGTTTCTGATTTATGACGACCGACTAATTGAACAAATCAAATCAGTCTAGGCCCGTCCGAGCACTTAGGATTGTCACCACTAAATCATCGAGGGGCCCACATATATCGCTTTTATCCACATGGGGTAAAAGGAACGAATAAACTTTGACTCATATGCTTGCTCTATTTACTTATCAAATCACACACAACAATGTGTTTTATAACACCAAGTTAGTGGTGCGTTTTCACATTATCAATGTGCAACAGACTTGTTGACTGCAACTCATATCTCACCGTTTGAAGAATATAAGATATTATCGTCTCATGATCAGTGATAAAATCCATGAGCACGCATGAATACTGCAGCTATGTCTAAAACACCTAGACATACTACGGACCCATTCATGACAATCTTGCCTCAATACCTACTTCCAAAGTATGATCGACTGTGGATGGTTTGAATAACCTAGTTATTCGGGAAGTCAGAACATGCAAAATGAAACACAAGAATAATACAAATCCTATATGGCCCCAAAACTTTGAGTCATATTGATTACTCATTATTCATTGTTTAATGTTTCAAATAATCAACTTAATACTTGAACTAAAACAATAGTTGTCTAATGCTACAAGCATGCACACTATGTTTACCTACGGTCCTTTCTTTATGGAATAGATCAATTGAAAACATTTTAATGATGCTCATTTCATAATTCCAAATCCTTATGATAAATTTAAGAATACAAGATTCTTTGCCATTTACTTAAATCTGTTAGATTCTAAACTTATATGCAATGATCCTCTTGTAATGACTATGCACAAAAGTCACAAAGACTTGGCAACAGACATTACAAAGTATTCCAATGGAGAGCAATTCCATGGAAACGAAGTCTCACATTCAAAGTACATTCCTTTGAACATCCTTCTTGCATTAAGTTTTCTAATCTTACACAAATTTAATGAATAACTTCCACTTATGGAAACATTTCCATATTCCCATTTTGACCATCACTTCTGAACAAGAGTTGCCTCTTTTCAGAATATGTCAATATGGTCCTTCCAAAATTTACACCATACTTCCAACTGTCCATGAGCAACCAATCTTTGGTAAACCTCAAATTGTCCTCGACAATTGCTTAATCATTTTAGTCATATACAATTTTGGTCCTTTTTCCTCTTAATGCCCTAGACATTTGGAAAATTTAGAACGCATTGAAATATTATAACATATGCAATCGATCCTATACCCGAAGCATATGGGATACGATTCATAATGTCTCACATAAAGACATGATCCTAGACCAGTCTTTTGCTATAATTTTTCATATTAGCCATGTTCTCAAAATTCGGACTATAAAGAGGGATGCCGTAATCATAATCGAATATTGGGAACGTAATTAATATTTCCATATATCGAATTTCCTTATGTTGAACCATTCCAACATAACATTCATATTTATACTTGACTAAATTCGATTAAAAACTCAATCTAAGCTTTTAGAATTGGAATGAAGTATAATTTCCTCTCCCTTAATTATAGCAAAACAACTTTTCAGACCCTGCAACTTTGAAAATTGATACTTTTGTTTTCTATAATTAACATTGCTAACTTGCAACATTTAACATAATAATCATGCTCCCACTAACATGATAATTATATTCTTATCAGCATAACACTTATGCTCCCACTAGCATTGACATATACTCAGAAATCAGCTGGACTTCTAGAAACCACCACTTTGTTGGCTTTCTTACCAAAGTTCAGATTTCTGATACGAGATGCTTCGATAAGACTTTATCTAAGCTTCCCAAAATCATACACCTTTCCTTACATAGATCACATGTGTGTCTAAACAATTATGAAGAGGGATGCCGTAATCATAATGCTTAGACCTTTGCCAATGCTCACAATTCGAATTATGAATAGGGATGCCGTAATCATAATTGAATTTGAGAATGCAAATATCACAATTTCTATCTCCTTAAAATCTACTTAGTGAAAGCGTTTTCTCACCATCATTTTTCATGAATCGAAGAGAAACCTTATGCACTTAGATTTTATGGTGTGTATGTCCCTATCCATGGGAATTTTTCAAACCATAATCATAAGACAAGGTTAGTGACAAATCCAAACTCTTATGGACTGAACTTGTTCAATCTCAATTTCTTGCCACCTGGCAGCACAAGGGCCTACCATTGCTTTCAATTAATTATGCAAAGAACTAAGAACTCATAGAACTCACATGCATATACAACTTTTAACTGGAATGAGCACAGAAATAAGAATATGTCAACACTATAGGTTACAAACCTCAAGTCGCGTGCTAGTGTTTAACAATACCCTTGATTAGTTCTTGAAACTTTTCAAGATCTTTAAGACTCCCACTGACCTCTTGACATATATGATTCACTTTGTCAAGGAACATTAATTGACAAACAAATATTCAAGAGTTGGTGCGGATTCTAATCAAGACAAACACTTCACACAATTGGCCTTAGTTGGTCTTTGTTTTATCCGAAACATCACAACTTACCAATTTCAAATGTACAAGAGTAGAAAACATTTTACTCTACATTAGACAAGTGTTATAAACCTTTCTTAAGTTTACATCACTCGAGTTACAATCTTGGAGTATGACTCTAAGACTCATTTTTGGAACAAAGTATGACTCATCTTCTTGATTTAACCATTTCAACAATTCATGATTCCTCTTCTTAGCCAAACAAATGCACTAAGATATCCTTAGAGGATCAATTGTGATATGGTTATTCATAATCATTAATATGATTATAAAACATGATACTGAAGTACTCTCCCATCTTTCCAGATTGGAGAAACTTTTATCTTTCTGCCTAATATGATTCTTCTCATTCGTCCTGCCATACATTGAAACTTTTCCAATGTTTCAGAATTACACTTAAACTTGTAAGCACAACCATATTTACTAAAATTTAGTAAATCATGACGAATAGCCTAATCGTTCTTTGTGGTAGGCCTGATCAGCGCACAACCAAGTGTACCCGATCTCCTAGTCCTTCGCTTGACTCACATATACATGTGAACAAGGAATTAGTCTTAATTTCCCAAAGATCAAAATTCTCATTCATCATACAATACAAGTTGCATGATTCCAAGTTTCTATCCAACTGAAACTTGAGTGATGAGAATCTTTCCTTATTTGGTAAATTATGACACTACCACAAACGAAAGAATCTAATCCATTTTCCAATATTGCTATCAATGGAATCATATAAACAACAATTTTTCACAAATGCCATTGTAAGGATACTTAAAATAAATAAAATCAAAATTTTCCTTTTATTTTAAAATTGCGGAAAACTTATCCTTAGAATGCAAATACATATGAAAACTATGTTGTTATTTATTCTTAAGCAATCTATCATAACTCGTAAGCAGCAGCTCAAAATTTTGATCTTCGAATCATGCGATCAAAATCCATCTTCGCGATCAGATTCAGCATACTCTTCTTCTAAGCTTCCTTTCCTTTTCCGATTCTACAAAACATCAAAATTCGACCTAGTCACATCATATAATAAGAATCTCCAACTACGAACTTAATAGAGTTAGATAGTGGACTTTACCTGAAGCATAGTAAAATTTTTGACTTTTACCATCCTAGTGAACTTCCAGGTAAATAGGGCAGCTTCGCAACTAATGCCCCCTCTTTTGGCAATAAAAACATATGGACTCTTTAGTAATGGTACATGTGACTATTAAAAACATAGCCTTTCTCTTTACCATTTGGTCAACCGGGTTGACTATGGTCGATCCCTTTCCATTGGGAAGAGAACACTTTTCTGGACTTCCAATGTTTCCATTATCAATGTCCATGTAAGTTTGGGAAGTAGATCTTCCAATCAAATTTGCTTTACCAGTGTTCTAAATCATTTCTGATTTAGCAACAACAAGCAAATAGGTAAGATCATTAAGGGTAATGTCATGGTCTGTCACATAGTAGTCTTTAATGAACTCACTATATGACTTGGAAAGTGATTGAAGAACTCAGTTAACAGTCAACTTCCTTGAGACTTTGACACCCAACTCTCCTAGCTTGTCAATATGAGACTTCATTTCCAAGATGTGAGTACATATACACACTGCTTGCCAATAGGGATTGAGTGACCTTGAACTTTTCAAGAACTTGTGGGTTAGGGAGAACAATTGGAGGAGGTGGAGGAAGTGAAGTATGATTTCCAGTCCCATTAATGCATAAAAAAGGGATTAATATGTCACCTTGATCGCCATTTGGGATATCATCTTCATTAGGATAGCTTTATTCAAAAGGATAAGGAAGGCCATAGTTGTCATAACTACACATCTATGAGGGAGAAATTCAAGTTTAGTTGATTTAAGTCCTTAATATAACACCCAATATGAAATATTAAGGCTAGGACCCAACACAATATTTTATAACTTGGAAGAGGGATGTCGTAATCCAAGCTACAAGATATTTGAAGGTAGGTAAATGACGATTTACCAATTTCCACCATGAAAACGAAATTCAACATTAGGTTTTAAATGAATTGAAACTCCTAGATCTTTTGAGATTCATTGAAGTATTCAATGGCATGTTTAAATCCCGATTGTGCCCTTCAAGTTTGTGACTGGGATGCCGATGATCACAAACAAGGAGTGAACAACCATGCAAATTAACTTGGTACACTTAATGTTACAACCACCTAATCAATGTGTCGGTTAACCACACACGTTCCATTGATCTACGATTAACATCAAGCTACCCTTTGCCATACATTGTCAGTCCCAGATTAGTATGCCGGTTAAACCACACACGCTCCACTAACGACTTAACAAGGTGCAAAGTGCAATTTCATGGGTTAGCACCAAATTCCGATTTTCCAAAAGTAACTAAGATTGGGAATTTAATAAAGTTTAGTTACATTATATTTATCATTATACTTTTAATGAACGGAGAATTAATGTCCTGTCCTACCCGTTCGGCTAACGACCTTCCACCAGTCAAGGAAGCGGTGGGTGAGAATGGACACCCATTAAACTGCCATTTTATAGTCAATAACCTTATACCCCCCTTATAGACCGGCTTCGTGAATAAGGCCTACTAACGATAAGACTGACTTACAGTTATACATATATATATATATATATATATATATATATATATATATATATATATATATATATATATATATATATATATATATATATATTAAACCTATAATATTATAATAGTATAAGGGTTGAATTTTAAACTTTTAAAATTCTAAGGGTTGGAATTAATGTATACATGGGGGGGGGGGTAACTTTACAAATTCCAAAACTTGAGGGCAAGTTTTGAACAATTCAAAAACCTTCAGGTTTCCATAGCTTATGAGTTTAATATGGTTTTTATGGAAGACTTTTCAAGTTCCATAACTTGAGGACAAGTTATGGAAGACATAAAACTATTTTATGATGGCATTAAAAATGAGAGACTCTTCCATTTTCATAACCTATGAGACTTAATGTACTTTTAAAAATGAAAACTCTTTATTTTCCATAACTTGAAGGCAAGTTATGGAGTTCATAAAAACCATTAAAAACAATTATTCCAATTAACACAATAATCAAATAATTTTTCTATGATCTAGATCAAACTCATAAGTAAAGATAATTCACATCAACAATTTTCAAGAAATTAACTAATCACATAAACTAATACAAATCTTGAAAGTTAGACAATTATCCTTTATTTGGATGAGGATAATCATTACCATAGCATCAAAATCAAATTTTATGAACAAAAACATTTTGTGGTAATGATCCTAATCCAAAATAGGCCAAAAAACTAAAAAATTTGCATTCAGGACAGCCAACTCGTCGAGTGCGTCAACTTTGTGAGTGGACTCGGCGAGTCACTCATTCAACTCGGCGAGTCCAAGGCAAAAAACATGCAACTCGTCGAGTTAAGCACTGGACTCGGCGAGTTCTACTGTCAGAGTGCAGAAAATTCGATTTTTTCACTTTGAAAACCACTAAAACATCAAGTATTATAGAAAACAACCCATAGCTCTGATACCACTGTTGGGTTTTGGTATACTACAACATCCTATGGTGCACATACAACCCTAAATGGCTTGGATCTATGTTTTCTCTAATTATACATGTAATGGTATTTCCAAAGCATTAAGCCTATAACTAGCATGCAATTGACATAAATAATATGAAATACTAGTTAGGATGACATACCTCTTATGTAGCTTGAAACCTTGTTGTATTTGTCCTTAAGAGCTTAGCACCAAAAGTATGAATGCCTCAAATGGCTCACAACTCACCTAGGACAAAGGTGGCTCTTGAGAGAGAATTCCATGCACCAAAAATCGTCCATCTTTCTCTAAGAATAGAAGCACACGTTTTTAGGTTGTGGAGCATATATTTATATGTAGGATTCCAAGAGTCATGGGTATAACCCAAATCCATACCCATGGGTTCTATGATCCATGGTTCATGTGGCCCAACTCTTTATGTGTCCATACATAAACTTGGTCCAATATAGATCATAAGCCCAACACATATAAATATAACTAATTACCATAATTAGTCCCCATAGATTTAATTAGTCTCTTTTGATCACTAAATTAATTCCAAACTAATTCTTGATCAATACTAATTAAATCATATGATTTCATATTAATATATTAGAACTTATAATATATTAATAAATCATATATAACCTTTTTCTCAAGAGTCCACCCTAACAAATTGTCATGGTGTTATGCAACCCAAATGGACCATGCTACTCTTCGGTCGAGTACATACCAATAATAGTTATGGGCTTAGAAATCTAATCCAACAATGGATCATAAGCCCACACTATAAGAATCATTGATTTACTTAATCAGTCCGCGTATATTTAATCAGTTTCTTTTGATCACTAAATTAATTCCAAATTAATTCTTGATC
Source organism: Lactuca virosa (assembly GCF_052849685.1). NCBI lineage: Eukaryota > Viridiplantae > Streptophyta > Magnoliopsida > Asterales > Asteraceae > Lactuca > Lactuca virosa. The sequence goes on from NC_136426.1 coordinate 275,936,728, forward strand.
AATACAAATTAAATAATAGGATTTCTCAATTAATATTTTATACTTATAATATATTAATAAATCATAAATAAATTTTTTCTCAAAAGTCCATCCTATCAAATTGCTCCGGTGAAGGCAACCCAAAAGGACCATGCTACTATCGGGTCAAGTACATACCAGTTATAGATATGAGCTTCGACACCTAATCCAACAGTCTCCCACTTGGATAAGTCTAATAACTATAATTGCCAATGCAACTTCAAAATCCGATTAGCAATCGTAGCTCTCAAAAGCCGCTATCGAACTTTGACCTAGTCAGTGACGCATCCTTTAGATAAGGGATCATATATTCCTCTATTCTTCAAGATATCATGCGGACAAATACATGGAACATATTCATACTTATTGTCCTGCAGTTTGTTTCCCAATTTCCGATTTGTCTGACATAGAACATAATTGAACACATCAATTTAGTCCTGACCGGGTCCGACACATAAGTCAAAACAAAATCATTGAGGGGCCCAAGATATCGCTTTTAATCCTCTTAGGATAAAAGGAACAGATAAACTTCGCTTTATATGCTTGTACTAACTACTCGTTAAATCATGCACAACGATATGTTTTATAACATCAAGCTACTGATGCGTTTTCATACCATCAATGCACAACCAACTCATAGTCAACAACTCATATATCTTGGTTTGAAGACTATATGATATTATCGTCTCACAATCACTCGTGATAAATTCCATGAAGTGATTCATGTGAGCGTGGGTTTAATCCAATACTCAAATATTATTTCAAGAGCACTCATGAATGTTGTAGCATACGTTTGCTATGTCTAACACCTTAGACAATCTACAAGCCAATTCATGACAGTCTAACCTCATAAACAACTTCCAAAGTATGATCGACTGTGGATAGTTTGAATAATCTTATTATTCCGGAAGTCAAAACATGCAAAAGTGAAACAATAGTAAAAAATTGACACAAGATAGTAACTTTACTTATAAATAAAACTCCTTTTATTCAATCATCAAATGTCAATTACATTTTAGCTATTACAAGTTTCTAAATATTTTATCTAATCACTAAAACTAATAGCGTCCGTCAGCCCAATACTCTTAGCATGCTGCAAGTGCATAACCCTACTCAGTCCCTTCGTAAGGGGATCTGTTGGGTTATCCTCCGACGATACCCTCCTAACTACGAAGAGTCCTTCTTCTACTCGATATATTATTGATGTGTGTTAAACGAACTAGTTTTATCCTACTTTTAAAATATGAATTAGACACACAAAAGGCAGTGGACCTGTCAATTGGTGGTATAGTTGAATAAGCAGGGTATTGAACTCAGGGAACGGTAATTAAACTAATAACTAGAATTAACTAAAACAAGTAATAAAAGTAAAAGGATTTCTCTAGTTTTACAAGACTAGAAACATAGATAAACTAACTAACACGCAAATTAAATAACTAACAACTAAAACAAGTAAAAATCAACTAAATTCAATAATAAGAAGACTTCTATTTAGGTTCGGTTTATTTACTCCTATGGTTGATTTTATGGAAAGTGCAATGGATTAATTACTATTGGCTACCGATTAAAGTGATTAGGTTCACATTCGCTATTACCAATCCTTAGAAAACGTATCAATTCAAACAGTGGCCAGTTGATCAAACTAATAAATCTCCTAGTTAATTATTCGGGTTAAATAAGACTTGTAGTGGTTAATTAAATTGGTCGTTCAATTAACCTCTTGTTGATGATTTATCACACAAGCCCACACATTAATTTACGCACTTTCTAGTTAATCCTAGTTTCACATTCGCTAATCCTAGGCACATAACAATGCTTTCACATAAATCACATGATATAAGTAATCAAGAGATGTTCATTCAGCTTAATTACTTGATAATTAACAGAAAATAGTTATGGTTAATGCATAAGGTTCTTTAACAAGCTTAATAAAACTAAATTCACCAATAAACAATTAATCCAACCACAAATCAATCCATACTTATAAATTTTCCTACCCTAAACAGAAGATATAAAGTTTAGCTCATAATTGTAGCAGAAAGCAACTCAAAAACAATGTCTAGTAGTTCAAACATGATTAAACCAATAGATAAAGTAAAGAGTAAACTTATGTTGCCTTTAATCTTCTTAGAATTTAATTTGGGGCTGACTCTCACGATTTCCAGAGCTCCAGCAGCCTTCCTACTCGCAAGGTAATCTTCCAAAAATTCCAGAGAGGGTTTTTTTTTCGGAATTTGGCCTCTATTTATAGTTTTCAGAAAACAGGGGCTACTCGTCGAGTAGCCAACCGACTTGCCGAGTCCCCTCGTAGAATCCGTGTACAGCAAGGATTTTATGTTTTGCTTCGCGAACATTCGTGGGTACTCGTCGAGTAGACGTCCAGACTCGCCGAGTCCTTCATGATTTGGCTCTTTTTCTTCTTTCTTCAATCTTCGAGCTTCCGATCGCATCTCCTGCTTCCTTTTGCTTCCGAGCATATCTTTTGGACTGAAAATACAATTTAAACACAATTAAGTACCTTTTGTCTATATATTGCAATAATTTAGCCAATTAATAATAAAATTCTATACTAAATATATAGCTAAATATGCACATATCAAAATACCCCACACTGAAATTTTCCTTGCCCCCAAGCAAAACTGAATTTCAACACATTAATATCATAGAAGACAATCCTAATGGAACCCAGCCATTATGCCAAAACCGCAATGCATGCATTTGTGTCTACAAAATTTTTCCTAAGGACCCCCCTCAATTCTAAATACTTACAATCCTCATAAACATTCGCCCACTTCTTTTGTACAATGCTCATTGTATGCATCCCTACGAATCCATCCGTAGAAAACCTCCTAACCTCAAGGTATTTTTAGTTGAGCAACCCAATCATACATAATCTAGACAATTACAACTTTTTTTATACCACTATGGAGCTCTTTTGGAATTCTTCACTTCTTTTATATTTTGATCTTGATTTCTTTGAATTCACCACCTTTTTGATTTTTGGTATCTTCAATTTTTGAACTTTCGGAATTTTGATCTTTTGATCTTCACTTTAATTTCTCCAAAATTCTTACAACTTTTCTTGTAATTCTCTCTCTTTTTTTACATGTAACTCACTTTTTTTTTCACTCAAAACTTACATGCTTAAGCAAGGGCGCTCAACTTCAACCTTTATTGATTAAAGATAAAAAATTTCCTGGATACATTTCTGGTACACGATGCTAAAAATATTGCATCCCTCAAACTAAGAGAGGTTGTGTTTTTGTCCCATGATTTCACTAGAATAAAGGGGGCCACAAATGCATTATAACGTATATTGGCTCAACTACACATTTGGGTCTTCATGCAATCATCAAACACAATACTAGTATGATTCCTAATTGCTTTTACCATGATTTTCTAAATTAACCCTAGTAATTTTTTTAATGCAAAAATTTCAAAATTATACTTAAATTAATATAATCAACCCCCTACCCCACACTTAATTTATGCAATGTCCCCATTGCATATTATGCATGAATAAGAAAACATAAAAAAAAGGAAATGGAACAAACTCCCCTGGGATAGTAGTAGCGAGGTTGATGTTCTTCATTCAAAGCTCCTTCTTTAATTAACTTTAGACATGGGAACATCTCATCCATGTCTCGGGCATCAAATCTCGTGTGATTAAACTCTAAAAATGCAGGAAAGACTCTCGGAAATCTTCAGGAATTAATCTTCAAGAATGCAGCCAATTGTCGTATAAAATATCATCAAATCATCATATTTAGAGGTGAAATGGAAATCAAATCGTCGAGTTAGTAAGGTGACTCGCCGAGTTGTAGCGCGAAACTGGCAGAAGTCGTGAATTTGCACTGTGACTCGTCGAGTCTGAGATGTGCACTCGGCGAGTACATCGCTGTATGGAAAATTTTGCCTTCTGCCTTAAGTCCGTTTTTGGTGTACTGAAGTAACATTAAAATGAAACTTATGCTCATTTTTCTTCAGTATTTAGACACTCTTTAACCATCTTCATAATCGGACTCGATACTCGAACTCAAAACTCTATTTCCCCTTTTGCCTAGACTCGATTCTTCCCACTATTCTTTCATTCTCTAGACCCTTTGCATGCATACCCTTATTCAAACTGTGAAAAGAACCAACAGCAAACACAAGTAATAAAAAGGAAAAACAAACAATTAAAATCCTACTTAAAAGTTCGAACAAACCAACCAAAAACAACCAAACAAATAAAAATTGTTTTAACACAACCAAACAAATAAAAAGGATAGATCTCAATCTTCATATTCTTCCTCTTCTACATCTTCTCTCACTCCGCTCCCCCCGGTTTCACTTCTACGGGCGTTTACCCGCTCTTCCCAAGAAGGTACATAAGGAAATTCACACCCAGCTACATGTTGGATGTTAAAATGATTAAACATTCGAATAAATGACCGGTTGTTGAAATTTAAGCTTCTCCCCAAATCGTCTTGGTATTTTCTTCCCTCCACGTTAAACCATTCCGCGGGTATCTCATCTTCAACCGGAATCACCGGTGGGTCTTCATGCGCTCGTTCATGTCTCGGCCTAACTCTCCTTCCCGGCTCCTCGGGTCCTACAACTGCATCATCATGAGGAATGGAAAAATGGCCCCCTCCATAATCCTCAATGATTCGTGCTCGTCTGTAAAGCGTGACACTAAAATGAGGTGTGGGTATTTTGGTCAAACCACTTCCAGCTCCACTTTCCAACACCCCGAATGATTTTGCCAAACAGGTCACGAACATCCCGCCATTAATCTTGGAGGTTTTTCTATCCTTAACCGCTCCCTCAGCCAAATAATTTGCTAAACAGTATGGGAGATTGCAAAAAGTATTTGGGGTAATGATACTCCACAAGTAGAAAACATCAAGGTTAGGAACCTTGTCATCATCCTTTAGCATGTTAATTGTGCTAGAGATGAAGCGATGAATCAAGCGGTGGATTGGTGATCTAATGCTACCTTCTTGAGCGGACTTCGGGATATAGACTTTGTTTGCAATAGTGTTCCACCATGTGGAACCCACAACTCCTTCCGGAAAATTTTTATGACAATGCTCCAAGAAAGCACCAAAAGCTTGAGTGTTGACCACATGTTGGTCATAGATGCCCATTCTCCATGCGAGCTTAACCATGCTACATTGGCGGTATTCTCCGCCAATGCAAAACGTGGGGACACTCATATTGTAGAAGTTATCTCCTCCGCGAAATTTAATAGTTGAGAAAAATTCCAAACACAGTCCTTGGTATACTGGCTCCTGAATTCTAAACAGTCGGTTCCACCCATCGCATGTCATGGTTACCCCATCATGTATAAATGTCTTAACCAAATATGGAGTTACTTCATCTGTCAATCCGACTCGATCAAACCACTCCCAGTCTATCTCATTAGGAACGTATATCTCTTTCTTTTTCAGGTCCTCTAACTTCTTTCTCCATTTCCTCATTGTTGAATCTGAGTCAATTCGTGGAAAACTTAACCAAGGATGTGCCCTTTGGTTACCCCTTGAGCTTTGGCCTCTTCTGGAAAACATGTTTTGCACAACATCAAAAACAACAAGACCACAAAACAAAGAAAAATATCAAAACCAAAAATCCGGGCAACTGCAACCGGACTCGTCGAGTCATGAACAGACTCGACGAGTCTGATGAACTGCTCGAGTGCTGCTGTGATTCGAATTATAATAGGTCATGAAATCTCTAAATTCGGTCCAGGGGTTTGTCTCGGAAGGTTTTCTGAGTACCAATTCACAATAAATTTCATCTATAACACTCTAATTAAACAAAAATCTGAAACCCTAGAATCTTAGTCAAGTCAAAATCGGGTTTTCAACAAACTAAGACCATTATTCTGCCAAAGATTTGAACTTTAATAAGATTAGAGGTAAAAGATGTTACCTTGTTGAAGAATACTAAAGAAATTGAAGAGAATCAAGATGGTTGCTTGAGAGAATTTTGGCACGTCGAGTGGTGTGTGTCGGCTGTGTAAAATGAAAGTGTTTTCCAATTACGGTAAAAACCCTAATTTCATAGAATTGTAAATATAATTTTTTTTTTTTAGTAAAAATACGCGACTCGTCGAGTCAGCGTAGCGACTCGGCGAGTCTTTTAATCTGTTTGAAATATATATATTAAAAACTTTTCTCTTTTTATTAAAAACACCACACCCCACACTTAGGCCTCGCTTGTCCTCAAGCAATCATTTGTAGATGAAAATGAAGATTTAGAATACTAAGAAAACCACACAAAACAAAAACGAAAAAGAAAAACGAAAAAGAAAAGAAAAGCAAACTCTATTGACGGGTTGCCTCCCGTTGAGCGCTTCTTTTTGAGGAGTCGTTAGCTGGACTCCTGTCTGCTCTACGTTTCTGCGGCTTCCTCCAATAGGATCTCCTTCTTTAGTTTTTGCACTTTATACTTGGTTTTGTAAATATGGATTTTTCTCTTATATGCCCTTTTCAATTCTTCTTTCCTTCTCCTTGTGGCACCGTCTTCAGCTTTACGCTTTATACCTCTACCACGCTTCTTCTTTTTCACTCCTTCCTCTTTACGCCCCATCGTTTCCCTTCCTCCTCTATCTTCCTTGATTGCCTTTTTAGTCATTATCTCATCATCACTCGTGGTCATGAATTCTTCCTTACTTTCATCACATAATGAAGAATCTGGTGGTTTAAAAGTGAAAACTTCAAATGTAGTAGGGACTAGGGCTCGAGGCTTGGTGCTTGTGATTGTAGTTGACATTGCTTCTTGATCAGGCATGTGTGAGTCAATGGAAGACTTATGCTCATCATTATTCCAATCCTTAGCATTCTCTTTATCTTCTAGGCTTTCATTCTTGTCATCTTGGACTGCTTCACCATATTGCACAATTATGTCAAGACAAGCCAAGTGTGCATTTTCAAAGTTGCTTAAATCTTTAACAACTTTACTTTCCTCAAGCGGATTCTCCATTTGATCAAGCTAAATGTGAACGTCGGGTCCAGAAGGGGTATTCATGGTCTTCAGGCCAAAACCTTCATCAAATTGTGCCTTCTCGTCTGGACTTGTCCAGTCAGTGGGTGCTACTCGATGAGTCAGTGAGCTTTCAACACTTTTGATTGTTTCTTGGTAATCAGCTTCCTCGAGCAGTCTCTATATCTCTTTCAGGTCTCCTTCAGCATCAAAATCCTCTTCCAAAGATAATATGAATTGATTTGGATCGCTTTCTTGTAAGAATCCAAGCTCTTTTTCTAATAATTCATCCAAATCCATTGAAGAAACTTTATCTTCTCTTGACTCTATGTGCCTATCCATTTTCTCAGCTTTAAAAATTACCGAATCATCCCCCACGCTTAGTGTTAGTGTAGATTCACGCATATCTACTACGACACAAGCGATATTCAAAAATGGTCGCCCGAGAATGATTGGGACTTTAAGGTCCTCTTCCATGTCTAATATTATGAAGTCAACAGGGAACACTAGTTTATCTACCTTGATGAGAAGATCTTCGCACACTCCCATTGGATGTATTATTGTTTTATCGGCTAGATGGATTTTCATTTGAATAGGCTTTGGGACTGGAAGGTTTAGCTTTTGGAAGAAAGAGTATGGCATAATATTTATACTTGCCCCTGAATCAGTCAACGCACGTGTGGTCATTAAGTTCCCAAATTGGCAAGGTACGGTGATGCTTCCCGGATCGCCCCTCTTTTCTGGCAGGTCATTCAACACTATCTCAGCCACTTCTTCCATATTTCTTCTCGTTGTAAAGAGGCTCTTAAGCAAACTTGCATATTTTGGTGTTTGAACTATTGTTTCAATAATCGGAATATTCACTTGGAGTGCCTTTATATGTTCCATAAACTTCCTATATTCTTGAATCTGCCCCCCAGGTATGGCTCGACTCGGAAATGGAAAAGGGGGACGGTAAGGTTTTAAAAGAGAGCTGGTTTTGTCATCAGGTCTTGGACTCGTCGAGTCCTTGTGCGCGACTCGATGAGTCGAGTCGGGTTTACCCGATTCCCAGTTAATTTCCTCTTCTGCTTGCACCTTTTTGGGATCCTTCTGGATAGGGGTCAGAGGAGTGAAAAGTTTCTCAGAATCTGTTGTTATTGCTTTCACATGTGCCATTCTTGGATTCTGTTCGGTATTGCTAGGAAGTTCACCCGGTCCTCGTTGGTTGATTTGTTGTGCAAGCTGGCCTAACTGTTTTTCAATGTTATGAATGGATGCTTGTTGATTCCTAAGCATAGTTTGTTGATCCATCATCATAGATTGGTGCTCTCTAAGCATATTTTGTTGCTCCTTCATTTCAGCGTCTGTATCATTGTGCCTTTTCTCGGACGCGACTACATATCTTGTAAACATATCTTCCAGGTCTGATTTCTTTTCTTGCACCGGTTCCTCCTTTTGATAAAAACCCTTTGCCTTTTTCTTAAACTTTTCCTCCTTTGCCTTCTTGTATTCATCGTATGGGAGCCATTCTTTCTTGGGTTTTCGCCAATCATCATCATATTTATCGCCACTCGAGTAGCACACTTGTGCTTTCCGGTTCCCATTCTCGTCCAAATCACAATCTCTAGTAAGGTGAGGCCCGTTACAATTTTCACATCCCACCCGGATAGCATGGATGGATTGGTCCATCTTATTCATTGTTCGATCCAAACTCTCCAACTTAGCCATCACTGCTGCCATGCTATCAGTAACTGAGTTCACCACCCCTCGATTTGGGTCATTCCTTGGGTTATGATATTCTTTAGAGTGCTTAGAGAACTCTTCAATTAGGGCCTTGATCACCGGGGGTGCCTTCTTTGTGAGTGGTCCTTGCGAATCAAGGAGCTGCCTGGTTGTCACATTCACTCCATCATAAAAAATGGAGACTTCTTGTTGACTGTTCAGATCGTGATGTGGGCAGTTCCTTAGTAAGCCTTTATATCTCTCCCACGCATCATAAAGTGACTCTCCCGCTTGTTGTTCAAAATTGGTTATGGCTTTCTTCAACTTTGCTATCTTCGACGGAGGGCAAAATTGCTCTATAAATTCCTCTTTCATTTTAGCCCAAGTAGTGATGGATCCGGGAGGGGGTGATTTTAGCCAATCCTTCGTGGCTCCCTTGAATTTGACTGGTAGCATACGAAGCAAAACATTGTTGCGAGCCACATTAGGGACATTGAAGTAGTCGGCTATATCGTTGACCTCGTCTAGATGCTTGTATGTGTCTTCATGATCCTTCCCGTAGAATGGAATTTCCTTAAGTTCAGCAAGTATGTGGCCCTTATGTTCAAAGTGAAGGGTTTTGAGCATTCTAACACTCCTATGGTGTACATGCAACCCTAGAAACCTTGGATCTATGTTTTATCTATGATACATGCAAAATTGTTTTTCCAAGGTTCATAACCTATCTAGCATACATGGGGAAGTTTTCATCATAAAAGTTAGTAGGAAATACATACCTTGTAGTAGTTAGCATTCCTTGAAAACCTTGTGAGCCTAGCACCTCAAGTGGGATGCCTCAAATGTCTCACACAACACCAAATGCCCTTGGAATAACTTAGAGAGAAATGAAACACTTCTTGAAATTGGCTAGCCCTCACTTGTATGCTTAGTGACCGATTTTGGTGAACAAACTGAATCTTATATAGTGTGTTACAATTAGGGTTACACCATGTAAACCCAACTTGTCATGACTTTTCATTTCCATGACCCATGGGTTCTATAACCACCATGGAGCATCCTATGGGGTTTAGCCCAACTTGATAATCCATGAAGCATTAGCCCACTATATAAGTACGGATGATTTACACAATGAACTCATATATTTAATTAGTCTTCTTTTGATCACTTAATTAATTCCAAATTAATTCTTGATCAATACTAACTAAATAATACTATTAATATATTAGAACTTATAATATATTAATAAACCTTAAGTGTTATTTCTCTAATTTTAGTCTATCCAAATGCATGATGACATGCAACCCAAATGAACCATGTTAATCGGGTCAAGTACATTCCAAAAATAGTTATGAACTTAGACACCTAATCCAACAGTCTCCCACTTGGATAAGTCTAATAACTATAACTGCAATAATGACTTCAGGAACCGATCAACAATCGTAGCTCTTTCAAGGTTTCTCGGAACTGAGATGATGATGATACGCCATTTAAGATAAGTGATCATGTAATCCTCTGTTCTATATATCAGCCGGACAAATACATGGAACAATGTCTTACTTATTGTCCAGCTGTTTGTTTCTCGATTTCCTATTTGTTTGACATAGAACTTAATTGAACACATCAACTTAGTTTTGGTCGGGCCCGGTACATGGGTCAACACAAAATCATTGAGGGGCCCAGATATCGCTTCTAATCCAAGAAGGAACAGATAAACTGCGACTCATATGCTTGTTCTACTACTTGTTGAATCATACACAAAGGCATGTTTTATAACATCGAGTTACCAATGCATTTTCGTACAATCACTGCATAACCAACTCATAGGCAACAAGTCATATCTCTAGGTTTGAAGACTTATATGATATTACCGTCTCGCGATCACTCCAGATAAATTCCATGAAGTGATACCAGCGAGAGTGGGTTGAATCCAATACTCAGAACTTATCAGCACTCATGAGTGTTGTAGCCATGTCCAACATATTAGACCTCTACAACCAACTCATGACAGTCTTGATTCATACCTACTTCCAACATATGACCGACTGTCGAGAATTCGAATAATATGATATACCAAACATATTTATTCTGGAAGTCAAAACATGCAAAATGAAACGATAGTAAACGATTGACAAAAGATAGCAACACTTTACTCATAAATAAATACAACTTTTATTCATCATCAAATGTCAATTACACTTTACACATTTCAAAGCTATCTAACTACTAAAACTAATATCATCCTTCAGCCCTATGCACCTCGCATGCTGGAGATGCTTAACCCTACCCAGTCCCTTCGTGAGGGGATCTGCTTGGTTGTCATCCGATGATACCCTCTTTGCCACGAGGAGTCCTTCTTCTATTCGATGTCTGATGAAATGATATTTTCTGTCGATGTGTCTGGATCTCCCGTGATCCCTTGGTTCCTTGGCTAAGGCAACTGCACTTTCACTATCACAGAAAATATCTATGGGCTCCTTTATAGCTGGTACAACTCCAAAGTCTCCAATGAAGTTCTTTAGCCATATCGCCTCCTTTCCTGCCTCGCTTTCCGCTATATACTCTGATTCGCAAGTTGAATCAGCCACTGTCTCCTGCTTGTAACTTTTCCAAGAAACTGCTCCTCCGTTTAAGGTACAGACCCAGCCTGACTGAGAGTGGAAATTATCCCTATCAGTCTGGAAGCTAGCATCACTATACCCTAACACTCTCAAGTCATCACTCCCACCAAGGGTAAGGACCCAGTCCTTAGTCCTCCGCAGGTACTTGAGAATGTTCTTTATCGCAGTCCAGTTGGCCTTGCCAGGGTTCCCCTGATATCTGCTGACCATGCTCAATGCAAAGGCCACATCAGGACGAGTACAAGTCATAGCATACATGATCGAGCCTACAACGGAAGCATAAGGTACTCGACTCATCTCTGCTATCTCATACTCTGTACTCGGGCTCTGAGTCTTACTCAGTCTGGCATTACTCTGGATCGGTAACTCTCCTTTCTTGGAGTTCTACATGCTGAATCTATTTAGCACCTTCTCCAAGTAGGTACTCTGACTAATTCCAATTAGTCTTTTACTCCTGTCTCTCAGAATCCTTATCCCTAGGATATAGGTAGCTTCTCCAAGGTCCTTCATAGCGAAACACTTCCCAAGCCAGGACTTAACTTCCTGCAGAGTTGGGATGTCATTTCCTATGAGTAGTATGTCATCCACATACAATACCAAAAAACTGACTATACTCCTACTATCATCGAAGCAAAGATTCCATCTGCGAGGTGCTTGTTTCAATCCATAGATGGATTTCTCAAGCTTACACACTCTATTAGGGTACTCTGCACTGACAAAACCCTCCGCCTGACTCATGTACACATCCTCAGCCAACTTTCCATTAAGGAAAGCGGTTTTGACATCCATTTGCCATATTTCATAGTCATGAAATGCATTAATGGCTAGCATAACCCTAATGGACTTAATATTTGCTACTGGTGAACAGGTCTCATCATAATCAACTCCTGGAGTTTAAGAAAAGCCCTTTGCAACCAGTCGTGCCTTATAAGTGTGTACATTACCATCCATGTCGGTCTTCTTCTTGAAGATCCACTTACACCCAACTGTCTTACGATCTGGTACATTGTCAACCAAGTTCCAAACTTGATTGTCATACATAGATTGTATCTCGCTGTCCATAGCCTCTTTCCATTTAATAGCCTCAGGGCCTGCCATGGCTTCCGTGTAGCTGTTAGCTTCATCCAAACGTACCAGTGTGTTATCACTGATAAGTGTATCACCTTCCGTAGTAATATGGAAACCATAGTAATGCTCAGGTGCATTCCTAACTCTCGTGGAACGCCTCAGAGGTACAGACTCTTCTGTCAGATCAACAGGAGTTTCCTCCTCAGGTTGATTGCTAGGGTTTGAGGTTCCTTCACCACTTGACTCTTGAATTTCTTCAAGGTCAATTTGCCTCCCACTGTTTCCTTGGCTTTTAAATTCTCTCTCGCGAAAGACTCCTTTCCTTGCTACAAAGACCATATTATCACTGGGTCTGTAGAAGAGGTAACCAAAGGATCTCTGTGTGTAGCCGATGAAAATACACCTCTCACTTCAAGGTTCGAGCTTATCGTGAGACTCGCGCCTCACGAAAGCCTTGCAACCCCAAATCTTGATGTGGTACAGATTGGGAACTTTTCCGGTCCACATCTCATGAGGTGTTTTGGCAACCTTCTTTGTAGGGACTAAATTAAGGATATGGGCGGAAGTCTCTAAGGCATACCCCCAGAATGATATTGGTAGCGAAACTCGACTCATCATGGAACGAACCATATCCAACAATGTTCAATTGCGCCTCTCAGCCACACCATTCAACTGTGGTGTCCTGAGAGGTGTCAATTGTGAGATAATCCCACGTTCCTTAAGATAGTCAAGGAAGTCTGTACTAAGATACTCACCACCTCGATCAGATCGAAACATCTTAATGTTCCTGCCCAATTGATTCTCTACTTCCTATTTAAACTCTTTAAACCTTTCAAAAGTCTCTGACTTATACTTGATTAAGTAGACATAACCATAACTACTATAATCATCAGTAAAAGTCACATAATAACGATTAGCATCCCTTGTGGCAGTTTTGAAGGGTCCACACACATCAGTGTGTATAAGATCTAACAAACCTTCACCCCTAGCACATGTACCAGTGAAGGGTGACTTTGTCATTTTCCCAAGTAAGCATGATTCACAACTATCATCTGACCTTAGATCAAATGACTCCAAGACTCCATACTTTTGGAGTTGGCCTATGCGTTTCTTGCTTACATGTCCAAGACGACAATGCCATAATGATGCTTTATCCAAGTTATTATTCGAAGAATCAATACACAACACATTATTTCCTAGATTTTCTACAACCGACACAACTTCATACACACCATCACAAGGTAATGCTTTAAAATAAAGAACATTATTAAAGAAAGCATAAATACCACCACTATCATTATCAAATGAAAAGGTAAAACCTTATTTGTACAAAGCATGAAAGGAAATAATATTTCTTGCCATTTCAGGCAAGTAACAACATTTATTCAAATCCAATGTTAACCCACTACTTAGCAATAAAGAATAAACTCCAATCTTGGTGACAGGTGTAACTTTCCTATTTCCCATGACCAAGTTTATCTTTCCATGCTTCACATTCTCACTTCTTCTTAGTCCCTGTAAATCACAACATATGTGAACACCACAACCTGTATCAAGGACCCAAGAATTAGAATAGGGTGAGTTATTAGACAATATAGTGTAAATACCTGCATGGTTGGGTTTAACTTTCCCATCCTTCACATCTTGCTGGTACTTTGGGCAGTTTCGCTTCCAGTGCGACTTTTCATGGAAATAGAAGCATTCCGCCTCTTTAGGGTTAGCAGAAGGAGTGACGAAACCTTTCTTGTTTCCACTCGAAGAGGAGCCATCAAGGGACTTTCCCTTGGTACCCTTCGAAGGGCTTTTCCTCTTCTTTCCTTTGCCTTGTCTGATTGCCAAGACAGGGGCCGCGGTAGGAGTAGGAGTAGTAACAACCGATTTACCTTTAAGACCACTTTTCGTGGTCTTCAAAAGTCCTTGAAGTTTACTGAGTGTAACTTTCTCCATGTTCATGTGGTATGTTATGCGGAGTTGATCGTAACACGAAGGTAAGGAGTGTAAGATAATATCTATTGCCAACTCCTTTGGGAAGTTCACATTCAGTTTCAGCAAACGGTCCACATACCTTTGCATTTTCTGCATGTGGCCTTTGATGGGTTCACCATCCTTCATCCTGGTTGTTATCATGGAGGAGATGATCTCATATCGCTCTTGACGAGCACTCTGATGGCAGCGGTCCATCAAAATCCTGGTGCATCTCAAAAGGATAGTAGTCGTCATAGGACTTTTGGAGCTCGGCTGTCATAGTGGCCAACATGATGCATGCCACTTTCGTAGCATCCCTTTCATGGGCCTGATATTCGGCGACCTCCTCAGGAGTAGTAGTCGGCTCGAGCTCTTTAAGCTCCTTGTCAAGGACATATTCCTTGTCCTCATACCGAGTGACCATTCTGATGTTCCTTATCAAATCCATAAAGTTGGATCCATCAAAGATGACTCTCCCACAAAGGTTCATGAGAGAGAAGGAGCCGGTAGGGTTTGAGCCAGAAGCAACATTGTTGGAAGACATCTGAAAAGAAGAAAGACAAGTTTCGATTAGATATAAAGATAGTCCTTAATAAAACACCCAAATGTAATATTAAGGCTAGGACCCAACACAATATTTTATAACTTAGAAGAGGGATGTCGTAATCCAAGCTATAAAATATTTGAAGGTAGGTGAATGACGATTCACCAATTTCCACCATGAAAACGAAATGAATTATTAGTTTTTAATTGGTTTTTGAAACTCCTAGATTCTTTGAGATTCATTGAACTGTTCAATGGCATGTTTCAATCTCGAGTGTGCCGTTCAGGTTTTGTGACTGGGATGCCGAGGATCAGAAAACAAGGTGTGAAGTAACCATGCAAATTACTTGGTACCCTTAATATTTACCCCTCAATCGATGTGTCGGTTAACCACACACGCTCCAGCGATACTATGATAAATATTAAGTTACCCTTTGCCTACCATTTTAAGTCCAGGTTAGTGTGACGGTTAACCACACACGCTCCACTAACGACTTAATCAAAGTGCAAAATGTAATTTCATGGGTTAGCACCTTATTCACATTTTTCCTAAAGTAACTAAGACTGGGAATTTATAAAAACATTTAGTTACTTTATTTATCATCATACTTTTAATGAAGATTTAGAAGTCCTTGTCCTAACCGTTCGGCTAACGATCCTCCACCAGTCAAGGAAGCGGTGGGTGAGAGTGGACACCCATTAAGCTCCCATTTTATAAGCAACAACCTTGTACCCCCCCTTATAGACCGACTTCGTGAATGAGGTCTACTAACGGTAAAACGACTTTTTCTTATACATATATAATTATTATTAAACTTATAATATTATAAAGTATAAGGGTTGAATTTTAACTTTTAAAATTCTAGGGGTTGGAACTAAAGTATTTAAAGTGACTTTACATGTTCCAAAACTTGAGGGCAAGTTTTGTAACTTTCAAAACTTTTCATCTTTCATAACTTATGAGTTAATGATGTAATAAAAGGAGTGACTTTTCATTTTATGTAACCTATGTGTTTAATAATGAACTTTAAAAGAATGACTTTTGGTAATCCATAACTTGAGGACAAATTATGGATTCCATTAAAACACATAAAGATCATGAATTAAACATTAAACAAGTAATTCCTATGATCTATCAAGAACTCAAAAGAACATGAATACTCCTATCAAAATTTCAAGAACATATGAACACATATAAACATGAAATTTTGATATTAGCCATTGTAAATGGATTAGAACAACCATTACACCATCTGAAACAAGTTTTATAACACCAAAACAGTTTAGGGTAATGTTTCTAGTCCATTTCCAGCAGCAAAACTCGAAAATCTACATTCAGGGGCTCCTACTCGTCGAGTGCAAGAGCCTACTCGTCGAGTAGGATGAATTTGGTCATGGACTCGTCGAGTCCCCCCATGGACTCGGCGAGTTCATGCTGCAGAGTGCAGAAAAACTGAGTTTTTTCACAATTTTGCATCAAGTATCAAACAAACAAGCCTAGACTCTGATACCACTGAAGGGTTTTGCGCATTCTACCACTCCTATGGTGTACATGCAACCCTAGAAACTTTGGATCTATGTTTTATCTATGATACATGCAAACTTGTTTTTCCAAGGTTCATAACCTATCTAGCATACATGGGGAACTTTTCCAAGGTTCACTTGTATGCTTAGTGGCCGATTTTGGTGAACAAAGTGAAGCTTATATAGTGTGTTACAATTAGGGTTACACCATGTAAACCCTAATTGTCATGACTTTTCATTTCCATGACCCATGGGTTCTATAACCACCATGGAGCATCCATGGAGCATCCTATGGGTTTTAGCCCAACTTGATAATCCATGAAGCATTAGCCTACTATATAAGTATGGATGATTTACACAATCAACCCATATATTTCATTAGTCTTCTTTTGATCACTTAATTAATTCCAAATTAATTCTTGATCAATACTAACTAAATAATACTATTAATATATTAGAACTTATAATATATTAATAAACCTTAAGTGTTATTTCTCTCATTTTAGTCTATCCAAATGCATGATGCCATGCAACCCAAATGGACCATGCTAATCGGGTCAAGTACATTCCAGAAATAGTTATGAACTTAGACACCTAATCCAACACAAAGGTGGTACTTGCGGGAATCGCGGGTTGCACGAGTCTTGGGCTGGTATCATCTGGCATCATTTTCTTCCATTCACCCATGGGAACTTCATCAATGTTAGCCATGGAGTTATCTAGTTCGCCTTCTAAATCGCTTCCTTCTTCAAACTTGCTTTCTTCCTTTTCGGTTTCGTACTCGGTATCCTCCTTCTGGTCTTCGTCCGCCACTGAAAAGATGTTGGATTCTCCCTCTTTCTCCCTCTTTTTCTTACTAAAAATAGATTTGAGATTCTTCAACGGCGAATTCTTCGATGTTGCGGTTTCTCCTACGGTTTTGCCTTTGTTTTTTCTCAAAGTTGCTTACGGGTCTTCAAGTGGTGGAATCAAAGGTGTACCTCCTCCTCTGGTCATAAATGTACTGCAATCAAAACAGAAAACACGCGTAAAAAGAACAAAAATAAACTAAGAACAAAACTATGTGTTCCACGCTGGATTCGTCGAGTAGCCTCGACTGCACTCGGCGAGTACAGAGCTAAAACAGAAATAAGTTAAACAAAAATTCTAAAAAACAGAAAAACTTTAAAACTTAACCTAATAACTAAATTACTAATGCAGTAACTTTGTGCAAGATAAATCTTACACAAAGGATCAATAATGCTAGAAATTAGAATTAATTTTTGAACCGTTCCCCAGCAACGGCGCCATAAACTTGATGTGTGTTAAACGAACTAGTTTTATCCTACTTTTAAAATATGAACTAGACACACAAAAGGAAGTGGACCTGTCAATTGGTGGTATAGTTGAATAATCAGGGTATCGAACTCAGGGAACGGTAATTAAACTAATAACTAGAATTAACTAAAACAAGTAATAAAAGTAAAAGGGTTTCTCTAGTTTTGCAAGACTAGAAACTTAGATAAATTAACTAACACGCAAATTAAATAACTAACAACTAAAACAAGTAAAAATCAACTAAATTCAATGATAAAAAGACTTCTGTTTAGGTTCGGTTTATTTACTCCTATGGTTGATTTTATGGTAAATGCAATGGATTAATTACTATTGGCTACCGATTAAAGTGATTAGGTTCACATTCGCTATTACCAATCCTTAGAAAACGTATCAATTCAAACAGTGGCCAGTTGATTAAACTAATAAATCTCCTAGTTAATTATTCGGGTTAAATAAGACTTGTAGTGGTTAATTAAATTGGTCGTTCAATTAACCTCTTGTTGATGATTTATCACACAAGCCCACACATTAATTTACGCACTTTCTAGTTAATCCTAGTTTCACATTCGCTAATCCTAGGCACATAACAATGCTTTCACATAAATCACATGATATAAGTAATTAAGAGATGTTCATTCAGCTTAATTACTTGATAATTAACAGAAAATAGTTATGGTTAATGCATAAGGTTCTTTAACAAGCTTAATAAAACTAAATTCACCAATAAACAATTAATCCAACCACAAATCAATCCATACTTATAAATTTTCCTACCCTAAACAGAAGATATAAAGTTTAGGTCATAATTGTAGCAGAAAGCAACTCAAAAACAATGTCTAGTAGTTCAAACATGATTAAACCAATAGATAAAGTAAAGAGTAAACTTATGTTGCCTTTAATCTTCTTAGAATTTAAGTTGGGGTTGAGTCCTCTGTAGGTACTTAAGAATGTTCTTTACTGTAGTCTAGTGAGCTTTACCAGGATTCCCTTGATATCTGTTGACCATGCTCAAAGCAAAAGCCACATCAGGGCGAGTACAAGTCATAACATACATGATCGAGCCAACTGCAGAAGCATATGGTACTCGACTCATCTCTGCTATCTCATCCTCTCTACTCGGACTCTGAGTCTTACTCAGCTTGGTATTGCTCTGGATAGGTAAGTCACCTTTCTTGGAGTTCTCCATGCTGAAAAGCTTCAACACTTTTTCCAAGTTGGTACTTTGACTAAGTCATGTTAGTCTTTTACTCATGTTTCTCAATATCCTTATCCCTAGAATATAGGCAGCTTCTCCAAGGTCCTTCATAGCGAAACACTTACCAAGCCAGGACTTAATCTCCTGCAAGGTTGGGATGTCGTTTCCTATGAGAAGTATGTTATCTACATACAATACCAGAAAGCTTACTATACTCCCACTAGCTTGGACATATACGCAGGACTCATCCGCGCTTCTCGAAAAACCTAACTCTTTGACTTTCTCATCAAAACAAAGATTCCATCTGTGAGATGCTTGTTTCAATCCATAAATGGATTTCTCAAGCTTACACACTCTATTAGGGTACTTTGCATTGACAAAACTCTCTGGCTGACACATGGACACATCTTCAGCCAACTTTCCATTAAGGAAAGCGGTTTTGACATCTATTTGCCATATTTCATAATCATGAAATGCAGCTATGGCTAACATAACCCTTATAGATTTAATCTTTGCTACTGGTGAGAAGGTCTCATCATAGTCAACTCCCTGAGTTTGAGTAAGCCCTTCGCAACCAGTCGCGCCTTATATATGTGTACTTTCCCATCCATGTCGGTCTTCTTCTTGAAGATCCATTTGCACCCGATTGTCTTGCGACCTGGTACATTGTCAACCAAGTTCCAAACTTGATTGTCATACATGGACTGAATCTCGCTGTCCATTGCCTCTTTCCATTTAGCAGACTCGGGACCTGCCATGGCTTCCTTGTAGTCAGATGGTTCATCCAAATTTACTTGTGTGCTATCACTGATAAACGTATCACCTTCAGTAGTAATATGAAAGCCATAAAACTCAGGTGCCATCCTAACTTGAGAGGAACATCGAAGAGGTAATGACTCGTCAATAGGTTCAACATGAGTTTCCTCCTCGGGTTGAGCGCCAGCGTTTGAGGTTCCTTCATCACTTAACTCTTGAAGCTCTTCAAGGTCAATTTGCCTCCCACTATCCTCTTGGCATATGAGTTCTCTCTCTCGGAAAACCCCTCTCCTCGCAACGAAGACAGCATTGTCACTCGGTCTGTAGAAGAGATATCCAAAGGATTTCTATGGGTAGCCGATGAAAATACATCGCTCACTACGAGGTTCGAGCTTGTCATGAGTCTCTCGTCTTACGAAAGCCTCGTAACCCCAAACCTTGATGTGATCCAACGAGGGAACCTTCCCTGTCCACATCTCGTGAGGTGTTTTGGCAACCTTCTTAGTAGGGACTAGATTATGGATATGGGCGGTAGTCTCTAAGGCATACCCCCAGAATGAGATAAGTAACGAAGCTCGATTCATCATGGAACGAACCATGTCTAGCAAGGTTCGATTGTGCCTCTCAGCCACACCATTAAGGTGAGGTGTCCTAGGTGGCATCAATTGTGAAACAATTCCACATTCCTTAAGATAGTCGTGGAACTCGATACTAAGATACTCTCCTCCTCGATTGGATCGTAGCATCTTTACCTTCCTGCTCAATTGATTCGCCACTTCATATTTCTTAGGCTCCATGGGTTAAACCTCCATGGACTATCATATTGGTTTAGCCCATCCTAATCAACCATGGATCATAAGCCCACGCTATAAGAATCATTGATTTACTTAATCAGTCCCCGTATATTTAATCAGTTTCTTTTGATCACTAAATTAATTCCAAATTAATTCTCTATCGATAGTAATTAAATAATATGATTTCTCAATTAATATTTTATATTATAATATATTAATAAATCACAAATATCCTTTTTCTCAAAAGTCCATCCTATCAAATTGCTCTGGTGAAGGCAACCCAAAAGGACCATGCTACTAGCGGGTCAAGTACATACCAGTTATAGTTATGGGCTTAGACACCTAATCCAACAAGAGCAACGAGCTGCAGTTTCATGGGAGCAGTTCTATGATATGTTCCGCTCGAGATATTTTCCTTTGGTGGAGTGGGAGAGGCTAGACCATGAGTAGTTGTATTTGAGGCAGGGGACTGAGTCGGTGATAGAGATCACCAAGATGTTTACAGAGAGAGCTATGTTTTGCCCTGAGTTCGCTGCTTCTGAGCAAGCTCAGATGACTTGGTAAGTGAGCATGCTGAAGACGGACATCCTCCAGTTCGTATCTACTTATCGCTATGGATCACTCATTTAATTGCAGGAGGCCGCAAGGCGGCGTGAGATTGAGATGAAGCTCCAGACCATGGAACAGAGGCAGGCCCCGACGCAGTCACAGCCTGTGCCGAAGCGTTCAAGGCCGCTGATGTTAGATATGGGAGACAGAGGGGCCGCACTTGTGGTGAGTGCGGCAAGATGCATGAGGGTTCTTGTACACCTACTTCTGGATGACACAAATGTGGAAAGGAGGGCCACTATGTGATGGATTGTCGCTAGTCAGTCCCAATATTGAGTACCTGGATTTGCTACCATTGTGATCAGGTTGGCCATATGAAGGTCAACAGTCCATTGCCCGCAGCCAAGACTGTGCAGGCCCTGATGCCAGCCACTATGAGGATCATCGATGGGTGCTAGGGGAGAGTGGAGCCACCGAGGGCTCGGGACCATGCTTTTCAGCTCACTGCCTAGGAGGCCAGATCAGCGCCAGACATTGTGACCGGTATGTTACTATTTATTATTCTGTTAATTTTTTTATGGTATGCTTTTGTACATGCTTCCAATAGGTACATTCTTAGTGAACTCTTTGCCTGCTCTTGTGTTAGTTGACTCGGGTGCGAGTCGGTCCTTTGTGTCTTGATCTTTTAGTGGGGATTTTGGTATGCCCCTTAGTGATTTGGAGTGTCTGTTGTGGGTTTCTATCGCCAATGAACATGGGGTTTCTACATCCAGAGTTTATCGAGGTTGTGTGTTGGAGATTTTCGGGGTGCCCTATCTGATTGATTTGATCCCTATTCCCATGGGTGATGTGTGTGTGATAGTGGGGATAGATTGGCTGAGCCGGTTCGGTGCTATGATCGATTGTGAGGGTCAACGAGTGGTAGTTTGAACCCCAAGTGGGGGAGAACTGGTTATCTATAGGGAGGGAACCAGGTTTGATTTAGGGTTTTGTTCAGCAACCAAGGGTCGACAGTATATTCAGCATGGGTGTGCTAGTTATCTGGCTTATGTGGTTGATACCGGGTCGGGGATCAGACTTCAGTTTCAGAGGTACTAGTTGTCAGGGAGTTTGACGATGTATTCCCGGAGGAGTTACCTGGTGTGCCTCCCGAAAGGCAGGTTGAGTTCAGGATTGATCTAGTGCCAAGTGTGGCTCCGATTTCCAAGGAGTCGTACCTCTTGGCACCTCCTGAGATGCAAGAGTTGTCCTCTCAGCTTCAGGAGATGTTAGGCAAGCAGTTCATCAGACCGAGCAGTTCTCTGTGGGGAGCGCCGATACTATTCGTCAATAAGAAGGATGGTTCACACCGGATGTGCATTGATTACCGCGAGTTGAACAAGTTAACGATGAAGAACCGTTATCCCCTTTCGCGTATTGATGACCTCTTTGATCAGTTGCAGGGTGCATCTTGGTTATCCAAGATCAATCTGAGGTCCGAGTATTATCAGGTGAGGGTGAGAGAGGAGGACGTGGAGAAGACCACGTTCCAGACTCATTATAGGCACTACGAGTTCGTGGTGATGCCATTTCGGCTCACCAATGCGCCTGTTGTGTTTATGGATTTGATGAATCGGGTGTGCAGGTCGATGCTCGACCGGTCTGTCATTGTGTTTATTGATGATATCCTGGTGTATTCTATAAGTCCCCAATCTGCTTGAGTATCAATCAGATCCGTTTGATGGTGCGGAATCCCAATCAAACGGATGATGCCAGATCAAAATAGAAGATAAGGAGAAGAAGAATAACTTCAATCTATGATGTATTCAATGAATAGAATGATGCTCCATACACATAGTTCACACACTAGCTCTTCTCTCTATATTCTCTCACGCCTTAGAATACACACACTTAAGCTCCTCTCAACCATACACCCACATGCACTCCTCACCATATATATATGAGACATGGGCCGTGAACAGGTTCACGACCGTAAACACAGCCGTAAACTCTTAAAACATTACAGAAAAATACAATTGCCTAGACAAGCAAAGTATAAACCATAATTTTAGACCCAACAATCTCCCCCTTGGTTTATAGCTTTCTTTTCTAATTGACCCAACAAGCTCCCCCTAAAAAGTAGCTGGCTTTTCTTGTCAATCTTCATTGGGAGCTTGGCTTCAACATTAATCTTCAAATTCTTCACAGCTTCAAGATGAACATATGAATCTTCTATGAATGACTTCATCTTGAGCAGTTGGGCTTTTCTTCAGAATTTGGCTTTGAACGCACGGTGGGTGAGGAGGATTCTTGAAAAGATTCTTGAAAGATAGCGCTTTTCAGCTTGAGAATCTTCAGAGGGACTATCAGAGAGAACTAATCTTCTGGATCACTTCAGCAGGTACAAGATAGCAGCAAATTGATTGAGGAGGCTTCAATGCAATCTGTCACATAATCTTCAATTATAGCTTGACCTTGCTTCTGGGGTTGAAGGATTGAATGTTGAAAGAATAATCTTCATTTCTTGCTCCTTTGAATGAACATTCTTCGACACTCACAGATGAAGTCTTGGCCTGGAAATTTTCGATTCAGTCTCCATGAGTCTCATCTACAACTGAATTCACTTTTCAAGACAAAACAAAACTAAAAGAAAATTTAGCATACTAAACGGAAACAAAAATATTTTTGGATTTTTGATTTTTATGAACAAGAAATAAAACAGAAACAAAAATATTTTTGGATTTTTTTTATTTTTCAGAAATAACACTATTTTTGGATTTTTAATTTTGTGATTTTTGTTTGATTTTTGAATTTTCTGATTTTTGTTTGATTTTTGAAATTTTTTTTTTAATTCTCCCCCTAAATTTATGCATAGAGGAAAACTATGAACAAATTTAACAAAAAAAATATATTTGGGATCAAAGTTGTCAAGCAATCCAATATCGTTTATCAGCACATGCCTGCATGTCTAGATCTGATCAATCACCGGTATTCTGGTCCACTTAAACACAAAGGATGTTGACAATTTGGACAGATTATAAGTGACAAGTCATTGTGATATATATTCCTAAATGGACATTTAGTTGACGATGACCAAGTATATTGTTGTCCACTTAAATTAAGCAACAAGATCTACAGACAACCTATTAAATGGTTTAATTTTAGATGTACTAGAATGTGTTTCCCACTTCCCGATATACCCCGGTAATCAAGAACTTCCAAAGAACTCCTTACTTTAGGTGATTATTCAATCATTAAGAAAAAAGTCAGATATAGAAGTGCATATGTTGTATCCCTGGTCGGATGTCTTCCAATCACACAAAGGGGACAACATATGACTAACAGATATAGAGGGATTGAGAGGTAGAATGTTACATATGATGTGTCCCAGGTCAGATCTTCCGATCACGTAGAGGGGACAACATATGGCTAACAGATAGAAAGAATTTCATAGATAAGGAGGTGCGTAGAATTAGAGTTGCATATGTTGCAATCCAGGTCGGATCTCTTCCAATCACGCAGAGGAAGCAACATATGACTGACAGATAGAAAGCAAGAAAATAATTTCCTACAGACCTACTTTATAAGAACCCCCCAGTCGCCCTATCAGAACCATAATTAAGGACATAAGTCCGTACATCAAGGAAATGTTGAGCCACAGTTCTAGACAAATAACTTTTAGTGTATCTCGCAGGTTCACATGTTTATCTCACTGCTCAATCTACCCGAGCGTCGTATTGTTAGTCCAAATGAAACTATCTAAGTCTATATTGTCTAGTCCTTTCATGGTCAATCAATGTCTAGTCCTTTTGAATCCTTTGTGCCTACCAGCACATTGAATACAGAGTCTAGACAATTCGGCTTTAGTGCATTACACGCATCATAAATTGCCCTTTAGCACTATTCTTCATATCACTTCCCAAAACAATCTACTAAAGAAAGACATATAAGGAAATAAAAAATTGTCTTCAAAATGAATCAGTTTAAAATAAACTCAGGAGTATAGAGAAGAAAGCTCAAACCGTAAGTCGCCGATTGAATTTGCATCCAGAAGGTCTGAGAACAGCACGCATAATCTCAGAACAGATCCGAAAATTCTTCATGTCATTAAGCACAAACCCCATGTGTGATCCCTTCCTTTCTTCCCTTCCCGCAAAGGCCACATACTCTCAAACAATGTTCTGAATGTTGTACAGTTGAGAGATGCCTCCTATCATGTGCCTGGAAAAGCCACTACCAACAAACCGAAGTCTGAAGATATGCCTCCATAGCTGCTCCGACACAGAGCGGTATCAGCTGGTCTTTGGAACCCAGTCCATTTTGAAACTGGGTTGACCTTTGTCATCCTTGCACGATACTCTCTCCCATGACATGTCCTGCTTATCACAAACAGAAGATGTAGAAATATTAGAAGCATTAGGAGATTTGGGAGATTGAACCTTTGGTACCCATTTGTAGTTGGGTTTAACCCATTTCTTTTTCGAGCGGATAGGTGCCTAGGTACTTGCTTTTGAGCTTGATGTCGGCCGTTGAGATGGCTTTGACCTAACCGGTCTTGGCTTCACTGGAGCATCTCTTGGATTTGGTTTCTTGGCCAACTTTCCCTTCTTGTCCTTGTGATTTTGATGTTTCGCCTTTTACGCGTTCCAGTCGCCAATGTCTGATCGTGACCTTGAGGGGTTTCTTTTGGAAAATCTCCCTCCTAGCGCAGCCTTATGCGTAGTAGGGAACGTATGCGCGATTTGGACAATTTCTGGCAATGTGTACAGGTGTTCCACAGTGAAAGCAAGTCTGCTTCTTCACGTAGAAGTTGTTTCTTCCTGCCCCTGGTGGCGTGTCCTTGTCTCGTTTCTTATTGTTCCCACAAGCACAGTTGCAGCAAGTAGGTTGTTTCACTTGATTTGGTGGCCTATACTTCTCAACAACAGGTTGATCAGATAGCAACTGAGTTTGAAGCAACATATTCAGAGTTCAAAGGGACATTGGTTTGTTCAACAGTTTTCTCCTTGTTCTCATCTTCCGTTACTTTACCTGCACAAGAAGTAGAAGCATTAGAATCGTTCAGCTCAACACTTTCTGGCACATCCACGGCAGAATTACCAAAGATATCATCAAATATATCGAAAAGATTTAAGTCTTCAGACTTTGACATAATTTTATTATCAGACACACTCTCTTCAGCTTCTTGCTTTGATTGACTTAAAGATTGATCTGCGTTGGAAGTAGAAACATTAGTATTTTCCACATTAATACTACCTCCTGACACAAATCCATATTTAAGATGTGGCTCTCTGTCCTTTTCCTCTTTTGTCAATGGCTTAAACTGATAATTATGATTATAAGGAGGAGGCACTTTGTCATACCCTAAACCCTTTTGCTGATTCTCTTTGAATTTCAAATTAGTTTCTATCATGGATGCAACTACTTCACTTGACACATCAAATTTTCTAAAAGTAAAATCTGCATTTTCAAATTTGTTTTTTAATGTGTCAAGCTCAGCAGTTACCTCAGCAAGTTGTTCAGTCACATATCTATAACTCGCACTCTTATTGCTATATTCTTCCTGAAGTTTTCTAAAATCTTTGGTTTTTGCTTCTAATTCAGCCTTCATGGTTTTCTGTCCTTTCCTAAGTTGATACCCTTCATATTTCAAGTCCTCGTTCTCTCTACGTAATAATTCTATATGCTCAAGAAGATTTTGAACATTATCAATGCATGTTTGAGAACAAGAAATTTCATTGACTTTGGTGTTTGAAGAACTCATTGTTTTAAAAATATTCCCTTTCACAAAAAAACTCAAAAGTCAACCTTAAAAGTCAAATTTAAAAAGTCAAACTTAAAAAGTCAAACTTAAAAAGTCAAACTTAAAAAGTCAAACTTAAAATTCAAACCGAAAAGCTAAATTTGAAATTTTGAAGGTTAAACGAGAAAGTCAAAGTTTAAAGTCAAAGGTCAAACTTTAAAGTCAAAGTCAAAATTTGAGGTCAAAAGACAAAAATAAAAATCAAAAATTAAAAACTAAATTTTTTGTAGAAAATGGAATTTAAAAATAAAAGAAATTTGAATTTTGGGCTAAAAGTGTCAAATTTGCGAAATTAGGTGCGAATGGGAGTGGTTTTGAATTAAAATCGGAAGGATTAAATCAACAGGTAGCTTGGCCCAAGTGGTAAGACGCGATGTTGAGTAGAGAGGAGACCCGGGTTCTATCCCCGGCACCTCCAACTTCGCTTCCCTTTTTTTTATTGGACGCTGCTATGCGAGGAAACGAGGATGCGAGGACGACTGCTGCTGCTGACCGAGACCGAAGCGAAGACCGAGAACGAGGTGCGAACTTCGGACACTATGCGAGGCTGACCACGAATCTGAAGCGAGGACCGCAAACGTCGACCGTATACGTGCGATGCCGCTGCTGGCCGTGAACTCCGACACGTACACGTGCGATGCTGACCGTAAACCTCGGACCGTAAACTCCAAGGCCGTAAACCTCGGACCGTAAACCTCAGACCTTAAACTCCGGCCGTGAACTCCGAGGCCGTAAACTCCGGCCGTAAACACTGCTTCACATCACGAAAAAAAACGACGTTTTTCACCATTTTTGCTCCAAAACTCGATCTAGAACTCGTTTTTATGAAAAACGCGAAGAACAAACCCCCCTAATTTTCAGAGATCTATCCAAAAAAACAAAAATCCTTCAAAAATAAGATCAAATAAGCTCCAGATCTGACAAAATGGATTGATACAATCCAAGCTCTGATACCACTTGTAAGTCCCCAATCTGCTTGAGTATCAATCAGATCCGTTTGATGGTGCGGAATCCCAATCAAACGGATGATGCCAGATCAAAATAGAAGAGAAGGAGAAGAAGAATAACTTAAATCCATGATGTATTCAATGAATAGAATGATGCTCCATACACATAGTTCACACACTAGCTCTTCTCTCTATATTCTCTCACACCTTAGAATACACACACTTAAGCGCCTCTCAACCATACACCCACATGCACTCCTCACCATATATATATGAGACATGGGCCGAGAACAGGTTCACGGCCGTAAACACAGCCGTAAACTCTTAAAACATTACAGAAAAATACAATTGCCTAGGAAAGCAAAGTATAAACCATAATTTTAGACCCAACATATTCCAAGACCAGAGAGGAGCATGGGGAGCACCTTAGAGAGCTTCTAGGAGTGTTGAGGCGGGAACAACTTTATGCCAAGTTCTTGAAGTGTGAGTTTTGGTTACGAGAGGTTTAGTTCCTGGGGCACCTCGTTAACAAGGATGAGATTTTTGTCAATCTGTCCAAGATCGAGGCTGTGATGCAGTGGGAGGTTCCGAAATCTCCCTCAAATATCAGGAGTTTCTTGGGTTTGGCGGGATACTATCGGAGATTTATTCAAGGATTTCTCCAAGGTTGTGGTACCCCTCACTCGTCTGACGAGGAAGGGAATGGATTTCCAATGGGGCCTGGAGCAGCAGTCGACATTTGAGACTCTTCGGCGGAGGTTATGTTAGGCCCCAATATTGACCCTTCCGGAGGGAGTCGAGGATTTTGTGGTATTCTGTGATGCATCCATCACGGGTTTGGGGGAGCTCTTTATGCATAGAGGGTGAGTGATTGCTTATGCTTCGCGGTAGCTGAAGCCGCATGAGACACGATATCCTACTCATGACCTAGAGTTGGGGGAAGTAGTATTTGGCCTCAAGATTTGGAGACATTATATTTATAGGGTCTGTTGTACTGTTTACACGAATCACAAGAGTTTGAGATATCTTATGGATCATCTGAAACTGAACATGATGCAGCGCAGGTGGCTGGACGTGGTCAAGGATTATGACTGCGAGATCCTTTACCACCTGGGCACGAGAATACATTTCAGCACGGCTTATGATTCACAAACCGACAGTCAGAGTGAGTGGACCATACAGACCCTTGAGGATATGTTGTTGGCCTATGTCATTCATTTAGATGGGAGTTGGAATTCCTACCTACCTCTTGCAGAGTTCTCCTACAACAACAGTTATCACTCCAACATTGCTGCCCCACCTTTTGAGCTCTTGTATGTTCGGACATGTTGTACCCTGGTATGTTGGGGAGAGGTTGGTGGTAGGGTCATGGGAAGGACCGAAGTAGTCCTTCAGACCACAAAGCTTATTCAGCAAATCAGGCAGAGACTATAGACCGCTCAGAGTCGGCAGAAGAGCTACGCCAACCGGAACCGATCAGAGTTGGAGTTTCAAGTCGGGGATATGGTGCTTCTGAAGGTATCACCATGAAAGGGTGTGATGCGCTTCAGGAAGAGGGGGAAATTGGGTCCCTGGTATATTGGACCTTTCTGTGTGATCGCCAGGGTAGGCAGGGTGGCTTACCGGTTGGATTTGCCTAGCAAGCTCAGTCAGATCCACAACACTTTCCATGTCTCTCAATTGCGAAAGTGTGTGTTGGACAGCGAGACAGTGATTCCTTTGGATGATATTCAGGCTGATGAGTGCCTGAATTATATTGATAGACCGGTGACTATTTTGGAAAGAAAGATGAAGGTCTTGCGCAACAAGAAAATACCTTTGGTAAAGGTTCAGTTGCAGCATCGGAGAGGCTCCGAGTGGACCTGGGAGCCAGAGGCTAAGATGAGGGAGCATTACCCCGAGTTATTCGCTGCATCAGACTTCGAGGACAAAGCCTAAATCAAGTGGGGGAGAATTGTAACATCGTGTTTTGAGGTACTTTCATCTTTGACCCTTATATTGAGAATTATTGCATTTTGGTCCTTGTAATGTAAGACTTGTGGATGGGAAGGGCTATTTTTGCCACTTTTGGATTTTAGGGGCAAAGTCCCATACGGTGGCCTACGCTTTGTGTACGTAGGGTGTACGCGGTGAAGTCCCAAACCCTCATTTTTAGGGTTTGGACCCTATTTATTCGTCATTAACTCCAAACCTTGGCTCCTTCTGTCACACCCCCAGCCATCGGCGGAAACACCGGGTGGTGTAACGTCATTCTTCGTATCACAATTATATAACATACATTGAACAGTACTAAAGAAAATACATACCTTTATTGATAACTGAAAGTTACATAACTGTTTTTCTAGGACCTATTACATAATATCCGACTATGGCATACTTCTTAATGAACAGAAAGGTAATAGTAAAACTTCTTCTGTTCGAATACATACCAGCTTTTCAAGCTCCTGAAAACACATGCATTTTAAAATACGTCAACATAAAGTTGGTGAGTCCACAGGTTTTGACTCCATAAAATAGTACATTTTCCATGTTCAAAAGTATAGTTTTGAAAGTATCATTTTGACTCTCCAACATTTAGTATGTATATTAGGTATAATAGTTTACTTATCAATTAAGTGTTATACCTAAACATTCCTTGAGCCTAAGGTATAAGTAGGGGGAAACTTATACTTAACATTAATACTTGTATACGATAAAGTATAATGTTTCTAACAATTTGCTACCATGAGCCTGTAACCGTTGTTGTGACATAATACCTCTGATAAAACCCACTCATGATTTCCATGAGGACAACCCACTCATGATTTCCATGAGCACAACCCACTCATAATTTCCATGAGGACAACACCGTACGCTTCATCGACGCCACAACAATAACAAGTAAAAAGGATAGTTCGTCACTTGCTTATGGTTGACTGTAGCTAACAGTCACAAGTGGGGTGGTCAACCCGTATACTAATTATACACGACTTCCTCGCTCACACGGGATTAACAGTTACAGTTCAGAGGATTTCCACTAAGATCCCCAATCTTAGTTGATGAATACAATTACTCATGTAGACTTCGACGGCTTCCTATAGCTCTAACAACAAAAGCATTTTCATGTCTAAAACCCTAAGTTACTAGACTATGTTTTTAAACATTACTCCTAACTTCATAACATTTAGGCAATATAACCGCTATAACTTGAAGTAAAACCAATATTTATCTTGACATAAAGCCAACAACAACAACAACATATAACATACCAAGTTTTATCTTGTCATAAAACTAACAATAACAACATATAACATACCAAGTTTTATCTTGACATAAAACCAATAATAGCAACATACTTTATAAATTAACATATAGAACTTCTGAATATAACTTCGGAACTATATCGCACACAACATATATATAGAATCCTAAGTATAACTCAAGATCTACATTAGTATAATAACATGCTGACAAGTTGATAATAGTTGTATATATTCAAAATATTATATTTAGAACAACTATACCCCGGCTATTATAACTATATACTATCATATAGACATAATAGTAATGTATATACAATATTTAGCATGCATTTTCCCCCAAAATATTAGAAAGTGGGGCCATGAAACTCACCCTAGTAGCGTGATTTTATGTAATCTAAGCAGAAACGGTCAGCGTACGAGGTCGTCGGGGCTCGGGATGCAAGATGACTTCAGCAAAGGAAAGAGGAGAAAGAAGTTTAGGTGTAAGAATGGCTGAAGTCGGACTTGCTATTTATAGTAAGGATTTTGGACCCTCACGTTGTGAGTTTTATAAGGCTCACGTCGTGAGTTTGGATCTTATCCCTGTAGACTTGCCATTTGCGTCCCTAGCTTCGGAAGGTAGCCATGTGACTCTTCACGTCGTGAGATATCCCTACTCACGTCGTGAGTTTGGATCTTATCCCCTCGCAGCCTCGTCACACACCTTCTAGATTACGAGATGTGGCAAAATGACTCCTCACGTCGTGAGTTTCTGTGCTCACGTCGTGAGCTCAGTCAGATTAGGGTTTCTGACAGCTGAATCTTCGGAAGATCGTAACTTTCACATACAAACTCCGTTTTTGAAGTTCTTTATATGCACGCGTAGGTATTTACAAGTACTACAACTCTATTTTAGACTCTAATAGCTAATTCTAAGTCTATTTTAAATTCCTCTTATTAAAGAGATTCATAGTGTTCGGTTTATCATAACTTCTTCATGCGAAGTCAGATTCAGACATTCTCTATATTTTTGGAATCGTATGGACGTATACTTTGAGTTGTATCATAAAGAAAGTTAATATTTGTATTAGAATTTATCATGAACAACGTAGCACTCTTATCACATTACTAGTTTAACAAAATCACATTACATGATTGGCATAATCACATGTGATTGTCTATTGACCTATTTTGACTAGTGTTACATTCTCCCCCCGTTAGAATAATTTCGTCCAAAATTTATCTTATGGATGGGGTTTTGTCAAACAGTTGGGGGTATTTTTATTTCATCGGATATTCACGTTCCTAAGTAAATTCAGGTCCTCGTAAAGAGTTCCATCGAACTTTCACTATGGGAATACGACTTTGCTTTAATCGTTTGACTTCTCGATCCATGATCTCAACAGGTTCTTCTACAAAGTTGAGTTTCGTATTGACTTGTATCTCTTCGAGAGGTATAACAAGAGTGTCATCGGAAAGACATCTTTTGAGATTTGATACGTGAATAATATCGTGCACATTACTTAGCACTTGAGGCAACTTGAGTTGGTATGCGACAGAACCAATTCTTGCTAGAATTTCAAAAGGTCCTATATATACTGTGGGTTTAGTTTGCCTCGTTTCCCGAATCGAATTATGCCTTTCCAAGGAGAGACCTTCAACATTACTTTATCTCCAACTTGTAATTCTAAAGGCTTACGTCTTACGTCAGCATATCTCTTTTGATGATCACGTGCAGCCGTTAATTGATCCTTAATTTGCACGATCTTTTCAGTTGTTTCGTGGATTATTTCTGGTCCAGTACGTAAGGTATCGCCTGTACGTTCTCTGGCCATTTGTGTATCTCCAACTTCTGCCCAACATACCGGGGAACGATATTTTCGTCCATAAAAAGCCTCAAACGGTGCAGCCTTGATGCTGGTGTGATGACTATTGTTGTAGGAAAACTCAATTAACAGTAAATGAGTATCCCACGCATTTCCAAAGTCTATTACACAGGCTCGGAGCATATCTTCTAAAGTCTAAATGGTTCTCTCACTCTGACCATCTGTCTGTAGATGGTAAGCTGTACTCATATCTAGACGTGTTTCTAAGGATTTTTATAAAGATTGCCAAAATCGTGAAGTGAATCTACTATCTGGGTCATAAATAATAGAATTTGGAACTCCATGCAATCTAACAATTTCCTTAAGATAAATTCTAGTCAGCTTCTCCATCTTGTCGTTCTCCTTAATTGGTAAGAAATGGGCGGACTTAGTCAATCTATCAACTATTACCCAAATAGTGTCGAACCCACTAAGATTTTTAGGTAACTTAGTGATGAAGTCCATTGATATCTTTTCCCATTTCCATTCAGGTATTTCCGGTTGTTGAAGTAAACCTAAAGGCTTTTGATGTTCTGCTTTTACTCTAGAACATGTCAAACATTTGCTCACATAAGTAGCAATTTCTGCCTTCATGTTTGGCCACCAATAATGTACTTTTAAATCTAAGTACATTTTGTCAGAGCCTGGATGCACGGAATATCTGGACTTGTAGGCTTCTTCTAAGACCAAGTCCCTGACTCCACCGTACTTAGGCGTCCAAATTCGGTTCATAAAGTGTCGCTTTCCATCATCTCTTTGTATAAGTTGCTTTTCCATTCCTCGCAACGCTTCGTTCTTGATGTTTTCTTCTTTTAGAGCCTCAAGTTGAGCTTCTCTTATTTGTGCGGTAAAGTTAGAATGGATAGTTATAGTTAATGCTCGTACCCGACGGGGTTTAATATATTCTTTCTGGCTCAATGCATCTGCTACCACGTTTGCCTTCCCGGGATGATAACGAATCTCACATTCGTAATCATTCAAAAATTCGACACATCTCCGTTGTCTCATATTAAGATCTTTTTGGTTGAAGATGTGCTGGAGACTTTTGTGGTCGGTAAAAATAGTACACTTAGTACCGTATAAGTAATGTCTCCAAATTTTTAGTGCAAAAACTACAACTCCCAATTCAAGATCATGGGTAGTGTAATTATTCTCATGCACCTTAAGTTGTCATGATGCATACGCGATAACTTTTCCTCTTTGCATCAACACACATCCCAATCCTTGATTTGATGCGTCACAGTATACGACGAAATCTTCTGTCCCATCTGGAAGGGATAGGATTGGTGCACTACACAACATTTGCTTCAGTTTCTGAAAAGCAGCTTCTTGTTGGCTTCTTAGTTGAACTTCGTATCCTTTTGGGTTAGTGTTGTAAGCGGCTTGTCTATTTTGGAGAAATTCTCTATGAATTTGCCGTAATAGCCAGCAAGTCCTAGGAATTGACGCGCTTTTGTTGGCGTCTTTGGTGCTTCACAATTCCTGATTGCTTCAACTTTGGATGGGTCAACATGAATTCCTTCGTTGCGAACTACATGACCTAAAAATTGTACTTCTCTAATCCAAAACTCACATTTGGAGAATTTGGCGTACAACTTTTCTTTTCTTAGTAGTTCCTAGATTATTTACAGGTGTTGATCATGTTCTTCCTTGGTTCGTGAATATATCAATATATCATCGATAAATACAATCACGAATTTATCCAAGTATGGTTTACAAACACGATCCATAAATATTGTTGGGGCATTGGTCAATCCAAAAGACATAACTAAGAACTCATAATGACCATAACGAGTTCTAAATGCCGTCTTTGGAATGTCGTCTTCTTGTACTCTGAGTTGATGGTATCCTGATCTAAGATCTATCTTTGACTAGTAGCTGGATCCTTGCAGTTGATCGAATAGATCATCAATTCTTGGAAGCGGATAACGATTCTTGATCGTTAGCTTGTCCAGCTCCCGATAATCAATACACATTCGAAAGGATCCATCCTTCTTCTTGACAAACAAGATTGGTGCTCCCCAAGGTGAAAAACTTCGTCGGATAAAGCCTTATTTAAGAAGTTCTTGTAGTTGGCTAGACAATTCTTGCATTTCAGATGGAGCCAACCGATAAGGAGATTTCGCTACTGGTACTGCTCCTGGAATTAAGTCGATTCGAAACTCGACTTGTCGGACGGGAGGTATTCCAGGTAGATCTTCAGAAAACACGTCAGGGAAATCACATACTTGAGGTATGTCCTTGATTTCTTTTGTCTTTCTCTTCCTATCTACAATGTGGGCTAAGAATGTGCTACATTTCTTATGTAGATATTTCTGTGTCACAACTGACAAAAATTAGATTAAGATGTAAACACCTTTATTAGGTCATAGTGGACCCAAAACTCCATCTTAGCATTTTTTAGGGTTAAAATACTCTTAATGGACCGAACCCTTCTTATTGGGCCCTAGTGGGCCAATAAGCCCTCAACGTAGTTCTTTTTGGGCCGAAAGCATTTATTAGACCTTATATTGGGCCGAAAACCCTTCCTTGGGCTCTAATGGGCCGAAAACTTCTTAATGAACCAAGAACTCTTTTAGGCCAAGCCCAAAACTCGAAACTAATCCTTTTTGGGCCAAAGATCCCACTTGCTCCGGTTAGCCCATTGTAAAAAAAAAAAATAAAAAAAAAAAATAAAAAAAAAGAGAGAGATATAAGAAAGATGTATGCTTTTGACACCTCATTATTATATCTCATACAACCAAGAAATTGTATTGCATACTTCCATGCACTAAATTTTAACCTCCATGCAAAAACCACTCTATCTCCCCCCTCTCTTCCTTATCTCGGCCAAACACCACTCAAACCCTCTCCACTTCTCATTTCAAACTCACCCACACTACTCTCATCATCTCTCTAAAACTCAAAGGAATTTTCCTCTTTCTTTCTCTAAAAGTCGTGGGTGTGCATGTGTTTTTCAAAAAGCTCTCTTCAAGCCATCATAAATTGGTAAGTACTCTTGTTAATCTTAAAGATTATCATATCCTTCAAGCTAAACTCTTGTTTACATCATTTGCTTGGTGTTAAAACTCTTAGATCCACCACCATTTTGAGATCTCACCAAAAACTCAAGCTAGGTTCAAAGATCCTTCTTCTTCTTCATCTACATCTCAAAAACCCCCAAGGTGAGTTCATACCCCCTTGTTTTCGGTTTTATAATGTTTTTGGGGGAGAATACAAGTGCTTTTGTGTTAGATCTATTTATATATGCATGTTTATGTGTTTAACTTTTAGATCTTTACTTGAAAATGAAGTTTATCACTTGGATCATCATATAAACATTGAGAAAAGTATGTGTCCTCACATATAATACTTGTAAACTTGTAGATCTGGGATTTATCCAGTTAAAATAGCAAAAACAAATGTTGTGAACAAACTTAGATAACTTAAACTCAAAAATCAGCCCTTGACAGAAAAGTTTTAGCCCAATCTTGAACTGTTTTGACCTCCTTAATGGTAATATTTTTCAAAACTGTTTTACATGCAAAACGTTCAGGTTATTACCTTTAAAATGAATACCCTCACGTTCTCATACGAATTTTCTACTATTTTTGGTGAATTTTACAAAACTGCCTATCAGATTTGAAATAATTTCGGACCAACCTGTGAAGGTGAGAAATTTCACACTTGTTAGAGGCCAATAAAAATTATGAGAAAACTTATGAACAAAGTAGACAAAATTTCCAAACTTCCAGAATTTACGGATCCAAATTTCGACTTACGATGATTTTTCTACAAATTTTCCAACAACTAGGTCACAAAAAGCCAAAAACGAGAAAAATGTGTATTTCACAAAAAATCAAGCCAAAAATGATATTTTTGACAAAAATGAGTTTAAAATGTTATTTTTACCACAAACTAGTCAAAAACACAAGTTTTGAACAAAATGGGGGCTAAAGTGTTATTTTTACTATAATTGGGCCTTAATTGAAAACTTTGTGTCTTATTGGGCCAAGAACGTCATTTTTACAAAAAGTGGGCTTTTTATATCAATTTTGTAAATAATCGAGCTAAAATAAACAAAACAATAACAAACGGGTTAAAAACGATATTCTTATCCTTATTTGGGCCTGGAAATAATATACATGTTTAGTGGGCCTTAGTGTCCTTTTACATGTATATTGGGCTCAGGGTAGACATTCACATTCCTTTTGTGCCTGGAAATAATAGATACGTATAGTGGGCCTTAGTGGTCCACTTACATGTTTATTGGGCCTGGGAATGAGTTTTATATGTGTTCTTCTTTCTTTTCCGTGTAAATTTTCGATTAAGGATCTAGTGAGACTTGTCGGTTGGCACCTTTGAGTGTACAATCGTAGCCTATAGTTATAACCAGAGTTTCCTGGAGGGAAAGCGGGAGTTTGTGTATAGATCTATACGGGGGTGACACCCCACACCTGAGGTGTTCGCTACAGTTAGACTAGGCCAGTCTAGGGTGACAAAAATCTTATCATATTCCGTCAGCGTCCCATTAACACACATGCATTAATATAAGATCAGACACAAATATTTCAAATCATTTCTTTTTAGAAAGTATCAGATATTTTTGAAAGCACTTTGAAAATGATTCTAAACAAGTACAAAAACCATTTTTATTTAAAACTGCTTATGAACTCACCAACTTTTTAGTTGACGCTTTTCAAAACGACTCGTATTCTCAGGAATTCCAGTAGCAGGTAATAAGTTCGACTATAAGATCAAGTGGTGCGACTTCAAGAAATTTTACTTTCTTACTTTTGTGTAACTGATGAACAAGATTCAATATGTAAACTATGTAAGTGTGTATTTCCAATGTATGATGTTTGGTTGCTATGTTTCATTCATATTCAATTGTTATGATATTGTACACGATTCGTCCACCCCCAGACGCTTCCGCCGTCCAGGTTCGGGGGTGTGACAGGTTGGTATCAGAGCATTGTTTATAGTGAACTAGTATATCTAACCATACAAGATATACAACTATAAATACAATGGGACTAAAAACACTCTGACTAAAAGTATACCTTAAAAATATAAGTATCTTCTAAAAGTATACATACTTGCTAGAACCGTATCATAATAAGAACAAAACAAAAGTATTTAAATGTTGAACACTACAGTCAAACCTGGGCAGTTATGTAATCATATCTGGAATAAATATAGCCTGATCAACTGTATTTATTCGAGATACGACCAACATGTGTTTGGGAGTGATGGTGGTGTTGCAACAAGTCTAAAACTTACAAACCCTACATGCAAAGGAGCATTAGAACCAAACCTAAGGTTTAAAATACTATAGGAGTATTTTATGATACTAAACAATAACAACAAGTCTAAAAACGTATCGATTTCGTACATCAGGAAGTCATAGGATCAAACATGTAATACTATAGTAGCATTTTAGAATACCATATGACCTCCACACTTAAATCTTCTACATGTATCTCATACCTCCACTCTCGCGAAGGCAACAAGACTGAGCTTCACCCCGAGAACCCCTACTACCCTGCAGTAATAGCCAACGAATGGACCGCGGGAGAACCAGAGGAAGTGCAAAGGGAGAACCCAGAATTGGGTCCTGAAGAATACCAAGAGAGGAACCCCGAAGGAAAGGATTCTGATAAAGAGTCAGACATGGATGAAGGCGCCAGAGAGATCCTTAGCGAGCCTTACCCCCCTCGGAATGCAATACAGAACCAACACACAGAACAGGAAGACCTTACCAATCATCTCCGCCCCTTAGAAGAGGAGGTGACCACCCTAAGGCAATAGCTCATGGAAGCTGAGGCTAGGGCAGCCTTAGCAGAGCTGAGAGCGGAAGACGCCACTCGTGAGATGAGCGAAATGGTTGGACACCTTTACGCTATTTAGGCATATGAGAGTCATCACACTAAGTCCTAGGTCTACCATGTAATTCGTCACAACTAGTAGTAGTAAATCGAGAGAGGTACGCCCTACGATAACTCATGTAACCTGAGCCATCTTAAGGATCTGATATCTATAATCTATTAGGGTAACTTAACATTTGTACAATACCTATTTCTACATACTACCATTAATACATCATAGGGATGTAGGTCGAAACCACGAGAATCGTACAACAAAACATGTGATTCTTATGCGTACATGCATAATTTCATATCTATAATCGTAGATGAGATACGACTAGATATAACCGTAGTTACTCACGAACGAGTTTCTCATCATGCAACAGAATCATGTCTTCCCATGGAAACAACCAGCTAGCCGGCGAAACACCAGTTCTGCAGATGGACCCTGCAACCTTCCAAACCGCTGTAACAGCTGCCGTGACAGCCGTCATGGCGCAACTCAACGCCAACAATCCAAATGGAAATGGAAATGGTGTCGATTACTCTAACCGTAGTATCAACCAAGGAAACCAATGAGGGACAATTTACCCAGACACCCCAAACTCCAAACCTAAGGTCATGAAGCGAAAGCAGGGGAACAAGAAAGGAAGCGGATCAACTCAAGGGCCTCCCAAAAGGCAGCAAGTTGTAGCAGCCCCTAACCCCACTATCCCCCCTACCCCAGCACCGAGAAAACCGTATCATGGAAATCTCCCGCTCTGTAGCAAGTGCCGCTACCATCATCATGGATTCTGTCGGGAATTGCATTGCAATAGGTGCAACAGGAAGGGGCACATCTCCCGCATCTATAGGGCCCCGGCCCCATGCGTCACTCCAACCCTCAACCCAGAAGTAAGTCCAGTATGCCACACATGTGGTGATACGGGACACTTCAAGAGGAATTATCCAACAGAGAAGAAGGACGAAGGACCGGGAGGAGTTTAACAACAGGACATGATGAAGCAACAAGGAACCCTACTGGGATTACCGGTACGTTTCAAAACAACAAAAATTAAGCATCGCATTTTCACAAAATTTTTGCCAATTAAAAATCATATCATAAAGTACTCCCTCATCCGAACTAATCATACCCTTCGTAGGAAAACGAAAGAGCCTTGCAAACGTTATGATAACTTAGTGTAAACGTAAGGTCGTGTGTAATCAAGATTCTACAAACTTAGAGTACGTGGACCCGCCTTGATTCTTGTTCCTTGTCTGACTGTGAATTTAGGGCATAACCACTCAGTCTACAACCTTTTCAATCTTGAATTACGTACGACTAAGCTGTTGGGTTTTGAGCATTCTAACACTCCTATGGTGTACATGCAACCCTATAAACCTTGGATCTATGTTTTCTCTATTATACATGCAAATATTAACTATTCCAAGGTTTCATCCTAACTAGCATATTATGAAGCACCTATACTACAAAGTTCTAGTTAGATGACATACCTTTTGATGTAGTTTGATGTCTTCAAGCTTTAAGAGCTTAGCCCCAATAAGCCTCAAATGGAATCACAAATCACCAAAACACCTTGGAAGAACTTGAGAGAACATGTATGCACACTAAAATCGGCCCACTCTTATTTTCACACACTTGTGCCAATTTTGTGAGCCAAGGACCCCTTTATATATTATGGAGGATTAGGGTTACATCCATGTAAACCCTAATACCCATGACCTTTCATTTACATAGGATCCATGGGTTAAAAGCTCCATGGACCATCCAAGAAAGCTTAGCCCAACCTAAATGAACTTGGCTCATTCCATATATATAAGAGTCCATATTTAATTAGTTCTTTTTGATCACTTAATTAATTCTAAATTAATTCTTGATCAATACTAATTAAATAATATGATTCCATATTAATATATTAGAACTTATAATATATTAATATAAATCATAAATATACTATTCTCAAAAGACTATCCATATAAATTGTGCTGTGAAGTGCAACCCAAATGGACCATG
Organism: Lactuca virosa; assembly: GCF_052849685.1. NCBI lineage: Eukaryota > Viridiplantae > Streptophyta > Magnoliopsida > Asterales > Asteraceae > Lactuca > Lactuca virosa. Next base: position 275,977,423 of record NC_136426.1, read on the forward strand.
TCGGGTCGGGTCAAGTACATACCAAATATAGTTATGGACTTAGACATTAATCCAACAGTCTCCCACTTGGATAAGTCTAAAACTATTATTGAGTATGACTTCAAAACCTAACTGGCAATCGTTGCTCTTAAAGCCGCTGTCGAACTCTGACCTTGTCAGTGTCTTGTCCATTAGATAAGGGATCATATATTCCTCCATTCTAGATATCATATGGACTGCGACATGGATTATAATCATTCTCTCTGTCCATTTGTTGTTTCCCGATTTTTGATTTATGATGACTGACTGATTGAACAAATCAAATCAGTCCTGGCTTGGCCAAGCACTCACATGTGTCATCACTAAATCATCGAGCGGCCCACGGATATCGCTTTTATCCCGAAGGTAAAAGGAATGGATAAACTTCGACTCATATGGCTTGTTCTACTACTTGTTGAATCATAAACAAAGGCACGTTTTATAAAATCAAGTTACCAAATGCGTTTTCGTGCAATCAATGTATAACCAACTCATAGTAACAACTCATATCTCTAGGTTTGAAGAATATAAGATATTATCGTCTCATGATCACTCGTGATAAAATCCATGAAGTGATTCAAATGAGCGCGGGTTGAATCCAATACTCAGAACTTATGAGCACTCATGAGTGTTGTAGCACCACTTGTCCACCAACTTGGACCTCTACAAACCAACCCATAACAGTCTTGATTCATATCTACTTCCAACATATGACCGACTGCGGATGGTTTGAATAACTTAATCATTCAGGAAGAGCGACTTAGTTATTCTGTAAGTCAAAACATGCAAAGTGAAACACAAGAATTAACGAATCAAACATGGTATCAAACCCTATGAATATAAATAAACACTTTTATTTATCACCATACTGATTACTCATTATTCATTGTTTCGGTTTTATCAACTTTATACTTGAATTAAAAACACTAGTTGTCCCATCCTCCAAGCATGTACACTATGTTTTTCTTAAACAATAGCTTTGCCATACACCAAGTATGCACTCTATGTTCGTCTATGATCCTTACTTTGTGAAATAAACCAATTGAACATAATTTCAATGATTCTAATTTCACACTCCCAAAACCTTATCGAAAAATGTGAGAATTTCAAATTCCTATCATTTATCGAAATCTGTTTAGATTTTAAACTTATATGCACTGACCCTCCTATAATGAATATGTACAAAGTCACAAAAACTTGTCAACAGTCATGATAAGGTATTCCAATGGAGATCAACTCCATGGAAACTAAGTCTCATATTCAAAGTACATTGCTTTGGACATGCTTCTTGCATTAAGTTTTCTAATCTTACACAGATAACTTCCACCTATGGAGACAACTCCATATTCTCATTTTGACTATCACTTCTGAACAAGAGATGCCTCTTTTCAGAATATGTCAATATGGTCCTTCCAAAATTAGCACTACACTTCCAACTGTCCCTGAGCAACCAATCTTTGGTAAACCTCAGATTGTCCTCGACAATTGCTTAATCATTTTAGTCATATCCAATTCTAGACCTTTTCCCTTCTTAATGCCTCTGGGCATTTGGAAAAATTTAGAAATGACAAATATTATAGCACATGCAATCGATCCTGTACCCAAAGCAAATGGTACACGATTCATGATGTCTCACATAAAGACATGATTCTAGACCAGTCTTTTGCTACAATATTTTTATTTGCCATGTTTTTCAAAATTTGACTATGAAGAGGGATGACGTAATCATAATCGAATTTTGAGAACGCAATATATAGAATTTCCTTAAGTTGAACCAATCCAACATGAAATTCATATATATATTCTTGACTAAAGATGATTAAGGTCTCAATCTAATCCTTTAGAACTGAAATGAAGTATATCCTCTCCCTTAATTATAGCAAAACAACTTTTTCAATCCATGCAGCCTCACGAATTGAAACTTTTGTTTTCTATAATTAACATTGCTAACTTGCAACACTAACAATAATTATCATGCTCCCACTAACATGATGATTATTAGCATAACACTTATGCTCCCACTAGATTTGACATGTACTCAGAAATCAGCTGGACTTCTAGAAATCAATACTTTATTGACTTTCTAACCAAAGTTCAGATTTCTGATACGAGATGCTTTGATAAAACTTTATCAAAATCATACACCTTTCCTTAGATAGCATGCATGTGTGTCTAAGCAATTTCAGAACTATGAAAAGGGATGCCGTAATCATAGTCCCAATTGTTTAGACCTTTTCCCATCTGCTTCAAATCTACTTGGCGGAAGTGTTTCCTCACCATCATTTTCATGAATCGGAGAGAAACCTTATGACCCTTAGATTTTATGGTGTATGTGTTCTTATCCATGTGAATCGTCAAAACCATAGTCACAAGACAAGGATAATGACAAATCCAAACTCATATGGACTGAACTTATGCAATCTTAACTTCTTGCCACCTGGCAGTACAGGGCCTGCCATTGCTTCCAAGTTGTTATGCAACCAATTGAGAACTTTCAGAACTCCTATGCAAAGCCAACTTTAACTGGAATGGGCACAGAATATGTCAACACGATAGGTTATAAACCTCAAGTCGTGTGCTAGTGAAGAACCTCAGGTTTTATTCTTGATTAGTTCTTGAAATTCTTTTTAGGATCTTTAAGACTCCCACTATCCTCTTGACATATAAGACTATCTTGCCAAATATTCAAGAGATAGTGCGGATTCTTTATCAAGACAAACACTTCACACAATTGGCCTTAGTTGGTCTTTGTTTTATCCAAAACATCACAGCTTACCAATTTCAAATGTACAAGAGTAGGACACTTTTACTCTTACATTTGACAAGTGTTTTAAACCTTTCTTTAAGATATGTCACTCAAGTTACAATCTTGGAGTATGACTCTAAGAATTGTTTTGGAACGAAGTATGACTCATCTTCCTGATCTAACCATTTCAACAATTCATGACTCCACTTCTTAGTCATAAGAATGCACTAAGATGACCTTTAGAGGACTAATTGTGATATGATTTCTAAATCATTAAAATGATCACAAACATGATACTAAAGTACTCTCCCATCTTTTCAGATTTGAGAAACTTTTATCTTTCTGCCTAATTTGATTCTTCCCATTCGTTCTGCCATACATTGAGACTTTTCCAATGTTTCAGAATTATACTTAAACTTGTAAGTATAACCATATTTACTAAACTTTAGTAAATCAAATAGTCTTAACGAGCTTTGTGGTGGACATGACCAGTGCACAAGAATGTGTACTCGATCCCTTTAGTCTTTCACTTGACTCACACATCCATGTGAACAAGTAATTAGTCTTGATTTCCCAATGCTTGAAAGTTCTCATTCATCATACTATTCAACTTGCATGATTCCAAGTTTCGGTCCAATTGAAACTTGGGCGATGAGGAACTTTCCTGATTTGGTAAATTTAGACACTACCACAAATGAAAGAATCAAATCCATTTTCCAATATTGCTGTCAGTGGAATCATATAAGCAACAATTTTCCACAAATGCCATTGTAAGGATACTTCAAATAAATAAAATTAAACAATTTTCTTTTATTAAAACTTTGCGGAAAAACTTATCCTTACAATCCACATGGAAAATTGTTGTTATCTATTCCTTAGCAATATATCATAACTTCTTAAGCAACTGCTCAAAATTCTGATGCGATCGAAATCCACCTTCGCGATCAGAATCAGCATATACTTCCTTTAAGATTTCTCTCTATTCTTTGATTCTTAAAACATCAACATGTGACCCAGTCACATCATGTAATGACGATCTCAGAATAGAACTTAACAGAGTTAGATAATGGGCTCTACCTGATGTAGAGTCAAACTTATTGACTTTAACATCCTTAGGTAAATTTGGCAGCTTTGCAATCAACGCCCCTTCCTTTGGCAAAATAAACATATGGACCCTTTGGTAATGGGACTATCTCAAACTTAGCCTTTCTCTTTACCATTTGGTCAACCGGGTTGACTATGGCCAATCCCTTTCCATTGGGAAGAGAATGCTTTTTCTGGATTTCCAGTGTCACCATTGTCACTGTCTATAAAGTTTTTGGGAAGTTGATCTTCTAATCAAATTTGCTTTACTATCGTTCCAAATCATTGCTGATTCAGCAGCACCAAGCAAATAGATATGATCATTAAGGTTCATGTCATAGTCTGTTTCATAGTAGTCCCAAAGGAACTCACTATGTGACTTAGAAAGTGATTGAACATCCAACTTTCTCAATACTTTGACACCCAACTCTCTCGGCTTGTCAATATGTGACTTCATCTCTAAGATGTGATCACACATAGACCTTGCTTGCCATTAGGGCTTGAGTGACCTTGAACTTGTGGGTTAGGGAGACTAATTGGAGGAGGTGGAGGAAGAGAAGTATGACTTCCATGAGCCAAACTCGGGAAGTCATATTCATTAGGAAAGCTTGGTTTGGGAAGATCATTGTTGTCTAAACCAGACATCAACAATGGGAGAAATTCACGTAAAGTTGATTTAAGTCCTTAATATAACACCCAATATGATATATTAAGGCTAGGACCCAACAAACTATTTTATAACTTGGAAGAGGGATGCCGTAATCCAAGCTATAAAATATTTGAAGGTAGGTGAATGACGATTCAACAATATCCACCAAGATAAACGAAATGTATTATTAGGTTTTAATTGGTTTTGAAACTCCTAGATTCTTTTGAGATTCATTGAACTTTTCAATGGCATGTTTCAATCTCGAGTGTGCCCTTCAGGTTTTGTGACTGGGATGTCGAGGATCACAAAACAAGGTGTGAAGTAACCATGCAAATATACTTGGTACCCTTAATATTTACCCCTCAATCGATGTGTCGGTTAACCACACACGCTCCAACGATACTATGATAAACATTAAGTTACCCTTTTCTTACCTTGTTAAGTCCAGGTTAGTGTGCCGGTTAACCACACACGCTCCACTAACAGCTTAAACAAAGTGCAAAGTGTAATTTCATGGATTAGCACCTTATTCACATTTTCCTAAGTAACTAAGATTGGGAATTTATAAGTGTTTAGTTACTTAGTATTTATCATTATACTTATAATGAAGGGAGAATTATAGTCCTTGTCCTACCTGTTCGGCTAACGACCCTCCACCGGTCAAGGAAGCGGTGAGTGAGAGTGGACACCCATTAAACTGCTATTTTATAGGCAGTAACCTTATACCCCCCTTATAGACCGGCTTCCTGAATGAGGCCTACTAATGGTAAGACGACTTGCTCTTATACATATAATATATTAAACTTTTAATATTATAATAGTATAAGGGTGTATTTTAGACATTTAAAATACTTGGTGGTTTAATCTATTAATTAAACTAGACTTTTAATTTAATTAAACTCAAACCATATATTTATGGATAAATAATACTCTTTTAATTAAACGCTTTAATTAACTATTAATAAAGTTCATAAGAGTTAATTGATTTATTCAATAAAAACATTATAATTCCAATTATTAAATTCAAAATTAAAAACATTTAATTAATTGTTTAAGTTATGAACCCAAGAGTTTTAGAATTCAATTCTTTTTTTTTTTATCATAAAAAAACTTTTTCCAAATTCCAAAACTTGAGGGCAAGTTTTGTAACTCTTGAAAACTTTTGGATTCCATAACTTATGGAGTTAAATACTTGTTTTATGATGAAACTTTTCATGTTCCATAACTTAAGGAACTTTCAAAAACCCTTAAGATCACAACTTTAAGAAAAACTTTTGAGCTCCAAAATTTTATGACAAAATTTGTAACTCCTTAAAACATTTAGATCAAACTTTTAAAACTAATAAAATAATCATATCATTTTATCTTTTACTAAATTTGACCTAATTCAACTCATATAACAAATGATTCAAATTTTACAAATAATTCGTTTTTCACAAAACAAGTAATTATCTTAAAATTTGACAAACGTCATGTTTTTTTTTCCTTTTTTTTCAACTTGAAAATAAAACATTTGCATCAACATAACAGAAAACAATCAGTCTCTGATACCACTGTTGGGTTTTGAGCATTCTAACACTCTTATCGTGTACATGCAACCCTATAAACCTTGGATCTATGTTTTCTCTATTATACATGCAAATATTAACTATTCCAAGGTTTCATCCTAACTAGCATATTATGAAGCACCTATACTACAATGTTCTAGTTAGATGACATACCTTTTGATGTAGCTTGATGTCTTCAAGCTTTAAGAGCTTAGCCCCAATAGTGTGGAAGCCTCAAATGGAATCACAAATCACCAAAACACCTTGGAAGAACTTGAGAGAACATGTATGCACACGAAAATCGGCCCACTCTTATTTTCACACACTTGTGCCAATTTTGTGAGCCAAGGACCCCTTTATATATTATGGAGGATTATGGTTACATCCATGTAAACCCTAATACCCATGACCTTTCATTTACATAGGATCCATGGGTTAAAAGCACCATGGACCATCCATGAAAGCTTAGCCCAACCTAAATGAACTTGGCTCATTCCATATATATAAGAGTCCATATTTAATTAGTTCTTTTTGATCACTTAATTAATTCTAAATTAATTCTTGATCAATACTAATTAAATAATATGATTCCATATTAATATATTAGAACTTATAATATATTAATATAAATCATAAATATACTATTCTCAAAAGACTATCCATATAAATTATGCCGGTGAAGTGCAATCCAAATGGACCATGCCGGGTCGGGTCAAGTACATACCAAATATAGTTATGGACTTAGACATTAATCCAACATAAGCTACATCGAACCATCATAGAGAGGTCTAATAGAAATCAGACTATGAAATCACACCGTTTATACCAAGGCACTTGTATTGCTAGGGCACCCAAAAATTAAGCATCGCATTTTAACAAATATTTGCCAATTAAAAATCATAATCATAAAGTACTCCTTCATCCGAACTAATCATACCCTTCGTAGGAAACCGAAAGAGCCTTGCGAAAGTTATGATAACTTAGTGTAAACGTAAGGCCGTGTGTAATCAAGATTCTACAAACTTAGAGTACGTGGACCCGCCTTGATTCTTGTTCCTTGTCTGACTGTGAATTTAGGGCATAACCACTCAGTCTACAACCTTTTCAATCTTGAATTACGTACGACTAAGCTACATCGAACCATCATGGAGAGGTCTAATAGAAATCAGACTATGAAATTACACCGTTTATACCAAGGCACTTGTATTGCTAGGGCACCCAAAAATGTAGACCGAGACAACCAAAGCAGTAATACTAAGAACGAAATGGGTGACATTACAAACATATACATAGAACACACTATCATTTCAAACAACTATCCCTTTTCAGATCTATCCAACGTCTATTACAATATGGAGCCCAACGGTGTCAATTGACATGGGCTGACTTGATCCTCACCATATGAAATTCATGTGCCAACGAGGCTCTTCACCTTAACCAACCGATTAACGAAACCCCTACAACTTATAACGACAATCCTCGAATCATCCCGAGCATGTAGACCCTTAGGTACCCATGCAAGTAATACCACACTCATTTCTAGCCCATAATAGGGATAAGAAACAAGGAGAAAAGGACACCAAGGGTAACCTAGAGATTTATAAACCCCCCTAAGATGTTTCTGTTGGGTTTTTAGCATTCTAACACTCCTATGGTGTACATGCAACCCTATAAACCTTGGATCTATGTTTTCTCTATTATACATGCAAATATTAACTATTCTAAGGTTTCATCCTAACTAGCATATTATGAAGCACCTATACTACAAAGTTCTAGTTAGATGACATACCTTTTGATGTAGCTTGATGTCTTCAAGCTTTAAGAGCTTAGCCCCAATAGTGTGGAAGCCTCAAATGGAATCACAAATCACCAAAACACCTTGGAAGAACTTGAGAGAATATGTATGCACACTAAAATCGGCCCACTCTTATTTTCACACACTTGTTCCAATTTTGTGAGCCAAGGCCCCTTTATATATTATGGAGGATTAGGGTTACATCCATGTAAACCCTAATACCCATGACCTTTAATTTACATAGGATCCATGGGTTAAAAGCTCCATGGACCATCCATGAAAGCTTAGCCCAACCTAAATGAACTTGGCCCATTCCATATATATAAGAGTCCATATTTAATTAGTTCTTTTTGATCACTTAATTAATTCTAAATTAATTCTTGATCAATACTAATTAAATAATATGATTCCATATTAATATATTAGAACTTATAATATATTAATATAAATCATAAATATACTATTCTCAAAAGACTATCCATATAAATTGTGTCGGTGAAGTGCAACCCAAATGGACCATGCCGGGTCGGGTCAAGTACATACCAAATATAGTTATGGACTTAGATATTAATCCAACAGTTTCCAAATCCCTTTCGGAAACATCACCTACATGCCAAGTTGAGTTCGGAGATCGACTCAACTCATGGAGCCATTCTCGTAGCCATACCACCATGACCACTTAGCACCAACATAAACACCGAAGGTATCCGGTCGATGGAACGACCCAGTAAGTATGAGGTTATCAAACCAAGACTTGAGCCTTAGAGAACGCCTATCCAACTCATAAATAGGAAGGGCTAAGTGTCCATAGGACCACTAACTACTAAGAATCAAACGAAACCATCCTCAAGGATCGATATCCCTTATCCCGAATCCAAGATTTACTCGACCTACCCGTAGAAACAAGCAAAGATCAACCTCCCACTAGTTCAAAATCTCTTAGTATGAAACTCCCATGGCAACTTAAGAAGTATGAGGCCAACTATAACGCACAAAACTTTTACTCTAGCAACAAACGTGTTCGCCCTAAGATTTAGAGACACTACTTTTAGGGCTTCAAGTGCCTGACCCTCATTCACCGTGACCATCCGTTCACTTCACCATATAGGGCGCAAAGGCAGAATACCTCTGTGTTGGGCCTAGATGACCAACACCTAACTAACCAAAAGAGCAAGGTCAAAGGCTAGTAGCAAAGGTCCGCTAGAACACTAAGCAAAGACTTCAATTCTCCTAAGAACGAAGAGACTAGACATAACAGACACACTCACACCTTTTCCTTAGCACTTGGGATGTTGCTTCAGAATGAATTTCGGGACGAAATTTCCTCTAACGGGGGGATGATGTCACAACTGACAAAAATTAGATTAAGATGTAAACACCTTTATTAGGTCATAGTGGACCCAAAACTCCATCTTAGCATTTTTTTAGGGTTAAAACACTCTTAATGGACCGAACCCTTCTTATTGGGCCCTAGTGGGCCAATAAGCCCTCAACTTAGTTCTTTTTGGGCCGAAAGCATTTATTAGACCTTATATTGGGACGAAAACCCTTCCTTGGGCTCTAATGGGCCGAAAACTTCTTAATGAACCAAGAACTCTTTTAGTCCAAGCCCAAAACTCGAAACTAATCCTTTTTGGGCCAAAGATCCCTCTTGGGCCGGTTAGCCCATTATAAATAAAAAAAAATAAAAAATAAATAAATAAAAGATATAAGAAAGATGTATGCTTTTGACACCTCATTATTATATCTCATACAACCAAGAAATTGTATTGCATACTTCCATGCACTAAATTTTAACCTCCATGCAAAAACCACTCTATCTCCCCCCTCTCTTCCTTATCTCGGCCAAAACCACTCAAACCCTCTCCACTTCTCATTTCAAACTCACCTACACTACTCTCATCATCTCTCTAAAACTCAAAGGAATTTTCCTCTTTCTTTCTCTAAAAGTCGTGGGTGTGCATGTGTTTTTCAAAAATCTCTCTTCAAGCCTTCATAAATTGGTAAGTACTCTTGTTAATCTTAAAGATTATCATATCCTTCAAGCTAAACTCTTGTTTACATCATTTGCTTGGTGTTAAAACTCTTAGATCCACCACCATTTTGAGATCTCACCAAAAACTCAAGCTAGGTTCAAAGATCCTTCTTCTTCTTCATCTACATCTCAAAAACCCCCCAAGGTGAGTTCATACCCTCTTGTTTTTGGTTTTATAATGTTTTTGGGGGAGAATACAAGTGCTTTTGTGTTAGATCTATGTATATATGCATGTTTATGTGTTTAACTTTTAGATCTTTACTTGAAAATGAAGTTTATCACTTGGATCTTCATATAAACCTTGAGAAAAGTATGTGTCCTCACATATAATACTTGTAAACTTGTAGATCTGGGATTTATCTAGTTAAAATAGCAAAAACAAATGTTGTGAACAAACTTAGATAACTTAAACTCAAAAATCAGTCCTTGACAGAAAAATGTTTTAGTCCAATATCGAACTGTTTTGACCTCCTTAATGGTAATATTTTTCAAAAATGTTTTACATGCAAAACGTTGAGGTTATTACCTTTAAAATGACTACTCTCACGTTTTCATACGAATTTTCTACTATTTTTGGCGAATTTTACAAAACTGCCTATCAGATTTGAAATAATTTCGGACCAACCTGTGAAGGTGAGCAATTTCACACTTGTTAGAGGCCAATAAAAATTATGAGAAATATTGTGAACAAATTAGACAAAATTTCCAAACTTCTAGAATTTACGGATCCAAATTATGACTTACGATGATTTTTCTATAAATTTTCCAACAACTAGGTCACAAAAAGCCAAAAACCAGAAAAATGTGTATTTCACAAAAAATCAAGCCAAAAATGATATTTTTGACAAAAATGAGTTTAAAATGTTATTTTTACCACAAACTAGTCAAAAACACAAGTTTTGAACAAAATGGGGGCTAAAGTGTTATTTTTACTATAATTGGGCCTTAATTGAAAACTTTGTGTCTTATTGGGCCAAGAACGTCATTTTTACAAAAAGTGGGCTTTTTATATCAATTTTGTAAATAATCGAGCTAAAATAAACAAAACAATAACAAACGGGTTAAAAACGATATTCTTATCCTTATTTGGGCCTGGAAATAATATACATGTTTAGTGGGCCTTAGTGTCCTTTTACATGTATATTGGGCTCAGGGTAGACATTCACATTCCTTTTGTGCCTGGAAATAATAGATACGTATAGTGGGCCTTAGTGGTCCACTTACATGTTTATTGGTCCTGGGAATGAGTTTTATATGTGTTCTTCTTTCTTTTCCGTGTAAATTTTCGATTAAGGATCTAGTGAGACTTGTCGGTTGGCACCTTTGAGTGTACAATCGTAGCCTGTAGTTATAACCAGAGTTTCCTGGAAGGAAAGCGGAAGTTTGTGTATAGATCTATACGGGGGTGACACCCCACACCTGAGTTGTTCGCTACAGTTAGACTAGGCCAGTCTAGGGTGACAAAAATCTTATCATATTCCGTCAGCGTCCCAAAGACGCAAAGACAGACGAAATTGTCATTATTTAGTATGGTTATAACGACTCACTTAGAAGAATTAACGTTATAAGATTTATGGGAAACCATTCTATTTTCTTTTAGGGATAAAACAGGAAACCATTCTATTTTCTTTATGGGATAAAACAGGAAACCATTCTATTTTCTTTTTGGGATAAAACGGGAAACCTTCTTTTTGATAAAACAACAATCTATAAGCATCGATACTCAACCACCTGGGTTGAGATTTCAACATTATCTATTGCAGGCAACATCGGGTTGTCTGGAAATCATTCTCTTTCTATTTTTGTAACCATTAACACACATGCATTAATATAAGATCAGACACAAATATTTCAAATCATTTCTTTTTAGAAAGTATCAGATATTTTTGAAAGCACTTTGAAAATGATTCTAAACAAGTACAAAAACCATTTTTATTTAAAACTGCTTATGAACTCACCAACTTTTTAGTTGACGCTTTTCAAAACGACTCGTATTCTCAGGAATTCCAGTAGCAGGTAATAAGTTCGACAATAAGATCAAGTGGTGCGACTTCAAGAAATTTTACTTTCTTACTTTTGTGTAACTGATGAACAAGATTCAATATGTAAACTATGTAAGTGTGTATTTCCAATGTATGATGTTTGGTTGCTATGTTTCATTCATATTTAATTGTTATGATACTGTACACGAGTCGTCCACCCCCGGACGTTTCCGCCGTCCAGGTTCGGGGGTGTGACAGGTTGGTATCAGAGCATTGTTTATAGTGAACTAGTATATCTAACCATACAAGATATACAACTATAAATACAATGGGACTAAAAACACTCTGACTAAAAGTATACCTTAAAAATATAAGTATCTTCTAAAAGTATACATACTTGCTAGAACCGTATCATAATAAGAACAAAACAAAAGTATTTAAATGTTGAACACTACAGTCAAACCTGGGCAGTTATGTAATCATATCTGGAATAAATAGAGCCTGATCAACTGTATTTATTCGAGATACGACCAACATGTGTTTGGGAATGATGGTGGTCTTGCAACAAGTCTAAAACTTACAAACCCTACATGCAAAGGAGCATTAGAACCAAACCTAAGTTTTAAAATACTATAGGAGTATTTTATGATACTAAACAATAACAACAAGTCTAAAAACGTATCGATTTCATACATCAGGAAGTCCTGGGATCAAACATGTAATACTATAGTAGCATTTTAGAATACCATATGACCTCCACACTTAAATCTTCTACATGTATCTCATACCTCCACTCTCGCGAAGGCAACAAGACTGAGCTTCACCCCGAGAACCCCTACTACCCTGCAGTAATAGCCAACGAATGGACCGCGGGAGAACCAGAGGAAGTGCAAAGGGAGAACCCATAATTGGGTCCTGAAGAATACCAAGAGAGGAACCCCGAGGGAAAGGATTATGATAAAGAGTCAGGCATAGATGAAGGCGCCAGAGAGATCCTTAGCGAGCCTTACCCACTCGGAATGCAATACCGAACCAACACACAGAACAGGAAGACCTTACCAATCATCTCTGCCCCTTAGAAGAGGAGGTGACCACCCTAAGGCAATAGCTCATGGAAGCTGAGGCTAGGGCAGCCTTAGCAGAGCTGAGAGCAGAAGAGGCCACTCGTGAGATGAGCGAAATGGTTGGACACCTTTACGCTATTTAGGCATATGAGAGTCATCACACTAAGTCCTAGGTCTACCATGTAATTCGTCACAACTAGTAGTAGTAGATCGAGAGTGGTACGCCCTACGATAACTCATGTAACCTGAGCCAGCTTAAGGATCTGATATCTATAATTTATTAGGGTAACTTAACATTTGTACAATACCTATTTCTACATACTACCATTAATACATCATAGGGATGTAGGTCAAAACCACGAGAATCGTACAACAAAACATGTAATTCATATGCGTACATGCATAATTTCATATCTATAATCATAGATGAGATACGACTAGATATAACCGTAGTTACTCACGAACCAGTTTCTCATCATGCAACAGAGTCATGTCTTCCCATGGAAACAACCAGCTAGCCGGCGAAACACCAGTTCTGCAGATGGACCCTGCAACCTTCCAAGCCGCTGTAACAGCTGCCGTGACAGCCGTCATGGCGCAACTCAACGCCAACAATCCAAATGGAAATGGAAATGGTGTCGATTACTCTAACCGTAGTATCAACCAAGGAAACCAACGAGGGACAACTTACCCAGACACCCCAAACTCCAAACCTAAGGTCATGAAGCGAAAGCAGGGGAACAAGAAAGGAAGCGGATCGACTCAAGGGCCTCCCAAAAGGCAACAAGTTGTAGCAGCCCCTAACCCCACTATCCCCCCTACCCCAGCACCGAGAAAACCGTATCATGGAAACCTCCCGCTCTGCAGCAAGTGCCGCTACCATCATCATGGAGTCTGTCAGGAATTGCATTGCAATAGGTGCAACAGGAAGGGGTACATCTCCCGCATTTGTAGGGCCCCGACCCCATGCGTCACTCCAACCCTCAACCCAAAAGTAAGTCCAGTATGCCACGCATGCGGTGATACGGGACACTTCAAGAGGAATTGTCCAACAGAGAATAATGACGAAGGACCAGGAGGAGTTTAACAACAGGACATGATGAAGCAACAAGGAACCCTACTGGGATTACTGGTACGTTTCAAAACAATAAAAATTAAGCATCGCATTTTAACAAATATTTGCCAATTAAAAATCATAATCATAAAGTACTCCTTCATCCGAACTAATCATATCCTTCGTAGGAAAACGAAAGAGCCTTGCGAAAGTTATGATAACTTAGTGTAAACGTAAGGCCGTGTGTAATTAAGATTCTACAAACTTATAGTACGTGGACCCGCCTTGATTCTTGTTCCTTGTCAGACTGTGAATTTAGGGCATAACCACTCAGTCTACAACCTTTTCAATCTTGAATTACGTACGACTAAGCTACATCTAACCATCATGGAGAGGTCTAATAGAAATCAGACTATGAAATTACACCGTTTATACCAAGGCACTTGTATTGCTAGGGCACCCAAAAATGTAGACCGAGACAACCAAAGCAGTAATACTAAGAACGAAATGGGTGACATTACAAACGTATACATAGAACACACTATCATTTCAAACAACTATCCCTTTTCAGATCTATCCAACGTCTATTGCAATAAGGAGCCCAACGGTGTCAATTGACATGGGCTGACTTGATCCTCACCATATGAAATTCATGTGCCAACGAGACCCTTCACCTTAACCAACCGATTAACGAGACCCCTACAACTTATAACGACAATCCTCGAATCATCCCGAGCATCTAGACCCTTAGGTACCCATGCAAGTAATACCACACTAATTTCTAGCCCATAATAGGGATAAGAAACAAGGAGAAAAGGACACCAAGGGTAACCTAGAGATTTATAAACCCCCCTAAGATGTTTCTGTTGGGTTTTCAGCATTCTAACACTCCTATGGTGTACATGCAACCCTATAAACCTTGGATCTATGTTTTCTCTATTATACATGCAAATATTAACTATTCCAAGGTTTCATCCTAACTAGCATATTATGAAGCACCTATACTACAAAGTTCTAGTTAGATGGCATACCTTTTGATGTAGCTTGATGTCTTCAAGCTTTAAGAGCTTAGCCCCAATAGTGTGGAAGCCTCAAATGGAATCACAAATCACCAAAACACCTTGGAAGAACTTGAGAGAATATGTATGAACACTAAAATCGGCCCACTCTTATTTTCACACACTTGTTCCAATTTTGTGAGCCAAGGACCCCTTTATATATTATGGAGGATTAGGGTTACATCCATGTAAACCCTAATACCCATGACCTTTAATTTACATAGGATCCATGGGTTAAAAGCTCCATGGACCATCCATGAAAGCTTAGCCCAACCTAAATGAACTTGGCCCATTCCATATATATAAGAGTCCATATTTAATTAGTTCTTTTTGATCACTTAATTAATTCTAAATTAATTCTTGATCAATACTAATTAAATAATATGATTCCATATTAATATATTAGAACTTATAATATATTAATATAAATCATAAATATACTATTCTCAAAAGACTATCCATATAAATTGTGTCGGTGAAGTGCAACCCAAATGGACCATGCCGGGTCGGGTCAAGTACATACCAAATATAGTTATGGACTTAGACATTAATCCAACAGTTTCCAAAGCCCTTTCGGAAACACCACCTACATGCCAAGTTGAGTTCGGAGATTGACTCAACTCATGGAGCCATTCTCGTAGCCATACCACCAAGACCACTTAGCACCAACATAAACACCGAAGGTATCCGGTCGATGGAACGACCCAGTAAGTATGAGGTTATCAAACCAAGACTTGAGCCTTAGAGAACGCCTATCCAACTCATAAATAGGAAGGGCTAAGTGTCCATAGGACCACTGACTACTAAGAATCAAACGAAACCATCCTCAAGGATCGATATCCCTTATCCCGAATCGAAGATTTACTCGACCTACCCGTAGAAACAAGCAAAGATCAACCTCCCACTAGTTCAAAATCTCTTAGTATGAAACTCCCATGGCAACTTAAGAAGTATGAGGCCAACTATACCGCACAAAACTTTAACTCTAGTAACAAACGTGTTCGCCCTAAGATTTAGAGACACTACTTTTAGGGCTTCAAGTGCCTGACCCTCATTAACCGTGACCATCCGTTCACTTCACCATATAGGGCGCAAAGGCAGAATACCTATGTGTTGGGCCGAGATGACCAACACCTAACTAACCAAAAGAGCAAGGTCAAAGGCTAGTAGCAAAGGTCCGCTAGAACACTAAGCAAAGACTTCAATTCTCCTAAGAACGAAGAGACTAGACATAACAGAGACACTCACACCTTTTCCTTAGCACTTGTGATGCTGCTTCAGAATGAATTTCGGGACAAAATTCCCTCTAACGGGGGGATGATGTCACAACTGACAAAAATTAGATTAAGATGTAAACACCTTTATTAGGTCATAGTGGACCCAAAACTCCATCTTAGCATTTTTTAGGGTTAAAACACTCTTAATGGACCGAACCCTTCTTATTGGGCCCTAGTGGGCCAATAAGCCCTCAACTTAGTTCTTTTTGGGCCGAAAGCATTTATTAGACCTTATATTGGGCCGAAAACCCTTCCTTGGGCTCTAATGGGCCGAAAACTTCTTAATGAACCAAGAACTCTTTTAGGCCAAGCCCAAAACTCGAAACTAATCCTTTTTGGGCCAAAGATCCCTCTTGGGCCGGTTAGCCCATTATAAAAAATAAAAAAAAATAAAAAATAAAAATAAAAGAGAGAGATATAAGAAAGATGTATGCTTTTGACACCTCATTATTATATCTCATACAACCAAGAAATTGTATTGCATACTTCCATGCACTAAATTTTAACCTCCATGCAAAAACCACTCTAAATTTTACATCATTTGCTTGGTGTTAAAACTCTTAGATCCACCACCATTTTGAGATCACACCAAAAACTCAAGCTAGGTTCAAAGATCCTTCTTCTTCTTCATCTACATCTCAAAAACCCCCAAGGTGAGTTCATACCCCCCTTGTTTTCGGTTTTATAATGTTTTTGGGGGAGAATACAAGTGCTTTTGTGTTAGATCTATGTATATATGCATGTTTATGTGTTTAACTTTTAGATCTTTACTTGAAAATGAAGTTTATCACTTGGATCTTCATATAAACCTTGAGAAAAGTATGTGTCCTCACATATAATACTTGTAAACTTGTAGATCTGGGATTTATCCAGTTAAAATAGCAAAAACAAATGTTGTGAACAAACTTAGATAACTTAAACTCAAAAATCCGCCCTTGACAGAAAAGTTTTAGTCCAATCTCGAACTGTTTTGACCTCCTTAATGGTAATATTTTTCAAAACTGTTTTACATGCAAAAATGTCAGGTTATTACCTTTAAAATGACTACTCTCACGTTTTCATACGAGTTTTCTACTATTTTTGGCGAATTTTACAAAACTGCCTATCAGATTTGAAATAATTTCGGACCAACCTGTGAAGGTGATCAATTTCACACTTGTTAGAGGCCAATAAAAATTATGATAAAAATTGTGAACAAAGTAGACAAAATTTCCAAACTTCCAGAATTTACGGATCTACATTTCGGCTTACGATGATTTTTCTAGAAATTTTCCAACAATAGGTCAGAAAAGCCAAAAACCAGAAAAATGTGTATTTCACAAAAAATCAAGCCAAAAATGATATTTTTGACAAAAATGAGTTTAAAATGTTATTTTTACCACAAACCAGTCAAAAACACAAGTTTTGAACAAAATGGAGGCTAAAGTGTTATTTTTACTATAATTGGGCCTTAATTGAAAACTTTGTGGCTTATTGGGCCAAGAACGCCATTTTTACAAAAAGTGGGCTTTTTATATCAATTTTGTAAATAATCGAGCTAAAATAAACAAAACAATAACAAACGCGTTAAAAACGATATTCTTATCCTTATTTGGGCCTGGAAATAATATACATGTTTAGTGGGCCTTAGTGTCCTTTTACATGTATATTGGGCTCAGGATAGACATTCACATTCCTTTTGTGCCTGGAAATAATAGATACGTATAGTGGGCCTTAGTGGTCCACTTCAATGTTTATTGGGCCTGGAAATGAGTTTTATATGTGTTCTTCTTTCTTTTCCGTGTAAATTTTCGATTAAGGATCTAGTGAGACTTGTCGGTTGGCACCTTTGAGTGTACAATCGTAGCCTGTAGTTATAACCAGAGTTTCCTGGAGGGAAAGCGGGAGTTTGTGTATAGATCTATACGGGGGTGACACCCCACACCTGAGGTGTTCGCTACAGTTAGACTAGGCCAGTCTAGGGTGACAAAAACCTTATCCTATTCCGTCGGCGTCCCAAAGATGCAAAGACAGGCGAAATTGTCATTATTTAGTATGGTTATAACGACTCACTTAGAGGAATTAACGTTATAAGATTTACGGGAAACCATTCTATTTTCTTTTTAGGATAAAACAGGAAACCATTCTATTTTCTTTTTGGGATAAAACAGGAAACCATTCTATTTTCTTTTTGGGATAAAACAGGAAACCTTCTTTTTGATAAAACGACAATCTATAAGCATCGGTACTCAACCACCGGGGTTGAGATTTCAGCATTATCTATTGCAGACAACATCGGGTTGTCTGGAAATCATTCTCTTTCTATTTTTGTAACCATTAACACACATGCATTAATATAAGATCGGACACAAATATTTCAAACCATTTCTTTTTAGAAAGTATCAGATATTTTTGAAAGCACTTTGAAAACGATTCTAAACAAGTACAAAAACCATTTTTATTCAAAACTGCTTATGAACTCACCAACTTTTTAGTTGACGCTTTTCAAAACGACTTTTATTCTCAGGAATTCCAGTAGCACGTAATAAGTTCGACTATAAGATCAAGTGGTGCGACTTCAAGAAATTTTACTTTCTTACTTTTGTGTAACTGATGAACAAGATTCAATAAGTAAACTATGTAAGTGTGTATTTCCAATGTATGATGTTTGGTTGCTATGTTTCATTCATATTCAATTGTTATGATACTGTACACGAGTCGTCCACCCCCGGACGTTTCCGCCGTCCAGGTTCGGGGGTGTGACATTCTGGGTCTTAGTACAAGAGATGACTTTGAGGTTCTTACCAGATTTATCACCATAGATAATCAGGGTTTCGCCGCTTGGTAAGGGTAGTCGTATGGATTTCTCATGACATAGAATTTCGGCGCGGTGTGAAGATAACCAGTCTATGCTAATTATAACATCAAAACTATCGATAGGCATTGGCATGAGGTTGAAGTGAAAAAGGTAGTTATTAAGAGTTAACAGACAGTTTTCTAGGATTTCATGTGTTCTCTCGGTTTGACCATTAGCGATTTCTACTTCATAGATTTCTTTTAATTTACTAGACTTATGACTTAACAATTTTCTAAACGTCGGAGTTATAAAACTTCTATCTGCTCCAGAGTCGAAGAGTATAGTAACATATAAATTATCTATGAGAAACTTACCAGATACGACCGAAGGGTCCTGGATATCCTCTCTGCTTCCGATCACAAACACCCTGCCACGTCCTATGCCTCCTTGACTCCTTAACTTTAGACATTCTTTCTTGATGTGTCCAACCTCTCCACACTCACAGCACTTTCTTCCTTCACCATGGCCTGTTCCAGTATTTGTTTACTGATTCACGGTTGCAGGTGTTGTGCTCCTGGAGTGACTAGCAGTATGTCCCTTCTTCTTGCACTTTGTGCAGACAAAACAATCACCTGGATGATGACGGTTGCACTGATTGCACCATGAAGATTTTGGTTGCGTAGGTACTGCTGTCGTGGCTGCATAATTGGTTGCCACTTCTTGTCTTTTCTCAGATGATTGTTTGGGATTCTTCCTATTAAACTTGCGCTTGTTTGTTCCAGATTTGGGAGACTCAGCCTTTGAGACCACTTTTGTTCCTTGGATCTCTGTGAGGGTTAGCTGATGAGCTATTCGGTTGATGCTGTCATAGGTCGTAGGCTTTGATGCGATCACCATGCCTTTGATTTGCGATGCTAAACCCCAGATATATCGCTTAATTTTCTTATATTCAGGGGTTACAAGTGTTGGACACATTACTGCAAGATCATTAAATCTAGCGGTATAAGCTTTTATCTCTGAACCCTTCATGGTTAGGGTCGACAATTCTTGGTCCAGTTTATGTATCTCCTCCCTAGGACAATACTCCTCCACTAGCATCATTTTTAGCTCCTCCCATTTCATGGAATTTGCAGTATCAATTCCCATTGTATTCACATGGCTGTTCCACCATGTGAGTGCTGCATCAGCGAAAGTACATGCTGCAAATCGTACTTTACAATCATCTGGACAGAAGCTTATTTGAAAGACGGACTCTGTCTTTTCTATCCACCTCGTCAAATTAACTACCCCTTCATTTCCATGAAAGCTTTTTGGCCTGCAATTCATAAAATCCTTGTAGCTACACGTTCTAGCGGTCCCTACATGGCCTTCATTTCTAACTCTATCTCTTGTGACATTAGATAGAGCCGCAGTAATTCTTTGAGCTACGATTTCTTCCAGTTGTGCTGTAATTATTGGGGGGTTTGGTTCTGGTGGTTGTTGTTGTGGTGCTGATGGTCGGTTAGGGTTTAGCCAAGCACTACTCCTTCTTGGCATTTTGTTTTAGTTCCTAAAATAATAAGAATTTTATGAGTTTTGTTAATCATTTAGTACACGAGTACTAAATACTTAAATTATTCTTCAAAGTGTAAAACATATTGGACAACACAATGATTACTGTAATATATGCTTCATATTATTATCAGCGGTTACATCAGTTTATTTAGGTTTATAAGAGAAAAGTTTCTATAAACATTGCAAAATTTGCAAGGTTTTCTACTTCCTTGCTATAAACTTTCCTCTTTTCGCCTTAACTAGTCTGATTTCTCTATTTACACAACCACTAGTTTTAGCTTATCTACCAGAAACCTAAGTGATGACCTAGCACGTCAGTGACATTAACCACTTGCTCCTCAAGTGCTTTAGTTCTCTGCTCAAGACTTCCCGTGCGTTCTTCATTTCTTGAGGTTTAATTGTAGAGCTCTAACTCTGCAATCCTTGCATCGTGAGTAATCATGTCGTTATAAGCGAAATTTATACGATGATGGACATCCATCACCGATTCCTGATCTCGCGTCCTTTGTCCTTCTAGCCTTCGTACTCTTCCAGAGAGATGAGTAGCCCTCCCTTCGACAATTTCCATCTTATCTTCAATTCTCACACTTTTCTCAAACAATTGAGATAAAGTGTTAACTTCAGAAGAATGTGGGAGATGTGGTCGAGATGATTGACCAGTCGCATACATCTTAGCAGCTCTTTCTTCCGCCACCCACCTATCAACGGTTTGTGCGATCCGTGCAGGTTCATCTTGAACTCTATGACTTCCTGAAGATGTCGCCTTCTGATTCTTCTTAATCTTTTGCCATATAGGTATGGATTTACGTGTCGTGCGTTTCATTTTTGCTCCTCCTGGAACTTTACGATAAAGAGTGTTCAGTGGTGGTAAAGATAATGCCACCGATTCTGTCTTCTCCATTGATTCGCTTTCTTCCATTGGTTCACTCTCTTCCCATTCGTTGGAGGGTAAAGGTGCTCCATCGTCAGAAGGTATTGGATGAAAGGTGGTTGGATTTATAGGGTAGTATGGATCGCCTACCATCATAGGGAATGAAACTTCCTCTTCTTCATCCGTATCCTCGATGATTATCCATTCTCGTGAATGTGCCATGTCGAATTCCTATACGTTTTGGATCACCAAGAGTTTAGTCTATCAAATATTACTCCCAAATTAAATAGTTCATATGATCTGAACATAATAAAATGTAGTTGCGCACCTACACCTAATTGTGATAGGATATACGCACATATAAACTTTAGTTGGAATATTTGATATAAATCCTTGAGATCAAAAACATTCCGGGTATTAAGGTGTATTCTCATCGCGGGTCTGAGTCTTTATATATGACTCTATATTCTTATTTATTGTATTCATGCTTTAACTATTGTTTGTTACTTCAGGTCTATCTGATAAGGCTCCGGCCAGTCAGGACAGTCGAAAGGGCAGGATCATTTTAGCATATAGCCGTTCTGGAATCCAGCAACCCAAATCGACATGTCTATCCTTGTCACCGCTCCCGTAAGTAGTCCTTCAGTAGAATAATTAATAATACTTTTTATTGTAGGCTAAGGGATATACCTAAACCTAATAGAGTAAGCCCTAAACTATAGACGTGCTTTCCTAAGAAAGTACTAGTTCACTATAGTTAATAGCTCTGATACCAATTTTTGTCACACCCCCAGCCATCGGCGGAAACATCGGGTTGTGTAACGTCATTCTTCGTATCACAGTTATATAACATACATTGAACATTACTAAAGAAAATACATACCTTTATTGATAACTGAAAGTTACATAACTGTTTTTCTAGGACCTATTACATAATATCCGACTATGACATACTTCTTAATGAACAGAAGGGTAATAGTAAAACTTCTTCTGTTCGAATACATACCAGCTTTTCAAGTTCCTGAAAACACATGCATTTTAAAATACGTCAACATAAAGTTGGTGAGTCCACAGGTTTTGACTCCATCGTTCAAAAGTATAGTTTTGAAAGTATCATTTTGACTCTCCAACATTTAGTATGTATATTAGGTATAATAGTTTACTTATCAATTAAGTGTTATACCTAAACATTCCTTGAGCCTAAGGTATAAGTAGGGGGAAACTTATACTTAACATTAATACTTGTATACGACAACGTATAATGTTTCTAACAATTTGCTACCATGAGCCTGTAACCGCTGCTGTGACATAATACCTCTGATAAAACCCACTCATGATTTCCATGAGGACAACCCACTCATGATTTCCATGAGGACAACACCGTATGCTTCATCGACGCCGGAACAATAGCAAGTAAAAAGGATAGTTCATCACTTGCTTATGGTTGACTGTAGCTAACAGTCACAAGTGGGGTGGTCAACCCGTATACTAATTATACACGACTTCCTCGCTCACACGGGATTAACGGTTACAGTTCAGAGGATTTCCACTAAGATCCCCAATCTTAGTTGATGAATACAATTACTCATGTAGACTTCGACGGCTTCCTATAGCTCTAACAACAAAAGCATTTTCATGTCTAAAACCCTAAGTTACTAGACTATGCTTTTAAACATTACTCCTAACTTCATAACATTTAGGCAGTATAACGGCTATAACTTGAAGTAAAACCAGGATTTATCTTGACATAAAGCCAATGACAACAACAACATATAACATACCAAGTTTTATCTTGTCATAAAACTAACAATAACAACGTATAACATACCAAGTTTTATCTTGACATAAAACCAATAATAGCAACATACTTTATAAATTAACATATAGAACTTCCGAATATAACTTCGGAACTATATCGCACACAACATAAATATAGAATCCTAAGCATAACTCAAGATCTACATTAGTATAATAACATGCTGACAAGTTGATAATAGTTGTATATATTCAAAATATTATATTTAGAACAACTATACCCCGACTATTATAACTATATACTATCATATTGACATAATAGTAATGTATATACAATATTTAGCATGCGTTTTCCCCCAAAATATTAGAATGAAACTCACCCTAGTAGCGTGATTTTATGTAATCTAAGCAGAAACGGTCAGCGTACGAGGTCGTCGGGGCTCGGGATGCAAGATGGCTTCAGCAAAGGAAAGAGGAGAAAGAAGTTTACGTCTAAGAATGGCTGAAGTAGGACCTGCTATTTATAGTAAGGATTTTGGACCCTCACATCGTGAGTTTTATAAGGCTCACGTCGTGAGTTTGAATCTTATCCCCGTAGACTTGCCATTTGTGTCCCTAGCTTCGGAAGGTGGCCATGTGACTCTTCACGTCGTGAGATATCCTTGCTCACGTCGTGAGTTTGGATCTTATCCCCTCGCAGCCTCATCACACACCTTCTAGATTCTGAGATGTGGCAAAATGACTCCTCACATCGTGAGTTTCTGTGCTCACGTCGTGAGCTCAGTCAGATTAGGGTTTCTGACAGCTGAATCTTCGGAAGGTCGTAACTTTCACATACGAACTCCGTTTTTGACGTTCTTTATATGCACGCGTAGGTATTTACAAGTACTACAACTCTTTTAGACTCTAATAGCTAATTCTAAGTCTATTTTAAATTCCTCTTATTATAGAGATTCATAGTGTTCGGTTTATTATAACTTCTTCATGCGAAGTCAGATTCAGACATTCTCTATATTTTTGGAATCGTATGGACGTATACTTTGAGTTGTATCATAAAGAAAGTTCATATTTGTATTAGAATTTATCATGAACTACATAGCACTCTTATCACATTACTAGTTTAACAAAATCACATTACATGATTGGCATAATCACATGTGATTGTCTATTGACCTATTTTGACTAGTGTTACACCTTCCATCAGCCTCCACCCTTTCAAACGACCTTGCAACCCTAATCCACCTTGTGAAGCATTTATAAGCTTGTATGTATGTGTGTTTTGTGCCTTTGAAGAGGAAGGAAGGAAGTAGATACCATCTTGAAGGAGTGAAGCCCTTTAGATCCAGAAACACACCCTCATTTCGCATCACTTAGAGGTATAAAGTTCTGAACTTGGTGAAGTTTCATTTAGATTTTTTTTGGGCATGGTTTTAGGTCATTTTTGTCCCAAATGTGGTGTTTCATGAGCATAGCATGTTCTTGACTCAATAAGTCGTCCTTTCAGACCTTTGGAAGGGTCTTGAGTCATAAAAATGGGATCTTAATGGGTGGTTTTGCTCCATGCATTCCTTAGAAGGACTTAATGTATTAAGATGTTGAGTTAAGCACTTAATGGACATGTAAAGTCATAAAGTTGGAAAGTTTATGACTCTTGAGGATGTTTTGGCCTTGGATCTGAAAATTGGACGTAAGAGCTTAAGGCATTAAGCTCTTAGTGAGTTTTGGGAAGACTGGGCGTACACCCTGTGTAATCTGAGTTCGTAGCGCGTATGTGGTCAACCACCTGGATGGTGGTCAATGCTTGAGTACGCCCCGTGTACATTTGGAGTACTCCTCGCGTACACACTTTGTGTTGACTCGGCTGGGTTGACTCAGTTGACTTTAACCTGTTTGACTTTGACTTTGACCATGTATGACCAAGGGGGATTTTGGATATTTTGAATGGTGTTTGAGAATTGGTCATTTGAATGAATAGGTGTCGTTAGAGCTAAGATTCGGAGTCGGGACCTCATCAGCTATTGTTCAGACTGTGAGGCGAGTCTCCCTCACTGTACTTATGGGTCGAAGGCACCAAGGTCGACCTAGTGGATTGTATATCACGTTACGTGATAGTATGTTGTTATGTTCTAGAGATCTGTTAGATCGGTATCCTGGTATATAGGATGTTAGCATGCGGTAGTGATTTGTAAATCTGCCTGTTCATCTGATGTCTGGTTATATGTAAATCTGATATGTGTATGTCGACATGTTGTGGTTGGTTGGGTTGAGGTTGTCTTGTTTCGTGCTGAAGGCCAAGGTACCCAAGGCGGTCCAGATATACTGTGGGCCCTGCGAGGCGGTCCAGTCAGGCCGAAGGCCCAACGAGCGGTCCGGATAGGTTGTAGGCCCGGCGAGGTGGTCCAGTCATAACGAAGGCTCGGGAGCAGTCCCGATAGGCTGTAGGACCTGCAAGGCGGTTCAGTCAGGCTAAAGGCTCAGTTATGCATGTTGTTGTTTGATATGTTGTATGTGGTGGTACTTTGAGGGAACTCACTAAGCGTTGGCTTAAGATTTTTAGTTGTTGTTTCAGGTACTTCTGATGATCGCATGAAGGCGAAGGCGTGACCATACACATCCTCTTTTTATGGCTTTATGATTTTGGGATACTCTGATATGGATAAATAATTTGGAAACAATGATTTTGTATACATTTTATGACTATGGGTTGTTTTTAAAAGTTTAAATTTGTTGTGATTTTTGGGATGTTACAAAAACTATAAGCATTGAATATTTCTACATATGACGTGCATATATTTTCCCCTGAAAAAATTAAAATGGTTAAAAGTGGGGATGTAAAATCACTTTCGAAGCGTCTTCTATTCGATATAAAATTTCGTCGGAGTGAGGTCAGAAACCTACGATGATCGGCCACAAGTGTTAGGGAAATCTTGAGAAAGTGGAGAAGAATCTAAGTCATTTTGTATGAAAATAATCCGATTTTGAGAACTATTTATAGGTTTAGTTTGGCAGTTGGTCACGTCGTGACCATGAGGGTGTCATGTCGTGAGGATTTGGATCACCCTGACTTCGCCACATGTCGAATTCTACTCGAGTCGGTGTAAGATTTGTCCTCATGACTCGTCACGTCATGACAATCATCTTCTCACGTCGTGATGAGATGGATCTGAGTCAGCTTAGGAGTCTTCGTGACTTGCCATGTGGCATTCTCTGGAGCCGCCAAATCATCACTTTAACATGTATTTTTCCAAATCTTCAAAAATTCATAACTTTCGCATACCAGCTCCGTTTTTTACGTTCTTTATATCCATGTAAAGATATTTGTGAGTACTACAACTTTCCTTTAGATGTCAATAGATAATTCTTAATCTATTTTAAATTTATTTTTCAATAGAGTCTACACTGTTAAAATCTGTATAATAGTCATAACTCCTTTATATGAACTCCGTTCTCGATTGTCTTTTTAGCGAAGGATTCGTGTATATGAGATCTTCAATTGTAACATCTCATTTAGAATATATATATATATATATATATATATATATATATATATATATATATATATATATATATATATATATATATTCGTGTATATATATATATATATATATAATAATAAACCCTAAACCCCGATATGTATTTTTATATTTTTTTTCTTTTAGCCTTAAATCCGTAATAATTTATCAGAGTGTTAGCCACAAGAAGTTAAATATTATAAATTCTGGAAATCAGGGGTTAAAGTGTAACTTTCAGACTAGTTATGAATAGATTTGTGGAAGCTGGGGGCTGTTTGGTAATTATTGGGTTAAAACTGAAAATGTTTTGGTGGCAGGGTCTAAAAGTGAATAAAATAGTTAAGTTTGAAAGAAGGAGGCGGGACTAAAACCTGACATCCCCCTCCCTTGTACTCTCATCTTTAACCAAACCCTAACCCTAATGTTTTAGAGAGTCGCCACCTTATCCCTCCTATCTCCAGCCGCCGCCATGACCATTTGTGGCTACTTAGAACCACCGAGCGACCACCACTCTCGATTCTTCCCCATACTATGGAAGAGATCGAGACCGACGAGGAGTGGAGGGCACCCTTTAAGTTTTGCTGCTTTCATCGACTACCATTCGTTGTCGATGCCACCTAGCTCCTTTGCCAAACACCACCAATACAACTTTTGTCGACACATGAGCTGAACGTCGAGATTGAAGGAAGCGGGAGCAAACCATAAACTCATGGATGTTGAAACCATTCTCTGGTGAGGACGAGTTGCAACTCCTCTCTTCTCCATTTCCTTTTCTGAAATGTCACAACACGCTCGACCGCTACCGTCGTCGCCATGCGGCTATCACCGTGTCGTTTCTCTGACCACCACCTGCCACCACGAGGGTGGTTGTGTTTGTGTGTATTTTCGCATGTATGTGTGTGTGTGTTTCAGTTGTATGTTTTTGTATGGATGTTGCTTGACCAAAAAAACCGAAGAAACCCAACACCACCACCATCAGGTAGTGACCGCCGCCGTATGCCACCATCTTGGTGGTAGCTGCCGTTGTACCTTCACCGTTGACCACCGCTGCCCGTGGTGGCATTGGGTGGTGGTTGTTAGACTCAAACCTTAAACCTTGAAGGAATGCATGGTAGACTTGAAACCCTAATGTCAAGAAAACCCTATTTTTGGAGTTTTGTCGGGATCCGCGTTGAATTGTTAATTGGACATTAAATTATACTCGATAATACCCTATGATTAACTTAATGCAATATTAGACTTAATGAATTAAGTCCTTAAGGGGTTAGTGTGAAACACTAACCCTAGTTTTGATTTTATGAGGGAAACCCTATAACCGAGAAGCCCTATTTTAGACACGATGATCGGGGCGCGTATTTAGACTATTGCTTGGATTATTATCGCACTCGATATTTTTTAGGTCAAATGTTAATTGATGATGTTCTTAATGGGGTTAAATCCTTAATGGTTTAAGTATCCTCACTTAACCCCAATCGTTATTTTATGTGAACCCTATTTGACATTTCATGTGAGGCAGTCACTGTTGCAAGTGACTATAACCTGTGATCGGGTATTGACTCAAGTATCTTCCTATAGGTGATTGAAAGTGAGTCAAAGCTAGTGGAGTTCTTTGTTACTACTGTGGTGACCTACGCACATATCGAGGTGAGTTTCGCCTCACTGTACCCGTGGGTCGAAGGCACCAATGTCGGCCCACTAGTTTTGGTTATATATTAGTAGAGGGATGCCGAGGGACTGTATGTAGTCATGTAGGATAGAATGAGGAATCTTGATCTAGGCTATCTTACCTATTCCTTGTTTGGTTGTGGTTCTAGAGTAGGATCACCTATCTGGGTGTCTATCTCACCTCTAATTATATACGGTCATGCATTTATTAGATTGTTGATATTTAGTATGCTGCTATGCTGTAGTAATCTGTTATATTAGTATCCTGGTATCGAGTATGTTGTTATGCTGTGGTGATCTGTAGAATTGTATGTTATCTATACTTGCTGGTTATCATCTGGTGGAGTGGCCTAGGGACTGTCTGTGCTCATGTAGGATTGCGTGGGAACTCTTAATTTAGGCTTTCTTGCCTGTTCCTTGTTTGGTTATGGCTCTAGAGTAGGATCAGCTGTTCGGGTGGCTATCTCACCTCTGGTTAATTATGGTTACACATTTCATGGAGGTTAGCTGGTAGCGGTACTATATGCCGTGAGAGGACTAGTAGGCGGTAGTGAGCTCTATGATTGATGTTTGCTTGTATTATGTGCCTACTTGATCCTTGATTGTTTACATGTCGACATTTTGTGTTTGGTTGGGTTGAGGCGGTCCTGCTTTGTGCTGAAGGCCAAGATACTTCGTGCGGGCCGACTATAAGCCGTAGGCACGGAGGCTCGGGATGAGCGGTTGGGTTGAGGGGGTAAGGCCAATAAACCTGATATAGTTGGGCATTCCAGTCCGATGACTGTTTTGGCCCATTGTTCGTTCTATTTGTTTGGTTATGTGTGGTATTTTGGGGGAAACTCACTAAGCTTTATACTTACCCAACTGTTTATTGTTTCAGATATCATCGGTCATCTTGGGAAGGCGAAGGCATGACTATACACATTCATCAACAACAATGAAGATGTTGTGCTTTAATATTACTCTGATTTTTATAAATGTATTTGGAATAAATGGTTTTCACCATAATGGATTTTTAATTGGGAAAATTTACTTAAATAAAAATGTAAATTTTTGGTTGTGAAAATGAGACGTTACATATTGTTTTGGCTATCAAGTAAACGATCTCTATTTCTATTCTATGTGTTGCACACTGCTATACTGTGTCAACATGAAACTTCATAAAATCATAACTTCTTCATCAGATGTATACGTTCTTTATATTTTAAGAATCGGGTTGACGTGTACTTTTGGATTATAATTTTATTTATACAAATTTTGTATTTCCATTAAAAGTTGTTTAAATATTACAAATTAAGCCTATTACATCAGTTGTTTGTCACATTCAACGGTGACGATCGTTGGCTTAATCTGAGTATTGTCACATCCCCCCCCCCCCCCCCTTAAGAGAATTTTGTCCCAAAATTGAACTTGTGGATGAGACTTTGAACAGTTGGGGTTATCTGATCCTCACATTCCCTAATTGACTACTGCTGGTGCCTTGTTTTTTTAGTAGTTGGCAGTATACCCCATCTTTTTACACTTTATGCAAACGTAACAGTCACATGGGTGATGCCGGGTTGCAATCATGCTTTCCTACATAATGCTTTGGTGGCGTGGGTGTTGCTGTTGTTTTTGTGACTGCATAACTGGTTGTCACTTCCAGTTCCTTCCTGAATGATCATCTTTTTTTTACTTCACCAAATTTTTGCTTGTATGCCCTATACTTGGGAGGTTCAACCTTTTCTACCATATATCCACCTCAGATCTTCGTGTTGGTTAGACGAAAGGCTATGCACTTGGTACTATCATAGGTTGTAGGGTTTGATGCGATAACCATTCCTTGGATCTGTGGCGCTAGATCCCAAATGTATCGCTATATTTTCTTGTATTTCGGGGTTATAAGTCCCAGACACATCACAACAAGATCATTGAAGCTAGCTGTATAAGCATTTATCTCAGATCCTTTCATGGTTAGGTTCCATAGCTCTTGTTCAAGGTTTTGTATTTCATCTCTAGGATAATACTCCTCTATCAACATCGTTTTTAGTTCCTCCCAATTCAAGGAGTTTGTCGTATTGATGCCTATCGTGCTTGTATGGCTATTCCACATGTTAATGTGACATCAGAAAAAGTACAAGCTGCAAATCGTACTTTGCAATCATCAGGACAGAAGCTTATTTGGAAGATAGACTTTGTCTTCTAAATCCATCTTGTTACCACTCCTTTATTTCCGTAGAAATTCTTTGACTTGCAACTCATAAAAATCTTTGTAGGTGCAAGCTCTTGCAGGCCCTACGTTAGTTCCTTGAGAGTTATTTATGTGTCCATTGTTTTTATGGCTTGCTTCATAACTCGCCAATGCTTCTGAGATTTCATGTGCTATTATTTGCTCAAGCACGTTTGGATCCACTGGTGGAATTACCACTGGAGGCGGTTGATTATTGTTAAGTCAGTTGCTTTTCCTTCTTGGATGCATTGTATTCTTCATATCATATTTGGTGAGAATGTATAAATTATTATGATGTATCTTGTTTGTTGTTCTTGATAATTACAAGGATTAGTGCAAAGAAATCTTAAACATTTGGATAATAATTTTCTCTTTAATTGTAGTAATATGCTTCATATATCAGTTTATTACATTATTATCTTACATAGGCCTAGAGGTAAGTTTAAAACTTGCAAGAATCTATATTCTTGCTTTTGGCTATACCATTATTGATGAACCCTCTACCAAAAACCAAGGTGATGACAGAATGGCGTTTTCTTCCATGGAACCTAGTCCATTGCTCACAGTTTGGATTTGATTTTCAAGCTTGATATTATGCTCGAATAACTGAGGCAAGGTATCGATATATGTATGAGGTGGGAACGTGTTCGAGATGTTTGTTCAATCTTGTATCTAGTGGTAAATCTTTCCTCAGTTACCCACTCATTCACCATTCCCGCTATCCAGGCAGGGTTATCTCGTATCCTCTAAAGATCAGAAGACGTCTCTTTCTTATTTTTCTTGATCTTTATGCGATTAGGAATGGATTTACGTGCTATGTGTTTCATCCTCGAACCTCCAGGATATTGACAATAAGGAACATTAAGTGTGTGTGTGTGTGTGGGGGGGGGCAGTGATGAGGCAACTGCCTCTTCCTCCACTATTGGTTCTTCAGATGGTTCACTATTCTCGGTTGGTACGAGAGCTCCATCATCAGAAGGTATTAGATACAAATATGTTGGGAAATAGGGGCCACCGAGAAAAAGATTCGTAGGTTCTTCTTCTGAATTTTCTAAATTTATCCATTCTTGAAAATTTGCCATTTTGGGCTCCTCTAAAATAAGGTCGTTTTATTAGTATCTTTAAATAGTATTGTGTTCTTAACTGTGATTTTGTTCAAGTATTTCTAAATCTTCAAGTATTTAGTTCTTCAAATATTAGTCCCACGTTAAATAGTTCATAAGCCCTGGCCATAATAAATTATAGTTACGCACCTATACTTAGTTGTGGTATGATCCATGTACCAATAAAACTTTAGTCACGATATTTGATCTAAATCCTTGAGTTCAAGACTTTTCTGGTTTAATTTTAGGTGTATTCTCATCGAGGGTCTAAGTCTTTATATAAGACTTTATATCTTATATTTGTTGTATTCACATGTTTTATTAATTATTGTTGGTTACTTCATGTCTAGCTGATAAGGCACTGGCCATTCAGGACAAACGAAAGGCAATATCATTTTAGCATATAGTCGTTCTGAAATCCAACAACCCAAGCGACGTGTCTATCCTGTCATCATTCCCGTAAGTAGTCATTCGGTAGTATAATTAATAATACCTATTACTTGTAGGTTAAAGAATATACTTAAACCTAAGAGAGTAAGCCCTAGACTATAATCGTTTTTTCCTAAGAAAGTACTAGTTCTTTATAGTCAATAGCTCTGATACCAAACATATATTGAACAGTACAAAATATATTGAACAGTTATCAAACATATATTGAATAATACAAAATTAATACATTTATTAATATTAAACATGAGTTACAATAAAGACTAAACGTGTACAAAACATAACAATATTACTATATTAGGTATTTTCCTATAAAATAGAATACTCTTTTTAAATGGGGACCAAATTTACCACTAAACTATGTCAAAAAGACTAGTTTAAAAGGGTTGTACGAAAAAAAAAAGACAACCAACGAAAATCATTTTTGCAATTATACTAAAATAAGTAAGTAAAATGAAAAATAATTATATAAAAAATAAAATAGTCTTTAAATTTAATGGGAACAAATCAAGAACCAGATTATATCAAAATATAATATTTATGGTTTAAAAAAGATTTAAACCGTACCCAAAACAAATAACAACCCACATATATCATGTAAAAGCCAGGCAGTGAGCCATTAGGCTTTTTAACCAATGACATAACATAACCCATTTACAATCAAACATCACCCAAGAAAATTTCATAGTTTTAGACCTTTCATAAATATAAATAAAAACCACATTGGCTTATTCTATTTTCCATACACGCTTTGTAAACGTATGCATGTCTTTGTTTTCCCGGTTACAATCAAACATAAATTTTTAATGATAAATGCTTTCATATATGATAACTATGCGAAGCTAATAAATGTTGGATGCCCAACAGAAAAAAAAAAAAAAAAAAAAAAAAAAAAAAAAAAAAAAAAAAAAAAACGATGATAAAATACAAAAATGATTTCAATCATCAAACCAAACATCAATTAATGAGCCCTTCTTGTTGGCCTATATATTCCATACAACCCTCACTCATCTTGGTCTACACTCTTCTATATATTGCAATAAATAAAGAATTTAAATATGAGCAATATGCATTACATGACTATGAAGTTATCCATGGTCATGTTGTCGATGCTTCTTGTTGTGATCATGTTCGAACCTTCCAAAGCCATTGATGTTGTGCAATTACGAAAGATTGCTGCGAAGAATAATGTGACTGGTGTGTTTGTTTTCGGTGATTCAAGTGTGGATCCCGGAAATAACAACCATCTTGATACAACTGATAAGAGTAATTTTCGGCCATATGGGATGGACTTCATTGATGGGCACCCTACTGGGAGGTTCAGTAATGGAAGACTTACAACTGATTTCATAGGTAATTATTGTTTTATTCTACTTGTTAAGATGTTTGTTACTTTATTGTGATTTTGGTACATCTAATAAGTATTTAATGTTTGGATTAAGTTTTTTGAATAGCAAATCTACACTACTCCTAAATTACACCTAATACCACCTATGTCTCCAATAAGACTTGAACACTCAACCTCTAGGAAGGAGGGCAACACCCAGTACCGCTGGACTAGAAGCTCTTTGGTTAATAAATAATTTTAAATATAAAATAGTAAAATTAAGTAAAATTAAAAATATTTATTGATTTAAATAAATAATTTTAAATAATTTGTTTTATTATATGCTTATACAACTAATAAACACTTATAACTGTAACGAACCATATAAACCATAATGTCGTTTTTTTAGGGAAAATCTATGTTCAGTTTCCGGTTTAATTCCAACTTTTATTTTTTGACCAAAAAAGTCTTACTATTTTATATTTTGTCCAAATGAATAAAACAGTTTTTATTTCTTTTCAACAGAAAATGAAAGATTATTCTATCAAATTAAACGATGGAGACGTTTTTGTTCAAAAAATAAATGATGGAAATAAATTATAAACTAACTTAAAATATTGTGACTTAATCAGAGATTTCCTTTTTTTTTCTTTATCAGCGGCACATATTTCAATTAATCTTTTTTTTTGTCTTTATCGATCTTGCTCATTTTAAATGCATAAAAGCAATTATACAAAACACTAATAAAATAATTTATCAATTTATTGTATTTTGCGATCGTATAAGCTAATGAATTCTTTTTCCTAAAATATGTTTTAATAATACATAAATTAAAAATCTCAAACACGCTTTCTTGTATTCATTTTTAAAGTCTCTCTCTCTCTCTCTCTCTCTCTCTCTCTCTCTATATATATATATATATATATATATATATATATATATATATATATATATATATATTTCGGATCGCAATTATTAAAGTAAAAAAACATTACCATAGAATGACAGATTTGTTTCTAAAATTATTAGAGTCACTCTTGTCGTTTGTCATTTTTTTTATTTATTATTCAAATCTACTCAAACTCTAAAAGTATAAAATATCTATACTTATCTAAATGGATCGATAGTTTTCAAGTAGGCCCATGATGTATAGCTATTGGTGACCTTATGCGTATCTAAGGAGGGCCCAAGTAATCTAAATTCCAGGCTTGACTCTTGCACGATCCATCGTAATTTGAATTTTGAGACGTCAGTTAAGAAATTATTTTCAAATGAAACAATACATATTATTAAAATTTAATTAAAATTTAGAATTCATTTATCTAAGATGTTAGAGAATGATAAAAGTTTGTAACAATAATTGATTAGAAGTTGTTTAGCCAATTGGCGTAAAACCTTTACTTTGAATACAATAATTATCGGTAGAATAAATATTGTATTTTTGAAGTTGTTATAGTAGCCATCAGTTGGACTTGAAAATAAAAGTTTTTAATCTGTTTATACATTTTTATCCCAAAAAAAACTTACTACTGTGTTTTATGTTAGTTTGTTATATATTGAACATGACAAATTATACTTTTAAGCAAAACTACGCCTACTTTTGGATAGGTTTACAAAACCCGATGGTTGTCCTGATACTTCTGTATTGGCAGTTAATGGATTGCATTAACTGAAAGAAACCGGGCAACGTCGTTTTCTATTTATGACATTGGAATGCTAACATTGAATGTCTCCCAATAAATCCGTGTAGTGTTTGATTTTAAAAAGTAATTTTAATTTACAAAAATATGTAACGACTATGGGATATCTATATTACTTTTAATAAGAACGCTAAAAAAATGTATAGGTCACATTCGATTTAATTTTTATTTGCAAACATCGAATCTAGGGATTCGAACAAATCGATTATTTTAGAAAGAAATAACAATATCTTATAGTATTTAATTATTTATACCAAAACTTATACTAAATTTATAATAAAATCCTTTTATATGCCGGTCGTTCTTTATCGTCAAATTTTTATATTGCAAATTATTAATATTTTATTATTTTTTTAAATATAAGTTGAGCTAAAATAGTAAAATAGTTCATATATAAAATAAAATATTAATAAAATAAGCATATAATAAAAATATTAATCCCAAAATGCATACATCGACATTATAACCTTGTTCCTCAAATTTTGAACTTTTCAAAAGTAATGTTGCTTTAAACCTCCTCTCTACTATATATGACACCTGATTTCTTAGAAAACTTCATTAAAAATTCTAATCATATCAATTTTTTTTATTTTTTTTTAATTATATGATGAATAGCTGAGGCACTGGGTTATACGAAAGTTATCCGGCCATATCTCGAGCCAGGAGTACCAAGAACTTTCGATCTTTCGCATGGAGTTAGTTTTGCTTCCGCTGGTTCCGGATATGATAACCTCACTGCTCAAGTTTCGGTATGTCTTCTTATTTACAGTTATTATTATTTCTTTAGGCAACATGTCAAAATTAGTTTATTATAGCATCAAGCAAACATAAAAACATTTTTCGTAATTTTCTAATATATAAATAATTAATCAGATAAATATATTCACATAAACAATAATTTACAATAAAATAAAAACCCTTTAACCAATTTTAGGCAGTTTCAATAGATTTTGAGGGCTTTCGACCCCCTTCAACCTTTTTTATTTCATCTCATTTTATGTAATTTAACCTATTTTATATTGAGTAAATTACACCAATGGTCCCTATGGTTTAGGATAATTTGCGCGTTTGGTCCCTAACTTATTTTTTTTAACTCGGAAGGTTCCTACTATTTGTTTTTGTTACACGCTTGGTCCCTGTCTTACCTAAAAAGAATATTTTGCACTTTATTTTTTAATTTATTTAAATAAACACACCTCCAACCCCACCCCCTTACCTTACTTTACCTACCCCATCATTTTTCCCTATTTAAATAATAGTCTTTTTAGATAAGATAGGGACCAAGCGCGTAACAAAAACAAACAGTAGGGACCTTCCGAGTTAAAAAAATAAGTTAGGGACCAATCGTGCAAATTACCCCAAACCATAGGGACCATTCGTGTAGTTTACTCTTTGATATTTTTTGGCATTAAAGTTTGACTATCTCTGAATATACCATTATTTCCACTTTAAGTTATTTTAGAAGAAGCTCAGTTTTATATCCGACACTATCTACCACCCTAAGAATCATTTTAAATGTGTTTATGACCGATAAAGCTTTTTTACTTTTTTTTTTTTTTTTGTGATTACTTTGCAAGAAACAATTTTCAGCCTCATTCTTTATGTTGTTTGAATTTACTATGGTTATAACAAAGGGCACAAAATATTGATTCGATCTATCTTTTATTGATGTGAAGAATGTGTTGACCTTGTGGCATCAATTGAAGTATTTTGCACATTACAAACGACAACTTAGCCTAAAGATAGGACCAAAAAAAGCTGCTGAATCCATAAAAAATGCGGTTTTTGTATTGAGCATGGGAACCAATGATTTTCTCCAAAACTACTACGTGGAACCTACACGATGCGCCCAATACACTGTGGAACAATATGGAGATTACTTAATTTCTAACTTTCACGATTACGCCAAGGTTCTTTTAATTACTTATGTTTTTATTAGATTTAATTCTTGTAATCTGTATATTGTATTTGATTTAATACCTTTCTTGAATATGGGTTTGTGTAGAAAATGCATGCTCTAGGAGCAAGAAGATTGGTGGTTGTTGGGGTTGTTCCATTTGGATGTATGCCTTTAGTGAAGACATTGAAGGGTACAACTAAATGTGACGACGAATACAACCATGTTGCTCTTTCATTCAATAACAAGATCAAGAACGAACTGGTTGCACTAAAAACATCCTTAGGGATGAAAACAGCCTATATTGATGCTTATAATCTCATTCTAAGTGCAACCCAAAACCCTAGAAAATATGGTAAGTTTTAATGTTGTATTTTGACAACTTTACGTAATCCATTTTTTATGAATTATATATTGTGTAGTTCAAATTTTGAATTAAATAATTTCATGTACAGGGTTTCTAGAGACGTCAAAGGGTTGTTGCGGAACAGGAACGTTTGAATATGGTATTACTTGTAGAGGATTGGGTGCATGTGTTGACCGAGAAAGATATTTATTCTGGGATGCAGTTCATCCAACTGATAGGATGTATAAGATTATTGCAGATGAGGCTTTAAGTTCTATAGTTACCAAACTTTTTAATTGATTCTTAAACACATATTATATGTTATGATATAAAACTATTATTAATCTTTTGTGTGAGTATGCATATATATGTACCTTGATACAATAATCTCGCTACTAAATTTGTTATCAAGATTAATTAATGCCTTCACCAGTAGTTTGTTTCCTTTAGTTTTTCTTCTTCTGTATCCAAAAAAGTTATATTGCCCATTGATAAGTATTTGGCTCCCCACATGCTCATGTCTTTGATCTGACGGCTATTGCTACTTCGAACAATTAACCAGGTTGAGAAGCTATACTTTGATGCTAAAGTCACTAATACATATATATCCTAATAAATAAATTTTTTTACTACGGCTTATCTTAAGCCTTTTGACACATGTTATTATGCGGAAATTTTGAATTATTTCAAAAAACGCATGTCATTATGCGGTTTATTGAATTAAATTACATTAATTTTTTCTAGTAAATGAAAGTTCTTTTGTTACATGTCACTTTGTCATTAATTATGACACTTGACATTTTATGGTGTTTTTGAATTTAATAAAATCCACATGTCATTTCCTTGTATTTATCAATTTTATTTAAAAATACCATCTAATTATGTATTTATGAGGATTTAAGAATACACATTCCTTCCAAATTTCAATTCTTATGTCATTTAAATCAATTTTCCGTTTATTTTTCTTATTTGATATTATTAACCTAAAGTTATGCTACTATTTGGCATTCAAATTCACATATATTCTATTTTTTCAAAAACTTTCCCGTGTATCTATATATGTTATATGGATTTAAAATTATGCTACTAACATACTTTTTTTTTGATATTTTTCATAGATATTTTGTTCTTTTGTTTTCTTATTTTCCAAATAAAACTTGTTTAAACATCTTTTTGAGAATAATAAAATAATAGAAGTTATTAGAAAACTAAATTATTTTATTATAAATAATTTAAATAAAACATTGGTATTATTATGTATGAGTATAGTTTTTTTATATATTAAAATTTATATTTTATAGTACGACATGTAATTGTATCATTAATCTTGAGTTAAAACACGTTGTTGATGTTTTAATATCTACACTGATAGTTAACTTTTATTTTAATCAATCAGTGTAATACATTGGTCTCACACCTAATGTATTCTATTAAATCAGAGAATCAATAAATATTCTATATGTGTTTGTTTCCTAATATCATGCATACACGTCCATTTGATTATGTCACCCTCAAATTCACAACTAATCCTTTATCCTTTCCAAAACAATCATCAATATGCATCTACAATAAACCCATTTTGCTTCTGAAAGGGCTTTAATTTTATTTTGCATCTTCTTCCAATCGCCTTTAAATCTTTAGTGCATTCTATTTTAACAAATATTATGAAGAATCTTGAAGAAATTAAGGCTATTTTAATGCAATTGAAGAATATGGCCTTATAATCAAATGATATATGGCTCGGTGTATCTTCTACAAGGTTCTCCCTCTATCTCTTTAAAAAGTGTATCCTCTCAACTCTCTTACCAAAAACTCTAATCTTACCAACGTGACCATTATTTGCCGCCACCACCAAAGACCCCCTAGTCGATGGTTCTTTCAACACACCACCGCTTGCTCTCAAATAGTCATCTGAGGTACATTTGTATTCTCTTCTCTATAATCTCCGACCAAGACGAATATGCCAAACGAGACCTATCAGCTCACCTTCTTTGCAACTCGAATCCTATGTTTATTTTTTTTCTATCTTATTTTATGATTTTTATTTTAATTTTATTGATTATTCTTATCATCTATTGAATTATTTTTTTAGAATGTATTGAAATTCTAGAGTTGTGATACAAGGAACATTGATAGGGTTATAGCACGATTAATCCTCTCTCATACTCTCTAACATCCTACAAAGAAAAAGAAAAACAGAGTAACCATACCACTCTCATATTCTAAGATGAATAGTAATGGGTCGGTTGATATTGATAAAGACGATGAAGGAGGGAAAAGGGGCATTGTTGCTGGGAAAACTTGCATACTGGGACGTCTGTTCCCGACCTTATATTCTCCTTAAGAAAGGAGGATGCCCCTCTCTCATCACCCTGAATAAATTAAAGGTTTTATGGTGAACAAGTTTATGTGCAAATCTTTAATGTTTTGATTTTATTTGGGGTCTAAAGGTTTGAGATAAAATTGGGATATGAATGTATTAAGAGTTGGAAAGAAAACAACAACCATAGAGAAGGTACAAGAATAACAACTTTTGATGTCATTTGAGTCCTCAAGGGGAGACTTGGTAGTTGATGGAGAATGCAAAGATCCAATCAACACTACAAACTAAATGACATTTAGTGGCATAGAAAAAGTGTCACTAAAAACCGAAAATATACCACTAAAGCCCCCCCTGGGGAATCAGCGGCACAAAAAAAAGTGTCACTAAAAGCGCTGCCACTAAAGGTCTTTAGTGGCACTTTTTTGTTGTGTTGCTGCAGCCTTATTGGGTTTTAGTAACACTTTTTTATTATGCCACTAAAGAACTTTTGAGTTTTAGTGGCACTATTTTTATGCCACTATATAATTGCTAAAATAAATATTACTTCATGCTTTTAGTGTTGAATTAAGGTGTCTAAGCCAGTAACCAGTGTTGTACAAATCCCGACTATGTCCCGATTATTCTTCGATTAATCTCTAGGCGTTACTCGACCGATTAGAGGGCGCATAACGATTAATCCTTGCATACACAATGAGTGAATCATTAGAAAACGATGAAGTTTTAATATTTTGAAGAAGTTCTATCAAAATAAAAACTATTTTAGGAATGATTAGAGTTGTATTAATCATATTAACCTATTTTGCTATGATATTAATGGTATTTATCAACTTTGTTATGATATTAGTCATATTTAATTTTTTAATATTCAACAAATTAGCAATTAATGGTCCCCGATTAATCCCCGCCTAGCCGCTTAATCCCTTAACCCAATTCAACCGACTAGCTAACGTTGAACGTTTTTTACAACCTTACCAGCAACTAAATTGGTATATTCTTGTAATTAGAAACAAAGTCCTTTTGGGTTTCCCACATTACCAGAAATGGCTAGAAATCATTTTAGGAGAGAAAAGTATAATTTTTTAGATTATTATATGATAAAGTGATTGGAAATTATGGTAAAATGATTTGTTATGAAACACTATAAATTTTCAAAACAAAATTTTCATTTTAAAATCACATAATTCTCATGAACACATTTCACAAAAACCCAAAGTGTCAAATTATCAAAAACACAAATCCAAAATTTTTTGAATAAAAATCTAGGATCCTCAAAAACATAACTCCATCTCGTGTCTACAATCAAACTGGCACATTTCCGCGATCCTGAGAAGTACCTGAAACACATATCACATAACACGGTAAGCACGAAGCTTAGTGAGTTCCCCAAAATACGACACACATCTCATTAGCCTCTCATGGCTGAATCTCGATAAAGACCCTCCGGTCAATGTGTCTCAGTGAAGACCCTCCGGTCCCACAACTCGGGTTGGACCCTCCGGTCCTAACTCAATAAAGCTCAGAATAATACACAACATAAATCACAAAGACATAATGCAAGATATCACAATACTCAATAATAGCATACAAGACCCTCTGGTCACACAAGTTACCACTCATGGTAAGTATAGAGAGAAGACTCACCTTGTAAGTAAGGAAATAAACCTTGCACCCCTTGAACGGTCTAATCCTCGCCTATACATCATAATCATCTCTAATTAACACTTATAACCTCAACTTAAACATTTTAAGCTAACCACTTTCTCTAACTCTTGGAAAGGGTAGAAGACCATTTTACCCTTCCATGGTCTCCATAATCCATGTCTTGACCAAACCCTAAAAGTCAACATAAGTCAACACTCGAGTCAACAATCCATGTTGACTCAACTCGTCGAGTGCATCTATGCGACTCATCGAGTTCCTTCGTTTTCTCAGAAATATCGTGAAAGTCCAACTCAACTCGTCGAGTTACAATGTGCCCAGACTCATCGGGGAAACCCTAACCGACTCGTCGAGTCTCTTCAGTCCATTCTCTAGGACACCAAGAAGGATGGGAAAAAGGCTTAAATGCCCAAAAACAAGATCTAACCAACCAATGAGCAAGATGGTGACTTTTTACCTTCAAACAGAAGCTTGGTATGAATGAACACTAGATCCAAAAGCTCATTCTCGCCCAAAGTCTTTGGCTCTTCAACTTTCCTCCAAGAATGCACTAAAACTCAAAATATTAGCCTTTCTTTCTCACACACAAGGTTATAGCTCGATTAGGGTTTCACATAGTGTAGCAGGGTGACCAGGGTGGCGGAAATGAGGGCTTAAGGTCCTTTAAATAGGACACAAACCCTGAAAATTAGGGTTTTCTCGCTCAGCTCCTACTCGTTGAGTCGGGGTCCTCCGACTCGTCGAGTAGACTCTAAAATTTCGCGGCCATAATATTCTCTACTCGGTGAGTTGGGGCATCCAACTCGTCGAGTTGCTCTGACAAAATGAATAAAATAAATTAAATATAATACCTGGGAGTCAGGATGTTACAATTCTCCCCCACTGAATCATACTTCGCCCTCGAAGTCATCTTCCGGAAACAACTCGGGGTACTGCTCTCGCATCTCAGACTCCAGCTCCCAAGTCCACTCGAATCCCTTCCGGTGCTCCCACTGGACCTGAACTAAGGGTACCTCTTTATTCCTCAAGACCTTCACCTTCCGGTCCAAGATCGCTATCAGCCTCTCAAAATAGTTCAGGCGATCATAAACCTAAATGTCCTCTAAAGGAACCATTGTCGTCTCATCGGCTATACACTTCCTCAACTGGGACACATGGAAGGTGTTATGAATCTGGCTCAACTCTGCAGGTAGCTCTAACCGATAAGCTACCTTCCCCACTCGAGTGGTCACTCTGAAAGGACCGATATATATAGGACCTAGATTTCCTCATTTCTGGAATCGAATCACCCCCTTCCATGGGGATACCTTGAGGAGGACTTAATCTCCGACCTGGAACTCTAGCTTGGATCGTCGCCGATCTGCGTAACTCTTTTAACGACTCTGGGCCGTCAGTAACCTCTGTCTGACCTATTG
Source organism: Lactuca virosa (assembly GCF_052849685.1). Lineage (NCBI taxonomy): Eukaryota > Viridiplantae > Streptophyta > Magnoliopsida > Asterales > Asteraceae > Lactuca > Lactuca virosa. Next base: position 276,020,290 of record NC_136426.1, read on the forward strand.
AATCTGCTCAGTCGTCTTGAGCACTATCTCAGTGCTCCCCATCACTCTCTGCCCTACCTCTCCCCAACAAATGGGAGTCCAACATCTCCTCCCGTATAAAAGCTCGAAGGGAGGCATACCGATACTGGAATGATGGTTGTTGTTGTATGAAAACTCAGCCAAGGGAAAGTAAGTGTCCCAACTTCCACCGAAGTCCATAACACATGCACGTAGCATGTCCTCGAGCGTCTAAATCGGCCACTCACTCTGCCCGTCTTTCTGTGAGTGATATGTTGTACTGAAGTGCAGCCGGGTACCCAACTCCTTATGAAATTTCTTCCAGAACCTGGAAGTAAATCCTATATCCCGATCTGACACTATCGATGTTGCCCCCTGTGTCGTGCCTCCACCTCTCGAACGTAGGTCTCGACCAATTTCTCAGCAGAAGAGCTCTCATTAATTTCCAGAAAGTGAGCACTCTTCGTCAACCGGTCTACAATCACCCATATCACATCGATGCCTCGTGCGGTCCTCGGTAATTTGGTGATAAAATCCATAGAAATCTGCTCCCACTTCCATTGGGGAACGTCTAAGGGTTGTAACTTGCCATGAGGATGTTGATGCTCCACCTTGACCTGACGACAGGTCAAGCACCTCTCGACTACCTAAGCCACATCTCTCTTCATACAGGGCCACCAATAATCCCTCGTCAAGTCTAAATACATCTTGGTGGGCCCCGGATGGATCGAGAATCTCGACCGGTGGGCCTCCTCCATCAAAATACGTCGAGCTCCACCCGTATATGGTACCCATATCCGCCCACGGAAGGTCATAAGCCCCCGACCATCAGTCTCAAACTCAGAAACCTGCCCAATCACTCGCTCTCTCTTACGATTCTCTGGTCTCATGCCCTCCACCTGGGCCTCTCGAATGGTATCTAAGATTGGAGTCATCACTGTCATCCTCATGCACACGTCTCGGATCAGAGCACTCACTGCTTTGCGACTCAAGGCATCGGCTACCACATTAGCCTTGCCAGGGTGATACAAGATCTCATAGTTGTAGTCTTTCACCACATCCAACCACCTCCTTTGTCTTATATTCAGATTAGGATGATCCATAAGGTACTTCAGGCTCTTATGGTCCGTATATATGGTACACCGGACACCATATAGATAGTGGCGCCAAATCTTGAGGGCGAACACCACCGCCCCCAACTCCAAATCGTGGGTGGGATACCTCGTCTCATGAGGATTCAACTGCCTCGATGCATACACTATCATATGTCCCCTCTGCATCAGCACGACACCCATCCCTAATATAGATGCATCACAATAAACTACGAAGTCCTCCACTCCCTCAGGAAGAGCTAACACCAGGGCTTCGCACAGTCTCTGGCTAAGTGTCTCGAATGAGGCTTGTTGCTTGGGCCCCCAAGCAAAAGTAATACCCTTCCTGGTCAATCTGGTAAGAGGAAAAACAATCTTGGAGATATCCATGATAAATCTCCGGTAGTAGCCTGCCAGGCCAAGAAAACTCCTGATTTCGGATGGGGATCTCGGCACCTCCCATCGCATAACTGCCTCAATCTTGGCCGGGTCAACAAAAATCTCATTCTGGTTAACGAGGTTTCCTAAGAACTGGACCTCTCGTAACCAGAAATCACACTTGGAGAATTTGGCATAAAGCCTCTCCGTCCTCAACACCCCAAGAATCTCCCGTAGATGCTCCTCATGCTGCTCTCTAGACCTTGAGTATACCCAGATGTCGTCAATGAACACGATCACCGACCTATCCAACATGGGTCTGTACACTCGGTTCATGAGATCCATGAACGTTGCCGGTGCGTTGGTTAGTCCGAAAGGCAACACCACAAACTCGTAGTGCCCATAACGAAATCTGAAGGACGTCTTCTGGATATCCTCCTCGCAAACTCTAATCTGATGATACCCAGATCTCAAATCAATCTTAGAGAACCAAGATGTGACAACCCGAAATTTCTATCTTGTAAATCCATTCAATTCAATCAAAAGTCAGACTTGTTTCTACTATCTTTTAGCATTGTTAAGGGTCTGTTTGAGTGTTCTAAGCCTAGTACGTTTAAGGATTGGGTGTTAGGAAGTATCTGCTAAAGTTCTTTGAGTTGCATTCAAGCCGGAAACTCCATCACAAGGAGTTTACGGCCGCAAACTAGAGTTTACGTCCGTAAACTCTTGTTTGGCCGTGAACTATCTCCTTAAGTATGATTTTCCTTCATTTTCTTCACTTCTCACATCTCCAAGTCAAGAACACTCATTTCTCTCTCAAGTATCATCAATAACACTTCCATTTCTCGTCAAATTGTAAGTGATTCTTTCATTTAATAGTTGATATCCTTCTCGATCTAGTAAAACACCATGATTTCATCCATGAATTCATCTCTTTTTGGGGTTAGATCTTCAAGAACACCAAGAACACACACTAGTTCTTTGGGCCGTAAACACCCGTTTTAGCTTCCAAAACGTAAGTATTCTTTCCACATACTAGTTATCTATTAGAAGCTCATGATTAGCATACAAGAATCAACCATTTTAGCAAGAACATCAAGAGTTTACAGCCGTAAACTCTTCATATGGCCGTAAACTCTTCATATGGCCGTAAACTCTTCTTAGTTCATGTCATGGCCGTGAACCCATCAAGTCACGGCCGTAAAACCTAGCTATTTCATGTGTTGTCCATAAACACCTTGGTCGTGAACACATCTAGGCCGTAAACACACCCTTGTGTGGCCGTGAACACCTTTTGTACAATCATATGTGATTGTAACACTTCATTCCAAGTGTTTCCTAGTCCCTAAGGTTGTTCCCTATCATGATTAGTTGTTATATACACTATTTATATACATATATGTGTCATTATATGCTTAATAGGACCCGTTTGTGCTTAAGACTTCACTTGACACTTAACATCCTATATCGATCTTTCATTCGAATCACTCACTACAGGTGAGTTCATACCCCTAAACTTATCTTTTAAATGATTTTAAATGCTTTTATGGGGGGGGGGGGAATACAAGTAGAAAACATTATAGTTATAGTACCAATCAGATGTGATTTATAACTATCAAACAAGTGGATTTCTTATACTTCAAAACTGTGTTATCAAACAAACTATTTCAAAACATTTTATAACCTGACATCAAGTCATCTATAACCATTCAAATGGTTAAAACTCTTTTATATGCTAAACTCTTTATCAAACTCTTTTAAACTTATATATTGTCAAAAACATGTCTATATAGATATAGTTATATAAATAAGGTTGAAAGGGCTTAGGACTGATAACTCGCTTTATTTCCTATTCCTTGTTTGGTTGTGGACTTAGGGTATCGGTTGTTTGTCCGAGTGTCATTTGAATCTTAGATATATATTATGTATATAGGTATGTAGATATAAAATTTCTTCCAATCAGTTCAATACCTTTGGGTAGAAAAGGTGTACAAACATGATCAGTCATTCAAACAACAACACTAGTAAACTATAATAGGTATAGTTTAGAGGATTACTACTCACTATTTATAGAACAATGAAACATACAAGAGTCAGTTCATACATGAGTCAGTTCAAACATACTATAATGAGAAACATAAAGAACATACTATAATGAGAAACAGAAAGAACATACTATAACGAGAAACAGGGAGGAACATACTATACACTAGAACAGAGAAAACATACTATACACTAGAACAGAGAGAACATACTATAAAAATACAAGAACAACATAACACTAATGTGAGCCACTACTTCATGGCATGGCAATATAATGTTGTGTCACGTTTTGTAACCAGAGTCTCCTGGAGTGAGAGCGTGAATTTTTGTATAGATCTATACAGGATTGACCATCCTACACCTTGCTGCTAGCTATAGTGGGACATGCAGGTCTACGGGTGACAAATCTCATACCATTTCGATGTCTTTGATCGTCGTGTTTTACTAGTCAATCAAGTATGGTTATAATCTCATCACATTTTACCTTAATTAAACAATTGGTTTAAGGTAGTTAGTACAATGGTAGTTATTATATACAATACTACAGTACACCGTCATTTTCCCATTACATTCATATTGTGATCTTGGGAAAATGATAGTCATACTTGGGAAAAACACTCACTTTTACAAAAGAACAAACATACAGAACAGTCGGGTCTTGGTAGAAGACTACATTTCATTATAAGTAGAAAATATAGGATTTTCTAGGAGATACAAACAATTACATCAAACAACTTACAAACATTTACATAAACATTTACAAACACTGTCATCAAACTTATACAAACATTTGACACTAAAATACTTATGAACTTACTAGCTTAAATGCTGATCTACTCTTTCAAAATTACTTGTATTCTCAGGTCACCAGTAGACAGGTACACTGGACCAGGTTTTGAGAAGACGGAGCACATTCAAGACTCATCTTTTATTTTGATTCATATATATTGGTGTCTTTCAAACTATACACAGAACACACTTGTATTAAATTATACTATTAATGCAATGGATGATGTTGTTGCTTGTTTACTATTATGTATTGATATGATACTATACATGAAGTCCTCCGCCCCCGAACGTTTCCGCCGTTCTGGTTTGGTGGTGTGACAGATTGGTATCAGAGCTTTGTTTATAGTGAATTGAGTATATCAACCCATAAAAGATATACAACTATAAACACATCGGGACTAAAACACTCTAACCAAGAGTTTATACTTTTAAATAATAAAATATGTAACCAAAGTATACATACATGCATTCATACTAAGATCAGTGTCATACTAGATCAGAACAAAAGTATTGCGGTTGTTGGACATCACAAGTAGGCTTGGGGACATATAATCAGATCTGGGAGTGATATAGCCTGATCAACTATATCTTTCCGAGAAGTGATTAGCATGTGCCTAGGAATGGTTGTGGTGAGTCTAAAAACTTACCAACACTACTACAATGAAAACTTTAGAACAGAACATAAACTTAAAATACTATAGGAGTATTTTGTGTTACTATAATTACTTATTTGAGAACTAAAAGGTCTTTATTAGTAGGTCAATAGTTGCTGAGTGGATACGCTAAGGTTATATGTAACTAGGGTGTCATAGACTTAGAATCTATGATCTTTGCTTTACTTTCTGTTCCTTGTTTGGTTGTGGACTTAGAGTTAGGGTCACTTATTCGAAGGTCTATCCTGTTTTGGTTACATATGACTGGTATGCACTACGCAAGTATTGAAGTAACTGGTAAGGATCATCCTATAATTATCTTAAGTAGTACATCTATTAACTATCTCTTTTATCCCTATTCTCGCGTAGATAACATGGCTAGATTCCATCTCCCCGACGACCCGTACTATCCTAACCAAGGTAATGGTGGATGGCTTGATGCAGAGCCAGAAGAGAATCATGCAATTCCTTTGGATGATGACTTCATAGAAAACTTCCTGGAGGATTCTGACTCCGAGCCAGAAGTCAATGATCTACCCTTAGAGGTTCCAATCCCAAATCCTAACCCTTGTCCAGCTTTTCAAGGCCCGACGCCTCTGTGCGCTGAGAACTTGGGCAGGTGGAGCCATGAACAGGGTCAACCCTTACCATACAACGGAGACCGAAGCTTCTACAACATAAGCGAAGGAGGATCTGCAGACAGAATTCTTCCCATCTTGGTTCGCCGTGTGGCTCGCAATGTTGAGCTTGGAAAGACAGCCATTCAACAAACCGTGGAGCTAGATGCTGATACAAACGCCAATACGGATCGTATTGACAATATGGAAGTTGCTCATGGGAGAGCTATGAGAGAGAATGAGGCTTTGCAGCAAGAGCTAGCTGTAACCCGAGCTGAATTCATAGAACTCCGAGCACGCCAGACAGTGTATGAATGACACCTCCTGGATGTGGAGCGTCAGCTGGCTGAATTGAGGGTTCATCGGAGGGGTTCCCGTCGCCAGTAGGAGATTCTCTGTTCATCCTTTCTTTTGGATTAAGGAATAGCCTTCTTATCTATGCTCTAAGTAGCCCTTTTCCCTGTAAATATTCCTGTACTGCAAGTACTGTTGCTAGGTCTCTATGCTGTCAAAACTTTCTTGTTATGGTTTGATGTAAGACCTACTTCAAGGTCATTTTTCCCGAACTTGTTACATCATTAATGCCAATATTATTGACAAACATCTAGTCTTTTGGGAAATATTTATCCAAGTGCTTTCATCCTTCTATTGCTAGATCTCTATTTCAATCATACTCTTATCTGTTTTGTTGGGCTATGGCGACTTAGTCCATGGACCACTCTCATTATACTCACAATTGAATTCTTACTATCATCTTCATCTTTGTAAACTTTTAGTTGAAAGATGCCTCCATACCAATCACCAAGACTCAATCCTCCAATAACTCCAACTCAACCACCACCACCTCCTCCACAATACAATCCAGCAGGTATCCAAGCTGCAGTGGATGCGGCTATTTCGGCAACCTTAGCTCAATTTAGTGCTAGTGGTACTAGCGGAAGTGGAACAACTGTGCATTCCACTCAAGGTGATGCTCCAGTGCGCGCTAGAGAGTGCTCGTATAAGGACTTCACCAACTGCAAGCCCATGACCTTTAACGGGACTGGTGGAATCATTGCCCTCTCGCAATGGTTCGAGAAAAAGGAGTCGATCTTCGAGATCCGCTCCTGTCCGGAAGGGAGAAAAGTTAAATTTGCTGCCTGCACCTTCGCGGATAGAGCCCTGAGATGGTGGAATATCCATGTCAAGTCATTAACCTTGATAGTGGCTAATGCTATGGGCTGGGAAGCTCTGAAGGAGCTTATAATTGAGGAGTACTGCCCGAGGGGCGAGGTTCAGAAACTTGAACAGGAACTCTGGAGCCTAACTATGAAGGGCTCCGACATAGTCGCCTACACTGCCAGGTTCAGCGATCTGGTGGCACTATGTCCGGGAATGGTCCCTACCGAGAGAAAGAAAGTTGAGAGGTATATCTGGGGGCTGGTGCCTCCATTCCAGGAGAATGTTGTGACAACCATCAAAATTCGAGTCGGTTCTAGATTTGGCTAAACTTAGTTACACGTATAGGCACGACACATACTAGACTTAGTAACTAGAAGCTAAGTTATAACCTAGTAGAAACTTGGAAACAGATAGAAACAATGGATAGTGTACTTAGATTTCACATTGATATGTGAATTATATAACTACTTAACTGCAGTGACTATCCATATTCGGGTCACTCTTTGACTTGAACTCCTTTTCATGAATCATATACACACATCATTCATTTGACCTAGTGGTATAAATTAGGACCAAGTCTCGTAGGAACTTAAGTCAAAGTTGAAAACTAGGACTAGTATACTTGATTCCTCAATTTCGCTTGAATCTCGGAATCACTACATAGAATTCCAATAAACCGATAAAATAAGTTACAAACATTATTTATAACTATAAAAGAGTTATAGTACCATAAGATAAATTGAAGTCTCAAAGATTCTATTGATTTTGATATCCAAAGATTTATTAAATCTCAAAACCCTAAAAGCCCTAAAACCTAAATTTTATAAACTTTAACATCAATAATTCTATAAAAATAGTTATGAAACTTATAATATTATATTAAAATAATTAAATTCAAGGAAATATAATCAAGGAAAATAAAAATTTAAGTCATTAATATTTACCCTTAATTTATAAGTCAAAAATCAATATTTTATGAGTAAAAACTATATTAAGGTGCATATTTTATAAAAATATGGTGTTTTTATAAAATAATTGGAATTTTATAAAAATGGAAGAGTGAGGGAACCTCTCTCCTCTTCAAAATTTGTTCCCCCTCTTTCCTAGGCACCCTCTTCCCAAAAATTTCAATCATTCACTTCACCCTCACACTCTATCTTCTCCTCTTCACTCTCTCTCACACTCCAACACCTACTCCACTCATTTCTCTCAAATCTCTCTCTAAACTCATGAAAATTATACAGCCAAGAACACTTCTCAAGCACAAAATCTTCATTATTTGATGTTATTCTTAAAGGTAGACACGGAAATCCTTTACTTTCGTTTACTTTTCTTTCAAGTTTTACAAAGTTTCCTACATTTTCTCCATCTTCTACTCCATTCTAATGAAAGATCATGAACACATAAAAATACACACACAAACTCACGGTTTTGATGATGATGGTGGTAGGATTTCACCCAAAAACAACATGCATGTTGTAAATGGTGAAATCCAAGGACCAAAACCTAAGTCAAAATCAACATAATGCACTTTACTACAAGTTTTGGGTGAAAATCACCACATGCACCCTATGTTTTCTATCAAAAACGATTTTTTTAACATTTCAAACCCATGATTGGTCTTCAAACCAACATGCATGTGATGATCTTCAATTTAGATGCTTGATGATCAAAGTTTGTTGTTAAAAAGCTTTCAAATAGGTTTATAAAGGATTTATTCCCAAATAAATATCTAAAACGACTTTTCTGATCAAATCCGATGTTTCCCTATATTCCACCAACAAAATGAGATGTTCTACAAATTTTCAGAAAATACTTCATTTTTCTTGAATTATTATAATTATTGCAATAAAATAGGGCAATAAATCATATAAAATACTTTATGAGGTTTATAAATCCTAGGTAAATTCGTGGATGACCCCTATGCTAAATAAAAATACACTTAAATCCACAAAATCGGATTCCAGTAGATGAAAACCACCTTTTATATTTTTCCTAGATTATTTACACTGTAAATGAAGTTTATGAAAATTTTGGTAATTTATTTAACAGTTTAATAATTATTCTTCAATTAATGATTATTTAAGAGGATAAAACAAAGAAAAATAGAAAGACTAATTGAAAAATATCTTTTATATTTTTCACAGCTTCTACATGTATAATAACAGTGTTACAAAAAGTTTGGGTAATTTTGGAAATAGTTTTCTATTTATTTCAATTTTTACTAGAATAAATGAACAAAAACAATAAAACCGGGTTAAACAGTTTAGAAATCCATTTTTATATTTTTCTCAGCTTAAGTATGTCTAATGGGAGTATCATAAAAAGTTTGGGAATTTTAATCATTTGGATGATATAATTTTCACGAATTTATATTGTTATGAAGGCTTAAAATTTTGGAAAAATAGTTAATCATATCAAAAATTCAAAGGAAAATTTATGGAAGACCTCTACTGTATTTAGAATGAAAATTCAAAGTTTGACAATTTTTGGAAACTGTTTGATAATATTTTTGATTTTTAGGAGCTTAAAACACATTTATATGTGTTGAAATACCCTCAATTAATATTATAAAAATCTGGAAATTAATATCCAAAAATTATCTTAATCACATGAGTTATAAATTTTCACCATTTCAGAAAAATGTTTGTAACCTATCAATGTTAAATTTTGACACAATATTGACATAATTATATAGTAGTAGTAAGTATACTAGTGTTAGATTTCGATTAGAGACTCACTAGCGAATACCATTATTGTAGGAATCGATAGTGGTACGAGTGGAGCGTAGTCAAGGCACCATTTGCATCATCTCAATGCATTGTGATTATTCACGACTCCCTTATTTTCGTTTTTTATGTTTTGGGGTGGAAAAGCATGTCCAAAATACTATTTATTGTTCGTTGTATTTAAATTGATTTGTATCAAACTTGATTGCTATATTTTGCTATTTATTGTCGATGCAACACGAAACATGAGGCCTTATCGTCTTAAGTCCCTACCCTTTACACTTTACTCCAACCATTAACTCTTTGAGCCAATGGTCATTATGAATAGCGCTATTAGGAATTGACAACTCCTCACTCGCCTGATTGCTTGAGTGCATGATACCATATTAATCTATGGAACGATAAGCATAGATCTTGATAGGGCATCTGTCATAGGCTTGGTTATGAACTCATTGTTTGCTCATACACATACAAAATTGTTATTAATTATGGCAATAAACTTGTTTATTAATTATAGCAATGAACTTTGTTTCTCATTACAACATCGAAATTTTATTATTGGAAACTTATATACATGTTTTAGCAATGAAATTGTTTGCTCCTTGCAGCAATGAACTTGATTACTCATTTTAACAATATATTTTCATTTATGGAAACTTTTATCAAAACTTGATTTCGATTCATGAAACCAATATTATTTTTTTTATCTGTAAGTACTCACCAACTATTTTTATAATTGACGCTCGTTTTACATGCTTTTTCAGGAATCATCGAGTAAGTGGCACTTAGGGACACATCACTTTTAGGAGCATTCGCATGTGTTGTATTTCAATTTTCATTGTAATTTCTTTTAAAAGTTGTTCAAACCTATTGTAAATTTGTAATGATTTTTAATACTATGGTTGGTGTTGTCTTTTAACTTTTGCTATGAAACCCTTTATACTGCCACGCCTCGTGTTTCCGCTTTAGCGGGGTGTGACAGAAAATGGTATCAGAGCCGAAGGTTATAGAGAATACCGGTTTTCCTTTGGAGAACCACAACTATAGCCAAAAATTTTCAAAATGTTTTTAAAATACTGAACATACTACTGGTATAACTAATTCGAGTACGCATTATTGGCCTTTAATTAAGTATAGCCTGGCCAACTATGCTTAATTAAGGAAAGTTAATGTGAGGCTGGAAACGGTTATAGTAGAATTATGTTCAAAACAATTTTCAACTTAAACTTTTGAAAAACAAAAAATTTTCGGTGTGCATACGGCCATTGCATATTATAGGCATTCATCTAGATACACTTAGAAACTAAGTGCATTTTTATAACAATGACTTTATTTAGAAATATTCTTATCCCTTATCAAGTGCTAGGTTAACCACTTAGGTTATATCACTAGCCACTCTAGGAGCAATGCACTTAGTACTAAGAATGAGTATTCCATGGTAGCTGTTGACTTTAGATGTAAGGTTAGTAGCTAGATATACACTAGTAATAATCTTAAGTCGAAACCTATTCCAATTATTCCTCAATAAGTCTTCATCGTCTCCGTACTAGAGTTACAACTAGGAAAGCGTTCCGATACCGACTCGGATGAAAATGGGAGCATCATGTAAGGAGGTAGATGATTCGCCACTAAGTAATCACTTGGATACCATTGGCGGTCATTCCAAATTTGACTCACGAGGAGACACGGAGGTTTAACGCATACGTGAGACCTTATTACTACGCTACGATTTAGTTCTACGTTGTTTCCACCTTGAGCTTAAAACTTAACATAGGATGTCCCTTTGACCTCTATAAAAGGTCGTAAACTGCATTGACACCATAAAACGTGGGGAAAAGACATCGTTACTCGCCTTAGTATTTAGGTACGATCAGCTACACTAATCTACCTGTTCCTTCTTAATCTTCCATCAAAAAGATATTTCACTTCATCGGTTTTATTTAACTCACTAAAATCTTTTGACAACTTGCTTTAACTTAACACTTTTCTTCAAAACTCAATTTAACCAATATTTGTTTTAATCCTGCTATTTCAATTTCATTTCAAATCCATTTCAATGGATAGATGTGCGTTTAAGGGCATATAAACCATTTTAAACCTTGATTACCATTTTCGTACGTTTTAAAAAAAATGTAATTATTCTTTTAAATATGTTAAGTCCTTACCTTATCCGTTTTAACCATTGTTGGACCCCAGTCAAAAAGGTCTAAACTGTCAGATTTTCAATTACAAGTTTTAGTGTTTCTTCTTTTTCACAAATGAAGTTTAACTTAATAGATAACTCGTGAATTTTTAGCAATCCTTAGCAAACACATTAAAACTCCCACATGTCTATTTAATCATCAATATACATCAAATATTTAAGTTTGAAATATATCTAAACCTGGTTTTAAATCTACCTATAAGTATTGTTCTTATAATTTTAACAATAACAATCATTGCCGCCGCTATCTTCCTTTTTCTTTCCTCCGAACTTGATTTCTCGCTCTCCTTCTGATTTTAGATCTCGCACGCCCATGATAGTAACATAATACATTGTCTAACTTTGTTTCTGTCTATTTTGCTTCTCGTGGTATCATGTTCGTACACATACAGACTAGAAATCTACCCTTTCGTTTTGAGTGATTAATACGTGTATAGTCGTGAGACATAATTTTGATTTAGTCAACTTTGATATATTCAATAACGCCTTTTATCATATACATCTTGTTTTTATTTTGAAATCTACTATAAACAAGTGATCCTTATTTACATTTGCGCTTTCGTTCTAAATTCGGAAACTTGATTTAAAATGTAATTTTCATTGTATTTTTCTTACAATTAATACACAAGATGAATACCATTGTTCTTATCATTTTTCTAAATCCATAAAATATATGTGAAAGAATACATTTTCTTATGCTTCTTCTTTTCTTTAAATACATCAAAAGTCTTGAATTTTTACTATTATATATTCTCTAAATGATTGTTTTTGTAGAAACACTAAATTAAGAATCCACTATTTTCAATGATCGATATTTTTACACAGTTCTTAAAATAGCATTCTACTTTGTAATTTTCAGTGAGTTCCTAAACTCTCAACTTTGTTTTCATAAATATTCTGACTCGTAAGCTTGAATTTGTCCTGACTTAGACAATTAGACAATTTTTCAAAAGAGTAATCAAAATATTTTTGTATAAATTCCCTTATTGATGACTTAAACATGTAAGCTTAATTAATCTTTATATTATTTTACTACTTCGTTTGATCGCCAAACATGTATTTTCATTATCTTGGAATTATTACATATTTTGATAATAGTGAGATTAATTATCATTTCTAAACACACATTTTGATAACAGTGAGATTTTTATCACTTCTAAACACTTAAAATGCTATCTACACAATGTGATTTAATCGCCTCCATTTGCAACATTGACTCTCTAAATATATATATTCTTCGAATATAGTTCTATTATTGTAAGAGTAACCGTAGTAGTAATTATAGCCTCGGAGATCCTCAATCATTTCGTAATTTATTTTGTAGACGACACTTAAATAGCCTTTACATTGGAGATGTACCAAAATTTCGTTGCCTACCCTTAGTACGTATTTTTAGGAACTTACCCTCGATCGTTTCCCTTTCATTCGTGATACCCCTTCTTATTTCGGAATATATCTTTTCCAGATATAGTAGCCAACCCGGAAGTGAACAAATTGTTCCTAATCCCTTCTTTATTAGGTGGCGAATTTACACTTAGTGCTAATTTAGAATGCGACTTGAGGATCAATGCGGATTTAAACGCTCAATGCAGTTGCTGCTTCAACAAAACTTATAACGTCCTTTTAAGTTAGATAATATATAACTATATAATCTTTTTCAACTAGGTCGCCATGGTTGGATCATGATTCCATGATCCTAATTTCTCGCAATCTAGACTATAGAACTCGAATTAGGGAAACATTAATTTGATTATAGCTAAAGAGTTGGGCTCTTCCCTTGAGGAATTAACCCAAAATAATCAAAGAGCTCTTCAAGTCACCATCTCTCCAATTATACAATTGTATTCAGCTGCATTCTAATAGAATGTGTCACGAATTCAATTTCGGGACGAAATTCTTTCAACCAGGGGAGACTGTGACAACCGTTAAAATTCGAGTCGGTTCTAGATTTGACTAAACTTAGTTGCACGTATAGGCACGACACATACTAGAATTAGTAACTAGAAGCTAAGTTATAACCTAGTAGAAACTTGGAAACAGATAGAAACAATGGATAGTGTACTTAGATTTCACATTGATATGTGAATTCTATAACTACTTAACTGCAGTGACTATCCATATTCGGGTCACTCTTTGACTTGAACACCTTTTCATGAATCATATACACACATCATTCATTTGACCTAGTGGTATAAATTAGGACCGAGTCTCGTAGGAACTTAAGTCAAAGTTGAAAACTAGGACTAGTATACTTGATTCCTCAATTTCGCTTGAATCTCGGAATCACTACATAGAATGCCAATAAACCGATAAAATAAGTTACAAACATTATTTATAACTATAAAAGAGTTATAGTACCATAAGATAAATTGAAGTCTCAAATATTCTATTGATTTTGATATCCAAAGATTTATTAAATCTCAAAACCCTAAAAGCCATAAAACCTAAATTTTATAAACTTTAACATCAAGAATTCTATAAAAATAGTTATGAAACTTATAATATTATCTTAAAATAATTAAATTCAAGGAAATATAATCAAGGAAAATAAAAATTTAAGTCATTAATATTTACCCTTAATTTATAAGTCAAAAATCAATATTTTATGAGTAAAAACTATATTAAGGTGCATATTTTATAAAAATATGGTGTTTTTATAAAATAATTGGAATTTTATAAAAATGGAAGAGTAAGGGAACCTCTCTCCTCTTTAAAATTCGTTCCCCCTCTTTCCTAGGCACCCTCTTCCCAAAAATTTCAATCATTCACTTCACCCTCACACTCCATCTTCTCCTCTTCACTCTCTCTCACACTCCAACACCTACTCCACTCATTTCTCTCAAATCTCTCTCTAAACTCACGAAAATTATACAGCCAAGAACACTTCTCAAGCACAAAATCTTCATCATTTGATGTTATTCTTAAAGGTAGACACAAAAATCCTTTACTTTCCTTCACTTTTCTTTCAAGTTTTACAAAGTTTGCTACATTTTCTCCATCTTCTACTCCATTCTAATGAAAGATCATGAACACATAAAAATATACACACACACTCATGGTTTTGATGATGATGGTGGTAGGATTTCACCCAAAAACAACATGCATGTTGTAAATGGTGAAATCCAAGTACCAAAACCTAAGTCAAAATCAACATAATGCACTTTACTACAAGTTTTGGGTGAAAATCACCACATGCACCCTATGTTTTCTATCGAAAATGATTTTTTTTTAACATTTCAAACCCACGATTGGTCTTCAAACCAACAGGCATGTGATGATCTTCAAGCTTAGATGCTTGATGATCAAAGTTTGTTGTTAAAAAGCTTTCAAAAAGGTTTATAAAGGATTTATTCCCAAATAAATATCTAAATCAACGTTTCTGATCAAATTCGATTTTTCCCTGTATTCCACCAATAAAATGAGATGTTCTACAAATTTTCAGAAAATACTTCATTTTTCTTGAATTATTATAATTATTGCAATAAAATAGGGCAATAAATCATATAAAATACTTTATGAGGTCTATAAATCCTAGGTAAATTCGTGGATGACCCCTATGCTAAGTAATGATTTCTCATTAAATTTCATCGATTTTTGTTACTGTTTAATGTGGTTTTGAGTTTTCTTTTTGTTTAGCCCCAATTAATCATAAAACCACTTTAGAAAATGTGAAAAGGGTATCTAATAATTTTCGCAGCTCCTACCCTATCAGTAAGACTCAGAAAAAAATTTCATAATTTTTCGTAATGCATTCCTATTTTTGCCTGATTTTTGTATTTATAATGGACTAAAAACAGGAAAAATAGTTCTACTCATCCAAAATTCGTGAAAATTTACCAGAAGACCTTATAATGTATTTGAACTTTAAATAAAAATGTTGATGATTTTTCTATTCAGTATCGGATTCCAGTAGATTACCAGAAGACCTTATAATGTATTTGAAGTTTAAACCACCTTCTATTCACTATCCTATTTTCTAAGATTAAATACACTTACATCCACAAAATCGGATTCCAGTAGATAAAAACCACCTTTTATATTTTTCCAAGATTATTTACATTGTAAATGAAGTTTACAAAATTTTTGGTAATTTACTTTAACTGTTTAATAATTATTTTTTAATTAATGATTATTTAAGAGGATAAAACAATGAAAAATAGAACGACTAATTGAAAAATATCTTTTATATTTTTCGCAGCTTCTACATGTATAATAACAGTGTTACAAAAAGTTTGGGCAATTTTGGAAACAGTTTTCTATTTATTTCAATTTTTATTAGAATAAATGAACAAAAATCATAAAATCAGGTTAAACAGTTTAGAAATCCATTTTTATATTTTCCCAGCTTAAGTATGTCTAATGGGAGTATCATAAAAAGTTTGGGAATTTTTATCATTTGGATGCTATTTTTTTCACGAATTTATATTGTTATGAAGGCTTAAAATTTTGGAAAAATAGTTAATTATATCAAAAATTCAAAGGAAAATTTACGGAAGACCTCTACTGTATTTAGAATTAAAATGCAAAGTTTGACAATTTTTGGAAACTGTTTGATAATATTTTGGATTTTTAGGAGCTTAAAACACCTTTAAATGTATTGAAATACCCTCAATTAATATTATAAAAATCTGGAAATTAATATCCAAAAATTATCTTAATCACATGAGTTATAAAATTTCACCATTTCAGAAAAATGTTTGTAACCTATCGATATTAAATTTTGACACAATATTGGCATAATTCTATAGTAGTAGTAAGTATACTAGTGTTAGATTTCGATTAGAGACTCACTAGCGAATACCATTATTGTAGGAATCGATAGTGGTACGAGTGGAGCGTAGTCAAGGCACCATTTGCATCATCTTAATGCATTGTGAGTATTCACGACTCCCCTATTTTTGGTTTTTATGTTTTGGGGTGGAAAAGCATGTCCAAAATACTATTTATTGTTCGTTGTATTTAAATTGATTTGTATCAAACTTGATTGCTATATTTTGCTATATTTCTCGATGTATGTCGATGCAACACGAAACATGAGGCCTTATCGTCTTAAGTCCCTTCCCTTTACACTTTACTCCAACCATTAACTCTTTGAGCCAATGGTCATTATGGATAGCGCTATTAGGAATTGACAACTCCTCACTCGCCCGATTGCTTGAGTGCATGATACCATATTAATCTATGGAACGATAAGCATAGATCTTGATAGGGCATCTGTCATAGGCTTGGTTGTGAACTCATTATTTGCTCATACACATACAAAATTGTTATTAATTATGGCAATAAACTTGTTTATTAATTATAGCAATGAACTTTGTTTCTCATTACAACATCGAAATTTTATTATTGGAAACTTATATACATGTTTTAGCAATGAAATTGTTTTCTCCTTGCAGCAATGAACTTGATTACTCATTTTAACAATATATTTTCATTTATGGAAACTTTTATCAAAACTTGATTTCGATTCATGAAACCAATATTTTTTTTTATCTATGAGTACTCACCAACTATTTTTATAGTTGACACTCGTTTTACATGCTTTTTCAGGAATCATCGAGTAAGTGGCACTTAGGGACACATCACTTTTAGGATGATTCGCGTGTGTTCTATTTCAATTTTCATTGTAATTTCTTTTAAAAGTTGTTCAAACCCATTGTAAATTTGTAATGATTTTTAATACTATGGTTGGTGTTGTCTTTTAACTTTTGCTATGAAACCCTTTATACTGCCACGCCTCGTGTTTCCGCTTTAGCGGGGTGTGACAAATGTCTTAGCTTCGAAACCCACAACCTTCGACAGTGCCAACCGATTGGCACAACGGCTCATTGATCATGGAGTCCACACCCCAACAACGACAATAACCCTAGCCATCCCAGAACCATCCAAGGCCACTGACAACAAGTGGAAGTTTTGGGATAACAAGAAGAACAAAGCGACGCAGAACTCTGCTAAAAAGCAGCAGGTCGTGGCTATTCATGCTGCGATAGCACCTACTGCTATTGCGCCAATGAAGCAGTATGATGGAAGCTTGCCTAAGTGCAACAAGTGCAGCTTCCACTATAATGGACCCTGCCGGGAATTGCAGTGCGCTAACTGCAATAGGAAAGGGCACACTGCCCGTTTCTGCAAGTCTCCGGCAAGGCCAATCAACCAAGTCCCCGGCGTTCATTTGGGCCAGGCTTGCTACGGATGTGGCGAGGTGGGTCACTAGAAAAGAAACTGCCCGAAGGCAGGGAACGCGGGTGGAGTAGGAAGAGTTTTGGCTATAGGCCACGAGGAAGCAGTAGCCGACCCTACAGTGGTCACTGGTACGTTTATCCTCGATAACTCATATGCATGCATACTGTTTGATAGTGGAGCGGAGAGGAGTTTCGTGAACCAGAAATTTGCTCACTTACTTAAACAAAAATCACGTGCACTGAAAGAACCGTTCACCGTAGAAATGGCTAACGGAAAAACTGAGAGCACTAGCAGTATATACATAGGATGTACTCTAACTCCAGATAGCCATTCATTTCCAATCGACCTCATGCCGGTCTCAATTAAAAGTTTCGACGTCATAATCGGCGTGGATTGGTTGAGTCTTCATCATGCAGATATCATATGTTATGAAAAGGCCTTTCGCCTTAATCTACCGTCTAATGAAACTCTAGTTATATATGGCGACAAACCCGGCACGAACCTTCGTATCATCTCGAGTATACAAGCCCAGAAGTACTTACGAAAGGAATGTCATGCATTCCTTGCTCATGTGGTTGATATGAGCCAAGAGACGAAAGACATAAAGAACATCCCTGAAGTACGCAACTTTCCCGACATCTTTCCAGAAAAACTACCAGGATTACCACTACAACGTCAAGTTGAGTTCATAATCGACTTAGTTCCATGGGCTACCCTAGTAGCCAAATCGCCCTATCGTCTAGCACCAGATGAGATGCAGGAGCTATCCGGTCAACTTAACGAACTGCTCAACAAGGGCTTTATTAGACCAAGCTTCTCACCCTGGGGAGCACCGGTCTTGTTCGTGAAGAAGAAAGACGAATCGTTCCGTATGTGCATCGACTACAGAGAACTGAACAAGCTTACCGTCAAGAATCGTTACCCTCTACCTCGCATAGACGACTTGTTCGGCCAATTGCAAGGGGCGAACTACTTTTCAAAGATAGATCTGAGATCCGGGTATCACCAGTTACAAGTGTTAGAGGAGGATGTTCCCAAGACAGCCTTCTGAACTCATTATGGACACTACGAGTTTGTAGTGATGCCTTTTGGATTGACCAATGCACCCGCAGTATTCATGGACTTAATGAATAGGGTGTGCCGTCCTTACTTGGATCAGTTTGTCATTGTATTCATCGATGACATACTTATCTACTCTCGAAATAAGGAGGAGAATAATCAACATCTACGTCAAGTCTTAGAAACACTACGATCGGAGAAGCTCTACGTGAAATTCTCTAAATGCGAATTTTGGATTCGAAGAGTCGAATTCTTGGGTCACATGGCTAGCAAAGAGGGAATTCACGTGGACCCTTCCAAAATAAAGGCCATTAAGAACTGGTCAGCACCGAAGACGCCAACAGAAATTCGTCAATTTCTAGGCCTCGTTGGCTACTATCGCAGGTTCATTCAGAACTTCTCTAGGATCGCGAAACCGCTTACTACATTGACCCAGAAAGGCATGGCCTTTGACTGGGAAGTGAAACAAGAAAAAGCGTTCCAAACGCTGAAACGAGCCTTATGCAGCGCACCGATACTATCCCTCCCAAAAGGGATAGAAGACTTCGTGGTTTATTGCGATGCATCCAACCAAGGGCTTGGCTGTGTTCTTATGCAACGAGGTAAGGTCATCGCCTATGCCTCAAGACAGCTAAAGACATACGAAGTCAACTACACTACACATGATCTTGAGTTAGGAGCAGTGGTATGTGATCTGAAGATCTGGAGACACTACCTGTATGGTACAAAAAGCACTATCTTTACAGGCCAAAAGAGCCTTCAACATATATTCGACCAGAAGGAGCTCAATATGAGACAACGACGGTGGGTCGAGCTACTCAATGACTACGAATGTGAAATTCGTTATCATCCCGGTAAAACCAACGTAGTAGCTGACGCCCTAAGTCGGAAAGAATACTCTGGTCGTGGAGTCAAATCATTGACTATGACTATCCATTCACATCTGTCCACATAAATTAAGGAGGCTCAGCTAGAAGCCTTGAAACCTGAAAATGTGGCGGGTGAATCCCTGAGAGGGATGGATAAAACTTGGAAGTCAAGGGTGGCGGAGCCTTATATCTCATGGATCGGATCTGGACACCGAGACACGGTGGTTTTAGACACTTGGTCATGACGGAAGCGCACAAAACTCGATATTCCGTCCACCCAGGTTCAGATAAGATGTATATGGATCTCAAAAAGCTATACTGGTGGCCTAACATGAAAGCAGAGATTGCTACCTTCGTGAGTAAGTGTCTTACTTGCGCCAAGGTTAAGGTCGAATACCAGAAACCCTCAGGTTTACTACAACAACTGGAGATACCGGAATGGAAGTGGGAGCGGATCACAATGGACTTCATAACCAAGTTGCCCAAGACAACGGGTGGTCTCGATACCATTTGGGTGATCGTAGACATGTTAACAAAGTCCGCACACTTCCTGCCTATCAAAGAAACTGAAAAGATGGAGAAACTAACGAGAACCTACATTAGGGAGATCGTACGACTGCATGGTGTTTCCATATCCATTATCTCCGTTAGAGATAGTAGATTCACTTCAAGGTTGTGGCAGTCACTACAACGTCCCCTAGGAACTAGGTTGGACATGAGTACAGCCTACCATCCGCAAATAGACGGACAAAGTGAGAGGACTATTCAAACTTTGGAAGATATGTTGTGAGCCTATGTGATAGACTTTGGTAAGGCATGGGATACTCATTTACCTCTTGTCGAGTTCTCCTACAATAACAGTTATCACACGAGCATAAAGGCTGCTCCATTTGAAGCCCTCTATGGCCGGAAGTGCAGATCCCCTCTGTGCTGGGCTGAGGTGGGTGACACACAGTTAGCTAAAGGACGAGTTCCTGACAGCACTCTCACAGGTCCGGAGATCATTCGGGAAACGACAGAGAAGATCGTTCAGATTCGTGAACGATTGAAAGCCTCTAGAGACCGACAGAAAAGCTATGCAGACAAGAGAAGGAAACCATTGGAATTCCAAGTTGGTGACCATGTTCTTTTGAAGGTCTCACCCTGGAAGGGCTTGATACGCTTTGGAAAGCTAAATCCAAGATACGTAGGGCCTTTCGAGATTCTCGCTAGAATCGGCCCTGTAGCTTACAAACTCAAGCTACCTCACAAACTTAGTAACGTACACCCTACTTTCCACGTTTCGAACTTGAAAAAGTGTTTGTCCGACGAGACTCTTGTAATCCTACTCGACGAGATCGAGATCAACGAGAGCCTCAACTTCGTGGAAGAACCAGCAGAGATCATGGACCGGGAGGTCACACAAACGAAGCAAAGTCGTATCCTGATAGTGAAGGTTCACTGGAATGCCAAGCGGGGACCTGAATTCACTTGGGAGCGCGAGGATCAAATGAAATTGAAATATCCTCATCGTTTTACTTAGTTATTTGTAATTGCTTAAACTCTAATTTCGGGACGAAATTCTCTCTAACGGGGGGATGATGTGACAACCCGAAATTTCTATCTTGTAAAACCATTCAATTCAATCAAAAGTCAGACTTGTTTCTGCTATCTTTTAGCACTGTTAAGGGTCTGTTTGAGTGTTCTAAGCCTAGTACATTCAAGGATTGGGTATTAGGAAGTATCTACTAAAGTTCATTGAGTTGCATTCAAGCCGGAAACTCCATCACAAGGAGTTTACGGCCGCAAACTAGAGTTTACGGCCGTAAACTCTTGTTTGGCCGTGAACTATCTCCTTAAGTATGATTTTCAATCATTTTTCTTCACTTCTCACATCTCCAAGTCAAGAACACTCATTTCTCTCTCAAGTATCATCAAGAACACTTCCATTTCTCGTCAAATTGTAAGTGATTCTTTCATTTATTAGTTGATATCCTTCTCAATCTAGTAAAATCCCATGATTTCATCCATGAATTCATCTCTTTTTGGGGTTAGATCTTCAAGAACACCAAGAACACACACTAGTTCTTTAGGCCGTAAACACCCCTTTTAGCTTCCAAAACGTAAGTATTCTTTCCATATACTAGTTATCTATTAGAAGCTCATGATTAGCATACAAGAATCAACCATTTTAGCAAGAACATCAAGAGTTTACGGTCGTAAACTCTTCATATGGCCGTAAACCCTTCTCAGTTCATGTCATGGTCGTGAACCCTTCAAGTCATGGCTGTAAACCCTAGCTATTTCATGTGTTGGCCGTAAACACCTTGGTCGTGAACACATCTAGGCCGTAAACACACCCTTTTGTGGCCGTGAACACCTTTTGTACAATCATATGTGATTGTAACACTTCATTCCAAGTGTTTCCTAGTCCCTAAGGTTGTTCCCTATCATGATTAGTTGTTATATACACTAATTATATACATATATGTGTCATTATATGCTTAATAGGACCCGTTTGTGCTCAAGACTTCACTTGACACTTAGCATCCTATATCGATCTTTCATTCGAATCACTCACTACAGGTGAGTTCATACCCCTAAACTTATCTTTTAAATGATTTTAAATGCTTTTATGGGGGGGGGGGGGGATACAAGTAGAAAACATTATAGTTATAGTATCAATCACATGTGATTTATAACCATCAAACAAGTGGATTTCTTATACTTCAAAACTGTGTTATCAAACAAACTACTTCAAAACATTTTATAACCTGACATCAAGTCATCTATAACCATTCAAATGGTTAAAACTCTTTTATATGCTAAACTCTTTATCAAACTCTTTTAAACTTATATATTGTCAAAAACATGTCTATATAGATATAGTTATATAAATAAGGTTGAAAGGGCTTAGCACTGATAACTCGCTTTATTTTCTGTTCCTTGTTTGGTTGTGGACTTAGGGTATCGGTTGTTTGTCCGAGTGTCGTTTGAATCTTAGATATATATATTATGTATATGTATGTAGATATAAAAGTTCTTCCAATCAGTTCAATACCTTTGGGTAGCAAAGGTATACAAACATGATCTGTCATTCAAACAACAGTACTAGTAAACTATAATAGGTATAGCTTAGAGGATTACTACTCACTATTCCTAGAACAATGAAACATACAAGAGTCAGTTCATACATGAGTCAGTTCAAACATACTATAACGAGAAACAGAAAGAACATACTATAACGAGAAACAGAAAGAACATACTATAATGAGAAATAGGGAGGAACATACTATACACTAGAACAGAGAAAACATACTATACACTAGAACAGAGAGAACATACTATACAAATACAAGAACAATATAACACTAATGTGAGCCACTACTTCATGGCATGGCAATATACTGCTGTGTCACGTTTTGTAACCAGAGTCTCCTGGAGGGAGAGCGTGAATTTTTGTATAGATCTATACGGGATTAACCATCCTACACCTTGCTGCTAGCTACAGTGGGACCTGCAGGTCTACGGGTGACGAATGTCATACCATTTCGACGTCTTTGATCATCGTGTTTTACTAGTAAGTCAAGTATGGTTATAATCTCATCACATTTTACCTTAATTAAACAATTGGTTTAAGGTAGTTAGTACAATGGTAGTTATTATATACAATACTACAGTACATTGTCATTTTCCCATTACATTCATATTGTGATCTTCTCACATAAACGGTAATGTAAACTATTTTTTGAATGATAGTCATACTTGGGAAAAACACTCACTTTTACAAAAGAACAAACTTACAGAACAGTCGGGTCTTGGTAGAAGACTACATTTCATTATAAGTAGAAAATATAGGATTTTCTAGGAGATACAAACATTTACATAAAAACAACTTACAAACATTTACATCAAACATTCACACACACTTTCATCAAACTTATACAAACATTTGACACTAAAATACTTATGAACTCACCAGCTTAAATGCTGATCTACTCTTTCAAAATAACTTGTATTCTCAGGACACCAGTAGACAGGTACACTGGACCTGGTTTTGAGAAGACGGAGCACATTCGAGACTCGTCTTTTATTTTGATTCATATTTTGGTGTCTTTCAAACTATACATAGAGAACACTTGTATTAAATTATACTCTTATGCATTGATATGATACTGTACATGACGTCCTCCGCCCCCGAACGTTTCCGCCATTCTGGTTTGGGGGTGTGACACAAGACGCCCCCTGCAACTGATCGAATAAATCATCAATTCTCGGTAGTGGATAACGGTTCTTGACCGTCAGCTTATTCAACTCCCGGTAATCGATGCACATTCGGGGTGAACCATCCTTTTTCTTGACAAAAAGGATCGGAACTCCCCACGGTGAACTACGCGGTCTAATAAAACCCTTCCCCAGTAGCTCCTGGAGCTGCGAGGATAACTCCTGCATCTCGGGCAGCACAAGGCGATAAGGTGCCTTGGCAATAGGCGCCGCACCCAAAATCAAATCGATCTAGAACTCCACCCACCTCTTGGAAGGTACACCCGACAATTCCTCGGGGAAAACATCCGGGAACTCGCACACTATCATAACCTCGGAGATAGAACTCGGCCTCTCAGCGGCAACTCTCGTATCCATCACATAAGCTAAAAAGCCCATGCATCCCTGCTGTAGACTCTGTCTCGCCCTGGCGGCGGAGTAGAAAGCTGATCCAGATCTGGTCCCCTCGCCATACACAGTAAGTACTCCCTCACTAGGGTCTCGTATGGTGACCAACTGATGCTCACAGTCAATCATAGCTCCAAACCGGCTCAACCAATCCATGCCCACTATGACACATACATCACCCATCGCTATCGGCACCAGATCTATAGGGAACTCAACACCGAAAATATCTAACACACATCGTCAAAACACATCAGTGGCAAAAACCGCATGCTCGTCAGCTATAGAAACCCTTAGAGGTCGACTCAATGCCTTGCGTCTAACACTAATGTGTCGAATAAAGGATAAGGACACGAAGGATCGACTCGCACCCGATTCAAATAACACTAAAGTAGACACACAACTCACAAGAAAAGTACCTATATACAACACAATATAAGCATAAACAAATCTCAAAATAACAGGAATAAGAAAATACGTATCGGCCACGACATCAGGTGTTGCGGGGACCTCCTCCGCTGTCAGCTGGAATGCTCTCCCACTAGCTCTAGGGGTCTCGGCCTTCGCCGGCCGGCTATCAGTAGTATGCAAGGCAGTGGGAGCGAAAGCCTGAACTGATCTCTAAGTAAGCTGAGGACACTCAGCCTTTCGGTGCCCCGTCTGGTTGCAATGAAAACGGAGCGAAATCCCTTGGGGCAGTCCTTCGTCATATACCCCTCCTTGCCACATTTGTAGCAAATCCCCGCTCGACAAGACCCCTCGTGGCTCTTTCCGCACTTGCCACAAGTGCGACCCTTATGGCCTCCCGCTCTCGCATCAGCGGGCTTAGCCCACTTTGTCGCAGGGTGCGACTGTACTGGTCTCCAGTCTCTCCCCTGAGACTTTCCCTCCTCCCTAGCTTGTAAATGTAGCTCAATCTCGTTCTGCCTTGCATTGGTCTGAAGTTCAGCCAATGTATGCTATGACGAGTTCGCCACGAACTCCCGTATATCCCTCCTCAGTATGCTCAGGTATCGGCTCACACGTGCCTGCTCAGTAGACACGTGCTCATGGAAAAACATCGCCCTCTCATGGAACATCCTCGTGATCTCGGTCACAGTTTTTGTCTTCTGCTTGAGAGAGAGAAACTCCTGGGCTAACCGTTCCTTCTCCACCCGGGGAACATACTCATCTCGGAACAACCATGTAAACCTCTCCCAGGTCACTACAGCATGATCTGCAGGAGTAAAGCTGGTAGTCACAAACTTCCACCAGTCCTTCGCTCCCAAGCGAAGCTGGTTCAATGTTAACCGAAGCCTCAGGTGCTCTGGGCATGAACACGTGTAGAAAAACCCCTCAATGTCGGAGATCCATCTCATAGCAGCAATCAAATCCTGAGTCCCATCAAACTCTGATGGCTTCGTGTTGCTGAACTCCCGTAGCAACAACGAGTCACCTCTCTGTGGTCTAAAAGCAGCTACGACTGTGGTGGCTGCAGCAACAGCCTCAGTAACAGCAGCATAACGCTCATCGAATGTCTCAATCAACGTGGTTTTAATAGACCCGAACATCTCTGGTATGGCCTCTCTGATAGCTGCGACCACCTCATCATGAATGATCTTGTGGATCTCCTCATCACTGGCACCACTTCTCCCGGGGTTGTGGCGTGTACTCACCATAATGTCTCTGAAACACAACACGAAAAATCGTCAGAGACTCGCTCGAGCATACTCACACTCGATTTCCCGTCCCTACATGCTTCTTAGTATCCTAAGGATTCTTACTTGGGTCGCATACAAATCCGGTGATTTTAGTAGTACAGGCCCAATACTACCTTCCACACCAACCTGTAGTCACCCCAAGTCCTCCTCCCAGGATCCTAATTCACAAGTACTCTATTTCTCGCGAATATCAAACTACTCTCTTAGTATACTCCTCCTATGCTCATCTAGGTATCTCTCCTAGATTATCCCTCGTCTCAAATTCTTTCTAAGAGATTCCTGCTAGATACTCCTACTCAACATATACTCAGGGCAAATAATAGATAGAAACATCTCCTAGGCTAAGTCATCACAAATCAGGCAACTCTAGCCCTAAAATATGAAATACCTTGCCTATCCTCTAGCATGCATTCCTAACATCTCATAATATAAACAAATAACGGTATTTTGGGAAATCACCGTTCGGGCTCTAGCTGATTGTACACACTCCTCCATCTCCTTTTTCTCTTAAAAACTCTTACTCATATTAGAAAAATCATTTCACCTTGAAATTTTTTCTCAAATCCTTAGTTTGAGTTCAGACATACCCGAAGGTACATCCGAATCCCTCAAACCATGGCTCTGATACCAACTTGTAACACCATAAATTTTCAAAACAAAATTTTCATTTTAAATTCACATAATTCTCATCAACACATTTCACAAAAACCCCAAAGTGTGAAATTATCAAAAACACAAATCCATAATTGTTTGAATAAAAATCCAGGATCCTCAAAAACATAACTCCATCTCGTGTGTACAATCAAACCAGCGCCTTCCCGCGATCCTGAGAAGTACCTGAAACACATATCACATAACACGGTAAGCATGAAGCTTAGTGACTTCCCCAAAATACCACACACATCTCATTAGTCTCTCATGACTGTATCTCGATAAAGACCCTCCGATCAATATGTCTCAGTGGAGACTCTCCGGTCCCACAACTTGGGTTGGACCCTCCGGTCCTAACTCAATAAAGCTCAGAATAATACACAACATAAATCACAAAGACATAATGCATGATATCACAATACTCAATAATAGTATACAAGACCCTCTGGTCACACAAGTTACCACTCGTGGTAAGTATAGAGAGAAGACTCACCTCGTAAGTAAGCAAATAAACCTCGCACCCCTTGAACGGTCTAATCCTCGCCTACACGTCATAATCATCTCTAATTAACACTTATAACCTCAACTCAAATAATTTAAGCAAACCTCTTTCTCTGACACTTGGAAAGGGTAAAAGACTATATTACCCTTCCATGGTCTCCATAATCCATGTCTTGACCAAACCCTAAAAGTCAACATAAGTCAACACTCAAGTCAACAGTCCAGGTTGACTCAACTCATCGAGTGCATCTATGCGACTCGTCGAGTTCCTTCGTTTTCTTGAAAATATCGCGAAAGTCCAACTCAACTCGTCGAGTTAACTCATCAACTCGCCGAGTTACAATGTGCCCAGACTCATCGGGGAAACCCTAACCGACTCGTCGAGTCAGTTCACCTACTCGTCGAGTCTCTTCAATCCATACTCTCATTCAAACCATTTTTAGCAGAAATGGTGTCTCATACTCTGGATCTAACCTTCTAAGACTCACTTATCACATAAAGCTGCAAGCTTTACATTCATGCATGACATTTAGGGTTCAAAATGCCAAAAGAAGCTCCATAAAGGGTTTCATGCATGGAGACTGTGACATCCCAGAATTTAGGTCATAAACTGTGAACGGTCAAGTTCACAGTAAACCTCTTTATAATTTGATTCATTGTGTTTTTAGTGCATCTAAAGTAAAATAAATGAGTTATTTGAACTATTATAAGATACCAGATGGCATCTTACTTCCAAATGTGTAATTTGACAAAGAAATCAAACAGCTCAAACGACAACCGTAGGAATGCGTTTGAAAAACTAAAATTTCGTAATAAGCCGTTGGAAGAAATACAAACACTCTAGTCTCGTAGTACGTGCTTCACTGATTCCGAAAATATAAAGAACGTCCAAAACAGAGTTCGTATTCAAAAGTTACGACTATTTTAAGAATCGAAAATTAGTAAAATAGTGATTTCTTAAATGTTGTCAAAACCGTTTCTATCCGTTGAGGGACTTGCACACCTCAAGTGGCTATTCCGAAAGCATTTTTGGACTTAGGCTATAGCGTAATATTTAATTTCATATTTGAAATATTTTTAGTAAAGATATTTAGAAAATTAAGAAATCAGACGTTTTAAGATTTATTAATCGCGAAACTTTAAACGCAAATTTTCGGAGTTCTATTACTCGAAAAATCAATTTGTCTTGATTTTTGAAATCCTAGAATTAAACTCTATCATTCATTATTTTTAGAAAAATATTTAAATATGTTATTTACTCTTGCAAATAACCGAATACAATACATATATGATATATAATTGTATTTATATATGAAAACTTAAATACATGCTTAATCAAATCAATACACACATTACATACAAAAAGGAAACCATTACAATACCAATTATACTAATTATTGTACAAACCTTATTTTACACAAAAACAAACCATTTATACAAACATATTTTATACAAACATACACACAAAACACACAAAACAGCTAATTTTCATTAATTCTCATTGTGAGCTGTCAATCCCTTCTTCCTTGTGCTGCACATCACAATATCACGAATTTCGTGCACAATCTTCTTCAACCCAATACCACACTCTTTCCTATTAACCAAAACCACACATCACTCAATCAAAACCAAACCTGTACAATGTTAAAATTAACACTCAAACAACAGACGATAAAATCAACATACACCCATCGATTTCTGTAAAACAATAAACCCAACTCATCTTTCCCTTCATCAGTGTTCATCAACACACACACACACACAAATGATGAAAAAATAAATCAAGAGGAGTACCTGTTAGCCACCATCGATCCATCTTTTGAAATGGTTGCTTCTACTCATCTTCTTCCCGATTTCTAATCGACCACAGCAGCCCCGATTGTGCCCCTCGTTCCCTCCCTGTCAAATGAAGCAAACCAAACACATTCATTTTGATTTTTGATGTTTTCTTTTCCCAGTAAACTCAAACACCCAAACATCCCATTATCCATTGATACTAGTCGACGCAAACAATGAAGAAGAAGAAGAACCCGAGACTTCTGTCCCGTCCGTTACCTGCAATCGCCGGAGGAGGTTGTCCCTCCCCGTCTTGCCCGTCGAGAAAACCCACCGATCCCCCTCCATCTCTTTAGACTCGTTTCCTTTCCCCCTTCGCACCCAACAACCAGACGAGAAGAAGAAGCCTCGCCGACTCCACCATTTCCTCCGTCACGTCGGCCTCATCAAACCCTCAAGACAAACCCCTCGTCGCCGATCATTCCATCTCCCTTGCAAGATGACGACCGCCATCAGGTCTCACAGTCGCTACACTTTTCCACTGTCGGTCATTGCTTCGCCATCGGATCTTCCCCTTGGTCTCTTTGCTGCCGACGACGGGAGAGGAATGAAGGCTCGCCGTGAATTGATCCCTTTCCCCCCACTGATTCTTCGTTCCTTGAGGTTTGCCCGATTGAATGAAACACAGGGTAAGAGCCCTGATCTTTTTGTAAATGGATCCACTTATGCGGATCGTACTTGGAGCCCCGATAAACAAATGGGTTTTGATTTTGACCCAGTCAAACGTCAAAGATAAATCAAACTTGTATTTAACTTAAACAGAAATGGTCCCTCCCCCAGAAAAACCTAATAAACTAAGTCCTAAAACCCTAAATAGGTTTCAAAAACACATATTTAACCCCTGTTTTGAGAATAATTCTCAATATCAGTCCCTGAAGTATGATTTTGGCAAACCAATTACCTTTTTATGCGAAAAACCTAGTTTATAAAAATATTATTATTTAACAATTTACTATATTGTTACGAATAAACTAGTATAAGTTTTCGTATACGTATTATGGTTATTTTATTGTGAAATAACCATTCCACACAACAAATACTACATGATACAAAGTTTTATGATTTTTATATTATAACAAGTACGTTATGAAATTGTGTAGTATTTCAATGGTTCAAGATATTACTATACATGTATATTTATATGTTTATATGAATAAAGTTTATACATGTACATATGTTCATTAATTTGAAACATTCATTTTTAGTCTTATATGATATGCATACTACCAATTTAAAGGATTCCAAAGTTTTAAGACTTCTATACATGAATACTTTTATGCATAAGGCTTTACACACATATACAAGTTTAAAGTATTTAAAAGTTTCAAAGACTTTTATACATGAATACTTTTATGCATGAGGCTTTACACACTAATAAAAGACCATTATATTGAACTACATTTCTCTATAAAAGGGAGTACTTTATACATTTATAAATACGACAACCATACTCGGCTTTTACGAATGCTATACTATGAAATTCATTATGCATGGCACTTAATTTAATTAAGTTAGGGCTGAGAGTTATTCACAACTTTTCGTTAATGGTTTTTGAGTGAGACACTACTATTCATTAGCTGAGTTTAATTACTTAGCCTGCCCCACACTGTTATAATCGTTAATCTTCGGAGCGAGGTACATATGTATAGATCTATATGGGGTTGACAACCCCACCTGCGGTTGCTAGCTACAACCATCGACTGATCAATCGTAGCAGGTGATATGTGTCTACGATCGTTACTACGACGTCCAATGAAGCGTCGTAGGGAGGGGTACTTTTCGTCCATAACTCAATTATAGAACTTACTAAAAACATTAACACGAATCTCTCTCTTTCTCTTACTACAACCATAGGCTTGGTTGCCTTCAAGTACATTTTTAAGTATGAAAATTACTTATACAAAGCATTCATTTTGACTTTTAAGAAGTCACTACAAGTACATTTTAAGTATGGAAATTACTTATACAAAACATTCATTTTGACTTTCAATAAGTCATTACAAGTACATTTTTAAGTATGTAAGTTACTTATACAAAGCATTCATTTTGACTTTCAAGGAGTTATTACAAGTACATGTTAAAAGCATGAATTTACTCATATCAAAATACATTCTTGGATTTTAAAGACTCTTTGCAAATATTGTTTTTAACTATCGTTATAGTTATACATACAAAGTTAATACTTTTTAGACTTATTAAAAGTATTACTGCGTTAGCAGAAAACCTGTAACACTCACCAACCTTTGTATTGACTTTCAAAACTACATGTATTCTCAGGAAACTACTAAACAGACATTCAAGACAGATTGGATTACAGGTGACGATGTTTATTTGTTGTTGTATCATATGCCTACCTGTTAAGGCAATTCATGTATTATTATTATTTGTAAAAACCTTGTATTCAAATATCAAGATGGAACATGAATGCTATTTTGTTTATTGTTGTACTTGTGATGTATATTCAGTTTGTCTGTGATCCATGAACTTAGTCGCACAGCCCGCCATGTTCCGCCGCCTCGGCCGGGGGTGTGATAGAGACTTGCCCAAATCTTGAGAAAGCTTGGATCTTTGGGCTCATGGAACCTCAATATGCCCAGATCTGGGTTCTCAACTCCATGAAAGGCTCATAACACTCTAGGACTCCAAGAAAGATGGGAAAAAGGCTCTAAATGCCCTAAAAACAAGATCTAACCAACCAATGAGCAAGATGGTGACTTTTTACCTTCAAACAGAAGCTAGGTATGAATGAACACCAGATCCAAAACCTCCTTCTCGCCCAAAGTCTTTTGCTCTTCAACTTTCCTCCAAGAATGCACTAAAACTCACAATATTAGCCTCTCTTTCTCACACACAAGGTTATAGCTCGATTAGGGTTTCACATAGTGTAGTAGGGTGACAAGGGTAGTGGAAATGATGGCTTAAGGTCCTTTAAATAGGACACAAACCCTGAAAATTAGGGTTTTCTCGCTCAGCTCCTACTCGTCGAGTCGGGGTCCTCCGACTCGTTGAGTAGACTCTAAAATCCCGTGGCCATAATCTTCTTTACTCGGCGAGTTGGGGCATCCAACTCGTCAAGTTGCTCTGACAAAATGTATAAAATAAATTAAATATCATACCCGGGAGTCAGGGTGTTACATATTAATATATTATGTGATTAATATATTAATTTAAAATAGACCGTTGATTTGTTGATTTATTATGTGATTAATAAGTTATATGAGATCAATTGTTAAATAATTGATTTGCTAATTTATATGATTAATAAATTAATAAGCAATCAAATAGAATAAATTAATTATTAATCAGAAATTAATTGGATTTAATTTTGGTATTAATTGAATTGATTAAAAGTACAAAGACTAAAGATGACAATGTTCAAAAGTTGAGCAAAGGAAAACTAACAGAAGCCTTGTAGGGTAAGGAAATAGTAAAAAGAAACTGCATTATTTGAGATATTATTATAATATTTAAATTAGGGTTACCTTAGAATACCTTAATCACTTATAAATAGCCCCTTAAGGGTCTTATATTTTTGTCCCTCCTTCCTACAAACATAGGAAGGTAAATTCTACTTCTCTCATCTCTTTCCTCATCATTCTAGGGTTTCTAAGCTTTTAAGTATGAGCCATTAGAGACATCCAAGCTTTTGGTGTTTGCTTTCCAAGGAACTTCAAGAGGATTTTGGTTTGATTATTTTCAATAATAATCAAAAGGTATGTAGCCCAAATCTTTATGTTAATTTTGATTTTCATAGCCTCTCTCTAAGGTTTCTTGATGTTCATAGGCTATTTCTATCAATAAAGAAAACATAGATCATTTCTAGGTTGCATGTTAAGGGTTTAAGTGTTTTTCCACCACATGAAATTTTTTTATAACCTAGAAAACCCATCAGTGGTATCAGAGTCTTAGTTTTATAATTAATTGTGCATAATAGCGAATTGATCAAAGTTAGGGTTTTTGGAAGTTAAACCCTAATGGCCTTAAATATTTCGATGATGGATAAGGTTCTTGAAACCCTAGCCTTCGCCCTTACTTTCGAAAATTGGTATGATCCCTTAGGGTTTCTAGTTTCCCTATATATAATGTATAATTCCTTAAGATTTGGATAATTAAAACTTGGTAATCCTTACCGCTTTTTGAAAATTAAAAGGGTTAAAGGATTAGGTTTAAATTTGAATTATTTTATGAATTGTTTAATTGAAGATAATTATTTAATCCATTATGATTTAAATTTGAATTATTTTATTAATTGTTTAATTGAAGATAATTATTTAAATCTTTAATGGTTTAAATTAATTTAATTGGTTAATTAAATGGTAATTGGTAAATAATTAATTGTTTAAAGTTAATTAATTATTAAAAGTTTAATTCGAAAATTAAATTTAAACCCTAGTATTTTGAAAAGTTTTAAAATACACCTTATACTATATATGGTTAAAAGTTTAATATACTATATGTATAAGACAAGTTAGTCAAATCGGTAGTACGCCTCATTCACAAACCATATTATGAGGGAGTATAAGGAAACAACCTATACAATGACTGTTGAATGAGTGTCAACTCTTACCCACCGCTCCCTTGTTTGGTGGTCGAACGAATTTGATAGAACATAACCTCTTAAAAGTATAATGTTATTAAAGTACTAGAACCTTTTATATAAATCCTAACTCTAGCTACTTTAGGAAAAATGTGAAGTGTATGATAATCCATGAAAACGCACGTTCTTTCTTTATGAGCCGTTAGTGGAGCGTGTGTGGTTAACAACACACTAATTTGGGACTATAAAGATGGAATAATTAAACAATTCATGTTTATCATTGTTGATGGAGCGTGTGTGGTTAACTGACACATCAATGGGAGATCATAAATCGATCAAGGGCGTTTGGGTAGGTTTGTATGGTTATTCACATCTTAATTGTGATCCTCGGCATCCCAGTCAATTGGTAAGAGCATAATCGTGATTAAACAAGCTATTGATAAGATTTGATGAATCGCAAAAGATCTAGGAGTTTCATGTGATTGAAATTGGTGATATATCTCTAAGTACCTAAAATAGATTCGAAAATGATTATGACATCCCTCTTCAAAGGTCAAATCAAAAATATGGATCCTAGCCTTAATTTAAATTTTGCGTAAATAATTAAGGATTAAAATCAACTAACTTGAATTCTCTCTTCTCCTATACTTTAGATGTCAAATCAAGACAATAATGGTCTTCCTCATTCTTTGGGAAATGTTTTCCCTCAATCTTCTAGAGATGGTCTTCCACATTCGAATCAAGGTGAAATTATTTTCCCTTCCTTAGGTAATGGCGGGAATTGGACATCGTCCTCCTTCATCTCTTCCACCTCCTCCTTCGGTGACTCTTACAGCGTCATGGGTTGAAAGATATGAAACAACTCAAGCACTTTTGGCATGTAAACATGAAGATGGAGTTTTTGTTTGTGTGCATGTTCTGAAAATGAAATCGTACATCGACAAATTGGATAGGCTATCGTATTCCCAAAGAAGCAATCCAATGATTTGGTTCTTCTTTATCTTCCTGAGTCATATGGCGGTTCATTAAGAACTTTCATATGAGGAATCTTGATGTGACCCTATTTGATCTGACCAATATGTTGATGATTGCTGAAGCGATAATGCTTAATAACATAAGTAAAATAGAAATGCTTATAGGTTCAAATTCCAAGAATTCCAATGAATCGATTTGTTTTTACTGCCAATTGAAGGGAGATTCAAAGCGAAGCTGCCCAAAATACCTTAAACATCTTAGAGATGGTAAAGTTAACTCCCGTGACTCTACTTTAGGTACATCCATTATCTAATTCCATTAGTTCATATTCTATAGACTCTTGATACATGATGTTATAATCACATTTTGATGGTATTGCATAATCTAAGAGAAAGAAAGAAGCTTAAGCAGAGTAAGCTAAATCTGATCGTGAGAAATGGAATTTTGTCGCATGGTTCGATGGTCAGAATTTGGAGCTACTACTAGGGAGATAGGATAATTTAATAGATTTCTATTACTCTTCGGAGATCTCTAGAAATATAGTTTTCATTTGATGCATTGGAAGAACAAGTTCTAATTTTCTTTTTAGCAATAAAATGAAGTTTTGGTTTACTTAGGTGTCTTACCTTATTTCCCTGCAATGACATTAATGAAAGTGTTGGTTATGCTTCTAATAATGGAAATATTAATAATGGGTTTAATTCTTATGATATCTCCTGTGGTATTGTCATAATTGACCAAGTGAAAAGAAATCTCATCGCCAAATGGACAGATACTTGGTGACGTATAATTCGAATTGTATAATATATGAGAATCATGTTCATTGGAAAATTATTATTAATTCATTGATCACATGTCACACCCCAAAACCGAGAACGGCGAAAACGTTCTGGGGTGGAGGACGTCATGTAATGTATCACAACAATGTAAAGTAGTAAACAAGCAACAACATCATCCATTGCATTAATAGTATAATTTTACTTACAAGTGTGTTCTTTCATAGTATAAACAACATAATGAATACTCAAAATAAAAGACGAGTCTTGACTGCTTCGTCTTCTCTAAACCTTGCATCGATACCTGTCTATTTGTGACATGAGAATACAAGTTATTTTGAAAGCGAGTATCAGCAATAAAGCTGGTGAATTCATAAGTATTTTAATGTCATTACTTTGAAAAGCTGTTATGAAAGACTGGCGAATGTTTAATGAAACATTTGGTATAAGTGTGAAAACCCTAGAAAATCCCATATTTCCTACTAGTATAAAAAGTAGTCTTCTACCAAGACCCGAATGTTTTGAAAGTATGAACCTCTACATAAGTGAAGGTTTCTCCTTGTACAACTATTATTATTCAAATCTAATCTACCTCATCGATCATGTGAATGTGACACACAGTAAAGGTAATAAGGAAAATAATATAATAACTGAAATTGTATCTTTTTGCACTAGGATATTCACGGCGTGGAAACTCGCCGAACAGTACAACCGTAGCCACCTGCCGATGTGCATTTTCCCTACTGTAGTTAACAGCCTTGGGTGTGGAATGGTAAGTCCCGAAGCGTATATAATAGTATCTACTCATATAATATGTAATAGTATCTCATCATATAGTATTTATGTAATCGTATCTATGTAAGAGTATCCATGTAATAGTATCTCTTCATACAGCATATATGTAATCGTATCTATGTAAAAGTATCCATGTAATAGTATCTCTTCATATAGCATGTATTCGTATAGACTCATGAATGAACTGACTCTTGTGTGATTCCTTGTACTAGGAATGGCAAGTAGTATCTCCTAACTATACCTATTATAGTTACTAGTAATGTACGAGTATAATCGGAAGTATACCTTTGCTACCCAAAGGTACTGAATTGACTGATGGAACTTTTATGACTATATATGTATACATGATATATAACTAATATTTAGACGACCTTCGGACGGATAACCGATACCCTAAAGCCACATCCCAACGAGGAAAAGGAGATAAGGCGAGCTAGCCGTTCTAAGTCCTTTAAACATTATTTATATAACTATACATATATAGGCATGCATTTGACAATATAAAAGTATAAAAGAAGTTTTGAAAAACCTTTGAAAAGTTTAATAAATAAGAATTTATGACTTGATGTCAGTTTATAACACGATTTGAAAACAGTTTGACAAGACAGTTTAAGCGTAAGAAAACCTTTGTTTGAAACACAACTGTAACAGATTCTGAAAGGAAACATAAAGTGTGTAAGACAGTTTGATAAAGAGATTTAAACAAGTAAAAGCGTTTTGGAAAGTCATTCGAAGTAATATGCTCGGTAAAACAGCTAAAAAGTGTAGAAAATCCATTTGTATACTAGTTATAAATCACATGTGATTGATATAATAACTAGTATGATTCAACTTGTATTCCCCCCCCCCCCAATAAAAGCATTTTAAAACATTTAAAAGATTGATTAAGGGGTATGAACTCACCTGTAGCGAGTGGATCGGATGGAAGTGTCGGACAAGTGCTTGGTGTCAAGTGAAGACTAAGACACACACAATGATCCTAATAACATATAAAGACATATGTATATAAACAATTAGTGATTATAACACTAATTAGGCAAGTATAACATTCTAAGGCGTGGAAAACACTTTAGTCAAAGTGTTAGGAGGCTATTGGGTTGCAACAAAGGAGTGCAAGGCATTGCTATTGAGTTTATGGTCTATGGACCATACTTGATGGAGTTTACGCCCCAGGGGAGTTTACTCCTGGCCGTAAACTCTCTAATGGGTCTCCATTTGAGGCTTAAAGCTATGATGTCTTAAGTGGTTAAGTGTTCCAAGGCTAAACAAGAGGCTAGGTGAGTTTAAGGTCCAAGAATGACCTTAACTTGTGTTTACGGCCTGGGGACCACTTCCCCATGAGTTTACGGCCGTAAACTCATGGTGGGAAGTACCATTTTGATGTTTTGAGGTTCCTGGTTTAATGGTGATTGGTTCTAAGCTAAGTTCTAGTCATTAGGAAGCATTAGGGGCACAATATCACCCCTTTATAGAGTTTACAGCCTAAGGACCATTTCCTTATGAGATTACGGCCGTAAACTCTATGTGGACATGGTTTCTTTGATGTTTAAGGTCCTTAACACTTCAAGGAGGTGATCTAAGCTAGGTTCTAGGCATAAGGAAGGAACTAGGGTGCAATTTGCCCCACTTATAGGGGTTTACGGCCCAAGAACATGTCTTGGCCGTAAACTCCTTTGATCTTGGGTTTCCTTATGATTTTTAAGCTCTAAACATGTTAAACCTAGTGTACAACGAGTTAGAACAAGAGTACTTACGATCTAGGAGCTTGAATGGTCGTTTCTGGCCAAGAACACTAGTGTGTGTTCTTGGTGTTCTTGGTGGAACTTGAAGATCTACAAAATGGAATGATTTCACGGATGAAATCATGTAAGATCACTAGATCATGCAATATATCAACTAGTTAAGACAAGAAACTTACGAGTTTTGAAGATCGGGGACGAAGATCGGGATGGTACTTGAGAGGATTTCAGCCAAGGGAATGAAAGTAATGAACTAATGGCCACCCTTTCATCATATTAGGTGGATTTTACGGCCCACATGGAGTTTACGGCCGTAAACTCCCATGTGGTGGCCGTGAACTCCAGGTCAGGGTGTTTCAGGCTCGTTCTTTGCACTATAGATCCAGCAGATAAACCCCGACACTTATTCCTTAAGTGTACAAGGCTCAGAACATTCAAACAGGTTCCAAATTGTGCTAAATGATAGCAGGAATAAGTTTGACTTTCAGAGAAGTGTTAGACTGAACATGATAGAAAATTTCGGGTTGTCACATCACATGTTTATGTGATGGCAAGTGAAGGACTGAAGGATCTGGTACATGTTGATATGAACTCTTTAGATCCACTACAAGGGACGATAACTCTATTCGTTGTGATTTACTAATGACTTAGTAAATATGATTGTGTTTATAAGATTAATCAAAATTATAATACTTTAAAAAGTTTCAAAGAGTAGCAGAACAAATGGAAGAATCTATTAGAAAAGAAGATAAAAGATTCTCCAATCTGAAAAGAAAAGAGAGTACTTTAGTATCATGTTTTATGATCATCTTAGGAATTGTGGAATTGTATCATAATTAATCCTCCTAGAACATCTTTGTGCAATTGCATGACTAAGAAGATGAATCGAACATTGTTGGAAATGGTTCGATCATAGACGAGTCATGCTTTATTCCAAATCCAATTTTAAAGCCATGCTCTAGTAACTATAAATCGTATCTTGAAATTCATTCCAAACTAATAAGGATAATAACACATCGTAATATGTGTACTAGTAATGTTTTTCTTACTCTAGCACATTTAGAATTGTAGTTGTGATGTTTTCGTTAATCGAGAAACAAAAGATAAATTGGGACCAATTTTATGAATTGTTTTCTTGTCGGAAATCCGTAAGAACTTTTGAATATCTGTTTTAGCCCGTCAAGGGATATTTATTGAGAGAAAACTTATATGTCAAGAAGTCAGTGGGAGTCGTATTGATCTTAAGAGTTTTAAGAGTCAACTAATAATGATTATTTTGGTTATCACTAGCACGCGACCTGAGGTTGATTACATGTTGTATTTATTGACACATTCTAGTTTTTGTGCACTTCCATTTGAGTTGGCAATGCCTATGAGTTTTATGTTGGTCAGTGAAAGTATAGTGATCAATATTGGTGAGCTGCTAACAACATGGAAGCACTGGTGGGAATTTTGAGTTGCCATAAGGCAAGAAATTTAGATTTAGCGAAGTTCAGTCCATGAAGGTGTTGGGTTATGAGCATTCTAACACTCCTAAGTGTACATGCAACCCTAAATACCTTGGATCTATGTTTTCTCTATTATACATACAATTATGAACATCCAAGGTATTATCCTAATCTAGCATACAAAATAATAAATATAACAAGATAGAATACATACCTCTTTGATGTAGAATGTCTTCATGAAGCTTGAGTGCCTAGTGCCCCAAGTGTGACACCTCAAATGGTTCACACAACACAAAATACACTTGGAATAACTTGAGAGAAACTTGAACACTCCTTGAAATCGTCTAGCCCTCACACTCACACATTAGTGCATGATTTCTTGAGCCATGGGATTCTTTTATATGGTGGCTATTAGGGTTACACCATGTAACTCATAACTTTACCCATTCCTTATGCTCCATGGATTTTAACCTCCATGGAGTATCCATGGGTCACCCCATGGACTTAGTCCAACATAAGGAATCTTGGATCACAAGCCCACATATATAAGAATGAATGATTTACACAATCAACCCATATATTTAATTAGTCTCCTTTTGATCACTTAATTAATTCCAAATTAATTCTTGATCAATACTAATTAAATAACCTTATTAATATATTAGAACTTATAATATATTAACCAACCTTAAGTGTTATTTCTCTCATTATAGTCTATCCAAATGCATGATGCAATGCAACCCAAATGGACCATGCCGGGTCGGGTCAAGTCTTACCAATTATAGTTATGGACTTAGACATTAATCCAACAGTCTCCCACTTGGATAAGTCTAAAACTATTATTGCGTATGACTTCAGGAACCGATCAGCAATCGTAGCTCTCAAAAGCTTCTGTCGAACTCTGACCTTGTCGATGAACTCTGACCTTTGTCAATGACTTGTCCATTAGATAAGGGATCATATATTCCTCCATTCTAGATATCATATGGACTGAGACATGGATTATCAATCATTCTCTCTGTCCATTTGTTGTTTCCCGATTTCCGATTCATGATGACTGACTGATTGAACAAATCAAATCAGTCCTGGCTTGGCCAAGCACTCACATGTATCATCTTTAAATCATTGAGGGGCCCACAGATATCGCTTTTATCCCGAAGGTAAAAGGAATGGATAAACTTCGACTCATATGGCTTGTTCTACTACTTGTTGAATCATACACAAAGGCACGTTTTATAACATCGAGTTACCGAATGCGTTTTCATGCAATCAATGTACAACCAACTCATAGTAACAACTCATATCTCTAGGTTTGAAGAATATAAGATATTATCGTCTCATGATCACTCGTGATAAAATCCATGAAGTGATTCAAATGAGCGCGGGTTGAATCCAATACTCAGAACTTATGAGCACTCATGAGTGTTGTAGCACCACTTTGTCCACCAACTTGGACCTCTACAAACCAACCCATGACAGTCTTGATTCATATCTACTTCCAACATATGACCGACTGTGGATGGTTTGAATAACTTAATCATTCAGGAAGAGCGACTTAGTTATTCTGGAAGTCAAAACATGCAAAGTGAAACACAAGAATAAATGAATCAAATATGGTATCAAACCCTATGAATATAAATAAACACTTTTATTTATCACCATACTGATTACTCATTATTCATTGTTTCGGTTTTATCAACTTTATACTTGAATTTAAAACAATAGTTGTCCCATGCTCCAAGCATGTACACTATGTTTTCTAAACACTAGTCATGCCATACACCAAGTATGCATACTATGTTTGTCTATGATCTTTACTTTGTAAAATAGATCAATTGAACATCACTCTAATGATCCTCTTTTCACAGTCCCAAATCCTTACTGCAAATGCAAGAATTCCAATATTCATGCCATTTACTGAAATCTGTTAGATTCTAAACTTATATGCATTGATCCTCTTAATGATTATGCACGAAGTCAGAAAGACTTGACAACAATCATTACAGAGCATTCCAAAGGAGATCAGCTCCTTGGAAACATCCTTCTTTCATTAAGTTTCCTAATCTTACACATATTGAATAATTTCTAACTTTGAAACATTTCCATATTCCATTTTGACTATCACTTCTGAACAAGAGTTGCCTCCTTACAGATTATGTCAATATGGTCCTTCCAGAATTAACATTATACTTCCAACTGTCCTTGAGCAACCAATCTTTGGTAAACCTTAGATTGTCCTCGACAATTGCTTAATCATTTTAGTCATATCCAATTCTAGACCTTTTCCCTTCATAATGCCCCAGGCATTTGGAAAATTTTAGAAAGGATGAATATAGCACATGTAATCGATCCTATATCCGAAGCATATGGGACACGATTCATGATGTCTCACATAAAGACTAAACCAGTCTTTTGCTATAATATTTCCATTTCAATTTGCCAAGTTCTCAAAATTCAGATTATGAAAAGGGATGCCGTAATCATAATCGAATTTTAGAACGCAAATAATGGACCCATATATAGAATTTCCTTATGTTGAGCCATTCCAACATGAAATTCATATATATATCCTTGATTAAATACGATTAAAATCTCAATCTAAGCTTTTAGAATTGAAATGAAGTATAATTTCCTCTCCCTTAATTATAGCAAAACAACTTTTTCAACCCCTGCAACCTCACGAATTGAAACTTTTGTTTTCTATAATTAACATTGCTAACTTGCAACCTTTGTCATAATTATCATGCTCCCACTAACATGATGATTATTAGCATAACACTTATGCTCCCACTAGCTTTGACATGTACTCAGAAATCAGCTGACTTTCTTACCAAAGTTCAGATTTCTGATACTAGATTGTTTTGATAAAACTTTATCAAAATCATACACCTCTCTTAGATAGCTCACATGTGTGTCTAAACAATTTTAGAACTATGAAAAGGGATGCCGTAATTATAGTCTCAATTGTTTAGACCTTTGCCACTTCTCACAAGTCCATGTTAGTGTGCCGGTAAACCACACACGCTCCACTAACGACTTTGAGAATGCAAATATCACAATTGCTATCTAGCTAAAATCTACTTAGTGAAAGTGTTTCCTCACCATCATTTTCATGAATCGGAGAGAAACCTTATGATACTTAGATTTAATAGTGTATGTGTTCTTATCCATGTGAATTTGTCAAAACCATAATCACAAGACAAGGTTAGTGACAAATCCAAACTCATATTGATTAAACTTGTGCAATCTTAAATTCTTGCCATTTGGCAGCTCAGGTGCCTGCCATTGCTTCCAAGTAGTTGTGCAACCAATTGAGAACTCTTAGAACTCCTATGCAAAGCCAACTTGAATAGGCACAAAAATTTCAACACGATAGGTTATAAACCTCAAGTCGTGTGCTAGTGAAGGACTTTAGGTTTTATTCTTGATTAAGTCTTGAAACTTTCAAGAGCTTTAAGACTCCCACTGTCCTCTTGACATATAAGACTCCCTTGTCAAATATTCAAGAGATAGTGCGGATTCTTTATCAAGACTAACACTTTACACAATTGGCCTAAGTTGGTCTCTGTTTTATCCAAAACATCACAACTTACCAATTTCAAATGTACAAGAGTAGATAACCTTTTACTCTTACATTTGACTAGTGTTAACAAACCCTCTTTAAGATATGTCACTCAAGTTACAATATTGGAGTATGACTCTAAGAATTGTTTTGGAACGAAGTATGACTCATCTTTTTGATTTAACCATTTCAACAATTCATGACTCGTCTTCTTGAATTTAGAGGACCAATTGTGATATGGTATCTTAATCATTAAGATGATCATAAACATGATACTAAAGTACTCTCCCATCTTTTCAGATTTGAGAAACTTTTATCTTTCTGCCATACTTTGATTCTTCTTATTCGTTCTGTCTCACATTGAAACTTCTCCAATGCTACAGACTTATATTTAAACTTATAAGTATAACCATATTTACTGAACTTAAGTAAATCATGACGAATAGTCTTCTTGATCTTTTGTGGTGGACTTGACCAGTGCACAAGAATGTGTACTCGATCCCTTAGTCCTTTCCTTATTCACATAAGGAATTAGTCTTAATTTTCCAAGCTGAAAGTTCTCATTCATCATACTATACAACTTGCATGATTCCAAGTTTCGGTCCAATTGAACCTTAGGTGATGAGAATCTTTCCTTATTTGGTAATATTAGACACTACCACAACCGAAAGAATCAAATCCATTTTTCCAATAT
This sequence comes from Lactuca virosa, assembly GCF_052849685.1. NCBI lineage: Eukaryota > Viridiplantae > Streptophyta > Magnoliopsida > Asterales > Asteraceae > Lactuca > Lactuca virosa. The sequence goes on from NC_136426.1 coordinate 276,063,923, forward strand.
TGCTATCAATGGAATCTTATAAGCAACAACTTTTCACAAATGCCATTGTAAGGATACTTAAAATAAATAAAATCAAAACCTTTTTTTCTTTTATTTTAAAACTTTGCGGAAAAACTTATCCTTACAATCCATATGAAAACCTTGTTGTTATCTATTCCTAAGCAATATAAATATCATAACTCTTAAGTAATAGCCCAAAATTCTGATCACCGAACCATGCGATTGAAATCCATCTTCGCGATCAGAATCAGCATGTACTTAATAGAGTTAGACAATGGACTTTACCTGAAGTAGAGCCAAACTTATTGACTTTAACATCCTTAGGTAAATTTGGCAGCTTCGTAACCAATGCCCCTTCCTTTGGCAATAGTTACCTATGGATCCTTGATAATGGGACTATCTCAGACTTCGCCTCTCTCTTTACCATTGGGTCAACAGAGTTGAATATGGCCGATCCCTTTCCATTGGGAAGAGAGAGCTTTATTGGATATCCAATGACATCATTGTCAATGTCCATAGCGTTTTAGGAAGTTGATCTTAGCAAATAGATAAGATCATTAAGGGTCTTGTCTTAGTCTGTTTCATAGGATTCCCAAAAGAACTCACTATGTGACTTAGAAAGTAGTTGAGCCACCAACTTTCTCAAGACTTTGACACCCAACTCTCCCGGCTTGTCAATATGTGACTACATCTCCAAGATGTGATCACACCTAGACCTTGCCTTGCCAATAGGGCTTGAGTGACCTTAAACTTTTTAGGAACTTGTGGGTTAGGGAGAATAATTGGAGGAGGTGAAAGAAGTATGATATCCATGGGACATCATCTTCATTTAGGAAAGCTTGTTTCAAGAGATTTGGGAAGATCATAAATGTCTAGACCAGACATCTTTTTGGGAGATATTCAAGATAGTTGATTTAAAGTCCTTAATATGACACCCAATATGAAATATTAAGGCTAGGACCCAACAAACTATTTTATAACTTAGAAGAGGGATGGCGTAATCCAAGCTATAAAATATTTGAAGGTAGGTGAATGACGATTCACCAATTTCCACCATGAAAAACGAAATAATTTATTAGGTTTTAATTGGATTTGAAAGTCCTAGATCTTTGAGATTCATTGAACTGTTCAAAGGCATGTTTCAATCTCGAGTGTGCCCTTCAGGTTTTGTGACTGGGATGCCGAGGATCACAAAACAAGGTGTGAATAACCATGCAAATATACTTCGTACCCTTAATATTTACCCCTTAATCAGTGTGCCGGTTAACCACACACACTCCACCGATACTATGATAAATATTAAGTTACCCTTTGCCTACCTTGTTAAGTCCAGGTTAGTGTGCCGGTTAACCACACACGCTCCACTAACGACTTAAGCAAAGTGCAAAGTGTAATTTCATGGGTTAGCACCAAATTCACGTTTTCCTAAGTAACTAAGATTGGGTATTAATAAGAGTTTAGTTACTTAGTATTTATCATTAATACTTTTAATGAAAGGAGAATTATAGTCCTTGTCCTACCCGTTCGGCTAACGACCCTCCACCAGTCAAGGAAGCGATGGGTGAGAGTGGACACCCATTAAACTGCCATTTTATAAGCAGTAACCTTATACCCACCTTATAGACCGGCTTCGTGAATGAGGCCTACTAACGGTAAGACTGACTTTACTCTTATACATATATATAAATATTATTAACTTATAATATTATAAAGTATAAGGGTTGAATTTTAACTTTTAAAATTCTCAAGGCTAACCTGGAATTAAAGTATTCATAAGTGAAAACTTTTCAAATTCCAAAACTTGAGGGCAAGTTTTGAAACTATTCAAAACTAATTAATTCCATAACTTATGAGTTTAAAGTAGTTTTAATTAAAAAAAAACTACTTTAATTAAAAAAAACTCTTCAAGTTCCATAACTTGAGGACAAGTTATGGAAGACTTTAAACTAATTAATAAAAAAAAATAACATTTTTTTTATTGTAACTTATGGAACTAATTAAGGTTACACTTTTTTTTTAATTTAATGAAGAGACTCTTCATTTTGTAACCTTTGCCAACTTTTATGAGTTTTATGATTCTTAAATGTGACTTTTCATATAACTTGAGGACAAGTTACAAAAACACACTTTGGAATCAACTCTTAGATTAAAATGGATTGAAAACAACTATTTCACACAACTTTTCTATTAATCTAAGAACCTCATAAGAACAAAATAATTCAAATCATCAATCTTCAAGAAATTAGCATGAACATACAAACTAATACAAATCTTGAAATTATGACAATTATCTTAGAAATTGGATTAGCATGAACATTACCACATCAAAAACAAGTTTATAAGTCCAAAAACATCTTAGGGTAATGTTCCTAGTCCAATTCCAGCCAAAACAATCGAATATATGCATCCAACTCGATTTTTCAGCTACTTTTGCAAGTATAACAAGAAAACAAGCCTAGGCTCTGACACCACTGTTGGGTTATGAGCATTCTAACACTCCTAAGTGTACATGCAACCCTAAATACCTTGGATCTATGTTTTCTCTATTATACATACAATTATGAACATCCAAGGTATTATCCTAATCTAGCATACAAAATAATAAATATAACAAGATAGAATACATACCTCTTTGATGTAGAATGTCTTCATGAAGCTTGAGTGCCTAGTGCCCCAAGTGTGACACCTCAAATGGTTCACACAACACCAAATACACTTGGAATAACTTGAGAGAAACTTGAACACTCCTTGAAATCGTCTAGCCCTCACACTCACACATTAGTGCACGATTTCTTGAGCCATAGGATTCTTTTATATGGTGGCTATTAGGGTTACACCATGTAACTCATAACTTTACCCATTCCTTATGCTCCATGGATTTTAACCTCCATGGAGTATCCATGGGTCACCCCATGGACTTAGTCCAACATAAGGAATCTTGGATCACAAGCCCACATATATAAGAATGAATGATTTACACAATCAACCCATATATTTAATTAGTCTCCTTTTGATCACTTAATTAATTCCAAATTCATTCTTGATCAATACTAGTTAAATAACCTTATTAATATATTAGAACTTATAATATATTAACCAACCTTAAGTGTTATTTCTCTCATTATAGTCTATCCAAATGCATGATGCCATGCAACCCAAATGGACCATGCCGGGTCGGGTCAAGTCTTACCAATTATAGTTATGGACTTAGACATTAATCCAACAGAAGGAAAACTAAATATGATTTTGGTTTGTACTAAACCTTGTATTGTGTCTCTAGGTTGAAAATGAGAATTCTACATGGATTGGAACGTACGCACCTTCGAATCTTGGTGACAAAAAGATTTCGTTGTAATTATAAAAATGATTATGAGGAAAATTGCATTCTCAAAGTCACAATATGATTTCTACATCCCTCTTCATATTTCGAATTTTGAGGAATCGCAAGGTATTATTTAATTATTGTTTCACTATAATTAAATAGATATTACACCCTCATAATAATGAGTTGAGTCCCATATGGTTCGGATATAGGACCGATTAGATTTGCTATAATATTTGATTATTCTATTTTTCAAATGCTTTTAGCATTGTGTGAAAAGCATTAGAATTGCATGTGACTGAAGTTGTCAAACGATTGTCAATAACGTTCTATGGTTTTACCGAAGAATTGATTGCTTATGGACAATTGAAAGTATAATATTCTGTGGAAAAGTCCATAGTGACACGTTTTGGATTGAGATGATTCTTGGTCATAGTTGATGGTCATATGGGAATATGGAAATGTTTCCATAATGGGAGATATTTGAAAAATCTACATGTGAGTTAGAAAGTTTAATGCAAAGAACTGTTCAAGGACAGTAGCTTGAATTTGAGACTTCATTACCATGAAATTGTTCTGTGTAACAAGTTACAGTGGAACATTATATGATATCGAAGGCTCGGTCTCTGTGACTTTAGAACCTCAACATCATAGAAAGACAATGCTTGTAAAGATGAAATTCCACTACCTCTCAGATAGTGATAAGAATTTGGAATTATGAATTAAGCGTCGTTAGATTAATGTCCAGTCGATCTTTTCACAAAGGAAATACCATCGATAGGCATAGTATACATGTTCACAACATTACATGACTGATGTTATTTAATTCGAGTGGTTAGTTGATTACTCGAAACATTATACAATGAATAAATTCATAATCTTTATGGTGATTAAATAATAGGGATTTATTTATAATCAATAGGTATGATCCCATAGTTAATTAATTTATTATTGTGTTTCACCTTGCATGATTTACTTCCATGAGTAATTTAAATATTATTCAAAATTCCACAACCGTTCATACTTTTGGAAGTAAGCAGTTGGAAATTCTACAATATTCATGAGTACTTTGAAAATTAGAGATTTTAAGTATTGGATATACCCATGCTTAGAGATTACTTCAAAGATTTTAATCACAAGTAATTCTAAGACGATAAAATCTTTTATTCTTAAAGCAAAGATATATAGTTCGTAGTTTACAGATCAGTTGCGCATTGCTTTGCTCAAACGCATCTCGTAACTGAATGTTATAAAGGGTTATTCCCTGTGTGATTTGATATGTAAATTGTATGACTATATAGTCAATGTAATTCGTTCCTTTTTCATGAATAACAAAAAGAGATATTTATGGTCCCCTCGGTGATTTATGTTGATCTATGAAAACCAGGCTCCTAGTCCAGACTAAATTGATGCGTTCGATTTTGTAGTTTAAATTGATCACAAAATTGAGAAATTGGTAAATAGAAGAAATGAACATGACGTTGATCACTTAATCCATGACTCAGCTCATACGATACCTTGTAGAACGAAGGAATAGTTGCTCACTTATCTTAGGGCCAATAGCTGATTTGAATCAGAGTTTGCCAGTGGCTATGGAAAGCACACTTTGCTTTTTAACTCAAGGTCTATACTTACAATTATATTTACAGACTTATTCAAGTGGGAGATTGTTGGATTAAGGTGTCTAAGAGAGTAACTAAATTGGTATATATTTGTAATTAGAAGCAAAGTCATTTTTGCGTTGCCCTCATGACCAGAAATGGCTAGAAATGATTTTAGGAGAGAGAAGTATAATTTATTATATTATTATATGATTAATAAACTAATTAGAAATTATGGGAAAATTATTATTTAATATATTATGAGATTAATATATTAATTGGAAATAGACAGTTGATTTGTTGATTTATTATGTGATTAATAAATTAATATGAGATCAATTGTTAAATAATTGATTTGTTAATTTATATGATTAATAAATTAATAAAAAATCAATTATAATTAATTAATTATTAATTAGAAATTAATTGGAATTAATTTTTGGATTAATTAAATTAATTAAAATTACAGGGACTAAATGTGACAATGCTAAAAAATTAGGCAAAGGAAAGCTTCTAGAACCTCCCTAGAAGGGACACTTTTGTGGTAACTCACTAGGGCTTCTAGAAAGCCTTGGAGGGTAAGGAAATGGTAAAATGAAACTATCTTATTTGAGATATTATTAGAATATTCAATTTAGGGTTACCTTAGAATACCTTAATCATATATAAATAGCCCTTTAATGTTCTCATATTTTCGTCCCTCCTTCCTACAATAATAGGAACGAAAATTCCAACTCTCTCCTCTCTCTCCTCATCATTCTAGGGTTTCTAGGGTTTTGGTTTTGAGCCATTAGAGACATCTAAGATTTTGGTGTTTGCTTTCCAAGGAACTTCAAGAGGATTTTGGTTTGATTATTTTCTATAATAGTCAAAAGGTATGTAACCCTAATCTTTATGTTAATTTCGATTTTCATAGCCTCTCTCTAGGCTTTCTTGATGTTAATAGGTTATTGCTATGAATAGAGAAAACATAGATCATTTCTATGTTGCATGTGAATTTAAGCGTTTAAGTGTTTTTCTGCCACATGAATTTTTTTATAACCTAGAAAACCCATCATTTAGTGTCATATTTTTTTTACCACGAAAAATATTATATTCAAATATTTGGTCCATTTTTTTTAATATAAATAGAATATAATATAAAAAAAAAACAATTAAGATAATGAATGAAAAACACGATGTCATTACTTTAACTTAAACTTAATGTGTCTAACAACAATATTCTACATACTTAAAACACATGTCTTAAAAAAAAATTCTGAATGTTGTGGAAGTACTCAAAACATAAAACTATCAAACTAAATAAAACTTGATTCACCTTGATCTTTGTATAATTCTCCTCTTGTTTATCCAAATTACGAACGATTACCTATTATATAACCATAATACATCACATAAAAACATGTAAGAATATTACTAATAAATATTAAATTTGAAAATAAGAATAGGTAGTACTTAGTTATTGAGTTGAAAGTAATTACCATTGTTATCATGGCTATCAAAAGAAGGAGAAGATATACATACAGTCAACCTTTTTTTTTTTTTATATATTTTCGCATCCTACAATTTGATTAAATAAAAACATATAAATGAAAAAAAAACTAATAAATAGAAACTAAATTTAGATGCTAATTTCATTTACCCTTTGCCCAAAGTACATTGCATTTTCATGACATTCTCCTTAAAAAAATCATATACATCATACAAACAACGTATGGAATATCATATAAACACAAAACACACATACATATATGTTTGGTCAACATATTCACAATCCATGTTGGCTTGATGCTTCAATTAGCAAATTTAATAAAAAGTTTACAAAAAAAAATTCTCAACCATTTATCAATATGTAATTTCCATTTTATAAAATTTTATAATATAAATGACAAAAAATAAATAGTCGGAATTCAAATGTAGTATAACTACGCACTACAAAGAGAAACGATCCATTACATGAAGACATAGATCCCGAATTTTCACTTCAACTGTAGTTAACCTCTCCTCTTTCAAGAAACCCACTACCAAGACATGTTAAATATATCTTCCATAACTTTAACCACAAGTTTTCCTCACCAAGGCAAGCTTCATGTACAAATAAAGCTAAAAATGTTATTTTGGGAATCTTTTTCTCATTTACAAAATTGACTTATATATGTGACAACCAGGAACTTCTATCAAGGTTAAACTCGACTCCGTCTCCTTTTATCACCGTTTAAGGGTCCGTTTAAGTGTTCTAAGCTTGAGTACAACCAAGGTTGAGGTTAGGGATGAACTGTAAAGTCGTAAGGTAGCAAAATCGGGCCATACACCCTCTGGAGAGGAGTGTACGGCCGTACACATGGGTGTGCGGCCGCACACCCACCCCTCAACCGTACACCCACCTCTATATATAGGAGGAGACCCCCTTCATTCACTCTTTTTCCCTTTTGGCTGCACACTACTTTCTCTCTCTAGAATCTTCACATAAGGACCCTCCAAAGGCCTCAAAAACGTGAAGTAATCCATCATTCAGCTTGTTATACTGGTAAGACACCTTGATTAAAGCCTAAAACTCTTCATGTTCTTCGTCTTCTTCATCACTTGAAGGTGTACGGCCGCACACCTTCATAAGGTGGCCGTACACACCTCAAAGACCCTCCAAAGTGAGAGTTTGATCCCCTATCTTCTAGTTGGACTTGGTTTGAACCTTAAAACACTGGAAAATCGACTTTTGGAGCATAAATGAAGAGTATACGGTCGCACACCCCTGTGTACGGCCGCACACACCCTCTGTACGGCCGCACACCCCTGTGTACGGCCGCACACACCCTATGTACGGCCGCACACTCCTGTGTGCAACCGCACACGCCACCTGGCCGCACACCCACGACCGTACACACTTCATATGGGCCGTACACTTCCCTTAGGTGAATCGCATGTGATTCCAACACTTGGTTAAAGTGTTTCCTAGTCCCTAAGAGGGTTCCCTTGCATATAGTTGCTTTTAAACACTATATTCATGTCTATATATGTCTCTATATGTCACTTAGGACTCGTTGTGTCCCGGTAATTCAGCCGTGGAACTTCTTGTCCTTACGCGAATCTACTTTCGAAACATCTTCCAAAGGTGAGTTCATACCCCTACGTTTTTCCGAGTTTTTCATGTTTTCAGGGGGGGAATACAAGCAAAAGTACAAGGAAACTTGTGCTCAAAGTATATTATTTTGTTTAAAATAATTATATGTTCAGTATGCTTTTATCACAGAAAACAGTTTTACCAAACGATTAAGAAATCAACTCGTAGAAACAGTTTACAAAACTAAAGCAAGGAACTTGTGAATCTTGTCATAAAATCTAATATTTTATAAAGAATTCATACAAAACATAAATAGGATTTTCGATATTATTACATGCAAATTGTTAGTCTAAAGTTGGAGACACGTCCTTGGTAACACTCCCACCGGATTCGAGAGTGTAGGACTAGCACTTGTAACCAGAATCTCTTGTAGGGAGAGCGTGACTATTGTGTATAGATCTATACGGGACTGACTATCCCGCACCTTGCTGCTAGCTACAGTTGGACCGTCAGGTCTACGGGTGACAAAGTCATAAAAGGACACTGGCCCCGTTACATGCCATATCTAGTTTAATGTATGGTTATAAAACTCACAACTTAGATAACAGAGATTTACTTTTGTAATAATGAATCAAGTGAACTAACCTCAAAGTAATAATCGTTTTGATTACTAGAAGGTATTAATAATACCTTTAGGATCTAGTTCACCCCGTTCTTATTAGTTTTGTTTATAAAATAAGGCTAATATACTCCATCGAGAGAAATTAAGGCTTTTTCAGGAAACTTCGATCATCGATACAAGTATGGTAGATACTTGTACACCTCATTTTAGAACGGATAATCAACCTTCAACTTTAGGGAAAATATGGGATTTTCTCTGGGATAACCCGACCTTTCATAAATGGATTGTTTTACAAAAAGTTAACAAATATCCATATTCACTCCATGACACCTTGGATCGTACATACCTTGCATGGATTTGGGAGTCATGGAAGGAATGAGTTTTCAAACGCACTTTTGTAAGAAAATATAGGATTTTCTTGAGAAACAATTTTCAAAAGGAACCAAAGGAACGCTTTTCCATAAAATTTAAATGCTTATGAACTCACCAACTTTATGCTGATATTCTTTCAAACTGCTTGTATTCTCAGGGTTTTATTAGACAGGTACTTCTAGGCTTTTGGAGAAGTCGGCGCGTTAGAGTCACGTCTTTCTATTTCATTTTTGATTAGAACGAAAGTATGTATTAAATCAATGTAAACCTTTTCATATATGTATTCGTTGTTTGGTTGTGTTTACTATGCTTACTATGATGCAATGGTTCTGATACTACAAATGACTTCCTCCACCCCTGAATGTTTCCGCCGTTCCGGTTTGGGGGTGTGACAATATATAGACCTAAAAAGGTTTATAAACCAAGAGCATACCCAATTGAAGTTACTAATTTCACATCCCACTGTTATCATACATTAAAAACTACACAAATTACCTTAATAACAATCTAGAAGTGAAAGTTCAGATAAGATTTAATATGTTGGAGAAACTTGAATACTTGACATCAAAATCCAAATTGTCTAGTATGAATCATCTTGGCATAAGATCTTAAAATCATATAAGAGTGCATAGAATTAAGAAATCATACGAGCTCTAAATTCATTGCAAACTTCATTTTAGTTGAAAATACACCTAGACACTATAAAAAGGGAAAATGTAGTTTAATCCCATAGTAAAATGATTTTTTTTTCACTTAAGCATTTCATCAAACACCTTCTCTTCATGTTTGTTTCAATGATATCAAGAACAAAAAACTTAACAATGTGATAATCAATAACCATAATTCTTCAACATTAACTTAACTATATAATAACAAAATATAAAAGTTTGCGAAAGAAAAGAAGAAATCAGAAAAAGAAGAAGAAAGAGAAGTCGGTGCCTATGTTGATGAAATCACAGGAGAAGAATGAGAAGGCAGGCACATACAATAAAGTTAATGAAGGCTGATGTGGCGTAATCTCCCCTACCAATAGTAAAAACTAGAAGGCCATTGAAGCTTATACCAAAATTGGAATTGAACATGCAAATGAGAAATATGAAGGAAAAGATTGGCTTACCTGAGGTTCGATTTGATGATTTCCAAAAGAAATCAAGGAGATAGTGGAAGATGACATACTTCAAGCTAATAAGAACCCAGTTGTTGTTGTCAGTGCATGTAGAATCTGAGGCCATCTTTGATCTCGAAAAGCCATACCACCACCGTCAAACCCTAGCGAAGTGTTGGTGTTCACCGAAGCAACCATGTCAACTTTGGATAAAGGTTTTTTTACGTTCTCATTTTGGGGTGGGGGGATCATATCAAAAAAACTGGAAACAAGAGGAAATTAAAAGATGAAAATGAAAAACAGACTTTGCGTGTAGCAGGAAGATTAATTTTAGGAGAATCATAAGCAGTAAAATGAAAATAACAATGATATAGTGACACAAAAAAGATATGCCACTAAAACAATGATATATAGTGACAAAAAACGCATACGCCACTAAAAATATACTCTAGTCGCACAAAAACGAATGTGCCACTAAATGTAATATTGTTTGTAGTGTAAGGAGCTTTCATATGTATCCACCCAAAAAAAGTCTCCAACCGACAAATGGATTCTAGTCCTTAACTTTTATGATGTTGTTCTTAAGCCTCTAAGAATTATATAAAATAAGCCTTAAAAGGAGAAAAAGATCAAGCACCAAAACTAACAACTAACTTTGCAAGAGAACGGAGAAGGGAGATATATTTTTTTCTCAACTTTTCTTCATAAAAAGAACTAAAATCTAACTAGTTTAGTCTCCCCTCTCTCTCTCTCTCTATATATATATATATATATATATATATATATATATATATATATATATATATGGAGGAGGGTTCAATTGAGAAAAAAAAGTTGAGAATGGGGGAACCATTCTCAGCCAATCATTTAATGAGCTTAAAAAAACATAAAAACGCGGTGGAAAACTTGTAAATAATCCAAATACATTAATGAGCGGTGGCAAACATGTAAATAATCCAAAAACATTAAACCGTCAGGGCACTTGAGTAATTTCATCGCACATCAAATCTCGACAATAAAACCATTATTTCCCTCTTGGAACATATCATCGTTTCCCCATAACAGGAAAACCATTTGCAGAAGGATTCAATCACAGAAAGCATTCTCAACATCGCGAAGAACAAATCGAAGAAAAATGTCTTCCGACGAAAACCTAAACGAAACCATTTCCTCACTGTTGACTATGAAAGGTAATCATCTGCGTTTTTTCGTCGATTTTTAACGATTTATAATCATTTCTAAACTTATCACTTGATTACTTGAAAATTTTCGTAATCGTCGTTCATTATCAGTTGATTTAGAACTAAAAATTTTGTATTCACGCAGTTCATTCTTCAAACTAGGTTTTTTACTTCAAATTTTGTGATCCTCGTTCATTCTCGTAATCCTCCTTCATTATTACTTGATTTACTTGAAACTTTTGTAATAATAATCCATTATTAGTTTATATATAAATGATTTTACATCTTGTCTTCATTTTTCATACTTATTCACAACTTTTCTGTTAAAATATAAATGTTACTTCACATTTCGCTTATGTTGTCCTAATATTAACTACTTACTCTTACAGAAACAACACCAATAGTGAAGCATACATATAAAGGAAAAACAAAAACCAATGAAAAAGGTAAATAAAATAGGTATTCCATTTAGATCTGATTAACTTTATTCATAAGTGATTGCCAACATTTAGATGAGATTTTACTTTAAAATACAACAGAAAATGAAGATACTGAAAATAATTTTGTTTTGATATGTTTTGTTTACTTATGAACACAAACAAAACTAAATTATATATGTTATATTCACATGTGAATAGAACATAATTTCCTGTCATATATACATTATTCAAATATGAATACAACAAAAATGACTTATATATGTTCTATTCACATATGAATATATAACATATATATTCATATGTGAATAAAAAATATGAATATATGTTTCATTCATATATTCATTTATGAATATAAAATAGTTTCTTTGTAAAATGTATATCAAATTCATTTATCTCCTACTCACTAATGAATAAAGGTAAAAAGATTAACATTTCTGATAAAGACCATCAACAATGAGAGAAACATGAATAATGTAGAAAAGTCACAAAGGTATAAAATTCATATCATATCTTGTATATCCCTGCTAAAATTTATGAATAACCTGTATATCCCTGCTATAATTTTCTTCTATTAACATATGAATACTTCAAACCGTATATGTTTTATATTAAAAAAAACTATTGAATTCCTATATTCATATATGAATAAATATATATGGCTTAGCTTTGTTTGTATTCAAAAGTTAATCATATGTGAATGGAAACAGTTATTAATACATTTATGATGTTTTGTTTTGGCACATTTTTCTTTTAAAATTGATGGTTGATCATCAGTATCTTCACATATGAATATAACATCTATATTCATATGTCAATACATATAAATATGGATATTTCTGTTATATTCATTTATGAATAACTTGTATATCCCTGCTATAATTTTCTTCTAATTACATATGAATACTTCAATCTGTATATGTTTTATATTAAAAAAAACTATTGAATTCCTGTATTCATATATGAATAAATATATATGGCTTAGCTTTCTTTGTATTTAAAAGCTAATAATATGTGAATGGAATAAATTATTCATACCTTTATGTTGTGTTGTTTTGGAACATTTTTCTTTTGAAATTGGTGATTGATATTCAGTATCTTCACATATGAATATAAGATATATATTCATATGTGAGTATATAAATATGGATATATTTGTTATATTCATTTATGAATAACTTGTATATCTCTGCTATAATTTTCTTCTATTCACATATGAATACTTTAATCTATATATGTTTTATATTAAAAAAAACTATTGAATTCCTATATTCGTATATGAATAAATATATATGGCTTAGCTTTGTTTGTATTCAAAAACTAATCATATGTGAATGGAAACAATTATTCATACCTTTATGTTGTTTTGTTTTGGAACATTTTTATTTTGAAATTGGTGATTGATCTTCAGTATCTTCACATATTAATATACCATATATATTCATATGTGAATATATAAATATGGATATATCTGTTATATTCATTTATGAATAACTTGTATATCTCTGCTATAATTTTCTTCGATTAACATATGAATACTTCAATCTGGAAATTTTTTATATTAGAAAAAACTATTGAATTCCTGTATTCATATATGAATAAATATATAAGGCTTGGCTTTGTTTGTGTTCAAAAGATAATCATATGTAAATGGAAACAATTATTCATACCTTTATGTTGTTTTGTTTTGGAACATTTTTCTTTTGAAATTGGTGATTGATCTTCAGTATCTTCAAATATGAATATAACATATATATTCACATATGAATATATGTGAATATATAAATATGAATATATCTGTTATATTCATTTATGAATAACTTGTATATACATGCTATAATTTTCTTCTATTAACACATGAATACTTCAATCTGGATATGTTTTATAATAAAAAAGCTATTGAATTCCTGTATTCATATAAGAATAAATATGTATGGCTTGGCTTTGTTTGTATTCAAAAGCTAATCATATGTGAATGGAAACAATTATTCATACCTTTATGTTGTTTTGTTTTGGAACATTTTTCTTTTGAAATTGGTGATTGATCTTCAATATCTTCACATATGAATATAACATATATATTCATATGTAAATATATAAATATGGATTTATCTGTTATATTCATTTATCCATTTATGAATATAAAATAGTTTCTTTGTAAAATGTATTTAAAATTTATTTATCTTCTACTCACTAATGTATGAAGGTAAGAAGATTGTCATTTCTGATAAAGAACAAACAACAATGAGAGAAACAGATTCGAAGAGGAAAAATGCCAAAGGTACAAAATGTTGGATTAGGTGTCTAAGCCCATAACTATTATTGATATGTACTCGACCCGAGAGTAGCATGGTCCATTTGGGTTGCATAACACCAAGACAATTTGTTAGGATGGACTCTTGAGAGAAGATTATATATATGATTTGTTAATATATTATAAGTTATAATATATTAATATGAAATCATATGTTTTAATTAGTATTGATCAAGAATTAATTTGGAATTAATTTAGTGATCAAAAGAGACTAATTAAATCTATGGGGACTAATTATGGTAATTAGTTATATTTATATGTGTTGGGCTTATGATCCATGTTGGACCAAGTTTATGTATGGATACATAAAGAGTTGTGCCACATGAACCATTGATCATAAAACCAATGGGTATGGAATTGGATTATATCCATGACTCTTGACATCCCACATATAAATATGTAGTCCATTGCCTAAAAAGCCACTAGAAGTTCTTGGAGTTCTTGAAGGTGTTTTTGGTGCATGAATTCTCTCTCAATAGTCACATTTGTCCTAGGTGATTTGTGATTCCATTTGAGGTGCAACACTTGGGGCACTAAGTTCTTAAAGGCCAAAGTGTTTTCAAGCAACATCAAATACATCAAGACTTCAAGCCACATAAAAAGTATGTTACTCTAACTAGTATCTTGTATTGTTTATGACAAATTGCATGCTAGTTATAGGTTTAATGCCTTGGAAACCATTTGCATGTATAATTAGTGAAAACATAGATCCAAGGTATTTAGGGTTGTATGTGCACCATAGGATGTTGTAGTATACTAAAATCCATCAGTGGTATCAAAGCCTGGTTTGTTGTCAATTATACTTGATGGAAATTGCTAAAAAAAATCGATTTTCTGGCTGTCTGGACAGTGGACTCGCCGAGTCCACTGACATACTCGTCGAGTAGCATGCATTTTTCCTTGGAATCGCCGAGTCCACTGATGGACTCGCCGAGTCCATGTACTAATCTGACCAACTCGCCGAGTTAGTTCATGTACTCGACGAGTTGGTGCTCCAGAGTGCAGTTATTTGACATTTAAGCCTGGAATTGGACTTGGAGCATTACCCTAAGCTGTTTTTGAACTTATAAACCTGTTTTTTGATGTGTTAATGTTCATGCTAATCCAATTTCAAAGATAATTGTCATAATTTCAAGATTTGTATTAGTTTATATGTTCATGCTAATTTCTTGAAGATTGATGATTTGAATTATCTTGTTCTTATGAGTTAGTTTAGATTAATAGAAAAATTATGTGATAATTTGTTTTCAATCCAAATTGATCTAAAAGTTTTTCATAAAATGTGTTTTTGTAACTTCTCCTCAAGTTATATGAAAAGTAACATTTATGATTTTTAAAACTCATAAGATTTCCATAAGTTATGAAAATGAAGAGTCTCATTTTAAAATGTTTTAAAGTCTTCCATAACTTGTCCTCAAGTTATGGAACTTGAAGAGTTTTTTCATTAAAACTACTTTAAACTCATAAGTTATGGAAACCAAAAGCTTTTGAATTGTTCAAAACTTGCCCTCAAGTTTTGGAATTTGTAAAGTTTCCCCCCATGAATATTTTAATTCCAAGTTAAACCCATAGAATTTTAAAAGTTAAAATTCAACCCATATACTATTATAATATTAATAGTTAATAGTTATATATATGTATAAGAACAAAGTCAGTCTTACCGTTAGTGGCCTCATTCATGAAGCCGGTTTATAAGGGGGGTATAAGGTTACTGCCTATAAAATGGCAGTTTAATGGGTGTCCACTCTCACCCACCGCTTCCTTGACTGGTGGAGGGTCGTTAGCCGAACGTGTTTGACAGGACATTAATTCTCCCTTCATTAAAAGTATAATGATAAATACTAAGTAACTAAACACTTATAAATTTCCAATCTTAGTTACTTAGGAAAATGTGAATTTGGTGCTAACCCATGAAATTACACTTTGTACCTTACCAAGTCGTTGGTGGAGCGTATGTGGGTAACCGGAACACTAACATGGACTAGTAAGAGTGGCAAAGGGTGACTTAATGTCTATCATAGATCGGTGGAGCGCGTGTGGGTAACCGACACATCGATTAGGTGATAAATATTAATGGTACCAAGTCAATTTTCATGGTTATTCACACCTTGTTTGTGATCCTCGACATCCCAGTCACAAACTTGAGAGGGCACAATCGAGCTTTAAATATGCCATTGAAAAGTTCAATGAATCTCAAAGGATCTAGGAGTTTCAATTCACTTAAGACCTAAAAATCTTTTTCATTTTTCATGGTGGAAATTGGTAAATCGTCATTCGCTTACCTTCAAATAATTTATAGCTTGGATTACGGCATCCCTCTTCCAAGTTATAAAATATTGTGTTGGGTCCTAGCCTTAATATTTCATATTAGGTGTTAAATTAAGGACTTAAATAAACTAAACTTGAATTTCTACCGCATAGATGTCTAGTTAAGACAACTATGATCTTCCCAAATTTCTTGGAACAAGCTTTCCTAATGAAGATGATGTCCCGTGGTTGGATCATGGAAATCATACTTCACTTCCTCCACCTCCTCTAATTATTCTCCATAACCCACAAGGTCAAGGTCACTCAAGCCTTATTGGCAAGCAAAGTCTGTGTGTGCTCACCTCTTGGAGATGAAGTCACATATTGACAAGTCGGGAGAGTTGGATGTCAAAGTCTTGAGGAAGTTGGTTGTGGACTAGGTCCTTCAATCACTTCCTAAGTCACATAGTGAGTTCTTTAAGGACTACTATGTAATAGACTATGACATGACCCTTAATGATCTTACCTATTTGCTTGATGCTGCTGAATCAACAATGATTTGGGGCACTGGTAAAGCAAATTTGATTGGAAGATCTACTTCCCAAATTTCAATGGACATTGACAACGGTAACATTGGAAACCCAGAAAAGCTTTCTCTTCCCAATGGAAAGGGATCGGCCATAGTTAACTTAGTTGACCAAATGGTAAAGAGAAAGGCTAAGTCTGAGATAGTCCCGTGTGCCATTCCCAAAGAGTCCGTATGTTTCTATTGCCAAAGGAAGGGGCATTGGTTGCGAAGCTGCCCTATTTACCTGAAAGATCATAAGGATGGTAAAGTCAAAAAGTTTGACTCTACTTCGGGTAAAGTCCACTATCTAACTCTATTAAGTTCCTATTTTGAGATTCCTATTACATGATGTGACTGGGTCACATTTTGATGTTTTGTAGAATCAAAGAAAGGAAGCTTAAAGGAAGAGTAAGCTGATTCTGATCGTGAAGATCAGAATTTTGAGCTGCTACTTAAAGTTATGATAGATTGCTTAGGAATAGATTACAACATAGTTTTCATATGCATTTTCATTGTAAGGATAAATTTTCCGCAAGTTTTAAAATAAAATAAAAGTTTTGATTTTATTTATTTTAAATATCCTTACAATGGCATTTATGAAAAATTGTTGTTTATATGATTCCATTGATAGCAATATTGGAAAATGGATTTGATTCTTTCGTTTGTGGTAGTGTCATAATTTACCAAATAAGGAAAGATTCTCACCACCCAAGTTTCAGTTGGATAGAAACTTGGAATCATGCAACTTGTATTGTATGATGAATGAGAATTTTCATCTTTGGGAAATTAAGGCTAACTCCTTGTGCACATGTATATGTGAGTCAAGTGAAGGACTAGGAGATCGGGTACACTTGGTTGTGCGTTGGTCAGGTCCACCACAAAGATCGATAAGGCTATTCGTCGTGACTAAAGTTTAGTGAATATGGTTATACTTACAAGTTTAAGTGTAATTCTGGTACATTGGAAAAGTTTCAATGTAAGGCAGAACGAATAAGAATAATCAAATTAGGCAGAAAGATAAAAGTTTCTCCAATCTGAAAAGATGGGAGAGTACTTGAGTATCTTGTTTTATGATTATCTTAGTGATTATGAAACCGTATCACAATTGATTCTCTAAGGACATCTTAGTGCATTTGTTTGACTAAGAAGAGGAAGCGTGATTTGTTGAATTGGTTAAATCAAAAGGATAAGTCATACTTCGTTCCTAAATTGAGTCTTAGAGTAATACTCCAAGATTTTAACTTGAGTGACATAATCTTGAGAAGGTTTATAACACTTGTCAAATGTAGAGTAAAATGTTGTCTTACTTTTGTGCATTTGAAATTGGCAAGTTGTGATGTCTTGGATAAGACAAAGACCAACTGTGACCAATTGTGTGAAGTGTTTGTCTTCATAAACAATCCGCACTAACTCTTGAATATTTGTTTGTCAAGTAATGATTCTTGACAAGAGAGTCTTATATGTCAAGAGGACAGTGGGAGTCTTAAAGGTCTTGAAAGTCTCAAGAACTAATCAAGGTTGAAACTTATTATTTATCACTAGCACACAACTTGAGGTTTGCAACTTATCATGTTGACATATTCTTGTTGATGTGCCCATTCCAGTTAAAGTTGACTATGCATATGAGTTCTATGAGTTCTCAATTGTTTGCATAACAACCTGGAAGCAATGGTAGGCCCTTGTGCTGCCAAGTGGCAAGAAGTTAAGATTACACAAGTTCAGTCCATATGAGTTTGGATTTGTCACTAACCTTGTCTTGTGATTATGGTTCTGACAAATTTACATGGATAGGAACACATACACCATAAAATCTAAGTGTCATAAGGTTTCTCTTTGATTCATGAAAATGATGGTGAGGAAACGCTTTCACTAAGTAGATTTTAAGTAGATAAAAATTATGATATTTGCATTCTCAAAGTCGTTAGTGGAGTATGTGTGGTTAACCGGTACATTAACATGGACTTGTGAGAAATGGAAAAGGTCTAAACAATTGAGACTATGATTACGAAATCCCTTTTCATAGTTCTAAAAATTGTTTAGACACACATGTGAGCTATCTAAGGAAAGGTGTATGATTTTGATAAAGTTTTATCAAAGCATCTCGTATCAGAAATCTGAACTTTGGTAAGAAAGTCAATAAAGTATTGATTTCTAGAAGTCCAGCTGATTTCTGGATACATGTCAGAGCTAGTGGGAGCATAAGTGTTATGCTAGTAATATAATAATTATTATGCTAGTGAGAGCATAATTAGTTATGGTAAATATTGCAAGTGAGCAATGTTAATTATAGAAAACAAAAGTTTCAATTTGTGAAGTTGTAGGGGTTGAAAAGGTTGTTTTTCTATAATTAAGGAAGAGGAAATTATACTTAATTTCAAATCTAAAAGCTTAGATTGTGAGATTTTAATCAACTTTAGTCATAGTCATTATTTACGTTCTAAAATTCGATTATGATTACGACATCCCTTTTTCATAATCTGAATTTTGAGAACATGGAAAATAGAAATAGAAATATTATAGCAAAAGACTGGTCTAGTATCATGTCTTTATGTGAGACATCATGAATCGTGTCCCATATGCTTCAGATATAGGATCGATTACATGTGCTGTAATATTAATCTGTTCTGAATTTTCCAAATGCCTAGGGCATTAAGAGGGAAAAAGTACTAGAACTGGGTATGACTAAATGATTAAGAAATTGCCGAGGACGATCTGAGGTTTATCAAAGATTGGTTGCTCATGGACAATTAGAAGTATAGTGTTAATTTTGAAGGACCATATTGACATATTCTGAAAGGAGGCAACTCTTGTTCAGAAGTGATAGTCAAAATGGGAATGTGGAAATGTTTCCATAGGTGGAAGTTATTCATTAAATCTATGTAAGATTAGAAAACTTAATGCAAGAAGGATGTTCAAAGGAATGTACTTTGAATTTGAGACTTCGTTTCCATGGAATTGCTCTCCATTGGAATACTTTGTAAATGTTTGTTGTCAAGTCTTTGTGACTTTTGTGCATAGTCATTACAAGAGGATCAATGCATATAAGTTTAGAATCTAACAGATTTCAGTAAATGGCAAAGAATCTTGTAATCATACATTTGCGGTAAGGATTTGGGATTGTGAATGAGAATAATTGGAATCATGGTCAATTGATCTATTTCACAAAGTAAGGATCATAGACAAACATAGTGTACATACTTGGAGCATGGCATAACTATTGTTTGGACAAACATAGTGTGCATGCTTGGAGCGTGTCATGACTATTGTTTTAATTCAAGTATTAGGTTGATAAATCGAAACATTATACAATGAATAATGTGTAATCAATATGGTGATAAATAAAGGGTGTTTTATTTATATTCATAAGTTCTGAGACCATATTGGATTCGATTATTCTTGTGTTTCACTTTGCATGTTTTGACTTCCAGAATAACTAGGTTATTCTTCCCGAATGACTAAGTTATTCAAACCATCCACAGTCGATAATACGTTGGAAGTAGGTATTAAGGCAAGACTGTCATGAATTGGGTTTGTAGATGTCTAAAGTGTTTAGATATATCAAAAGTTGCTGCAACACTCGTGAGTGCTCCTGGAATGAGATTCGAGTATTGCATTAAACCCACACTCATTTGACTCATTTAATGGATTTTATCACGAGTGATCATGAGACGATAATATCTTATATTCCTCAAACCAAGAGATATGAGTTGCAGTCTACAAGTCGGTTACACATTGACTATGTGAAAACGCACCAGGAACTTGGTGTTATAAAACGCATTTTTGTGTGTAATTTGGTGCGTATATAGAGCAAGCATATGAGTCGAAGTTTATCTATTCCTTTTACCCTTGGAGGGATAAAAGTGATATCTGTGGGCCCCTCGGTGAGTTAGTGATTACAAACGTAAGTGCTCAGCCGGGCCTGGACTGATTTGATTTGTTCAATTAGTTGGTCGTCATAAATCGGAAATCGAGAAACAAAAAATGGACAGAGAGAATGATTATAATCCATGTCTCAGTCCATATGATATCTATAATGGAGGAATATACGATCCCTTATATAATGGACAAGTCATTGACTAGGTCTGAGTTCGACAGCGGCTTTTAAGAGCTACGATTGCTAGTCGGGATCATGGAGTCATATGCAATAATAGTTTTAGACTTATCCAAGTGGGAGACTGTTGGATTAGGTGTCTATGCCCATAACAATTATTGGTATGTACTCGACCCGAGAGTAGCATGGTCCATTTGGGTTGCATAACACCAGGACAATTTGTTAGGATGGACTCTTGAGAGAAGGTTATATATATATGATTTGTTAATATATTATAAGTTATAATATATTAATATGAAATCATATGTTTTAATTAGTATTGATCAAGAATTAATTTGGAATTAATTTAATGATCAAAAGAGACTAATTAAATCTATGGGGACTAATTATGGTAATTAGTTATATTTATATGTGTTGGACTTTGATCCATGTTGGACCAAGTTTATGTATGGATACATAAAGAGTTGTGCCACATGAACCATTGATCATAAAACCAATGGGTATGGAATTGGATTATATCCATGACTCTTGACATCCCACATATAAATATGTAGTCCATTGCCTAAAAAGCCACTAGAAGTTCTTGGAGTTCTTGAAGGTGTTTTTGGTGCATGAATTCTCTCTCAATAGTCACATTTGTCCTAGGTGATTTGTGATTCCATTTGAGGTGCAACACTTGGGGCACTAAGTTCTTAAAGGCCAAAGTGTTTTCAAGCAACATCAAATACATCAAGACTTCAAGCCACATAAAAAGTATGTTACTCTAACTAGTATCTTGTATTGTTTATGACAAATTGCATGCTAGTTATAGGTTTAATGCCTTGGAAACCATTTGCATGTATAATTAGTGAAAACATAGATCCAAGGTATTTAGGGTTGTATGTGCACCATAGGATGTTGTAGTATACTAAAATCCATCACAAAATTCCTATCATATCTAATATATTCATATATGAATAAACTTGTATATCTCTGTTATATTTTTTTAATAAATAAATATTAATAAATCAACAAGGATATTCGTATATGAATAACTATATATGGCTTATATATATATATATATATATATATATATATATATATATATATATAATATTCATATATCAATAACTTGTATATACATGTTATATATTTGCACTACTCATATATGAATAATTACAACTTATTCAAGTATTATATGTTTTCATTTCCCAGGAAAAAAAAAAGAAACAAAAACACCAAAGAAAACAGCGTATCAAAGCAAAAAAAAAGTCCATCAAAAAGAAAAACTCCTGAAAAACGACAACTACATGATTCAGACTCTGTTTTTGAAAGTAGTCGTTTATCAAAGAAGGCAAAAAAGGAGTCAACAATCAAGAAAGAGAAAAAAACAATGGTAAAGGAATTTTACTCGATGAAAAACAGATGTTCACCAGAGTCATTGCTATCTATAATCCTTGGGTTGACCAAACAAAAAAAAGAATGTGTAAGATCTATGGGTTTTGGAAGTCTGTTAAAAATGGAAATCACAGATATACCACTGAAGCTGGGATTTTATATTCTTCAAGAATTTGATTATGAGAGAATGGTGATAGATGTTGAAGAAATGGAACTGAAAGTAACAACAGAGTCTGTTCATGACATGTTGGGCATTACAACTGGTGGAACCATACTTACACAACTGGATCAATGGCCTAAAGATGATACAAATTATGATGAATGGAAGCAACAATTTAAAGATGGAGCAATCATCCGACTGAATGCAATCAAAAAAGTTATTGTTTGTACCACAAAAGTTGATTTCAATTTCAAATTGAACTTCTTAGTTCTTTTTGTCAACACGTTTTGTGAGTCAACATCAATGGGAAGAAGCAACCTGATTCCTTTGAGTTATATTTCAAGAAAAATAGATATCAGCAACATAGACTAGTGCAACTATGTTTTGGACTGTCTTGTCAGAACAAAGAGCTCATACATACTATACTCAGATACCAACTACTTTGTTGGACCTTCAGCTTTATTGGTGGTAAGTTATTATAATATTTATATTCAATTTTTAATAATATTAATTATTCATAGCTGAATAGCACATATTCATATATGAATAAGTAAAAGATAATATTACTTATTCATATATAATATATATATATATATATATATATATATATATATATATATATATATATATTCATATATGAATCAGTAGTGGTTTGCATTACTTATTAATATATGAATATATATATATATATATATATATATATATATATATATATATATATATATATATAAAATTCATTTATGAATATCAATTAATTATCATTTATCTGCCGTTGTTCTATGCTGATAACATCCATTAGAAGCTTTAACGGTAACACATAAACGTCCAACATCTTTTTATTGGAGTTCAGAGAAGATTAGATATCGAGATACATTTGAACAAGAAAAAGGTAGATTTGGACTTAGAGAATTAAATGAAAATTTGTTAATGAACAAGATGAAGGAGATACAGATCTCGAAGACAGTGATTCTGATAAAGATGAAGATGATACTGTTGAGGTAATTATTTTGAACATGTTAATAATATATTATTACGTTAAATTATTATTAAATTTCTAATCATACTTCTTTTTATTACATAGGCATATGAATCAAAATTATCTAAAATGCTTAATAGTTTTGAGTGGATGAAGGAAAAGCTGAATTCAAAACTCAATGATGCGATAACAAAGTTCCCTGAATAGGAAAGTTTTACGATTTTCAAAGAAAAGATGACAAATATAATTGTTGAAGAAAAACTGAAAGCACAACACTTTTTGAGTTTCCAAGTAATGAAACTGGAGTTGAAGGTATCAATTTGACACCAATAATGGGTCAAAAAACAAATGATCAAAAAGAAAATGAAGATAAAGAGGGAAATGGTGAAGAAGACAATGATAATGATGGAAGTTAACCAGAAGTAGATTATTTGCTTGATTCAAACGAAGCAGAGAATGAAGGAATAAAGAATGATGGAGATAACAATAAAAAAGAAGGTGAAACTGAAGTAAAAGAGAAAGATGGAATGAACAATGAAAATGAGAATGATGAAGAGAAAAATGATGATGAGGCTGAAGAAACAAATAATCATGGAGAGACTATTGAACAAAGTGAAAATGAAAATATGTTGGATAAAGTTGTTAACAACATTGTGGATAATATCATTGGAATTGGATTTTCAAGTTTAAATAATCAAGAAGATGAAATCTGAAATGACCCTGAAATGAAAACTATTTTGGATAATATTGATATAGTTAAATTTTGACTTACTTTTATTTTATAAAAATATTAATACACAATAACAAATTTTTTTATTAAATTTTGACCAGGGCCACCAATGACTAGAAGTAAAACTAATACTCTGATCAGTCAAGCTATTCAAGGTATGTTACTATCAACTTATTATATATTTACTAATTCATTAATTAATTATATTTAATATATAATACTAAATGGATCTTGCAGAAAAGGGAATATCAAAAGGTGTATATAAATAAGGAGAAGAAGTTGAAAAAAGAAAGGGAGATGATACAGGTAAATGAATGATTCAATATATATTACAATATTTGTATTCATTTTTTAATAACATTGTTTATTCATAAGTGAATAAGACACTATATAAATGAGTAAAAAAAGATAGAATATTCATATATGATGTATATGTTTCAGGCAAGGGAAACTCCGAACATGGAAATAAAGGAGGAGAAGAAGCTAAGAACACAAAAGATGGAGGTGCAGATAAACAAACAGAAATTGAGAAAGGAAATGCAGATGATAGAGGTAAATAGTTGATTCACTAATAAATGAATATAATAAGTTTGATTATTCACAAATGAATAACACAATAAACGAATAAATAAAAAATAAAGTATTACTTATTCATAAATAATGATATCCATTACTTATTCATAACTGAATACATTACTTATTCACAAGTGAATAAGACAATGTAAGTAATGCATACATTTATTTTTTGAATAACACACTTTTCATTTATTAATAAGTAAAATATAGAATTACTTGTTCATAAGTAATGCTATGCATTACTTATTCGAAAATTAATATATTGCAATATTTATATTCATTTATGGATAACTAATACAATTTTTTGAATATAGATACAATATTCATATATGTTCTTTATCTTTCAGGAAAGAAAAAGTCTG
Organism: Lactuca virosa; assembly: GCF_052849685.1. Taxonomy (NCBI): domain Eukaryota; kingdom Viridiplantae; phylum Streptophyta; class Magnoliopsida; order Asterales; family Asteraceae; genus Lactuca; species Lactuca virosa. The sequence continues at coordinate 276,088,982 of NC_136426.1, forward strand.
AAAATGAAAACAAAAAAGGAGGAGAAGTTGACAAGACAAAAGAAAATGAAGGAGGTAACAATTTGGAAAAACATTTCAAAATATAAAGAAATATGATAATTAACATACAGCTATTTATATGATAAATCTCCTGGCATGCAGATAATACTCATCCAAGCTTTAGTCTAGGTCTCAGTCATAATTCAGATCAAACTTCAAGTAAAAATCTAATAAATCTTCACCAAAAAACGACTTACAAAGAAACAAATCAAAGACGACCATTAGAGGGTTGTGATCAGATTAGCAAATACAAATGTTCTTAATCCAAATCCAATCTCTGTAGCAATTCCTATAGAAGTAGGACCATCAAAGCATGATCTGGATGAACCAAGAGAGATGAAGCTTGCTGATGCTTTCAAATCACCTTACAAATGCAGGATAATAGACACAAAAGCTAAGCTGACACATCAGGAGAGTATTGTCTGTGAGTGGTTGTTCAACTTGCAAGGGAATACATCGTAAGTGACTTTATTTTATAGACATATGCATACATGATTATTATATAGATAATAATGTAAGACATTTTGATTATATATTTGTAGAGATGTGGTTGTCAAGAAATAATATGGTCAGATAACAAAAAGAGCAATTATGGAAATTCTATATACAAACACAGAGATTTTTGTAGAAGTTTTAGACACTTGGGCTGATTTACTTAACCACCATGAACTGGGAAGGGATTTCGGAAATTCACCATACAAACTCTTCTTGAAAGTTGGAGTTTCTGTAAGTTTATGTTCTAACATTAATTTCTTCTTTATTGATAAATGAATATACCAATACGATGTATTCATTTATGAATATTATATTTATTTACAACTGAAATTCACATATGATTATACAAATATGATGTATTCTTTAAGATAATTATGTATATGCAACTGAAATTCACATACGATTATAACAAAATGATGTATTCATCTTAGAATATAAAAATCAAAAATAAATATCTTTAGTATATACTTATGGTTAATATACCAACATGATGTATTCATTTATGATTAAAAACTTACTAGTCCTTTAAAATTATATTGGTTACAGAATGCTTATGTATCTTCAACATTGTCTGATGAAAGAAAGTACGAAAAATTCAAGGAGAACTTTCATGACAGTACTGATGGGTACAAAAAAATCTTGAACATAAAAGAAATTGACATGGTATGTTAATTAAACTTGTTTTTATATATATATTTTATCAACAAAATACTTACCATTATATACATAAAAACATGTATTCTTTCCAATTGTTAGAAGTGCTCACATTTTTGTGATTGTCTTCAACTTAAAGAAACCATCAATTGAAATTCTAGACAACAGTGCAGTTGAGGGGGATTATGAAGGGAAATATGGAGTACTATTGAAACCTTTGGTAAGTACCCAATTCACAACAACATATAAGAACCAATTTATTACATATCTATCTTTTATTTTATTTAATGATCAGAAAAATTTGTTTGTGAGATACTTTAAAGAAATAAACCATCCAAGAGCCAATGCCATCTCAAAAGAAAGTATCACACCCCAACGACTTGAAATGTCATGGAGAACAGTTAAAAACAAAGTTGATTATGGGGTCATTGCAATGAGACATATGGAGACCTATATGGGACAACCAATCTCAAAGTGGAAACCAGGTCTTCATAAAGAAAGTGCAATTCAACAAACTACTTTAGAGAAGCTCAGGCAAATGGTATGCACACCGAATGCTAACTTCTAAAATTAACATGTTGAAGGCTAAGGTGTTGGATCTTGCTGAAAAATATCAAAATGTTGAATTCAAAGTGTGTATCGCTCATACATACAAGGCTATGCAAACAATTCAAAAAAGGTTAAAAGAATATTGAGGAGTGCTTGTGATGAAGTGTGATGGTGTTGAACAATTTTTGTTGAAGTTGAATGAATTTTGAGGACATGTAAGATGGTTCTGTGAAACAAATTTTAGATCGTTTGCTAAATGTTATTAAAAATCGTTTAAATAGTTTGTGAAATTCTTATGAACAAGTTTTATTATCTTGTGTTGGATGATTATGTAATAGAAACAAGTTTGCTTATTTTTGTTAGTTTTTTATATTTAAATATTTTCAAATTTTATTTATGTTTATTCATAATTGAATACCAATATGATATATATTCATTTATAATTAAGTTAGCAGTAATATGTCAATATAACAAAGTTCATATATGAATATAACAAAGTTAATATATGAATATATCTTATTTGTTAGTATAACACAGTTCACATATTTGTATTCATTTATGATGTATTCATTTCTACTAATTATCAATTTTATTTAAGTTTATTCATAATTGAATACCAACATGATATATTAATTTACCTTTTATATGTAAATAATAACATCTTCAATGATAAATGAATCCACATATTATGTATTCATTTATGAATAATTTACAAATAATATGTGTATTTCACATATCAATTTACCATATCAATATAACTTATTTAATAGTAAATTAAAAAAACAAATATGATATATTCATTTTAAAAAAAACATATATTTCACATATCAATTCACCATATCAATATAAATGTTTATTATTCGTACATGAATATTATTGTTTATAGTTATCATCTGCATATATTCATAAATGAATCAAACCAAAAAACATAAAAAAAACCCTAAATGTATTTTGTTGTTTGAGCAGCTACAATTCTTACTGGACATGTACGTAAATTGTGAGGAACTCGTTTTCCACATCCTGAGCACATTCTATGTTCTTTTTTAGAATTTTCATATGCTACTTCACCTGCACTTGGAATTCTTTTCTTGATTCCAGAACCTTTATTGCTTTGAACTTGAGGAAGATGAATATTAATCTCTTTTGGAATAGGAATAGAAACACCCATAAGCTTGCATACGACTTTACCATCCGTCTTGCTTTTCAATCCACCAGATGCATAATCACTCTCAAATTCCTTCAACAACATTTGTTGTTTCTCAGCAAACAAATCCAATTTCTTTTTTTCATCTCTTACAATATCCACACATGATTCAAAACTATAATGTGAATCATTGACTAGCTTCACATTCTCACAATCCCCTGAATTAGATTGAACATAACTAAAACAATAATTTCTTGATATTACATCCTTTCTCCATCTTTTCAGAATGTACCTTCCAGGAATTTCTTTAACACCACATCTCATTATTATTGTAAAAGCATGTCTGCATAAAACACCCATATGCTTGAAATGTTCACAACTGCAATTTATTTCTTTCTCTTCAGCTTTTATTTCAACCTGATACAAAAACATAATAAAAAATGAAAAAACAATTTAAACAAAATTTACACATTTACATTCATATATGAATACTCATATATGAACAATCATATATAAGTAGTCATATATGAATATTACATTCTAATCATATACAATAATACATATTCATATATGAAAAATAATAAATAAATATTCATATATGAATAATCACATTGTAAATATTCATATAAGATATTAATTTAAATTCATATATGAACATGTTCTAATTTTAAAATGATCAGAATATTCATATATGCATATTCTCATATTCATATATGAATATTCTCATATTCGTATATAAACATTACATTTTTCATAAAAAAACTATTAAATTACCTTAAATTCATTTTTAAATTTGCTTTTACTGCTGTTGTGTAGCACAATGTAAACTTCCTACCCATCTTCAATACCAACATACGAGTATGTACAGAAAAAACTTGCTTTATATATTTCCTTTTGCACGTCAAAAAATAATGTACTTGTATAAACCTTTGATGCTTGTAGTTCTATTTCTCGAGGTTTTTGCATTTTATATGATGCTTTCTTTGATGTCTTATCAAGCTCTCGTTGAGTATTCCTTTGCTTTTGAGTGGCAGTGTCGTAATTCATCATGAAATTCAAAAGTAAATTACCACTTTCTGAGTAGGTATTAAAGAATGAATTCATACTCTCTGACCTCGACGTAGTCTTCATCAACCCACACATTGGAATATCATTAAAATATACAGGTATCTATGAATCTCGTTTTGTAAACATGTCTTTAAACCATCTCGTGTCTTCAAGATTGAATTCCTTCATAAGCAAACTCCACTTCACCTCAAAGACATCATATTTCATATTAATGTCCCAAACAAGCTTCGAGAATCTTTTTCTAAAGTGTGTGTTCGTAAATAAATCATCTGATATCTGTATTAAAACACAAATAAAATAAGCTTCTATATATATTCATAAATGAATAAATATTCATAAGTAAAATAATAATAAATATTCATAAATGAATATACTAGTATTTGAAAAAATTAGTATATTCATCTATGAATAACTAAATACTATAACACCTTGTTTTTCAACTTCTTCATTATATTCCACATACATAATCGGTGCTTTGAATTAGGAAACACATTCTCAATAGCTTGTTTTATTGCAACATCTTGATCGGCTAAAACAAGTGTTGGCTCTTTCCCATTAGTTTTAAGAAACTCTTTAAGCAACCAAGAGCAGGAATCAATGCTTTCATTGCATAGCAACCACGCTCCAATAGTAACTGATTTTTTATGATTGTCAATAGTAGTAAATGGAACAAAAACCATTCGATACCTAACACACAAAAAAAGTGTTCATTAAAGTCAATTTTTGATGTATTTATAAGTGAATATATAAATATTCATGTATGAATACAGTTACAATATATTATTAAAATAATTTCAACAATAAAAACTAAACATTGAACATAAAGTTAAAATACTCATATATGAATAAGCTTTAAAAAAGTAGATAAAATAACTTACTTGTTTGTTCGGAAAGTCGCATTAAACGAGATAAGATCACCAAATTCAGCATAATATGCCTTCTCCATTTCATCAACCCAAAACATAGAGTCCAAAACATCATCTTGACACTTAAACTCAAATGAGTAATTTAAATAGCGAGCTCGACAGACATTCATTGTGTTTACTATCATTTGGGCATCTTTATAACCTATAGCATTGTTGATATCTCTACATAAATTTTTATAGTCAACTACTTTGGGCTTTACAAACTCATACCCACCTCTCAGACTTGCCCTCAACTTATGAGCCATAGTGAGACCTATTTTTGATGTGGAAGCACGCACTATAAACTCTTTTTCTGAATATGACATTTGCCTCGCTTTTTTTAAATCACTTCTCTTCTCAAGTGGATAGTTTTGAAGTTCATTAAACTGAAAACTTTATAATCTAGAGTTCCATACACATATTCAAATATAATCTTTGCTTGACAACCAATAGCTCTTGAATTTGAATTTCGTTTCCTCCTAACACCACTTGTACCCAATGTGTCACAAGATTTCTTTTTCTGTATGCCACCACGATTACATATAAGATGTTTCTTCTTTATAATCTTGTTATCAAACCTTACCTGTGTGCTCAATCTCACATTAAAACCACCAATTTCAGCATACTCAGAATACATTTTGATGGCCAACTTTAATGATTTGAAGATTAAACCTTTAAATGGAATAAGTTGAACAAGTACATATGGCTTATAGACATGTTTTCCGCGTACATCACCACAATATTGTGCATCATCTAATGAACTCAAAGATTCACTAGCTAAAAAATTATAAATCTAAATCAATCTACTAATGCATGAATAAAACAATCATATAAATAAACGTGTGAGAATCATGAATAAACGTGACAATTAAATAACACTAAGTGATTAATTGTCACAAGTTATACTCATTTGAATTATTATTTTCATAAAAGAATAATTCCCCAATTAAATAGAAATGATGATTTAATTTATTAATAATCATATTACTTAATAAATAATCAATCAGTGTATACCTGTTATATCGTGTGACCCTATAGGATCATATTATGTTAGGAAATATCATTTCATAAGGATCCTTGAGCATAAAGATCTTTCAATCCCCCACTTGCACATGTTTCATTATGAACTCATATTAAATAGTGGTGAACATCTAGCAACATTTCATTGTCCTCAATAACACACGACGAATTTCCATCCATCAATATCCAATTTTTTAAAAGATCAAAGATACAATTGATGTATCACGTAAGTAACCAGTCACCCCTTTGTTGCATACATCATGTTGAACACGAGACACAAATCGCGGTCAATCTCATTTCAGTGTTCAACCTTTTATAATGCCTTAGATATCTAACTCTCAACGAATAAGAGGAACAAATCTTACCTCAACTACATACGTCACTCGTATGGTTTGCATCATACCTAAAAATAGCCTTTATATTTGCTTGATTAAAGAACAACATTTTACTACATTAAAACATAACATTCCATGTACTTAAGTCCCAAATATGTATCTCAGGGTTTTAAGGATATAAAGATATTAAATTTATCAAGCATCATTCTTGAAAACGATCCATGAAGTGATCTTGAATGGTTCAATCAAATACTTGTTCTCCACCAAGTACCAATGAATCTAGTTCCAATGCTTTTTAAACCATTCCAATTCATATTAGTCTTACTTCATTATTTTTTCCCACAATAATAACCTACTATGGATTTTAGAGTGAATAAAATTGCTCAAGGATTAAACATGTTAATATAAAACTCAAACAAGTAATTAATGAGAAAGATCATATTCCAAATATATCAAGTTCATTACATTAGTTTTTGTCTTATATAGTTCTAATAGGAATACCAAAATAGAGATCAAATCCGATCACTAAAATAGCAAAGTCCGATTCCTCGAAAATTACCTACAAGATTGGCTTGAGGAAGGGGCTTCGTGAAAGGGTCCGCCAACCTCTGATTTGTGTGTACTTTGAGAATAATGATTTCACCACTTCCAAATTCATCACAAATATAGTTGAACATTCAGTTAACGTGCATGGTATTCTCATGTGATCTGGGTTCTTTGGCCAAAGCAATAGCACCCTATTTGTCACAGAACATTTTTAGGGGATCATGAATGGTAGGAAAAACCCCTAGATCTCCAATGGATTTCTTTATCCAAGCATCTTCTTGTGCAGCTTCTGAAGCAATGATGTATTCTGACTCTGTAGAGGATTGTGCTATGACACTTTGTTTGGAACTTTTTCAAGACACTGCACCCCTATTGATGATAAAAACATATCCTGATTGTGACTTACAATCATCTCGATCTATTGTGGAATAAGCATCAATATATCACCTTACACTTATGTCTTGATTTACACCTACATACATGGGGAACATATCCTTAGTTCTTTGCAAGTATTTAAGGATCTTCTTCGCAGCCATTTGATAACTTTATCCTAGATTTTGTATATACTTGCTTGTCATGATTATAGCACAAGCAAGACCAGGCCTAATACAATTCATAACACACATGATGGAACCAACTGCCAAAGCATATGGAACATCTTTCATCTTCTCTAGCTCAACCTTTGCTTTAGAACATTAATAATAACTTAGTATTGTGCCATGTACCATTGATACATATCCTCTCTTGGAGTTTTCCATCTTGAACCACTTCAAGACTTTGTAAATTTATGTATGTTGGCTTAAAGCCATTAATCATTTTGTACTATCTCTATAGATTTTAATGCCAAGAATGTATGTTGCGTCACCTAGATCATTCACCGAAAAACACTTTCCAAGCCAAAAATTTACACCTTGTATAGTTGGATGTGATTTCTGATTATAAGTATGTCATCCATATATATATAACCATGAAGGTCACTAAGTTCCCACTAGTTTTCATGTAAACACAAGATTCATCTTCGTTTCTAAGAAACCAAACTTTGTGATTTCATCGAAATGATGATTCCAGTTTCAAGATGCTTGTTTTAACCCATAAATGCATCTCTTGATCTTACAAACTTTATTAGGATTATTTTGATCGACAAAACCTTCAGGTTGAACCATATAGACATCTTCTTTCAAGTGTCCATTAAGAAAAGCAATTTTGACATCTATCTGCCATATCTCATAGTCATAATATCCGCCTATTGCAAATAGTACCCTAATAGATTTAATCGTAGCGAATGGTAAAAAGGTTTCATCATAATCAACTCCTAAGGACTTAGTGAATCCTTTTGAAACAAGTCTTTCTTTGAATGTATGTAAATTTCCATCCATGTCAGTCTTTTCTTTAAGACCCACTTAATCCCAACAGTCTTATAATGGGGAGGAAGCTCAACAAAATCTCATTCTTGGTTTTCTCTCATGGATTGCATCTCTGCGTTCATGGCTTCAAGCCATTTATAAGATTCAAGATCTGCAATTTCATATCGATAGATGATCGAATCATCAACATTCATCATCATGAAGCACTCATCAACGAGAAATCCATATCACTCAGGCTCATAATGAGTCCTACCGGATCTACTAACGCCTAGTGTTTCAATAGATTGAAGAACAATAATCTCTTCATTTTCAACAACCTCTTGTTCGGTACTAGTGCCAACTTGAGTTGCATCGGTTTGTGGTTCTTGATCTTCTTCAAGTTCTATGTGCCTCCCAGTTACTTCATCCATTAGAAACTTGTTTTCTAAGAATTCAGCTTTTTGTGAAATTAAGATCTTATTCTCACTAGGGGTGTAGAAGTAATAACCTAAACAATATTTATGGTATCCTATAAAGATGCATTTAGTAGACCTAGGTTCAAGTTTGCTTGAAGATTCCTTTGTAAAATAAGCTTCACAACCCCAAAGTTTTATATAAGATAAGGATGGGCTGTTTCTATACCACATCTCTTAAGGTGTTTTGTCTACCTTTTAGTTGGTACCATATTCAAGATACGGGTTGCGGTGAGTAAGGCATAACTCCAAAATGATGAAGGGAGAGTACCTTTTCTCGTCATAGATTGAACCATATCAAGTAAGGTCTAATTTCTCCTCTCATACACATGATTAGTCTGTGGTGTTCTGGGTTGGAGTAAGCTGTGAGATAATCCCATGAATTTTAAGATGATATTCGAAATCTTAGCTCAAGTTCTCGCTACCTCTATCTGAACGAAGGACTTTGATTGTCTTGTCGAGTTGATTTTCAACTTCACTTTGTAATAATTTGAACTTTTCAAATGCTTCATGTTTGTGTTTCATTAACATAACTAAAACGACTGAAGTAGTCAGTAAAGGTGATGCAATATCTTTCACCATATCTAGACATTATTTTGAAAGGACCACATACATCGGTATGTATGATGCCTAAGAAAACACTTGCCCTATCACTCGAACGAGAGAAAGGTGACTTTATCATATTACCACATAAACAAGCTTCACATATATCAAATGACTTAGTGTCATTTGTCCCTAGAAAGTCCACTCTTTTGAAGTTAGGATATGGGCTTCTAGTTTGTGTGACCAATGCGATAATGTCATAGATATGTTTGGTTTAAATCTTGTTTAAGCCTTTTGTTGTTATCATGATAAATGAATTTTATAAAGATTCGTCAAGGATTAATTCATAAATTCCATTTATTGGTCTAACCTCAAAATAGAATACTTCATTCAAGAAGGAATGAATATTATCATCAACAAACATATTTTCTCGTGGATTCCCATTGAAGTTCTTGCCCTGTTTCTTTTTCTTGACTTGTCCTTGATGAATCATGAGCACTTGAGGGGTTTACCTTGGGATGTTTTTCTTAGCAGTTTTGTGCATCGAGTGAAACTCAAAGATAGGCTTTTCCCACTCATTCATGTTATATTTCATGATGAAAGTATCATAAGACTTATGTAATGAGTTTAGAATTAAATATGCAGCCAAGTCTTGGGGATATGGAGAGTCCAATCTCTCCAGTTGATCCAAATAGATTTTCATCTTGAGAACATGTGTGCTCACATTCCAAGTCTTCTCTATTATAAGCTTTGTAGGATTCAAACCCCGATACAGTTGTGCAGTGGTTTCATAATCCAAGTGTCTCGTCATAGGTGCTACATTCATGTATGATTTTTGGGCTTTCGGACCAACTATCAATGCATTTCGTATATGTCGATCTGTTGTTTCTATCGATAGTACTCATTTGAAGGGTTCGCATAAGGGAAAAATGTTTATTGCTGTTTCAAAAGATGCTAACAATCATATATTAGTAATTGCATATGCAATTATTGATGAAGAGACTGTGCATAGTTGGTGTTGGTTTTTATATCAATTTAGATATTTTGTTGCTCAAAATAGACAATTATGTGTAACTTCAGACAACCATTAGCGAACAATTCATGCAATGGAAAATATAGAGGAATGGAAAGAGCCATTGGCATACCTTCGATTATGTCCTCGACGCATAAGAAGTAATCTGATGAAAAGGTACAAGAACTTGAGCCTTAAGAAATTGTGTTGGTCTATTGGCAGCACCACAAAAAAATAAAGTTTGTTAAATATAGGAAATCAATAAAAGAAATCAATCATGAAGCTTGACAGTATTTAAGGAAAATTAAAAAAAAAATCATTGGTATCTCTTATATGATGAAGATCGTCGATGGGGGGTTTTAACAACAAATATCTCTGAGAGTACGAACAATACACTACGAGGAGCAAGACATTTACCGATTAAGGCATGTATTGACCTTACATTCAATAAAAATGTGCAACTTTTCAGAAAATATAGTAATATTGCAATGAATTGTAATACACCTCTAACACCAGGTATGCGGTGTATCTTTGCTAATCGGGAAACTCATGCACAAAGCCATACTTTATCTGAATTTAACTACAACGAAGGTGTTTATAGAATTGACACAAGGTCACAAATAAATGACACATGATGAATACGCATACTGTCCATTATTTTCAACATACATGCACATGTGATAAATGGAAAATGGAAAGGTTTCTATGTTCACATACAATTGCATTTTGCCGATATAGAGGAAATAACCTTTTTTCAATTATGAATGATGTGTACACTAGTATGACGTACAAACAACAATACAACGCTGCTTTTATACCACTTCCTCATTATGAGTATCAGTTGGATTCAAATTGGGCAATTGAAGCAAATTACTCAAAACTGTCTATTTGTCGAGGTTGGAGGCCTGAAAATCGAATTCATAACGAGATGGATACCTGTCATCCTGATGAACCTCGAAAATATGGATTTTGCCATCAACCATGTCATAATAGAAGAAATTGTTCAAATTCTCAACCACAATTCCATGTGACATAAACTATGTACTCTTTTTTTACTGATCTTGTTATTTTAGTTTTAGTGATCTTTTAATTTCATGTCTAATTGGTATTGTAATTTCTGAATTTAATTCTGAACGGTTGTAATTTCTGAATATTATCATCGTGATGTAAATTATGTGTTTGTTTCTTGTATTACGTAATTATAATAATATTAAATATTAAAAATAATACGTAGAACTTAATAATATATTTAAAACAAATAAGATTATATTTAAAATTTTAATAAAGTTATAAAATAAAAATTAAAAATACTAATGATATATTTACAACATATTATATAAAATAAAGGGTTAAATGTGTAAACATTAAATGAATAGTTTTTATAAATATATGATCATATGATAGTTATTTAAAAAATAGTTTAAAGGATAAATTTATAAGTTATTATATAAAATAAAGCTGGAATTGAATTGTAACATATAAAGACCATTTATATAACTTTTAAAAAATCAATCGAAATATTGGGCCAATAGCCGTATTTGTGCAAAACAATTTGAAACAACCTAGGTTTCCAAAACATCACCGTTTTTTCAAAAACTCTTAATAACCCATTTATGCAAAACAATTTAAAACAACCCCATTTATACAAAGGGTTTCCAAAACAACACTATTTTTGCAAGAACTCTTAATAACCGCGGCAAAGCGTACGTGTCCGCCATCCCCCGTTGTTTTACATTTACGTTCTAGTTTTGTTGGTGTTTATATATAGTTTCTGTTTTGATATTCGTGTTTTAATAGTCTATGTGTTGAAAATGTAAATTAGATAGTATTTTAAAAGTGACACGTCAATTCATGTTCATTGTCTACTGATCCACTGATTAAAAAAACAAATACGACGATCTTTCTTTAGCGCCCATCACTTCTTCATAATTTCTTCTTCAAATGTAACCTTTCTTGAAGCACCACAGCCACAACAGCATGGGGTACACTAAATGTGCTCAACAAACAACCTCCAAATCTGAAACTTAAAAAAAATTATTCGCAATAAATTAAAATAGTTGGAGCATGTCCCATGCACAACAATATATACATGAATAATTTGGCTTGAAAGGGATCCAAACTTTGAACTTCTAATTCCTAAAGAAACATAAAACCAATTGGCTACATTACTTGATCGTATTGGCTCTTTTATTTCTCTTCGGGAATATCATGAGGTCTAAAATAGGATATACCATCCCTAATATTGTCTTTTTACTTTTCTTGATCAATGTTGTATCCCTACTATATCAATTTTGTAATGCTAAGAGCCACCGAATCTCTGCTGTATTTGTGTTTGGAGATTCTACCGTTGACCCGGGTAACAACAACTACCTTCCCACCGTTGCTAGAGCAAACTTCCCACCTTACGGGAAGGATTTTGTGAATCATAAACCTACTGGAAGGTTTAGTAATGGTCGTCTTGTTACAGATTTCATTGGTATGTTTTATAACTTATTTATTTTCCTTGATGTGCATTATAATAGAAAACTTATACACCAAGAGCCTCGAATACACGCTTTTTCAGCACACCTGTAATTATAGTTGTGGATCTGTGTTTTGGCGCACTGCATGAATTATTTTTTTTATGGTTCTGTTGATTTGGTCGCATGTCAGCTTCATTTCTGGGTGTTAAGGAGAACTTGCAACCTTACTTGGATCCAACTTTAACAATTGACGATCTGATGACTGGAGTTAGCTTTGCCTCCTCTGGTGGTGGTTTTGATCCATTTACATCGAAACTAAGTGTATCTCTCTCTCTCTCTCTCTCTCTCTCTCTCTCTCTCTCTCTCTCTCTCTCTCTCTCATACCTTTATTTGTACTCTATCACTATCAATCAATTTTATCAATGAGTCACATGGTCACCATATTTAATAAAGTACGAGCATGCTCTTCTAGAAAAAAGATTTTATGCATGAATCCTAGCTAGCAAACAAAATGCAATCTTGTGATGGATATATTAGCTCCCTGAGATATATTAGTTTCCTAATGATTTCCATTATCGTATATACAAAAATTTGTCACATAGAAATATTTTCTATGTTAGTGAAGTTATATGGTTTCCATAAATATGATGTTTCATTGTTTCTTATTATGCCGATATTATCAAATCAGGGTGCACTCACTACATCACAGCAATTGGACTTATTCAGAGACTATAAAAGAAAAATGGCGATGGCGATTGGCAAGGAAAGAACAGATGATTTGATTAGTAGAGCAGTATACATCTTGAGCTCAGGAACAAACGATTTCGCTTTCAACTATTATGGGGCCATAGTTGTTCGACGAACAGCCTATCCGACCATCTCTAGTTATCAGAATTTCTTGTGGCAGAACATTGAAAGCTTCATACAGGTCTGCAGTTTCTTATTTCTTTCTTTCTAAAATATTTATACAGTTCTTTAATTAATATCGTTCATTAATTACATCCGGATGCTGAGACAGCAGACTTTTGATTTCAACTTTGGGAATAGAGCATAATACAGAGCAGTGAAACATTAAACTCGCCCCATAAACATATGCTTATTCAATGTGGAAACATGTCTAATTTAAAATCTATAAGTACGAATATTATCGGAAGAGAAGTACATGCCTTTTTTCGTTTATTCTGAAATACACTTTTCGCCATAATTTTTTCCCATACAGGGAACTTTGAATTATCACGTCCATTTGGTAAAAAGTAGAGTAATTTTTTTATTTTACGAAATGTGAAACCACACTTAAAGATGTGGTATATTCAAGTATTATACTATGGAGATGCTTCAAATCAATCGACACTGGATAATTGTGAATTTAGTAGTCCATCTATATAAAATTTTCATAGAATATTTCTATTGGCAGTTGGATGTTGCGAACATGTAAAAAATATCGGCGGAACAATATGTTTGATGTTTTGCTTTCCCTTTTTACGCTATTCCTCTTTGGGTTAATAAAGAAAAAAACTCTATTTTTTATACCAAAATGTACAAGCTGAGGTTCTAAAAACACAAAAATAACTAAAACAAATAACTGTAATATGTTAGTTACAAAATCTTGTTAAAAATATTTGATAATAATATATTTAATTGACTATGCGGCAAGATAGGGTTTAACGTCCATATATATGCATATTGATTCTTCAACATATGGCACGGATGTTCAACTCATTTATCATTTTGGGTGTGTTAAGCAGAACTAGGTAACAATCCATATCTATTAACTTGCAAATCCGGATATGAGTGACCTAATAATAACAAAGAGTTGAGAATACATATAAGAAATTTCTTCTCAGTTTTAGTTTCTAGTTAACAAAATATATAATGGTACACTCATTGTAATAATAGATAGACAACCTACAAGCTGATCATTCTTGTTACTTTGGATGACAGGGCTTGATGGATGAGGGTGCAAAGAAAGTAGGGGTGGTGAGTGCGCCTCCAATTGGATGTTTGCCTGCTATCATTACCGCTAACTCCAAGGACCCTATTTATGGCCGTAAATGCATTGAACGTTTTAATTCTATTTCAAGAGATTATAATAAACTTCTGGAAAATAAATTAATGGGTCTTCAAAGATGGGATACGAGGATTATTTATGCTGATATATACAAGCCCGTCATGGATATGGTTACAAGAAACCGTCAAATTGGTAAATATATGATTGCAGATTACTATTATATATATATATATATATATATATATATATATATATATATATATATATATATATATATATATATATATAATGATCATTTTGCTTTAAGAACTTTCTAGTGGAAAACAAAAATTTAAGTAATTTTTCCCCTAAAATAAAAAATACAATTTAGTATGTTATTTTTCTCGCATGTTGCCACTACCCAGCATGCAATTCAAACCATTTTTATAAACCATTCATAGTTTTCGATTTTGTGGGTATAAGGATCATGTTTTTTTGTTTAACACAAGCTCCCTTTTCTCTTGTTGTAAACCTAAAAGATTTTGAAGAAGTCCATAGAGGTTGTTAAGGGAGTGGACTAATTGAAGCTGACTTCATGTGTAATCAAAAATCTCCGGTGTGCACTGATGTCTCAAAGTACGTATTTTGGGATTCTTTTCATCCAACTGAGAGAGCATACTACTTTATCTTCAAGTCTCTTGAAACTCCCATCCGACAATACATAGGATAAATGTTATCTCATGATTAACATCCTACTTTGTCTATTGATCTTATTTACTATTTTGAGGTTGTAAAAACAATTACTAAAAAACGAAAATGTGCAAACCTCTTTATATGATATTCCTAAAATAACTTGCAAATGAAGTGTATTCTTATTATAATAATGCACAATGTCGAAAAGGGTTCTCCTATCCATGTTGACCACAAAGAAATGTCTTCAACCAAAATTACCACAACAAATAAACAATTAAATAGAAACTACTTACTTAAAAAAACAAACAAGATACTGTTTTGGTAAAAAATCAACTTAATAACTTCGCAACCAAATTAATAAATGTGTTGTAATGTTTGAGTAAAGATTTTTAAGGAATAGAATGTAAATTGTCATCAAAGAGCTTCTAACTCAGCGGTATCAGGTGTTGCCCTCCCTCCTTAATGTTGAGGGTTTAAGTCCCACTATGGACATAGGTGGAATAATTTAGGAGTATTTTAATATAATATTGTATTTGCCGTTCTAAAAAAAAGAATGTAAATTGTCGAAGATATTAAAAAATCGAAGAACTTGAGAGTGAAAATGAAATATTGGTATTTGTTATAAAGGTTCTAAGATGTTTGTTAACGTATGGTCCATTAGCATGGTCCAGGCATCAAGACTTGGCATGCTAGCCTAGCCTGATGCTCTCCTGGCGCTCGCCTGCCAGCCTTGACTAGGGCTCGACTAGTGCCTGCTCCTGGCGTTCGCCTGACGACCCCATGAGGCCTTACCCAGCTCCTTGCTAGTTGGGCCTGAGTTGGGCCGGCCCAAGGCCTGACCTAACTTTCCTTAGACCTAATTGTCCCCCCATAAATAAAACATGTTCTCCCCCATAAAGGGGAGCTTCCTTTGGACTTTTCCTAGAGATCTAAACCCTCAGACTTCCCCTTAGTCACTTAGCATCTAACCAGCCGCCATGGCTAAACTCACACCCCACACACCAAAGTCGTTCTCTCCGGCTAGGAGAAACTCGTTCATCCTCAACAACGATCTAAGTTGATCATCGGAGCCTGCTCCATGGCTTATGTCCTGGGGCAGCTCTAACGATTTGTTGTGATTATTGCCAGATATCAAGTGAGGAACACGCAAACGACATCACTGATCTCCGATCCGGATCCAAGACTCCAAGACCTAAAGACCAGGTGATATGTCGCAACATTTGGCGCCATCCGTGGGACCAAGAACGAATAACTATCGTCTCTTGGTCTCAACCTCATTTTCGTCTCCGATTTGTTATTCTTCACCTCAGATCCGCTTAGATTCGTTCATTTAAACCATTATCTGTTCAGATCCGTTCGACCCGCGTCAAGATCTATCCAAATCTGCTTACCAAACGTTCAGATCTGTTGTTCTTCACCTCATGGCTACTCAGATCTGTTCATTTCAACCATCATCTGTTCAGATCCGTTTGGCTCTCGACAAGATCTGACCAGATCTGTTTACCGAATGCTCAGATCTCTATATCTGCTTCGTTTCTTGCCTCAGATCTCTAAATCTGCTCCGTTTTTTGCTCATTTGAACATTTTCCAAGCTTGCAAAGATCTTCTCAGATAAATTTTCGTTCCTGCTTTGGTGGGTTGTTCAGCAAGATAGGAAGACAACAAGTTTTTATGAGCTTTTACCCATTCTTTGTTCATATTTTGGTGTTTTATCCAACAACTTGGAAAGAACGGAAGTTCACATTAGTTCTTACACCATTTCCAGTTCATATGATCAACAAAATCCACTCTCAGCTAATCATAATGTTTTTCAAGCATAAGAAAAGCCTCTCAGATCAGTGTTCGTTCATCTTTTGGGTACTTGTTCAGAAAAGTGGGAAGAAGAAAGGAAATTTTATGAGTTTTTAAACTCTTGGCAGTTCATATCACACGAAAATCCCTTTTAGTTGGTGATATTCTGTGTAAGACATCATCCTTTGAACTTTTGTTTGTACATACAGCTGCAAAACTTGTACATATCATAAAACTCAGCAAAGTTTCAAGAACCATGTTCATATTTACCACTCTCTCCAAAATACATCTTAGAAACGAAACTCGAAAATTACAACTCATAAGTTGTACAACTTTACTAAGAATACAAGAAAAGTGTTTGTCTAATTTCAATGGACAAAAGAAAAAAGAGAGAGCAGTTATAGTTGTTATTAATCGAGTACAAGAAACGAAATCAAAGTTTTGAATGAATTATGAGCACAGAGAGTAAATATGATCTGGTTGGCTCGATTATGCTATTGAGAGATACAGAGAAAATGTAGAATTATGAACCCAACATTCTCTCCTTTTGTAAGCAGTGTCGAATCTTAAGTCATCAGCATGTGGGCTGCTTGATGTATAACTCTCCTTATCTCAGCATACCAATTGATTTTTTTTTCGAATTTCTGCTTTGTCACCATCATTGTTCTTTTTGCAGCTATTCATACGAACCAAAATATTCGTATACTGAGAACTTGTATATCTTTCAATATAACAAGATTGAAAAAGGAACTTAGTTTTTTTCCCTTTCTGTTTTTTCCCCATAAAAACAATTCCAAATGCCTTCATACAGATATCTTCATCTTTATAATTTTTCATACTTCCTTTACCCTTCAACATTGATTAGGGCACTGTTAACGTATCTCTCAGGGAGAACGTCAAAAAAGGAGAAGTCAAACTAACGTCGGGCTTGGCCTGGTCAGAACCCAGTCCGAGGCCAAGATCGGGCCTTCGCCAACGCGAAGATCGCTGGTGTGGCGGTTAAGGTGCAGAACCGTGCCTTAACCTCACTACAAGAAAAACGCGATTTTGCTAGGGAAGGTTACTATGAAACGTATTTTCGTTGTTAATCTGCAATGGATCGTGCTATGGAATGTCGTTCCATAGCAATGTTGCTACCACATTGTCTACGAATTTTATTTCTGGTAACGAGAGTGGGAGTTGCTAGGGAAAATGCTACCGACTCCATATCCATTGGTATTATGCTACCGATAGTGCTATGGAACAAAAATCCGTAGCAATTTTCCAACGACATTTGTTACCAAATCACTTTCCGTTGTACTGCTGGTATGGAATTCATCATCGTGGTTGCTATGCAACGGAGTTTGTGACGAAAACCAATTCCATAGTTGAATTGTGTCACACCCCCAAACCAAGGATGGCGGAAACGTCCGGGGGTGGAGGACTTCATGTATAGTATCCCAACAACAAGTATAATAGTGCTCAAAGTAAATACAACCATCATAAATATAATTGAAAAGATTACACCATAGAATAAGTTTACATGTTTCAAAATCAATTACATTATGATGACAAAATGAACTGTTTGACGATTTATCGTCCCATCCTCAAAATGCTGTTGGTTTTCCTGTTTCACTGATTTCCTGAGAATACAAGTAGTTTTGAAAAAGTGTCAACAATTAAGTTGGTGAGTTCATAAGAGTTTTGTTTGAGAAAGAAACCGTTTTCCTTGTAAAAGCGACAAAGTATGCTTCCAGAAAATCCAATATTTTCTTAGTTAAGCGTGGAATGAATGCTCATTGGTTATGCGGTACTGAACCCTAGAAGGACCCATAGATTCCTTCTATAATCGCCCAGCGTATATAAGTTATATAAAATTTTAGTTAAATAGACCGTTGAATATAATGGGTCTGCCCTAGGTCCACAACCAAACAAGGAACAGGAGATGAGGCGGGTCCACCAATTCTAAGTCGATTGTGACTAGATTCTTATATAACTCTATCATATACACTTAGCAATTATAGTTGAAGTCTAACAATTCTAGTTTTATGTAGTTTTAATAGAAATATGTTCCAAAGAAAATCCTATATTTTCTTTATAAAAGTTATGGGGTCCTAAATCCCAGGACCGAAAGTAAACAAGTATTTTCCATACTTAAAGTGATTCATGCAAGTTTAAATCGACATAAACTCGTTTGATTTAGAAGTAAACCCTTTTTCAAAGTAGAATTTTTCCATGTAAACTTGAAAGATTGTTAACTACCTATGTGAGTCGCTATAACCATACTATAACGAGAAATAACCTGCACAACGTTTTTCAGACGTTAAGATACTATGACTCTTGTCACCCGTAGACCTGTAGGTCCCGCTGTAGCTAGCAGCAAGGTGTGGGGTGTCAAATCCAATATAGATCTATACACAATTATCACGCTCTCCCTACAAGAGACTCTGGTTATGACTTACAGGAATTGGGATCCCGTACTCGAACGTACGGGGAGAGAATTGCCTCACAACCTAAGTTAACTAGTTTACACATAGTTTGATATTAAAACCTCTTCCGTGGAGGAAGTAAAATCACCTTTTCTGAATAAATAGTGATATGAAATCCTTAAACTATTACTATTATAGTTTATCACGTAGGATATGAAAAACCCATTTGTTTTGAGAGTAAAACCTTTTTCATGTAGTAAAATCCATAAACTATGTTTATTGAAGTTTATTATATGTGTTCGAAATGAATGAGTAAACCTTATCATGAATGACTAAATTTCAGTTTATGATGATAAATTAACAAGAAAATACTTTCAACATTTAGAACTTATGGTTATACACTTTGCTCAACATACTACAAAGTGTTATGAAAGTTGGAAGGTGTTAACTAGTTTTTAACATTTCTACACTGTTTTAGAGAAACTATAGAAAAATCATACGAAGTCGAAAACTGAATCCGTAAATTCTGAGAGTTCACAAAATGTGTCTAGTTTATTCATAATTTTTATTATGATTTTTGAAAGTCTTTAACTTGTATTAACATGTTCATATTTACAGACTGGTCCGAATTCGTTTCTGAAATGATAGGCAGTTTTGTAAAAATCACCATAAATCGTAGAAAAATCGTATGGAGATGTGCAAGTAGCCATTTTAAAGGTATGAACCTGAACTATTTCCATATTAAACAGTTTTGAAAGATATTAAGCATAAGATAGTCAAAAAAGTCCGTGAATAAGACTCAACTTTTCTGATGAAAGCTGTTGTTTGAGTTTAGTTGTGTTCTTGGTGTTTTAACTTGTATTCCCCCCTTTAAAACTTGAGAAAAACGTGAAAAGATAGGGGTATGAACTCACCTTGAGTGATTTCAGTAGATGGATGATAGAGAAAGGTAGTGTTCAACTCAAGAACACTAAGAAGATGCCTTGAAGGTTCGAAGATCTAACATGAATGTGATGATGTTTGTGTAAGATATCTATGATTTGAGTAGAAGGAAGTGAAATAATCATAAGGAGGATAATATTACTTACCAAAAGTGAAAGAAAACTTGAGGATCAGCCCTTAAGTCTCGAATTTGAGAGAGAGAAGTGAGAGAGAAAGGTGTTTGTTCTTTGGTGGAAATGAGAGAAATGAGAGAGGAGAGATAATGTTTCTATCTTTTGTTCAAGTGTATGGGTGGAAGAAAATGATGGGAAAGACGATGGAAGTGACTAGGTATGGTGGAAGGATAATGGTTGGTCATGGAGTGGGCATGGGGGTGGTTGCTTGCGTCATACACTAAGGCAAAGTCAACACTCCACCACAAGATCTTACTTAATAGATTTTTATTCTTAAATAAGGGTTTCCCTAAAAATATACTTAATTTATGAATATATGGGGTCTTATATGTCAAAATATAAGTTTGGGTGAAAATCCCTCGTTAAAATAATTAAAAACGGGCTTAAAACAGAGTCGTTGTCGAAAACCGGGTGGAAAATGGAAAATCCGAAGTCAGGGCGAGGGTCCGGTCTTAGCAGCCTTAGAACCGAAGTGATGTTTTGGGTGGGTGCATTGGAACCGAGGGGAAGGGACTTCGGTCCGAGCAGGTACCGCAGGCGGACTCATCCGAAGGGACCGAAGGCGGGGTCAAGTGCGGTGCTCCAGTTGCGGGTGCGGTTCAGCGCTGCGGTCTTCATCAGCCTCGGTCCTCAGTAGTTCCGGTCCTTAGTCGTTCCGGTCCGATGGCTGCGGTTCCTCAAGGAGACTTCGGTTCTGGTTCTTGGGGCTTCGGCTCAAGGAGGGTTTGGTCCCTATAGAGGGACTTCGGCCCTAAATGGCTATTTTCCAAGGTATCATCCCGTTTCGAATGATTTTTCACCTAGTCAAGTGTCGGGATGCCCCAAATGATTACAAAAAAAATCAAAAGAGGTTTTGAGAGAGATTTGGGAGAGATTTCACACTCTTGGAGAGGTTTCTCATACAGAGAGAGATTTGGGAGAGATTTCACATTCTTGGAGAGATTTCTCATACAGAGAGAGATTTGGGAGAGATTTCACATTCTTGGAGAGATTTCTCATACAGAGAGAGATTTGAGAGAGATTTCACATTTTTGGAGAGATTTCTCATACAGAGAGAGATTTGGGAGAGATTTGACATACTTGGAGAGATTTCACATTCTTGGAGAGGTTTCTCACACAGAGAGAGATTTGAGAGAGATTTGACATACTTGGAGAGATTTCTCCTACTTAGAGAGTTTTGGGAGAGTTAGAGTGAAAAAGATTTGGGAGAGACTTCTTTTGTGACCTTTTTGAGTGTTTGGCTCTGAAATTCAAGGTTCGCAAACCTCGTTAAGTCTTGTTATGATTGTTATATGCCCCCGAGGGTCAAGGAACAGTGTTTTATCGAGTAGTTTCATCACTTGCCCTGATTAGGGTTTAGAATTTCCGAACATGTGAAAACTCTAAGTGATACTTTGTATTAAGATTGCGAGTTGTTCAATAAGAAACATAATGGAAACCCTAATATACAAGGGTTAGATGAGTTGACCGGTTTGACTTGTTGACTTAAGTTGACTTTGACTTGGCCAAAATTGACGGTTGTCACATCATCCCCCTGTTAGAAAGAATTTCGTCTCGAAATTAGTGTTTTGACTGGGACTTCAAGAATTTGGAAGAAAGATGGGGGGAACTTTTCGTAGTATAAGAAATTGATATGGTGGGGAACAACCCGCCTGATGTTAAATGACGACCTTGGAATTTCTTATTGTAACTTGAGCTGAGTCGATTTAAAGGAGTTATTGTTTTGGAATGATAGTGTATTCTACGTGTGCCTTTATGCTCTCCGCTTTATACTTGGTATTACCACTATGAATATTTTACAATATAATTTGTGAGTACTATTATTACGAATGCTTCAACAAATTGTGATGAAATTCGCATTATAAGTCCTACTAGTTCTTTTATAATTGCTTGATGTAAACTAGTCGTATATCATTAAGATTACAAGGGCATTCGGATGGGTGACCCCGCCTTAAGCCCACAACCAAACAAGGAACAGGAAATTGAGGCGGAATCACACATTATAAGTCCATAGAATCTTAATGATACATGACCATAATGTTTACACTAGCCATCATAGATTCACCAGTAAAACCCTGCGTTTTTATATAGATGATAAGACTTATTCGGGTTTTATCGTGTTCTCGAGATTTATGGTTGGTATACTTTAATCGATGCTAGACTTAGTGATAAAAGAAATTTAAAATTTGAACGTCGACGTTAGAAACACGTACTGATATTTTCGGGTGGTTCCGGTGTGGTCTCTCCTGCGGTGATCGCGAGCACTCTTCCACCATCACCGACATTCCTTGCTCTTGGGCAGTCCCTTTTAAAGTGCACTGCTTCGCCGCACTCATAACAAGCTGAGCTTACTCTAGTGCCAGGGACCTGGTTGATGGGTTGTGTCGGTGCTTTACAGAAACGGGCAGTGTGCCCCTTCCTGTTGCAATTTTTGCAATGTATTTCTCGACAAACACCAGCGTGATGGAAGTTACACTTGTTGCATTTCGGGAGGGTTCCAGCGTATCGATTTATGGGTGTTGGCGCGGCGTGGGTTGTGGCAGCATGAACAACAACGATCTGTTGCTTCTTAGTGAAGTCCTGGGCTGGTTGGTCCTTCTTGTTGTCCCAGAACTTCCTTTTGTTGTTTCCTCCTCTTGTTTGATCAGGGGTGGTTGTCGTAGTGTCATGGTTGGCACGTTGGTCTATGAGTTGTTGTGCCAATTCCTTGGCACTCTCAAAGGTAGTTGGTCTTGAGGCCAACACGCTATCCTGAATTTGGGGGGACAATCCCCAGAGGTATCGCTCCAACTTTTTGCTTTCCGGGGTAACCATAGCGGGACAAAGGAGTGCTAGATCACAGAATCAGACGGTATAGGTTGCAAGGTCAGAGTCTGTCATTTTGAGGTTCCACAGTTCTTGCTCTAGCTTTTGCACCTCGCCCCTTGGGCAATACTCTTTCAGCATCCTTGCCTTCAAGTCCTCCTAACTCATCGAGTTAGCCACTGTAAGCGTCAGTGACTTAACGTGGCCGTTCCACCAAGTAAGGGCCCGTCCGGAGAAAGTACGAGCTGCGAATTTGACCTTGCTCGCTTCGGGGCACACACAGATCTCGAAGACAGATTCGGTCTTCTCAAACCACTACATCAAATCGATGACTCCCCCACTACCATTGAACGAATCGGGTTTACCATTGGTGAAGTCCTTAAAGGAGCATTCTCTAGAACGCCCTTGGCTATCTCCTTGAGTGGAGTTATTAGTACCGCTCCCTGCCCGTCCTGCACCATCAGTGCTGATTTGGGACATAGCAGCTGCCACCGCGGCCGTGACCGCAGCTTGGAATATAACAGGATCATATTGGGGAGGCGGCGGTGGTGGATTTGTTTGCGTTCCGCTAGTGCGTCTAACAGACCTTCGAGGCGGCATTTTTCTGTTATAAAAATTTCAGAGACGAAATGGGTATAAGTCTTTTAGTAATGGTTATTAGTCGGGCGTCGTAAGACTAGGTTATTAGTTTTCAAGTATAGTATTTCCCGATTTTTCGAATGTGGCAAACAATTCATGGTAGAGGTTTATATAAATAAACTTATGAATTTAGTAGAAATGACTCGAATGTAATCTTGTGATTTGTTCCATGCCCGATCCACTCCTAGGATCACCCAATGTATACCAGTTGTGCGTAATTAAGGTTTAATAGGCCGTTGTACTTAATGAGTCTGCCTTAAGTCC
Source organism: Lactuca virosa (assembly GCF_052849685.1). Lineage (NCBI taxonomy): Eukaryota > Viridiplantae > Streptophyta > Magnoliopsida > Asterales > Asteraceae > Lactuca > Lactuca virosa. The sequence goes on from NC_136426.1 coordinate 276,113,272, forward strand.
ACAACCAAACAAGGAACAGGACCTAAGGCGGACTTACCATTTCTAAGTCGATCGTCTCTTAATTACACATAACCTTGAGGTATACATTAAGTAATCTTAGAGTTACCATAAGCAAATCGTTTGTAATAACAGGTTATAAGATATGTGGTAAACTCCCACTGAAATAAAATGCATGCCAATTTTTATTGATATACTCTAGTTATATCCTTACCATTTATATACACACGTATAAATTTCGCACTTTACTGAACTATTCTCGGTGTTTCTGCTAACGTCCCTGAGACGGAGGTATGGTAGTGGGTAGAAGTAGGTTTTGTACGGGCGTTAAGATTTACCCATCACGTTGCTCGTGCGAGAATAGGGGTAGAAGAGATAATTAATAGACGCCTAATTCTATAATTACTTATAGGGGGTGATCCTTATTAGTCATGTCTATAATCACCTAGTGCATACCAGTTATACATAATCTGAGATGGAATAGACCTTCGAATAAATGACTCTACTCTAAGTCCACAACCAAACAAGGAACAGGAAGTAGAGCAATAGTCATAGATTCTGAGTCTATAATATCTTTAATTATGTATAACCTTAGCGTATGCACTCAGTCATTATAGACCTACTAATAGGGGTCTTTAGTTCTCACATAAGTTGGTTATAGTATCACCAAATACTCCTATAGTATTTTAATGTTTGTCTTATGTTTTCGATGTTTGTTTGTAGATAGAGTTGGTAAGTTTTTAGACTTGTTGCAATGCCACAACCATTCCCGGGCATATGCTATTCACTTCTGGGTCAGACATAGTTGATCAGGCTATGTCATTCCTAGACCTGACCATTCATCCCAAAGCCTACTTGTGTCGTTCAACAATCATTACTTTTGTTTTGTTCTAGTATAATGTTGTCCTTAATACGTATGCATGCATGTATACTTTTAACACGAAACTATTTATTTCTAAAAATAGTCTTTTGAAAATGTTTAATCAGAGACTTTAGTCCCAATGCATTTATAGTTTGTATATCTTATGTGGTTCGATATACTTCGTTCACTATAAACAATGCTCTGATACCAATCTGTCACACCCCCAAACCAAGGATGGCGGAAACGTCCGGGGGTGGAGGACTTCATGTATAGTATCCCAATAACAAGTATAATAGTGCTCAAAGTAAATACAACCATCATAAATATAATTGAAAAGATTACACCATAGAATAATTTTACATGTTTCAAAATCAATTACATTATGATGACAAAATGAACTGTTTGACGATTTATCGTCCCATCCTCAAAATGCTGTTGGTTTTCCTGTTTCACTGATTTCCTGAGAATACAAGTAGTTTTGAAAAAGTGTCAACAATTAAGTTAGTGAGTTCATAAGAGTTTTGTTTGAGAAAGAAACCGTTTTCCTTGTAAAAGCGACAAAGTATGCTTCCAGAAAATCCAATATTTTCTTAGTTAAGCGTGGAATGAATGCTCCTTGGTTATGCGGTACTGAACCCTAGAAGGACCCATAGATTCTTTCTATAATCGCCCATCGTATATAAGTTATATAAATTTTTAGTTAAATAGACCGTTGAATATAATGGGTCTGCCCTAGGTCCACAACCAAACAAGGAACAGGAGATGAGGCGGGTCCACCAATTCTAAGTCGATTGTGACTAGATTCTTATATAACTCTATCATATACACTTAGCAATTATAGCTGAAGTCTAACAATTCTAGTTTTATGTAGTTTTAATAGAAATATGTTCCAAAGAAAATCCTATATTTTCTTTATAAAAGTTATGGGGTCCTAAATCCCAGGACCGAAAGTAAACAAGTATTTTCCATACTTAAAGTGATTCATGCAAGTTTAAATCGACATAAACTCGTTTGATTTAGAAGTAAACCCTTTTTCAAAGTAGAATTTTCCATGTAAACTTGAAAGATTGTTAACTACCTATGTGAGTCGCTATAACCATACTATAACGAGAAATAACCTGCACAACGTTTTTCAGACGTTAAGATACTATGACTCTTGTCACCCGTAGACCTGCAGGTCCCGCTGTAGCTAGCAGCAAGGTGTAAGGTGTCAAACCCAATATAGATCTATACACAATTATCACGCTCTCCCTACAAGAGACTCTGGTTATAACTTACAGGAATTGGGATCCCGTACTCGAACGTACGGGGAGAGAATTGCCTCACAACCTAAGTTAACTAGTTTACACATAGTTTGATATTAAAACCTCTTCCGTGGAGGAAGTAAAATCACCTTTTCTGAATAAATAGTGATATGAAATCCTTAAACTATTACTATTATAGTTTATCACGTAGGATATGAAAAACCCATTTGTTTTGAGTGTAAAACCTTTTTCATGTAGTAAAATCCATAAACTATGTTTATTGAAGTTTATTATATGTGTTCGAAATGAATGAGTAAACCTTATCATGAATGACTAAATTTCAGTTTATGATGATAAATTAACAAGAAAATACTTTCAACATTTAAAACTTATGGTTATACACTTTGCTCAACATACTACAAAGTGTTATGAAAGTTGTAAGGTGTTAACTAGTTTTTAACATTTCTACACTGTTTTAGAGAAACTATAGAAAAATCATACGAAGTCGAAAACTGAATCCGTAAATTCTGAAAGTTCACAAAATGTGTCTAGTTTATTCATAATTTTTATTATGATTTTTGAAAGTCTTTAACTTGTATTAACATGTTCATATTCACAGACTGGTCCGAATTCGTTTCTGAAATGATAGACAGTTTTGTAAAAATCACCATAAATGGTCGAAAAATCGTATGGAGATGCGCAAGTAGTCATTTTAAAGGTATGAACCTGAGCTATTTGCATATTAAACATTTTTGAAAGATATTAAGTATAAGATAGTCAGAACAGTCGGTGAATAAGACTCAATTTTCTGATGAAAGCTGTTGTTTGAGTTTAGTTGTGTTCTTGGTGTTTTAACTTGTATTCCCCCCTTTAAAACTTGAGAAAAACGTGAAAAGATAGGGGTATGAACTCACCTTGAGTGATTTCAGTAGATGGATGATAGAGAAAGGTAGTGTTCAACTCAAGAACACTAAGAAGATGCCTTGAAGGTTCGAAGATCTAACATGAATGTGATGATGTTTGTGTAAGATATCTATGATTTGAGTAGAAGGAAATGAAATAATCATAAGGAGGATAATATTACTTACCAAAAGTGAAAGAAAACTTGAGGATGAGCCCTTGAGTCTCGAATTTGAGAGAGAGAAGTGAGAGAGAAAGGTGTTTGTTCTTTGGTGGAAATGAGAGAAATGAGAGAGGAGAGATAATGTTTCTATCTTTTGTTCAAGTGTATGGCTGGAAGAAAATGATGGGAAGGACGATGGAAGTGACTAGGTATGGTGGAAGGACAATGGTTGGTCATGGAGTGGGCATGGGGGTGGTTGCTTGTGTCATACACTAAGGCAAAGTCAACACTCCACCACAAGATCTTACTTAATAGATTTTTATTCTTAAATAAGGATTTCCCTAAAAATATGCTTAATTTATGAATATATGGGGTCTTATATGTCAAAATATAAGTTTGGGTGAAAATCCCTCGTTAAAATAATTAAAAACCGGCTTAAAACGGAGTCGTTGTCGAAAACCGGGTGGAAAATGGAAAATCCGAAGTCAGGGCGAGGGTCCGGTCTCAGCAGCCTTAGAAGCGGAGTGATGTTTTGGGTGGGTGCATTGGAACCGAGGGGAAGGGACTTCGGTCCGAGCAGGTACCGCAGGCGGACTCATCCGAAGGGACCGAAGGCGGGGTCAGGTGCGGTGCTCCAGTTGCGGGTGCGGTTCAGCGTTGCGGTCTTCATCAGCCTCGGTCCTCAATAGTTCCGGTCCTTAGTCGTTCCGGTCCGATGGCTGCGGTTCCTCAAGGAGACTTCGGTTCTGGTTCTTGGGGCTTCGGCTCAAGGAGGGTTTGGTCCCTATAGAGGGACTTCGGCCCTAAAATGCTATTTTCCAAGGTATCATCCCGTTTCGAATGGTTTTTCACCAAGTCAAGTGTCGGGATGCCCCAAATGATTACAAAAAAAATCAAAAGAGGTTTTGAGAGAGATTTGGGAGAGATTTCACACTCTTGGAGAGGTTTCTCATACAGAGAGAGTTTTGGGAGAGATTTCACATTCTTGGAGAGATTTCTCATACAGAGAGAGATTTGGGAGAGATTTCACATTCTTGGAGAGATTTCTCATACAGAGGGAGATTTGAGAGAGATTTCACATTTTTGGAGAGATTTCTCATACAGAGAGAGAGTTGGGAGAGATTTGACATACTTGGAGAGATTTGGGAGAGATTTCACATTTTTGGAGAGGTTTCTCACACAGAGAGAGATTTGGGAGAGATTTGACATACTTGGAGAGATTTCTCCTACTTAGAGAGTTTTGGGAGAGTTAGAGTGATAGAGATTTGGGAGAGACTTCTTTTGTGACCTTTTTGAGTGTTTGGCTCTGAAATTCAAGGTTCGCAAACCTCGTTAAGTCTTGTTATGATTGTTATATGCCCCCGAGGGTCAAGGAACCGTGTTTTATCGAGTAGTTTCATCACTTGCCCTGATTAGGGTTTAGAATTTCCAAACACGTGAAAACTCTAAGTGATACTTTGTATTAAGATTGCGAGTTGTTCAATAAGAAACATAATGGAAACCCTAATATACAAGGGTTAGATGAGTTGACCGGTTTGACTTGCTGACTTAAGTTGACTTTGACTTGGCCAAAATTGACGGTTGTCACAAATTGCTACGAAGGTACCATTCGTAGGTATTTGCTAGGGAATTCTGCTATGGAATATGATTTCGTTTGCTTGTTTGCTATGGAACAAAACGCATAGCTAATTTGTGATGGCATTTGTTGGGATGTTGTATGCTTAATTAATATTCTTATACTATGGATGAATTATTATTATGATCAATGGAATTTGTAAGATATGGTTTGAATGAAATGTTTTTGAATTGGTAATATGTGGCATAAACTAATGGATAAAAAATGTAAAAATGAATTATAAAGTAGATATTGCTGGCAAGCAGACTCGAACTTAAGCTTATGCTAGAAAAGGGCGCGGTTAAGCCAGTTGTGCTAATCAAGTTGTGTATAATTTCTTGAAAACATAGTATATAATGAATAATTAACAACGCATTCATTACAAAGTTATTTTTAATTACAGTAACCGGGCATGTTAAAGTATATATAATCTATGTCGATTAATTTTCCTTAATAACGAATTCATTACAAACTTATTTTTAATTACATTAACTATACTTCATCACAAAAATAACATGGGTTTTACGTATGCTTCATCCTACTCAAACAGCAAAGCAAGCAAAAATGACTAAAATGCCCTTTTAACAGAACGATGTAAACACAAAACCAAAATAAAATTATAGTAGTACTATAGAACTTCATATACAATACAATAAGAACACTAATATTCAATGTCCATTCTATTATCAACCATTAATATTTTTAAGAAATATACAAAACCTACCATACTCTACATACCAACGACAAACTGTGCAATATCTTTGTCGATCATCATCCTCTTCATGGCCTATTGCCAATGCACCTTTTAACAGAATGACGCGGGTCTTCACATTGGAAAGTGATGTTATTCGTTGTAAGTCTATGAACAACATCAACAGCCCGCAACAACTCTTTGGCACTATCAACAACACTCGTGTACTCCCCATCATCCGGAACTGCCCAGCCAAAATAGGCATCAAGTAATTGTAAACCTACACATTAAAATATCCATCAATTAATCCAATGTACCCTTTTCAATAAAACAGTAAATATTATACAACACAACACAACTAAATACTAACCCCAAACTACAAACATGCCTTAATTAACTATATATATAATTTAATTTACATATATACCATATATACATACCTTCATCACATTGATGAGACCCTCTTGAAATGTAGATCATTCCAAGCAAATAAATTGCCTCAAGATGATCTTGATCTGCTGCTTGTCTCAACAAAGTCATTCCTAAATCAAAATTGCCATAATAAAAGCACTCATCCTGTTGACAGAATAACAATATCACTATATAACATCAATGACACTAAATATTAATAAATGGCATAGATTACATATAATTACTGAAACTACACATACAATTCCTTGTTTGAACATGGCTTCAATGTTATTATGCAATGCACATGTGCGTATAAATACATCAACTTTCAGATTTTTGGGACCCATTCCTTCAAACATGTCAATGCATGTTGTTCTGTACACTTGAGGATCACCCCCTGCTTCATACATCTTCTTTGAACTTCAAAAATTTAAATACATAGTAAATAACAAACAAATAAAGTTTTATTTCATCAATTATACATTCATTAGTTGATGTTTATTGAGAATTACCAAAGTCTTGCAGAGACGATGTCTTTCGCAGATTCTGAACCTAATACTACAAATATTCGACTCAAAAGCTCTAGTGGGAGACCATCTAACGAACGGAGGCTTCTAGTATTCGACATTCTACTTTCAAAATACACATTGGAGTAGTTGGTTTTAATTTTTTTAAAAAAAATTAAGCGTAACTATGAAAGACAGTGTAACAAGGTATGGAAAAAAACTTACTTTATGCTGATCTGGTCGAGAGGAGTACAGGAGTCTCTATTATCGGAGAAAATCGTTTTTGAGAACGATTATCCTTCGACGATTTGGGGGTTTTTGTGTTTGTATGCAGATTTATCGTTCGGAAAAGTTGAGATGTTCTGAATGGTTGAAGAACTGGAACGCCGGCGTGACGTCAGAGGTATGATGGCGCCTTAACAATTTAGAGTGCAAAAAGACCAAATTGCCCCTGAAATCATTCCAAATATTTGAATACTAAGGGTATTTGTGTCAAAACACATATTCAAATATTATAGTCTTTTATAGCTAGGTAACATTGGACTTTTGATTGTTGAAATGAAAAAGACAAAAATAACATATATATCATAATCCATAATGTAATACATTTATATTAACATTTCACCAAATTACTAGTATATATTCATGTAGTAATATACATAGTAAAAGTGGAACAAGATTTTAACAGTAAACTTATTTATTTTAGATTTTGGACACAATAGTTTTCTTTTGTTGCCACTTTTAGTCCCTATGTTTATAGTAACTTTTTTTACTTTGATTTTAGCCACAATACTTTTTCTTTGTTGCCACTTTTAGTCCCTATGTTTACTCCTTTACAATTTTACCGTATGAAAAGCATGGGTTCTCCACTAGTTGATATTAAACCAAATTACGAACTCCAAAATAAAATACATGTTTGTTTATGCCTTTACAATTGTATTTTATATATATTTAATACTAGGAAAGAACAAACATTTGCTACATACAACTATAATCACAATACAATATAAACACTAATATTAAAAGTCCAAAATACATTATTCAAACATTATTTAAACATCATTCCAAACTTTAAGTCTTTTAGTCCCTTATTAACAACACAACATATTTACTAATCAAGTAACAACATCAAATAATTACTTATCAAGTAAATTACTATATATTGGTATATTAAACCAAAAGAATCTACAAAGCATTAATTGTCATAATATGAAAGTACATATCAACAAACTACTCATAATTTATACCAAACTCCCTAGAAAACCTAACGAAACAAGCATCCCATAAACAAATTTCACACATAAACACCCATTTGTATCCATTCACAAAAGCGTCTGACACACTAACTACAGACTTATGCAATGCACAAGATCTATGGAAGCCATGGAAGTGTACATGTTTCCTCCCCTCCCTATTTAAGTGGAGATGAACCTTAGAACAAGTTGCTCTAAGATTCCACTTACCATTTGCTCGGCGGTAAGCATTGTTCAACATGTCCAAAGCTTCCTTCTTCCTATGTCTCCCTTCAGTCATCAGCATCATTCCCAGGACAAATATTGAATCCAAATGTCCCAATGCAGATGCTTCTTCAAGCATCGTTTTCCCTTCATGTTCAGCTTCTAAGAAAAATAACTTCATCTGAAAAAAAACATTAAACACATAATTTCTAGTTAAAGTTATGCAAAACAAGTAACAGATTAATTACTACTATGCATATATATAACAACGTACCAATCCATTCCTGAATAGAATATTTGGGTTTCTCATCTCTATACATTTATTGACAACTGCATGTTTCTTGTCATACCAAACACGAAATCGTAATCCATCTAACTCCATATGTTTATATACTTCATCCGTTTTTCCTGCCTCGTTGAAGAATGTGCAACTGCAAACGAAACACAATATTCGCTCCATAATGTAAAGATAACTAAAATACACTTGTGAAATAGAATGATCAAAGGCAAAACTTACGCACTCTTCATCCTGAAAGCCTCGATTGTTGAAATTTTTGCCAAGTCGACTATTATTTTCTCCATCACTTCAAATGGCATGTCTGTTAGCGATTTTGTTTGATTTCTTGATTGATTCTTAGAAGAAGTACTGGCTTCCATAATAATAAACATTCACTAAGATAACGATTATGCGAAAATGATTTTAGGGTTTTTTGACTGTCGGAATTTTAAAATTGGGGTTGTTTGCAAGTGACTGAAATAAGAGTGAAGAACTGAAACAACGTGTTTCGTCGGAAAACATTATGGCGCCTAGAAGATGTTCCATTATAAAATGATCAAATTGTCCTAATACATACAATGACTCGTATTTAATTAGTAAGGGTGGTTTTGTAAAAAGTCATATTTAAAAGAAAAATCAATTTCTATTTTAATCAAGGTTGTAAAAATCGCTCGTCCGTCGCTCGACGGTCGACTGGGGATAAGCGATTAATCAGACTCAGTGGGGATTAATCGGGGACCCTAAATTATTAATAAAATTATTTAAAAAAATTAATATTTCCTACAAAATTAAGTATTTGAAAATTTTAAATTTTAATACACAACCGGCACAAATGATATATGTTGACCAATGACCCGGATTTCATCTATGGACAACATAAGCAACTACCATCTTGACCAATGGCCCATATGTCATCCATATGTCATCCATGGACACCATAAGCAACCACCATGTTGACTAATGACCCGTATTTCATCCATGGACACCATAAGCCATTACCATGTGCACCAATCAACCATATGTCATCCATGGACACAATAAGCCACTACCATGGAAACCATAAGCCACTATCATATATATTGACATGATCCCTACGTCTTTTGTATATAAATTTCGGTTTAAACAGAAAAACATAAAGATGTATAGTTTATTAATGTTTAGTCCTCGTATATAATTTTAAGTTACAATTATACTATGAACACATCGTTACTCTATGTTCTTTCTTGACGTTATTTATATGTATATACCCTATTTATCAATCTGTAACTACTTTAAATAAATTTGAATTACTAAATATTTAGCGGTAATTAGCACAGTTTAAATTTTTTATTAGCGGAGATTCAAAGTATTTCACAATTCGTTTCCCTCCAACCTACACACGTTTATGCTACATATTAGGGTAATTAAGTTTACCGATTAGAAATAGGGTTTAAATTTTCTGTAATCATCATCTCCAGCGGCTTATTCATCGAAATCTTTGTTAATTATACGTTTGTGCACTGACTTTGGCGATATAGGTTGTCACTCGTCTAAAATTTATATTTTTTTAATTTACTGTTGTCGTGATGATCGATCGTTTTTTGTTCTCTGATCATCCTCATGTAAATTGGTTTTAATTGTATTCAATAGGTTGCATGCAAAGTAATGTCTTCATATATAATTTATTTTTATTGTTTGTGTCAGAAATATGTCGACCCCGAAACCAAAATGAGCATCCGGTGTGAAGCCAACTAAATTCATTGCACGACAAGTTATGAAACGCAATAGGATTTCTGCTGCAAAATTCCTAAACAGACAGTTACAAGATGAAGGAATCGACTTGCCAATACCAACAACCACATCCAAAACACCTATAACATCTACCAACAAAACCCCTAAACCTATATCATTAACATCACCATGACTACCACTTCCTCGACATCACTTAAAACATCCACACCCTCCTTAGAAAAAACATTTAAAACTTCAGAAACTGGAACAATACAATCGTCAACACGAACATCAATAACGAAAACGTCAGAACCTACATTATCTAAACCATCATCAACACCAACACCCACTACCACATCATTAACACATATATCTACTACCATAACCTCAAAACCTGCATCTACACTACCATCCTCCACAACTATAATAACTACCACACCCTCCTTAAGTAAAGGAACTACCACATCCTCAACATATATATCTATCCCAACACCTACCCCAGAATATACACCATCAACAATACCTATCGCAGAATATACCCCATCACCAACACAACCACCCATGAATGGATCTGTAGTGGAAAGTGTAGAAGGTGAAAACAATTCCTCTGAAGATTGTGGACCAGATGGACGTTTTAATGTTCATGTTTGGAAAAATACGTGAGTTACCAATTCAAATCTTAATTACAACTTTTTTTTATGTATTAAATTTTGGTTTACACCTACATATCAATTCATAACTTAACACATCACATGATTACTTGCAGGCTAATGCCACCAGGCCCTTGTGCACACGTTATTAGTCAGTCATTTAAACAAAGAGTAGATCCAGAAGGGTACGCTTGGGCAAAAGTAAGCAAAGAAATGCATGAATTATATTGGGAGGAGTTTCAGGTAACTATAAGTCATAAATTGTTGTTTGGTAAACATTTACACTTCAACTTATGTTTATATTGTTAATGTGTAGAAAAAATGTTTTTGGGATGAGACAATAGACTCGTTGGTGAGGCAGGCTTGGGCAAGGAAAACGGCACAAACTTATGGTCAATATCTCTTTAACATGAGGAGCCCAAAAAGAAACAAACATGGCTTTAAACCAGCTCATATTCCACAGGCTGGAACTCCTGGCAATTAAAATGGAGTACAGAAGAATACAAGCTAAAATCTGAGCAGAACAAGAAGAATAGGCTTAATGGTGTGGCTGATGGAGTAGCAAAACCCACACATAATGCTGGATCCGCATGTCATTTGAAGATAGCTTCTGATTTGGTAATTTTTTAAATTGTACATCGTATCAATGTTTGCATATGTTTATCTGTATATTTGACTTTTTATATGGTATTTATGCAGAAGAGGAAATTAGGACATGAGCCACCCCATAGTGAATTGTTCCTGTATACACGATGGAGTCACTTTCACAAATGAAAAAGATAGACAAATTCATGTAATATTCATTTCAGTTTAAATTAACTTTTATATTGTAGCTACTCCATAATATCATTCCTAAATTTGATATCTTTTAACTTATAATATTTTTATTTTATAGGCGGCCTATACAGAAAAACAGGAAGAGTTGGAAACTGAAGGTATTGAATTTGAGGAGGACAAGCTATTTTATGTTGTTGTAGGTGGTCATGATAAAAAAAGAAGACTTTATGAATTAGGCTCTTTTGCAATGGCGGTTCCCAATAGGAATGGTAAAACGGATGTAACTTACATTTCGGAAAAAAAATGATGAAATAGAAGAAATGAAGGAGCTTGTTGCTAAACAACAACAGCAAAACGAAGAGCATAAAGAAATGATGAACGCCCAACAAGAGGAAAACAAAGTAAGGGTCGAACATCTTGAAAAACAACTTCAAATGGCATTGGATCTTATTAATGGATTTACAAAACAACAAGAGTAGTAGGTTGATATATGTTTATCGAAGATTATGTATTTTAGAGTAGCAACTTTCTTTTTTCAATGTAATAAATAATTATTTTGTTATTTTATGATATGATGGTTATGATTTTTTTTTGTTTTTTTTTTGTTTTTCATATATTACTACAAAATTATTTGGATATAATTTATAAATCAATTATCCATCGGTCCATATTGAATCTGGTATATAATATATACACCACTAAAATTGCTAGGGATTCATGACCACGAAATTTGCTAGGAAGTGATCAAACGGAATTTGCTAGAGATTCATGACCACGAAATTTCCTAGGGATTCATCACCACAGATTTAGCTAGGGATTCATCACCACGGATTTTGCTAGGGATTAACTACAACGGAATTTGTGACGGAAGAACTACCACGGAAATTGTGATGGAAACCTACTACGATATACACGACGGAATACCATCTACCACGTATTTCATTCCGTTGTCACATTTGCGACGAAATTATCGTTTCCGTTGCAAACTCCTTGCTACGACATTTTTAGGGACGGAAATAGGTCGTTGCAAATTCCGTCGCTATTCGTATTTTGCAACCGAGTTTTAGCTTTTCGCAACGGATTCCTTCCGTAGCAAAATCGCGTTTTTCTTGTAGTGCCTCTTCCCCAAGGAATTATACCCCGACAAACGTAGGACCAATCAGAGAGTCCCACTTTCCCTTCATAGAATAGCCACGATCCTCTAAATAATTAAAAGATCCCCCTCTAGCCAATGAGGGGAAGAGGCAAAAAGGCGTGACAGAAGATCCTCCAGTATGGGTCTTCCACGTCGCACCTCACGAGGGAATGCTCAACAGAATCAGTTGAGGGGCACACGCCCCCTAAACAGGTATAAAAGGATCCTTCTTCCTCACGAGGAAGGGACGGAACTCTTTTTCCTGTAAATATATTCTTACCTCTCCTAGACCTTATACTAACTTGATCGTCGGAGCTTCGTCCCGGGAATTCCTCCGGGACGTCAACTAACGATCACCCCTCTCTTTTGTACTGTGATATCAGGAGAAGAAACTGGCACGGATCTCATCTACAATCCCTACTCAACCATCTCCAACATATCACAACATTTGGCCCCATCCGGTCGTATCTCTAGAACGATACATCCACGAAGCAAACCCAGAAAGCAACGATTGCGGGCGACATTCCAGTGACATCAGGAACAACAGAGAAAAGTCTGCTACGTCTAATGCAGTCACTAGATGGTGGGAAAACTTCTGTTCAGGAAGAACACACTTCAAACCGCACACCAATCTCACAGATACCACTCAGTTCGGCAGCTGAAACGGCGGCGACTTACATAGTCGGTTTATGGCGCCCAACAGCTAGCTCAACTCCACAAGTGGAAATCACAACCACAACTCCACAAATCATCGCAACGCAATAAACAGAGATCCCCATTTCGCAACAACAATCCTTCCCGCACACTTCAGGCGCCGGAACCTGGATCCCTCACACTATTCAGTCATAGCCACAATATTCCCCGATGGTCCACCCACTGCGCCACCATGGCAGGGATGCCTCATGTGCCTCTATTTGTACAACAACCACCGATCTTCAACCAGCTTGTACAACCGCCCCCATGTTCTATCCCCACACTGTGTCAGCCGCAAGTAACAAGAGTGCAGACCTCGACTAGTCAGGGATCCGGCTCCTGTGGATCCGGTGTTCAGTTCTTAGCAGCCTCTGAATTCAACCCCTTCATGGCATCCGCGTAACCGTTCAAACTGTACACACAACAATACATATGAGCAAGCCCATGCATGGCTCCCCCGACAGGGCCATACGCAATCCAGCATTTTGGATTGCAGCCAAACCTACTGTAGTATCAACCGTACATCTCGCAGGCGGCCATGCACAACCAGATGTACGTGAGCCCCTACCAGATGCAACAACACATGGTATATGGTGGTATATCTTACTCATACATGGACAACCCCATGCACAGCGCAAGCTCCAATTTCAGCCACAAACTACTTCAGTACGAGATTCCGCACACTGTGATGATACCAAACATGCCAAAGTACGATGGTACAACAGGCCTAGATAACCACATCGACAACTATGAGTGGACGATGACATCTCTTATGATGGATCGCCGCTTCACGTGCACTTATTTCCCCTGTAAGGAACGCAGGCAAGTGGTTCAAGTCTCTATGGCCAGGCAGTATCTAAAGCTTTGAGCAGCGAAAATACCTTTTCCTTAACAACTTCATGCAATTGAGGAAAGGAAAAGGGGACGCCAACTTTATGATGGCGTGCAAGCAAAAGGAAGGAGAATTGATTCGTGACTATTACGAACGATTCACGCTAGCTACCTTGAACATCCCAGGACATGAAGAGTTCCTGGTGACATGAGCCTTCGCCCAAGGTCTGCTTCCTGGACCCCTATCGAGCAAGATGCAAGGAACAGTTCCTAGATCGAGGGACGAACTCAAGTTCCGGGTGGAAAAATACATGTGTCAAGTCGAGGGGGAAGAGAAAAGAGAGGCCAATCTCAAAGCTGTGGCCAACGCATACATCAAACAGGAGGAGGCGGCGTCCCGACGAAGCTCAACCCAACAAGAGAAGCAAGATGGAAACCAACAGAGACACAACCGCCACTCCAGGCACATGTCACAGTGGTATCGACCGTTTAACAGAGATGACAATAGGAGCGGTCATAACGATTTCCATGCACTCAACAAAACTCCAGCAAAAGAGAACAAGGAGAAGACCAAGTTCTGTGAATATCATAGAAGCAAAACTCATGATACCAGCGAGTGCACAGTATTGAAGCGGGAGATCGATGATAAATAACTAGTCGGAAACATAGTCGACATAGCCAAAGAGCTCAGGGTAAAATTCGACGAGGATAAACACCCGCCTAGAAACCAAAAGGATGGAAGAAAGGAGCATGACCGGAGGGCAGAGATACTTACCATCACAGGGCCCCACTCATGTAGAAACCGCCAACGCCAGCACGTGGGCGCGTAGGTATACCATCAAAATATTCTCAACATAGCATTTTCAATGAACAACCCCAGGCCAGAGCACTAGGATCCAAATGATCCTTTGTACATCTCTGGTTTCTTTAGCCAAAACTGTGTTAAACAAGTGTACATCGATACCGGAAGCAGGTTCAACGTGATTTATGAACACTGCCTCCGGAAGTTACTAATTGAATGGGAAAAGCACCTCCAGCTACCACGCCAAGCCCCGCTAGTCGGGTTCACTGGTCATGGCATCTGGCCAACAGGAACAGTCACCCTCCCATTTACATTGATCAGTCATGATGGTACCAAACAGATAACAAGGGCGATTGAATTCTCGGTTGTCGACTGCCCGGCCGACCACAATATTCTACTAGGCCGGCCAGCGCTGTTCCAGTTGCAAGCGATTTCGTCTACTTTTCATGGTGTTCTCAAATTCAGCACGAGTGATAGATCGACAACAGTAGTGGCAACCAAGCCAGACAACAGACGCGGTGCCGAACGAGAAGCAAAGCAACTAACCCAATTGTGTCGAAGTGAAAGTTTCCAGAAGATGGAAAACTCACAGCGGAGAACCGCAATAGCACAAGTGCTGACCCACGAGTCCAAAAAAAGGCACAAAGATGTATTCAGTCGGCTCACAACATCTCTCCCACAGAAAGAAAAAAGAGCTGACCTAAGGATGGATCAGCCGGAGTATGAAGCAAAGACCGCAGAGCAGAGGAGTGCCTACTCGCAGGCAAGGGCACCAACCTGGCCCACAATCGATGGTCGGGCCAGGCCCGGCCACAGAGCAATTCAGGATTCAAAGCACATTTTAACTAATGTCGAACATGAACCAAAATCTAGTGGAATGAAGGAGATAAGCACCAGGAGCACCAAAGCTAGAGGCAGAGGGCCACTTATTCTACCACATAAGCCTTCCTATAGAAGAAAACCAACAACAGCCTCTGGTGCGCAAAACGAAATCCAAAGCAACAATGGGAAACACACTGTTGATAGGCACGTAGGAAAGCATAGGTGGTACCCTCACCCGGCTAAGGGGAGGCGCTTCCCACATTCCCAACACACACTGTGTTAAGAACAAAAGGAAGGAATGAACGCCTCCGGAGCAAGAAAGGCGAAATTCGCCTCTCTCACACCAGACACTGATGGTGGAAACAATAAGAAATCCCAACCTATCAATAAACACTGGCAACGAATGCACAGCTGCGATGAGGTAGTCATAGCCAAATACTCAATGAAAAATAAAGCGGAGGCCGAGAAAAAGGAGTATGGTCAAACTCCACACAGGATAACCATACTCCAGATGCTAACGCAAAAACCGGGCACGTGCCCCGACAATTAGACATTCAGAGTCTATTGTCTCATGTTTTACTTCTTTTGTTTTTCTTAAGAGTTAATATAATTTGCATTTCGAAAGAGCTTTCCAGAATTCTGTTTAACAAATTGCAAAAACGCAAAGTAAAGAGGTTGTGCGTATTTTCCAAGTAGCAACAATGGCTGATCACCTACACTACTTGAGCAAAATCTATGCAAGAATGCAACCGTAGGTCTTAAAAGAGTCATAATCTTTACCTACAATGTGCCAATAGCATCTCAGAGCTGAGAATATACAAATCCAAACTAGTGGCACAAAAAAAGGGGTTCTAAAAGATTCATAATCTTTCCCCTGATAATACAACATTAAAAGGTCTTGAGGTGACGATCTCGACCTATGTATTGGTAGCTAAACCGTACAGTACATTCAACAGCATTGACTAACATTTCACGGCTTAACATAATAAGCCTAATTAAACATACGAGCCAACAGAACATAGCTCAATAAGCAGCAGCTACACGATGTCTGAAGCACACGTTAACCGATTAACGCAAACCCTAGAACAAGGGAGTGTGCAGAAAAGAATTACAGTAGAGACGTCGAACAGCCTGTCCTCAAAGATACCACAGTACAATTCAAAGTAGGTGTATACATACAGAAAAAAACAGAAGAGAACACTTACTTGACAAACACAAAGCGAAAGGTGTAGTTTATGGTTATTAACAACCATTGTTTTTACTATACCCATGGTACATAGAAAGGAAACTACATTACAGAATGAACAAAAAGGTGTAACAGATATCAGCCCTCGGAGTCTAAGGAAGAACCTCCCGGACTCAGCCTGCGATAAAATTGGCGGAAGCCATCATAATCCAGCTTCCCCAAGAGAAAGAGGCCCGTGAAATCCGTCTCAGCAAGGGACAATAGAGCAGCATCCACCTCTTCAACGCTTCTCGCAACACGGCCACGATCTGGGACTTCAGGTTCCTCGACACTTGTGGAACAACCACCTAGTTGCATCCCCTTTTCAAACCCAAGGGCCTCACATGCCTCACGAACACCCTGGACCCTGCTGGCAAATTCCACGCTCTCGATAACTTTATCAATTACACGAACCACCCCCTTCTCCAGCATCCATTACAAACCACCTCAAGCGACAGCATCATCAACACGAGCACGAGCCAGTTTACGTTGGCACCTGGCCAACTCAATCCCTAATACACCCTTCTCCCGAGTAAGGGAACTCACCACGCTTTTGAGTCCCTCTATTTGGTCCTCTAAACTGGCCACATGATCCTCCAAAGCGGCCTTCTCGCAGGCCACAATACAGTTCTGCTCAGAAAGGACTTGGCGCTCAGTCTTTGAATCACGGACTTCCTCCCTCATTCTTACTACGACACCTTTCAACACTTTTAAATGCCTCTCATTTGTGTTGGCGCGGCAAAGCTGGTCGGCGGCAGTAGCCATAAGGGCAGAAGTCTGAGCCGCAACATAACAAAGGTCACCGGCCATACGGGCGCTTGATTGACCCGCAAGCGAACTCATTATAGCCGGGGGATGAGCACATCTATTCCACTCCTGGGCGGCGATGTCTTCCGATAGTAAAGAATCCCTAGTAATCACCCAACACGGAGTATAGGCCTCGAAAGACAAGGAGTGAGACAAAGTTCCTATTTCGTCAACCAGGGAAGGCTTCTCACGCTGGAACGAACCTCCAGGTGAGCTCGGCGCACCCCTAAACACAGAGCCGGAACCAAGATTAACCAAGGGTGAACCAACAAACTGTGAGGGTGACGCCTCCAGATAACTAGGCACCATACTATCTCTTTCTGCTCAGGCACATAAAACTTATCACCAAGAACACCCCCGATACCGCCAAGAAGCCTGGCCACAAACACAGTCCTACGTGCCTTACGAGGACGAAGACCCACATCATCGGATTCTGTCTCCTCGTCTGACAACGACACCACATGCAAACTTCGTCTTTTCCGAATAGGAGCACTACCTTTTCCTGATTGTACTCCCACAGGCAAACCAAAAGGAGCAGGAACCGGTGAACGAACTAGGGAAATGACCCCAACGGCTGGAAGGGAAGGCGAAGCAGGTCCACTAGAACCAACATTTCCCCCATTTCACCAAGGGCAATCCAGCAAACTCTCGCATACGTCTTTTAGACACAGGAGGGGGGAGATCCTCTATAAGATCGATCTCCCGGTGATAAAGCTTAACCCGATAGTGACCGTGTAGGGCTATCTCCAAAGAAATCTCGGCTTCAGCACCTGCACGAATAAAGGCCAAAAATAAGAAATTATGAGCCAACAAGATGTCGTGTTCTTACCCCCTTTTTTTAAAAAAAAAAGGGGGGAGGGGGGATGAAAGAGATGAGTGGATACCGCATCCCACGATGTATAACTGCATCATCTTCCCGCGAGCTCTCCAGGCGACACTCATACCGGTCGCATCAAGAACGGAATCTCCCCAGTTCTCCCCAACAACAGTGATGTTTCCTAGTCGTTTGCCGAGAGTCAGGTTACTCCCAAACAGTTTGGGAAGGCGGTCAGGAAAGTCCCGTGTCTTGCGAAACCCATGCCCCACAAGGTTCCAGTTAACCCAGAGCCATTGCATCTGCCAATTTTGCTTCGGGGCATCTTGTTCAGAGATTAACTGAAATGCTCCGCCTTTTCGCCAACGTACGAACGCCAGAAATTGTAGTTGAACAAAAAAAAAGTAACTGAAGACCCAGAAGGTGGGTATACAACCCAAGGATAGACAAATCAGTTCAAAACCTACGATCTTATTAACACCCCTAAGGGTCAACTCGTCGACAGAAAAGCCATAGTGATCTATAATCATGTTGAAGAAATCGGATGTCGGCAGGCGTAACCTTGTTTCGAACAAAGGGATCGGAACTCCCACCTTCTCTTGAGGGCAATCATAGATCGACACCCCCTTTGGCGGAATCATTACACCATGCTCCGGTAAGAAACGAAAACGATCTTGCAAAAACTGGAACTCCTCTGCAGTAGGGACTCTACCGTAACAGTCCATTATCGAAAAAAAATGAGCAATCGAATAGAAAAGTTCTCAGAATGCCTGGGTTGATGCAACGAAAGTAAAGAAAGGAGGTGAGGATAAAAATTCTTGGAAAAGGGGGATTTTAAAGGAAAAACTGGTGTCACGAACCGTCTCACGATGGATTTGACACACATTGACGGCGCTGTCTAAGGCCTGTCAAATGCTAGAGATAATCCCAGACATACACGTGTTGAGATATAGACTCGAACGACCACGCTATCAAGCTGACACATACACCTACGAGTCTAAGGGACTTGGTAACGTATCTCTCATGGAGAACGTCAAAAAAGGAGAAGTCAAACTAACGTCGGGCTTGGCATGGTTAGAACCCAGTCGGAGCCAGTCCGAGGCCAAGACCGGGCCTTCGCCAACGCGAAGATCGCTGGTGTGGCGGTTAAGGTGCAGAATCGTGCCTTAACCTCTTCCCCAAGGAATTATACCCCGGAAAACGTAGGACCAATCAGAGAGTTCCACTTGCCCTTCAGACAATAGCTACGATTCTCTAAATAATTAAAAGATCCTCCAGTATGGGTCTGCCATGTCGCACCTCACGAGGGAATGCTCAACAGAATCAGTTAAGGGGCACACGCCCCCCAAACAAGTATAAAAGGATCCTTCTTCCTCACGAGGAACGAACTGAATTCTTTTTCTTATAAATCTATTCTTACCTCTCCCATACCTTATACTAACTTGATCGTCGGAGCTTCGTCCCGGGACTTCCTCCCGGACGTCGACTAACGATCATCCCTCTCTTTTGTACTGTGATATCAGGAGAAGAAACCAGCACGGATCTCATCTACAATCCCGACTCAACCATCTCCAACATATCACAACAGGCACTGTTACTTGTTTTCCCATTGCCAAAGCCAATTCCACATCAATCTGTGCAAGACAATCGAAGTAATTGTTAATGAACAACTTAATATGTGCAAACCCAAACAATAATTATTCTTTATTTGTCACATATAGGTTCGAAACATCAACTCCTTTCAAAATTCTAGCTCCACTGTTGAGATCGTTAAGATTCATCAATGGAAAGTCTGCTACCGAGAAATCGAAGGCAACATTGTTAGCTCGTACAACATAATAATGAAAATTCTGCAACATCCCTTCGAACAAGACATCCTTGGAAATGTTGAGAACTCTTACAACCTTAACCAACGACCAAATTTCTTCTTCTCTTTTTGCAAGAACGGAATGGAATCGAAGCTTTAACCTCTTGTATTCCTCTTTATCTTCAAAATTGCCAACTATCTGATACTGAGCAGACATGAACATCATTTCGTTGATAGTAAAGTTCAACTGATTAAAATCGGTATTCTCAGTATTGTAGCTTTTCTTGGGAATCTTTTCAAATTCGTGCATCACTCAACTGAAGACTGATGCTTTGATGGTCTCATAACAGTAGGGTTTTGTTGGATCACCCTTCTCTAGACCAAGAGGATCATTTTGTCTCTATCGAATAACGCTTTGTATTTGCCTTTGCCTTTCCATTTCTTTTTCTAAAGCCTTCTTCTTCTCTTCATCTATTGGTTCGTTTAGGACCCCCTTTCCTTTCCCTTTGGATTCTTTAACTGATGTTGGTGGCTTCGAACCAGATCCACCAGCAGATAAACCAATAACGATTCCTTTTTCCCATGGTCTTGTTGTTGTCGAAGTGGATGTTATTGGAACAGTGGTCTTGGGTAACGAAGTTGGAATTTGTGTTGACATAACTTTACCAACAACTTTCTCATCATCTCCATCTTTCGATGATCCACTCCCAGCAACTTTTGACGAACTCATGCCAGAATTTGTCTTTGTTTCTCCCCTTTGTACCCCTGTGTGAATAAGCGGGGCATCAGATGGCATGAGATCGATCAACTTCAGCAATGGTGCTAAATCAGCTTTGATCGAAGCCTCCAATGATGAGGACATTGTAGACAACAAATATGAGGATATCGACGACTGTGGTAAAGATTCAAGCTTCGAAACGAGTTCTTTTAAATTCCCCAAAAGCTTTTCAAGATTCGCAAAGCTTTGACCATCGGACTCAGATTTAGAATCCATCTTGGGAATCAAAGAATTGTATAATTCAACCACATTGGTCACAGCATCAGCAATAATATCCATCTTCTTGTTGAGAGATGAATAATTTTGATCAAGATGGGAAACATCCTTAGCCAAATCAGTGCGAAGTTCCTCGATCTTCAAATTAACATCTTCTCTAACTTTCTTGACATCTTGAACAAACAATACATGTCTTTCCTTCGCAACTGATCACAATTCCTTGACTTCATGATTGAAAGATTCAGTCTGAAACTTCACCCTCAACTCATTATTTTTATCCACCTGATCAATCATGTTTTTCAATCGAATCTCTTGAGCCTTGAGCATCACATCAACTTCAATGCCAGAAACATGATTTCGACTTCCAGCATCTGCTTGAAGTTGTAACAAATAATTAAGCTTCCTGTTAAGAATTTTGAATTGCTTACCATACATCAACATGTGATCTAGTATATTCTCCTCTTCTGGATCAAATTGGATTTCGGCAAAGGATACCATGACATCTTCTTCTTCTGTGGTATCATCCGGAATAGACTTATGTCCTTCAGTGGATTGAGAAGGAAATAAAGATGTGATTGGTTTCTCCATAATATTTTGAAAAGTGGATGAAGATGTGGATTGAGGTAATGTTGTAGATATGGGTGTATCAAATGGTGGTAGCGAAGTAGATGTGTTAATACCAGAGGTTTTGAAAGTAGATCATACAAAAATGGTTTCCGAATGTCCTTGGGCTTGAGAAGTCGACACCCCATCACCCTTATTGACATTTGATAAACATCAAAGTCCTTGTGTGCTGCATAGGCTAAAAAGATTCGAACAGCCTCGAGTCTTGCAAAAGGAGCAAAGGTTTCTTCATAATTGATACCTTCTTGTTGCGAATACCCTTTAACAAATAGCCTAGCTTTATTTCGCACTATGTTACCTTGTTTATCAGTTTTATTTTTGAAAATACATTTTAAGCCAATAACTGATACATCCTGAGGTTTCAGAACAAGCCTCCACACTTTGTTTCTTTAAAACTCAGCCAATTCAGATTACATAGAAACAATCCAATCAGGATCTTCCATTTCAATCTTGACTGACTTTGGTTCGAGTTTCGAAATAAAAACATTGAACATACAAAATTCTTGATGAATAATAAGTGCCTCATTCTTTGCACAAAGCTGAGCTCTAGTCAACACTCCAGCTTGAGGATCACCAGGAACTTGTTCTTTTGGATGACTTTGAGTCCATCTATCCATTGGTGGATATGGAGGATCAAAATCCAAAGGCGCATCTTCAAACATTTCATCTGTTCATGAACCTTCACTTACATTCGACATATTATCAGTCACATCATGAAATACATCAGTTTGTATATTAGACGTATTTGGTAAAGATCCATTTTGCTCCCCCTCAACAACTGGATCAATATTATGATGCTCCCCCTCTACATCTGCATTCATTTGACTATGCTCCCCCTCGAAAATATGCTCCCCCTAGAAAGTATGCTCCCCCTCAACATCATTAGTCGAACTCAAGTGCTCCCCCTCCACTTGACCATTGGATAATATTGGCTGACTTTCATTATGCAATAGAGAATTTGTGGATGAATTTACATCAGCTGCATCCTGAGTAAGTGTCGAATCATCAGAATGCTTTGATACTTCAGGAATCTGATTATCATCAGCATGTCTTTCTGCATCAATTGAACTATCAGGAACACTAAAACTAAAATTATAAACAAAATCCAAAGAATTCAATATTTGAGATTCATCATTAGTTTCATTAATAATTGGCTTTCGTTCAAAACACTTTTCGATCCTTTTGACATAGTGATCATCAATGGTAAGATTGAAGGTTACTTCAATCTTTTTTGTTCGCTTGTTCAACACCCTATACGCAAAAGAATTATGCGAATATCCCAAGAATATCCCTTCACCAGCCTTTAACTGAAATTTTGAAAGGTTGTCCTTAAGATTCATGATAAAGCACCTGCAACCAAATACATGGAAAATTTTGGCATTTGGTTTCCTATTGTTAATGATTTCATATGGGGTGATGTTAAAACGAAGATGAATAAAAGATCTATTTTGAGTAAAGCTAGCTGTCGAAATTGCCTCAACTCAGATATAGTGTGGAAGATTCGCATATGTAAGCATGGTCCTTGCCGCTTCGCATAGTGACCGGTTCCTTCTTTCAAGAACACCATTTTATTGAGGTGTGTAAGGTGAGGAAAAATTATGGGAAATACCACGATCACCTAAACACGAATCAAGAACATTATTCTTGAACTCTGAGCCATTATCACTGTTGATCTTACGAACCTTCTTCCTCAAACTCAGTTTGATATGCTTGATGAAATCGATCATTACTTGAGCTATTTCAGACTTCAACCGAAGAAAGTACACCCAAGTAAACCTTGAAAAATCATCAAAAATGACCAATATGTACCTCTTCCTGTTGAGAGTTTCAACTATCGAAGGTCCACACAGATCAATGTAAAGAAGTTTCAGAGGTTCAATGATCTTTGAATCTATAACGATCGGATGACCTTGTCTATGTTGCTTCCCTTGTTCGCAAGCTACACATAAAGAATCATTATAAAACTTTAATACAGGTAAACCACGAACAAGATCATTTGTCACCAATTTGTTTAAATTCTTGAAATTCAAGTGAGAAAGTCTTTGATGCCATAGCCAGCTCATATCAGATTACGCTTTTGAAAGTAAACAGATCGAGGGAACACCAACAATTAGTTTGATGTCAAGGGTAACCATATCGCCTTTTCTCTTTGACTTGAGTAGAACCTCTTTAGTTTCTTTATTCAAAATCACACTTCCTTCTTCATCAAAGACAACATGATTACCAGTGCCCACAACAAGTTGTGAAACACTTATCAAGTTGTGTTGAAGACCTTCGACATATGCTACTCTATTCACTGTGAACTTCCCATTTGTAACTTTCCCATAACCTTTTACATGACATTTGTGATTTTTTCCAAATTTCACCACACGAGCATTTTCCAAACTTCGAAATCTCGCAAATTTTCCTTCCTTCCTGTCATGTGACGAGAGCAACCACTATCGATGTACCATTTGTCATCATATTGCTCGTCACACAAAACTTGCAATCAGTGAAAGAATTTAGGTCCCCAGGGCTTTCTGGGTCCTTGGTGATTAGAAGTAAATGCATTGTGAAACGAAGATCCTAAAACCCAATTTCGAACTTTTGATTTCAAACTATCAATTAGGTCAACTTCAATAGTCGTAGGAATTGAAATGAATTTATCTATGGGTTAAGAATCAACACTGATTTTCCCTTTTTCTTTAGTGGTTCGTCTGACCTTAACTCTTGGTTTCGAAACAGCTTCTCCACTTTCGAACCGATGGATTCAATTCCTTGAATGACGAACTCCCAGTTTGAGATTCGTTTAAGTAGCTGTCATAAGCATGCTTAATTTCCTCTTGTGAGAACTTCCCCGACTGAAACACTTTCCCTTTTCCTTCAAGCCAATGATTTATGTTCTTCATATCAGTTCTTTCTTAGACAAATGAAGCTTTAACTTTTTGCTTTGAATTAGGATTGGGAAACTGATGTTGAGTGGGTTTGAAAGGTTCATTTTTCTTTCCATTAACTTGTAACTTTTCAATATTTCTGTTTGGAAACGTTTCTTTTGCATGTGATTGAGAAGGGTTTTGAAAATGTTTCTTATAACCATCTTTTGGTTGATTAAAAACATGTTGTGCATTTGAAAACTATTTTGGTTTTGAAAATTGTTTTGCATTTGAACATGTTTTGGATTGGGAAAATATTGTGCTCTAATACAAAACGAGTTGTTATTAATCGAGTACAAGAAACGAAATCAGAGTTTTGAATGAATTATGAACACACTGAGTAAATATGATCTGGTTGATCGATTATGCTTTTGAGAGATACAGAGAAAATGTAGAGTACAAGTAGCGAAGACTCAAAAGATTCCTCTACCTCTAGTACCAATCCCAAATTTATAGGGATGAAAAAAGCATACAAAAAATACATATGGGATTAAGCATTAACGCTTCGACATATAGATACCCTTATGCAAAACATACAAGACAACTTTGATACTAATACAGAACAAAGGATGATGCGACACCTTACAACCATTTCCAACCCAACAGCAGGTAGTCTCATTCTCTAAAGCCATTGATTGTACACACATGTGGTGTTTGTACACTTGAAAAATCGATCAAATTAAACCCAACCTCAAAAGATGGATAATTTTACAATTCATGGTTGTACAAAGGATAATAAAATGTACAATAATAATGTACATATGTGTTTCTGACCAAAACAAAAAAAGAAGGTCAAATGCACCATATGGTGCATAAAGCAACATCAATAGTCTATCATTTCAGTAAATGATTCTAAAAAAATAATACACCTGGAATGGCATTTTTGTCTCTTTTGAGCCAACAAATGCAAAAGAAAAAAAAGAAAAGGAAAGTAGTTAGTCCAAGTTAACAGCTCATCAGCATCGGGAAAGGACAAAAAAACTAGGCCCCACTTGATCATTTCCTACCTCTCACCGGAGGACTAACCATCACCGGGTCCACCACCGGTCGAATACCTCTTCGGAGCCAGCGTTAGTGACAACGCATCCTGACCATCTCTGGTCGCCTCCATGTGATAAGCACCTCGTGGGAGATTTTTGAAATTGCATTTTCAGTCACCGAAACGCCACCAAGCCAACTGTCAGAACCGAACCGTCACCGGTCATTATCATCTGCAACTTACACCGACATTGCCATTGGACGATCAAAACTGGCCAAGGCATCCATATGATCGCATTCTCCGTGTAACACTCAGTTTCGGATTTGCTTCTTTATTCGGGGCTGCAGCCCATTCTGCAGTGGTCATGAGGGTTAAGGCCTTGGGAAAGAAATAATTTGGCCCTTCTCGGGTGTAGGTGTTATAGTTTAAGTGATCCGAGTGCTCGATGGTGCCTCGGAGGTTAAAGGTATGATTGTAACTTGATAACTCGATCTTCTATGGGTTTTGGGTTTTGTTCGGGAATTTTGGAGACTTGGGTGTGTTATTAGAAGCGTAGGGCTTCTCACCACCTTCCCATGGATATAAGGTTCGTTGGAAACGGACCTAAGATGAGGGAGTTATGAGATTTTGAAGATATTGGCAGAATTGGCCCCTTATGGAAATAGTTGGCAAATCGGTCCCGTACATGCAAGGAAGGTATGGACGTGTTTTGTTGTGTACGCCCAACGTAAGTTGGTAAGTGGACGCGGGTGTTTGGAGTTGTACACCCAGCGTATAGACATTACGCCCATCATAATGAGTTTGATCCTAAATAATCCTCTTTCTTCATAAATCATCCTATCAAGTTGCTTTGGTGAAGGCAACCCAAAAGGACCATACACAACCGGGTCAAGTACATACCAAATATAGTTATAGGCTTAGACACTAATCCAACAGGGGCCAGATCAGGTGCAGGAAGGGAGGGTCCCGGTAAGAGACCCAAGACTTCGGATCAGCGATTGAGGGGCCGGTAGGGCCGGGGTCAGTGCAGCACGTGTGGGAAACTACACGGTGGAGTTTGTCATTCCAGGGGTATGGGTTGCTATAAGTGTGACATGATTGATCATGTCAGCACGGATTATCCTCAGGGGGCAATCCCGTTATGTTTTCTTCTGTAACCAAGTGGGCCACAAGAGAGCAGTCTGTCTGAGGAGGATGTTGGGTTTTGAGAATTCTAACACTCCTATGGTGTACATGCAACCCTAAATACCTTGGATCTATGTTTTCTCTATTATACATGCAAATATCAATTTTCCAAGGTATTTATCCTAACTAGCATATTATGAAGCACAAGTAATATAGAAACTAGTAGAAATACATACCTCTTTGTTGGTGCTTGATTCCATGGAGCTCAAGAGCCTAGTGCACCAAGTGTGACACCTCAAATGGTTCACACAACACCATGAACATTTGGAATAACCATGAGAGAAGATATTAGTCTTATATCTCTATGAAATTGGCTTGCCCTCTATGTAATACACTAGTGTCGATTTCACCAACAATGGGGTCTTTATATAGTGTGCACATTAGGGTTACACCATGTAACCCATGACTTAACCCATTCCTTATGCTCCATAGGTTTTAATCTCCATGGAGTATCCAAGGGCCACCACATGGGTTAAACCCAAGATAAGGAATCATGGATCATGAGCCCACATATATAAGAATCTATGATTTACACAATCAATCCCCATATATTTATTTAGTCTCTTTTGATCACTAAATTAATTCCAAATTAATTCTAGATCAATACTAATTAAATAATATGATTTCATATTAATATATTAGAACTTATAATATATTAATATGTCACAAATATCTTCTTCTCATTAAAAGGTCTATCCAATTGTTCTGATGCCATGCAACCCAAATGGACCATGTCGGGTCGGGTCAAGTATATACCAATTATAGTTATGGACTTAGACACTAATCCAACAGACTCCCACTTGGATAAGTCTAATAACTATTATTGCAAGTAC
The DNA here is from genome assembly GCF_052849685.1 of Lactuca virosa. Taxonomy (NCBI): domain Eukaryota; kingdom Viridiplantae; phylum Streptophyta; class Magnoliopsida; order Asterales; family Asteraceae; genus Lactuca; species Lactuca virosa. Next base: position 276,140,995 of record NC_136426.1, read on the forward strand.
GCCTTCACAACCTGACCATCAATCGTAGCTCTTAAAAGCTGCTGCCGAACTCTGAACAAATCAATGACGCGTCCATTAGATAAGTGATCATATATTCCTCCATTCTAGATATCATATGAACTAAGACATGGATTATAATCATTCTCTCTGTCCATTTCTTGTTTCCCGATTTTCGATTTATGACGACTGACTAATTGAACAAATCAAATCAGTCCAGGCCCGGCCGAGCACTTACATTTTGTCATCACTAAATCATCGAGGGGCCCACAGATATCGCTTTTATCCCTTTGACGGTAAAAGGAATGGATAAACTTCGACTCATATGCTTGTACTGACTACTTGTTGAATCATACACAAAGGCACGTTTTATAACATCGAGTTACCAATGCGTTTTCGTGCAATCAATGTATAACCAACTCATAGTCAACAACTCATATCTCTAGGTTTGAAAAATATAAGATATTATCGCCTCACGATTCACTCGTGATAGAATCCATGAAGTGAATCCAAATGAGCGTGGGTTGAATCCAATACTCGGAACTTATGAGCACTCATGAATGTTGTAGCAACTATTGCTATGTCTAATGCACATTAGACAAATCTTACAAGCCAGATTCATGACAGTCTTGATTCATATCTACTTCCAACATATGACCGACTGTGGATGGTTTGAATAACTTAGTCATTCTGAAGAATGACCTAGTTATTCTGGAAGTCAAAACATGCAAAGTGAAACACAAAAATAATACTAATCCTGTATGGCCCCAACACTTTGAGTGTAAATAAAAAACCCTTTTATCTAAGCACCATATTGATTACTCATTATTCATGTTTCGATTAATCAACTTAATACTTGAATTGAAACAATAGTCATGCCATGCACCAAGCATGCATACTATGTTTACTTATGGTCCTTTCGTTTGTGAAATAGATCAATTGAACACGACTCCAACGATGCTCATTTCACAATCCCAATCCCTTTTGTAAATGTAAGAATACCAAACTCTTGCCATTTACTGTGATCTGTTAGACTCTAAACTTATATGCAATGATCCCCTTGTAATGACTATGCACAAAAGTCACAAAGACTTGGCAACATACATTACAGAGTATTCCAATGGAAAGCAATCCCATGGAAATGATCTCAAATTCAAAGTACATTCCTTTGAACATCCTTCTTTGCATTAAGTTCTTTAATCTTACACAGATTCAAAGAATAACTTCCACCTATGGAAACGATTCCACATTCTGATTTTGACCATCACTTTTGAACAAGAGTTGCCTCTTTTAAAAATATGTCAATATGGTCCTTACTCTATACTTCCAATTGTCCATGAGTAACCAATCTTTGGTAAACCTCAAATTGTCCTCGGCAATTGCTTAATCATTTTAGTCATATCCAGTTCTAATCCCTTTTCCCCTCTTAATGCCCTAAGCATTAGGAAAATTTAGAAAGAATAACTATTATAGCTCATGTAATCGATCCTATACCCGAAGCATATGGGACATGATTCATGCTATAAATTTTTTATTTTCCATATTCTCACAATTCGAACTATGAAGAGGTATGCCGTAATCATAATCGAATTTTGAGAACGCAACATATATAGAATTTCCTTATGTTGAACCATTCCAACATAACATTCTTATATATCCTTGACTAAAGTTGATTAAAATCTCAATCTAAGCTTGTAGAATTAGAATGAAGTATAAAATCCTCTCCCTTAATTATACGGAAACAACTTTTCAAAGCGAATTGAAACTTTTCTTTTCTATAATTAACATTGCTAACTTGCAACATAATCATCATGCTCCCACTAGCATAACAATTATTATCTTACTAGTATAACACTTATGCTCCCACTAGCTTTGACATTTACTCAGAAATCAGCTGGACTTCTAGAAAAACAATACTTTATTGACTTTCTTACCAAAGTTCAGATTTCTGATACGAGATGTTTTGATAAGACTTTATCAAAATCATACACCTTTCCTTAGATAGCCCACTTATGTGTCTAAACAATTATGAAGAGGGATGCCGTAATCATAATGTTTAGACCTTTTGTCATTCTCACAATTGCTATCTACTTAAAATCTACTTAGTGAAAGAGTTTCCTCACCATCATTTTCATGAATCGGAGAGAAACCTTATGACACTTAGATTTTATGGTGTAAGTGTTCCTATCCATGTGAATTTGTCATAACCATAATCACAAGACAAGGTTAGTGGCAAATCCAAACACATATGGACTGAACTTGTTCAATCTTAATTTCTTGCCACCCGGCAGCACAAGGGCCTACCATTGCTTCCAGGTTGTTATGCAAACAATTGAGAACTCATAGAACTCACAAGCATAGTCAACTTTTAACTGGAATAGACACAGAAATAAGAATATGTCAACACGATAGGTTACAAACCTCAAATCGTGGGCTAATGATTAACAAAACTCTTGATTAGTTCTTGAAACTATTTCAGGATCTTTTAAACTCCCACTGTCCTCTTGACATATAAGACTCACTTGCCCAATATTCAAGAGATAGTGCAGATTCTTTTACAAACACTTCACACAATTGGCCTTAGTTGGTCTTTGTTTTATCCAAAACATCACAACTTACCAATTTCAAATGTACAAGAGTAAGAAAACATTTTACTCTACATTTGACAAGTGTTTTAAACCTTCTAAAGACTATGTCACTCAAGTTACAATCTTGGAGTATAACTCCAGGATTTGTTTTTGGAACGAAGTATGATTTATCTTTTGATTTAACCATTTCAACAATTCACGATTCCTCTCCTTAGCCAACAAATGCACTAAGGTGTCCTTAGAGGATCAATTGTGATATGGTTCCATAATCACTAAGATAATCATAAAACAAGATACACAAGTACTCTCCCATCTCTTCAGATTGGAGAAACTTTTATCTTTCTGCCTTATTTGATTCTTCTTATTCATTCTTCCATATATTGAAACTTTTCCAATGTTTCAGCATTACACTTAAACTTGTAAGCATAATCATATTTACTAAACTTTAGTAAATCATAACGAATAATCTTATCAACCTTTGTGGTGGACCTGACTAGTGCACAACCTAATGTACCCGATCCTTTAGTTCTTCGCTTGACTCACATGCGAATGTGAACAAGGAATTAGTCTTAATTTACCAAAGATGAAAAATCTCATTCATCACACAATACAACTTGCATGATTACAAGTTTCTATCCAACTGAAACTTGGGTGATGAGAATCTTTCCTTATTTGATAAATTATGACACTACCACAAACGAAAGAATCAAATTCATTTTCCAATATTGCTTATCAATGGAAACATATAAACAACAATTTTTCACAAATGCCTTTGTAAGGATACTTTTAAAATAAATAAAATCAAAACTTTTCTTTTATTTTAAAACTTACGGAAAAACTTATCCTTACAATGCAAATTCATATGAAAACTTTGTTGTTATCTATTCCTAAGCAATATCTCATAACTCTTATGTAGTGGCTCAAAAATCTGGTCATCGAACCATGCGATCAGAATCAGCACACTTCTTCTTTAAGCTTCCTTTGATTCTTCAAAACATCAAAATGTAATTACATTACATCATGTATTAAGAATCTCCAAAAGAGACTTAATAGAGTTAGATAACGAACTTTACCTGAAGTAGAGTCAAACATTTGACTTTACCATCCTTATGAGGTTTCAGGTAAATTCGGCAGCTTCGCAACCAATGCCCCTTTTCTTTGGCAATAGGCACATATGGACTCTTTGGGAATGGTACATGGGACTATCTCAGACTTAGCCTTTCTCTTTACCATTTGGTCAACCGAGTTGACTATGGCCGATCCATTTCCATTGGGAAGAGAAAGTTTTTCTGGATTTCCAGTGTCACCATTGTCAATGTCCATGAAGTTTTAGGAAGTCGATCTTCTAATCAAATTTGCTTCACCAGTGTTCCAAATCATTGCTGATTCAGCAAAACTAAGCAAACAGATAAGATCATTAAAGGTTCATGTCGTGATCTGTCATCAGGGAGTGACTGAAGAACCAAGTCAACAACCATCTATCTCGAGACTTCGACACCCGACTCTCCCGGCTTGTCAATATGTGACTTAATCTCCAAGACCTAAGCACATATAGACTTTGTTTGCTAATAGGGATTGAGTGACTTAGAACTTATCTAGTCTTGAAACTTGTAGGATAGGGAGATTTATTAGAGGAGGTGGAGGAAATGAAGTATGATTTCCAGTCCCACTAATGCACAACAAAGGGATTGATCTTTCACCTTGATTGCCATTTGGGATATCATCTTCATTAGGAGAGCTTGTTCCTAAAGATTTTGGAAGACCATAGTTGTCTGAAGTAGACATCTATAAGGGAGAAATTCAAGTTAGTTGATTTATAGTCCTTAATATAACACCCAATATGAAATATTAAGGCTAGGATCCAACAACCTATTTATAATTGGAAGAGGGATGCCGTAATCCAAATTATAAAATAGTTGAAGGTAGGTAAATGACGATTTACCAATTTCCACCAGGAAAAATGAAATATAATTAAGTTTTAATTGGATTTGAAACTCCTAGATCTTTTGAGATACATTGAACTTTCAATGGCATGTTTGAATCTCGATTGTGCCCTCTCAAGTTTGTGACTGGGATGCCGAAGATCACAAACAAGGTGTGAATAACCATGCAAATTGACTTGGCACCATTAACTTTATCACCTAATCGATGTGCCGGTTAGCCACACAGCTCCACCGATCTATAATAAGGTCAAGTTACCCTTTGCCACTCTTACTAGTCCTTATTAGCATGCCGGTTAACCACACACACTCCACTAATCGACTTGGTAAGGTACAAAGTGTAATTTCATGGGTTAGCACCTATTTCACATTTTCCTAAGTAACTAAGATTGGGAATTTATAAGTGTTTAGTTACTTAGTATTTTTCATTATACTTTTAATGAAGGGAGAATTATAGTCCTTTCTGTTGGATTAATGTCTAAGTCCATAACTATAATTGGTAAGACTTGACCCGACCCGGCATGGTCCATTTGGGTTGCATGGCATCATGCATTTGGATAGACTATAATGAGAGAAATAACACTTAAGGTTGGTTAATATATTATAAGTTCTAATATATTAATAAGGTTATTTAATTAGTATTGATCAAGAATTTGATTTGGAATTAATTAAGTGATCAAAAGGAGACTAATTAAATATATGGGTTGATTGTGTAAATCATTCATTCTTATATATGTGGGCTTGTGATCCAAGATTCCTTATGTTGGACTAAGTCCATGGGGTGACCCATGGATACTCCATGGAGGTTAAAATCCATGGAGCATAAGGAATGGGTAAAGTTATGAGTTACATGGTGTAACCCTAATAGCCACCATATAAAAGAATCCCATGGCTCAAGAAATCGGACACTAATGTGTGAATATGAGGGCTAGATGATTTCAAGGAGTGTTCCATTTCTCTCAAGTCATTCCATGTGCATTTGGTGTTGTGTGAACCATTTGAGGTGTCACACTTGGGGCACTAGGCACTCAAGCTTCATGGAGACAAGCTACATCAAACAAATGTATGTATTCTATCTATTTGATTACCCAAGTATCAAGTACTGTATGCTAGATAGGGTAATACCTTGGAAAGTTCATAATTGCATGTATAATAGAGAAAACATAGATCCAAGGTATTTAGGGTTGCATGTACACTTAGGAGTGTTAGAATGCGCAAAATCCATCAGTGGTATCAGAGCCAAGGCTTGTTTTCTTGTTATACTTGCAAAATTAGCTGAAAAATCGAATTGTATTAGTTTAAAAGTTATGCTAATTACTTGGAAAAAATTTGATGTGAATTATCTTTGTTCATATGAGTTTATTAGATTAATAGAAAAGTTAATTGATTATGTGTTTTCAATCCATTTTAATCTAAGAGTTGATTCTAAAATGTGTTTTTGTAACTTGTCCTCAAGTTATATGAAAAGTCACATTTAAGTTTCATAAAACTCATAAAAAGTTGGCAATGGTTACAAAAATGAAGAGTCTTGTCCTCATTAAATGGTTTTATGACTCCATAACTTGTCCTCAAGTTATGGAGGTTCAAGAGTCACTTCATTAAATGATAAAATGTGTAACCTTAATTAGTTCCATAAGTTACAAAAATAAAGAAAAGTTACATTCTTTTATTAGTTTAAAGTCTTCCATAACTTGTCCTCAAGTTATGGAACTTGAAGAGTTTTTTTTTAATTAAAACTATTTTAAACACATAAGTTATGGAATTAATTAGTTTTGAATATTTTCAAAACTTGCCCTCAAGTTTTGGAATTTGTAAAGTTTTCCCCATGAATACTTTAATTCCAAGTTAGCCCTTAGAATTTTAAAAGTTAAAATTCAACCCTTATACTTTATAGTATTATAAGTTAATAATAAATATATGTATAAGAGCAAGTCAGTCTTACCGTTAGTAGGCCTCATTCACGAAGCCGGTCTATAAGGGGGGTATAAGGTTACTGCCTATAAAATGGCAGTTTAATGGGTGTCCACTCTCACCCACCGCTTCCTTGACTGGTGGAGGGTCGTTAGCCAAACGGGTAGGACAAGGACTATAATTCTCCCTTCATTAAAAGTATTAATAATAAATACTAAGTAACTAAACACTTATAAATTCCCAATCTTAGTTACTTAGGAAAATGTGAATAAGGTGCTAATCCATGAAATTACACTTTGCACTTTGTTTAAACCGTTAATGGAGCATGTGTGGTTAACCGGCACACTAACCTGGATTTAACAAAGTAGGCAAAGGGTAACTTAATATTTATCATAGTATCGGTGGAGCTCGTGTGGTTAACCGGCACATCGATTGAGGGGTAAATATTAAGGGTACCAAGTATATTTGCATGGTTAGTTCACACCTTGTTTTGTGATCCTCGGCATCCCAGTCACAAAACCTGAAGGGCACACTCGAGATTGAAACATGCCATTGAAAAGTTCAATGAATCTCAAAAGATCTAGGAGTTTCAAATCCAATTAAAAACCTAATTACATTATTTCGTTTTTCATGGTGGAAATTGGTAAATCGTCATTTACCTACCTTCAACTATTTTATAACTCGGATTACGGCATCCCTCTTCCAGTTATAAATAGGTTGTTGGATCCTAGCCTTAATATTTCATATTGGGTGTTATATTAAGGACTTTAGATCAACTATCTTGAATATCTCCCAAAAGATGTCTAGTTCAGACATCTATGATCTTCCCAAATCTCTTGGAACTTTACTTCCTCCACCTCCTCCAATTATTCTCCCTAACCCACAAGTTCAAGGTCACTCAAGCCCTAATGGCAAGCAAGGTCTATGTGTGATCACATCTTAGAGATGAAGTCACATATTGACAAGCTGGGAGAGTTGGGTGTCAAAGTCTTGAGAAAGTTGGATGTTCAATCACTTTCTAAGTCACATAGTGAGTTCCTTTGGGACTACTATGAAACAGACTATGACATGAACCTTAATGATCATATCTATTTGCTTGGTGCTGCTGAATCAGCAATGATTTGGAACGATAGTAAAGCAAATTTGATTAGAAGATCAACTTCCCAAAAACTTTATGGACAGTGACAATGGTGACACTGGAAATCCAGAAAAAGCATTCTCTTCCCAATGGAAAGGGATTGGCCATAGTCAACCCGGTTGACCAAATGGTAAGGAGAAAGGCTAAGTCTGAGATAGTCCCATTACCAAAGTGTCCATATGTTTATTTTGCCAAAGGAAGGGGCGTTGATTGCAAAGCTGCCAAGTTTACCTAAGGATGTTAAAGTCAATAAGTCTGACTCTACTTCAGGTAGAGCCCATTATCTAACTCTGTTAAGTTTCTATTCTAAGATCCTCATTACATGATGTGACTGGGTCACATGTTGATGTTTTAAGAATCAAAGAATAGAGAGAAAGCTTAAAGGAAGTATATGCTGATTCTGATCGCGTAGGTGGATTTCGATCGCATCAGAATTTTGAAGCTGTTACTTAGGAGTTATGATATATTGCTTAGGAATAGATAACAACAAGTTTTTCCCTATGCATTTGCACTATAAGGATAAGTTTTTTCCGCAAAGTTTTGAAATAAAATAAAAGTTTTTAATTTTATATTTATTTTAAATATCCTTACAAGTGGCATTTGTGAAAAATGGTTGTTTATATGATTCCATTGATAGCAATATTTGAAAAAAAAATGGACTTGATTCTTTCGTTTGTGGTAGTGTCATAATTTACCAAATAAGGAAAGATTCTCATTCCTAAGGCTTCAGTTGGATAGAAACTTGGAATCATGCAAGTTGAATAGTATGATGAATGAGAACTTTCAAGCATTGGAAAATTAAGACTTGTTCACATGGATGTGTGAGTCAAGTTAAGGACTAAAGGGAGAGAGTACACATTCTTGTGCACTGGTCAAGTCCACCACAAAGCTCGTTAAGACTATTCGTCATGATTTACTAAATTTTAGTAAATATGGTTATACTTACAAGTTTAAGTATAATTCTGAAACATTGGAAAAGTCTCAATGTATGGCAGAACGAATGGGAAGAATCAAATTAGGCAGACAGATAAAAGCTTCTCAAATCTGAAAAGATGGGAGAGTACTTTAGTATCATGTTTTGTGATCATCTTAATGATTAAAGAACCACATCACAATTGGTCTTCTAAGGACATCTTAGTGCATTCTTATGACTAAGAAGAGGAGTCATGAATTATTGAAATGGTTAAATCAAGAAGATGAGTCATACTTCGTTTCAAAACAAGTCTTAGAGTCATACTCCAAGACTATAAGTTGAGTGACATATCTTAAAGAAAGGTTTAAAACACTTGTCAAATGTAAGAGTAAAAGTGTCCTACTCTTGTACATTTGAAATTGGTAAGTTGTGATGTTTTGGATAAAACAAAGACCAATTAAGGCCAATTGTGTGAAGTGTTTGTCTTGATAAAGAATCCGCACTATCTCTTGAATATTTGGCAAGATAGTCTTATATGTCAAGAGGATAGTGGGAGTCTTAAAGATCCTAAAAAGAATTTCAAGAACTAATCAAGAATAAAACCTGAGGTTCTTCACTAGCACACGACTTGAGGTTTATAACCTATCGTGTTGACATATTTTGTGCCCATTCCAGTTAAAGTTGGCTTTGCATAGGAGTTCTGAAAGTTCTCAATTGGTTGCATAACAACTTGGAAGCAATGGCAGGCCCTGTACTGCCAGGTGGCAAGAAGTTAAGATTGCATAAGTTCAGTCCATATGAGTTTGGATTTGTCATTATCCTTGTCTTGTGACTATGGTTTTGACGATTCACATGGATAAGAACACATACACCATAAAATCTAAGGGTCATAATGTTTCTCTCCGATTCATGAAAATGATGGTGAGGAAACACTTCCACCAAGTAGATTTGAAGCAGATGGCAAAAGGTCTAAACAATTAAGACTATGATTACGACATCCCTTTTCATAGTTCTGAAATTGTTTAGACACACATGCATGCTATCTAAGGAAAGGTGTATGATTTTGATAAAGTTTTATCAAAGCATCTCGTATCAGAAATCTGAACTTTGGTAAGAAAGTCAATAAAGTATTGATTTCTAGAAGTCCAGCTGATTTCTGAGTACATGTCAAAGCTAGTGGGAGCATAAGTGTTATGCTAATAATCATCATGTTAGTGGGAGCATGATAATTATTGTTAGTGTTGCAAGTTAGGAATGTTAATTATATAAAACAAAAGTTTCAATTCGTGAGGCTGCAGGGATTAAAAAAGTTGTTTTGCTATAATTAAGGGAGAGGATATACTTCATTTCAGTTCTAAAGGCTTAGATTGAGACCTTAATCATCTTTAGTCAAGAATATATATATATATATATATATATATATATATATATATATATATATATATATATATATATATATATGAATTTCATGTTGGATTGGTTCAACTTAAGGAAATTCTATATATTGCGTTCTCAAAATTCGATTATGATTACGACATCCCTCTTCATAGTCAAATTTTGAAAACATGGCAAATAAAAATATTGTAGCAAAAGACTGGTCTAGAATCATGTCTTTATGTGAGACATCATGAATCGTGTACCATTTACTTTGGGTACAGGATCGATTGCATGTGCTATAATATTTGTCATTTCTAAATTTTTCCAAATGCCTAGAGGCATTAAGAAGGGAAAAGGTCTAGAATTGGATATGACTAAAATGATTAAGCAATTGTCGAGGACAATCTGAGGTTTACCAAAGATTGGTTGCTCAGGGACAGTTGGAAGTATAGTGCCAATTTTGGAAGGACCATATTGACATATTCTGAAAAACGGCATCTCTTATTCAGAAGTGATAGTCAAAATGAGAATATGGAGTTGTCTCCATAGGTGGAAGTTATCTGTGTAAGATTAGAAAACTTAATGCAAGAAGCATGTCTAAAGCAATGTACTTTGAATATGAGACTTAGTTTCCATGGAGTTGATCTCCATTGGAATACCTTATAATGACTGTTGACAAGTCTTTGTGACTTTGTACATATTCATTACAGGAGGGTCAGTGCATATAAGTTTAAAATCTAAACAGATTTCGATAAATGATAGGAATTTGAAATTCTCACATTTTTCGATAAGGATTTGGGAGTGTGAAATTAGAATCATTGAAATTATGTTCAATTGGTTTATTTCACAAAGTAAGGATCATAGAAAAACATAGAGTGCATACTTGGTGTATGGCAAAGCTATTGTTTAAGAAAAACATAGTGTACATGCTTGGAGCATGGGACAACTAGTGTTTTTAATTCAAGTATAAAGTTGATAAAACCGAAACAATAAATAATGAGTAATCAGTATGGTGATAAATAAAAGTGTTTATTTATAATCATAGGGTTTGATACCATATTTGATTCATTTATTCTTGTGTTTCACTTTGCATGTTTTGACTTCCAGAATAACTAAGTCGCTCTTCCTGAATGATTAAGTTATTCAAACCATCTACAGTCGGTCATATGTTGGAAGTAGATATGAATCAAGACTGTCATGGGTTGGTTTGTAGAGGTCCAAGTTGGTGGACAAAGTGGTGCTACAACACTCATGAGTGCTCATAAGTTCTGAGTATTGGATTCAACCCGCGCTCATTTGAATCACTTCATGGATTTTATCACGAGTGATCATGAGACGATAATATCTTATATTCTTCAAACCTAGAGATATGAGTTGTTACTATGAGTTGGTTATACATTGATTGCACGAAAACGCATTGGTAACTCGATGTTATAAAACGTGCCTTTGTGTATGATTCAACAAGTAGTAGAACAAGACATATGAGTCGAAGTTTATCCATTCCTTTTACCTTCGGGATAAAAGCGATATCTGTGGGCCCCTCGATGATTTAAAGATGATACATGTGAGTGCTTGGCCAAGCCAGGACTGATTTGATTTGTTCAATCAGTCAGTCATCATGAATCAGAAATCGGGAAACAACAAATGGACAGAGAGAATGATTGATAATCCATGTCTCAGTCCATATGATATCTAGAATGGAGGAATATATGATCCCTTATCTAATGGACAAGTCATTGACAAAGGTCAGAGTTCATCGACAAGGTCAGAGTTCGACAGAAGCTTTTGAGAGCTACGATTGCTGATCGGTTCCTGAAGTCATACGCAATAATAGTTTTAGACTTATCCAAGTGGGAGACTGTTGGATTAATGTCTAAGTCCATAACTATAATTGGTAAGACTTGACCCGACCCGGCATGGTCCATTTGGGTTGCATGGCATCATGCATTTGGATAAACTATAATGAGAGAAATAACACTTAAGGTTGGTTAATATATTATAAGTTCTAATATATTAATAAGGTTATTTAATTAGTATTGATCAAGAATTAATTTGGAATTAATTAAGTGATCAAAAGGAGACTAATTAAATATATGGGTTGATTGTGTAAATCATTCATTCTTATATATGTGGGCTTGTGATCCAAGATTCCTTATGTTGGACTAAGTCCATGGGGTGACCCATGGATACTCCATGGAGGTTAAAATCCATGGAGCATAAGGAATGGGTAAAGTTATGAGTTACATGGTGTAACCCTAATAGCCACCATATAAAAGAATCCCATGGCTCAAGAAATCGGACACTAATGTGTGAATATGAGGGCTAGATGATTTCAAGGAGTGTTCCATTTCTCTCAAGTCATTCCATGTGCATTTGGTGTTGTGTGAACCATTTGAGGTGTCACACTTGGGGCACTAGGCACTCAAGCTTCATGGAGAGAAGCTACATCAAACAAAGGTATGTATTCTATCCATTTGATTACCCAAGTATCAAGTATTGTATGCTAGATAGGGTAATACCTTGGAAAGTTCATAATTGCATGTATAATAGAGAAAACATAGATCCAAGGTATTTAGGGTTGCATTTACACTTAGGAGTGTTAGAATGCGCAAAACATAGATCCAAGGTATATAGGCAGTAACCTTATACCCCCCTTATAGACCGGCTTCGTGAATGAGGCCTACTAATGGTAAGATTGACTTTATCTTATACATATCTATATATTAAAATTATAATAATAGTATAAGGGTGTATTTTAAACATTTAAAATACTTGGTGGTTTAATCTATTAATTAAACTATACTCTTAATTTAATTAAACTTAAACCATGTCTTTATGGAATTATTAACTCTTTTAATTAAACACTTTAAATAATTTAATGAAGTCCATAAAGTTTGAATTTTAACTTTTAAAATTGTAGAGTTTGGAATTAAAGCATTAATGTGTGTGAGACTTTACAAATTCCAAAACTTGAGGGGAAATTTTGAAACTATTCAAAACCTTTCATTTCATAACTTATGAGTTTAATGGTTCATTAAAATGAAGATTCTTCATTTTTATGTAACCTCTTATTTTTTTTTAATAACACTTTTAAAGAAGTGACTCTTAAACATCCATAACTTGAGGACAAGTTATGGAGTCATAAAACAATTTAATGAAAAAGACTCTTCAGTTTTGTGTAACCTATGACACTTTTATGAGTTTTAAGATTCATAAATATGACTTTTCATGTGACTTGAAGACAAGTTACAAAAACATCTTTTATGAAATTCTCTAGATTAATTTGGATTGAAAACAACTAAAACACAATTTTTTTTTCATTAATCTAAACTAACTCATAAATCAAGGAAACATAAAACTCTTGGTAATCCATAATTTGAGGACAAGTTATGGAGTCCATACAATTTCATTGAGATCAAGAATTATACTAACAAACAATTTACACATAATTCCTATGATCTACCAAAACTCATAAGCATGAACATTCATAATCAACAATTTTTCAAGAATCACATAAACATGTATAAAACTTGAAATTTTGATTATAGAATTGAAATTGGTTTAACATAATCATTACCACATTAAAAACAAGTTTTATAAGACCAAAACAATCAAAGGTAATGATTCTAGACCAATTCCAGCACCAAAACTCGAAGATATGCTGTTTGGGGGTCCAACTCGTCGAGTGCATGAACCAACTCGGCGAGTTGGATGCATTTTGTCTTGGACTCGTCGAGTCCCTTAATGGACTCGTCGAGTCCCCTGTTCAGACAGCACAAAACTTCGATCTTTAAGCAGTTTGCATCAAGTATAAGTGAAAACAAGTCTAGGCTCTGATACCACTATTGAGTTTTGAGCATTCTAACACTCCTATGGTGTACATGCAGCCCTAAATACATTGGATCTATTTTTTCTCTATTATACATGCAAATATCAATTTTCCAAGGTATTTATCCTAACTAGCATATTATGAAGTACAAGTAATATAGAAACTAGTAGAAATACATACCTCTTTGTTGGTGCTTGATTCCATGGAGCTCAAGAGCCTAGTGCCCCAAGTGTGACACCTCAAACGGTTCACACAACACCATGAACATTTGGAATAACCATGAGAGAAGATATTAGTCTTATATCTCTATGAAATCGGCTTGCCCTCTATGTAATACACTAGTGTCGATTTCACCAACAATGGGGTCTTTATATAGTGTGCACATTAGGGTTACACCATGTAACCCATGACTTAACCCATTCCTTATGCTCCATGGGTTTTAATATCCATGGAGTATCCAAGGGCCACCACATGGGTTAAACCCAACATAAGGAATCATGGATCATGAGCCCACATATATAAGAATCTATGATTTACACAATCAATCCCCATATATTTATTTAGTCTCTTTTGATCACTAAATTAATTCCAAATTAATTCTAGATCAATACTAATTAAATAATATGATTTCATATTAATATATTAGAACTTATAATATATTAATATGTCACAAATATCTTCTTCTCATTAAAAGGTCTATCCAATTGTTCTGATGTCATGCAACCCAAATGGACCACGCCGGGTCGGGTCAAGTATATACCAATTATAGTTATGGACTTAGACAATAATCCAACAGTGGAGGGGAGGAGCATTGAGTGCACCTGCCCCAATTATTTTGCGGATCTTTGATCGTCGTGAGGGTAGGACAGGAGCCCCAACAGAGAGGAGCCGATCATTTCAGTGTCAGGCGGAGGAGGCCCGTGCTCCAGCAGGTGATTTTGCGGGTATGTTATCTTTTGCTTCTTCTTCGATTTTTATCGATATTTATGTTGCTTGGAATGTTTTGTTGGTTCGGGTAAGCGTTATATTTGGTTTCATTACCTGTTATTGTTGGGTTATATCTTCGAGAATTGTTTAATGTCTTTTGCATGCCTTGAATCAGTAGTGGGTTATTAAGGGGTTGTATCTCGTGTAGCGGGTTCCAAGGTGTTCTGTTATTATTTTGGGTTTGGTCAGGATCGGTTCAAGGGTTTTGTTTAGAAGATCTTCGGTCAGGATTCAGCGGATAGTCACCAGTATCGTCAGGGTTCTATAGTTTTTGTAATTGTTCTGGTAGGAGTGGCAATTTCCTATGGAATATCTGTGGGATTCAAACACTACTGTTGCTAGGAAAAGAGCGGTAGCAGGGAGATGGTAGTATCAGTTGCATGGGTTGTTGGTTATGGGAAATCTCAGGGGAGTTCCATATTTGTTCATGTAGCAGTCGATTAGAATTCAATGATTCTTTCTGAATGGATATGGGGTGAAAGTTTGTCAGTTTAGGGCAAGAGTTATGGTTTTAGTCACCAGCATAAGAACTCAGAGAGTTAATATTATTGGATTAATGTCTAAGTCCATAACTATATTTGGTATGTATTTGACCCGACCCGGCATGGTCCATTTGGGTTGCACTTCACTGACACAATTTATATGGATAGTCTTTTGAGAATAGTATATTTATGATTTATATTAATATATTATAAGTTCTAATATATTAATATGGAATCATATTATTTAATTAGTATTGATCAAGAATTAATTTAGAATTAATTAAGTGATCAAAAAGAACTAATTAAATACGGACTCTTATATATATGGAATGGGCCAAGTTCATTTAGATTGGGCTAAGCTTTCATGGATGGTCCATGGAGCTTTTAACCCATGGATCCTATGTAAATGAAAGGTCATGGGTATTAGGGTTTACATGGATGTAACCCTAATCCTCCATAATATATAAAGGGGTCCTTGGCTCACAAAATTGGCACAAGTGTGTGAAAATAAGAGTGGGCCGATTTTAGTGTGCATACATATTCTCTCAAGTTCTTCCAAGGTGTTTTGGTGATTTGTGATTCCATTTGAGGCTTCCACACTATTGGGGCTAAGCTCTTAAAGCTTGAAGACATCAAGCTACATCAAAAGGTATGTCATCTAACTAGAACTTTGTAGTATAGGTGCTTCATAATATGCTAGTTAGGATGAAACCTTGGAATAGTTAATATTTGCATGTATAATAGAGAAAACATAGATCCAAGGTTTATAGGGTTGCATGTACAAGAGTGTTAGAATGCTGAAAACCCAACAATGGTATCAGAGCCATGGGTTGTTTTCTGTTATATTGATGCAAATGTTTTATTTTCAAGTTGAAAAAAAAGGGAAAAAAACATGACGTTTGTCAAATTTTAAGATAATTACTTGTTTTGTGAAAAATGAATTATTTGTAAAATTTGAATCATTTGTTATATGAGTTGAATTAGGTCAAATTTACTAAAAGATAAAATGATATGATTATTTTATTAGTTTTAAAAGTTTGATCTAAATGTTTTAAGGAGTTACAAATTTTGTCATAAAATTTTGGAGCTTAAAAGTTTTTTTTAAAGTTGTGATCTTAAGGGTTTTTGAAACTTCTATAAGTTTTGGATATGAAAGTTTTTTTAAAAAAAAAAATGATTCAAAGTTTTTATGGAGTTACAAAATTTGGTGTTAATGTTTTAAAGAATTCCATAACTTGTTCTTAAGTTATGGAACATGGAAAGTTTCATCATAAAACATCATTAATTCCATAAGTTATGAAATCCAAAGGTTTTCAAGAATTACAAAACTTGCCCTCAAGTTTTGGAATTTGAGAAAAGTTTTTTATGAAAAAAAGAATTGAATTCTAAAACTCTTGGGTTCATAACTTAAACAATTAATTAAATGGTTTTAATTTTGAGTTTAATAATTGGAATTATGATGTTTTGTTGAATAGTTCAAATTAACTCTTATGGACTTTATTAATAGTTAATTAAAGCGTTTAATTAAAAGAGTATTATTAATCCATAAATATATGGTTTGAGTTTAATTAAATTAAAAGTCTAGTTTAATTAATAGATTAAACCACCAAGTATTTTAAATGTCTAAAATACACCCTTATACTATTATAATATTAAAAGTTTAATATATTATATGTATAAGAGCAAGTCGTCTTACCATTAGTAGGCCTCATTCACGAAGCCGGTCTATAAGGGGGGTATAAGGTTACTGCCTATAAAATGGCAGTTTAATGGGTGTCCACTCTCACTCACCGCTTCCTTGACCGGTGGAGGGTCGTTAGCCGAACAGGTAGGACAAGGACTATAATTCTCCCTTCATTATAAGTATAATGATAAATACTAAGTAACTAAACCTTTTATTAATTCCTAATCTTAGTTACTTAGGAAAATGTGAATAAGGTGCTAATCCATGAAATTACACTTTGCACTTTGTTTAAACCGTTAGTGGAGCGTGTGTGGTTAACCGGCACACTAACCTGGATTTAACAAAGTAGGCAAAGGGTAACTTAATATTTATCATAGTATCGGTGGAGCTCGTGTGGTTAACCGACACATCGATTGAGGGGTAAATATTAAGGGTACCAAGTATATTTGCATGGTTACTTCACACCTTGTTTTGTGATCCTCGACATCCCAGTCACAAAACCTAAAGGGCACAATCGAGATTGAAACATGCCATTGAAAAGTTCAATGAATCTCAAAAGATCTAGGAGTTTCAAATCCAAGTAAAAAACCTAATTAAATTATTTCGTTTTTCATTGTGGAAATTGGTAAATCGTCATTTACCTACCTTCAACTATTTTATAACTCGGATTACGGCATCCCTCTACCAGTTATAAATAGGTTGTTGGATCCTAGCCTTAATATTTCATATTGGGTGTTATATTAAGGACTTTAGATCAACTATCTTGAATATCTCCCAAAAGATGTCGAGTTCAGACATCTATGATCTTCCCAAATCGCTTGGAACTTTACTTCCTCCACCTCCTCCAATTATTCTCCCTAACCCACAAGTTCAAGGTCACTCAAGCCCTAATCACAAGCAAGGTCTATGTGTGATCACATCTTAGAGATGAAGTGACATATTGACAAGCAGGGAGAGTTGGGTTTCAAAGTCTTGAGAAAGTTGGATGTTCAATCACTTTCTAAGTCACATAGTGAGTTCCTTTGGGGCTACTATGATACAGACTATGACATGAACCTTAATGATCATATCTATTTGCTTGGTGCTGCTGAATCAGCAATGATTTGGAACGATAGTGAAGCAAATTTGATTAGAAGATCAACTTCCCAAAAACTTTATGGACAGTGACAATGGTGACACTGGAAATCCAGAAAAAACATTCTCTTCCCAATGGAAAGGGATTGGCCATAGTCAACCCGTTTGACCAAATGGTAAAGAGAAAGGCTAAGTCTGAGATAGTCCCATTACCAAAGGGTCCATATGTTTATTTTGCCAAAGGAAGGGGCGTTGATTGCAAAGCTGCCAAATTTACCTGAGGATGTTAAAGTCAATAAGTTTGACTCAACATCAGGTAGAGCCCATTATCTAACTCTGTTAAGTTCTATTCTGAGATCCTCATTACATGATGTGACTGGGTCACATGTTTATGTTTTAAGAATCAAAGAATAGAGAGAAATCTTAAAGGAAGTATATGATGATTCTGATCGCGAAGGTGGATTTTGATCGCATCAGAATTTTGAGCAGTTGCTTAAGAAGTTATGATATATTGCTAAGGAGAAGATAACAACAATTTTCCATGTGGATTGTAAGGATAAGTTTTTCCGCAAAGTTTTAAAATAAAAGAAAATTGTTTAATTTTATTTATTTGAAGTATCCTTACAATGGCATTTGTGGAAAATTGTTGCTTATATGATTCCACTGACAGCAATATTGGAAAATGGATTTGATTCTTTCATTTGTGGTAGTGTCTAAATTTACCAAATCAGGAAAGTTCCTCATCACCCAAGTTTCAATTGGACCGAAACTTGGAATCATGCAAGTTGAATAGTATGATGAATGAGAACTTTCAAGCATTGGAAAATCAAGACTAATTACTTGTTCACATGGATGTGTGAGTCAAGTGAAGGACTAAAGGGATCGAGTACACATTCTTGTGCACTGGTCATGTCCACCACAAAGCTCATTAAGACTATTTGATTTACTAAAGTTTAGTAAATATGGTTATACTTACATGTTTAAGTATAATTCTGAAACATTGGAAAAGTCTCAATGTATGACAGAACGAATGGGAAGAATCAAATTAGGCAGAAAGATAAAAGTTTCTCAAATTTGAAGATGGGAGAGTACTTTAGTATCATGTTTGTGATCATCTTAATGATTTAGAAATCATATCACAATTAGTCCTCTAAAGGTCATCTTAGTGCATTCTTATGACTAAGAAGAGGAGTCATGAATTGTTGAAATGGTTAGATCAGGAAGATGAGTCATACTTCGTTCCAAAACAATTCTTAGAGTCATACTCCAAGATTGTAACTTGAGTGACATATCTTAAAGAAAGGTTTAAAACACTTGTCAAATGTAAGAGTAAAAGTGTCCTACTCTTGTACATTTGAAATAGGTAAGTTGTGATGTTTTGGATAAAACAAAGACCAACTAAGGCCAATTGTGTGAAGTGTTTGTCTTGATAAAGAATCCGCACTATCTCTAGAATATTTGGCAAGATAGTCTTATATGTCAAGAGGATAGTGGGAGTCTTAAAGATCCTAAAAAGAATTTCAAGAACTAATCAAGAATAAAACCTGAGGTTCTTCACTAGCACACGACTTGAGGTTTATAACCTATCGTGTTGACATATTCTGTGCCCATTCCAGTTAAAGTTGGCTTTGCATAGGAGTTCTGAAAGTTCTCAATTGGTTGCATAACAACTTGGAAGCAATGGCAGGCCCTGTACTGCCATGTGGCAAGAAGTTAAGATTGCATAAGTTCAGTCCATATGAGTTTGGATTTGTCATTATCCTTGTCTTTTGACTATGGTTTTGACGATTCACATGGATAAGAACACATACACCATAAAATCTAAGGGTCATAAGGTTTCTCTCCGATTCATGAAAATGATGGTGAGGAAACACTTCCACCAAGTAGATTTGAAGCAGATGGCAAAAGGTCTAAACAATTGAGACTATAATTACGGCATCCCTTTTCATAGTTCTGAAATTGTTTAGACACACATGCATGCTACCTAAGGAAAGGTGTATGATTTTGATAAAGTCAATAAAGTATTGATTTCTAGAAGTCCAGCTGATTTCTGAGTACATGTTAAAGCTAGTGGGAGCATAAGTGTTATGCTAATAATCATCATGTTAGTGGGATAATGATAATTATTGTTAGTGTTGCAAGTTAGCAATGTTAATTATAGAAAACAAAAGTTTCAATTCGTGAGGCTGCAGGGATTGAAAAAGATGTTTTGCTATAATTAAGGGAGAGGATATACTTCATTTCAGTTCTAAAGGCTTAGATTGAGACCTTAATCATCTTTAGTCAAGAATATATATATGAATTTCATGTTGGATTGGCTCAACTTAAGGAAATTCTATATATTGCGTTCTCAAAAATCGATTATGATTACGGCATCCCTCTTCATAGTCAAATTTTGAAAACATGGCAAATAAAAATATTGTAGCAAAAGATTGGTCTAGAATCATGTCTTTATGTGAGACATCATGAATCGTGTACCATTTGCTTTGGGTACAGGATCGATTGCATGTGCTATAATATTTGTCATTTCTAAATTTTTCCAAATGCCCAGAGGCATTAAGAAGGGAAAAGGTCTAGAATTGGATATGACTAAAATGATTAAGCAATTGTCGAGGACAATCTGAAGTTTACCAAAGATTGGTTGCTCAGGGACAGTTGGAAGTATAGTGCTAATTTTCGAAGGACCATATTGACATATTCTGAAAAGAGGCATCTCTTGTTCAGAAGTGATAGTCAAAATGAGAATATGGAGTTGTCTCCATAGGTGGAAGTTATCTGTGTAAGATGAGAAAACTTAATGCAAGAAGCATGTCCAAAGCAATGTACTTTGAATATGAGACTTAGTTTCCATGGAGTTGATCTCCATTGGAATACCTTATAATGACTGTTGACAAGTCTTTGTGACTTTGTACATATTCATTACAGGAGGGTCAGTGCATACAAGTTTAAAATCTAAACAGATTTCGATAAATGATAGGAATTTGAAATTCTCACATTTTTCGATAAGGATTTGGGAGTGTGAAATTAGAATCATTGAAATTATGTTCAATTGGTTTATTTCACAAAGTAAGGATCATAGATAAACATAGAGTGCATACTTGGTGTATGGCAAAGCTATTGTTTAGAAAAACATATTGTACATGCTTGGAGCATGGGACAACTAGTGTTTTTAATTCAGGTATAAAGTTGATAAAACCGAAACAATGAAATAATGAGTAATCAGTATGGTGATAAATAAAAGTGGTCTATTTATATTCATAGGGTTTGATACCATATTTGATTCATTTATTCTTGTGTTTCATTTTGCATGTTTTGACTTCCAGAATAAACTAGGTCATTCTTCCTGAATGACTAAGTTATTCAAACTATCCACAGTCAGTCATATGTTGGAAGTAGATATGAATCAAGACTGTCATGGGCTGGCTTGTAAAGGTCTAAGATGTTGGACAAAGCGGTGCTACAACACTCATGAGTGCTCATAATTTCTAAGTATTGGATTCAACCCACGCTCATTTGAAACACTTCATGGATTTTTTCACGAGTGATCATGAGACTATAATATCTTATATTCTTAAAACCTAGAGATATGAATTGTTACTATGAGTTGGTTATACATTGATTGCACGAAAACGCATTGGTAACTCGATGTTATAAAACGTGCCTTTGTGTATGATTCAACAAGTAGTAGAACAAGTCATATGAGTCGAAGTTTATCCATTCCTTTTACCTTCGGGATAAAAGCGGTATCTGTGGGCCCCTCGATGATTTAGCGATGACACATGTGAGTGCTTGGCCAAGCCAGGACTGATTTGATTTGTTCAATCAGTCAGTCATCATAAATCGAAAATCGGGAAACAACAAATGGACAGAGAGAATGATTATAATCCATGTCTCAGTCCATATGATATCTAGAATGGAGGAATATATGATCCCTTATCTAATGGACAAGTCATTGACAAGGTCAGAGTTCGACAGCGGCTTTAAGAGCTACGATTGCCAGTTAGGTTTTGAAGTCATACTCAATAATAGTTTTAGACTTATCCAAGTGGGAGACTGTTGGATTAATGTCTAAGTCCATAACTATATTTGGTATGTACTTGACCCGACCCGGCATGGTCCATTTGGGTTGCACTTCACCGGCACAATTTATATGGATAGTCTTTTGAGAATAGTATATTTATGATTTATATTAATATATTATAAGTTCTAATATATTAATATGGAATCATATTATTTAATTAGTATTGATCAAGAATTAATTTAGAATTAATTAAGTGATCAAAAAGAACTAATTAAATATGGACTCTTATATATATGGAATGGGCCAAGTTCATTTAGGTTGGGCTAAGCTTTCATGGATGGTCCATGGAGCTTTTAACCCATGGATCCTATGTAAATGAAAGGTCATGGGTATTAGGGTTTACATGGATGTAACCCTAATCCTCCATAATATATAAAGGGGTCCTTGGCTCACAAAATTGGCACAAGTGTGTGAAAATATGAGTGGGCCGATTTTTGTGTGCATAGATATTCTCTCAAGTTCTTCCAAGGTGTTTTGGTGATTTGTGATTCCATTTGAGGCTTCCACACTATTGGGGCTAAGCTCTTAAAGCTTGAAGACATCAAGCTACATCAAAAGGTATGTCATCTAACTAGAACTTTGTAGTATAGGTGCTTCATAATATGCTAGTTAGGATGAAACCTTGGAATAGTTAATATTTGCATGTATAATAGAGAAAACATAGATCCAAGGTTTATAGGGTTGCATGTACACCATAGGAGTGGTAGTATACTAAAACCCAACAAATATGGTATCGGGAAAGGTGATTTGGTTTATCAGATTGGCTAAGATTTTAGGAGCATCCTTCAGGGTTTCAAGAGTTGGGCGATCCCTGAGTTTGGCTAATAATGGAACGCTAGTATTGATTAGCAAGGGTATAGGCGGTTCATGCTATTGTGGTATTGGGGTCGGAGATCCATCATAATTCAGAGGTGAGAGAGGGTTATGTCGAATCCAAGTGGGGGAGGATTGATTCGGATCTCCGGAAGTTGGAAAGGGTGTGGAGTTAGGGAAAGTTTCATATCTTGGCCTGAGGGAGAGGGACGACCCAAGTGACTGTCCAGAAGGAGGTTATATAGGTGGGAGTTCAGGAAACTCCCAACCGCTGGTTGACGTCTCCTATATTATGCATATCAGGTTGGTGTTTGAGTCCAGGTTGAGGGCTTCAAAATTCGAGGTATGTCCAAAACATCTGACGGGAAGCAGTTGGATGCAGGTTTCGGCTTAGGATGTGTGGGGTTGCGATGGTTAGGGTGTGGTCAGGGCATGGGTGGTAAGAATCGTTTCGTGCCTTGGGTACGCCGGCCGGGTTGGTTGGGGAATTATTCTCTGTTTTGGGATGAGGACTGTTGGCGTCCAGGGTGGAGTCGGGCCTCTATAGCTTTAGATTAGTCGGACCCATGGGCGAGGCCCTTGTGATTATGGTAGTTCAGGTGGGTCCTTATGGAGACCGTTGGGTCAAGGTTTTAAATTTTGAGTTGCATGATCGAGTGTGTGGTCGGTGTATGGCTCCGAGGGTTTATTGGATTGGGTAGCCTGGTTGCTGGACTCTTGGGAACCTGGTGGTTTGACCAGGTGGGAGACTGGTAGTCCTAGATATGGTTTTGGAGCATTTAGACCTCGGTTCATTGAGGGATTTACGGGAATCATAGATTCTAAGTGAAGTGCAAGCGCATATTTGTGGATTTTGGGTCATGAGTTGACTATCAGGTTGGTTTTGGGTGAGATCTTGAGTTGTGTATCACGAGTGTTTTGTGCAGGAGTTTAGTTTCAGCAGAATAAGTAGTGGGGTATCTGTATGCCTGGGGCATCAATCGCAGGGCTCAAGGGAAATGAATGGACTTAGACTTGATAATAGAGCAAGCCTGTGTGTTTGTGGCTTGGGATGGTTCTATCTGTAGGGGAGCCACAACATGTTTGGAATCAGGAATTGGTAGGTCGTCGGTGACCGGGTATGATATGATACTACGGTTGGTCATGTAGCATTCTTTTAGCAGTGGATTTGGTGGCGATATGGTTCGGGTAATTTTTTCCAGTTGAGGCTTTTGTTCTGAAGTCGCGTGGGGCGACTGTGCGGGTGTCTGTTGACTCAGTCTCCAGGTAGGAATCCAATATTTCAGATAGTTGGCAGGCAAGTTGGGACCAGGGAGGTCTCGATCGATTTTGGAAAACAGCTAGGAGGCAGCGTGATGTTTTGAGCAGTATTAGTGATTCGGGATTAGTGTATATAAAGTAGCTTGATGTTTGGGAAATGCTAAGTCACTTGAAGTTGGATTAAATAATCTTAGAGTAAGAGATTTGACCCTGTTGTACAGCTCTCGTATGAGTCTAAACGTGAAGGGATGAATCTTCTACTCGCAGGATTACCTAATCCCTCTGTCGAGCATAAGTGTTTCACAGCTGTTTATGGTCAGTGACTTTGTTTCCCTTGGTCGCATCAAGGTAATCAGGGTTGGAAGTGTTCTGTTTAGTCTGTGATTTGATGAGGATTTGGCTTGGTAATGAATTAGCATGGACGGTCTGTCGGAAAGTCAGACCGATGAAGATTTCAAGTTTTGGAAAAGGTAAAACTGGTTTTGCAGGGGCTAAAGGTTTGTTTTTCATCGGAATGGAAGTCCCCGTTTGGGTTTGGTTGCTTTGGGAAGGTCGTTTTTATGCGAAAAATTTTGGTTGCATTCCTCAGATTATTCGTTTTGATACGAGTGTTAGTAAGGAGAGATTTCGAGGACAAAATCTAATTTAAATGGCGGAGACTTGTAACACTCGGTTTCGGATTTGCTTCTTTATTTGGGGCTGTAGCCCAATCTGTAGTGGTGATGAGGCTTAGGGCCTTGGGAAAGAAAGAATTTGGCCCTTCTCGAGGTGTTATTGTTTAAGTGATCCAAGTGTTCGATGGTGCCTCGGAGGTCAAAGGTATGATTGTAATTTGATAACTCGATCTTCTATGGCTTTTGGGTTTTGTTCAGGAAGTTTGGAGACTTGGGTGTGTTGTTAGAAGCGCATGGCTTCTCACCACCTTCCCGTGGATATAAGGTTCGTTGGAAACGGACCTAAGATGAGGGAGTTATGAGATTTTGAAGATATTGGCAAAATTGTCCCCTTAGGGAAATAGTTGGCAAATCGGTCCCGTACATGCAAGGAAGGTATGGACGTGTTTTGTTGTGTACGCCCAACGTAAGCTGGAGTACGCCCAACGTAAGTTGGTAAGTAGACGCGAGTGTTTGGAGTTGTACGCCCAGCGTACAGACATTACGCCCATCGTAATGAGTTAGATCCTAAAACCCTAAATTTTAGGGTTGGCTCACTATTTAAACACCTTAAATCCTAGGTGTTAGCCTCTCTTACATCCTCCATTTTCCTCCAACCCTAATCTCGAATTCTAGCTTCATCCAAGAGTGTTGTGAGCTCTTTATGTGCATCATTGGTGGGTTTTAGTGTATATTCAAGAGTGGAAGCTTTGTGCAAGGTGGTGAATCAAGGGAAGGCTTGTAGATCTCGACTCTTTGCTCCATTTCTAGCTCTTTAAAGCTAAAAAGTTAAAAACTTGCTATTTTGAAGTTGAGATCTAAGATTTTGTGAGTTTTGGTCCCATTTTGACCAAATGGGTGAGATGTAGTGGTTGGACACCACTCCAGTAGCTTTGAGTTGCTACTTTTAGCATTTCTGAGGTTATAAGTTCATACAAAAGCTTGCTAGATGTTTATAAATGGTCAATGCATGTTCTAGTTGGATTATGTTGGATCTTAATGGATTAAGTTGGTTGTTGGGCCCCCATTGAGTCATGTAAATGCATAAAGGTGCCGACTTTATGCATTAAGAGCTTCATTGCAAGGTTTTTTGAGGTTTGGATGCAAAGGACTTAAAGGATTAAGTCATAAGTCAAGTTTTGGAAAAGTCCTTGTGCGCCCCGCGTACATGAAAGTACGCCCCACATACTGATTTGAGTCCTTGATCAACATCTTCATGTATGTTGAGCGTACATAGGGGGTATGCCCCGCGTATAATCAGCTGTGGGCTTTTGGGCTTATTCTCTTTTGGGCATTGGACTTGGGTTTGAGTTTTGTGTGTTGGGCTTATTGGTCTGAGGAATCTTAGAGTCTTGGACTCTTGTTTGGGCATGTCCAGTTGGGCCTAGGTTCCAAACCTTTATAGGCCCAATGGTTTTGGGCTTTAGTTGGCCTAATGGGCTTGGGCCTTTGGGCCATTTGAGACCAACTATTAGACTAAGGGAAGCTTTGGGCTTTAGGATAATGCCCATATGGGAATTGGGCCATTAATGAGCCTTTGACGATATTTTGCTTTTGGGCCTTTTTTGGTTTTTGGGCGTGGGCCTCAGTTTTAATTCAAGTTGGGACAGGGGTAAAATGGCCATTTACCCCAAGTATGGATTATGGATCATAGTTTGGAACCCAATTGCTAATTGGTTGTTATTTTTTGATAGCGCGGGGATTTAGCGGATCTGCAGTCAGAGTGTATCCGTGGGATTCAGTTGTCCGAGGTGAGTCTTCTCACTATATCCATGGGTCGAAGGCACCAATGTCGGCCCATTGCCTGTTATGTGGTATGCTAGATGTCTTTGTGATAGTTGCACGAAAGAACATGGGGGAGCCCGTGGCAATTGGATGTCAGACCATGGGGGGAGCCCATGGCATTCCAGGTAAACACCATGGGGGGAGCCCTTGGCATTCTAGATAAAGACCATCGGGGGAGACCATGGAAACTATATGTATGTGCATGATAATCTATGGTTGTATGTTGTATGGTATCTTGGGGAACTCACTAAGCTTTGTGTTTACGGTTTTTAGTTTATGTTTCAGGTACACAGGTTTTCATTTGGAAGGGCTCAGGATGATTGCAGAGAACACACCACATGTTTTACGCTTTCTATGAATTACTCTGATTTGTCGATGTTTTACTAAAATTTAATTACTACGGTTTTATGGGAAAGACGTGTATAAACGATTTATTATTCCAAAAACAAAAAATTTCATGTCATGATTTTTGGGGCGTTACACTCCGACCATTGCAACCCAACTGATCAGCGCCGATGCCGAAGTCTCGTCTCTGATCTCCCACCAGTCGCCTCCGACTACAAAATATTTCACAGTAACAACCACAACGTTTGTTCCTAACTAGCTAACGACGTCTGACAGAGAAGCGCCTCCAGCAACCGCCGCTAGATCCATGTCTTCTTGACCTTGTGTCGCAACAGAACTACGAAACCCTTATCCACCATTTTCCTCTGGCGAAACGTCTCAGCAACCTTCACCCCCACTGGCAACGATCTCCGAAATTTGTTACCACCAACCATCATCAACTGGATCTCCAACCAACAATCGTCGATGATTTTTATTCTCCATTGCTGATCGTGAGAACGGGATGCAGTTGGAGGACTTTTCCTCAAAAATCAAGCCTGATAAGAAGATGGTGGGCGCATAAATGTGAAACCCTTGGTACCCAATTCATCCCACATATACATTTCACACAAAAAAACAAAAAGAAGAAGATAATGACTAGGGTTTACAAGTCATAAATGGGCAACCACATATCAGCTTGGGATGATCATTCACATATGGGCTCACAACTTGCATCTGGGTTGCCAACAACTACATTGGGCTTAAATATAGGAATAAGGCTCCAAAGATTCATTTTGGACTCCTTATATCATAAATAGGTTGCTCCGTTTAATCTCGGGCTCCTCCCAAACTAGCTTTACGATTTTATTTGGCTAGTTCATCAACAATTAAATTGAGAAAATAGTTAGCAAATTGGGCTCCTCCTAAGTTACCTATTTTATTGGGTCATCCCAACAAATAAAATAGGCTAATTTTACAAAATAAAAATCAGCCATTTATGCTCGCGTGCCGCAAGCTCCGCTCAACAAAATATGCTTTCATAATAAGCATTGCGGTCCGGTATACCCGACATTTCAAAAAAAAAGAGACATAATAATTGGGCTAAGTATTTAAATGGGACCCAACAAATCATTTTGGGCTCCTTATAAATTATTTTGGGCTCCTCCAAGTGAGCTGAACAATTCCTTTTTGAGCTCAACAGTTTTTGGACTCCAACTATTTTTTGGGCTCCTATTAAAGCACATTTTTAGTGGTTTAGTTCAACAATAAAATTCCCATATTACTGTTGGATTAGTGTCTAAGCCCGTAACTATATTTGGTAAGTACTTGACCCGGTTGTGCATGGTCCTTTTGGGTTGCCTTCACCATAGCAACTTCACAGGGTGATTTATGGAGAGAGAGAGAGAGAGAGAGGGAATATTATGATTTATTAATATATTATAAGAATAATATATTAAAAGAGAAATCATATTATTTAATTAATATTAGTCATAAATTAATTAGAAATTAATTTGGTGACTAAAAGAGATTAATTGAATAAAGGGGACATAAACTGTCAAATGTGTGATAGTTGTATTTTGGGCTGGGAAACCTAATGGATTAAGGTGTGAACGAAATTATGATGGGATCCCGTCATATTTTCGTCCATGGCCTGTATTCCAGAAGGTTCCATGGTCTGCTTAGGGTTTAAGTTGTCCATTAGGGTTTTGACTGAAACCCTAACTGCCCACAGTATAAGTAGAACCCTATGCATGCAATTTTCGGCCACTTGTTATTACAAGAACCCTAGAGCCGACTTTGTGTGCCTCCTCCCTCTCTCATATACTACCCTCTTGCTAGTTGGTGTTTGTAAGCCATTAGAGGAGTGACACTTGTGACTCTAAGCATCAAAGACAAGAAGATTCTAGCAAGCAAACAAGAGGTAATATTCTAGATCTGATTTGTTTCTTGTAATTTCGAATTATTACCTTTAGATCTAGGGTTTATAAGCCTTGGATGATTGCATGTACAATTAGTGAAACCTAGATCCAAGCATTAGGGTTTGCATGAGCACATAGGATGTTTTATTGGCTCAAACCTATCAGTGGTATCAGAGCTTAGTCTGGTTTCAATTGTATTTGATGCTATATGATTTGGTTTTGCTTGAAAAATCGTTTTTTTGTGCATCTATTTGTCTGACTCGGCGAGTCCCATTGTGGACTCGACGAGTAGGATGAACTCGACGAGTCCATAAAGGGACTCGGCGAGTCGGAGAGTCAGGCAGAGGATATTTCGGGATTATTTGCTATTTTGCTTAAGGATTTTTTCCTAAATCGTTTTAAACAAATAAAATCCGAATTTTATTACCTTTTTGACAATATCCTTAACAACACAAGAGATAATTACAAATCATTTGAATAGTAAATTTCCTATTTGATTATATTTGATTATTTGAATTGATTTGGTGAATTATCTTGTAAATAATCTCAATTAGGTCAAATTTAGATAATCATTAAATTAATTGTTTTAATTTAAAATTATTTGCTATTTGATCCTTTATGTTTTGAAAAGTTCAAAACTTGTCCTCGAGTTTTGAAATTTAAATTTTATGATTGAAATGTTTAATTTGAACTATTTAAATTTCAAACCCTAGAATTTTACAAGTTTAAAATTCAACCTTATACTATATAATATTACAAGATTAATATATATATACATATATATATATATATATATATATATATATATATATATATATATATATATATATATATATGTATAACTTAAAATGCTAGTCTTACCGTTAGTAGGCCTCATTCACGAAGCCGATCTATAAGGGGGGTATAAGGTTATGGCCTATAAAATGGCCGTTTAATGGGTGTCCACTCTCACCCACCGCTTCCTTGATTGGTGGAGGGTCGTTAGCCGAACGGGTAGGATATGGCAAACCTTTCCTCATTAAAAGTATAACGAATCTATATAAAGTAACTAAATGTTTTTTTTCAAAATTCTCAAGCTTAGTTACTTTAGGAAAAAGTGAATTGATGCAATTCCATGAAATTACACTTTGTACCCTTGCTAAGACGTTAGTGGAGCATGTGTGGTTAACCGACACACTAATTGGGTTCTAAGCAAAGGTGACAAAGGGTGACTCATTGTTTGTCATAGTTCGATGGAGCTTGTGTGGTTAACCGGCACATCGAATTGGTGACTGTAACAATGAGGGCACCATGTATATTTGCATGGTTATTCACACCCGCTTTGTGATCCTCGGCATCTCAGTCACAAACTAGAGGGGCATATCGAGATTTAAACATGCCATTGAAAAGTTCAATGAATCTCAAAAGATCTAGGAGTTTTCAATACATTTAAAACTTAATCCTTTTAGTTTTTCATGGTGGAAAATTAGTGAATCGTCATTCACTTACCTTCAAATTATTTGCATGTTAGATTACGGCATCCCTCCTCTAATATGTAAATAATGTTGTTGGATCCTAGCCCTAATTTCTCATTTGGGTGTTTAATTAGGGATTCCTTTCTAATCAAACTTTGTTCTTTTCCTTTCTAGATGTCGAACATGAACAACAACAACGCTTCCTCCTCGAATTCCACCGTAACATAAGAATGGTCATACAGGATGTGGTTTTCACATTTGTTCTGATATGCAGGGCCTAAGAAGAGATAGGGATGTGGAGCCTGGGAAGATAAATTTGATCATGGGGAACAGAAGATCGTCGCCTGTTACCAAGATCGGAGTTTACTCTTTAGTGCTCAGTAATGGATTAGGATTAGATTTAAATAATTGTTGTTATTCGCCAAATATGGCAAGAAACATCATTTCATTTCATGGTTTGTATAGACAAGGTTTTAGATATTCATTTGATAATGAAAAAGGTTCTATTAATAATTATCTTAATGGTGTTTTCTATTTTGAAGCATTTCCTTGTAATGGAATATATGAAACTGTGATGGTTGTAGATAACTTAGGAAATGATGTGTTGTGTATTGATTCATCTAATGATTTGGATAAAGCATGCTTGTGGCATTGTCGTCTTGGACATGTCAACAAGAAACATATAGCCCAACTCCAAAAGGATGGAGTGTTGGAGTCATTCGACCTTAGGGATGATGACGTGTGCGAATCTTGTTTACTTGGAAAGATGACAAAGTCACCCTTCATTGGGACTTGTGAAAGGGGTGAGGGTCTATTGGATCTCATACAGACCAATGTGTGTGGGACCTTTAGATCAACCACAAGGGATGCGAGCCGCTTCTACGTGACTTTTACCGATGATTATACTAGATATGGGTATATATACTTAATCAAGCACAAGTCAGAAACCTTTGAAAAGTTCAAAGAGTTTAAACAAGAAGTGGAGAATCAATTGGGCAGGAAAATCAAGATGCTTCGATCCGATCGAGGAGGAGAGTACCTAAGTCTTGAATTCCACGACTATCTAAAGGAATATAGAATCGTTTCGCAATTGACGCCACCTAGGGCACCGCAGTTGAATGGTGTGGCTGAGAGGCGTAATCGAACCTTGTTGGACAAGGTTCGTTCCATGATGAGTCGTGCTTCACTACCTATCTCAATCTAGGGGTATGCCTTAGAGACTGCCGCTCATATCCTTAACTTAGTCCCTACGAAGAAGGTTGCCAAAACACCTCACGAGATGTGGACATGCAAGGCTCCCTCGTTGGCACATATCATGGTTTGGGGCTGCGAGGCTTTCGTAAGACGAGAGACTCACGAGTAACTCGAACCTCGTAGTGAGCGGTGTATTCTCATCGGCTACCCGCAAAAGTCCTTTGGATATCTTTTCTATAGACGAAGTGACAATGTTGTCTTTGTTGCGAGGAGAGGGGTTTTCCGAGAGCGAGAACTCATAAACCAAGGGGACAGTGGGAGGCAAATCGATCTTGAAGAGCTTCAACAATTGAGCGATGAAGGAACCTCTAACGCTGGCGCTCAACACAAGGAAACTCCGGTTGAACCGATTGATGAATCCTTACCTCTTAGACGTTCCGATAGAGTTAGGGTTCAACCCCAGTTTTATGGTTTTCATATTACTACAGAAGGGGATACGTTCATTAGTGATAGTACACTGGTGAATTTGGACGAACCTAACAACTATAAGGAAGCCATGGCAGGCTCGGAGTCTGCAAAGTGGAAAGAGGTGATGGACAGCGAGATTCAGTCCATGTATGACAACCAAGTTTGGAATTTGGTTGACCATGTGCCCGGACGTAAGACGGTCGGGTGTAAGTGGATCTTCAAGAAGAAGACCGACATGGATGGGAATGTTCACACATATAAGGCGCGATTGGTCGCGAAGGGTTTCACTCAAACTCCCGGAGTTGACTATGATGAAACCTTCTCACCGGTTGCAAAGATTAAGTCTATTAAGGTGATGCTGGCCATTGCCGCATTTCATGACTATGAAATATGGCAGATGGATGTCAAAACCACTTTCCTTAATGGGAAGTTGGCTGAGGATGTTTACATGGCTCAGCCAGAGGGTTTTGTCAATGAGAAGCACCCCAATAGTGTGTGCAAGCTTGAGAAGTCCATTTATGGACTTAAGCAAGCGTCTCACAGATGGAATCTTTGTTTCGACGAGAAAGTCAAAGAGTTTGGTTTTCTACGAAGCGAAGATGAATCATGTCTATATGTCAAAGCCAGTGGGAGTATAGTTAGCTTCCTCGTATTGTATGTCGATGACATACTACTCATAGGAAACAACATCCCGACCCTCTAGGAAGTTAAGTCCTGGCTCGGGAAGTGCTTTGCTATGAAGGACCTCGGAGAGGCTTCCTATATTTTGGGAATAAGGATAGTGAGAGAAAGAAGTAAGAGACTAATAGGACTTAGTCAGAATACTTACTTGGACAAGGTACTAAAACGTTTTAGTATGGAGAATTCAAAGAAGGGAGAGTTACCGATCCAAAGTAATGCCAGGTTGAGTAAGACTCAAAGCCCGAGTACCGAAGTCGAAATAGCATAAATGAGCCGAGTACCATACGCTTCCGCAGTTGGCTCGATTATGTACCCTATGACTTTTATTCTCCCTGGTGTGGCCTTCGCTTTGAGCATGGTCAGCAGATATCAAGGGAACCCTGGCAAAGCGCAATGGACCGCAGTCAAGAACATTATTAAGTACATTCGGAGGACCAAGGAATGGTTTCTAGTCCTCGGTGGGAATGATGAATTAAAGGTGCGACGGTACAGTGACGCCAGTTTTCAGACCGACAGGGACAACTACCGTTCATAGTCGGGCTGGGTCTTTACCCTTAATGGAGGAGCAGTGACTTGGAAAAGTTCCAAGCAAGAGACTGTAGCTGATTCAACGTGCGAATCAAAGTACATTGCAGCGAGCGAAGCGTCAAAGGAGGAAATGTGGTTGAAGAACTTTATTGGAGACCTTGGAGTTGTGCATTGATGTGGCTTAGATTACGGCATCCCTCTTCTAAGTTAAAAAATATTGTGTTGGGTCCTAGCCTTAATATTACATTTGGGTGTTTTGTTAAGGACTATCTCTATATCTAATCTAATCTATTCCCTCTTCTTTTCAGATGTCTTCCAATAACAATGCTTCTGGCTCAAACCCTACTAGCTCCTTCTCTCTCATGAATCTTTGTGGGAGAGTAATCTTTGATGGGTCCAACTTTACAGATTGGATCAGAAACATCAGGATGGTCACTCGGTATGAGAACAAAGAATATGTTCTCGACAAGGAGCTGAAAGGTACCCGAGCCAACTGCTACTCCTGAAGAGCTTGCTGAATATGAGGTACATGAAAGAGATGCTACAAAAGTGGCATGCATCATGATGGCCACCATGACAGCCGAGCTCCAAAAGTCCTATGACGACTATTATCCTTTTGAGATGCACCAGGACTTGATGGACCGCTACCATCCAAGTGCTCGTCAAGAGCGATATGAAATAATCTCCTCCATGATAACAACCCAAATGAAGGATGGTGAACCCATCACGGGCCACATGCAGAAAATGCAAAGGTATGTGGACCGTTTACTGAAGCTGAATGTGAACTTCCCTGAGGAGTTAGCAATAGACATCATTTTGCACTCCTTTCCATCATGTTATGATCAATTCCGCATGACATATCACATGAACAAGGAAGAAGTCACCCTCAGCAAACTTCAAGGACTCTTGAAGACCGCCGAAAGTGGTCTAAACGGTAAGTCAGTTGTTACTACTCCTACTCCTACTCCAACTGCGGCCAATGTCTTGGCAATCGGGCATGGCAAAGGGAAGAAGAGAAAGAACCCTTCTAAGGGTACCAAGGGTAAGACCCTTGAAGGCTCCTCTTCAAGCAAAACCAAGAAAGGTTTTGTCACTCCTTCTGCTAACCCTAATGAGGCTGAATGCTTCTATTGCCATGAAAAGTCTCACTGGAAGAGAAACTGCCCAAAGTACCAACAAGATTTGAAGGATGGGAAAGTAAAACCCAACCATGCAGGTATATACACTATATTGTCTAATAACTCACCTCATTCTAAGTCTTGGGTCCTTGATACAGGTTGTGGTATTCACATATGTTGTGATTTGCAGGGACTAAAAAGAAGTGAGAATGTGGAGCAGGGAAAGATAAACTTGATCATGGGAAACAGGAAAGCTTCATCTGTCACCAAGATAGGAGTTTATTCCTTAGTGCTAAATAGTGGGTTTACATTAGATTTGAATAAATGTTATTATTCGCCAGAAATGGCAAGAAATGTTATTTCCTTTCATGCATTGTATAAACAAGGTTTTACCTTTTATTTTGATAATAATAATGGTAGTATTGATGCTTTCTTTAATAATGTTCTTTATTTTAAAGCATTACCTTGTGATGGCGTGTATGAAACTGTATATGTTGTAGATAATCTAGGAAATAATGTATTGTGTATTAACTCTTCCACTAGCTTAGATAAAGCATCCTTATGGCATTGTCGTCTTGGACATGTAAGCAAGAAACGCATAGGCCAACTCCAAAAGGATGGAGTCTTGGAGTCATTTGACCTAAAGTCAGATGATAGTTGTGAATCTTGTTTTCTTGGTAAAATGACAAAGTCACCTTTTACTGGCACTTGTGCTAGGGGTGAAGGTTTGTTGGACCTCATACACACGGATGTGTGTGGACCCTTCAGAACCGCCACAAGAGATGCTAATCGGTTCTACGTGACTTTTACTGATGATTTTAGTAGATATTGATATGTCTACCTAATCAAGCATAAGTCAGAAACCTTTAAGAAATTCAAAGAGTTTAAGCAAGAAGTGGAGAATCAGTTGGGCAGGAACATTAAGATGCTTCGATCCGATCGTGGTGGTGAGTATCTTAGTACTGAGTTCCTTGACCATCTTAAGGAATGTGGGATTATCTCACAATTGACACCTCCTAGGACACCACAGTTGAATGGTGTAGCTGAGAGGCGCAATCGGACCTTGTTGGACATGGTTCGTTCCATGATGATTCGAGCTTCGCTACCAATCTCATTTTGGGGGTATGCCTTAGAGACTGCCGCCCATATCCTTAATCTAGTCCCTACAAAGAAGGTTGCCAAAACACCTCACGAGGTGTGGACTGGAAAAGTTCCCAATCTAGACCACATCAAGATTTGGGGTTGCGAGGCTTTCGTGAGACGCGAGACTCACGATAAGCTCGAACCCCGAAGCGAAAGGTGTATTTTCATCGGCTACCCACAGAAATCCTTTGGTTACATCTTCTACAGACCCAGTGATAATGTGGTCTTTGTAGCAAGAAGAGGATTCTTTCGAGATAGAGAATTCATGAGCCAAGGAGACAGTGGGAGGAAAAATGACCTTGAGGAAATTCAAGAGTCAAGTGGTGAAGGAACCTCAAACCCTAGCCCTCAAGCTGAGGAGGAAACTCCTATTGAGCCGACTGAAGAATCTATACCTCTGAGGCGTTCCACCAGCGTTAGGAATGCACCTGAGCATTATTATGGTTTTCATATTACTGCAGAAGGTGAGACACTTATCAGTGATAACACACTGGTAAATCTGGATGAGCCTAACAGCTACACGGAAGCCATGGCAGGCCCTGAGGCTGCTAAATGGAAAGAGGCTATGGATAGCGAGATACAGTCCATGTATGACAATCAAGTTTGGAACTTGGTTGACAATGTACCTGATCGTAAGATATTTGGGTGCAAATGGATCTTCAAGAAGAAGACCGACATGGATGGTAATGTACACACTTATAAGGCACGACTGGTTGCAAAGGGTTATTCTCAAACTCCGGGAGTTGATTATGATGAGACCTTTTCACCAGTGGCGAAGATTAAGTCTATTAGGGTTCTGTTAGCCATTGCTGCATTTCATGATTATGAAATATGGCAAATAGATGTCAAAACCGCTTTCCTTAATGGAAAGTTGGCTGAAGATGTTTACATGGTTCAGCCAGAGGGTTTTGTCAGTACAGAGTACCCCAGTAGAGTGTGTAAGCTCGACAAATCCATTTATGGATTAAAACAGGCACCTCGCAGATGGAATCTTTGCTTTGATGAGAAAGTCAAAGAATTTGGCTTTTCAAGGAGTGAAGATGAATCTTGTGTCTATATCAAGGCTAGTGGGAGTATAGTCAGCTTTTTGGTACTGTATGTGGATGACATACTACTCATAGGAAATGACATCCCAACCCTGCAGGAAGTAAAGTCCTAGCTTGGGAAGTGTTTCGCTATGAAGGACCTTGGAGAAGCTGCCTATATCCTAGGGATAAGGATTTTGAGAAACAGGAGTAAAAGACTAATTGGACTTAGTCAAAGCACCTATGTGGACAAAGTGTTGAAAAGGTTCAACATGCATAACTCCAAGAAGGGAGAGTTACCCATCCAGAGTAACGCCAGATTGAGTAAGACACAAAGCCCTAGTACTGAGGCTGAGATAGCATAAATGAGTCGAATACCTTATGCTTCAGCTGTAGGATCGATCATGTATGCTATGACGTGTACTCGACCTGATGTAGCCTTTGCTTTGAGCATGGTTAGCAGGTATCAGGGGAACCCTGGCAAGGCACATTGGACTGCGGTAAAGAATATCCTCAAGTACCTACGGAGGACTAAGGACTGGGTCCTTACCCTCGGTGGCAGTGAGGACTTGAGAGTTGTAGGGTACAGTGATGCTAGCTTTCAGATTGACAGGGATAATTTCCGCTCTCAGTCGGGCTGGCTCTTTACTCTAAACGGAGGGGCAATTACTTGGAAAAGTTCCAAGCAGGAGACAGTGGCTGATTCCACTTGTGAATCAGGGTATATAGCAGCAAGCGAGGCAGCAAAGGAGGCTATATGGCTAAAGAACTTCATCGGAGACCTTGGAGTTGTACCAGCTATAAAGGAGCCAATGGAGATTTTCTGTGACAGCAATAGTGCGGTTGCCTTAGCCAAGGAACCAAGAGATCATGGGAGATCCAGACACATTGACCGAAAATATCACTTCATCAGACATCGAATAGAAGAAGGAATCCTCATGGCAAAGAGGGTATCATCGGATGAGAACCCAGCAGATCCCCTCACGAAGGGACTGACTCGGGCTAAGCATCTCCAGCATGCTCGGAGCATAGGGCTGAAGGATGATATTAGTTTTAGTAGTTAGATAATCTTGAAATTTGTAAAATGTAATTGACATTTGATGATAAATAAACGCTGTTATTTATGAGTAAAGTGTTGCTATCTCTTGTCAATCATTTACTATTATTTCTTTTTGCATGTTTTGAATTCCAAAATAATTATGTTATGGTTTATATCATATTATTCAAACTCTCCACAGTCGGTCATATGTTAGAAGTAGATATGAATCAAGACTGTCATGGGTTGGCTTGTAGAGGTCTAAGATGTTAGACAAAACGGGGCTACAACACTCATGAGTGCTCATAAGTTCTGAGTATTGGATTCAACCCACGCTCACTTATGAGCACTCATGAGTGCTCTGTTCTAGATAAGTGATCATATAATCCTCTGTTCCATGTATTTGTCCAGCTGATATCTAGAACAGAGGATTATATGATCACTTATCTAAAATGGCGCTTCATAGTTCAACAGAGTTTAAAGAGCTACGATTGCTGATCGGTTCCTGAAGTCATACTTGCAACTATAGTTATTAGACTTATCCAAGTGGGAGACTGTTGGATATAGTGTCTAAGTCCATAACTATATTTGGTATGTACTTGACCCGACCCGGCATGGTCCATTTGGGTTGCACTTCACCCGAACAATTTGTGGATAATCGTTTGAGAATAGTATAAGCTATGATTTATTAATATATTATAAGTCCTAATATATTAATATAAAATCATATTATTTAATTAGTATTGATCTATAATTAATTTAGAATTAATTTAGAGATCAAAAGTATGACTAATTAAATATGGGCTCTTGTATTTATATAGTGTGGGCTAATGCTTATTTGGAATGGGCTAGGCTTGCATGGAAATTCCATGGATACTCCATGGAGCTTTAACCCATGGATCTCATAGAAATGAAAAGACATGGGTATTAGAGTTTACATGGATGTAACCCTAATCCACCACACTATATAAAGGAGACTTTGGTTCTTGAAATAGCACGAGTTGAGGTGTGTAAACTAAGAGGGCCGATTTCAAGAAGTTTGTGACTATTCTCTCAAGTTTCCAAGTTTGTGGTGATTTGTGACTTCCATTTGAGGCATCCACATTATTGGTGCTAGGCTCTCAAACTCCAAGCAATCAACTACTACTACAAGGTAAGTAATTCTACTAGTTTTATTTGATTCAAGTACCCCATGCCATGCTAGTTAGGATAAGAACCTTGGAAAAATAATTATTTGCATGTATCTTAGTCAAACATAGATCCAAGGTTTCTAGGGTTGCATGTACACCATAGGAGTGTTAGAATGCTCAAAACCCATCAGAATCATGTGTATATATCAAAGCCAGTGGGAGTATAGTTAGCTTCCTCGTATTGTATGTCGATGACATACTACTCATAGGAAACAACATCCTAACCCTGCAGGAAGTTAAGTCATGGCTCGGGAAGTGCTTCGCTATGAAGGACCTCGGAGAGGCTTCCTATATTTTGGGAATAAGGATAGTGAGAGAAAGAAGTAAGAGACTAATAGGACTTAGTCAGAATACTTACTTGGACAAGGTACTAAAACGTTTTAGTATGGAGAATTCAAAGAAGGGAGAGTTACCGATCCAAAGTAATGCCAGGTTGAGTAAGACTCAAAGCCCGAGTACCGAAGTCAAAATAGCAGAAATGAGCTGAGTAACATACGCTTCCGCAGTTGGCTCGATTATGTACGCTATGACTTGTACTCGCCCTGATGTGGCCTTCTCTTTGAGCGTGGTCAACAGATATCAAGGGAACCCTGGCAAAGCGCATTGGACCGCAGTCAAGAACATTCTTAAGTACCTTCGGAGGACCAAGGAATCATTTCTAGTCCTCGGTGGGAGTGATGACTTAAAGGTGCGAGGGTACAGTGATGCCAGTTTTCAGACCGACAGGGACAACTACCATTCGCAGTCGGGCTGGGTCTTTACCCTTAATGGAGGAGCAGTGACTTGGAAAAGTTCCAAGCAAGAGACTGTAGCTGATTCAACGTGCGAATCAGAGTACATTGCAGCGAGCGAAGCGTAAGAGGAGGCAATATGGTTGAAGAACTTCATTGGAGACCTTGGAGTTGTGCCAGCCATAAAGGAGC
Organism: Lactuca virosa; assembly: GCF_052849685.1. Taxonomy (NCBI): domain Eukaryota; kingdom Viridiplantae; phylum Streptophyta; class Magnoliopsida; order Asterales; family Asteraceae; genus Lactuca; species Lactuca virosa. The sequence continues at coordinate 276,180,510 of NC_136426.1, forward strand.
CCATGGAAATTTGCTGTGATAATGAAGGAGCAGTTGCCTTAACCAAGGAACCGAGGGATCACGGTAGATCTCGACATATCGACAGAAAATATCACTTTATTCGACATCGGGTGGAAGAAGGACTCCTCGTAGTAAAGAGGGTATCGTTAGAGGATAACCCAGCAGATCCGCTTACGAAGGGACTGAGTAGGGTTAAGCACTTGCAGCACGCTAAGAGCATCGGGCTGAAGGACGATATTAGTTTGGATTAGATAGTTCAGAAACATGTAATAGATAAATTGTAATTAACATTTGATGATTAAATAAAAGAGTATTATTTATTAGTAATGTTACTGTCTTATGTTAATTGTTTACCTATTGTTTCAATTTGCATGTTTTGACTTCCTGAATAATAAGATTATTCGAACCGTCCACAGTCGTTCATATATTGGAAGTAGGTATGAATGAAGACTGTCATGAATTGGTGTGTAGATTGTCTAAAATGTATTAGACATAGCAAAAGTTTGCTACAACGTTCGTGAGTGCTTATGAGTTTTATTTGAGCATTCGAATAAACCCACACTTGCTGGAATTACTTCATGGAATTTATCTCGAGTGATCGCAAGACGATAATATCATATGGTCTTAAAACCTAGATATAGGGTTTATTGTTTGCTAATTGGTTGAGCATTGATAATGCGTAAACGCATCAGTAACTTGATGTTATAAAACACATTGTTGTGTATAATTTGATTAGTGGATAGTAAATGCATATAAGTCGAAGTCTATCTGTTCCTTTTATCCTATGAGGGTAAAAGCGATATCAGGGCCCCTCGATGATTTGGTTTGACTTATATGGCGGGCCCGGTCAGGACTGAATTGATGTGTTCAATTAAGTTCTATGTCAAACGAATCAGAGATCGAGAAATGAACTGCGGGACAATAAGTATGACTATGTTCCATGTAATTGTCCGCATGATATCAAGAATGGAGGACTAGACGATCCCTTATCTAAAGGACAGATTACTGATAAGATCAGAGTTTGACAATGTCTTTGAGAGCTACGATTGCTAATCGGATGGTGCTTGCATTTGTAGTTACTGGACTTATCGAATTGGGAGACTGTTGGATTAATGTCTAAGCCCGTAACTATATTTGGTAAGTACTTGACCCGGTTGTGCAAGGTCCTTTTGGGTTGCCTTCACCATAGCCACTTGACAGGGTGATTTATGGAGAGACAGAGAGAGAGAGAGAGAGAGAGGAGATATTATGATTTATTAATATATTATAAGAATAATATCTTAAAAGATAAATCATATTATTTAATTAATATTAGTCATAAATTAATTAGGAATTAATTTGGTGACTAAAAGAGATTAATTGAATAAAGGGGACTTAAACTGTCAAATGTGTGATAGTTGTATTTTGGGCTGGGAAACCTAATAGATTAAGGGTTGAACGAAATTATGATGGGAGCCCATCATATTTTCGTCCATGGCCTGTATTCCAGAAGGTTGCATGGTCTGCTTAGGGTTTAAGCTGTCCATTAGGGTTTTGACTGAAACCCTAACTGCCCACAGTATAAATAGGACCCTATGGATGCAATTTTCGGCCACTTGTTATTCCAAGAACCCTAGAGCCGACTTTGTGTGCCTCCTCCCTCTCTCATATACTACCCTCTTGCTAGTTGGTGTTTGGAAGCTATTAGAGGAGTGACACTTGTGACTCTAAGCATCAAAGACGAGAAGATTCTAGCAAGCAAACAAGAGGTAATATTCTAGATCTGATTTGTTTCTTGTAATTTCGAATTATTACCTTTAGATCTAGGGTTTATAAGCCTTGGATGATTGCATGTACAATTAGTAAAACCTAGATCCAAGCATTACGGTTTGCATGAGCACATAGGATGTTTTATTGGCTCAAACCCATCAATTACAAGTTAAGAGTCAGACACTCGGCACTCGAATACTGCAAGATTCTCTCGACAAAACACGTATCTATAATATATGTTGCGACCCAACCTCCTTTATTTTTTCCAAAAAAAGGCGGGGAGGAGAGCAGTACGCTACTGCTACTACTCCCTGTAACGCTTCGAAGCGATCACAAATCATTTTATGATTTCAAGAAAACTGACTAACTATCAAACATGAGTGTGTCGTCTTTTCAAGATAACCGCTCCAGCACCGCAACACTCAGAGCGAGCTGCCGGCAAGCCCACGGAGCAAAGGTCGGTCAGTAAAACATTTGCAGGGGACTGAGGAAGTGTGCTCTACTGGCCAGTCACCCAAAGGTTCCCTAGTGGGCATAGAAATATAATCCTCTCCCTGGTGTTGGTTGTGGATCTCATCCCCATCGTCGGGGCGCGTGCGATTTTCCTCCAATGGTGTTTCTATGAAAAACTTTCGACTGTGATTTGACCATGGGAACCACAGACCAAGCATGTTGCATTTATCTACGGACTTCGGAGCTCGACACAACTACCATGTCGGATAACGGTCTCAAGGGAGGCATGGGAAGATCACGCTTCTTAGCATGGCAGGAAGGCTCAAATTGAAAACTGACGTTAGACACATATCAACCTAATTTGGATACAAGTTCTACATATCTCTTTTTTCTCAAGTAAATCAATATCATACATATCTACAAATTATCTCCATCTAGTAAACCAAAAATATTTACCAAAACATTATCAAGACAATCATGGCATGCATTTACCTTCTAGAAGTCAAAGCATTTATGCAACAAATACTAACCTTCTATACTTAGTAGAAAATCTTTTTACCAACATTTTATTTCAATATACAAAGATGCCATATTTTGATAAACAACTTTTGATTTAATCAAACCATTTCGTTATCATCGGTGCTTAGCCAATGAAACATTTTTATCCAATTTACAATTATTTTACCTTACAAGCTTACACAATGGAACATGTTGTGAAAAAAATTCCAAAACACATGCTTGTATACACCTTACCTTGCCATTATCATGTGTGTATCTTACTATTATTTAAATAGTATAGAGCTAGATAACTCGCTATTATTATTTACAATGGCATGTACAAGCGAACGAGGCTCAAATGTGCAAGTAGGAGCCAATGCATACAAAACAACTCAAGTCTAGCCATGCTAGTACCTAATACTAGAAAAACACCTACAAAAATGGCGAGGTTTGATGGGATACCAATCTACAATACAACCATGCTTACAACAAAACCACCAAAAGATTGCCTTGTTGATAACAATCAAGTTGTGAACAAGCAACACAACACTATACCTACGGAGGACTAAGGACTGGGTCCTTACCCTCGGTGGCAGTGAGGACTTGAGAGTTGTAGGGTACAGTGATGCTAGCTTTCAGATTGACAGGGATAATTTCCGCTCTCAGTCGGGCTGGGTCTTTACTCTAAACGGAGGGGCAATTACTTGGAAAAGTTCCAAGCAGGAGACAGTGGCTGATTCCACTTGTGAATCAGGGTATATAGCAGCAAGCGAGGCAGCAAAGGAGGCTATATGGCTAAAGAACTTCATCGGAGACCTTGGAGTTGTACCAGCTATAAAGGAGCCAATGGAGATTTTCTGTGACAGCAATAGTGCGGTTGCCTTAGCCAAGGAACCAAGAGATCATGGGAGATCCAGACACATTGACCGAAAATATCACTTCATCAGACATCGAATAGAAGAAGGAATCCTCATGGCAAAGAGGGTATCATCGGATGAGAACCCAGCAGATCCCCTCACGAAGGGACTGACTCGGGCTAAGCATCTCCAGCATGCTCGGAGCATAGGGCTGAAGGATGATATTAGTTTTAGTAGTTAGATAATCTTGAAATTTGTAAAATGTAATTGACATTTGATGATAAATAAACGCTGTTATTTATGAGTAAAGTGTTGCTATCTCTTGTCAATCATTTACTATTATTTCTTTTTGCATGTTTTGACTTCCAGAATAATTATGTTATGGTTTATATCATATTATTCAAACTCTCCACAGTCGGTCATATGTTGGAAGTAGATATGAATCAAGACTGTCATGGGTTGGCTTGTAGAGGTCTAAGATGTTAGACAAAACGGGGCTACAACACTCATGAGTGCTCATAAGTTCTGAGTATTGGATTCAACCCACGCTCACTTATGAGCACTCATGAGTGCTCTGTTCTAGATAAGTGATCATATAATCCTCTGTTCCATGTATTTGTCCAGCTGATATCTAGAACAGAGGATTATATGATCACTTATCTAAAATGGCGCTTCATAGTTCAACAGAGTTTAAAGAGCTACGATTGCTGATCGGTTCCTGAAGTCATACTTGCAACTATAGTTATTAGACTTATCCAAGTGGGAGACTGTTGGATATAGTGTCTAAGTCCATAACTATATTTGGTATGTACTTGACCCGACCCGGCATGGTCCATTTGGGTTGCACTTCACCCGAACAATTTGTGGATAATCGTTTGAGAATAGTATAAGCTATGATTTATTAATATATTATAAGTCCTAATATATTAATATAAAATCATATTATTTAATTAGTATTGATCTATAATTAATTTAGAATTAATTTAGAGATCAAAAGTATGACTAATTAAATATGGGCTCTTGTATTTATATAGTGTGGGCTAATGCTTATTTGGAATGGGCTAGGCTTGCATGGAAATTCCATGGATACTCCATGGAGCTTTAACCCATGGATCTCATAGAAATGAAAAGACATGGGTATTAGAGTTTACATGGATGTAACCCTAATCCACCACACTATATAAAGGAGACTTTGGTTCTTGAAATAGCACGAGTTGAGGTGTGTAAACTAAGAGGGCCGATTTCAAGAAGTTTGTGACTATTCTCTCAAGTTTCCAAGTTTGTGGTGATTTCTGACTTCCATTTGAGGCATCCACATTATTGGTGCTAGGCTCTCAAACTCCAAGCAATCAACTACTACTACAAGGTAAGTAATTCTACTAGTTTTATTTGATTCAAGTACCCCATGCCATGCTAGTTAGGATAAGAACCTTGGAAAAATAATTATTTGCATGTATCTTAGTCAAACATAGATCCAAGGTTTCTAGGGTTGCATGTACACCATAGGAGTGTTAGAATGCTCAAAACCCATCAGAATCATGTGTATATATCAAAGCCAGTGGGAGTATAGTTAGCTTCCTCGTATTGTATGTCGATGACATACTACTCATAGGAAACAACATCCTAACCCTGCAGGAAGTTAAGTCATGGCTCGGGAAGTGCTTCGCTATGAAGGACCTCGGAGAGGCTTCCTATATTTTGGGAATAAGGATAGTGAGAGAAAGAAGTAAGAGACTAATAGGACTTAGTCAGAATACTTACTTGGACAAGGTACTAAAACGTTTTAGTATGGAGAATTCAAAGAAGGGAGAGTTACCGATCCAAAGTAATGCCAGGTTGAGTAAGACTCAAAGCCCGAGTACCGAAGTCAAAATAGCAGAAATGAGCTGAGTAACATACGCTTCCGCAGTTGGCTCGATTATGTACGCTATGACTTGTACTCGCCCTGATGTGGCCTTCTCTTTGAGCGTGGTCAACAGATATCAAGGGAACCCTGGCAAAGCGCATTGGACCGCAGTCAAGAACATTCTTAAGTACCTTCGGAGGACCAAGGAATCGTTTCTAGTCCTCGGTGGGAGTGATGACTTAAAGGTGCGAGGGTACAGTGATGCCAGTTTTCAGACCGACAGGGACAACTACCATTCGCAGTCGGGCTGGGTCTTTACCCTTAATGGAGGAGCAGTGACTTGGAAAAGTTCCAAGCAAGAGACTGTAGCTGATTCAACGTGCGAATCAGAGTACATTGCAGCGAGCGAAGCGTAAGAGGAGGCAATATGGTTGAAGAACTTCATTGGAGACCTTGGAGTTGTGCCAGCCATAAAGGAGCCCATGGAAATTTGCTGTGATAATGAAGGAGCAGTTGCCTTAACCAAGGAACCGAGGGATCACGGTAGATCTCGACATATCGACAGAAAATATCACTTTATTCGACATCGGGTGGAAGAAGGACTCCTCGTAGTAAAGAGGGTATCGTTAGAGGATAACCCAGCAGATCCGCTTACGAAGGGACTGAGTAGGGTTAAGCACTTGCAGCACGCTAAGAGCATCGGGCTGAAGGACGATATTAGTTTGGATTAGATAGTTCAGAAACATGTAATAGATAAATTGTAATTAACATTTGATGATTAAATAAAAGAGTATTATTTATTAGTAATGTTACTGTCTTATGTTAATTGTTTACCTATTGTTTCAATTTGCATGTTTTGACTTCCTGAATAATAAGATTATTCGAACCGTCCACAGTCGTTCATATATTGGAAGTAGGTATGAATGAAGACTGTCATGAATTGGTGTGTAGATTGTCTAAAATGTATTAGACATAGCAAAAGTTTGCTACAACGTTCGTGAGTGCTTATGAGTTTTATTTGAGCATTCGAATAAACCCACACTTGCTGGAATTACTTCATGGAATTTATCTCGAGTGATCGCAAGACGATAATATCATATGGTCTTAAAACCTAGATATAGGGTTTATTGTTTGCTAATTGGTTGAGCATTGATAATGCGTAAACGCATCAGTAACTTGATGTTATAAAACACATTGTTGTGTATAATTTGATTAGTGGATAGTACATGCATATAAGTCGAAGTTTATCTGTTCCTTTTATCCTATGAGGGTAAAAGCGATATCAGGGCCCCTCGATGATTTGGTTTGACTTATATGGCGGGCCCGGTCAGGACTGAATTGATGTGTTCAATTAAGTTCTATGTCAAACGAATCAGAGATCGAGAAACGAACTGCGGGACAATAAGTATGACTATGTTCCATGTAATTGTCCGCATGATATCAAGAATGGAGGACTAGACGATCCCTTATCTAAAGGACAGATTACTGATAAGATCAGAGTTTGACAATGTCTTTGAGAGCTACGATTGCTAATCGGATGGTGCTTGCATTTGTAGTTACTGGACTTATCGAATTGGGAGACTGTTGGATTAATGTCTAAGCCCGTAACTATATTTGGTAAGTACTTGACCCGGTTGTGCAAGGTCCTTTTGGGTTGCCTTCACCATAGCCACTTGACAGGGTGATTTATGGAGAGAGAGAGAGGAGATATTATGATTTATTAATATATTATAAGAATAATATCTTAAAAGATAAATCATATTATTTAATTAATATTAGTCATAAATTAATTAGGAATTAATTTGGTGACTAAAAGAGATTAATTGAATAAAGGGGACTTAAACTGTCAAATGTGTGATAGTTGTATTTTGGGCTGGGAAACCTAATAGATTAAGGGTTGAACAAAATTATGATGGGAGCCCATCATATTTTCGTCCATGGCCTGTATTCCAGAAGGTTGCATGGTCTGCTTAGGGTTTAAGCTGTCCATTAGGGTTTTGACTGAAACCCTAACTGCCCACAGTATAAATAGGACCCTATGGATGCAATTTTCGGCCACTTGTTATTACAAGAACCCTAGAGCCGACTTTGTGTGCCTCCTCCCTCTCTCATATACTACCCTCTTGCTAGTTGGTGTTTGGAAGCTATTAGAGGAGTGACACTTGTGACTCTAAGCATCAAAGACGAGAAGATTCTAGCAAGCAAACAAGAGGTAATATTCTAGATCTGATTTGTTTCTTGTAATTTCGAATTATTACCTTTAGATCTAGGGTTTATAAGCCTTGGATGATTGCATGTACAATTAGTGAAACCTAGATCCAAGCATTACGGTTTGCATGAGCACATAGGATGTTTTATTGGCTCAAACCCATCAATTACAAGTTAAGAGTCAGACACTCGGCACTCGAATACTGCAAGATTCTCTCGACAAAACACGTATCTATAATATATGTTGCGACCCAACCTCCTTTATTTTTTCCAAAAAAAGGCGGGGAGGAGAGCAGTACGCTACTGCTACTACTCCCTGTAACGCTTCGAAGCGATCACAAATCATTTTATGATTTCAAGAAAACTGACTAACTATCAAACATGAGTGTGTCGTCTTTTCAAGATAACCGCTCCAGCACCGCAACACTCAGAGCTAGCTGCCGGCAAGCCCACGGAGCAAAGGTCGGTCAGTAAAACATTTGCAGGGGACTGAGGAAGTGTGCTCTACTGGCCAGTCACCCAAAGGTTCCCTAGTGGGCATAGAAATATAATCCTCTCCCTGGTGTTGGTTGTGGATCTCATCCCCATCGTCGGGGCGCGTGCGATTTTCCTCCAATGGTGTTTCTATGAAAAACTTTCGACTGTGATTTGACCATGGGAACCACAGACCAAGCATGTTGCATTTATCTACGGACTTCGGAGCTCGACACAACTACCATGTCGGATAACGGTCTCAAGGGAGGCATGGGAAGATCACGCTTCTTAGCATGGCAGGAAGGCTCAAATTGAAAACTGACGTTAGACACATATCAACCTAATTTGGATACAAGTTCTACATATCTCTTTTTTCTCAAGTAAATCAATATCATACATATCTACAAATTATCTCCATCTAGTAAACCAAAAATATTTACCAAAACATTATCAAGACAATCATGGCATGTATTTACCTTCTAGAAGTCAAAGCATTTATGCAACAAATACTAACCTTCTATACTTAGTAGAAAATCTTTTTACCAACATTTTATTTCAATATACAAAGATGCCACATTTTGATAAACAACTTTTGATTTAATCAAACCATTTCGTTATCATCGGTGCTTAGCCAATGAAACATTTTTATCCAATTTACAATTATTTTACCTTACAAGCTTACACAATGGAACATGTTGTGAAAAAAATTCCAAAACACATGCTTGTATACACCTTACCTTGCCATTATCATGTGTGTATCTTACTATTATTTAAATAGTATAGAGCTAGATAACTCGCTATTATTATTTACAATGGCATGTACAAGCGAACGAGGCTCAAATGTGCAAGTAAGAGCCAATGCATACAAAACAACTCAAGTCTAGCCATGCTAGTACCTAATACTAGAAAAACACCTACAAAAATGGCGAGGTTTGATGGGATACCAATCTACAATACAACCATGCTTACAACAAAACCACCAAAAGATTGCCTTGTTGATAACAATCAAGTTGTGAACAAGCGACACAACACTATACAGAAGTGTGAACTCTTGTAACATCCCAAAAATTTCAACAATTTTAAACTTTACAAAACGACCCTTTCTTTAATAAAAATGTTTACACATTAGTGTTTCCAAAAAATTATTTAAAAATCAGTGTCTCTTATGACCAATGACATAAAATTAGGATATGTACGGTCATGCCTTCGTCTTGCCACGATTTTCTGAAGTACTTGAAACCATAAACCAAAACTTTAAGCACAAAGCTTAGTGAGTTTCCCCAAAGTACCAATACACAAACAGATAACATATACAAATAACAGCATGTAATGGGTCCACAGCTAAAGACTAGATTACCCCTGAGCCCACAGTATGAGTCTGGCTTGCCTATCAGTCCCACATCTCATATCTGGCTTGCTCCCGAGTCCACAACATATGTCTAGCTTGGCCTCGGGGCCCACAACTTATTTCAGGTTTACTCCCTCAGTCATCGGACTGGAATACCAATGTTTAGCCCTCAGTACGAGTTTGGCATACCACCCGGTCATCATCTCATATCTGGAATGCCACTAAGCCCTCAGTATGAGTTTGGCTTGCCCTACCCGACCCTCAGCTCATATCTAGAATGTTGCTGAACCCTCAATATTAGTCTGGCTTGCCCTACCCGACCCTCAGCTCATATTTGGAATGTTGCTGAGCCCTCAGTATGAGTCTGTCTAGCCCTACCCGGCCCTCAGCTCGTATCTGGAATGCTCCCTGGTTTGTTGGCTACAACACAAAGCAGTACAACCTCAACCCAACACAATACCCATACATATACCGATAATCATACAAACAAAATCACAGGTAGTCCTAGAGATCTACCATAGCAGCATATCGACAACTAGCATAATCATGAATATCTAATCCATACTCAACATATCAGAGGATAAGAGGATATCAAACCGATGGGCTGGCCTTGGTGCCTTCGATCTGTAAATATAGTGATGAAAACTCACCTCGACAGTTGAACCCACAAATAAATCTCTGACTGCAGATCCACGCAAATCCTCGTGCTATCATACATGAATAACATTCAATTAACATTTGGGTTCCAATTCAAATCCAATCATCCATATATGGGGTAAAAAGACCATTTTACCCCTCATCTAGTTTGGTTCAAGACTAAGGTCCAAACTCCCAATCAAAAAGGCCCACAAAGCAAATAATCATCCAACGCCCACTTATGGACCAATTTTCCAAATTGGGCCCAAACCATTACATGGGCCTTACCCTAAAGCCCACTAACGTTTCCCTAATCCAAAACACTTATTCTCAGATGGCCCAACAAATCCCCAAGCAACCAAGCCCAAGCATGTGAGACCCAACCGACTGAGTACGCGAGGTGTACTCAGCAAGCATGTGCAGAGTACTCGCTTGGAGGCTTGTACGCTAAGCGTACCTGCTTGTACGCCCAACGTACTCACCCTATTTAGCCAAAAACTTGATTCAACACTTAATACCTTAAGACAAAGCTCGAAAACATAGATCTGGCTTCCTTGAGCTGAATTATCATGTAAAGTTGCCAACTTTAAATTCATGCATGGCTAAATGAAGCTCTTAAGCTTAAAAGGGACTTAATAATTGACTTAATCCATGCATGACACCAAAATTCTCATAATACTTTTACCTTTATGTTTAAGGAGACCAAAACAAACTCAGATCTAAAAGAACAAGCCCTTAAACGACTTAACTCTTCCATTAACCCAAAAAAGGACAAAAAGTACAACAAACTAACTATGAAGAGATCTAAACATATACAAGACAAGATGTCAACTTGATACCTCAGAAAGCTTTCCTACAAGATGATGATTGTGGATCCAAATCCTTTTCACCGAGAAAGGCAACTTCAAGCTTCTCTACTTCCTTCACAAAGGAAAAAATAGGCACCAAAGTCTTTTTAATAGCTTAAGAACACCACCGAGAGGCTACGGGGTCGTTTTAGGGTTTTAGGAGGTTTAGGGACTGGTAAAGTGTTAGGGTGCAAAGTCACGTTTGGATGTGGAGTGTTATGGCTTACCCTCTTGTATGTGTAAATGGGTTGAGTCTTTTCCTATAAATAGGAAGTGAGTGGCTCCCATTATGTAATGTTCATTTTAGAGTGTTGGACTAGAGGGAGAATTTGTACAAGACCCACTTTGTATGTTCTTTCTAGATCTAATGAGAGCTAACAAGATTTATTTACTCCATTTTTTCATGATTTGAATGATGATTCACTAGATCTTTCATATTCTGCATTTTTCATCATAATCAACACCACTACAATTGGTATCAGAGCGGGTGTTCTTGATTTGATCAATATTTGATCCATGATGGCATTCTAGATTTGGTGATTCTTCATTTTATCTTTGATCTTCGTGTTTTAGAGAGTTTGGATTCTAGAAATCGAATTCCTCATTGATTCTACTCATAATTCGATTTTCTTCACTAGAATTCAAGTGATTTTCACTTTCTCTCTCTAGCAAACCCATTTCAAATCACTTTATCTCTCTACAAAAAACTCAAGATCTTGTTGATTGATCAAATATGGTGTTCTTGGAGTATGATTCTTGGGTTGTGATCGTTAAAGATGTCAAATACAAAGTCAACGAAAAGCAATTTTATGGGTTATTCTTTAGCAGGTTGATTTCATGGGAAACTTTGATTTCTTATGGAGGTTTGAAGGATGATCATGGAAGACTGAATTTTCAACCACTTTCGAAGATTGAATGCTTGGCTGAAAACGCTCAGATCATGGCATCTCTTAGTTATAATTAATTGACAAGAAAAGAAAGAGAATTGTTTGATAAGCCATACATTTCTATTATTGAAAACCCGAATGATCTTCTTGCTCTTAAGTTTGTTGAAGTTCTAGATTATGGAGTTCAATGTATTGTTCTTGATGTTCTTGATGTTCTTGAAGTTCATGATATGAAGATTCAAGTTGATTCTCATGAAGATGAAATTTTTTTTTTGCTCGATGGAGTTCAAACTTATGATCTTTTGTGTTCTTGTGATTCGTTTGAAGGAATGATTCCTTATCGAAAGCCGGTAATCCAAGAAATTCACAAGTATCAAACTCCAAAAGATTTGATTCAAACTTGCAAAGTTGAAGTTGTCAAGAATGAAGTGGTTCTTGAAATCAAATCTTCAAGATGCAAAGAGATGAGAAAGAAAGAGAAGAAGAAGATTAAACGAAAAAACAAGCGGGTTTACTCACAAAAATCATCAAATGTTGTTGTGAAGCAAATTTGGGTTCCAAAGCAACAATCTCCAAGTGTTGCATTGAATTTAAAGTCAAAACCCAAAAGTGTTGGTGGTTCTTATGAAGATGTTCTTGGATCGTTGAAGAACACGAAGAATGAGTTGTACAACACGCATCGTTGGTGGTACAATGTTCAAATTGGAGATTTTCTCATTCCAACAAAAGAACCAAGATCTTCTAAATTTGATTCGTTCATTGCTAATGGAACTCGATTTGTCAAAAGCATATCTCAAATTCTCAAATGGATTCCAAAACGTTCTTGATTTTGATTCATATTTTGCGTTTTTCATTTTTGATCATTTTGTCTCGGTTGGATCGAATTCGTTTCAAGCCCAATTGTAGATCCAATCTATTTTCTTCCATAGATCAAGCCCAAAACCAAAATTATGATAATGTTTACTATTCATGAATCTATATGTTTGAGCCCAAAGTGATAATTTGATTACTGTTCATATATTGAGCCCAAACAATTTTCTATTCGTTTTACACTGTTCATCGAATTCAAGCCAAATACATGTCTCTTATTCATCTATTCGATTTCTCTGGTCAAACGAGTTCATATGATTTTTTTTCCTTCGATTGGTTTGATTGTATATTTGGTATGCTTGGTCGACTTCGTGTGGTGTTTGTAGTTCGAATTGATGAATGATTTGAACTTGAATTTTAGGATAATGACTCGACTAATGGTGATAATTCTATATCAGTTCGCATTTGTAATCACGTCTGAAAACATGAAATCGGAGTCAAAATCGGTTTAAATTGAAGAATCATGACTATGAATTCGAGTCAACATTGTACAACACACTTAGAGTCGGATATGATTTTGATCAGTGTTGATTTGAGTCAGAACTTATTTTTGATAATGTTCGTTGTAGTGTCGAAGGTGTTTTTGATTTGGTATCGATTTTGTGGAATGAGTCTCGTGATTTCGACTAAGGTTTTCTATCCAAGTTGAGTTGATGATGTGGAGTTGGATTCAAATTGATTTTCTATGCTTTTGATTCTCAATTTAAGTCGATTTCTAAAGGTCAAAATGGAAAGTCAAAGTTCGAATGAATGTGGTGATTTGGTTTGATTTCGATTCCTGAAAATCGAATTCGAGTGCTGTTCTGGGTTATCGACTGTTGAAATCGAAAGTCAAAATTGAATTCTTGATTATTTAGAAATGAAGAAGAAGAATAAAATGGTATTGATTTCTTCTGTTAGCGACTGTGATAGCAAATCTTAATGGAGAAGTGTTCTTAGCGAAGTCTCGTATATGAGGATTTGGAAGAGGAATTCTCAATTGAAGTGTGTCATTTCGAAAGCTGGTAAGGATGAGATTCGCAAGTGCACTGGGATTTGAAGGGTTATTGGTGATGTATTCGTCATCTGAGTTCATATATGGGAGAATTGGGATTTCAATAATGAAGATTGTTGAGTTGATGTCGATTTTGAAGTTGACATGAGAAAGTCAATGTTGACTTTAGTTTGAGAACGAAGTCTGGGATAAGCCAAACAGGTCTTTGTTATATGAGAATCGAATGGTGATTTTGATTTCGAAGCATTTGGTATCGTATGAGGATTTTAGCAAAGTCTATAATTGAGATTTAGATGTCGATGGATAGGAGTGAGGGTTCGTTATTGGTGGTCGTAAGGTAGTATGCGCTTCGTTATTGAGGGAGAGAGATGTGAAGTCGAGCATCGAGATTTCGAAATAGGGTCATGGTTTGATGTTTCGAAATGGGTAATCTGGGAATCGATAGTCGATACTAGGTCCTTGTGGAGTTGATTTCGAAATGATAATGTTATCTGTTCGTTCCCTGTGTAACGAATTGGGGAAGAAAACACAAGTTTCGAATTGTGTCCCTACACTTTTAACGAAATGACACAAATGGTCCAGATTCGATATCAGTGTAAAAGGTTGTGAAGAAGGCAGAATTTCTCATTTAGCCCTTACAGATTTGAAATTTTGGCAGAAAATACCCAACTTCGAAATTAGGCTAACAATGCTGAGAAATGGAGAATTTTACGAGTTCAGTCCCTACAGTTTGTGCGAATTTTCACTTTATGCCCAGTTTCGCAAATGGGGTAGAGTTTTGCATCTTAAGCTATTTTTGGCGCAACGGGTCCTTGCAGAATTCAGAAAGTGACAGTTTTTACCCGAATTTTGGAAAATCTTGCAACTCTCACCCAAAAGTCGAAAATTTTCACAAAATTGGAAATTTTTCAAGCCTTTTTCGTGATTGTTTTTCCATGCAAGTTTTTCGGTGTTTCATTTTTGGCACACATCAAGGGGGAGTTATGTGAAGATTAATCATCGGGCGCTTTTCACCCTTAATGGGTTTTATAATCATTTTTTATTATAAAAAGGGGGAGAATGAAAAATAGGTATTCGAAGCTTCTCGGGTTTTTCGGGTATTCATTTGCGGATTTAAAGACCGGTATCACTTCGAGGGGGAGTTTGGTCTTGATCGCGCGAGCTCGTTGGATATTGAAACTGGGACATCCAATCCTAACATTGAGGGGGAGAATGTTAGGGTGCAAAGTCACGCTTGGATGTGGAGTGTTTAGTGGCTTACCCTCTTATATATGTAAATGGGTTGAGTCTTTCTATAAATAGGAAGTGAGTGGCTCCGATTATGTAATGAACACTTTGAGAGCATTAGTTTAGAGAGAGAAATAGCAAGACCCATTTGTACTCTTTCTAACCAAACTAATGAGAGCTTGAAACAAGATTTATTTAATCCATGTGTTCATGATTTGTATGATGATTCACTAGATCTAATCAATTCCACATTTGTCATCATAATCAACACCACTACATATATACGTGATAAGGCTGTATATTGCTTAAAACAAGCACCTCGAGCTTGGTATGCAACTCTTACCAATTTCTTGAAATTCTCTAAATTTAAACAATGATTAGTTGATCCTACTCTATTTTGAAAGAAAGTAGGGGATCATCTGATCCTAGTTGAAATTAATGTAGGTGATATTATTTTTGGCTCAACTGACCCTTCATTGTCTAGGGAATTTGAGAATATGATGAAAAGCCAGTTCGAAATGAGCATGATGGGTAAGATAAATAATTTTTTGGGATTGAATATTCGTCAAAGCAGGGAAGGTATTTTCATAAATTAAGAGATGTACTCTCGTAACTTACTTGAGAAATTTGGCAACGCGAATAGTTCAAAATTGAAAGTACTGATGGCAGTCAGCATGCGTTTAGGTCCTTCGTTGGATAAACCTGATGTGGATCTCACTCTGTACAGAAGCATGATACGTTCTCTGTTATATTTAACTGCTAGTAGACCTGATATCATATTTGTTATTTGTAATTGTGTCAGGTATCAATCGAATCCCAGAGAACCCCATCTAATAGTGGTGAAGAACATATTTTGATATCTCAAAGGAACTGTTTCCTTAGGATTATGGTAACTTTCAAAGACTGGATTTTTCATACAAGCATTTTCTGATGCAGACCTTGGTGGGTGTCAATTTGACCGAAAAAGCACAACTGGTGGATGTCAACTTTTAGACGAAAATATTGTTAGTTGGAAATTGAAGAAACAAACATGTGTTTCAATTTCCATAGCAGAACTATAGTATGTTTCTGCTGCAGCTTGCACTTCTCAAGTCATATGGATTCAAATCCAACTTCGTGATTAGGCAATCAGTATGAAGAAGATCCCTTTATATTGTGATTCACAAAGTGCCATACGCATTTTCAATACTCCAGTTCAACATTCAAAGACAAAGCACATAGCTCTTTGCTATCATTTTTTCAAGGATCATGTCAAAGATGGTAATATCGAGGTTCGTTTTGTCAAAACAACGGATCAACTGGCAGACATATTCACAAAACCTTTGGATGAGAAATCATTTCTAAGCATGATAGCTTTTGTAAATGACAAATTTTCTAATCATTGTTATATACTTGATAAGGCTGTATATGGCTTAAAATAAGCACCTCAAGCTTGGTATGAAACTCTTACCAATTTCTTGAAACTCTCTAAATTTAAACAATTATCAGTTGATCCTACTCTATTTCGAAAGAAAGTAAGGATCATCTGATGCTAGTTCAAATTAATGTAGATGATATTATTTTTGGCTCAACTGACCCTTCGTTGTTTAGGGAATTTGAGAATATGATGAAAAGCCAGTTTGAAATGAGCATCATGGGTAAGATAAATAATTTTTTAGGCTTGAATATTCGTCAAAGCAGGGAAGGTATTTTCATAAATCAAGAGAGGTACTCTCGTAACTTACTTGAGAAAATTGGCAACGCGAATAGTTCAAAATTGAAAGTACTGATGGCAGTCAGCATGCGTTTAGGTCCTTCGTTGGATAAACCTGATGTGGATCTCACTCTGTACAGAAGCATGATACGTTCTCTATTATATTTAACTGCTAGTAGACCTGATATCATATTTGTTATTTGTAATTGTGTCAGGTATCAATCGAATCCCAGAGAACCCCATCTAATAGTGGTGAAGAACATATTTTGATATCTCAAAGGAACTGTTTCCTTAGGATTATGGTAACTTTCAAAGACTGGATTTTTCATACAAGCATTTTCTGATGCAGACCTTGGTGGGTGTCAATTTGACCGAAAAAGCACAACTGGTGGATGTCAACTTTTAGACGAAAATATTGTTAGTTGGAAATTGAAGAAACAAACATGTGTTTCAATTTCCATAGCAGAACTATAGTATGTTTCTGCTGCAGCTTGCACTTCTCAAGTCATATGGATTCAAATCCAACTTCGTGATTAGGCAATCAGTATGAAGAAGATCCCTTTATATTGTGATTCACAAAGTGCCATACGCATTTTCAATACTCCAGTTCAACATTCAAAGACAAAGCACATAGCTCTTTGCTATCATTTTTTCAAGGATCATGTCAAAGATGGTAATATCGAGGTTCGTTTTGTCAAAACAACGGATCAACTGGCAGACATATTCACAAAACCTTTTGATGAGAAATCATTTCTAAGGATCTTAAATGGTTTAGGAATGATTGATGCAAGCTCAGTGCCTGGTTCGTTCTCATGTGGAAAAAGATATCAAAATACTGTTGGAGTGTTCAGAAGTTACTGTTCACCATTCAGCATTCGACTACCTTCTCTTTCGAAATTCCTCTGAATGGTTCAAATCACACTTCGCTACAAGAGGTGACAAGTTGTTCGATGTACACTTCTCCGGGAGTTGCTACTTCTTACATCGAAAGTATTTGGTAATACTTTATTGTTTTGTTTTTGGTTTTAGTATTTTTAAAACAAAAATCCAAAAATATTTTCTTATTTTTGTCTTTCAGTTTAAAAAAAATAAGAAATAAAAACAAAATTCCAAAAAGATTTTCTTATTTTTTGGTTTTTAATTTTCAAAATGAAAATCCAAAAAGATTTTATTTCTTTTTATTTCATATTCTGTTTAACTTTTTGTGACTCATTGTAACAACATACTCTGGTGGCGAATGCTCAATCGATTACATTCATAAGTGGGACATGTATGATTTCGAACTATTGCACTAGTTAGGAGTCCATACAAGCATGTTGTTGTATGTTGACCTTAAGCCTCAAAGACTCTATGTGTTCGAAGCCTTAATGGATCTCTCACTATGAGTGCTCCTTCCCAATCAGGCTATATTCACATTAGTCGAAGAGCTACCTTTCTCATCTCATTTTGATAAAATAGATATATCTGCTATGTCCATATCCTTCATAGAGGTACAATGAGTTTCCTTAACCAATATTTTTCACCAAAACATTTTCTTCACGATCACACACATCACTGCATATCCTCAATATCTCTGGTAGAAACCAACCGGAATGTAGATATTACAATAGTTTGTGTTTATGATCCTGATTCATTTTTACATGATGATGGTGAAACCCAACAATCCCAACTTCTAAGGAATTGACGGTGAACATCTTGTTCAATATTATAACGAAACATTCGTTTTTGTACGACATTTCGATATTCAAAATCATATTTCTTTTGTTATGCGTGATCTTGACAAAATTTTATTTCACCAAGACGTTTTTGCCCAACAGGATCCAAATCTTATTTTCTTTTTTTTGAAATATGATTTTTGTCTGAATATCTTTTCGAATTTTAGTCACTCTGATATGTTACTCAACCTCACATTTGTTCTTGACTACACTGATCATACAAGTAATTTTGTTCAACCAGTTCACACCTATGTTAAGTTGTGATATTAAGCAAAATTGTGCCTACCTTCAAAACCTGTGGAAAATGAGGTCCTTCGATACTCACTAAGGAGTACTTGATTGTATTTCACAGGAAGCCACACAAGCAGTTTGTCATCTCTCTTGATGTCGAATGAAGAGATCTTTGTCCGGGATCCAATTGCTTTTTACATCAATTGTTATTTGATGTCACTATTCGCACATTTTTTTTTAAATTTGATTCCCACTAATTCTTTGGCACATATTTACATTGGAATCCTTGAGGTTTTGTGTAATACCAATTCAAAACCTAGATTTCGCAAAGTCTGGCATATGATTTCGTTTTACAATCCCAAAAAGCGAATGTGTCACACCCCGTTAAAGCGGAAACACGAAGGGTGACACGTTAAGGTCTCATAACACAAGGTAAATAGGATTAGCAACCATAATCATTAAGCATTTTTATGTTTACATCATATTTGAAACAATATTAAATTTTAGTTCCATACTACATAGTCTAGTACATAACAAGAGCAATAAAAAAAATCATTATGACGTCTTAAACTGGCTCACTGACCGTTTTGTGAAAAGCATGCAAAAATGAGGGTCAACCATAAAATAGTTTGTGGGTTCACAGGTTTATAAAGGTACATCATTTCAGTAAGAAAATATAGATTTGTTCAACAAAAGTTCCAACTCAAAATGAGTGTTGAATTCCAAAGCACTCCGTTCACAACCAAGCCTAACGACCGTTATTGCCCCCATTCCATCACGTCCATGGTTCCCATGATGTCAGTTTACAGAAATATGCACTCACGGTTTTTGGTGAGCGGGGGCTGTCTACCCCAAATAGCACTATCCATAAGACCGTCGGCTCGAAAACGAGTTAATAGGTTGTAGTTCGGTTCTCAGGGACTTAACATCCAAAGTTCATATCAAGAGTTCATAGCATAATGTTCATAACAGGAAGTTCATAAAAGAGTATCGTTCCAAGTTCATCAAGTTCATAAAACAATATCGTTCCAAGTTCATTAAGTTCATAAAACAAGGCTCAGCAAGTTCACAAAATAGAGTTCAGCAAGTTCATAAAACAAAGTTCCACAAGTTCATAAAATAGTATGGATAACTCATAAAACAGTAGCATGCTTTCCACCCCAAAACATGAAAATAGTAAAAAGGGGCTGTAAATACTCACTAGGGAGAGTTTGTGGTTCGAGCTTCGCGGTTCGGTGTTGTAGAGATCGATTTCTACTAGTTCCCTACGGAACAAATAGTTTCTAGTGAGACACAATTCACTAAAACATTATCTAAGATCTACCTATCCAACTAGTGGTGTCGCAAACTGCATAAAGTTTGTTTGGTTCATTATTGGTATTATTGAATTCACGGTGCCTTGAAAGTTTATATTCTGGTTCTAACAGAGGTTATGAGTGTCTTGAAAGTTTATAGGAATTTTTGAAGGTCATTTGTTATTTGTTTGCAAATTAAGTCTAAATAATAGGAAAAATTCAAAATAAACAGAAAATAGTTGAAAAAATCCCAATTTAATTTCCACATGTTCTTATAGTGTTCCCCAAGCTAGGAAAAATATTGGTTTGTGCTTTTGAGTCCTAAGACCCGGTTTTGTAAATTCATGCCCTAATTAAATGAAAAATCCGAATAAAATACCAAACTGAGCCCAAACTGTATGAACATTTAGGGGGCATCCTTATTTGGTACATAAATCATTTCCATAAGTTTTCAGATTTTTAATTCAACTGTATGTATTTATTTTGAATTTTTGGGTATTAAATCCTCATTTTTGTAGAAAAATAAGGGTTTGGTTCTAGTACTTGGGGTTTTACAGATCATCCCTTGAAAACATGAACTTTCATAAAACAAATTGGTTTAAAATTATTTCGAAGCTAAACAAGGGTATTCAATCCGAACAATTTATGTAATGTAGCACTAGCAAGTGGATGAGTTCTAATTGTAATTGAAAATTTAAGAACTTGTGTAGGGACTTCTATGACATTTTAGTTCATGAAATTTTATCTATTCTGTGATTGATTTCTTAAGTTTCTAAAATAATTTTCTCCAGATTTATTGTGGAGTTTAAGGCCTTTGATCATGTAATGCAAAACTACTGATCACAAAAAAAGTGTTGTTTGCACAACTGTTTTGTAAAAATTTTCAGAAATCATATTTTTAATGTTTTATAGTAAGACTAACTAGGTTCGAAAGTTAACTTGTGGAAATAGTCCTAAGAAAAAGAATTGCGTGATTTGGTCAAGAAATGAGTGAGTTATGACCTTTTAAAGTCGTGTAAACAAATCTGACAGAATGTTGAAGAGTAAAATTCATGAAAACATAGTTCAAACTTCTATTTTACCTAATGATATAGTTTTATTTTGCTTAGATTAAGATAGAAAAACACTATATTAAGGATATTCTATTGAAATACTTGTTTCTAATCATTTGATCTTACATGCAACCAAGCTAGATGAGACTAAACTTTTGAAAAATCGGTTTTTGGTGCTAGATAGGGCTTGCATGTGCTCACCTTTGCTCTTGACTTTGGTTTGATCATGGATCATCACCATTTAAAGAACATGCAACATGTTTTTGGTGGTGATCTAGAAACATCAAGATCAAACAAAGGTTATTGCAAGAACATGCCTTAGAAATCGAAAATTAGAAGGAGAAAGTGAGTAGAACTTGTAAAATTTGTTATGGATCTTCAAGAGGTGTATGATAAGAACTTACCCTTTGATATGAAGCTTCAAGAACATCCAAAATAAGGCTGAAAATTCATGGTTGTGGAAATGGAAACGGAAGTAACGACACGAATGGGAATGGGAATGGAAATGGCAACGGAAGCGAAAACGGGACTAACAGTTCCAATCTGGGCGAAAACTAAGGGCAACAACGAATGTTCTCTTACAAAGAATTCATGAACTGCAAATCCAAAACCTATCATGGTGACGGCGGTGTCCTTACTTTGACAAGATGGTTTGAGAAGACCGAGTCCATATTCGAAATCTGTGCATGCCCAGACGAATTCAAAGTCAAATATGCAGCATGTACATTTGCAGACTTGACCTTGTCGTGGTGGAACGGCCACATTAAAACTTTGGCTCTAGCTGTGGCCAACACCATGAGTTGGGAGGACCTGAAATTTATGATGCTCGAGGAATATTGTCCAAGGAGCGAGATGCAGAAACTGCAACAAGAACTGTGGGAACACACCATGAAGGCCTCTGATATTGCCACCTACACTGCCCGAATTAATGAACTAGAAACCTTGTGCCCAGGAATGGTTACCCCAGAGGCCAAGAAAGTGGAACGTTACATTTGGGGGTTATCCCCTCAGATCCAGGGAATGGTCATATCCGCCAACCCGAGCACCTTCGACAGTGCCAAGCGATTGGAACAAGCTCTTGTCGACCAGGGAGTCCGTCAGGGCATTATATCCCGCACGCCCGAACAACCAAAGAGGGGAGACAACAAGAGAAAGTTCTGGAATAAAAAGAAGGGCCAACCGATACAAGAGGCCGCAAAGAAACAACAAATTCTGGCAGTTCATGCCGTTACCGCCCCTGCCGCCCCCAACAACCGCCAAACCATACGCTGGAACCCTTCCAAAATGCAACAAGTGCAATCTCCATCACAACAGAGTCTGCCGAGAGATGCACTACCACAATTGCAACAGGAAGGGGCATACCGCCCATTTCTGTAAAGCGCCAGCACAACAAACCACCCAAGCTGCTAATGCTGGGGTGAGTCGAGCATGCTACAGATGCGGTGAAATGGGGCATTTTAAGAGGGGGTGCCCGAAGGCACAAAACAGAAATAGCGGAGGCATGGGAAGGGTTTTAGAAATGGGGCATGAGGATTCCATGAGGGATCCCACCGTGGTTACAGGTACGTTCCTCATCAATAACTCTTATGCATGCATACTGTTCGATAGTGGTGTGGAGAAAAGTTTCGTGAGCCACCAGTTTAAACACTTACTCAAACAAAAACCCCAGTCGTTAAATGAAACATTCACCATAGAAATGGCCAATGGGAAAACAGAAAGCACTAAAGATATATACATAGGATGCATACTAACTCTAAACAATCATTCCTTCCAAATCGACCTAATGTCGGTCACAACAAGAAGTTTTGACGTTATCATTGGCATGGATTGGTTAAGTCCTCACCATGTCGATATCCTGTGTTACGAAAAGGTCGTTCGCCTTAACCTACCGAGTAGCGAAACCCTCGTCATTTATGGCGACAAACCCAATGTGAAGCTACAAATCATCTCCTGCATCAAGGCTCAAAAGTACCTACGCAAGGAATACCACGCCTTCTTAGCCCACGTTGTGGATGAGAAACAAGAAGTGAAAGACATCAAAGATATTCCTAAAGTCTGTAACCTTTCCGATGTATTCCCAAAACACCTTCCGGGAATACCCCCGTGCACAAAGTCCAGTTCAGAATCGACTTGCTTCCTGGAGCTACCCCCATAGCCAAATCCCGATACCGCTTAGCACCGGCAGAAATATAGGAATTGTCTAGTTAACTGAACGAACTACTGAGCAAGGGATTCATCAGACCGAACTTCTCACCTTGGGGAGCACCGGTCTTGTTCGTGAAAAAGAAGGACGGATCTTTCCGAATGTGCATAGACTATCGAGAGCTGAACAAACTCACTATCAAGAACTGTTATCCCCTACCTCGAATCGATGACTTATTTGATCGATTGCAAGGACCGAGCTACTTCTCCAAGATTGATCTAAGGTCGGGGTACCATCAGCTGCGAATTCAGGAAAAAGATATTCCTAAGACGGCATTCAGAACTCTCTACGACCACTACGAGTTTGTGGTAATGCCCTTCAGTTTGACTAATGCGCCAGCATGGTTCATGAACCTAATGAGCTGTGTATGCCGACCTTACCTGGATAAATTCGTGATAGTATTCATCGACGACATATTAATCTTTTCACGAAACAAGGAAGAACATAGTCAGCACCTATGGCAAGTCTTGGAGACGTTAAGAGCAGCGAAACTGTACGCGAAGTTCTCAAAATGAGAATTTTGGATTCGAAGAGTAGACTTCTTGGGACACGTAGTCAGCAAGGAAGGGATACACGTGGACCCTTCCAAAGTCAAGAAAATTGAAAACTGGGCAACACCAAGAACACCGACGGAGATATGCCAGTTTTTGGGCCTTGCTGGCTACTACCGAAGGTTTATAAATTTTTTTTCTAAAATCGCAAAGCCGCTCACTACCTTGACTCAGAAGGGAGTGACTTTCAGCTGGGAGAACAAATAAGAAACTACCTTCCAAACGCTTAAACAGGCCCTGTGTAGTGCTCCAATCTTGTCTCTCCCAGAAGGGACCGAAGACTTTGTGGTCTACTGCGATGCATCCAAGCAGGGCCTAGGATACGTGCTCATGCAACGAGGGAAGGTCATTGCCTATGCCTCAAGGCAACTCAAGACTCTTGAGGTCAATTACACCACGCAAGACCTCGAACTAGGAGCATTGGTGTTTTCCCTAAAGATCTGGAGGCACTACCTTTATGGTACGAAGTGCACCATCTTCACAGATCATAAGAGTCTTCAACACATTCTTAATCAAAAAGAGCTCAACATGAGACAACGACGATGGGTAGAACTACTAAATGACTACGAATGCGAAATTCGTTATCATCTAGGCAAGGCCAATGTAGTAGCAGACGCCCTAACACGAAAAAAATACTCGGGCCGCCGAGTAAACTCATTGACCATGACTATCCATTCACACCTATCCATACAGATCAAGGAGTCACAGTTGGAAGCCTTGAAACCCGAGAATGTCTTAAACGAAGCCTTGCAATGTCACACCCCCAAACCAAGGATGGCGGAAACGTCCGGGGGTGGAGGACTTCATGTATAGTATCACAACAACGAGTATAATAGTGCTCAAAGTAAATACAACCATCATAAATATAATTGAAAAAAATTACACCAAAGTATATGTTTACATGTTTCAAATCAATTACATTATGATGACAAAATAAACTGTTTGACGATTTAACGTCCCATCCTCAAAATGTTGTTGACTTCCTGTTTCACTGATTTCCTGAGAATACAAGTAGGTTTGAAAATGTGTCAACAATTAAGTTGGTGAGTTCATAAGAGTTTTGTTTGAGGAAGAAACCGTTTTCCTTGTAAAAGCGATAGAGTTTGATTTCCAGAAAATCCAATATTTTCTTAGTTAAGTGTGAGAAGAATGTTCCTATGTTATGTGATAATGAACCCTAGAACGAACCATAGATCCCTTCTATAATCACTTAGCGTATATAAGTTATATAAAATTTAAGTTAAATAAACCGTTGAATATAATGGGTCTGGCCTAGGTCCACAACCAAACAAGGAACGGGAGATAAGGCGGGCCCACCAATTCTAAGTCGATTGTGACTAGATTCTTATATAACTCTAGTATATACACTTAGCAATTATAGCTGAAGCCTAACAATTCTAGACGTAAAGTAGTTTTAATAGAGATATGTTTCCAAAGAAAATCCGATATTTTCCTTAAAGCGTGAATCGTAAGTTTCTATATTAATAATTAGCGCATCCTAGAATTTCCTATAGTTTCCTTCTATAATCTCTAAGTGTATATAAGTTATATAAAATTTAAGTTAAATAGACCGTTGAATATAATGGGTCTGCCCTAGGTCCACAACCAAACAAGGAACATGAGATAAGGCGGACCCACCAATTCCAAGTCGATCATGACTAAATTCTATATAACTCTAGCATATACACTTAGTAAGTATGGCTGAAAACTAACAATTCTAGATAGAATGTAGTCTTAAAAACCAAAGACCAAGACTATGTTTATCATAATTCATCAAGTAGTGGTAGTGGACATAAACTATACATATCATAATTTACCAAATAGTGGTAGTGATAGTGAACATGAATTATGCATATTATAGTTTATCAAATAGTGGTAGTGGTAGTGAACATAAACTATACATATCATAATTCACCAAATAGTAGTAGTGATAGTGAACATGAATTATGCATATTATAGTTTATCAAATAGTGGTAGTGGTAGTGAACATAAACTATACATATCATAATTCACCAAATAGTGGTAGTGATAGTGAACATGAATTATGCATATTATAGTTTATCAAATAGTGGTAGTGGTAGTGAACATAAACTATACCTATTATAATTTATCGAAATGTTTGTAATGTATATGCAACCTAACTATACCTATTATAGTTTAGTATGTTTGTTTGTGGTGTATAAGAACCATTTTCTATGTAAGTCGAATGTATAGCAAAATATAACTATGTTTATCATGCCTTGTTTTGTACTATTGGTAATGATGGAGGATTCTTACAATTCAGTGGTTATTTTCTGTTATACAATTATTCCCCAACAAGAAACACATGTAAAATATGAAATTCTCAAAGATTAACACTTTGCTCAACATGTTACAAAGTGTGTTGAAAGTTATAAGCTGTTATCTAGATTTTTATTTTTCTACACTGTTTTAGAAAAACCATAGAAAAATTATACTAAGTTGAAAACTGAATCCGTAAATTCTGAGAGTTCACAAAATGTGTCTAGTTTATTCATAATTTTTATTATGATTTTTAGAAGTCTTTAACTTGTGTTAAAATGTTCATATTCACAGACTGGTCCGAATTCGTTTCTGAAATGATAGGCAGTTTTGTAAAAATCACCATAAATGGTAGAAAAATCGTATGGAGATGTGCAAATAGTCATTTTAAAGGTATGAAGCTGAACTATTTGCATATTAAACAGTTTTGAAAGATATTAAGTTTAAGATAGTCAAAACAGTCCGTGAATAAGACTCAACTTTCCTGATGAAAGCTGTTGTTTGAGTTTAGTTAAGTTTTTGGTGTTTTAACTTGTATTCCCCCCCTTAAGACTTGAAGAAAACATGAAAATGTAGGGGTATGAACTCACCTTGTGTGTTCTTAGTGGATGGATGTGGAAGAAAAGAAGTGTTCTACTCAAGAACACTAAGAAGATGCCTTGAAGATTTCGAGAATCTAACACAAATATGATGGAGTTTGTGTAAGAAAAACTATGATTAGAGTAGAAGGAAGTGAAATAATTATATGGAGGATGAATATACTTACCAAAAGTGAAAGAAAAGCTTGGAAGAAAGCCCTTGAATCTCGAATTTTAGTGAGAGAATTTAGAGAGAAAATGTGTTTGATCTTTGGTGGAAGAATGAGATAATGAGAGAAAGTGTTAGGAGAGAGGATAGATTTCAGCCTTAGACAAGGAATGGGGTTGGGAAATGATGGGAAAAGGACTATGAATGACCAGGTATGGTGGGGGGTGTGGTTTGGTCATGGAGTGGGTGTGGGTGGTTGCTTGTGTCATAAACTAAAGTAAAGTCAACACTCCACCTCAAGTACTTCACCCACTCTCCTTGGATACGATTTACACTAAAAAACGTGATTAATTATGGAATAAGGGGTTCTATATGTTAAAATATGATTTTGGGTGAAAACCCCACGTTAAAATAATTAAAATCGGGCTTAGAACGCAAAACTAGTCGAAAACCGGGAAGAAATGCGAAGTCTGCGAAGCTTCTTGCATGGGGGACCGAAGGTGCGAGGGTTCGCACCTTTAGAGGGTCGGACCGAAGCTCGGTTGTAAGGATAGGACCGAAGGTGCATGAAGCGAAATGGCCCGAAGGCAAGATGAGGCGAAGGCGAAAGGAGGGTTCGGTCCGAGAGGACCTTCGGGTTCGGCTCTTCCAGCTTCGGTTCTTAGCAGGTTCGGTCTATATAGGGGACCTTCGGTTCTAAGAGGGTTCGCCCCATAAAGAGGGGTTTCGGTTCCTTAAGGCTATTTTGCCCATTTTTACCCCGTTTTAAGTGGTTTTTGACCCGATTAAGGCTCGGGATGACCCAAAAGATTATAAAAAGTTAAAAGAGTTTTTGAGAGAGATTTGGGAGAGATTTCGCACACTTGGAGAGATTTCTCATACAGA
Source organism: Lactuca virosa (assembly GCF_052849685.1). Taxonomy (NCBI): domain Eukaryota; kingdom Viridiplantae; phylum Streptophyta; class Magnoliopsida; order Asterales; family Asteraceae; genus Lactuca; species Lactuca virosa. Next base: position 276,208,057 of record NC_136426.1, read on the forward strand.
GAGAGATTTGGGAGAGATTTCACGTACTTTGAGAGATTTCTCCTACTTAGAGAGATTTGAGAGAGATTTCACATTCTTGGAGAGATTTCTCCTACAGAGAGAGATTTGGGAGAGATTTCACGTACTTGGAGAGATTTCTCCTACTTAGAGAGTTTTGGGAGAGTTAGAGTGAAAGAGATTTGGAGAGACTTCTTTTGTGACCTTTTTGAGTGTTTGGCTTGGTAACGCAAGGTTCTTACACTCTGTTAAGCCTTGTTATAAATGTTATACGCTCTCGAGGGGTACGGAATAATCTTTATCGAGTAGAGTCATCACTTACCCTGATTAGGGTTTAGAATTTCCGAACACATGAAAACTATAAGTGATAATTTGTATGAGGATTGCGAGTTGTACAATAAGAAACATAATGGAAACCCTAATGTACAAGGGTTAGATGAGTTGACCAGTTTGACTTGTTGACTTTAGTTGACTTTGACTTGGCCAAAAATTGACGGTTGTCACATGCAAGGAATGGATAAGAACCTTACAGTCAAGGATGCCGGAGCTTATTATCTCATGAACCGAATCTGGACACTGAAATTTGGAGGGTACAGAGACGTTGTCATGAACGAGGCTCACAAGACCAGATACTCTGTTCATCCTGGTTTGGACAAGATGTATCTGCACCTCAAGAAACTTTATTGGTGGCCAAACATGAAAGCAAAAATCGCTACCTATGTAGGCAAGTGCCTGACTTGTGCCAAGGTCAAGGTAGAATACCAGAAGCCCTCGAGTTTACTACAACAACCGGATATACCCGAGTGGAAGTGGGAGCAGATAACTATGGACTTCATAACCAAGTTGCCCAAGACGACGGGTGAACTTGACACCATTTGGGTGATCTTCGATAGATTAACCAAATCCGCACACTTCCTACCAATAAAAGAGACCGACAAGATGGAGAAGCTAACGATGACGTACATTAAAGAAATTATACGAATACATGGGGTGCCAATATCCATAATCTCCGATAGAGATAGTAGATTCACCTCATGGTTTTGGCAGTCACTACAAAATTCCTTGGGGACCAAACTCGACATGAGTACAACTTACCACCCTCAAACTGACGGGAAAAGTGAGAGAACCATACAGACGCTGGAAGACATGTTGAGAGATTACGTGATAGACTTTGGTAAAGCCTGGGATACCCATTTACCACTCATCGAATTCTCATACAATAACAGCTATCACACTAGCATCAAAGTTGCGCCATCCGAAGCTCTATATGGGCGCAAATGCAGATCACCTCTGTGCTGGGCTGAAGTGGGTGACACGCAACTATCAAGGGGGCAAGTTCCTAACATCACTCTCACCGGCCCCGAGATCATAAGAGAAACTACGGAGAAGATTGTTCAGATCCATGAACGATTAAAGGCATCCCGAGATCGGCAAAAGAGCTATGCAGATAAGCGACGCAAACCATTGGAATTCCAGGTTGGTGACCGCGTGCTGTTAAAGGTCTCACCGTGGAAGGGAATGATACGTTTTGGAAAACGTGGGAAATTAAGTCCAAGGTATATCGGACCATTTGAAATCCTAGCCAGAATCGGTCTGGTAGCTTATAAACTCCGACTACCACAGGAACTCACCAACGTACATCCCACCTTCCATGTGTCCAATCTGAAGAAGTGTCTGTCCGACGAGACTCTTGTAATTCCACTCGATGAAATCGAGGTAAACGAGAGTCTACATTTCGTAAACGAACCTGTGGAAATCATGGACAGGGAGGTCAAAAGGACGAAACAAAGCCGCATACCCATAGTGAAGGTCCGTTGAAACGCCAAGCGAGGGCCTTAATACACTTGGGAACGAGAAGATCAAATGAAACAGAAGTACCCACATCTTTTCCCTAGCTCATGAGTACCCACTCCAGAACTAATTTTGGGACGTAATTCCCTCTAACGGGGGGATAATGTGACAACCGACTATTCTGGGTCAACAATAGTCAAACAAGTCAACACAAGTCATCGAGTTAGGACATACATCAAATCTTTATACGTTGCTTTTAAGGTTCTCGGTTTGGGACCGAAAACCTTGAGACTTCGGTTAGGACCGAAGACATGGAGACTTCGGTGGTACAAGACCGAAAACCCGGAGATTTTTGGTTTCACTTGGACCAAAATCACATGTGATTTCGGTCGTGTTCTCGGTTGGAGGCTTGGACCAAAATCATGGAGATTTCAGTGGTTGCTTGATCATGATTGGTAGATCTTTTTCCAACGTGATAAATTACACATTTCAAGGCAAACGTCACTTCACCTCACCCCACCCTCACCACCCCTTCGTATATATATATATATATATATATATATATATATATATATATATATATATATATATATATATATATATATATATATATATATATATATATACACATTAGGCCGAGAGCTCCTCAAAGATCCTCATTTCGATCTTTCAAATTATTACAATTTCTCTCAAGAAAACAAGTTCAAACTTCATGCATTTTCTCCCTGTAACATCATCAAAACATTCCCAAAATCATCTTCAAGATTGATTCTTAGGAATTGTTGTAAGTTTCCTTAATTATCTAGTGTTATTACAACACTTTCTTGATAATTTATCTAATTTACACACATTGCTATGTGTTAAAAACTCATAGGATACAACTACCTTCGAGTGTTCTAAACTTAAAGATATTCATTGTCACCTTTTCATCCCACTACAATCACACTCAAGGTGAGTTCATACCTCTACACTTTTCAAGATTTTTCTATGTTGTAGGGGGGGGGGGGAATACAAGTCAAACACAAGAGAACTTGTGTTAAAACACAAAATACTAAATACATTTCACTACCTTTTTGAACAAAAGTGGTAAACTCATGAAACAATTTTACCTCCAAACTTGTGAACTTTCCATACAAAGTTTTGCTAAAAACACAAAGTTAGGAAAAACAAGCACAAATACGATATGTTATTCTTACATATATATATATATATATATATATATATATATATATATATATATATATATATATATATATATATATATATATATATATATATAATGGGTACAAATCTGATTGCGATAATAAACTATATAAGTAAAGTTTATAATAATTAAATACTTTTGTAATATGTTGAGCAAAAGTGTATAATTATATAAAATACATATATAATTATTTCATTCCATTTTATTATCTATCATGGTAAAATGATAATGGTACATACAAGGGATTCTTCTTTTCAACGAAACATTTTTTTATAAACTATAATAGGTATAATTTATTGGGCATTCACACTATTTTACTCTTTCGGGACAAAGAAATAATTATTTAAAAGTATAATTAATTTTACACTATGTAACCTGTGACATCCCCATTTTCACGGCCAGAAAAGACCGATTTTGTTTATGCTTTATAAAAATCAGAGTACTTCTTTTAATAAAAATCTTGCGGAATTTGTTCCCAAAAAAACATGATAAATACGTTATCAAAGCATTTCTGAAGAAATGTATTTTTATTCATTTTAAAACATTTGGGATGTCATCGTTAATACAGAAACATAAGCATAAACAAAACTTACATTCATTTACACTAGTGATCTACATCTCTTTTAAATCTCTCAGTGTAATGTAACTTCATATCGACACCTGTGATACAAATAAACTGAGTGGGTCAGGTTGGGAAACCTGGTGAGTACATAAGGTTTTCAACCCACAATAATATAATTATTATGTTTAAACATCAACCAATCAACCCAATTACCCATCCCCGTTATCTTCTTTACTCTTAAAGATCTACCCTAAGAATCAATTATTCCTCGTTCATTCATTCCTAAGGATCATCCTAAGGAATCGGCACGAAGTCCATCGTTGTCAATGACACAGCTGTCAAGCACAGCTGCTAGTTCTATCACTTAGGTGCAGCTGCCAGAATTGTGACATTCTATGTGAGGCGCAGCTACCAGTATTGTCCTTCGAGCACAGCTGCTAGGGTTATCTCGTTTATTGACAGTATCGTTTTCGAGAGTCCACTCGCAATACATGTCAATGGGTTTTTAGAGTACACCGGTGAACACATCGTTCACAACACCTACAGGTTGCGAGCCTGCCAGTGTTCCACTGGACTGTCTAGAATAGTCCGTGGTTGTCATCCATACTCTGCTAGATGACGGGGACATCATTTGGGAAAGGCTTCTCACATCGTCCACCTCTCACACTCACCTCGTGGTCTATAACACCTCTCAACTCATCATCCAACTCATATTCCATCTATTACATCTACCCATGTTTTACCCAACATATTCTCGTAGATATATATATACAGTTTAAATCATTTAAAACCTGTATAAAATCGTTCATCCAGCATATATAGCAAGTATACAGATAATATGCACACATAGCACGTAATTTATATAAAATACTTCATATCTATGTGTAAGATGAAAGTAACTATGCACTCACTTGAAAAGGTGGCGAATCCGAACTCAGACAGCGCTTCGCTTCTTAAAAATAATTTCCTTCGACGAAACCTAGTATTATTACCACTAGAGTTTAGTCTATTATTCGCCGAGACTAATTAATAGTCTAGTTATTATTACTATTATATAAGCGTTAAACGATACTTATATAACCCATAATAATAGCCCAAGTACTTATTATAAGGTCCTAATAACATTACTATATTAAAACATAAGCTATACTAAAGATAGGTTAGGCGTAGCTCACTTACAGCGGGTTTTTCTCAAAACCGCAAAACCGGGCTTCGCTGGAGCAGCGTTTCCGAGCCGAAAGGCTCTTTTCTCGGGACTCCGGGAGCCTCGGGGCTTCCTTCGGATGCTAGGGGGTTTACCTAGACTTTAGGGGGGCTTAGGGAGCTTAGAGAGAGAGTATAGAGAGAGAAAGAGAAGTTGGAAGGTGTGAGAAATGAGGGTGCCCCGGCTCCCTTTTTATAGGCTGGAAATGCCAAAAACTCGTCGAGTTGGCCTCCAACTCGTCGAGTTCCAGGCCAGGTGTCACCATCTGGTGGCTAGCCTTGGGGAGGAAGCAATGGCCAGGATTGCGCCACGTCACCCGATTTCGCACAGCAGCCTCCCGACTTAGAAAAATCATAACTCTCGCATACGAGCTCCGTTTTTGACGTTCGTTTTTTCCACGCGTAGATAAAAACAAGATCTACGACTTTCATTTAGACTCCGTCGGCTAATTCTAGACTGATCTTAAATTTAACAGTAGGAGGAGATTAACCTGTTAAATGACCACGAAGAATTCGTAACTCCTTCATACGGACTCCGTTTTCGTCTGTCTTTTTACCGTTGAGTTCCTATTAATGAGATCTTCAACTCTCATTAAGGTTGCGTAAGCCAAAAACCGCTCGAACTAAAATTCGAGTTTCGGGCCGTGCACTGCTATGCCAAATCTTAGAAAAATCATAACTTCCTCATACGAAGTCAGATTTGGGCGTTCTTTTTTTGTATGTTCTCGGTTTAACATATACTACAACTTTTGTTTAGATCACTAAGGCTAAAAAGTCGCTCTATCGTAAATTCACTATTTACGTCTCCCAGTGCCGTGTCGGTTCTGCCGTAAAACTTCGACGGGTCATAACTTCTTCGTTATAACTCGGATTTCGGCGTTCTTTATATGTACGGAAACCTTGAGACGTATTCTACAACTTGGTTAAGATTATTTATTCTAAATAATCTTTTGTCGAAAAGTCGTTTTCGACCCCTATTATCTCTAAATTGACTTGCCCGGATCTACGGGCGTTACATAACCACTATAGAAAGGTAATACTTACATTTACAAGTAAAAGGGTTTTCAGTACACTATACGTAAACCGATTGATACAATTTTGTGAGATATCGTCTTCACGTACCAACCGGGGTACCTACAAAAGTCCTGTATTATAACCAGAGTCTCTTGGAGGGAGAGCATGACACTTGTGTATAGCTCTATACGGGACTGACAATCCCGCACCTAAATTCTTAGCTACAGTTAGACCGGCAGGTATGGGGTGACAAATGTCTAACATTCCGACGCCTGAAGAACGTCGTAACAGGCCAACTAGTCGCTAGCATGGTTATGATAACTCACATGGGGTATTAACAAAACATTTGGTTTACGGGGTTAACATACATTCAAGTAGTTTTATATAAAGATAAAACTTCATAATACTATTTTCCAGTATTTAAGACTTACAGCTCATTTTAAAGAAAATATTGGATTTTCTGAAAGTACACTCTATCATTTTTACAAGGAAAAAGTTACCAAACCTTCTCATACAAAACGCTTATGAACTCACCAACTTATTTGTTGACACTCTTTTCAAAACTTCTTGTATTCTTAGGAAATCAGTAAATAGGTAATCAAAATGGTTTTTGAGGATGGAGCGCTACCACATCACGTCATATATTTTTGTCATATGTATTTGACGTCAAACAAACAACGATTTGAATACAATGTAAACTTATAAAATATCAATATGATGGTTGTATGGCTTTGATCATTTATATTCAATTGTTATGATATTGTACATGAAGTCATCCACCCCTAGAAGTTTCCGCCGTTCTGGTTTAGGGGTGTGACAAAACTTCCAATGGTCATGGGTATTAGGTTGACGTGAAGGACGTGGTTATTCAAGTTGAGAAGGAAATTAGTGAACATTTCGAAGGTGCCTTCTAACTGGTTGTTTGCTATTTTTACCATGTAAGCTTCATTAAGTTTGCATGATTTATGGTTAATCATGCTTCCAAACTTATGGGAAATAAAGCTTTTTTCGGCATGAGTATCAGAAAATAAGGAAGCATAAATATTCTTGATAGGAAACGTAGCAATAACCACAACTGGTTCCTGGTGAGCATCTCTAGCACTTTTCAAGAATGCTCTTCCTTTGCACTCGAAGCAACTCCGACTTCTTTCTGCAGCAGTGATTGATATTGTGTCATTCAGGGCCTTTCTGTAAAACTTAGAGGTGTGACCTCTTAAGTTACAGATGTTGCAGACCATGCAATTTCCAACATGGTGGAAATTACACTTGGTATGGTGAGGTAAAGTCCTAGAGTAGGGCTTTGATGGAGGGGGTGTTTGTGATTATGGTATACATAGCTACAGATTCTAGATTGGGTTTGCGATGCTTGAAGTTTCCTCTTTGACTTGTCATGGAAATTCCTTTTTGTACTCCCAACATGGTTCTTTTCAGTTTGTGAGGTTATGGAACCCTGACTGATACACTGCTCAGTCAATTGATAGGCTAATTGCTTAGCACTATCGAAGGTAGTGGGTCTGGATGCGGTAACAAGACCTTTGAACTGGTAAAGTTATTCCCCAGATTTACCTTTCGGTATTTTTGTATTCCGGGTTCACCATTCCTGGGTAAAGGTTTGTGAGGTCGTTAAATAGGGAGGTGTAAGCAGTCACCTCAAATCCTCTCATGGTAAGGTTTTAAATTATAGAGAGAGAGAATTGAAATCCTACCGATTTCAAATGATACAGAGAGAAGTTTGGAGACTATTGAATGATCGATTAGGAACTATGGGTTTCTCTGCTACGACGGTAGCGGAGATAGTGGTTCTTTGTTCTTCTTCGGGTTTAGGCAAACTAAAAATATGAACGTTATCCCAGATTTTTGTTTTTTTTGGGGTTGATATAAGGTTTCTAAAGTACTAGGTTTATGCAGCGAATCTTGAGAACATCCTTCAATCTCTAAAATTTTCAACCATTGTAGTCTGTCAAACTCCTTGCTCAAGGTTTGATGTTCACCAGCCCGACCATAAATAACATAGGCGTACGTTCCAGGTATATTTATGGTATGGCTTATGTACGGTACTAACCTTAGTTGAGGCGTTTGACCTAAAGGGTTGAGTTGGTAGTTTTAGCCGGAGGCATGTTAGAGTTTTATTAAGTGTTCTCATCGCGGGTCAGACTATATATAACTCTTATATGTTATTGTTGGTGGGGTTTGCAGCATTATTAATTTTTTTTTGTACTCCAAGACTTCCAAGTACAAACGAGGGTCAGACAGGAAACACCGAAGGGAAAGACCATTTTAGCAATTAAGCCGTTCTGAAATCCAACAACCCAAGCGGCGTTTCAAACCAGATTCCCCGTACCGTAAGTATCTAAGAAGTAGTGTAATTAATAATAATAATACTTTTATTAGAAGCTAGTTGCTATAGTTGTATTCCTCTTTCGAGGATATAAGCTCTTTATAGCCAATTTAGCTCTGATACCAATCTGTCACACTCCCGACCGAGGCAGCGGAACACGCCGGGGTGTGCGACTAAGTTCATGGATCACTGGAAAATTGAATATATAGCACAAGTACAACAATAAACAAAATAGCATTCATGTTCCATCTTGATATTTGAATACAATATTTTTACAAATAATAATAATACATAAATTGCCTTAACAGATAGGCATATAATACAATAGCAATTAAACTAGGTCACATGTAATCAACTCTGTCTTGAATGTCTATTTAGTGATTTCCTGAGAATACATGTAGTTTTGAGAGTCAACATATGGTTGGTGAGTGTTATAGGTTTTCTGCTAACCGCAGTAATACTTTTAAAAATTTCTAAAAAGTATTATCTTTGTACGTATAACAATAGTTGAAACAATGTTTGCTATGAGTCTTTAAAAGCCCAAAATGTAATTCTAGATAAGTAAATCCGTACTTTAAACCGTGTTTGTAATAAATCCTTGAAATCCAAAATGTATCTTTGTATAAATAAATCCATACTTTAAACTGTGTTCGTAATAAACCTTTGAATATCCTTGAAAACCAAACTGTTATGTTGCGTAAGTAATTCTATACTTGAAAATAGTTTTGAAAGCAACCAAGCCGATGGTCATTAGTGATATATATATATATATATATATATATATATATATATATATATATATATATTCTAGTTAATGTTTTTAGTGAGTCATATAACCGAGCTATGTGACTGAATGTACCCCACTACAACGCTTCATTGGACGTTGCAGTAACGATTGTAGACACTTATCGCCTGCTTCGATTGATCAGTCGAGGATGTAGCTAGCAGCCGCAGGTGGGGATGTCAACCCCGAATAGATCTATATATATGTATCTCGCCTCGAAGATTAAGGATTATAGTAGTTTGGGTATGCTAAGTATTTAGACTCAGCTAATGAATAATATAGCGTCTCACTAAAAGCCCTTAACTAAAAAGTTTGTGAATAACTCTCAGCCCTAACTTAATTGTGATTAATCACTAGGCATAATGAATATCATTATATAATGTTTATAAAAGCCGAGTATGTTTGACATATATGTAAAAGTGCAATAAACTCGCTTTTATAAAAAATGAATGTTTCAAATTAATGAACTTTATGCATATAAACATATAAATATACATGAATAGCAATAGCTTATATCATTGAAATAATACAAAGTGTTATAACGTGCTTGTCATAATATACAATGTCACATAAAAATCATGTATTTTTGTATCATGTAACATTTGTCGTGTGGACTAGTTATTTCACAATACAAATTCCATAATATGTATACGAAAAGTTTATATTATTTATTTGTAATAATATGTTAAATTTTTAAATAACATTTTATAAACTAGATTTATTTTATTTTCACATAAAGGATAATATATTTTTATAAATAATATCTCGGGACCGATTCGTAACGAATTAAACTATTGGGGGCTATTTGGTAATTTAATTGACCAAATTATGATTGATTTGGTTAAATTAAATAAAGGGAGGGACTGAAGTGGTTTAAATGGAATCAATGTTTGAGAATTGGACTTATTTTGTTAAGAACTTACCATGGAGGGGCTGTTTTGTTTTAATTGAACCAAACTTTTGGGGAAAATGACTCATTTTGTTGGAACATACCCAGGGAGGGACTGATATGGTCATCCTAAGCAAGTGGAGGGGTAAATCTATCAGGACTCATTAAAAGTGAAAAAGGATCGGGGCTCCTTTGATTTCTCGTATACAAAACGTTTTACACCCTGCTTCCGAGTTGTAGCAAAGAAAAGAAGAGAAAAGAAAAGAAAATAAGGAGAGAAAAGAAGAGAAAAGAAAGGAAAACAAAATTTTCATTTGTGCTCCCGAGTTGGAGAGAAATGGAAGGAAAGTTAAACATTTTGTTCTATTTTTCAAATCCTTCCAAATCTGAAGGAAAGTTAAAAGAAAAAGTTTTTCTTCAATTTCCTTCCACTTTCTTCCTTTTCCTTTAATGAAACTCTGGAGCACCAATCTCTCTGGAGCACCAATCTCTCTTATTTTCCTCTCCTTTCGGCCAATTTCCTTTCTTTTTCTCTCCTTAAGTGGAGCTGGGAGTTACGGTTTTAGGGCTTTATCCCGTGTTCAAGGTTTGATCGGGGAAAGGAAATAGAGGGCACGAACGAAATTCAGTCAAATAAGTATGAAGGGTAGATGCGAAGGAAGCAATCGGCGACCAGAAGGGGGAAACGAAGGTTCGTCGGTTGATCAGGGGAGATCGAAACGCGATTCAAGCAGCCATTAGAGAAGCATCGGTCGTAGCCAAGAAATCGCAAGTGGAGGGGGAGGGGCAATCGATCTCCGGCAGACTCCTCCTTGGTCTATCTGCTTCGTCACCGGCGGTCACGAATCAAAGGAAAGAAGAGAGGTTGGGTTGAAGAAGGCAACAACTTCGGTTGTTGCTGGGTTCTTTTCTGTTGATCAGGAGGAACACGAGAGTGAGAGAGTTGAGAATGTGAGGAGCCAGACGGGGCTTCCATCTCCGATGACTGCTCCGGGCATACACCTACTTCGGTGGTCACGCAGCCACGAGGAGGGAAGACGATCGGTCGTCTAGAAGGACTAAGGCAGAAGTTAAAAATGGGTCTTCTGTATTTGATTGATCGAATGGAAGAAGATGAACGGGAAGAAACAGGTAAAGAAGTTCTTTTCTCTTTCTTTTGTTTGTCTTGATTGAAGCTGATGGGAGGTAGAGAAGAACACGAAAATTCTTTCTTTTTGTGTTGACTGTAAATCAATGGGGTTTAAATCAATAGATTTAGATGGGTTGTTTGGGTTTGATTGTTTGACAGTAATCGATGGAAGAAACCAAATGAATGTTTGGGTTTTGATGTTTGATAGGGGATGGAGGTCTTCGATGGGTGCAAGGCAAGCAGAAATGGGGTGACTTTGGTTGTTTGTTGTCCAACAGGAGGTGAAATCGGGGACTGAAAAAGAAGGGACACAGGAAGAGTTTCTTGATTTTTCTTTGAATCTGATCCATTTTTATGTTCAGAGTTTTTATTTGTTGTTTGATTGTTGGTGAATCAGTAGTTATATGAGTTGATGAGTGTGAGCTGTTATATGATCAGCAGTTGATAAGTAGAAGTAATACCAGCCAGTGTTTTCCTCATGGCTGTGTGTGAGCTGTGTATGGAGGTGAAAAAAGAAAAACGTTGGGACAAAGTATAGTGAATTGGAAGAAAACATGGTTGTCTTTATTTATTTATTTATTTGTATTTGGTAGATTAAATAGATGTATTTGTGTATGAATTTATATTATGTATTTGGTCTTTTGAAATTATACACAATACATAATCTTATGTCTACGTGTATTTAGGTTTTCATATGTAAATGCAATTATATATCATACATGTATTCGGTTATTTGCAAGAGTAAATAAAATATATATGTTTTTATAAAAATTACCTTATTGTAGTCGTCTTAATTTACAATAAACCAACTCGATTCTTATAATCATTACATACGTGTCTAACATGATGATTCGAAATATACACGGAAATGAAGTTCCTATACCGGTCAATCTTCAGGATATACGTGTTGTAAAAATTTAGTATATTTCACGAAACCGGTCAATCTTCAAGATATACGTGTTGTAAAAATGAAATCAGTCGCTAGACATAAGTCTTAGTTTAGAATTTATTAATTCACGAGCAATTAAGCTTAACACAACCTCGTTTGTTTATTAACTATTTCTCTCACCCTTATATTAATAAGTGTTTGTTTATTAACTATTTCTCTCACCCTTATATTAATAAGTGTACACGATTATTGAAATATTATGTTGTTTCCATAATTAAAATTCGCATTAAACGACATTGAATTCTTTTTGATTATTGAAATATTATGTTGTTTCCAAAATTAAAATTCGCATTAAACGACATTGAATTCTTTTACACTGATCTCTGTGAAATGGTGTTTAAAATTTCGCGTTTAAAAAATTTGAAAATGTCTAATTTTTTACTTTTATAAATATTTTTTTATAAAAATATTTCATATATGAAATTTGTAACAACTGATTATTTTGGGTCAATAAAAATCAAATAAGTTATAACAAGGTCAAACGAGTCAAACATAATTTATATAAATAAATAGTTAAAAATTAAATCATGGAAATTCTATTACTTAAAGAGTGTTCGGTTTTTGGAATAAAAAACCCACCAAAACCGAAACCCCTTTCAAGGAGCAATGAGGACCGAAATCACCTAAGGTCGAGAACCCTCCTAGCCGAGAACCTCAATTGGACCGAGAACCTTGAGACCGAGAACACCTTGACTGAAGACCTTGAGTTCTCGGTTGTGCTTTTGACCGAAATCAAGTGTTCTCGGTTTGGAAGATAAGCCGAGAACACATACCTTATCTTTTGGCACACCTTCCAATTAGATAAGTTCACATCCCAAGGCATATGTCACGTCAATTTTAACCCCCCCTCCCCCCTATATATACATAGGCCGAAATCACTCCCATTTCTCTTAATTCATTTTCGCAATCAGTTACAATTCTCTAAAAGTTCATAAAAACTTCTTCCAAACTTCAAACCATCCTCAAGAACACCTTTGAATCTTCAAGAGGTTTTCCAGAAAGCTAACTTATATAGCTTGATTTCTAGGAAGCTTTGTAAGTCTTCTTACCTAATCTAGTGTTTACACAACATTTAAATGGTTAGTTTATCTAAATTGCACATGTATTATGTATTTAAAACAAATTAGGATACGACTAGTTTCGCGTGTTCTAACCTTAAGAATATTCCTATCATTTCGCAACCAGCCAAGAACACGCCTGAGGTAAGTTCATACCCCTATGTTTTCCATGATTTTTTTATGTTTTAAGGGGGGGGGGGGGGAAGTATAACACAAGGAAATTCGTGTTAAAATACGAACCGTTGCATTTATATTTTTATAAAATGTAAATATACATATGGATACATATTTGATTTCAATAAAACTTTAAACCTTTTGTAATATGTTAGCAAAAAGGGTATAATTATATAAACATACCTATATAATTATTTCATTTCACTTTATTATCAGGGTAAATTGATAATGGCATACAAAGGATTTATTATTTAAACGAAACATTTTTATAAACTATAATAGGTATAGTTTAGGGAACATTCACACCATTTTACCCTTTTGGGGACAAAGAAATAATTGTTTTGAAAGTAAAATTATTTCTTACTATGTAAATACTATAAAAGGATTTTTTTTCATTAAACTACACGTAAACAATCAATATGGCTTTGTGAGATACGTCTTCAAGTACTTACCTAAGTACCAACAAAAGTCATGTATTATAATCAGAGTCTCCCGGAGGGAGAGCGTGACACTTGTGTATAGATCTATACGGGACTGACAATCCCGCACCTAAATTGTTAGCTACAATTGAACCGGTAGGTCTGGGGTGACAAATGTCATAACATTCCGACACCTGAAGAACGTCGTAACAGGCCAACAGTCGCTAAGTATGGTTATAATAACTCACAAGGGGTATTAACAATACGTTTGGTTTACGAATACATACATGTCTTCAAGTAGTTTTATTTACATACAACTACATTACATCATTTTCTAGTACAATACAAATTACATGTCTGAAAACATACATTCAAAGGGTTTTACACAGATACAAACACAATACATTATTTTCCAGTACAATACAATTTACATTTCTGGAAACATGCATTCAAATAGTTTTACAAAGATATAAAACTACACTATACTACTACAAAGTACAACAATACTTATACATTTTGGTCTTGGAACAATTAAGGCTACATTACATCTAAAAGAAAATATTGGATTTTCTGAAAGATCACACTATCATTTTCATGGAACAAAGACATACATTTCTCATACAAAATACTTATGAACCCACTAACTTAATTGTTGACACTCTTTTCAAAACTACTTGTATTCTTAGGAAATCAGTAGACAGGTACCCACTCAGGTTTTGTGAAGACGGAGCTTTGTATCATTACGTCTTATATTTTCTCTATATGTTTTTGGAGTCAAACAGTCAATGATTCGAACTCAATGTAAATATTAAATTATCAATACAATGTTTGTAATGTTTTGATCTCTATAATGCAATTGGTATGATACTGTACATGACGTCATCCGCCCTCGGACGTTTCCGCCGTTTACTCGGTTCGGGGGTGTGGCAGATTTGTATCAGAGCATTGTTTATAGTGAACTAAGTATATCAAACCATATAAGATATACAACTATAAATATAATGGGGCTAAAAAGCTCTGACTAAAAGTATACTTTTAAAATATAAGTATATTATAAGAAGTATACATACATGCATACATACCAGAAACAGTATCACAGTAAGAACTATACAAAAGTATTTAGATAAGTTGGACGTTGAGGTTAAGCCTAGATAGTTATGTAATCATATATGGGATAAATATAGCCTGATCAACTATATTTATTTAAGATACGACCAACATGTGTTTGGGAATGGTCGTGGTGAACAACAAGTCTAAAACTTACCAACACTATATACCAAGAAACTCTAGAATATAACATAAAGTTAAAATACTATAGGAGTATTTTATGACACTATAGAACTATACAACTAGACCCTTCATGTGTCTTTTTACCGCTATTCTTGCGCAGTCAATGTAACTAAATAGTTAAGACACTCTGTTTTGAAAGTGCTCGATTCATAGCCATTATCAAAGACTTATCATTATTCCACTCTTAAACCTTATGGCAGAAAGATGCCACCACACAAATCTATCAGGTGTATCAAAAACACACCACCAACACCACCGCCACCACCACCTCCTCAGATGGACACTGCAATTTTTCAAGCTGCAGTAATCGCCCCTGTGGCAGCCGCCATGGCGCAAATCAGCACAAACGGTGCCAGTGGGTCAGGAGGCGGTACCAATAATGCTAGCCAAGGATACATCCAGGGACATATGAGGGAATGTTCCTACAATGACTTCACCAATGGAAAACCAAATTCTTTCGATGGTACCGAAGTTGTCATTGCTCTAACCCGTTGGTTCGAAAAAGACAGAATCAGTGTTCGAATCTGTGCATATCCAGAGGGAAGCAAAGTCAAATTCGCAGCATGCACATTCATGGATAGAGCCCTCTCCTGGTTGAACGGTTATGTCAAATCGTTGACTCTCCCAAATAGCTAACGCTATGAGCTGGGAAGACTTAAAGATTCTGATGTTAGCAGAATACTGCCCGAGGGGCGAGGTACACAAGCTAGAGCAAGAGATCCGGAACTTGACGATGAAGGAATTTGATATTGCAGCTTAGACTACCAGATTTAGCGATCTAGAAGTGCTATGTCCCGGGATGGTCACCCCGGAGAGTAAAAAGGTGGAGCGATACATCTGGGGACTATCTCCCTAGATTCAAGGAAACGTGATATCTACAAACCCACTTACTTTTGAAAGTGCCAAGCGTCTGGCATAAACACTCGTGGATCATGGAGTCCGCCAGGGCTTCATAACAACCATTCCTGAACAACCCAAAGAAAGTGGCAACAAAAAGAAGTTTTGGAATAAAAGGAAGGGCCATTCGTCACAAGAGCCCACAAAGAAGCAACAAACTGTGGCAGTTCACGCTGCTACTGTTCCTCCCGCTCCAGCACCCACCAAGCCATATGCTGGAACTCTCCCGAAGTGTAACCAGTGTAACTGCTATCACACCGGGGCCTGTCAAGAAATGCACTGTAAAAATTGCAACAAGAAGGGGCAGATAGCCCGTTTCTGTAGGACTCTGACACAACAAACCGCTTAAACCACTAACGCCAGAGTGAGCCAGCCGGGCTTGCTACAGATGTGGTGAAACAGGGCATTTCAAGAGGGATTTCCCAAAAGCAAGGAATGCCAGAGGTGTGGGCAGAGTTCGAATAATAGGGCACGAGGAGGCCGTGAATGATCCTACCGTGGTTACCGGTACGTTCCTCCTCAACAATTCTAATGCACGCATACTTTTCGATAGTGGTGCGGAGAAACGTTTCGTGAGCCATAAATTTAAAAACTTACTTAAACAAAATCCCAAATCGCTAAAAGACACATTCACCGTAGAAATGGCAAACGGAAAGACAGAAAGCACTAACGATATATACATAAGATGTACTCTCACTCTAAAGAACTACTCTTTCAAAATCGACCTGATGCCGGTGACAGTAAAAAGTTTCGACGTCATCATTGGCATGGATTGGTTAAGTCCTCATCATGTCGATATCCTGTGTTATGAAAAATCCATCCGCCTTAATCTGCTAAGTAACGAAGCCCTCTTCATTTATGGCGATAAACCCGGCATGAACCTTCAAATCATTTCCAACATCAAGGCTCAAATGTATCTTCGCAAAGAATACTACGCCTTTTTAGCTCAAGTGGTGGATAAGAAACAAGAGGTAAAATACATCAAAGATATCCCCGAAGTTTGTAACTTCCTCGACATATTTCTCGAAGATCTCCCAGGAGTGCCACCCGAACGCCACATCGATTTCAGAATCGACTCGATTCCCGGAGCTACTCCCGTAGCCAAATCCCCATACCGTTTAGCACCAGCAGAAATGCAGGAACTATCCAGACAACTGAACGAACTACTAAGCAAAGGATTCATCAGACCAAGCTTCTCCCTTGGGGAGCACCGATCTTGTTCGTGAAGAAGAAGGATGGATCGTTCCGCATGGGCATAGACTATCGGGAACTAAATAAACTCACCATCAAAAATCGATACCCTTTACCTCGAATCAACGACCTCTTCTACCAATTACAAGGAGCAAAGTTCTTCTCAAAGATCGACCTAAGATCAGGATTGTAACGACCCGAATTATTTCCGTTAGTGAAGTTAGTCTTCTATTGTGTAGGATTATATGCTTTGTATAAAAGAAAATGGACAAAAGAATACTAATTAGGATTTTTAAAGATTTAATTCAGATTTATATGATTTATAGGATTTAAGTAACAATTAAAATTGATAAAACCATTTAATTAATATGTGATTTATTTGGAATAGAATAGAATAAAATAAAATATAAAATAATCAAATTGGGGATTTTAAAAAAACAAGTAATAACAAAGTCTAGGGGCTGAAGTTGTATGTTGGAGACTTTATTAGAAAGGAATTTAGAATTCGGGGTATAAGGTGCACAAGATCAGGAGCTTAGGGACCAAAGTTATAAAATGTGTTTAATAGCCCCCATGCGATCAGGAAACGATCACCCCTTCTCTTCTATCCTTCGTTCCGTTACCTCGACGGCTAGGGTTCAAGTCTGCAGTGGTTTTATGTGACCTTGGATCGAAGTAGTAAACAAAGACTATTGGGAAAGTTTTCCTCCTCTTACTCCATATGTAATCGAGTCCCAACAAGCTTTTGTGAATACCTTGCTACCGTTTTGAACATACACCCTAAGCATAGCCTCCATTCTTTTGCTTTTGTTTCATGAACTTGCTGCTGATTCACTCTATATTATCAAACGAAAGATCACAAATGAAGGTAGCCATGAAGCCTTGTATTTTCAAATTAAGTTGTCGCTAGTTAGCCATGGAAAAACCCCATACATTATTCTAATTTTCAGGTCACTGTTTATGCTTTTCTTTTTCTGTTCAACCCCGAAGCAGGCCCGATCAAACCTTAATCCTTTGTTTCTCCTGGTGTCATAACAGCCGTAATTACCTTTCTTAGATGCAACTATATTGCAGATTAAACAGCCATGAATGCTTTCTTCATGTACAACAACTTTACTACTTTAGTGCTGAAGTATATCTTTTAATAAATAATAATATCAGTAAAGTTACAAGGGATCAGTAAATAATTATGATTACCAAGAGTATGTCGTATTTTAAGCTGGTTAAAAGCCATTTTGAATGCTTGAAGTCATGCTCACGTATGGGCCATGAGAAATTGGCTTTTGGTATTTATTCCAATTACTCCAATCACCACATATATCAAGTTAACGGACGTGGTATGTATAAAGGTAAATTTAAGGTAACTGAATTATGTACTAAGCATTTCAAGGCCATGCTTAATTTATATATTGAAAATATATCCTAAACAAATATATAATCATATTTATGTTCTTTACGTAAAAAGAATGCTAAGAAAACCAAGAAAAAGGAAAAATATAATAAATTAATATTTATTAAAATTATGATTTTGAACTTGGGGATCCACTTAATAATATAGTGATATATGTGCTAATAGGTGAGACTTTGATAATTTCAAGTGTGTTCACGATTTGGAATAGAAGGAAGATTTCATCAAGGCTAAATGTGAGTTTATAGTTTTAACTCACTAAGGTTGCATGATTGAAACGTACAATCTGTAGATGGTGATTTGATTCACTTTAGGATGACCATGTCATTACTTGTGCTTGATGATGATATGATGTTTGTGATGCTAATATATGCCTTGTGCTAATGCCATGATATGACGTAATTGCTATGTTGCTTACACTTTGATGTACTTGATGTATATGACATGCTAGCTTAAGTTGCTTGAAATATGATGTATGGTTATGTTTTGATGTGCTGGTTATGAATACATTGCATGTTTAATACACATTCATATGGTATGCATTATATGACTTGCTTAATTTATAAATGACATTGCGGGGTTATGCGTAGAGGGTTTGGGTAGTTCATGATCTTTGCCTAAAACCTTACCCGGATCATTGAGGGCGCCTACTAGGTTGAAAGAGTACCTATAGGAAGAGTTATAGCCACAACGGCGATTAGTTGCCGGTCTTTCTAGATGACCGTGTGACACATGGTTTGCGGGCACTTCGGTGTTCGTGGGCTGGAGTGATGTTGGTCCCTCGTTCGCGGCAAGCGCAAACATCACGTGGGAATCGGGAGGTGTATCGGTGGAATTGGCACCGTTTGTACCGATCCTGAACGACACCGCGGGGTACTTGTACTTTGCAAAGTCGGAGTAGCGAAAGTGGAGTCACGGGGTTGGTGTTTCGGGTGGAAGTCATGATCCACTTAGAGCATTCGGCTGGCCGTGCACACAAGTAGTGAACGTGGTGTTTCTCTTGGGTTAGGTAGCACTAAGGGACACTTTTCTATCAAACGGTTGGATAGATATAATAAAAGGTTGAATATATAACAAAGGTTGGTTGTATATTAGAAGGTTGAATATGTAACAAAAGGTTGGTTACTAATAAAATGTTGAACATGTAACAAAAGGTTGGTTGCATATTAAAAGGTTGAATATATAACAAAGGTTGGTTATTAATCAAAGGTTGAACAATTAAATGTTGCTTAAATATGAAATGTGATTATTTATATGCTATGCGGTTGCTTATGTGGTATTTGGTTGATCATATATGTTATGTGGTAGAATTGTTGTTAAACATATATGTATGTATGCGGTTGAATATGTGATTGATAGTTATGATACACGATTGTTTTCTCAGTGGTATTTGTCTATCTATTTTATGCTTCATCGTAAAATGAATGATTGACCCATTTGGGGTTTGTATGTTTTATATGCAACTTTATGAACTCACTCAGCAGGGGATGACACTTGTATCTTTTCTCTTTTG
This sequence comes from Lactuca virosa, assembly GCF_052849685.1. NCBI lineage: Eukaryota > Viridiplantae > Streptophyta > Magnoliopsida > Asterales > Asteraceae > Lactuca > Lactuca virosa. Next base: position 276,227,867 of record NC_136426.1, read on the forward strand.
TGCCTTATGATTGGTGCAGACAGTTTAGAAGATTGGCCTTGGTGAGAGGGGTTCTTATGGGTAGTAGATTTATATTAACGATACCACGCTTGGACACGTTTTTGATTATTTACTTAAAAGTACTTTTGTTTACGTTTTAAACAGATTGGAATTATGTTTGGAATTTTGAAGTAACGTTGTGGTTTTGAAAATGTTTTAAATTAAAAAAACTAAGTCTTCCGCTAACGTATTCTATTAAATAACTGATTTAAAAAGAAAAATTATGGTAAAAATCACGACGTTACAAGGATACCATCAGTTACGAGTCTAGGAGGAAGATATTCCCAAGACCGCATTCAGAACTCGCTACGGTCACTATGAATTTGTAGTAATTCCCTTCGGATTAAAGAATGCACCCACGGTGTTCATGGACCTGATGAACAGTGTATGTCGACCTTACTTAGACAAACTCGTAATAGTTTTCATCGACGACATACTACTCTACTCGCGAAGTAAGGAAGAACACAGTCAGCACCTACGGCAAGTATTGGAAACATTAAGGGTGGAGAAGTTGTATGTGAAGTTCTCAAAATGCAAATTCTGGATTCGAAGGGTGGATTTCTTAGGTCACATGGTTAGCAAGGAAGGGATACATGTAGATCCCTCCAAAATCAAGGCCATCGAAAACTGGGCAACCCCAAGAACGCCAACAGAGATTTGCCAATTTCTTGGCCTCGCTGGCTATTACAAAAGGGTCATTTAAAACTTCTCTAAGATCGCAAAGCCATTTGCCACCTTGACTAAGAAAGATGTAACCTTCAACTGGGAGGAGAAACAAGAAACTTATTCCAAACACTTAAGCGAGCCCTATGCAACGCCCCGATCTTGTCCCTCCCAGAAGGGACGGAAGATTTTGTAGTTTACTGCGATGCGTCCAAGAAAGGGCTAGGCTGTGTTCTTATACAATGAGGAAAGGTCATTTCCTATGCCTCGAGACAGCTTAAGAATCATGAGGCCAACTATACCACACACGACCTCGAACTTGGAGCAGTAGTATTCGCTCTGAAGATCTGGAGGCACTACCTTTATGGTACGAAGTGCACAATCTTCATGGATCATAAGAGCCTCCAGCATATCTTCGATCAAAAGGAACTCAACATGAGGCAGCGATGAGGGGTAGAACTACTAAATGATTACGAATGCGAGATTCACTATCATCCAGGCAAAGCCAATGTAGTAGAAAATGCCCTTAGTCGAAAAGAATACTCTGATGGGTTTTAAGCACTATAACAATCCTATGGTGCACATACAACCCTAAATTCTTTGGATCTAAGTTTTCTCAAGTTATACATGCAATTTCATTTTATCCAAAGCATATACCCTAGCGAGCATACAATTGGAGATATACAACATAAAAATTAGTTAAATGAATACCTCTTGTCATAGCTTGTAGTTCTTGGCCTTTCAAGAGCTTAGTACCTCAAGTGTGATACCTCTAATAAATCACAAACACCAAAAGCAAATGGAGGATAGTGAGAGAGAGACGCAAGGAGGCACCAAAACGGCTAGGGTTTCATCTTGGAACACAAGTCCCGATTTTGGGAGTGCAAGGGTTAGTATTTATAGTGTGGAGTCTCTAGGGTTTAACCTTGTAAACCATAACTCACCATGGACTCTTCACATTTGACAGGCCCTTTGGACTAACTCTTCATGGATTTAGTCCATCCCTAATCAACATGAATCATTAGCCCAAACTATAAGTATTACTGATTTACCTAATCAGTCCCCGATAATTTAATCAATCTCTTTTGATCACTAAATTAATTTCAAATTAATTCTTGATCAATACTAATTAAATAATATGATTTCTCAATTAATATATTATTCTTATAATATATTAATAAATCACAAATAACATCTTTCTCAAAAATCCATCTTATCAAATTTCTATGGTAAAGGCAACCCAAAAGGACCATGCTACTATCGGGTCAAGTACATACCAGTTATAGCTATGGGCTTAGACACCTAATCCAACAGTCTCCCACTTGGATAAGTCTAATAACTATTATTGGAAGTATGACTTCAGAATCCGATTAGCAATCGTAGCTCTTAAAAGCCACTGTTAAACTCTGATCTTATCAGTAACGCGTCCCTTAGATAAGGGATCAAATATTCCTCCGTTCAACAAGATATCCTATCGACATGAGACATGGATTATAATCATTCTCTCTGTCCAAGTTCTGTTTCCCGATTTTCGATTTATGATGACTGACAAATTGAACAAATCAAAGCAGTCCAGGCTTGGCCAAGCGCGTAGGGTATCGTCACTAAATCATCGAGGGGCCACAGATATCGCTTTTATCCCATTAAAGGTAAAAGGAACGAATAAAATTCGACTCATATGCTTTCTCAATTTACTCATCAAATCACACACAACAATATGTTTTATAACACCAAGTTACTGGTGCATTTACGCATCATCAATGTGCAACCGACTTGTAAACTACAACTCATATATCTTCGTTTCAAGAATATAAGATATTATCGTCTCACAATCACTCGTGATAAAATCCATGAAGTGATTCAGCTGAGCGTGGGTTTAATCCAATACTCAAATTCCTATTTCAGGAGTACTCACGAACACTGCAGCAAACATCTGCCATGTCTAAGCTTTTAGACAATCTACAGACAAATTCATGACAGTCTTTCCTTCATTACTTACTTCCAAAGTATGATCGACTGTGGATGTTTGAATAACCTAGTTATTCGGGAAGTAAAACATGCGAAGTGAAACACAAGAACAATTTAATCCAATATGGTCTCAAAACTTTTGAATATAAATAAAACACACTTATTATTTAATCACCATATCGATTACACATTATCCATTGTATAACTGTTTCGACTAATCAACTTAATACTTGGATTAAAACAATGGTTATCCCATGCTGTAAACATGCACACTATGTTTACATATGGTCCTTTCTTTGTGAAACAAATCAATTGGAAACATTTCCAATGATGCTCATTTCACAATTCCAAATCCTTATCATAAGTGTAAGAATACCAAATTCTCCCACTATTAGAATGTGTTAGATTCTAAGCTATTATGCAATGATCATTTTGTAATGACTAGGCACCAAAGTCATAGAGACTTTGCCAATTACAAACATTCCATTGGAGATTGTTACAATACAATTCCATAGATACGAAGTCTCATATTCAAAGTACATTCCTTTGAACATCCTTCTTTCACAAAAGTTTCTACACATAGATTCCTAATATCCAACTCCCATTATGGAAACATTTCCATATTTTCCATATGCTTATCCATTCTTAACATAATCCTATCTATTCAGAATCACGTCAATATAGTCCACCCATTACTGTACTTCCAACTATCCATAAGCAACCAATCTTCAGCAAACTTTAGATTGTTCATGACAGTTGCTTAAAACTTTCAATCATATCTTTTTCTAGTCTTTTTTTCCTCTTAATTCCCTAGGCACTTGGAAATTAGAACAATCAAATATTATAACATATGCAAACGATCCTATACCCGAAGCATATGGGATACGATTCATAATAAAGATATGATATTTTACCAATCTCTCGTTATAATATTTCCATATATGGAATTTCCAACGTTGAAACATTTCAACTTGTAATTCATATATGATCATGACTAAGTTCTATTAATACTTCAATCTAAACTTTTAGATTCGAAATAAAGTATAAGTATCCTCTCCATTACTATAGCAAAACAACTTTTCAAACCCTGCAACTTTGCAAATCAAAACTTTGTTTCCTATAAATAGCATTCCTAACTCGCAACACCTATCATAATTATTATGCTCCCACTAGCACAATAAGTATGTCCTTACTAGCATAACACTTATGCTCCCACTAGCTTTGACATGTACCCAGAAATCAGTTGGACTTCTTGAAATCAATACTTTATTGACTTTCTTACCAAAGTTCAAATTTCTGATACAAGATGCTTCGATAAGACTTTATCTAGGCTTGTCAAACTCATACACCTTTCCTTAGACAGCTCATACGTGTGTCTAAACTATTTAAGAACTTACAACAATAAGTACCGAATGTTCAGACTATTTTCCATTTCTCACAATTCGAACTATGAAGAGGGATGCCGCAATCATAATCGAATTTGAGAATACAATTAACACAACTGCTATCTCTTTAAATCTACTTAGTGAAAGAGTTTCCTCACAATCCTTTTTATGAAGCGGAGAGAAACCTTGGGCACTTAGATTTTATGATGTATGTATTCCTATCCATGAGAATTTCTCATAACCATAATCACAAGACAAGGTTTGTGACAAATCCAAACTCATATGGACTGAACTTGTTCAATCTTAATTTCTTGCCACTTAGTAGTACAGGGCCTACCATTGCTTCCAGGTTGTTGAGCAGCCCACCTATACTGGTCAATGTACTTTCATTGATTAAGGTGCATTGCCTTGTGCATTCAAATGAGAACTCATAGAAATCACATGCATAGTCAACTTAACTGGAATGGCACAGAAACAAGAATATGTCAACAAGATAGGTTGCAAACCTCAAGTTGTGTGCTAGTGATAAACAATTTGTTCATTCTTGATTAGTTCTTGAAACTATTCAAGACCATTAAGACTCCTACTGACCTCTTAACATATAAGATTCTCTGTCAAGGAACATTTCTTGACAACCATATATTCAAGAGTTAGTGTGAGACCTTATCAAGACAACACGTCATGTGATTGGTCTTAGTTGATCTTTTTTTTATCCAAGACATCACAACTACCAATTTTAATGTGCAAGAGTAAGAAACATTTGTACTCCACATTTCATGAGCTGTTATAAACCTAGTTTAGAACATGTCACTCAAGGTATAACTTGGAGTAAATTAGAGTACGATTCTAAAACTCGAATTTGGAACGAAGTATGATTCATCTTATAGATTTATCCATTTCAACAATTCTCGATTCCTCTTCTTAGCCATACAAGTGCACTAAGGTGTCCTTAGAGGATCAATTGTGACATGGTTCCATAATCAATAGGATGATCATAAAACACGATACTAAAGTACTCTCCTTTCCTTTCAGATTGGAGAAACTTCTATCTTTTTCAGCCTAATTTGATTCTTCTTATTCGTTCTGCTATACTTTGAATATTTTCAAGGTATCAGAATTATACTTAATCTTCTAAGCATGACCATATTTACTGAGCTTTCAGCAAATCATGACGAATAGAATTTATCGTCCTTTGTGGTGGATCTAACCAGTTCACATCAATCTGTACTAGATCCTTTTATCTTTCACTTGACTTCCATAATTATGTAAACAAGGAATTAGTCCCAATTTTCCAAGTACCAAGATTTTCATACATCACATGATTCAAATCATATGATTCCAAGTTTCTGTCCAATTGAAACTTAGGCAATGAGAATCTTTCCTTACTTAGAAAATTACGACACTACCACAATCGATATAAATAAGAATCAAACCATTTTCAACATTGCTATTAATAGAAACATACAAACAACAAATTTTACAAATGTCATTGCAAGGAAACATGAAATAAGATAAAATCAAAATTTTCTTAATTTATAAAAATGCGGAAAAACTTGTCTTTACAATGCAAATTCATATGAAATATATTTCTAAATACTCCTACACAATCTATCATAACTCCTAAGCAGCAGCTCAAAAATCTGATCATCGAACCATGCGATCGAAATCCATTTCTTCATGATCAGACTCAGCTCACTCTTCTTTTAAGCTTCCTTTCTTTTCTTTGATCCTACAAAACATCAAAATGCAATCTTATCACATCATGTATTAAGAACCTATAAATAGGAACTTAATAGAGTTAGATGGTGAACTTACCTGAAGTAGATCCCTATAATTTGATTCTACCATCTCTTAGATCTCTTAGGTAGTCAGGGCAGCTTCGCTTCCATTGTCCCTTCAAATGGTAGTAGAAACAAGTGGATTCTTTTCCATTCGCACATGGAACTATCTCAGAACTGGCTTTTCCCTTATGGTCAAATCTTTTGACCATGGCCAATTCCCTTCCCATAGGAGAAGGGATTATTTCTAGACAATCTATTTCATTGCCTATGTCCATGGTAGCTTGGGAAGTAGATCTTCCAATCAAATTTGCTTTACCAGCACACCAGATCATATCTGATTCAGCAACAATTAGCAAATAGGTAAGACCGATAAGGGTCACGTCCTGATCTGTCATATAGTAATCTTCAACAAACTGACTATATGACTCAGGAAGTGACTGAAGAACCAAGTCAACAGCTAGCTTCCTTGGGAAAATGACACCCACCATTCCTAGTCTATCAATATGTAACTTCATCTTTAAGACGTGAGCACATACAAACTTTCCATCTTCGTGTTTACTTGCCAATAAGGCTTGAGTGATCTTGAACTTTTCAAGCCGACAAACACATGGCTCAGGGAGAATAATTGGAGGAGGTGGAGGAATAGAAGTTCCACCAAAGCACGAAGAAGGGATTGATCTTTCACCTCGATCGTCATATGGAATATCATCTTCGAATGGAAAGTCATTTCCAAAGGATTGAGGAAGACCACAATTGTCAAAACTAGACATCTCTAAATGGGAGAAATTCAAGTTAGTTGATTTAATCCTTAATATAACACCCAAATGAAATATTAAGGCTAGGACCCGACACAATGATTCACAATTCGGAAGAGGGATGCCGTAATCCAATTGTAAATTATTTGTCGGTAGATAAATGACGATTTACCAATTCCACCATGAAAACAAAACCTTAAACAAATTAGTTTTTTTAAATGAAACTCCTAAATCTTTTGAGATTCATTGAACTTTTCAATGACATGTTTAATCTTGATTATGCCCTTCAAGTTTGTGACTGGGATACCGAGGATCACAAACAATGTGTGAATAACCATGCAAATTAGCTTGGTACTCTCGATGTCATTTATCACCTAATCAATGTGTCGGTTAACCACACACGCTCCATTGATCAACAATAATTTATGAGAAACCCATTGCCATCCTTCATTAGTCCCATATTAGCGTGCCGGTTAACCACTCACGCTCCACTAACGACCAATAAGGTGCAATGTGCAATTTCATGGGTTAGCATCAAATTCACATTTTCCTAAAGTAACTAAGATTGGGAATTTAGAAAAGCATTTAGTTACCATTTATAATTATCATTATACTTTTTAATCAGAATTAATGTCCTATCCTACCCGTTCGGCTAACGACCCTCCACTAGTCAAGGAAGCGGTGGGTGAGAGTGGGCACCCATTAAATCGCCATTTATAGACAGTTTCCTTATACCCCTTATAGAGCAACTTCATGAAGGAGGCCTACTAACAGTAAGACTGATTTTTAACTTATACATATATAATATATTAGACTTTTAATTTTATATAGTATAAGGGTGTATTTTAAACCTTTCAAATACTAGGAGGTTTAATCTTTTAAATAAATTATACTTTTAATTCAATTAAAATTTAAACCGTTCTATTATGGATTTATTAATACTATTTTAATTAATATTTTAATTAATTATCTACAAACCCATAATTATTCCTTCTAGTTGTGTCCATTTAAATTTCCAAAATTAAAACAATTAATTCTAAATTTAAATTATGAAACCAAAATGATGTATTTTAAACATTTAAAATACTAGGGTTTTAGAATTTAATATTTCACAATCAAAACTTTTAATCAAATTTAAAATTCCAAAACTTGAGGGAAAATTTTGAAACCTTTCAAAGTTCTTGGATCAATTTGAAAACAATTAATATAATCATATAATTAACTATATCACAAAATTTACCTAATTCTATTTCATATAGCAAGACGATTCAAATCAAATTCTACAAATAATTAGTTTTTCACAAAATCAAGTAATTATCTTAAAATTTGACAATCATCATTCAATTGGATGAGGATAATCATTACCTTATAAGAAAAATCGAATTTGAACACTCAAAACAGTTTGTGGTAATGATCCTAATCCAAAACTGGCCAAAAAACTCAAAAATATGCAAACAGATGATCCAACTCATCGAGTTCATGGCATGGACTCATCGAGTTCATCACCAGATGATCCAACTCATCGAGTCCAGCAGTCAGATGCAAAAAATAAAACTTTTTCAGCTTTGAAAACAATACAATTGCATCAATACAACAGAAAACACCCTAGGCTCTGATACCACTGATGGGTTTTAAGCACTATAACAATCCTATGGTGCACATACAACCCTAAATTCTTTGGATCTAAGTTTTCTCAAGTTATACATGCAATTTCATTTTATCCAAAGCATATACCCTAGCGAGCATACAATTGGAGATATACAACATAAAAATTAGTTAAATGAATACCTCTTGTCATAGCTTGTAGTTCTTGGCCTTTCAAGAGCTTAGTACCTCAAGTGTGATACCTCTAATAAGTCACAAACACCAAAAGCAAATGGAGGATAGTGAGAGAGAGACGCAAGGAGGCACCAAAACGGCTAGGGTTTCATCTTGGAACACAAGTCCCGATTTTGGGAGTGCAAGGGTTAGTATTTATAGTGTGGAGTCTCTAGGGTTTACCCTTGTAAACCATAACTCACCATGGACTCTTCACATTTGATAGGCCCTTTGGACTAACTCTTCATGGATTTAGTCCATCCCTAATCAACATGAATCATTAGCCCAAACTATAAGTATTACTGATTTACCTAATCAGTCCCCGATAATTTAATCAGTCTCTTTTGATCACTAAATTAATTTCAAATTAATTCTTGATCAATACTAATTAAATAATATGATTTCTCAATTAATATATTATCCTTATAATATATTAATAAATCACAAATTAACTTTTTCTCAAAAATCCATCCTATCAAATTGCTATGGTGAAGGCAACCCAAAAGCACCATGCTACTATCGGGTCAAATACATACCAACTATAGTTATGAGCTTAGACACCTAATCCAACATACTCGGGTCGCCGAGTAAAGTCATTAACCATGACCATCCATTCGCACCTGTCCACACAGATCAAAGAGGCTCAGCTGGAAGCCTTGAAACCCAAGAATGTGGTAGGTGAAGGCTTAAGAGGAAGGATAAAAACCTGGAAGTTAAGGGCGACGGAGACGTAGTCATGAACGAAGCTCACAAGACTAGATACTGTGTTCATCCCGGTTCAGACAAGATGTACCTGGACCTTAAGAAACTTTATTGGTGGCTAAACATGAAAACAAAAATTGCTACCTTTGTGGGCAAGTGCCTGACTTGCACTAAGGTCAAGGTAGAATACCCGAAGCCTTCGGGTTTACTACAACAACCAGAAATACCCGAATGGAAGTGGGAGAGGATAACCATGGATTTCATAACCAAGTTGCCCAATACAACGGGTGGTCATGACACCATTTGGGTAATCGTTGACAAATTAACCAAATCCGCACACTTCCTGCCAATAAAAGAAACCGACAAGATGGAGAAGCTAACCAGGACGTACATTAAAGAGATCGTACGATTGTCTGGTGTGCCAATATCCATTATCCCTGACAGAGATAGTAGATTTACCTCACAGTTTTGGCAATCACTACAAAAGTCCTTGGGAACCAAACTCGACATGAGTACAACGTACCATTCTCGAACTGATGGGCAAAGTGAGAGAACAATTCAGACGCTGGAGGACATGTTGAGAGATTGTGTGTTAGACTTTGGTAAAGCTCGGGATACTCATTTACCACTCGTCGAATTTTCATACAACAATAGCTCCTAACAGCACTCTCACCGGCCCTGAGATCATACGAGAAACAACAGAGAAGATTGTCCAAATTCGGGAAAGACTGAAAGCATCTAGGGACCGACAAAAGAGTTATACGGATAAACGACAAAAGCCCTTGGAGTTTCAGGTTGGTGACCGCGTCCTGTTAAAGGTCTCACCCTAGAAAGGAATGATAGGTTTCAGAAAACGTGGAAAACTAAATCCAAGGTACAGGGCCATTCGAGATTCTTGCTAGAATCAGCCCGGTAGCTTACAAACTTCAACTACTGCAGGAACTCAACAACATACACCCTAATTTTCACGTATCCAATCTAAAGAAGTGGCTGTCCGACGAGACTCTTTCAATCCTACTAGATGAAATCGAGATAATAGAGAGTCTTCACTTCGTAGAGGAACCTGTGGAAATCACAGACATGGAAATCAAAATAACGAAACAAAGTCGTATACTAATAATGAAGGTCCGCTAGAACGCCAAGCGAGGACTTGAATTCACTTGGAAACGGGAAGACCAGATGAAACAAAAGTACCCTCATCTTTTCCCTATTTCATGAGTACCACTTTAGAAATAATTTCGGGACGAAATTCCCTCTAACGGGGGGATAATGTAACAACCGGTTATTTCGGGTCAATAAAAGTCAAACAAGTTAAAACAAAGTCAAACTAGTCAAACATAATTTATATAAATAAATAGTTAAAAATTAAATCATGGAAATTCTATTACTTAAAGAGTGTTCAGTTTTTGGAATCAAAAACCCACCAAAACCGAAATCCGTTTCAAGGAGCAATGAGGACCTAAATCAACTACGGCCGAGAACCCTCCTAGCCGAGAACCTCAATTGGACCGAGAACCTGGATACCGAGAACACCTTGACCGAAGACCTTGAGTTCTCGGTTGTGCTTTTGACCGAAATCAAGTGTTCTCGGTTTGGAAGATAAGCCGAGAACACCTACCTTATCTTTTGGCACACCTTCCAATTAGATAATTTCACATCCCAAGGCATATGTCAAGTCAATTTTTACCCCCTATATATACGTAGGCCGAAATCACTCCCATTTCTCTTAATTCATTTTCGAAATCAGTTACAATTCTATCAAAGTTCATAAGAACTTCTTCCAAACTTCAAACCATCCTCAAGAACACCTTTGAATCTTCAAGAGATTTTCCAGAAAGCTAACTTATATAGCTTGATTTCTAGGAAGCTTTGTAAGTCTTCTTACCTAATCTAGTCTTTATACAACATTTAAATGGTTAGTTTATCTAAATTGCACATGTATTATGTGTTTAAAACAAATTAGGATACGACTAGTTTCGCGTGTTCTAACATGAAGAACATTCCCATCATTTTGCAAGCCAGCCAAGAACACACCTGAGGTGAGTTCATACCCCTACATTTTTCATGATTTTTCTATGTTTTAGGGGGGGAGGGGGGAATACAAGTATAACACAAGGAAATTTGTGTTAAAATACGAACTGTTACATTTATATTTTTATAAAATATAAATATACACATGGATACATATTTGATTTCAATAAAACTGTAACCCTTTTGTAATATGTTGAGAAAAAAGGGTATAATTATTTAAACATACGTATATAATTATTTCGTTTCACTTTATTATCAGTGTACATTGATAATAGCATACAAATGATATATTATTTCAACGAAACATTTTTATAAACTATAATTGGTATAGTTTAGGGAACATTCACACCATTTTACCCTTTTGAGGACAAAGAAATAACTGTTTTGAAAGTAAAATTATTTCTTACTATGTAAATACTATAAAAGGAGTTTTTCATTATACTACACGTAAACAGTCAATATGACTTTGTGAGATACGTCTTCAAGTACTTACCTAAGTACCAACAAAAGTCCTGTATTATAACCAGAGTCTCCTGGAGGGAGAGCGTGACACTTGTGTATAAATCTATACGGGACTGAAAATTCCGCACCTAAATTGTTAGCTACAGTTGGACCGACAGGTCTGGGGTGACAAATGTCGTAACATTCCGACACCTGAAGAACGTCGTAACAGGTCGACAGTTGCTAAGTATGGTTATAGTAACTCACAAGGGGTTTTAAAAATACGTTTGGTTTACGAATACATACATGTCTTAAAGTAGTTTTATTTAGATACAACTACATTACATCATTTTCTAGTACAATACAAATTCCATTTCTAAAAAAATACATTCAAAGGGTTTTACATAGATACAACCACAGTATATTATTTTCCAGTACAATACAGTTTACATTTCTGGAAACATGCATTCAAATAGTTTTATAAAGATATAAAACTACACTATACTACTACAAGGTACAACAATACTTATACATTTTGGTCTTGGAGCAATTAAGGTTACATTACATCTAAAATAAATATTGGATTTTATGAAAGAACACACTATCATTTTCAAGGATCAAAGACATACATTTCTCATACAAAATAATTATGAACTCACCAACTTAATTGTTGACACTCTTTTCAAAACCACTTGTATTCTCAGGAAATCAGTAGATAGGTACCTACTCAGGTTTTGTAAAGATGGAGCTTAGTATCTTTGCATCTTATATTTTTGCTATATGTTTTTGGAGTCAAACAGTCAATGATTCGAACTCAATGTAAATATTGAATTATCAATAAAATGTTTGTAATGCTTTGATCTCTATTATGCAATTGTTATGATATTGTACATAACGTCATCCGCCCTCGGACGTTTCCGCCGTTTACTCGGTTCGGGGGTGTGAAAAAATTAAATATTAGACTACAGCCTGAGTCCAAAAATGCTTTCGGAATTTCCATTTGAGGTGTGCAAGTCCCTCAATGGTTTTAACGATTTTAAGAAAATTAGTATTACATCGGTTTTGGATTCTTAAACGGTCGTATCTTTTGCATACGAACTCCGTTTTGGACGTTCTTTATATTTTTGGAATCAGGGAAACACTTACTACGAGAATAGGGTGTTTGTATTGCTCACAACTGATTAAAAACAAAATTTTAATTTTTCAGACGCATTCCTAAGGTTGCAGTTTGAGCTATTTGATTTGTTTGCCAAGTTACATATTTGAAAGTAAGATATCATCTGGTATCTTATAATAGTTGAAATAACTCATTTATTTTATATTAGATGTACTAAAACTCAATGAGTCAAGTTACCAATAGACTTACTGTGAACGTGACCATTAACAGTCTTTGACCTAAATTTTGGGATGTCACAGTTATACTCGAATATATTTTAATAAATAAAAATGAAAATTTTTGGTTGAAAATCGGGACGTTATAAGTTGGTATCAGAGCCATGGTTTGAGACAACTGGATGAACACTCGTGTGAATCCGGACTCAAACTAAGGATCTGAGGAATTAACAAATCTTTTCATAAAAAGAATAATACAAAATGGAAAGAATGTGATGCATACAGTTAGTTAAAGCTCAGAAAGGAAAGTGGTTCCCAAAATATCGATATTTGTTACGTATGCTGATGTATAAAATGTTAGAAATGCATTCTAGTATGTAGGCTAGGAATCTTTTCACGAATTGCTGGTTAAAAATCCATGATAGTTAAGATGGTAATTGCTACTTAGAACCTATATTGATATTAATTAGTTATTCGAAAAGTAAGTTAAGTTGCATGCTCCCAATTTTAAATAGTTTTAGATTGCCTAATTTGGCGCTCTTGTGCAAGTCTGGTTTGAGTATAATCGTCATAGTTTCGGATCTTTCAGTTGAAAGACTGTTTGATTTTCGAGGCATGTAATTGTATTCATCTAATAGTTAGTTAATATTAGTAGAAGTTCTTCCTCGGATAATAGTGGAGAGAAGTGGGAAGGAATCTTAGAAGGATAGTCTAGGAAGTTTAACATATGCTTGATAAGGCATATATATTCGTAAGATAGGGCATCGGTAGAGACACAAGATCCAAGTGAAAATACCAAACAACAGCAGGGTGTAGTGACTTGGAATCCTTGGAGAAATTCTTGGACTAGTATGGGTAGGTGTGGAACGTAGTATAGGCCCATACTACTGGAAACACAAGATTTATACATGAATCAAGAAAAGCCACAAAGTTGCTAAGGAACTGGAGAGGATTCGAATATCCCTTTAGAGTTAGTTCGATTCGTGTCAACCCATTTGTGTTATGCCTTCAGCACGACAATGATTACAAGAGCAAGCGGGCTGGGTTCTGGATCTGAAGGGTCAGGACCAAGTGAGACTAATATATGTAATTGAATAGAGGCAGCGATATCAATGACTGTAAGAGAGATGATTCCCCAAATGTTCAGAACTATTAAGACTAAATTGATAGCCCTGTTCGATGAACAGTACGTTGTTGTTGCTAGTACTGATGTCGCTGCACTCACTGCTGTTGTTGCTACTACAACCTCGTCTGGAGAAAAGTAAATGCTCTATCGAGAATTCAACGACACCAAAGATCCTGCGTTTGATGATTTCAGAGATCCAACTTTTTCCATGAGGTGGATCTCCGATGTAGAAGGATGATTTTACACTTATGCTTCTCCGGCAAACGTGAAGTTTGAATACAAACAAAATTTTCTACTTCTAGGAGCAAAAGACTAGTTTAACTTTGTGACTAAGAACTATTCACCTGTCGAGAAGAGCATGGTGACTTGGGAACAGTTCATTGAGAAGTTCAAGGTAGAGTATGTTCCACCAGTAGAGAGGGAGCGGATCGCTCAAGAATATATCTCACTCAAAAAGACCACTAAATCGGTGATTGAGATCACCAAGATGTTTGCCGAGATAGCCTTGTTTATCCCAGAATATGCCTCATCGGAGCAAGTACAAATGTATCGATACTTAATTATGCTCAAAGCTGATATCAGGGAGTTCATATCGAACAATATATACAAGACCTTAGCGGAGATGAAAGGGCATGCAAGGAGAAGGGAAATTAAGTCGGAAACTCAACAAAAATAAAAGAGGCAGACTCCAACTCCGTTCCATCCGATAGCCAAAAGATTCAAGCACGACCATTTAAAGTCTGGAGGACAGAAAGGACCTTGGTGTAACAAGTGTGGTAAATTACATGAAGGAGATTGTCATGCTATGATATTCTACAAGTGCGGAAAAGTGGGAAATTTCAGATAAAACTATAAGCAAGAAGCATGGGGAGTGTGTAACTGTTTCAACTACAATCATATGGGTCACATCAGGGCCGATTGTTCTCTTTTGAATCCAACAGACGCAATGTAAGCTCCAACACCTGCAAATTTAAGGATAATTGATGGACATTGGGGCAGAGTTGAAGCTCTATGGACCAAAGGGTAATCCTTTCAACTCACGGCAGATGAAGCAAGGGAAGCACCACAGGTCATGGCTGGTTATTCTTCTGATCGAGGAAAAGCCCCAACATGAATGTGATCACATAGGAGAGATTAATAGTTATTTTATACTTTAGCTAAAACCTTATGTAATAAATATATGAAGATAACGTTATAATAAAGATGGAATATTTAGTTTATGTTGTTTCTAGTGTTAAGTTAGTACATTTCAAGACAACATTGTGCTTGTCACGATCTTATCCTGTTTCGGTCGTGCTATGTGAAGATCACTTGCATTACGCAAAAGTGTAGTACTATCATGGGAATGTCAAAGGTCATTTGATATGACAAAAATGAGTTTGTTCAAATTCAAAATAAGCTACAGACTGCATAGACAAAGACAACTTGGGCATTAATCAGTGGCAAGTAGCGACAAATAATGGGTCAAACACAATTAGAGGAGAACCGACCCATAAGATGAAAGTGCGAAGAGAAGTTTGACTTTAGGTCTCTACATCAAGGAACATGAAGGTGCAACACAAGTGGATATAATTTGTTTTTTTAGGTTTAGTTATTCGTGGTAAAAGAAGAAGGAAGTCTTCTAATAAGATTACCCATAGGCTATGAGCTTTTTGCTTCTCAAGGAAAGGTTGGCCTTTCCTCCCAAGTGTCTAATAGGATTTAGAAATTGATCGAATTCTTGGGTACGACTTAAATATCCAAGAGAGTCTGATATATCCGCACCCCCAAGGATGCGAAAAGTTCTCCTTGCAACGTAGGAACTGCTATACAAGGAATTAAGTAGGTTACGTAGTTCACCAATAGAAAGCATCAGGCGCTAAAGATTCATCCTTGGAAACACTTCGCCAATTTAAACTATGTTATAGCCTCAAAAGTTTATATAGCAAAGATGTGTTGTGATAAAGGAAGGATAGTGACAGGAGCAATCAAGCATCAAAACTCTAATATTTGGCTAAGTATTTTGACGTCATGAGTAGGTATAAAAACATATTACTCGAGCAATAGACATACCTTGATACTAGGTAAAGTAGTCAAAGCCTTGCGAGAAGGCTATTAGTGGCCTAGTGTTCAAAGGAGCAAGCCTTATAATTAGTCTGTCACCAATTTTAGAGTATTGGTTCAAGAATTCCAAACTAGTAAATTCGTTAAAGTAAGCTTTGGTTAAGTTTTAGAACGTTAAGACACATTAACTAGGTAGAGAAGCCACTTGAAACATAGATTGGTGTGTTTTAAGGATATGCCATAAGCCATTTTAGAGGCATATTGCAGAAAATGGATTCCGTTAGGAAGTCGAATATAAAACTATATAGTGAATCAATTCATAACAAGTCAACTGTATCAAAATTTTACGTTTGAAGGTGATGGTCTGTCATAGAACATAAGATTATGGAAATCTAGACCGATGATTTTCTGTTGTTGGAAGACTTGGCGAGGAGTTCAGGAGTACGTCTTAGAAAGCGAAGTTCTACGAGAAATAACGATGCGACAATGTTGGCTAGATCATAAGTTGATCTCGATAACTCAGATAAGATGACGTCTAAGTGCACTAGGAGTAGGATTTCGGGGATGAAATCGTTGTAAGTGGGGGGGAGTTGTAACATCCTGTTTTCACACTCCAATACAATTTGATATAAACTACTTTTTATAAATTCAAAATAGAAATATATTACTTTTTGGCTAAAATTATCATTATAAACATGTAAAAATCATCAATATAATTTCTGTAGATATATAGAATGCTTAAATCTGACTTCATATGAAGAAGTTATGCTTCTTCGAAGTTTCGTGATTAAACCGACATATCTCTACATATCGTAAAAGTGAATTTTAGATAGATTGTTTATTAGCCTAAGTAATGTAAACGAAATTCGTTGTAATCGTAATACCAAGTGTGTGCATATAGAGAACGCCTAAATCTAACTTCACATGAATAACTTATGATTTTTACAAGTTTCAGCGTAGCAATGTGCGACACAGAAACCGAAATTGAAATCTTTCGATTGTTAGGAAAAACAATCTAAAAGAAAGTTGAAGATCTCGCCAATACTTATATGTCGATATAAAGACAGTCAAGAATGGATGTCTTATGAAAAAGTAGTGATTTTTATACGGGTTTTAATAATCTAATCCTGTTAAAAATATAGCTTTAAAAATAAAATGAAAATTAGGTGACGAATTCTAAATGAAAGTTGTAGATCTCATCGATAGCTACCTGTGGATATAAAGAATGTCAAAAAAGGAGATCATATGAAGAGGATATGATCTTTCGAAAAATCATAAAAACATACGCGTGCACGCACGACACGGAGTGCATACCCTTCTAGAAACTGAGACGTGGCCCACTCTTGTGCTGACATGTGGTTCCAACCAACTGCGTAAACCAAAAGCGCGGAGCGCCTCCCTGGTGTGTGCGGCATGCTTCTGATATGTGAATATTTAGTCATATATTTTGTATAATAATATTAATACTTTTTGACTATTTTAATGCAGTTATGGAACAAAATATGCTTAATTACGTTTAAATTATATTTTCAGTTCATAAGAAGTGCTCGGAAGCAAAAGGAAGCAGGAGAAGCTATCGGGAGCCTGGGAATCAAAGAAAGAAGAAAAGAGCCAAAAACCAAGAAGGACTCGACGAGTTGACCCTTGACTCAACGAGTTCCCACAAACATTCTCGAAGCAGAAGAGTCCTTGCCTTGCCGTACACGTGGATTTAATGAGGGACTCGACGAGTCAATCCCTGGACTCGACGAGTCGCCTCTAATCTATAAAAAGGGGCTCTCAGATCGATACCCGGTTTTTTGAAGAAATCCTTGGAGGAGAAGCTATGATTAGAAGACCTGCTAAGGTGCTGGAAGCCAGAGAATCAACCCTAGATCCAATTTTGAGAAGAATCAAGGAAAAATCAAGTCCATTCTTATTTATTCATTAAGTTGAACTATGTGTGAGTGACTGGACTGCGTTTTTTTTATCTTAGTTTTACTGTAATCATGAGCTAAAACTATTATCTTCTGTTTAGGATAGATGAATTTATGATTATGGTATGATTTTATGGTTGGATTGATTTAATTTGGTGATTATGTTTTGCTAAGCTTGTTAAAGAACCTTATGTGTTAACTACAACTATTTTGCTGTTAATTAACCAATATATTAAGTTGCATGACCATCTCTTAATTGCTAATCTCATATGATTTATGTGAAAACATTGTTATATGCCTAGGAATAGAGAACGTGAAACTAGGTTAATAGAGAATAGGTAAGTTAATGTGTGAGCTTGTATGACGAACCATCAGCATGAGGTTAATTGAACGACCAATTTAATTAACCACTACAAGTCTTACTTAACCCGAATCAATAAACTAGAAAACCTGTTAATTTAACCAACTGGCCACTGTTTGAATTGATTTGTCTTCTAAGGATTAGTAATAGCGAACGTGAACCTAATCACACTAATCGGTAGCCAATGAAAAGTCAATCCATTGCACTTGCCATAAAATCAACCATAGGAATAAAGGATTCAAAACCTAAACAGAAGTCTTCTTTATTATTGAATTTAGTTGATCTTTGTTTGCTTAGTTGGTATTTTAAGTTTTAGTTAATTGTTTAAGTTTCTAGTCTTACAAAACTAGAGAAAACCCTTCTTTTTATTATTTGCTTTTTAGATAATTCTAGTAGTTAGTTTAATTTTCCGTTCCTTGTGTTCGATACCCTGCTTGCTTTATTAAACCACCAATTGACATGTACCCTGCCTTTTGTGTGTTAAATTTATATTTAAAAAGTAGGATTAAAACTAGTTGGTTTTACACACATCAAGTTTTTGGCGCCGTTGCCGGGGAACGGTTCTAAAATTTAATTTGATTACTAGTGTTATCGATCCTTTGTGTGAGATTTTTCTTGCACAAAGTTACTGTTTTAAGTAAATTTAGTATTAGGATTGATTTTCAGTTTTTAGCCTTTAGGAATTTTTGTTAATTTTTTTTTTCTGTTTAAGCAGTGAACTCGCAGAGTCCCTACGAACAGACTCGACGAGGCCGTCGCTGACAGTAAATTTCGTTTTTATTTTATTTTTGTTCTTTTTACACGTTTTTCTTGTTTTGGTTGCAGGTATTACATGACCCGAGGATCCAACACACCTTTTGTTCCTCCACTTGAAGACCCAGAATCCGCACTTAGGAAAAACAAAGACAAAGTACTTGAAGACACTAACCCGCCAAAGAAATCACCGTTCAAGGACCTCAAATCAGTCTTTGGGAAGAAAAAGAACAAGAAAGCAGGTGAGTCTAGCAGCCAAAAGAGCGAAGGAAGCAACCTTGGAAATCTTGAAGATAATACAAAAGAAACCGAATTTGAATACGAGTACAAATTCCGAATACGAAGAAGGAAGCGACATCGAGGGCGAACTAGCTAACACCATGACTAACATCGATGAAGTTCCCATGGGAGAATGGAAGAAAATGATGCGTGACGACACCGTCCCAGGACTTGTGCAACCCGCAATTCCCGCGACTGCCACCTTTGAACTCAAAGGCCACATACTAGCTCAACTTAAGGAGATCCCATTCTACGGGAAAGATCACGAGGACGCATACAAGCACTTAGACGAGGTCAACGAAATTGCCAACTACTTCAATGTCCCAAATGTGGGTCGCGATACCGTTCTACTTCGTATGCTACCAGTTACATTCAAGGGAGTTGCGAAAGATTGGCTCAAATCACTCCCTCCAGGATCCATCACCACTTGGGCCAAGATGAAGGAAGAATTCATTGATCAATTTTTCCCTCCCTCAAAGATAGCCAAGTTGAAGAAGTCCATAGCAAACTTTGAGCAACAAGCTGGAGAGTCCTTATACGAGGTGTGGGAGAGATACAAAGGTTTACTAAGGAATTGCCCACATCATGATCTTAATAGCCAACAAGAAGTCTCCATTTTCTATGATGGAGTAAATGTGACCACAAGGCAACTCCTTGATTCACAAGGACCTCTCACAAAGAAGCCACCCCCGGTAATCAAACAACTAATTGAAGAATTCTCTAAGCATTCTAGAGAATATCATAACCCAAGAAATGACTTAACTCGAGGGGCAGTGAACTCAGTTAATTATAGCATGGCAACAATGATGGCTAAACTAGAGAGTTTGGATCGAAGAATGACTAAGATGGACCAATCCATCCACGCTATCCGGGTGGGATGTGAGAATTTTAATGGGCCCCACCTTACTAGAGACTGTGATTTGGATGAGAACGGGAACCTGAAAGCTCAAGTATGCTACTCAAGCGGTGATATGTACGATGATAATTGGCGAAAACCCAAGAAGGAATGGCTCCCGTATGATGAGTACAAAAAGGCAAAGGAGGAAAAATATAAGCAAAAAGAAAGGGGCTTTTATCAAAAAGAGGAACTGGTGCTAGAGAAGAAATCTGATTTGGAAGATATGTTCACAAGATTTGTAGCCGCATCTGAGAAAAGGCGTAATGATACCGATGCTGCAATGAAAGAACAACGAAATATGTTATGGGAGCAACAAGGCATGATTAGAGAGCATCAAACTATGATGATAGATCAACAAGCTATGCTTAGGAATCAGCAAGCTTCCATTCATAACATTGAGAAGCAGCTAGGTCAGCTTGCACAATAAATCAGTCATAGAGCACCGGGTGAACTTCCAAGCCATACCAAAAAGAATCCAGGAATGACGCATATAAACGCTATAGCAACTGATTTTGAGAAAAATTTCGTTCCTATGACCCCTATCCAGAAGGATGCTATAAAGGTGCAAGCAGAAGAGGCAGAAAAATCGAAGTTGGCAGAACCCGACTCGACTCGCCGAGTCCCATACAAAGACTCGACGATTCCACTACCTGTTGATAAAACCAGCTGTCTTTTGAACCCTTACCGGCCTCCCTTGCCATTTCGAAGGCGAGCCATACCTGATGAGCAGATCCAAGGGTATAGAAAATTTATGGAGAATGTAAGGGCCCTCTAAGAGAACATTCCATTATTGAAACGATACTTCAAACGCCTAAATATTCATGCTTGCTTAAGGGTCTCTTTACAACTAGAAAAGATATGGCTGAAGTCGCTGAATTAGTATTGAATGAGTTGCCATATAAGAGGGGCGATCCGGGTAGCATTACCATATCTTGTCAATTTGGAAATATAATTACCACTCAAGCATTGACTGATTCGGGAGCAAGTGTAAATCTCATGCCATATTCTTTCTTCAAGAAGTTAAACTTGCCAGAACCAAAGCTTATCCATATGAAGATCCATCTAGCCGATAAAACGATAAAACATCCAATTGGAGTATGCGAAGATCTTCTCATCAAGGTTGATAAATTTGTTTTACCTGCTGATTTCGTAGTGTTGGACATGGCGGAAGACCTTAAAGTCCCAATCATTCTTGGGAGACCGTTCTTGAATACGGCAGGTGCTATAGTCGATATGTACGAATCTACATTAACACTAAGAGTGGGGGATGATTCGGTAATTTTTAAAGCAGAGCAAGAGAAAAAGCATGAAGAGATAAGGAAAGATAAGACTTCCTCAATGGATTTGGATGACGAATTATTAGAAAGAGAAATTGCACTTTTGCAAGAAAGTAATCCAAATCAGTTCATATTAGCCTTGGAAGACAATTTTGATGCTGAAGGAGATTTGAGGAAGATAGAGAAGATTTTAGAGGAAGCAGATTACCAGGAAGTCCATAAAAGTATTGAGAACGCATCGACTCACCGAGTAGCATCTACTGACTCGACGAGTCCAAACGAAAAGTCAAGACCAATGGTGGATTTTGTCCTGCAAACTACGAGTACCCTTTCCAGACTTGATGTGCATGTTTTTCCTGAGAATTTACTTGAGGAAATTGAAGTTGTTAATGATGTAAGTGACTTTGGAAATGCCAATTTGGCTGATCTTGACACAACTGTGCAAAAGGATGGAGAAATTCAACATGACATCAAGGAAAGCTTGGAAGATGAAAAGTCTATTAAGGTCTCGAATAGTGATTCACATCACTCTTTTAATGAGTCACACATGCTTGATCGAAAGGCTATGTCAACCACAACCAAAAGGGCTAAACCTCGATCCCGAGTGGCTACTAATTATGAAGTGTTTGCTTTTGAACCACCGGCTTCTTTAGTATGTGACGAAAGTGAGGAAGAATCTTTGATATCGACTGATGATGAAGTCAGAACTGAAAGTGCAATCAATATAGACAAAGAAGAAGTACAAAAGATGGATCCAAAGAACGGGGTAAAGAAGAAGAAGTGTGGAAAAAGGACAAGGTGTGAATATGAAGACAATGCTAAAAGAAGAAGGAAAGAAGAATTGAGAAGGGCATATAAGAGAAAAATACATGCTTACAAAACAAAATACAAACCACAAAGGATTAAGCTTGGCATCCCGATGAAGGACAACTCAGAAACGTAGAGCGGGAAGGAGTCCAGCTAAAGACTCCTAAAAAAGAAGCGCTTGACGGGAGGCAACCCGTTACGAGAGTTTGCTTTCCTTTTTCTTTTTATTTTTGTTTTTGTTTGGACAAGTAGTTTAGGATTTATGTTTGGTGAGTTTTTCCTTTTTATTACATGTTTGTTTTAGTCTTTTCAGAATTTGGATAAAGTGTTTGCATGCAAAGGGTCTCGAGAGTGATAGAAGTATCGAGTCTAGGCGAGAGAGAATGGAGTCCGAGTTTAGAGTCCGGTCAAGAAAAGAGTTGGAAATTGTCTAAATACTGAAGGAAAAAATGGAAGAGTCTCAATTGATTAGTTTCTCAACAAATCAGAATCAACTTTGGAGCAAAATATACAAATTTTCCACCCAGCGATGGACTCGCCGAGTGCACTTACCTACTCGACGAGTCCCAGTGTAAAAACTTGGATTCTGCCTTTTCTCTCTACAACTCGGCGAGTCAGATCACTAACTCGACGAGTTATTTCAATTTTCAAGGTTATGATTTGATGATTATTTCACACGGCAATTGGCTACACTTTTGAAGAGTAATTCCTATAGATTTCCGAGAGTTTTTCCTGCATTTTTAGAGCTATGAACTACACGAGATTTGACACCCAAGGCATGGATGAGCTGTTCCCATGTCTAAATTCAGTTGAAGATGGAGCTTTCAATGTCAAAGATCAACCTCGCGACTACTATTCCAGGGGAGTTTGTTCCAATTCCCTTTTTACTTTTGTTTTCTTTATCATGCATAGCATGCAATGGGGACATTGCATGAATTAAGTGTGGGGTAGGGGGTTGGTTACATTAGATAACTTAGGATCTTAATTTAGGCTTAATTTAAAAAAAAATTGAATTAAAATTGATAGGATTAATTTAGAAAATTTTAGTAAAGCAATTAGGATCCATGCTAGTATTATGATTCTATGAGGACCCAAATGTTTAGTTGGTCCAATATATGTTATAATGCATTTGTGGCCTCCCTTATTCTAGTGAAATCATGGAACAAAAACACAACGTCGCTTAGTTTGAGGGTCGCAATATGTTTAGCATCGTGTACCAGAAATCTATCCTGGAAGGTTTGTATCTTCACCAATAAGGGTTGACGTTAAGCACCTCTGCTTAAGCATGTAGGATTTGAGTGAAAGAAAAAAAAGTGAGATACATGTTAAAAAAAGAGAGAATTACAAGAAAAGTTGGAAGAATTTTTGGAGCATTCAAGAATAAAGTATGAAGATCAGAAGATCAAAAATTCTGAAGAAATTCAAAAATTGAAGATACCAAAAATCACACGAAAAGGTGGTGAATTCAAAGAAATCAAAGATCAAATTATCAAAGAAGTGAAGAATTCCAAAGAGCTCCATTGTGGTATCGAAAAGTTCTAAATTTTTTCTAGATTATGTATGCTTGGGTTGCTTGACCAAAAATACCTTGAGGTTAGAAAGTTTTCTGCGGATGGATTCGGAGGGATGCATAAAATGAGCGTTGTTCAAAAGAAGTGGGCAAGTGTTTATGAGGATTGTGAGTATTTATAGTATGGGGGGGGGGTTCCTTAGGAAAAATTTTAGACACAAATGCATGCATTGAGGTCTTGGCATAATGGATGGGTTTGATTAGGATTGTTTTATGTGATTTTAGTATGTTTAAAATTCAGTTTTGCTTGGGGGCAAGCAAAAGTCAAGTGTGGGGTAATTTGATATGTGCATATTTAGTCATATATTTTGTATAAGAATATTAATACTTTTTGACTATTTTAATGCAATTATGGAACAAAAGATGCTTAATTACGTTTAAATTATATTTTCAGTTCATAAGAAGTGCTCGGAAACAAAACGAAGCAGGAGAAGCTATCGGGAGCTTGGGAATCAAAGAAAGAAGAAAAGACCCAAAAACCAAGAAGGACTCGGCGAGTTGACCCTTGACTCGACGAGTTCCCACGACCATTCTCGAAGCAGAAGAGTCCTTGCCTTGCCGTACACAGGGATTTAATGAGGGACTCGACGAGTCAGTCCATGGACTTGATGAGTCGCCTCTAATCTATAAAAAGGGGCTCTCAGATCGATACCCGGTTTTTCGAAGAAATCCTTGGAGGAGAAGCTACGATTATAAGACCTGCTAAGGCGCTGGAAGCCAGAGAATCAACCCTAGATCCAATTTTGAGAAGAATCAAGGAAAAATCAAGTCCATTCTTATTTATTCTTTAAGTTGAACTATGTTTGAGTGACTTGACTTCGTTTTTTATCTTAGTTTTACTGTAATCATGAGCTAAAACTATTATCTTCTATTTAGGATAGATGACTTTATGATTATGGTATGATTTTATGGTTGGATTGATTTAATTTTGTGATTATGTTTTGCTAAGCTTGTTAAAGAACCTTATGTGTTAACTACAACTATTTTGCTGTTAATTAACCATTATATTAAGTTGCATGACCATCTCTTAATTGCTAATCTCATATGATTTATGTGAAAACATTGTTATATGCCTAGAAATAGCGATCGTGAAACTAGGGTTAATAGAGAATAGGTATGTTAATGTGTGAGCTTGTGTGACGAACCATCAGCAAGAGGTTAATTGAACGACCAATTTAATTACCCACTACAAGTCTTACTTAACCCGAATCAATAAACTAGAAAACCTGTTAATTTAACCAACTGGCCACTGTTTGAATTGATTTGTCTTCTAAGGATTAGTAATAGCGAACGTGAACCTAATCACACTAATCGGTAGCCAATGAAAAGTCAATCCATTGCACTTGCCATAAAATCAACCATAGAAATAAAGGATTCAAAACCTAAACAAAAGTCTTCTTTATTATTGAATTTAGTTGATCTTTGCTTGCTTAGTTGGTAGTTTAAGTTTTAGTTAATTGTTTAAGTTTCTAGTCTTGCAAAACTAGAGAATACCCTTCCTTTTATTATTTTCTTTTTAGATAATTCTAGTAGTTAGTTTAATTTGTTGTTCCTTGTGTTCGATACCCCGCTTGCTTAATTATACCGCCAATTGACAGGTACACTTCCTTTTGTGTGTTAAATTTATATTTAAAAAGTAGGATTAAAACTAGTTGGTTTTACACACATCAGCTTCTTTACTATAAAAAGGGGTTTTGGGTTTCATTTACTGCTCACTCAAAATTGTCATATATTTCTCTCCAACTTCGATTTTTCTTACCATTTTCAGGGTTCTGAAGAGTTTGGATTCAACAAAACTCTGGGTATCTAGGCTCGACTAGTAGAAGCTCTCGGGTCAGAATTTTGCCCTCGATATTTTCTGGCTTTCGCCAAAATCTCTGTAAGTTAAGCCTCACTTATCCTATTAAAGTGTAACTTATATTTATAATCATATTTGTTATTGTGTAACCTGTAAATAAGATTGATTAGTAATTCCAATTATAATAATGATTGATCTAATTATGGGAGAAGTGTCTAGATCAGTCACGTTGGCTTCGGTGTTGGATTTTAGAAAAGCTATATGTCGAAATGATCCTGCCTCCTAACTATCTTGCCTGGATGATCCTTATTTGATATAACTCTTAGTAATTTTCGGGATTAGTTAAAGATCTAGCATTTCATTACCAAAATCCCATAAGAACTAATAAGCTATAGTAATATAGGTTAATACTTGTTCAGTGTGTTACCCACCAGTTGAAATGACTAGTAGGATTGCCAAGATAGCTGACAATATTTTGAGTAACTGTCCAGGTGAGTTATCTCACTATACCATGTAGTATAATATATATCCATGTTTGTTAGGATAGAGAGGTAGCATAGTAAGAACTAATAGTATAATCTCTCTCTCTATGCTTAAGTAGAGTAGAAAATATAAATGTGCCTGTACTAGTAGAGTGTAGAGTGTAGTCTCTATATGCTTAATTGTTGTGATAT
This sequence comes from Lactuca virosa, assembly GCF_052849685.1. NCBI lineage: Eukaryota > Viridiplantae > Streptophyta > Magnoliopsida > Asterales > Asteraceae > Lactuca > Lactuca virosa. The sequence continues at coordinate 276,254,284 of NC_136426.1, forward strand.
TAGACTTAGATATGAGTGATGGTTGAACGGTTAAGAAGGCCGGGAGCTTATCGGCTTGCATGTGGACGAAATGGCGTGTAGACCGTAAGTACACATAGACCCGTGTTAACGAAAAGACGTGTAGGCCATAAGTACACATAGACCCATGTTAACGAAATGGTGTGTAGGACGTAAGTATACATATTACTGGCATATTGTAAGCAATTGTTTTTACACGTGTATATGTATTGTGGTATATGGTATTTTAGGAAACTCACTAAGCCTCGTGCTTACCAATTGAAAAAAAATTCTTTTTAGGTACTTTAGTGATTCGTGGGAAGGGAAAGCTTCGACTGTGCACACGCGCATTCACAACATGTTTCCGTATATTATAATTATACTCTGGAATATTTAAATAAATAAAAATGAAAAATTTGGGTTGAAAATATGGACCATACAGGCTGAGTTTTCCTACAACAATAGTTATCATGCCAACATTGGCATGCCTCCCTTTAAGTTGCTTTTTGGGAGGAGATGTCGATCTTCAATTTTTTAGGTGAGGTCAGACACCGTGTAAAGGGGAACAACGAGGTGGTGCTCGAGACCAGTATGATGATTCAGCGGCTACGACATAGGTTGAATATCTCACAAATCAGACATAAAAGTTACACTGACTAACGCCGATCTGGCCTTGAGTTTCAGGTGGGAAATCTTGTGCTTCTAAAGGTGTCACCTTGGAAAGATTTCATCCGGTTTCGGAAGCGGGGAAAGTTATGCCCCAGATTTATTAGCCCATTCAAATGTATCGCCTGGATGGGCACAATTGCATACCGATAAGATTTACTCGCCAAGCTTAGCAAGATTCATAACATATTTCATATCTCTCAGTTGCAAAAGTGTTTGGCTGATGATTCCGCAGTGGTTCCCTTAGATGACATTTTTGTTGATGAGCGCCTAAATTATGTGGAGAGACAGGTTGCGGTTCTAAATAGGAGGATGAAGACCTTGCGCAACAAGGAAGTAGGTTTTGTGAAGGTGCAATGGCAGCACCGAAAGGGTTCCAAACGGACTTGGGAGCTCGAGGAGGATATGATGGAGCATTACTCTGGCTTGTTTTGAGCAGTGGACTTGAAGGACGAAGTATGTATCAAGTGGGGTAGAGTTGTAACGCCCAGATTAAGGTATGGATTTAATTTGGTAATTTTGTGGTTCTAAACAAGCCCTATTTAAAGGAAGCGATGGCTAGGGTTTCCTTCACCCTTAGCCTCATTCACCTCCAAAAGAACCTTTGTTCAAACCCTAGACTTCGTGTAGCTTTTGGTGCTTATTTTGGAACTTGTGGTGATTTTAAAGGAAGAAAGAAGAAGTTTGGTGCATAGATCAAGCAAGCAAATCATCCCTATCCTTGTGTACATCTTCTGGACTTTTTGTAAGTCCCTAAGCTCTTATCTTGTTGGTTTCAACCTTATAGATCAAGGTCATTTTAGCTTATTTTGGTTCTTGGCTTTGGTTGGAGTGGTTATAAAATAAAGTTAGCAACTTTATTGCTTTCCTGGGTCCCAAAAGCTTTATATCTCGTAGATCTAGAATTTTAGTGAGTGTTGAAAGCCTTTTGTCACAACCCCAAACCAAGGATGGCGGAAACGTTCGGGGGTGGGAGTGACTTCATGTATAGTATCACAACAACGAGTATAATAGTGGTCATAGTAAATACAACCATCATAATTATAATTGAAAAAGTTACATCGTAGTATGAGTTTACATGTTTTCCCAATCAATTACACTATCATGAAAAAATGAAATGTTCGACGATTTATCGTCCCATCCTCAAAAGCTGTTGATTTCCTGTTTCACTTATTTCCTGAGAATACAAGTAGTTTTGAAAGAGTGTCAACAATTAAGTTGGTGAGTTCATAAGCTTTTGGATGAAATGTTGGAAAACCTTTGTTTGTAAATGAAAATGAATACTCAAGAAAAATCCAATATTTTCCTTATAAAATGTTATGTAGCCTTAAATCCCAAGACCGAGAGTATGTGCGTATTTTGTACTTATAATGTGTTTGTAATTGTAATGTGTATTCAAGAAAAATCCAATAATTTCCTTATACAAAGTCGTGTAGTCTTAAATCCCAAGACTGAGAGTATGCAGTTTTAGATAGATAAAACCCCTTTTTGTAAAGTAACATTTTCCCGTAAACTTGAAATGTTATTAACTACCTATGTGAGTCGTTATAACCATACTATAACTAGAATGAACCTGCTACAACGTTTTTCAGACGTCAAGATCCTATGACTTTTGTCACCCGTAGACCTGCAGGTCCCGATGTAGCTAGCAGCAAGGTGTGGGGTGTCAATCCCAATATAGATCTATACACAATTATCACGCTCTCCCTACAAAAGATTCTGGTTATAACTAACAGGAATTTTTAACCCGTACTCTAAGAGTACCATTGAAGAATTGTATCACAACTTACGTTAATGAGTTTACGTGTGAACTGAGTATAAGACCTTTTTGTGTGATGGAAATAATTCCCCTCTTTACGTAGTATGTTTGAAAAGTACAATCCGTAAACTATACTTTTTATGTTTCGTCTAGTATTCTTGTAATGATAAAAGGGCTCTTAAAATTTAGTGAATCATTTTTGTTATTTAATGTAACTCAACAGGAAACACATGTAAAAGATAGAGTCATAAAAGATAAACACTTTGCTCAACATGTTACAAAGTGTAAATTGAAAATTGTTAACTAGTTTTTAACCTTTCTGCACTGTTTTAAAATGATCATAGAAAAATCATACGAAGTAGAAAACTGAATCCGTATACTTTGAGAGTTTAGTAAATGTATCTAGTATAACCATAATGTTTGTTATGATTTTTAGAAGTCTCTAACTTGTGTGAAAATGCTCATATTCACAGTCTGGTCCGGATTTGTTTCTGAATTGATAGACAGTTTTATAAAAATCACCATAAATTATAGAAAAATCGTATGGAGATGTGCAAGTAGTCATTAGAAAGGTATAAACCTGAGCTACTTGCATATAAACAGTTTTGAATGATATTAAGTCTAAGATTGTCAAAACACTCCGTGAATAGGACTCAACTTTTCTGATGAAAGCTGTTATTTGAATTTAGTTAAGTTCTTGGTGTATTAAATTGTATCCCCCCCTAAAACTTGAAGTAAACATGAAAATATAGGGGTATGAACTCACCTTGTGTGGTTATTTGAGATGAATGTCGAAGGAAAGGAGTTTCCAAGTCCAGAACACTTGGAAGATGCTTGAAGGCTTGAAGATCTAAGAACAAATATGTCGATATTTGTGTAAGCATTCCATGATTTTAGTGAAGTAGTGTAGAATGTTTATGTGTGGGAAGGAAAAAGTTACCAACAATAGGGGAAGAACTTGTGACTCCTGGAGGAACTCGAGTTTTTAGAGAGAAGTATGAGAGGGTGTAAAAAGTGTGTCTTGGGAGGAGGAGAGTGGGGTTTTATAGTGAGGAGAGTGAGGGATTAGAGAGTGAGCTGATGGAAGAGATTTGATAGAGGTATGGGGAGATATCGATTTGACTAAGGTAAGGTGGGAATAGTGGCATAGAGTGGTCATGGAGTGGGTGGGTGGTTGGTGTCATTGATTCTTGGCAAAGTCAACACTCCAAAGCCATACCTTGTACAAGATATTGTCCAAAGATTTGATTTTCCCTCAAAGATATGATTAAATTATGGGTCTATGGAGCTTAATATATTAAAATATGGGTTTGGGTGAAAAATCCCCATCAAAATCATGAAAAACGGCCTAAAACGCGAAAGTACTCGAAAACCGGACAAAAAGGGGCGAACCCGCGAAGGTTCGGTTCTTGGGGTTTCGGTTCCTAGGGTTTCGGTCCTATTTAGCTGTTTTTCAATTTAACCACCCCGCTTCAAACAGTTTTTGACTAGGTTAAGGGTCGGGATGACCCGAGTGTTTTCAAAAGAATCCAAAGAGATTTTGAGAGAGATTTGGGAGAGAGAGATAGAGTGGGAGAGATTGAGAGAGACTTAGTTTGTGACCTTTGCGAGTGTTTAACTTCGAAATGCAAGGTTTGTAAACCCCGTTTTGCCTTGTTATGAGTGTTATACGCTCCCGTAAGGTATGTATTAATGTTTTATCGAGTAGTCCCATCACTTACAATGATTAGGGTTTAGATTTTCTGAACACGTGAAAATTCTAAACGATACTTTATATTAAGATAGCGAGTTGTAAATTAGTACATATAGAGTAAGTCCTATCACACAAGCACTAGTTGAGTTTACCGGTTGACTTGTTGAATTTATTTGACTTTGACTTGACCAGAAATTGACGGTTGTCACATCATCCCCCCGTTTGAAGGAATTTCGTCCCGAAATTAGCGTTTCGACTGGGACTTCAGGCATTGGGGAAAAGATGTGGGTATTTTTGTTTCATCTGATCTTCGCGTTCCCAGGTGAACTCGAGTCCTCGTTTAGCGTTCCAACGGACCTTTACAGTAGGGATGCGACTCTGTTTTGTTCTATTGATCTCTCGATCCACGATTTCCACCGGTTCTTCTATGAAGTGGAGACTCTTGTTGACCTCGATTTCCTCGAGTGGGATCATAAGAGTCTCATCAGACAGACACTTCTTTAAATTTGACACGTGGAAGGTCGGGTGTACGTTGTTAAGTTCTTGGGGTAGCCGAAGTTTGTATGCCACCGGGCTAATCCTGGCAAGGATTTCGAATGACTCGATATACCTTGGATTTAGTTTACCACGTTTACCAAAACGTATCGTTCCTTTCCATGGTGAGACCTTCAGTAGCACCCGGTCCCCAACCTGGAATTTTTTAATCCAAGGGTTTGCGTCGCTTATCGACGTAGCTCTTTTGTCGATGTCGAGATGCTTTCAGTCTTTCTCGAATTTGAACAATCTTTTCCGTAGTTTCCCTTATGATTTCAGGGCCAATGAGGGTGCTGTTAGGGACTTGCCCTTTTGCTAACTGTGTATCTCCTACTTCATCCCAACACAGTGGTGATCTGCACTTGTGGCCGTAAAGAGCTTCAAATGGCGAGACCTTGATGCTAGTATGATAGTTGTTGTTGTACGAGAATTCAATAAGTGCTAAGTGGGTATCCCACGCTTTACCGAAGTCAATAACACAAGCTCTTAGCATATCTTCCAAGGTTTGAATAGTTCTTTCGCTCTACCCGTCGATTTGTGGATGGTAGGCCGTACTCATGTCTAGCCTGGTCCCTAGATCTTTATGTAAGGACTGCCAGAACCGTGAAGTGAATCTACTATCTCTATCAGAGATAATGGATATCGGCACACCATGTAGTCGTACAACCTCTTTGATGTACGTCTTAGTCAACTTTTCCATCTTGTCGGTCTCCTTTATTGGCAGGAAGTGCGCAGATTTGGTCAATCTATCGACAATTACCCAAATGGTATCAAGACCACCCGTTGTCTTAGGCAGTTTGGTTATGAAGTCCATGGTTATTCGTTCCCACTTCCATTCGGGTATCGCAGGTTGCTGGAGTAGACCCGAGGGCTTTTGGTACTCTACCTTAACTTTGGCGCAAGTTAGACACCTGCTCACGTTGGTAGTGATCTCGGCTTTCATGTTCGGCCACCAGTAGAGTTTCTTTAGGTCCAGGTACATCTTGTCCGAACCGGGATGTACAGAGTATCTAGTTTTGTGCAATTCATTCAGGACGACGTCCCTGAACCCGCCGAATTTTGGTGTCCAAATTTGGTTCATGAGATAACGAGCTCCATCATCCTTGACTTCTAGATTCTTATCTATTTCTCTTAAAGCCTCACCCGCCACGTTATCAGGCTTCAAAGCTTCCAGGTGGGCCTCTTTGATTTGCATGGACAGGTGCGAATGGATTGTCATGGTTAATGACTTTACTCGGCGACCCGAGTATTCTTTTCGACTTAAGGCGTCAGCTACCACGTTGGCCTTGCCTGGGTGATAACGAATCTCAAACTCGTAATAATTCAGTAATTCTACCCATCTTCTCTGCCTCATGTTGAGCTCTTTATGATTGACGATGTGCTGAAGGCTTTTGTGGTCGGTAAAGATAGTACACTTTTTTCCGTAAAGGTAGTGCCTCCAGATCTTTAGGGCGAATACTACTGCTCCCAATTCGAGGTCATGTGTGGCGTAATTGACCTCGTGCATTTTTAATTGCCTCGATGCGTAAGAAATGACCTTTCCTCGTTGCATTAACACACATCCAAGGCCTTGGTTTGATGTGTCGCAGTAGAACAACAAGTCTGCGGTTCCCTCTGGCAGGGATAAAATCGGGGCGCTACACAAGGCCTGTTTTAAGGTTTGGAAGGTGGTTTATTGTTTCTCTCCCCAGCTGAAAGTTACACTCTTTTGGGTTAGGGTGGTAAGTGGTTTGGAAATCTTGGAGAAGTTTTGGATGAACCTCCGGTAGTAGCCAGCGAGGCCTAAGAATTGGCGGATTTCTGTAGGCGTCTTTGGTGCTGACCAGTTCTCGATTGCCTTGGTTTTAGAGAGATCCACGTGTATCCCTTTCTTGCTAACCACATGGCCGAGGAAGTCTACTTCTCGGATCCAAAATTCACACTATGAAAATTTTGTATATAATTTTTTCGCCCTTAGTGTCTCCAATACATGTCGTAGATGTTGGCTATGCTCTTCCTTACTCTTTGAATAGACCAAGATGTCGTCTATAAAGACAATCACGAACTTGTCTAGGTAAGGCCGGCACACCCGGTTCATTAGATCCCTGAACACTACGGGTGCATTTGTTAACCCGAAGGGCATTACTACAAACTCGTAGTGACAGTACCGAGTTCTGAACGCCGTTTTGGGAACATCCTCCTCCTGAACTCGTAGTTGATGGTATCTCAACCTCAGGTCGATCTTTGAGAAGTAAGAGGCTCCTTGGAGTTGATCAAATAGGTCGTCGATTCGGGGTAAGGGTTACCGGTTTTTGATGGCAAGCTTATTTAGCTCACGCTAGTCGATGCACATGCGAAACGATCCATCCTTCTTTTTCACAAACAGAACTGGTTCTCCCCAAGGCGAGAAGCTGGGTCTAATGAACCCTTTGCTCAACAGTTCGTTTAGTTGGCTGAATAGTTCTTGCATCTCGGCTGGAGCTAGACGGTAGGGCGCTTTGGCTACGGGGGTAGCTCCTAGGATTAGGTCAATTCGGAATTCGACTTGTCGTGCGGGTGGAACTCCGAGAAGGTCTTCTGGGAATAGGTCAGGGAAATTACAAACCTCCGGAATGTCCTTGATGTTTTTCACCTCTTGTTTCTTATCCACTACGTGGGCTAAGAAGGTGTGGTATTCCTTGCGGAGATACTTTTGGGCTTTGACGCACGAGATGATTTGTAGGTTTTCACTATGTTTGTCGCCGTAGACGACAAGAGTTTCGCCACTCGGCAGATTAAGGCGTACGGCCCCTTCGTAACACAGAATGTCATCACGATTTGAGCTTAACCAATCCATGCCAATGATGATGTCAAAGCTTTTTATTGAAACCGGCGATAGATCGATTTTGAATGAGTGATTGTCTAGAGTGAGGGTACACCCTAAGTATATGTCGTTAGTGCTTTCTGTCTTTCCATTTGCCATTTCTACAACGTATGTATCTTTTAGTGTTTGGGGATTTTTTTTAAAAATTGTTTGAATTTGTGGCTAACGAAACTGTCACACCCCCAAACCAAGGATGGCGGAAACGTCCGGGGGTGGGGGTGACTTCATGTATAGTATCACAACAATGAGTATAATAGTGGTCATAGTAAATACAACCATGATAATTATAATTGAAAAAGTTACATCGTAGTATGAGTTTACATATTTTCCCAATCAATTACACTATCATGAAAAAATGAAATGTTCGACGGTTTATCGTCCCATCCTCAAAAGCTTTTGATTTCCTGTTTTACTGATTTCCTGAGAATACAAGTAGTTTTGAAAGAGTGTCAACAATTAAGTTGGTGAGTTCATAAGCTTTTGGATGAAATGTTGGAAAAACCTTTGTTTGTAAATGAAAATGAATACTCAAGAAAAATCCAATATTTTCCTTATAAAATGTTATGTAGCCTTAAATCCCAAGACCAAGAGTATGTGCGTATTTTGTACTTATAATGTGTTTGTAATTGTAATGTGTATTCAAGAAAAATCCAATATTTTCCTTATACAAAGTCGTGTAGTCTTAAATCCCAAGACTGAGAGTATGCAGTTTTAGATAGATAAAACCCCTTTTTGTAAAGTAACATTTTCCCGTAAACTTGAAATGTTATTAGCTACCTATGTGAGTCGTTATAACCATACTATAACTAGAATGAACTTGCTACAACGTTTTTCAGACGTCAAGATCCTATGACTTTTGTCACCCGTAGACCTGCAGGTCCTGATGTAGCTAGCAGCAAGCTGTGGGGTGTCAATCCCAATATAGATCTATACACAATTATCACGCTCTCCCTACAATAGATTCTGGTTATAACTAACAGGAATTTTTAACCCATACTCTAAGAGTACCATTGAAGAATTGTATCACAACTTACGTTAACGAGTTTACGTGTGAACTGAGTATAAGACCTTTTTGTGTGATGGAAATAATTCCCCTCTTTACGTAGTATGTTTGAAAAGTACAATCCGTAAACTATACTTTTTATGTTTCGTCTAGTATTCTTGTAATGATAAAGGGCTCTTAAAATTTAGTGAATCATTTCAGTTATTTAATGTAACTCAACAGGAAACACATGTAAAAGATAGAATCATAAAAGATAAACACTTTGCTCAACATGTTACAAAGTGTAAGTTGAAAACTGTTAACTAGTTTTTAACCTTTCTTCACTGTTTTAAAATGATCATAGAAAAATCATACGAAGTTGAAAACTGAATCCGTAAACTTTGAGAGTTTAGTAAATGTTTCTAGTATAACCATAATTGTTTTTATGATTTTTAGAAATCTCTAACTTGTGTCAAAATGCTCATATTCGCAGACTGGTCTGGATTTGTTTTTGAATTAATAGACAGTTATATAAAAATCACCATAAATTAAAGAAAAATCATATGGAGATGTTCAAGGATTCATTAGAAAGGTATAAACCTGAACTATTTGAATATAAAATAGTTTTGAAACATATTAAGATTAAGATGGTCAAAACAGTCCGTGAATGGGACTCAACGTTTCTAATGAAAGCTTTTGTTTGAGCTTAGTTAAGTTTTTGATGTATTAGCTTGTATTCCCCCCCCCCCTTTAAAACTAGAAGAAAACATGAAAATGTAGGGGTATGAACTCACCTTGTATGGTTCTCTGAGATGAATGTCGAAGGAAAGGAGTTTCCAAGTCGAGAACACTTGGAAAATGCTTGAAGGCTTGAAGATCTAAGAACAAATATGCCGATATTTGTGTAAGAGTTCCATCATTTTAGTGAAGTAGTGTAGAATGTTTATGTGTGGGAAGGAAAAACTTACCAACAACAGGGGAAGAACTTGTGACTCCTGGAGGAACTCGAGTTTTTTTTAGAGAGAAGTATGAGAGAGTGTAAAAAGTGTGTCTTGGGAGGAGGAGAGTGGTGTTTTATAGTGAGGAGAGTGATGTATTAGAGAGTGAGCTGATGGAAGATATTTTATAGAGGTATGGGGAGATCTCGATTTGACTAAGGTAAGGTGGGAATAGTGGCATGGAGTGGTCATGGAGTGGTCATGGAGTGGGTGGGTGGTGTCATAGATTCTTGGCAAAGTCAACACTCCAAAGCCATACCTTTTACAAGATATTGTCCAAATATATGATTTTCCCCCAAAGATATGATTAAATTGTGGGTCTATGGAGTTTACTATATTAAAATATGGGTTTGGGTGAAAAATTAGGGGCGAACCCGCGGAGGTTCTGTTCTTGGTGCTGAGACCGAAAGTGGTTTCGGTCCTTGGAGCATGTGAAAGTGACAGGAAGCGAAATGGACCGAAGGCTCGGTTCATTTCGGTTGTTAAGAGGTTTCGGTCCTGAGGTGCATGCGAAGGTAGAATGAATGAAGCGAAAGCGAGTTTCGACCCGAAAGTCCGATCCGGACTGAAAGCGATTCGGAGCGAATGTGATAGGGAGCGAAATGGACCGAAGGCTTGGTTCATTTCGGTTGTTAAGAGGTTTCGGTCCTTGCAGTTTCGGCCCCAATGACCTCGCTTCTTCTTGTAATGCCCTGTTTCTGGTACGTATTTAATTCATTAAATGTCATTTTATAAGATCTACTTGACGAATTGTAGCCCTAACTCGTCGAGTAGATGCCAGGTTTGGACGTGGGTTTAAGTGACCTACTCGACGAGTCCACGCCTTGACTCGACAAGTAGGCCAGTTTGGGGGAAACCCTAATATTTAGGGTTTGCACCCTATTTAAGCAACATTATAGACCTCTTGTCCAGCCTCCATCACCTCCAGAGCAGTAATCCCGAAACCCTAATCCTCCATAAGTGAACTTGAGATTTCTTTGTGATTTTGAGAGTTATTTTGTGTATTTGAAGCTTGTGAGAAGAAGAGGAAGAAAGAGGATTTCAAGAGAAGGTTGTAGATCCAGGAACAACATCAGCTTCTCTTCACTTTCTGGTAATCAGCCTCATACTTGAATTGTAGTTTCTTAGATCTCCATGTGGTCATTTTTATGAAGTTTGGGTCCAAGAAGCTTGATCCTTGGGACTTGGACGTCCCAAGTTGGTTTACACTCAGATCTGGAACCTTGGAGGGTCCTCATGGCATAAAGGTGCCATCTTTATGGCCATGAGAACCCCAAGAATGAAATAAACCCCATTTTTGGTCCTTTGAGCATGAAAGTCCCATGCATGAACGTAAAGTTCATGGATTTAGGTGTTATACCGACCTTAGGAGCCTTGATCTACCTTCTGGATAAGTGTTGCACATCAAAAATCGAATTATTAGACTTGGACATGCATGGACTCGGCGAGTCGTTCTTGGGACTCGGCGAGTCGTGAGTTGGTTCCCAAAACGGTTATGACTCAGAGGAACCCATTTTAGTTCAGAAGGGATTTGGATGAGTCCAGGGAAAGGACTCAGTGAAATAGACATAGCCATGGATCTTGAAACCATGGGACTCGGCGAGTGCAGGAACGTACTCGGCGAGTCCAAGGCCATCTCCCAAGTCATGAAGACGGACTCGACGAGTTGTTCATACAACTCGGCGAGTCACAGACTAGACACGTTATTAAGATGAAGATAAACTCTACAAGTTCAGGAAGAACTCGGCGAGTCAGATGAAGATTTTCTCGAGGTTATGATTGAAGGAGAACTCGTCGAGTTCTTGCCAAACTCGACGAGTAGAGTCGGGTTGGGGGTAAATGAGAGGATCGGGACTCGGCGAGTTGTCGAGACAACTCGGCGAGTCCGGTCAACTGGGAAGTTGACTTTGACCATGATGTGAACTTTAGCCAGGGGTAAAAGGGTCATTTCACCCTAAGGATGTCTATTAGTTTTTGACTAAGTGTCATTGTGGAATATATAGCCGGAGAGTCGCCGGAGCAGCAGCCAGATATTTTTCCGCTCAGTGTTTCAGCAGCCAGTTACGCGAGGTGAGTTTCCTCCTTTAGGAATGGGTCTACGGCCACAATGTCGGCCCGTTTAGATATAGTAGTTCCGGATTTCGGTCTGATGCCGGGGTGATCCCGAGAAGTAGTATGTATGCCTGATGTCTTTGTGATTCATGCGTGTTATGATATGTGCTTTGTGTTCCGGACTTCGGTCCGATGTCGGGCAAGCCCGATGTAGTAGCAATATGTTTATGTTACATGTTCACGTATATGTTATGTTCAGTTGTTCCTGAATTCGGTCCGATGTAGTGGGCAAGGCCCAAGTTATTCCGGATCTCGGTCCGATGCAGTGGGCAAGGCCCAAGTTATTCCAGACTCCGGTCCGATGTAGTGTGCAAGGCGCAAGTTATTTCGGAGTTCGTTCCGATGCAGTGGGCAAGGCCCAAGTTATTCCGGACTTCGGTCCGATGCAGTGGGCAAGGCCCAGTATGTCTTTATGTGTTATTGTATGGTATGTGGTAGTTTGGGGAGCTCACCAAGCTTTATGCTTACAGTTTTTAGTTTTGGTTTCAGGTACTTCCACTACCAAAGGGAAGGGCTCGGGATGATCGCATAGCACACACCACAGTCTTCAGCCTGGGAGTTTTACTCTGATATTTTGATATGATATCTTACATGAGATTTGACATGTGATAGATCTTATGAGATTTTTAAACACACAGTTTATGATTTTTTGTACTTTGTTAATGAAATGATGGTTTTAATAATGTTTTAAAAACGAAATTTTTGGGTTGTATTTTTTGGGATGTTACAAGTTGGTATCAGAACCTTGGTTTGAGGGATTCGAGCACACTTTCGGGTGAGTCTGAACTCAAACTAAGGAAGTAGTATGAAACTTTCAAAAGAAAATCATTTTTACAAAAGGATTTTTCTTAAAATAGAGAAGAACATTGAAAAGAGGAAAGGGTGTGGTGCATGCAATCAGCCAAGCTCAAGTAAGTACTTCCAAATTACCCATACAAGTTTATGCTATCAACTTTATTAGAACAGCATGCTAGATTAGGGCTAAGGATCTAATAAGGATGCCTTATGTTCTTGTTATATGTGTTCATTATGAGAACTGCATGCTAGTACAAATTAGTCAGTACGATAGCCAGAGTAGTAGATGCTTGATTATGTGTATTCGATGCTCGAATGCTGCTTGCTTTGTGCTTTTAGGAGTCTTAGTTATCTTTCACTAAGTAGTAAACGAATATGTTACGTTGCATATTGCAAGGACTAAATAATTTCAGAAGGTTAAGTCTAGCTCTATTTCGCAGCTCTTGTCCGAGTCCAACAGTTGTAGAGTAGGATCTCTCATTCGAAGAATTATCTAGTCTGAGTAATATGTAATAGTATTCGCGAGCTAGTTAGTGAAAGAAAGTAGGGACTTCTTATGTAGCTGATGGCGGAGAGTGGATTGGTGATTACCCTAGGGCAAGCCTAGGAAGAAGTTTAGCATGAGATCAGTAGTAGTAGTAGTAGTAGAAGGGACCTGGTCGAGTCAAGGTAGTTCTTGAGGAAAGTACGGATAGATGTGGAAGGTAGTGTGGGCCCATACTACTGAAAGAAGAGGATCCGTACTCGAATCAAGGAAGGCTGAGATAAAACCAGGGAACTTGTAGTATGTGTGATTTATCTAGCTATGAGTAGTATTCTGACTTTGTTTTGATGTATTTTCAGAATGGTGGTTTTGCGACCCAGACCAGCAGTCGGCAGTTCAGGTGCCGGGGAGGGATCAGGCTCGGGTTCTGGAGCCGGATAGTTAGATGAGCAGACCAGGGAGTTTATCTCCTTGGAGGTCACACGTAGCATACTAGACTAGACCCCTGTGATTTTTGGGTCGGTCAAGGACGGTATCTTAGAGCTTCTGGATGAGAAGTTGAGCGCATTCCGTACCGAGATAGCGTCCATGATGGGATCGCGCTTGCTGACTTTCAGGGAGTTCAGAGCTTATGGAGCTCCCGACTACCATGGGGCTCGGGACCCCATCGCGAGCACCAGATGGTTGGTGGATGTTGCCAACGCATTCCGCTCCAGCAGATGTCCTGAGGGGGACAAGGTCAGACTAGCATCCTGTCTTCTGAAGGACAGGGTACGAGATTGGTGGGAGGAGGTCGGGAGAGCCATTAGAGATGACAGTGTGTTGGATGCGATGACCTGGAGTGATTTCACGACCAGGTTCAGGGCCGAGTTTGCACCTGTCATTGAGGTGCAGCAGCTTGCTAGAGAGTTTCAGGACCTGCAACAGACAACAGAGACTATGGCGGAGATTACCGCCAAGTTTACGGAGAGGGCCCTTCTCGTTCCGCAGTATGTGGCGGACGAGGAGATGATGAAGGCCCGATATCATGAGATGTTGCGGAGTGATATCCGCCAGTTTGTGAGCTGTTCCAGCTGCAAGACGCTGGAGAACATGATTCTGAGGGCTCGTGAGAGGGAGATTGACCTAGAGGTGGAGAGGAAGAGGAAGCCAGAAGTGGCGTCTGGCGCAGCAGGTTCGGGAAAGAAGCCCAAGGTATCAGATCCTAGATCTCGGAGCCAGCAGAGCCACGATCGTTGTGGAAAATGCGGCAGGATGCACGAGAGGGCCTGCAAGGCAGGGAGTTCGGGCTGCTACAAGTGCGACCGAACAGGTCACATGAGCCGAGATTGTACAGCTACTACCCCTACCACACCAGCTTCAGACCTGATTTGCTTTCAGTGCAATCAGAGGGGACACAAGCGGTCCCAGTGCCCGGGCTTAGCAACAGCAGGGAAGGTGGCAGCACCATCTCCTGCCACCTTGAGGATTACAGATGGCCATCAGGGCCGGACTGAGACGTCTGCGGCGCGGAGCAGGGCTTTTCAGCTTACTGCAGAGGAGGCACGAGCAGCTCCAGACGTGGTGACGGGTATGTATTTTTCTCTTACCTCTGTATTTGATATTATTTGTTTGTCATGATTATGTGTTTGTGTATAGGGTCGATCTTAGTGAACGGCATCTCAGCTATGGTATTATTTGATTCGGGGGCTACTCGATCATTTGTGTCGCTTACGCTTAGCAATCGATTTAGCAGGGCTCCGGGGGAGCTGGATTATCCACTCGACGTTGAGATAGCACATGATAAGACCGTCAGGGTCGCGAGAGTTCATAGAGGTTGTACATTGCGGTTATTTGATGAGCAGTTCCCAGTAGATTTGGTTCCTATTCCCCTGTGAGGGAACAAGGTTATAGTGGGTATGGATTGGTTGAGTTCGAATGGAGCAGTGATTGACTATGAGCTACAGTTGGTGAGGGTTCACACTCCTAGTGGGGAGAGTTAGTGATTCAGGGCGAGAGGCCACAACGCGGACCGATTCTTTGTTCAGAAGCGAGAGCGCGGCGCTATTTCCAGCAGGGTTGCGCGGGGTACGTCGCCTATGTTATGGATACCCGGGATAAGGGTAAGGCGACGGTTGATGATGTACCGGTGGTACGAGAGTGCCCAAATGTATTCCCAGAGGATTTTCCTGGGATACCTCCTGTGAGACAGGTTGAGTTTCGGATTGACCTGTTTCCTGGTGCGGCTCCGATAGCCAAGGCACCGTATCGGTTGGCTCCTCCCGAGATGCAGGAGTTGTCTACGCAGCTGCAAGAACTTCTAGATAAGGGTTTTATCAGGCCAAGCAATTCACCATGGGGAGCCCCGATCCTGTTTGTGAAGAAGAAGGACGGGTTGCACCGTATGTGCATTGATTACCGGGAGCTGAATAAGGTAACGGTGAAGAACCGTTACCCACTCCCGAGGATAGATGATTTGTTCGATCAGCTTCAGAGAGCATCTTGGTTTTCCAAGATTGATCTATGGTCCGGATATCACCAGATGCGGGTCAGAGATGATGATGTGCAGAAGACCGCTTTTAGGATCCGCTATGATCATTATGAGTTTGTGGTGATGCCGTTTGGGCTCTACAATGCTCCAGTCGCGTTCATGAACCTCATGAACCGCATGTGTAGGCCGATGTTGGATCAGTCTGTGATAGTATTCATTGATGACATCTTGGTCTATTCCAAGACAGAGGAGGAGCACGAGGAGCACCTGAGGGAGGTGCTAGAGACCTTGAGGTGGGAGAGACTTTTCGCAAAGTTCTCCAAGTGTGAGTTCTGGTTGCGTGAGGTGCAGTTTCTGGGGCACCTTGTCAACCAAAGGGGTATATTAGTTGATCCGGCCAAGATAGAGGCCGTGATGCAGTGGGTGGTCCCGAGGTCTCCATCCGAGATTCAGAGCTTCCTGGGCCTGGCAGGGTACTACAGGAGATTCATACAGGATTTCTCCAAGATAGCAGTACCATTGACCCGACTGACCAAGAAGTCGGTAGTGTTTTGCTGGGGTCCTGAGCAGTAGACAACCTTTGAGACGCTCAGGCAGCGATTGTGTGAGGTGCCGATTCTTACCCTGCCAGAGGGAGTAGATGACTTTGTAGTCAATTGTGATGCTTCGATCACAGGTATGGGAGTAGTGTTGATGCAGCGGGGGCATGTGATAGCTTATGCCTCGAGACAGTTGAAGCCTCACGAGGCTAACTACCCGACATATGATTTGGAGTTGGGGGCGGTAGTGTTCGCCCTCAAGATTTGGCGGCATTACCTCTATGGGGTCCGGTGTACTATCTACACGGACCACAAGAGTTTGAGGTACCTCATGGATCAGCCGAATCTGAACATGAGGCAACGTCGGTGGTTAGACGTGGTAAAGGATTACGATTGTAAGATCCTCTACCACCCGGTCAAGGCCAACGTAGTGGCCGACGCCCTGAGCCGCAAGGCGGTAGCGGCTCCGATTCGAGATATCTGCTTGAGGATGACAGTAGTTACTCCACTGTTGGAGAAGATTAGGGAGGCGCAGGTTGAGGGCCTGAAGGAGGAGCGCTAGAAGTGCGAGATGATAGTTGGTCAAGTGGCTTCGTTTGTTTATGATAGTCGGGGATTGTTGACACTGCATGGGAGGGTGTGGGTACCGTATTGGGGAGGAGTACGGAAAGTGTTAATGGATGAGGCCCATAAGTCTCGGTTCTCCATCCATCCAGGAGCGACGAAGATGTACATGGATCTTTGCCCGGATTATTGGTGGCCCTGCATGAAGCGGGACGTCGCCTGGTACATTGAGAGGTGCCTAACCTGCAGGAAGGTCAAGACGGAGCACTAGAGGCCGCACGACAAGATGTAACTGTTAGATATTCCCGTGTGGAAATGAGAGTATATCATTATGGATTTTATTATAAAGCTTCCCACGACCGAACATGGGGTTGATTGGATATGGGTCATCGTGGATCGATTGACCTAAAGCGCTCTTTTTATACCGATCCAGGAGAGCATCTCGACCGAGAAGTTGCTCGAGATTTATGTGCAAGAGGTAGTGGCACGTCATGGAGTGCCTGTCCCGGTGGTATCAAACCGAGATGTCCAGTTTACTTCCAGATTTTGGAAGCGGTTTCACGACGAGATGGGTACTCGTCTCCATTTCAGCACCGCTTTCCACCCTCAAACGGACGGGCAGAGCGAGAAGACGATTCAGACTCTCGACGACATGCTTCGGGTATGTGTGCTAGATTTCGGTGGCAGTTGGGATACGTATCTTCTGTTAGCGGAGTTTTCGTATAACAACAGCTACCACTCAAGTATAGACCAGCCTCCCTTCGAGATGCTCTACGGGAGGAAGTGTAGGACCCCAATCTGCTGGGGTGAGGTCGGCCAGAGAGTCATGGGGAGAACGAAAGGAGTACTCCAAACCACATAGCGAATTCAACAAGTCCGGAGCAGGCTACAGACTTTCCAGAGTCGGCAGAAGAGTTACGCCGACAAGCGGCGTTCAGACTTGGAGTTTCAGGTGGGCGATATGGTCCTCCTGAAAGTGTCACCCTGGAAGGGTGTTATCAGATTTCAGAAGCGGGGCAAGCTGAGCCCCAGGTTCATTGGTCCGTTTAGGGTTTTGGCCCGAGTAGGATGGGTTGCTTATCGGTTAGACCTTCCAGCAGAGCTCAGCCAGATCCTCAACAAGTTCCGTGTTTCTCAATTGCGGAAGTGCTTAGTGGATGATTCAGCAGTGGTAACCCAGGAGGACATTCAGGTTGATGATAGCCTGAACTATATCGAGAGACCAGTGGCGATTCTAGATCGCAAGGTGAAAGAGTTGAGGAACAAGAGAGTAGAGTTAGTGAAGGTGTAGTGGCAGCACCGCAAGGGCTCGGAGTGGACATCGGAGCCCGAGGAGGAGATGAGAGAGCATTATCCGGAGTTGTTTCCAGATGCAGCAGACTTCGAGGGCGAAGTCTAAGACAAGTGGTGGAAAATTGTAACGCCCCGTTTCTGGTTCGTATTTAATTCATTAAATGTCATTTTATAAGATCTACTCGATGAATTGTAGCCCTAACTCGTCGAGTAGATGCCAGGTTTGGACGCGGGTTTAAGTGACCTACTTGGCGAGTCCACGCCATGACTCGACGAGTAGGCCAGTCTGGGGGAAACCCTAATATTTAGGGTTTTCACCCTATTTAAGCAACATTATAGACCTCTTGTCCAACCTCCATCACCTCCAGAGCAGTAATCCCGAAACCCTAATTCTCCATAAGTGAACTTGAGCTTTCTTCGTGATTTTGAGAGTTATTTTGTGTATTTGAAGCTTGTGAGAAGAAGAGGAAGAAAGAGGACTTCAAGAGAAGGTTGTAGATCCAGGAACAACATCAGCTTCTCTTCACTTTCCGGTAATCAAGCCTCATACTTGACTTGTAGTTTCTTAGATCTCCTTGTGTTCATTTTTATGAAGTTTGGTTCCAAGAAGCTTGATCCTTGGGACTTGGACGTCCCAAGTCGATTTACACTCAGATCTGGAACCTTGGAGGGTCCTCATGGCATAAAGGTGCCATCTTTATGGCCATGAGAACAACAACAATGAAATAAACCCCATTTTTGGTCCGTTGAGCATGAAAGTCCCATGCATGAACGAAAAGTTCATGGATTTTCGTGTTATACCGACCTTAGGAGCCTTGATCTACCTTCTGGATGAGTTTTTCACATCAGAAATTGAATTATTAGACTTGGACATGCATGGACTCGGCGAGTCGTTATTGGGATTCGACGAGTCGTGAGTTGGTTCCCAAAGTTGTTATGACTCAGAGGAACCCATTTTAGTTCAGAAGGGATTTGGATGAGTCTAGGGAAAGGACTCAGTGAAATAGACATAGCCCTGGATATGGAAACCATGGGACTCGGCGAGTGCAGGAACGTACTCGGCGAGTCCAAGGCCATCTCCCAACTCATGAAGAGGGACTCGACGAGTTGTTCATACAACTCGGCGAGTCACAGACTAGACACGTTATTAAGATGAAGATAAAATTGACGAGTTCAGGAAGAACTCGGCGAGTCAGATGAAGATTTTCTCGAGGTTATGATTGAAGGAGAACTCATCGAGTTCTTGCCAAACTCGACGAGTAGAGTCGGGTTGGGGGTAGATGAGAGTATTGGGACTCGACGAGTTGTCGAGCCAACTCGGCGAGTCCGGTCAACTGGGAAGTTAAATTTGACCATGATGTGAACTTTAGCCAGGGGTAAAAGGGTCATTTCACCCTAAGGATGTCTATTAGTTTCTGACTAAGTGTCATTGTGGAATTTATCGCTGGAGAGTCGCCGGAGTAGCAGCCAGATGTTTTTCCGCTTAGTGTTTCAGTAGCCAGTTACGCGAGGTGAGTTTCCTCCATTAGGAACGGGTCTACGGCCACAATACCGGCCCGTTTAAATATAGTAGTTCTGGATTTTGGTCTGATGCTGGGGTGATCCCGAGAAGTAGTATGTATGCCTGATGTCTTTGTGATTCATGGATGTTATGATATGTGCTTTGTGTTCCAGACTTCGGTCCGATGTCGGGCAAGCCCGATGCAGTAGCTATATGTTTATGTTACATGTTCGCGTATATGTTATGTTCAGTTGTTCCGGACTTCGGTCTGATACAGTGGGCAAGGCCCAAGTTATTCCGGATCTCGGTCCGATGCAGTGGGAAAGGCCCAAGTTATTCCGAACTCCGGTCTGATGTAGTGTGCAAGGCCCAAGTTATTTCGGACTTCGTTCCGATGTAGTGGGCAAGGCCCAAGTTATTCCGGACTTCGGTCCGATGCAGTGGGCAAGGCCCAGTATGTCTTTATGTGTTATTGTATGGTATGTGGTAGTTTGGGGAGCTCACTAAGCTTTGTTCTTATAGTTTTTAGTTTTGGTTTCAGGTACTTCCACTAGCAAAGGGAAGGGCTCGGGATGATCGCATGGCACACACCACAGTCTTCAGCCTGGGAGTTTTACTCTGATACTTTGATATGATATCTGACATGATATTTGACATGTGATAGATCTTATGAGATTTTTAAACACACAGTTTATGATTTTTATACTTTGGTAATGAAATGATGGTTTTAATAATGTTTTAAAAACGAATTTTTTGGGATGTTACACTTATTTTGGGTTCGGTTCTCATAGGTTCGGTTCCTAGGGTTTCGGTCCTATTTAGTTGTTTTTCAATTTAACCCCCCCCCCCCCCCCCCGCTTCAAGCGGTTTTGACTACGTTAAGGGTCGGGATGACCCGTGTATTTTCAAAAGAGTCCAAAGAGATTTTGAGAGATTTGGGAGAAATTTTGGAGAGAGAGATAGAGTGGGAGAGATTGAGAGAGACTTAGTTTGTGACCTTTGCGAGTGTTTAACTTCGAAATGCAAGGTTTGTAAACCCTGTTTTTCCTTGTTATGAGTGTTATACGCTCGCGTAAGGTATGTATTAATGTTTTATCGAGTAGTCCCATCACTTACCCTGATTAGGGTTTAGATTTTCTGAACACATGAAAATTCTAAACGATACTTTATATTAAAATTGCGAGCTGTAAATTAGTACACATAGAGTAAGTCCTATCACACAAGCACTAGTTGAGTTTACCGGTTGACTTGTTGACTTTATTTGACTTTGACTTGACCAAAAATTGACGGTTGTCACAGAAACTCCTCTCCGCTCCACTATCGAATAATATGCATGTATATGAGTTACTGAGGAGAAACGTACTGGTAACCACCGTGGGATCCTCCCTTGCTTCTCCCTGCCCTAAGGCCAAGATCCTTCCGACATCGCTGGTGTTTGCATTTCTAGCTTTTGGGCAGTCCCTCTTGTAGTGCCCAGTTTTCCCGCAACCGTAACAGGCTCGGCTTGCTCCAGCGTTGGCGGCCGGGTTGGCTTGTTGGGCAGACACCCTGCAGAAACGGGCGGTATGCCCCTTTCTGTTACAGCGGTTGCAGTGCATTTCACGACAAGGACCGTTATAGTTCTTCAGTTCACCCCTTGGGCAATACTCCTTCAGCATCATAGTCTTTAAGTCTTCCCAGCTTATCAAATTAGCCACGACGAGAGTTAGAGATTTTACGTGGCCGTTCCACCAAGTAAGCGCCCTGCCGGTGAAAGTGCAAGATAAGAATTTGACTTTGTTTGCTTCGGGGCACACACAGATCTCGAAGACAGATTCAGTCTTCTCGAACCACTGCATCAAAGCGATGACTCCCCCGCTACCATTGAACAAATAGGGTTTTCCATTAATGAAGTCCTGATAGGACCACTCTCTCGAACGCCCTTGGCTATCTCCTTGAGTGGATTTATTAATACCGCTCCCTGTCCTCCTGGCACCGTCAGTGCTGATTTGGGACATAGCAGCTGCCACTGCGGCCGTAACCGCAACCTGGAACATAACAGGATCATACTGGGGAGGCAGCGGTGGTGGACTTGTTTGCATTCTGCCAGTGCATCTAGCAGACCTACGAGGCGGCATCTTTCTGTCATAGAATTTCAAAGACAAAATGAGTATAAGTCTTTTAGTAATGGTTATTAGTCGGGTGTCGTAAAACTAGGTCATTAGTTTTCAAGTATAGTATTTCCCGATTTTTCGAATGTTTCAAACAATTCATAGTAGAAGTGTATATGAATAAACTCATGAATTTAGTAGTAATGACTCAATTTAACTCTTGCAATCTTTATTCCATGCCTGATCTACTCATAAGACCACTCAATGTATACTAGTTGTGTGTAACTAAGGTTCAATAGACCATCGAACTTAATGAGTCTGTCCTGAGCCCACAACCAAACAAGGAACATGATCCAAGGCGGAATCACCATTTCTAAGTCGATTGCCTCTTAATTACATATAACCTCGAGGTATATATTAAATAATCTTAGGGTTACCATAAGGAAATCATTTGTAATGCTATGTTTTGCAATCTGAGGTAAACTCCCAATAAAATAAAATGCATGCCTATTTTCATTGATACAATTTAGTACATGTTCTTAGGAAAATTTTACCTTATAGAAGGTCTACATTGTATCAACATAACGGAAAATTTTGACAGCGCATAGACCCTTCGACTAGTGTAATCACTTAGACACAGGGTCAGAACTACTTGTAGGAAATAGTAGTCCCAACACATACTCGTAAACCTAATTTATAACAAAATGTGAGTAGTTGCAAGCACTACTCGAGGCGGTTGGTATCAGGTGGTCCCTTGCGGGCCTGGAGACGAGGTTGAGGCTCCCTGTAGCTCCGCAGTTCGGCGTTTGGCCACGATCACTCTCTCCTCGAGAGCCGCATGCCTTATCTGGTACTCCCTTACCTCCGCCCAAGCGGTGTTAAGGTCCTCGATGAGTTGGTCCATGGGATAGAAATCTCTTTCCAAGTCCCTGGTACGAGCATTTGAGGCTTCTACCACAGCGTTGAGATCCCGAACTTGATTCGTCATTTCCCTATTTTGGCCCCCAAGGTTAGTGATCTGTTGGATCACGACTGAGAGAGCTCTGTCTACCGATCCCCCATGACCGAGGTCGTAGTAACCCCGTTGATCGCCGAATGGTGATCGTTGCTGTTGTTGACGGCCCCATCTCTCGATCACTGTTGCCCAACGGGGCTCAGGCCCGTTGTAGCCAAAACGGTTCGTAGGCACCCTGGCGATGTAAGGAGGGTTGATGACTTCCTCCTCCGGTTCCTCCTCTTCTTCTTCGTCCTCCAATTCTTCTCCGACTTCTTCTTCGGGGTCTTCTTCGGGCTCCTCCTCGAATACTTCATCAGGATCCTCTTCCGGTTTTGCTTCCAACCAACCACCATTCCCCGGGTTCGGAAAGTAGGGGTCTACGGGTAAATTAAATCTTGTCATGTCGTCTGTACGAGAAGAGGGGTGTAAGAGGCACATAATGAATCTAGAAATATTGTGCTTAGCTAACATAAAATACTCCTATAGTATTTTAATGGTTGTGTTTGATTCTTAACGTGTTTCTTGTATGGGTGTTGGGAAGTTGATAGACTTGTTGTCCACTATGACTATCCCCCAGCATATACTACTCATTTCTCAGACGAATATAGTTGATCAGGCTATATTCCTACCAGACTTGATTGCATATCCCAAGGCATATTCACATTGCACAGCTCCTCTATTTTTAACTTTTGCGTTTTCCTTAGACATGACGCTATACCGGTATGCATGTATGTACTTATACTTTTTCATAAAAATAATGCTTTTAATATTTTTAAAAGTATACTTGTAGGGAAAACCTTTAAATCAGAGAATCTTAGTCCCTTTGTGTGTAAAGTTTGTATATCTTATGTGGTTTGATATACTATGTTCACTATAAACAATGCTCTGATACCAATCTGTCACACCCCCAAACCAAGGATGGCGGAAACGTCCGGGGGTGGGAGTGACTCCATGTATAGTATCACAACAACGAGTATAATAGTGCTCATCGTAAATACAACCATCATAATTATAATTGAAAAAGTTACATCGGAGTATGAGTTTACATGTTTCCCAATCAATTACACTATGATGACAAAATGAAATGTTTGACGATTTAACGTCCCATCCTCAAAAGCTGTTGATTTCCTGTTCCACTGATTTCCTGAGAATACAAGTAGGTTTGAAAGAGTGTCAACAATTAAGTTGGTGAGTTCATAAGCTTTTGGATGAAATGTTGAAATAAAACCTTTGTTTGTAAATGTAAATGAGTACTCAAGAAAAATCCAATATTTTCCTTATAAAATGTTATGTAGCCTTAAATCCCAAGACCGAGAGTATGTGCGTATTTTGTACTTATAATGTGTTTGTAATTGTAATGTGTATCCATGAAAAATCCAATATTTTCCTTATACAAAGTCGTGTAATCTTAAATCCCAAGACTGAGAGTATACAATTTTAGATAGATAAAACCCCTTTTTGTAAAGTAGCATTTTCCCGTAAACTTGAGATGTTGTTAACTCCCTATGTGAGTCATTATAACCATACTATAACTAGAATGAACCAGCTACAACATTTTTCAGACGTCAAGATCCTATGACTTTTGTCACCCGTAGACCTGCAGGTCCCGCTGTAGCTAGTGGCAAGGTGTGCGGCGTCAATCCCAATATAGATCTATACACAATTATCACGCTCTCCCTACAAGAGATTCTGACAGGAATTTTTAACCCGTACTCTAAGAGTACCATTCAAGAAATGTCTCACAACTTACGTTAACGAGTTTATGTGTGAACTGAGTATAAGACCTTTTTGTGTGATGGAAATAATTCCCCTCTTTACGTAGTATGTTTGAAAAGTACAATTCGTAAACTATACTTTTTATGTTTCATCTAGTATGTTTGTAATGATAAAAGGGCTCTTAAAATTTAGTGAATCATTTCTGTTATTTAATATAATTCAACAGAAAACACATGTAAAAGATAGAGTCATCAAAGATAAACACTTTGCTCAACATGTATTCCAGAGTTACAGAGTTAGGACCGGAAGGTCCACAGAGTTAGGACCAGAGGGTCCACAGAGTTAGGGCCAGTGGGCCCACAGAGTTATAGCCTCGAGTGGCTAATATGTGTTATATGTGGTATTTTTGGGAACTCACTAAGAATTTATGCTTACAGTGTTTTGTGTTACGTGTTTCAGGTACCAGTGAGGATCGCGGGAAGGTGCCGACATGATCAGTACACACTATTGGAGTTTTTGTAAGTCCCTAATTTGCCTGTGTATCAATCAGATCCGTTTGATGGTGCGGAATCCCAATCAAACGGATGATGTCAGATCACAATAAGAAGAGAAGGAGAAGAAGAAGATGATGAATCTTGTATGTATTGATATGAATGAAGATCCGGATACAAGATTCACACACACTAACACACACTCTTTTTTCTCTCTCTCTAGAACACCTTCAAAAATACACACTTAAGCTCCTCTAGTGTTCATCCATCTATTCCTCACACCCCTCACCCCTATATATACTCGACTGGGCCGGCCTTGGGTTTACGGCCGTAAACGGAGTTTACGGTCGTAAACACCCATTGGGCCGTAAACAGAGTTTACGGTCGTAAACCTGTTTACGGCCGTAAACACTATCTGGCCGTAAACCTGACCGTAAACACATATAATATTACAGAAAATTACAATCAACTAGAAAAGCAAAGTATAAACCATATTTTTGACCCAACAATCTCCCCCTTGGTTTATAGCTTTCTTTTCTTTTCTCAAATGACCCAACAAGCTCCCCCTAAAAATTAGCTGGCTTTTCTTCATAATCTTCATTGGGAGCTTGGCTTCAGCTTTAATCTTCAAATTCTTCACGACTTCAAGATGAACTTGATGAATCTTCAATGAATGACTTCATCTTGAGCAGTTGGGCTTTTCTTCAGAATTTGGCATTGAACGCACGTTGGGTGAGGAGGCTTTATGATAAGATTCTTGAAAGATAGCGCTTTCAGCTTGAGAATCTTCAGAGAGAATATCAGAGAGAATTAATCTTTTGGATCACTTCAGCAGGTTCATAGATAGCAGCAGACTGATTGAGGAGGCTTCAATGTAATCCGTCACATATTCTTCAATTTTAGCTTCACCTTGCTTCTGGGGTTGAAAGATTGAATGTCGAAAGAATAATCTTCATTTCTTTCTCCTTCGAATGAAAATTTTTCGATGCTCACGGATGAAGCCTTGGCTCAAAAATCTTCGACACAAACTCCATGAGTCTTATCTATACCTGAAATCACTTTTCAAGACTAAACAAAACTAAAAGAAAATTTTAGCACACAATATTTTTGGATTTTTCATATTTTCTGAAAAAGAAATAAAACAGAAATAACACTATTTTTGGCTTTTTAATTTTTGATTTTTGTTTGGTTTTCAAAATTCTTAATTCTCCCCTAATATTTAAATTAGAAGAAACTTTGAACAAATTTAACAAAAATAAAATGATATCTAACTTTAAGAATGATTTGGGATCAAAGTTTTTAGACAGCCTTTATCCACTTTTCGGTACCTTTTATCTTCACGTCTTTGTCTGGTCGATCGCCGGTATTGTGGTCCACTTAAACACGAAAAATTGTGACAGATTTAGGACATACTATTTGTTATAAGACAAGGTGAACCTAAGTTCCTAGATATTAAATCTGATCCTAAGTTCCTAGATACTATATCTTAAGGACCATTCAGATGACGACGACCAGGGATATTGTTGTCCACCTAAATTGAGCAGCGAGATCTATAGACAATCTGTGAGTGTTCAATTGTTAATTGTACTGGAACATGTTTCCCGCTTCCTGATATGCCCCAGTAATCAAGGACTTCCAGAGTACTCCTTACATCGGGTGAGCAGACAATCATTAAGAGAGAAGATAGATTCAGATTATTGTTAATTATAATTTTAGAGGGATTGAGAAGTAGAAGGTTGCATATGCTGTGTACCAGGTCGGATTGTGAGTCACGCAAAGGAGACAGCATATGGCTAACAGATAGGAGGAATTTCATAGATATAATTTGCAGAGAAATAGATTTGCATATGTTGCAGTCCAGGTCGGATCTCTTCCAATCACGTAAAGGAGGCAACATATGACTGACAGATAAGAAGAGAAAGAAAACAATTTTCTACAGACCTAACTCATCGGAATTTACCAGTCGCCCCATCAATACCGGAATTAAGGACAAAATCCGCACATCGAGGAAAAGTTAATCCACGGTTCCAAGTACGGGTTCATTTAATGTGACGAGTAGATTCCCATATATATCTCCCTGCTCAACCTATCCAAGCGTCGTGTTGTCAGGCTGAACGTATCTAACTAGGTCAAGATTTGTCAAGACTATGAATTTCTTAAGTTCAACTCTGCCTAGTCAAGTCCATTTAGAATCTTTCGTGCCTACCAGCGCATCAAACCCAGAGCATAGACCCTTCAACTTTGGGTACGTTACGCAGACTCAGATTGCCTGTTATCACATGATCATATCACTTCCCAAAACATCTCACTCAAACTCATTTCATTAACCAACATATTTTTGGATTTTCTGATTTTCTAATTTTTGTTTTGTTTTTATTTCTCCCCCTAAATTTGTGCATAGGAGAGAAACTTAAGTAAATGCGCAAATTTAAACTATCCTAAAACAAAAAATAGTCTTTAAAGCGAATCAGCTTAAGAAAAACTCAGGAGTATAGAGAAGAAAACTCAAACCGTAAGTCACCGATTGAATTTGCATCCAGAAGGTCTGAGAACAACACACGTAATCTCAGAACAGATCCGAAAATTCTTCATGTCATTAAGCACTAACCCCGTTTGTGATCTCTTCCTTTCTTCCTTTCCCGCAAAGGACACATACTCCCAGACAATGTTCTGAGTGTTGTACAGTTGAGAGATGTCTCCTATCATGTGCCAGGAACAGCCACTACCAACAAACCGAAGTCTGATGATATGCCTCCATAGCTACTCCGACACAGAGCGGGATCAGTTGGTCTTTGGAACCCAGTCCATTTTGAAACTGGGTCGACCTTTGTCATCCTTGCACGGTACTCTCTCCCGTGACATATCCTGTTTATCACAAACAGAAGATGAAGAAATATTAGAGTCATTAGTTGATTTGGGAGAGTGAGCCTTTGGAACCCATTTGTAGTTGGGTTTAACCCATTTCTTTTTCGATCTGATGGGTGGCTCAGTACTTGCTTTTGATCTTGATGTCGGCCGTTGAGATGACTTTGATTTTGACTTCACGGGAGCATCTCTTGGATTTGGCTTCTTGGCCGACATTTCCTTCTTGTCCTTGTGGGTTTGATTCTTGACCTTCTGCGCGTTCCAGTCATCATGGTCTGAACGTGACCTTGAGGGGTTTCTTTTGGAGTATCTCCCTCTTGGCGCGTTCTGCCAGCCTTGTGCGTAGTAAGGAACGTATGCGCGATTTGGACAGTTTCTGGCAATGTGTCCAGGTGTTCCACAGTGAAAACATGTCTTTTTCTTCACTGTGAAGTTGTTTCTTCCTGCCCCTGGTGGCATATCCTTGCCTTGTTTCTTGCTTTTCCCACACGCACAGTTACAACAGGCACTCTGTTTCACTGGAATTGGTGGCCTGTATTTCTGAACAGCAGGTTGATCAGAAGCAACTGAGTTCGAAGCAACAGATTCAGGGCTCAATGAGATGTTGGTTTGTTCAATGGTGTTCTCCTTGTTCTCATCCTCTACTACTTTACCTGCACACGTAACAGAAACATCAGGAGCATCAGGATTATCAACATTAATAATGCCTCCTGATACAAAACCAGCTGGTTTGCCATATTGAAGATGTGCCTCCCTGTCAATTTCTTCCTGTGTCGAAGGGATGGATGTGTAGTTATGATTGAAAGGTGGAGGAACACTATCATACCCTAGACCCTTGTTTTGATTATCTTTGAATTTTAATTGGGTTTCAAATAAGGAGTCGACTGTCTTACTTGACGCAATATAATTTTTGAAACTAACATCAGTTTTTCCACACTTAATTTTCAAGGCGTCAAGTTCTTCGGTTACAGCATCAAGTTGTCTCTTAATATAGTCATAATTTTCACACTTGTTGCTGAATTCTTCCTGAAGCTTCCTAAAGTCCTTTATTTTTGTTTCTAACTGGGCCTTTTGGGGTTTCTGTCCTTTCCTGAGTTGATAACCTTCATATCTCAGGTCCTCAACTTCTCTTTTTAATAAATCATTATGTTCACGAAGAAGTTTAATCGTGGCTTCACATGATTGAGAACATGAAACTTCACATAATTGAGAACAAGAAACTTCATTGACCGGAAGGTTTGTGGAACTCATTGTTTTTCGACAATTCAAAGCGTCAAGTTATTCAATTATATCAGCAAGACTAAGACGATTGAGATCTTTTGTCTTCTTGATGACAGCCACGTTCATATCCCACGATTTCGGAAGTGCATTAAGCAGCTTTTTGTTTATCTCAGATTTGGTCAAGAAGATCCCAACTATATTCATCTTCGTAGTGAGTGTGGTAAATCGCTGCAACTGAGCTTCCAGAGTTTCTCCAGGGATATAATCGAAAATGTTGAAATTTTGTCTTAACATCTCCTGATGACTCTCTTTCATGTCTTCAATTCCCTCGTAAACTTCAAAAACTATTAAAAGCACAACTAGAACTTAAAAGTCAAACTTAAATTTAAAAATGCCCTTTGACTATAAACCTCAAAAGTCAACCTTAAAAGTCAAATTTGAAAATTTAAAAGTCAAACAAGAAGGTCAAAGTTTAAAGTCAAAGGTCAAACTTCAAAGTCAAAACTTTAAGTAAAAAGTCAAAAATAAAAGTCAAAATTTAAAAACTAAAATTTTTGGATGAAATTGGAATTTAAAATGAAAAGAAATTGAATTTTTGGGTTGAATTTGTCAAATTGCGAAACTTGGATGCGAGAATGAGATGTTAAGTTTAAAATTTCGAGAGATTGAAACAAATGATCTGTTGGTCGAGTTGGCTAAACGCGCTGTGGCAATGACCTAGAGGTCCCGGGTTCGATCCCCGGCACCCCAAACTTCGCGTCCCCTTTTATTGAAGCGCGCCTGAATCCCACTGATGCTGCCGAGCCGAGCCGATCCGTCCTCCAAGCCGCGATCCACCAAGCCGTATTCCGAGCCGAGCCGCAGACGATTCGAGCCGCAAGCCGCCGACCGTAAACTCTGGCGACCGTAAACACGTTTACGGCCGTAAACTCCGGCGACCGTAAACACGTTTACGGCCGTAAACTCCGGAAAACCCTAGCCGCAGCCGCCGCCGACCGTAAACACTTCGGAAATCGCTGTTCTTGACGAAAAACAGCGTTTTTGCCCCTTTTTGCTCCAAAACTCGATCAAAAACTCGTTTTTAAGAAAAACGCGAAGAAGAAACCCCCCTTATTTTGCCAAGATCTATCCAAAAACGCAAAAAACTCTTCAAAATAAGATCAAATAAGCTCCAGATCTGAAAAAAAATTGACTGATACAATCCAAGCTCTGATACCAATTGTAAGTCCCTAATTTGCCTGTGTATCAATCAGATCCGTTTGATGGTGCGGAATCCCAATCAAACGGATGATGTCAGATCACAATAAGAAGAGAAGGAGAAGAAGAAGATGATGAATCTTGTATGTATTGATATGAATGAAGATCCGGATACAAGATTCACACACACTAACACACACTCTCTTTTCTCTCTCTCTAGAACACCTTCAAAAATACACACTTAAGCTCCTCTAGTGTTCATCCATCTATTCCTCACACCCCTCACCCCTATATATACTCGACTGGGCCGGCCTTGGGTTTACGGCCGTAAACGGAGTTTACGGTCGTAAACACCCATTGGGCCGTAAACAGAGTTTACGGTCGTAAACCTGTTTACGGCCGTAAACACTATCTGGCCGTAAACCTGACCGTAAACACATATAATATTACAGAAAATTACAATCAACTAGAAAAGCAAAGTATAAACCATATTTTTGACCCAACATTTTTTATACATTTTGATCTTGGGATGTGTTTTTATGGATTTGATATGTGATATCTGCCGAACCGGGAGGGACAAAGAGGCTTACATGCCTTATTTAAAAAATGGAAAACAAGTCTTTCTGGGTGGGGGTACATTGAGATTTGAGAATATTTATGAATGAAATTACAGTTTTAAAAGCGAAAATTTGTTTTAAAATTTACGATGTTACAAGTTGGTATCAGAGCCTTGGTTTGAGGGATTCGGATGCACCTTCGGGCGCATTTGAACTCAAACTGATGATTTGAGAAATCTTTCGAAATAAAACAAAATTTTTAAAGGAATAAAAGGTTTTGAAAAGAGCAGAGCAGAGCAGTGTGTACGATCAGCCAGCGCCCGAACGGTGATTTCCCAAAATACCCTTATATTATGTGTTATGAGATATGATATGATATGTTATGCATGCTAGAGTAGGCTAGGTATTCTTATTAGGACTAGAGTGGCCTGATTCGTGATGCCTTAGCCTAGGGGTTTTGCTGCTGGGAGATACTTGAGAGTGAGTAGATAGCAGCGAGGAGCTTATGAGAGGTCTGCTAGAGGGTAGCCTATGCATAGTGAGAGTAGAGTACTTGGGATTTGGGATCCTAGGAGGAGGACTTGGGGTGAATACTGATGCGGTGTGGATGGTAGTAATGGGCCTGTACTACTGAAGACATCGGATCAGTGCGCAGTCCAAGTAAGAATTCTTAGGGTACTGAAAAGCAAGTAGGGTTGAGTTATCGAGTGCGAGTATGCTCGAGCGGGTCTCTGATTTTTTTTATGTTGTATTTCAGAGAGACGTCATGGTTGGGACACGCCACAGACCAGAGACCAGCGGTGTGAGTAACGAGGAGCTTCGTCAGATGATCCACGGGGAGGTGGATGCGGCTATCCGCACAGAGATTCCGGAGATGTTTGGGTCTATTAAGACCACATTGATTGAGACCTTTCATGAGAGATACGCAGCGGTTACTGAGGCTGCAGCCGCTGTAGCTACCGCAGCTGTTGCTGCTGCTAGACCTCAGGGTGGTGATGCGTTGCTGTTCTGGGAGTTCAGCAACACGAAGCCACCAGAGTTTGACGGGAAGCAGGATCCGATTGCTGCGATGAGATGGGTTTCTGACATCGAGGGATGCTTCTACACGTGTTCTTGTCCGGAGCATCTGAGAGTACGGTTCGCACTGAACCAGCTTCGCTTGGGAGCGAAGGACTGGTGGAAGTTTGTGACAGCGCACTATTCTCCTGCAGAGCTTGCCGCGGTGACCTGGGAGAGGTTCACCGCTATGTTTCGTGATGAGTACGTTCCCCCGGTGGAAAGGGAAAGGTTGGCCTAGGAGTTCTTGACCCTCAAGTAGGGTACTGAGTCTGTTACTGTGATCACCAGGATGTTCCATGAGAGGGCGATGTTCTGCCCTGAGCACGTGTCTTCCGAGCAGGCACGCATGAGTCGGTATCTGAGCATTTTGAGGAGAGACATCTTCAAGTTCGTAGCGAACTCGTCGTACCGGACATTTGCTGAGCTTCAGGCGAATGCTCGGAAGAGGGAGATAGAGCTTGAGACTCAGGCGACGGCGGAGGCGGAGTCTCAGGGTAGGGATCGGCGACCGGCACAGTCCCAACTGGCAGCCAAGCGGGCCAAGCCAGCCGATTCGAGATCAGGGAGCCAGAAGGACCGCACTTGTGGCAAGTGCGGCAAGGGTCATGAGGGGATTTGTAGAGTAGGGTCTTGCTACAAGTGTAGCAAGGAGGGGCACATGGCCAAGGATTGCCCCAAGGGGTTTGCAGTCTGTTTCCACTGCAACCAGACCGGACACCGGAAGGCCAAGTGTCCGCAGCTGCGGGGGTCAGCACAGGGAGCATCGCATGGATCTGCCCCTGCTACTGTACGAACTACCGAGAGTCAGCGGGTGAAGGCCTAGGCACCGAAGGCACGAGGGAGAGCCTTCCAGATGACAGTAGAGGAGGTCCGCGCAGCGCCCGATGTCGTGGCCGGTATGTATTCTTTCATGTATTTATTTTGAGTTTGAGATATTGTGCTTATATTATGATATGCGTAGGTACTTTTCTTGTGAGTTCTGTACCTGCCTTGTTGTTATTTGACTCGGGTGCGAGTTGATCTTTTGTATCATTAGCCTTTAGTCAGCACATCAGTATCCGTCGAGAGGCGTTGAGTCGACCTCTGCGAGTTTCCATAGCTGACGAGAGAGCGGTGTATGCCACGGATGTGATTCGAGGATGTGTACTCGGGATCTTCGGCGTTGAGTTCCCGATTGATTTGGTCCTGATTGCGATGGGAGATGTATGTGTCATCGTGGGCATGGACTGGTTGAGCAGATTTGGAGCGGTTATCGACTGCGAGCGACAGCTGGTGACCATACGAGACCCTAGTGGGGGAGTTCTTACGGTTTACGGCGAGGGTACCCGTTCTGGGTCAGCATTTTGTTCGGCCGCTAGAGCGAGGCAGAGCCTACAGCAGGGCTGTAGTGGATTTGTGGCTTATGTGGTGGATATGAGAGTAGATGCAGAGAGGCTGAGGTCGGTCGATGAGGTTCCGATAGTACGTGAGTTCCTGGACATTTTTCCCGAGGAGTTGCCGGGAGTGCCTCCCGAGAGGCAGGTTGAGTTCCGTATCGATTTGGTTCCGGGGGCAGCACCTATTGCCAAGGTGCCCTATCGCCTTGCGCCACCAGAGATGCAGGCGTTATCCACACAGCTGCAGGAGCTGCTGGGGAAGGGGTTTATTCGGCCGAGTAGCTTGCTGTGGGGAGCGTCGATCCTTTTTGTCAAGAAAAAGGATGCTTCACACCGGATGTGCATTGATTACCGGGAGTTGAACAAGCTAACGGTCAAGAACCGTTACCCCTTACCGAGGATCGACGATTTGTTCGATCAGTTGCAGGGAGCATCTTGGTTCTCCAAGATTCATCTAAGGTCTGGATATCATCAGATGAGAGTGCGTGATGAGGATATCCAGAAGACAGCGTTCAGGACTCGTTATGGGCATTACGAGTTCGTGGTGATGCCTTTCGGGCTCACCAATGCACCGGTGGCATTCATGGATCTCATGAACAGAGTGTGCAGGCCGATGTTGGATCGTTCGGCGATCGTGTTCATTGATGATATATTGGTGTATTCGAGATCCACAGAGCAGCATGAGGAGCATTTGAGGGAGATCCTCGGAGTTCTGAGATCGGAGAGGCTTTACGCCAAGTTCTCCAAGTGCGATTTTTGGTTACAAGACGTCCAGTTCCTAGGACACCTCGTCAACCAGAATGGGATATTGGTCGATCCGGCCAAGATTGAGGCTGTGATGAGTTGGGAGGTGTCGAGATCCCCTTCAGAGATGAGGAGTTTGATGGGGTTGGCCGGCTATTATCGGAGATTTATCAAGGATTTCTCCAGGATTGCTGTTCCTCTCACCAGGTTGACCCGGAAGGGCGTGGCTTTCAGTTGGGGCCCGAAGCAGCAGGCCTCATACGAGACACTTCGCCAGAGATTATGCGAAGCCCCAGTGTTAGCCCTTCCGGAGGGGATGGAGGATTTTGTGGTGTATTGTGACGCGTCGATATCGGGATTGGGTGCGGTGCTAATGCAGAGAGGGCATGTGATAGCATACGCATCGAGGCAGCTGAAGCCTCATGAGACGAGGTATCCTACTCACGATCTGGAGTTGGGGGCTGTGGTGTTCGCCCTCAAGATCTGGCTTCACTATTTATATGGGGTTCGGTGTACCATATACACGGACCACAAGAGCTTAAAGTATCTGATGGATCAGCCTAACCTAAACATGCGCCAGAGGAGATGGTTGGATGTGGTAAAGGATTATGAGTGCGAGATCCTGTACCACCCGGGCAAGGCTAACGTTGTAGCCGATGCCTTGAGTCGTAGGGCGGAGAGTGCCCCGATACGAGATGTTTGTATGAGGTTGACGGTGATGACCCCAGTGTTGGACACCATTCGGGAGGCCCAGGTAGAGGCCATGAGACCGGAGAACCGCAAGAGAGAACGGGTGATCGGGCAGGTATCTGAGTTCACTGCCGATAGCCGAGGGCTTATGACCTTTCAGGGTCGGATTTGGGTGCCATTTGAGGGCGGGGCACGTGCCATTTTGATGGAGGAGGCGCACAGATCGAGGTTTTCGATCCATCCCGGGGCCACTAAGATGTATTTGGACCTAAAGAGAGACTATTGGTGGCCCTGTATGAAGGGGGATGTTGCGTGGTTTGTGGAGAGGTGCTTGACCTGTCACAGGGTTAAGGCCAAGCACCAACGACCGCATGGCAAGTTGCAGCCACTCGAGATTCCCCAGTGGAAGTGGGAACAAATTTCCATGGATTTTATCACCAAATTGCCGAGGACTGCGAGAGGTGTTGATGCAATTTGGGTGATCGTTGACCGGCTGACGAAGAGCGCTCATTTTCTTGCTATCAGTGAGAGCTCTTCTGCGGAGAGGCTGGCAGAGTTGTATGTGAGAGAGGTGGTATCGCGGCATGGAGTACTGATATCGATCGTGTCAGACCGAGATGTGCGTTTCACTTCCAGGTTCTGGAAGAAATTCCATGAGGAGTTGGGTACAAGGCTGCATTTCAGTACCGCATACCACCCACATACGGACGGTCAGAGCGAGCGGACGATTCAGATGCTCGAGGATATGCTTAGGGCATGTGTGTTGGACTTCGGAGGAAGTTGGGACACGTATCTGCCGTTGGCTGAGTTTTCTTATAACAACAGCCACCATTCGAGTATCGGTATGCCCCCCTTTGAGTTGTTGTATGGGAGGAGGTGTCGGACTCCCATATGTTAGGGAGAGCTCGGGCAGCGAGTGTTGGGTAGCACTGAGTTAGTACTTCAGACGACAGAGCAGATACAGCAGGTCAGGCAGAGGTTGTTGACAGCTCAGAGTCGCCAGAAGAGTTATGCGGATAGGCGACGGTCCGAGCTTGAGTTCCAGGTGGGAGACTTCGTTCTCCTGAAGGTATCTCCTTGGAAAGGAGTGATCCGATTCAGGAAGAGGGGCAAGTTGGGACCCCGATACATTGGTCTGTTCCGGGTGACCGCGAGGGTGGGCAGGGTAGTGTATCGTTTGGAGCTACCTGCGGAATTGAGCCAGATACATGATACCTTCCACGTGTCTCAGTTGAGGAAGTGTATAGCCGGCGAGTCTGCGGTGGTGCCGCTGGAGGATATTCAGGTGGATGCGAGCCTAAATTATGTTGAGAGACCGATCGCAATCCGGGATCGGAAGGTCAAGGTTCTGAGGAACAAAGAGGTGCCCCTGGTTCAGGTCCAGTGGCAACATCGGAGAGGGTCCGAGCTGACTTGGGAGCCGGAGTTGGAGATGCGAGAGCAGCATCCAGAGTTGTTTGCAGAGTAAGACTTTGAGGGCGAAGTCTGATTCTAGTGGGGGAGAATTGTAACATCCGGGTTCCCAGGTATTTTATTTTAATCTTTGATTTTGAGTTAAAGGGAGGGACTCGACGAGTTGACGCCTAGACTCATCGAGTAGGGTCGCGATTCGCTGACTGGATTAATGAATGGACTCGACGAGTTGGCTAGGTGACTCGACGAGTCTGTGCTGGTGACAAAAACCCTAAATCTCTGGGCATGTGCCCTATTTAAAGGTCCTTATGGCCTTCATTTGCGGCCACTTACTCCCCTGAGAAACCCTAAAGAGCGAAGAGAGCTTAGAGAGCAAGGGAAAGGCTAATTCTTCATCCTTTTGGTGTAATGTTGCAAGAAGGAGTGGGAAAGACCAAGCTAGATCGATTGTGAAGCTTGGATCTGTATTGTTCAGAATAAGACTCGCTTCTGGAGGTACAAATCCTTTCCCAATTCGTGTATTTGATATATTTCTTGAATCTAGGGTTTCTTGCATCTTTTTGAGATGGATCTTGAAGCATGTGATGCCCCAAAGTGGTGTAGATGCTAGATCTGGACCATGAGAGGTCCAAAAAGTCCCAACCTTCCAGCTGTATGCTGTTTCATGAGGGTTTTGAGAGTAGGTTATCATTTTAAGGGATATTTCTCCATTCATGGCTTTGTATGTGTTGCATGAACGTAAAGTTTGAACCTTTACGTGACTTTTGAGTGCTAGAAGGTTAGATCTACTAGTTGGAGAAGCGGATCTGACCTCAGAAGGTCGTTTGAGTTTTGCCATGGAAGGGACTCGCCGAGTCCATAAGGGGACTCGACGAGTCGAGTCGGGTTACCCCGCGATTCATGACCAGTGGTAAGTCGTCGAGTGGAAGGTTCACTCGACGAGTCGAGTGAGGTTTAGAAAGACCCAGAGGATACGCTTGGACTCGCCGAGTCACGTATGTGCACTCGACGAGTCTGGTCAAAGTTGACCCTTGACTTTCGTTGACTTTTAGAGTCTAGTCAATGTTTGGACTATTAAGCCATTGGAGGGGTAAAATGGTATTTTACCCTCTTGAGAGAACTTAGAGAGGGAATAGTCTAGCCTTTGAGAGTCGTATTAATTAGAGTAATTATTTTATGTGATTAGGCGGAGGCTAGATCAGTATTTCCGAGTTCGAGATTTACCGAGTTACCCGAGGTGAGTCTTCTCACTATACTTTACCTTGACTGGTAAATAGAGTTATGTGACAGAGTAACTTGTATGCTATGTATGTGATGTGTTGCACTGCATTATTTCTACATGATTTATGCTGTGTGTATTCCAGAGTTACAGAGTTAGGACCGGAAGGTCCACAGAGTTAGGACCAGAGGGTCCATAGAGTTAGGGCCAGTGGGCCCACAGAGTTATAGCCTCGAGTGGCTAATATGTGTTATATGTGGTATTTTGGGGAACACACTAAGCATTTATGCTTACAGTGTTTTGTGTTATGTGTTTCAGGTACCAGTGAGGATCGCAGGAAGGCGCCGGCATGATCAGTACACACTATTGGAGTTTTTATACATTTTGATCTTGGGATGTGTTTTTATGGATTTGATATGTGATACATTGAGATTTGAGAATATTTATGAATGAAATTACACTTTTAAAAGCGAAAATTTGTTATAAAATTTACGGTGTTACAATCAGATCAAAAATAACAGCCAATTAGCAATTGGGTTCCAATCCGTAACCACAACATCATACTTGGGGTAAAGAGACAATTTTACACCTAACCTAGCCTTGTCCAAATCTATGACCCAAACTACAATCTGGAAGGCCCAAAGGCCCACTAATCAACCAATGGCCCAATTTTCCAAATCGAGCCTAAACCCCACACATGGCCTTGCCTTAAGGCCCAACCATTCTTTCTAATCCAAACACTTTATATCCCGATGGCCCATTAATAACTCAAGCCGAAGGTACCAGAAACTACTAGATCCATAATAGCCTACTAATGGCCCAATTTTCCAAATTGGGCCCAACCCCATATGGGCTTTATCCTAAGCCCATAATTCCTTTAGTTACAATTCAGATTACCTCAAATGCCCCTTAGGAAAAACTTGTTCAAAGACATAAATCGAAAGTCAAAGTCAACGATCCAAGTTGACCCAACTCGCCGAGTTGTCCTTCAACTCGTCGAGTTTCTCCATTAATCTGCAAAGTCAGGAAAAATCCTATCAAATCGCCGAGTTCACTAATGAACTTGCCGAGTTAACCGGAAATCCAACAACTTAATGCACTAAGCTGCCTTCATCAAATCCAAGAGCTGCAAAGCTTAGATCTCGATCAAAATGAGATCAAGAAGGGTAAAGTTTCCAACTTTACTCCTAGGAACCACCCAAATGGGTCTAAACCCAAACCCTAGACTTAAAAGAGCGAGGGTTTAATCATTAAGCACTTAATCATCAAAGACAAAACCCCAAAATGCAGTTCTGACCCCATAAGGCTAGATGGCCACGTAAAGTTTCCAACTTTACGCTTAAGCATGACTAGGAGGAGCTCGAAAGCTCAAAAAGGGCTTAATAAGGGACGTAATGAATAAATGAGGTCCTTAAATCCATAAAGTTGGCACCTTTATGCCAAAAGAGCTCATCAATACCTTAGATCTGAAGCATAAACATTTGGAACGTCCTAATCCCCAACATCCACTCAACCATGGCAAAAAAGCATAAAATCTAACCTAAGAAGAGATCTAAGCAACTAATAAGCAAGGTGAGAGCTTGATACCTCAAAAACATGGCAAATGAGACAGCGATTCTGGATCCAAGACTTCTTCTTCAAGCCAAGCAATTTCTAATTCCGTAGCTCCTTCAACATGCACCAAAAAATGACCACTCAAGGCTCTCCCCAAGCTCACACACTCAAAAATGGAAGATAAATCTCGATATTAGGGATTCTGGACAGAGGAGGCTGGTAAGGAGGCTAGCCAAAGAACTTAAGGCTTTTAAATAGGGTGCAACACCCTAAAAATTAGGGTTTCTCAATCAGCGTCCAACTCGCCGAGTTCCCTTCACCAACTCGCCGAGTTGGTTCATAAAAAGACGCGTCCTAAAAGCCTCCAACACGTTGAGTTTCCCACCATCAAGTCGTCTTGTTGGTCCCTAGGAAAGGGGATTTATTTCCACAATTAATCTTCTAAATTTTGGGTGTTACATTAATGTAGTGCTGTATAGAATGTAAAATGATGGTGTTGGAATCCTAAAGTCGTAGGATCCAAACACTTAGTGAACAAGCAATCAATTTTATGGAAACAATAGAATAAGTTAGTTCTTAGTTTACTAATTATAGTCTAATATAATTCGGTAATTAGATCTATATGTAAATGTCTTAATAGAGTCTTAGGATTAAGAATTCATAATTGTAACACAAAGGTTTTGAGTTATTTTCCTTTTAATAAAAGAGTTTGTTTATTTAACTGTGTTTCAATTCATATAATTTGATTTTGAATTGGTATCATAGCCAAGAGCAAGGGCTTTGAGATCGAATTACTTACATGTTGACGAGCCAGGTCAACATGTTGGATGGAGAAGGAGGAGGAGGAGCTGCTCCGGTAAGGATGAAGGAGATCGGAGTGACTTTCGTTGCCTTTCCGATGCTCACACCCACCAATTACACCGTCTGGTCCCTGCGTATGAAGTTGGTGCTTAGAATTCACAAGGCTTGGACTGTGATCAATCCAGGAATAGATAAGAACGAGGAGAAAGATTACCTTGCTATGGGATTTTTTTATCTGGCGATTCTAGAAAGCTTGATAATGCAGATTAGCGATGTCAAGTCTTCGAAGGCTCTATGGGAATCGATCAAGTCACGCTATGTAGGGCCTGATAGGGTGAAGAGGCAAGATTACAAACCCTAAGCGCCGATTTCGACAGACTGAAGACGACCAAGACAGAATCGATCGACAGCTTTGCCGGAAAGTTGTCCGAAATTGCGTCTAAATCAGTAGCACTTGGTGAAACGATTGAGGAACCGAAGATGGTTACGAAAATTCTTAAATCCTTACCGAGAAAGTACATTCATAGTGTAGCCTCTCTCGAACAAGTCCTTGATATGAAGACTGTCGGATACGAGGATGTTGATGGGCGGTTGAAGGCCTACGAGGAGAGGGTAGAGGAGGCGGATAACGGAAGAGAAGGTCAGGCGAAGGTATTGTTCTCCAAAGCAACAGGCGGTGGTAGTGGTGGATGGGGTCTCATGGAGGAGTGACGGAGAAGACAAAAAGAAAAGGATCGTCAAGTGGGTTTAATTATAGAGAAAGCGGGTCAGATGGATCAGGTGGACCAAACAATTGGGCTAAGAACCGACAATACCCAAAGAAGAAGAATCACAGACCCAATGATCCAAACAAGCCTAATTTTGACCCGAACAAAAATCAAAATAAAAAGGATCGATCAAATATTATTTGTTACCGCTGTGCCAAACCAGGCCATGTCGCGTCTCAATGTCCGGACTGAATTAAAAAAATTACAAGAGAGTAATTTTGCCGAAAGTGACGATAACGATAAAACCGTATTTTTACACGAGACTGTGTTTTTAAACGAAGAAAAGGTGATACCGTCTCGACACGACTCACAAGATAACGATGTGTGGTATTTGGATAACGGGCGAGCAATCACATGACTTGAAACCGGTTGTTTTTCTCCGAACTTGATGAAGGCATAACTGGGAGGGTTAAATTTAGAGATAATTCGTGTATAATGATCAAGGGAAAAGGTTCTATTCTTTTCGAAGGAAATTCAGGGCAACAACGATTGATGACGAAGATTTATTTCATACCGGATTTGAAGAATAATATTATTAGTCTTGAACAAGCAACCAAAGCCGGGTGTGATATTCAAATGAAAGACAACTACTTAACCATGCACGTTGCCGATAATTGCTTATTAATGAAGGTACAAAGAACTCCAAACCACCTTTATAAAATAAAATTAAAAATTGGAGTACCTATTTGCCTTCATTCGATACTAAGTGAAGATACATGTTGATGGCATGCAAGACTTGGGCACATCAATTTCGAGTCAATGAAAAAGATGTCTTAGAAGGGTCTAGTTAAAGGGTTTCCCTCAATTTGATCATGAGAATCAATTGCCTGAATCTTGCTTGATGGGCAAGCAAACAAGAAAGTCTTTCCCGACTATGAAGACATACAAATCAAAACGATCATTAGAATTAGTTCATGATGATTTAGGCGGTTCGATCACGCCGGCAACCAAGGGTCAAAATCGATATGCTTTCACACTAATTGATGACTTTTCACGATATATGTAGACTTATCTCATGAAAGAAAAAAGTGAGGTGTTTAAACACTTCAAAAAACTCAAGGCTTTGGCGGAGAATGAAATCGGAAGATGTTTGAAAGTTTTTAGAAGTGATCGAGGTGGTGAGTTTACTTCTCTCGAGTTTAATACATTTTGCGATCAAAACAGAGTCAAACGCCACCTTACCGTTCCATACTCTCCACAACAAAACAAAATTGTGGAACGAAGAAACCGAACACTAATGGACATGAAACGAAGTATAATGAAAGCAATGCATGTTCCAAATTACTTATGGGGAGAAGCGGTAAATCACTCTACAAATCTAATCAATCACGTTTATATAAGAGTCCTTGGTGATACAACTCCATAAGAAAAGTTGTATAAAAGAAAACCGAATTTAAAAAACGTTTGTATATTTGGGTGTCTAGCACATGCAAAAGTTGAACCAGTGAATCTGAAGAAGTTGGATGAAAAATCAAGACCACTAGTGGATGTTGGTTCCGAACCGGGTTCGAAAGCTTATCGGTTATTTAACCCGGCGACACAAAAAATAATCGTGATTCGAGACGTTATTTTGATGAAACCAATGGGTGGGATTGGATTAAAGGAGCAGGAACCAACAATGAAGAACCGGGCTCATTCATAATACCATGGGACTACCCAGAATACGACGTGAACAACAATCAAGGAAACGATGTAAAAAATGATCTGACTGAACCGGTTGAATCGAATCATGAGTTTGAAGACGGAACGAAAGTACAAGATAGTTGTCACACCCCGAAACCGGAACGGTGGAAACGTTCGGGGGCGGAGGACGTCATGTACAGTATCACAACAATTGAATAATAGTAATTAAAGAAACAACAACCATTGTATTAATAATATAATGTTTAAATTGTATTCAAATCATATATAACTGACTCCAAAAGTAAATAACAAGAAAATACTTGAAGCTACTATGCTCTATCTTCTAGAATCCGGTACGTGTATCTGTCTACTAGTGTCCTAAGAATACAAGTAGTTTTGAAAGTGTCAACATTAAAGTTGGTGAGGTCATAAGCGTTTTCTTTTAGAAAACAAGTTCTTTGTTCTTTGTTAAACATGATGTGTTTCTCTAGAAAACCCTATATCTTCTGATGTGATGAATGATAAGTAAAATGATTCGTACCAGTTCGTTGTACGAGTACTTAGTGTATACAAGTCATATACAATCCAGATTGAACAAACAATCGATTGTCTGGTTCTACCCCAAGCCCACAACCAAACAAGGAACAAGAAATGAGGCGGAGGCCACACATCCCACTGGTTTTCGGATCCGCGGGTATATAACCCTGACGTATTTACTAGGTACTTACAGAGTTAACTGTATTAGTCCTTTGAAATATGTTGAAAGCGTTCCTCAAGAAAATCCTATATTTTCTTAACATGAGTATGATAATACGAGTTACTTCTATGACCACTTAATTTATACTAGCTATATATAAACCAATATCGAACAGACAGTTAATTGTGTTGATCTTCCATAAGCCCACAATCAAACAAGGAACAAGAAATGAGGCAGAAACCACACATCCAACTGTCTATCAGATATTCTTCATATATAACCTTGATGCATAAACTAAGGAAATTATAGAATTAACAATGAATGTTCGTTAGTTGAATGATAAACGGATTGCTTGTAAAATACTGATGTTTGTCCTAGAAAATCCAACATTTTCCATAAAAGTGAGTTGTTGTCTTAACTGTTCCAAAACTAAAAAGTACAAGTATTTTCCATACTTAAGTTGTTGAAGTGTAGCTTTATTATCAAATAAAACTAGTCGAAAACGTATTGTTCTGTATACTGGAAGTGATGTTAATACCCTCCTGTGATCACTTAGTACATACGAGCTATAGAAATCTAGATCGAACAGATAGTCGATTGAGTGATTCTGCCCTAAGCCCACAACCAAACAAGGAACAGGAAATGAGGCATAAGTCACACATCCCACTACATGTCGGATGTTAATTTCATATCACCCTGATGTATATACTAAGTAATCACATAGTTACTAACCCCGATGACTGTTTGTTAAGTATATTATTACATGAACGAGTCGTAGTTTTCCATGTGAGTTCTTATAACCATGCTGATGGACGAAAAACACTACGACATACTTCGGACGTCGTAAACGTTAATGACGTTTGTCACCCACGACGACTGTAGCTAATAGTCAGGGTGCGGGATTGTCAGTCCCGTATAGATCTATACACAAACTCACACTCTCCCTCCAGGAGACTCTGGTTCCTAAGGAGTAGACTTCCCAGAAGACGTGTCTCATAATTTGGTTCTCTCCACGAATTCACGAATAATACAATGAAAACCCTTTTTGTTAATAACATGTATCCTTGTAAAACTAGTACATTTGTTCCATAGTTCATAAGTTAGTTTCCGTGTTACAAACCTGTGCTTGTAAAGTTT
The DNA here is from genome assembly GCF_052849685.1 of Lactuca virosa. Classification (NCBI taxonomy): domain Eukaryota; kingdom Viridiplantae; phylum Streptophyta; class Magnoliopsida; order Asterales; family Asteraceae; genus Lactuca; species Lactuca virosa. Next base: position 276,297,727 of record NC_136426.1, read on the forward strand.
GTATCTTGACGTGTTTGTAAAATTGTTCGTTAATTTAGTAGTAACAATGTTTGTCATGTTCAGTAAGTTCTGCGTTCAAATGCGTGTTAACGATAAGAAAATATAATAAACAAAATTATATTTTTAAACACAAGATTACTTGTGTTTTACTTGTATTCCGCCCGCCCTAAAAACATTAAAAAGCTTGGAAAAATATGGGGGTATCAACTCACCGTTGTTTTAGTGTGCGTTCTGGACAGCGAGACTGGAAAGATGACCCTCGAGTTGATGTACGCGGGATTAATGGTATCCTAATGATAATTAAACACATAATTGTATTTAAATTAGCGGAAACATTAATTAAAGTGTTAGAAAACACTTGCTTTTGGGTAAGGAATGTTACTGAGACTTGTTTGAAATGGAAAAAGAGGGTTTTCAGCCAAGGTTCTCGGCTCAAGGCTGTTTGCGGCTGTGAACTGGGTTAGCGGCCTTTAAAGATATGAAGGTCGTTCTTGGTGTTCTTGGTGAAAATATGAAGATTTGAAGGTTTGTTCTTGAGGATATGAATGTTCTTGGGAGGTCCTTGGGAGCAACTTGAGAGAGTTTTCGGGTGAAAAAGATGAGAAATGGGGAATCTCACCGGGAAAAACATTTATACCGGTTGGGTTCACTGCCGGAAATGGGTTCTCGGCTGTAAACGGGTTTACGACCCAAGGATTTACGGCCCAACGGCTTACAACCCAAGGGTTTACGGCCGTAAATGTGTGGTTGGACGAGTTTGCTGATTTTTCGAGGGAAATCTTGATATTTCGAGGGAAATCTTGATTTTTCGAGCGTTTTTGGTTCCGAAAACTTATATAACCTCTAATTATATATTTTAGATTATTTTCTAGCCCACAAGAACTTAACGGAACAAATAAAATTCGAAATTTTATTTAACGGAAATTGAATTTTGTTGACGGAAAAGTATCGGCTTGTCACAATAATAAACAACCAAGTCCGGTCAACAATAACGTGAAAAATGTTCAATACCAAAGGCCTACGAGACCAAGGATGTGTCCAAAACGATTTCAAGATTATGAGCTTGATCTTGAGAATCTCGAAGAACTTCTCCTAACAACCAATGACGAGCTGGTATCGGTTGAGGAGGCGGAGAAAGAACCGGAGTGGGTCAAAGCCAAGAATGCAGAAATAAATTCAATAAACAAGAATAATAATTGGACTCTTGTGAACAAGCCTTTGGGGGTGAAGCCAATTGGACTCAAGTGGGTGTTCAAATTGAAGAAAAATGCAGACGCCACTATTAATAAATACAATGCAAGTTTGGTTGCTAAAGGTTACGTACAACAACCCGATATTGATTTTCAAGAAGTATTTGCTTCAGTAGCTCGAATCGAAACCATTCGGTTTCTTATAGCCTTAGCGGCTACTAATGGGTGGGAGCTTCACCACATAGATGTATAAACGACATTCTTGCATGGAGAATTGAAAGGCAACGAACATAAAGTATATTGCCTTACAAAAGAACTATATGGTCTAAGACAAGCACCTCGAGCATGAAACACGAAACTTGGTGGGATTTTGAAGAGTACGAAATTTCAAAAGTGCATGAAAGAACCATCGGTGAGCTGGAAAAATGAAGGATCTAACGTGTTGATTTTAGCAATTTATCTTGATGATTTATTTGTCACATGTACAAATTTAAACATGATCAAAAGGTTCAAATTTGAGATGTCTAAGAACTTTGAGATGTCAGATCTTGGAAGATTGACTTATTACCTTGGCATTGAAGTTAAGCAAGAAGAATCGGGGATTACTATAAACCAAGAAGCGTATGCTCGACGCATTCCAAAAGAAGTTGGCTTACATGATTGCAATCCGACCCACATTCCAATGGAACCAGGAAATAAATCGTCGAAGGCCGAATATGAACCCAAAATCGACCCGACACAATATCGAAAGGTGGTAGGATGTGTTATATATCTCTTGCAAACAAGATCCGATATGACATATGCGGTTGGAGTTGTTCTCCGATACATGCAAAGTCCAAGAGAATCACATGGCGGTGCAATCGAACATATCCTAAGGTACTTACAAGGAACAACGGGATATGGAATCAAGTATGAGAGGATGGTACAAAGCCGACTTATTAGGTATAGTGATACTAGTCAAAATTTTGACCCACATGACGGAAAAAGCACAACCGGTCACATTTTGTACTACGGGTCATCTCCGATAACATTGTGTTCGCAAAAGAAAGATACCGTTGCTTTATCATCTTGAAAGGAGGAGTTCACAGTGGCCACGACGACCGCATGTCAAGCAATATGGCTTAAATATTTGCTTAGAGAAATCATGAACAAAGCGCTAGAGAAAGTGGTTCTAAGAGTTGATAACAAGTCGGCTATCGAACTAACGAAAAGTCCTGTTTTTCATGGAAGGAGTAAACACATTCACATAAGGTTTCACTTTATTCGTAGTTGTTTTGTAACACATTGTTCCGAATCGATTCCTAATTCGAGGATGTGGCCCGAAGATCGGTCACCATAAGCCTTATGGCCTTTGAAAAGGTGAGATATAGACCCATTCGGGTGCGACTAATGTAATTGAAGTGATCCGGGTGTTCGGTTCGAGTTTTGGCGCCTAGAGGTATTTCAATAAAGTGTCAGTTCGGGCTTTTGTAAATTTTGGGTTTTTTGTTCGGAAAGTTCTTAGGCGGAGGTGAGTTGATAGAATTGTAGGACTTCTCGTTGATATGGGCATATTTAGTTATAAAATTCATGCATTATCTTAATACTTTATATTGATCTTATCTCATAGTATGGACAAAAGGTACTTAATTATGTTAAAATTGCATTTTCAGCAATAAAGACATGCTCGGGCAAAAAAGGAAGCGGATTTAGCAATTGGAAGCTTGGATCTTGGATTTTGAAGAAAGAAAGATGTTGCTGGATAGCTTGACCCCTCTTCATTGTTTTGGCCATATCTCATGAACCATAACTCCGATTGACGAGATTAAAAATGTTATGAAAACTAGACACAATTTCGGGCGACTTTCATGTTTTGAGAAAATGTTGATTCCAAGAGAACTCGACGAGTTGGGCCTCCAACTAGATCAGTTGAATAGAAGTTTCATGATTCTTGACGTTGACTTTCCATACACGAGATTTAAATGAAAAACTCGGGGAGTTTTTATCAAAAACTCGACAAGTTGGCTCTGTTTTTAGAATTTATATATAGAAACACTTTCATTCTAAATCCTAACTGATGTTGGAGGCTTTGGACGATTTTTGGAGGCTAGAAAGGTTCTGAGAAGTTTTGGTTTTCTATTTTCAACTAGGAGCTTAAGTTTGAATAGATCAAAGGCATTAAAGTATCACTTTTCTCTTAATCTTTGTTTTAAATCATATTGATAACATTAGATTTCGATTTTATGATTGTTATTGCTGATGTTATGGGCTAAAATCCATACTTTTGTTTAGGTGTAGAGGATCTTATGAATATGGTTTGATTGAGTGGTTTGGATTAATTTGATTTGACTATTTATCTTGTTAATCTTGTTAAAAGATCCTTCCATGTTAATGATAATTATTTTCTGTTAATAATCAAGTTTATTGAGTTGTATGAATATCTTCTTAATTTCTTGAATTATATAGTTTTGTGAAAAAAAGTTTGTATGCCTAGTATTAGTGAACATGAACCTAGGGTTAACTAGAAAATAAGTAAATTAATGTGTGAGCATGTGTGATGAACAACCACATATGAGTTGATTGAATTGACAAATTTAGTTAACTAATATTACAAGTCTTACTTGATTCGAACTGAACAGTAGGAAACTTGTTAGTTTAATCACTTGATCACTGTTTGAATTAACTTGTTTTATAAAGGATTAGTGATAATGAACATGAACTTAATCACATTACAATTCGGTAATCATTGATATATTAATCAATTGCACTTGCCACGAAATCAACCATAGGAATAAGTGAATCGAAATCCAAATGGAAGTCTCCTTTATCTTATTGAATCTAGTTGTTTTTTTCATTCTCCTTTAGTTGTTAATTGTCTTTTGTTTAAGTGTTATTTGATTGCTTAAATTTCTAGTCTTTCAAAACTAGAGAAAACCCCTTTTTAAATATTGTTTTATTTAGATAATATTAGTATTAATTTTAATTATTCACCGTTCCCTGTGTTCGATACCCTACTTGCCTGAACTAAACTGCTAATCGATAGGTACACTTCCTTTCATGTGTTTGTCTTTGTGTTTAAGTTAGTAGGATTAAAACTAGTGCAATTCACACACATCAAGTTTTTAGCGCCGCTGCCGGGGAACGGTTCTAATAGTTAATTTTATTTGCTAGTATTATTGATCCTTTGTGTGAGATTTATCTCATATATAGTTATGAGTTTTTTTTGTTTTAATATTTATTATTATGTATTTTCCAAATCTCGATGTTCTTGATGCTTTTCTTGAGGAGGTAGTACAAGAATTTGAGCAAGATGATGAGGAGTATGACTCAGACGATGATTTGAAGAAATTTGGAAGATGGTTAGATAACATCTTGCCTAATAAACAAGAGCAATCTGAGTTACAAGAGCTAGAGTTAAAATATGAAGAATTTAATCCAGAAAGAGACTTGGAGGAGCTGGAAAGATTGCTGGCAGAGGGGTCAGACGAAGAACAAAAACAAGTTGAGTTGCAGGAACCAAGCCGTGGTTTGACCATTACCACGACGTGGCCCCCTGTTCTTCCGGTTTGTGTTTCAAAGCATGGGGTGACGATTCCAACTTTGGAAAATGTTTTGAGGCACAATCCATTTCTGATTAGTATCCAACCGGTTCTTACCCTTGTCAAAATGCTTGGTTTTTATGAATTCAAGCTCATTTGGCCAATTGTAAAAGCAAAGATCCAAATTTTAGGAAGTGGTCCAAAAAAGATATTTAATGTAATGGATGTTATTCGAAGTTTATTAAGTTGGGAGTCCAGCTCAAAACTTGCACAAAAAGAAGCGCTTGCGGGAGGCAACTCGTCGTTTGAGTTTGCTTTTCTTTTTCATTTTTCTAACTTCCAGTAATTAGGGTAAATTAGGAATTTTAAGTTTGATGTTTGTTTTCTTTGCTATTATGTGGTTTTATGTTTTTGATCTTGCGAAAGTTAGGGTGAGAGTTGATCTAAAATGTTAAAAGCGTGAGGGCAATTAAAGTGAGGGGTCGAGTCGTTTACGAGAAGATTTGAAGATTTGAGTAATACTTTGAGTCCGGTGTTTATAATGGTTAAAAATGAGTATCGTCACTGAAGAGTATAAGGAGGTATATTACCCTAATACCCTCCTTGAACACAAAATTAGAACTGAAGCAGAAAGAAGGAGGTACTTGAACAGAGCCGAAAACTCGTCGAGTGCATCACACCAACTCCACGAGTTCCAATGAAAATTCGCGATTTCTACACATATCACGATTAAACTCGGCGAGTCTCCACTTAAAAATCGGTGAGTTTCTTAGTCTTTTATCTTTGAGTCGACGATTTGATTCAATTCAAGGCGAGCATTGGCTATATTTTTGAAGTCCATTTTTGAAGTTTTCCAAGAAGCTTTTTCCAGCATATTTAGAGTTGTCAACCACACGAGACATTTGACACTCAAGGCGTGGATGAGTTGTTCCCATGCTAAAGTCAACTGAAGATGGAGCATGGAGCTTAAAATGAAGAATATCAACCTCGCAACTTCTATCCCAGGGGAGTTTGTTCCAATTCTCTCTTTTACTTTTATGTTCTTTATCATGCATAACATGCAATGGGGACATTGCATAAATTAAGTGTGGGGTAGGGAGTTGGTTACATTAGTTAAATTAGAATCCTAGGTATAATTTAAAAAAAATTGCATAAAATTGCTAGGACTAATTCAGAAAGTTTTAGTAAAAGCAATTACGATTCCATGCTAGTATTGTGTTTGATGATTTTAAGAGAACTCAAATGTTTAGTTGAGCCAATATACATTATAATGCATTTGTGGCCCCCTTACTCTAGTGAAATCATGGAACAAAAACACAACCTTGCTTACTTTGAGGGACGCAACATGTTTAGCATTGTGTACCAGAAATGTATTCAGTAAAGCTTAAGTAGTCATTGTACACTAAGACTAATACCTTTAATCAATAAAGTATGAAGTTAAATCCCCTTGCGTGAGCATATGTTTTTCTAGGTTTTTAGTTTTAAGAGAAAAAAAATTGAGTTGTCAAAAAAAAGAGAAAAAAAGAGTGATGAAATGTTCGAATAAAGAATCTACAAAGCTATGAAGACAAAGAAGAAATTATTGAAGATTCAAGGCATCAAGTTATCAAGTCTTTTACTTTTATATTGTATTTTTCTTTTCTAGGTTATTTTACCATATATATGCTTGGGGGTTTAACCAAATATTCCTTGAGGTTAAGAAAGTTTTTTGTGGATGGATTCGGAGGGATGCATAAAATGAGTGTTGTTCAAAAGAAGTGGGCGAGTGTTTATGAGGATTATTAGTATTTAGGATTAGGGGGGCCTTCAGAAAAATTTAGACACGAATACATGCGTTGCGGTCTTAGCATAATGGTTGGGTTCGATTGGGATTATCTTATATGGTATTAGTGTGCTAAAATTCAGTTTTGCTTGGGGGGAAGCAAAACTCAAGTGTGGGGTATTTTGATATGGGCATATTTAATTATAAAATTCATGCATTATCTTAATACTTTATGTTGATTTTATCTCATATTATGGACAAAAGGTACTTAATTATGTTAAAATTTCATTTTCAGCAATAAAGACTTGTCCGGGCGAAAAAGGAAGCGGATTTAGCAATTGGAAGCTTGGATCTTGGATTTTGAAGAAAGAAAGATGTTGCTGGACAGCTTGACCCCTCGTTAGTGTTTTGACCATATCTCATGAACCCTAACTCCGATTGACAAGCTTCAAAATGTTTTGAAAACTAGACACAATTTCAGATGACTTTCTTGTTTTGAGAAAATGTTGATTCTAAGCGAACTCGATGAGTTGGGCCTCCAACGTGACGATTTGAATAGAAGTTTCGCGATTCTTGACGTTGACTTGCCGTTTGGAGCTCTGCCATAAAATTCTTTGTGTCTGAGATTAGTTTATCGACTTTTACGGTCGCTTGTTGACATGATTTAGTAGAATCTGCAACTGCCTGGTTTGCTTTTACGAGAAAGGCTGCATGTTCTTTTACAAGAGTATCAAGCATACTCTTAACCGTTGCTTCAGAATATGCTTGGCTGGAGGAGGCAGTAGAAGATGCAATAAAAATATCCAGCTTGGCGTGTAGATCTTTAAGATGCTTCTGAGTGGTAGGGGCATCATCATCACTCTCTCCTTGGATAGAGAATGGGCTATATTGAAATGTGTAAAATCTAGTCCATCAGCACCGAGAAAGTCGTCGGAATCATGTTGAGGTTAAGGAGAAAGGGGAGGTGTGGTAGAAGTAGTTGCAAAACCTGAAGTCTTTTCCCCCGCATCAGATGCGTTAACATTAACAGGATGTTCGATTGTAGTGGTAATCGTAGTGGTAGTTGTTTCAGTGAAAATAGGTGATTGAAAAGGAATGGAAGTAGGTTGTTGAGTGGTGACAGGAGGTGGGAAAGGAGCAATTGTGATAGGAACAAATATGGAAGTAGGGGATGGTGGATTAAAGAAATGTACCTCCTGATCATTGCGGTTGTCATCATCCTCAGATTCGCCTCCATTTGCATCATCATATCCGCTTGGTGAAGATGAGGAAGGGATGTGAGCTTTACGAACTGGCTTTTGGATTCACATTCATTTTGGAGAAGAGGGAGCTGGCTTGGAAGAATCGCCTTTTGTCTTTCGCTTTTTAGGAACCGGAGGTTTGGCAGATGGACCCTCTTTCGGTTGCTTCGGTTTCCCCCCTTTCTTGAATTTATCAGCTTCATCAAGAGTAAGTTTCATCTCAGGAGTGATGACTCTGGGTCCTGAACCTGGATTCTTCTTGTATTCCCCAATGATTTTGCTCGCCCCAGAAACACACCTATACATGTTTTCAGGAATTGAACCCACAAAAGAGAACTTGGAGTTATCAGCGACGATGGATCTTGGTAGTGTGAAACATTGAAATCGATGACATCAGAGAATCTGCCATGACTTGAATGTTGAACTTCTTGATTGCGCGCCTTACTACGATGCTCCAGAATCGACCACATGAAATCTCGTTGTGTTGAGTAGTGGAGTTTGTGCTTTACACCAGTTGAGCCCATAAAACGGAACCATAATCGAGGTTGATCCCATGGTAGAGGGAATAGAGGATCGTCATAAAGGACTTACTTTGGCAGTCCGAACCCGGTACCCGTTCAGAAAAGGCTTTGAAGAAAAAGGTAAATAGGTCATTCCACTAGAGAGGTAGGTTAGACTTTTTGAACTTGGTGATTGAGGTGATGAGATCGATGTACCCCATCTGATAGAACATGTCGAAGATTTGAGCAGTGGAGATCGACTCTGGATTGACCATGGAATCGTCATAGGCAAGCCCCAGAAGAGAGGAAAACCTAGCCTTCGTGATGGAAGTTTTCTCATCGAGAATCTTAAAGGAAATCTGTTCCTCCTCCTTGATATAGGATGCTGAAGAGTACGCTTTTGACAGTAGCGACATCGGAACACTTTCAAACTTGGTTAGGGCAGTGACCAAAGGTGAGTACTTCAGACATTCAACGATTGGCAACATGAATTCATCGTATTTGAATGGAGCCAAATTGAGAATCAAGTTCTGATTATGTTTGATCATGAGGAGAGATGACTGAGCAGATTGTTCTTGAACCGAGGAAGATTCAGCCATTGTTGCAGGTCGGAGAAGAAGATGAACAGTTGTGAGAAAAATCGCCTTTTAGGGTTCGTAAAATCTTTGAGAGTGGTAAATATTGAATCGTTGATTAAAAGCCCTTTTTATAGTGAAAGAGAAAACCAAGCAACGATTGTGTGACGATCCCTGATTTGGCGCCTGGAAAAGTGGGATGTGACAACTGTAGCGGCTGATAGGGTGTCCGGTGACATCAGGCGGCGTGAGGAATGGAACCGTTTAAAATTACACGTGCCTTTATTTTGAAAATCTTATCTTCAATTGCCGCGTCAGCAACTTTTATCCCCAACGTTACAGATTCCTTGATTTCTTTTAAAGATATAATCACCTTTTACTTTTGAGAAACAAACTTCATAAGTGTATGTATTAACGAATATGCGAAACTGAAAAATGTCATAAGTGTCACGAACTAGACTTTTGTAAAATCTTAAAGATCTTCGTGCAAGATTGTGCCAAAGATAAAGGAGTAAAGCAAATTATAACAGTGGAATTTAAGTGATGTCAATAAAGACATGAAACTGTGGATCCCGGGCACGAATCTCTTCCTTCTAAGTCAAGAGAGACTAAGAAGTGTCTGTGTGGTTTCCCGTTGAAGTACAATCATTGGTTTGTTAAGAATCAATGAAAGGTATCTTTTAAAGTTAGGCTAGAAAAGGTGGTTTAATCTTCAATTCAAACTACGAAACTTAACATAAGAATGAAAGTTGGATGAAGTACTTGTGTGACCGGTGTAGCCATAATCACAAGTAGGTTTGATATTATTTCAGTGACTGGGTGATGTTAGAAATCTCAAAAAAAAATGGATCTTATGGGTAGAAAAGTCTTGGTTTTAGAATAATTCAAAAAGATCACGCAAAAAGAAAAGAGATTTCGTGGTACAATCCACAAAAGTGGAGTTACGTCATTTACATTGTGAAGGCTAGAACTTTTAATTGTTCACCGTCAATTCATTTATCTGTGTTGAATGTTGGGTTTCACTCAGTTCGTGGTGAACGAAGCTAAGATCATTAACTCAGATGTTTCTTAACCATAAACCTCAGTGGTGTTACTGAGAGTCTCAATGGTTACATTTATGAGTATGAAGGCAAGTGGAGAAAAGTGAAGGTGGCTCCAGAGAAGTAAATGTACCTCTGCTATGCGAATATGACCAAGCAGATAACTCTTAACTCAAGATGAGAAGAGTAAGGTAGCTCGTGACTAATGTGAATTTAACAACCTAGTTTGGAAGAAACGAAGGGTAGATTCGGTTCATTACGACTTCACATTGAGTTTGTTGAGGCTTTGGTCAACATACAACAGCATGCTTCTAGGGACTCTTAGCTAGTACAAAAATATGGAAATTATACCGGCCCCATAATTCGTTTTTGCAATCTAACCTGCAATGTTACTCAAAACAAACATTTGGATTTTGATAATTTCTGAAAAAGAAAGAATACAAAACAAAAATAAAATATTTTTGGATTTTAAATTTGGAAGGGAAAAAAATAAACAAATTAAATTTTTATGTATTTTTGAAAGCTTTAGTAAAAGATAAAACGAAACAAAGAAAGCCTAAGATACAAAATGTACAAAAAGATCAGACCACGAAAGTTCGCTTTAAAAAAAATTCGGCGCGAGATAGGGCGAACGTTCGTCTCAGTCCGTGTACCGAAAAAAATCGGAAAACGAAATAGAGCGAGCGTTCGTTCTATTTCGCTTGTCAAAAAGATTAAAAGCGAAAGCGAACAGGTAACCAAAAAGCGAAAGGGCTACTTCAAAGGCAAAAGTGGTTTTGGAACTGACTCAACTTCCATCATTCCCAGTCCTTGGAGTATTCTATTAAAGGATGCTTCCGGCAAGTCTTTCGTAAATATGTCAGCCAATTGGTCTGCGGATCGAACGAAATGAATCTCAACATTGCCTTCTTCTATTTGGTCGTTGATGAAATGATACCTCAGTGCTATGTGTTTAGTATTTGAGTGTTGCACTGGGTTGTGACAGATGCGAATTGCGCTTTCAGAGTCACAATAGAGTGAGATTCGCTTCATGTTCAGGCCATAGTCTCGTAATTGAATCTGAATCCATATGACCTGAGAACTACAAGATGCAGCAGCAATGTACTCAGCTTCGGCTGTTGACAACGACACACATGTTTGCTTTTTGGACTGCCAGCTGACAAACTTGCCATCAAGAAATTGACATCCTCCAGTTGTGCTTTTTCTGTCTAATCCGCATCCTCCAAGATCAGCATCTGAAAACGCTTGGACGAAGAAACCTGATTTCGCAGGATACCATATACCGAGTGAAGAGGTTCGTTTCAGATATCTAAATATATTCTTAACTGCCACCATATGATGTTCGTGTGGATTAGCTTGAAACCTAGCACAATAACAAACGGAAAACATAATATCTGGTCTACTGGCTGTTATATACATTAGAGATCCTATCATTTGGCGATAAAGAGTCATATCAACAGCCGACTTTTCCAGAGATGGTGTTAGGTTCGTTCCGAATGCCATTGGAACCTTCACTTTGGAGTCTCCCGTCATGCCGAACTTAGACAGTAAGGTCTTCGTGTATGCTTCTTGATTTATGAAAATCCCTTCCGGTCCCTGTCTTATATTCAAGCCAAGGAAAAAGTTAATCGGACCAATAGAGCTCATCTCAAATTTAGTTTCCATCAACTTTCTGAATTCAGCTGTTAAGCTAGGATTCGTAGAGCCAAAGATGATGTCATCAACATAAATTTGGACGATCATTAAGTGGCCACCCTCTTTCTTGCGAAAGAAGGTTGGGTCGACCGAACCTTGTTTAAATTTGGACATTTTAAGGAAGCGAGTAAGAGTTTCATATCAGGCTCTTGGAGCTTGCTTTAGACCATAAACTGCCTTGTCCAATATATAGCAATGATTGGGGTACTTCTCATTCACAAAACCCGGTGGTTGTTCCACGTAAACGGTCTCTTCTAATTCTCCATTTAAGAAAGCACACTTAACATCCATTTAAAATACTTCGAAGTTCTTGTGCGCTGCATATGCCAAGAAGATGCGAACGGATTCCAACCTTGCAACAGGAGCGAAGGTTTCTTCATAGTCGATGCCTTCTTCCTGACAGTATCCCTTAACCATGCGTCTCGCTTTGTTCCTTATAACATTGCCTTCTTTGTCCATTTTGTTGTGAAACACCCATTTCAGACCAACCACAGATGCATCGAGTGGAGTGGTAATCAACCTCCAAAGCTTATTTCGTTCGAACTCATTAAGCTCGTCTTGCATTACCTGTACCCAATCAGAGTGATTGAGAGCAATATTGACAGTTTTAGGTTCTATCTTGGACAAAAATGAATTAAACATGCAATATTCCACTTGAGAGAATAAATCAGTCTGTTTCGCTTTTAGTTGAGATCTTGTAAGAACTCCTGCAGATGATTCACCAATAACTTGTGTTTTTGGATGATCTTTGGTCCATTTTGTTAGTGGAGGGTAATTTGGATCATAAGATGGATCTAGTTCAGCATTCACGTCTTCGAATTCAGATTGAACATCCGAATCGTCATTCGCATCCTTATTCTCCCCCTCGAATAACGAGTGGTCCTCTTCTTCAGGAATTGAAGTATCTCTTGTGAGTGGAGGTTGAAGATACATTGTGGGAAGTGAGTCATTCGAATCAGAGGGTGAATCTAGAGAAAGAGATGAAGTGTAACCCTCCTCCGATGATGGAGTGTTCATTGCTTGTGGGGTAGTTTGCTCTCCCTGAGGACTTGCATTGGTGTTAGAATTCTGCCCCTGGAATAAAGTGCTCGTTTCTTGAAGCATGTTCGTTGTTGATGGTTGATTGTGCATGTCTTTTGCAGCATAATCAATTATCTTCTCCAATTCGTCAACCTTATTATCAGCTGTCTTTGCTTCAGAAGTGATGGCCTTCTCAGGTTCATCAAATAAAAGCGTGAATTCTTCATAAAGATTGGCCGATGGAATGGTTGATTGGTTCGTTTGAGGAAAGATCTCTTTAGCTTGACTAACATTCTCTTGTGTCATCTTTAAGTAATTGTCATCGACCGTAACATAATAGATTTCTTCAATCTTTTTGGATCGTCTGTTTAGAACCCTATATGCTTTCGAAGTAAGTGAATATCACAGAAAAATGCATTCATTAGCCTTTGCATCAAACTTGTTCCGTTGTTCCTTTGAATTGAAAATGAAAAACCTGGAACCGAAAACGTGGAAGAACTTGACGTTAGGTTTTCGCTTATTGATAATTTCATAGGGAGTGACAGCGAATCTTTTATTGAGAAGCGATCTATTTTGTGTAGAGCAAGCGGTGGCAACTGCATCAGTCCATAAGTAAAGAGGCAGTGATGCGAATGAAATCATGGTCCCGGCTGCTTCACACAACGAACGGTTTCGTCTTTCAACGACCCCGTTTTACTGTGGAGTATAGGGAGCAGAAAAATTGTGAGATACTCCCTTATCAGTGAGAAATGCATCGAACGCTTGGTTCTTAAATTCCAGACCATTATCGCTTCGAACATTCCGAACCAGCTTTCGCAGTTGTAACTTAATCTGCTTGATAAAGTCTTGGAGCTTAGGAGTTGCTTCAGATTTCTTCTTAAGAAAGAACACCCAAGTGAAACGTGAAAAATCATCTACAATAACGAGTATTTGTTACCGCCGATACTTTCGATTGCAGATGGGCCACAAAGATCGATGTGAAGCAGTTCGAGTGGCTCAAGAACCTTCGTGTTCACTATAGTTCGATGACTTTTCCTGCTTTGCTTCCCTATTTCGCAGGCGGCGCACAGATGATCCTTGTCATATTTGAAGAGAGGAAGACCTCGCACATGATCACCAAGAACTAGCTTGTTGATATCTTTGAAGTTGAGATGTGAAAGTTGTTAGGTTTTGAGCATTCTAACACTCCTATGGTGTACATGCAACCCTATAAACCTTGGATCTATGTTTTCTCTATTATACATGCAAATATTAACTATTCCAAGGTTTAATCCTAACTAGCATATTATGAAGCACCTATAGTACAAAGTTCTAGTTAGATGACATACCTTTTGATGTAGCTTGATGTCTTCAAGCTTTAAGAGCTTAGCCCCAATAGTGTGGAAGCCTCAAATGGAATCACAAATCACCAAAACACCTTGGAAGAACTTGAGAGAATATGTATGCACACTAAAATCGGCCCACTCTTATTTTCACACACTTGTTCCAATTTTGTGAGCCAAGGACCCCTTTATATATTATGGAGGATTAGGGTTACATCCATGTAAACCCTAATACCCATGACCTTTCATTTACATAGGATCCATGGGTTAAAAGCTCCATGGACCATCCATGAAAGCTTAGCCCTACCTAAATGAACTTGACCCATTCCATATATATAAGAGTCCATATTTAATTAGTTCTTTTTGATCACTTAATTAATTCTAAATTAAATCTTGATCAATACTAATTAGATAATATGATTCCATATTAATATATTAGAATTTATAATATATTAATATAAATCATAAATATACTATTCTCAAAAGACTATCCATATAAATTGTGCCGGTGAAGTGCAACCCAAATGGACCATGCCGGGTCGGGTCAAGTACATACCAAATATAGTTATGGACTTAGACATTAATCCAACAGTCTCCCACTTGGATAAGTCTAAAACTATTATTGAGTATGACTTCAAAACCTAACTGGAAATCGTAGCTCTTAAAGCCGCTGTCGAACTCTGACCTTGTCAATGACTTGTCCATTAGATAAGGGATCATATATTCCTCCATTCTAGATATCATATGGACTGAGACATGGATTATAATCATTCTCTCTGTCCGTTTGTTGTTTCCCGATTTTCGATTTATGATGACTGACTGATTGAACAAATCAAATCAGTCCTGGCTTGGCCAAGCACTCACATGTGTCATTGCTAAATCATCGAGGGGCCCACAGATATCGCTTTTATCCCGAAGGTAAAAGGAATGGATAAACTTCGACTCATATGGCTTGTTCTACTACTTGTTGAATCATACACAAAGGCACGTTTTATAACATCGAGTTACCAAATGCGTTTTCGTGCAATCAATGTATAACCAACTCATAGTAACAACTCATATCTCTAGGTTTGAAGAATATAAGATATTATCGTCTCATGATCACTCGTGATAAAATCCATGAAGTGATTCAAATGAGCGCGGGTTGAATCCAATACTCAGAACTTATGAGCACTCATGAGTGTTGTAGCACCACTTTGTCCACCAACTTGGACCTCTACAAACCAACCCATGACAGTCTTGATTCATATCTACTTCCAACATATGACCGACTGTGGATGGTTTGAATAACTTAATCATTCAGGAAGAGCGACTTAGTTATTCTGGAAGTCAAAACATGCAAAGTGAAACACAAGAATAAATGAATCAAATATGGTATCAAACCCTATGAATATAAATAAACACTTTTATTTATCACCATACTGATTACTCATTATTCATTGTTTCGGTTTTATCAACTTTATACTTGAATTAAAAACACTAGTTGTCCCATGCTCCAAGCATGTACACTATGTTTTTCTTAAACAATAGCTTTGCCATACACCAAGTATGCACTCTATGTTTGTCTATGATCCTTACTTTGTGAAATAAACCAATTGAACATAATTTCAATGATTCTAATTTCACACTCCCAAATCCTTATCGAAAAATGTGAGAATTTCAAATTCCTATCATTTATCGAAATCTGTTTAGATTTTAAACTTATATGCACTGACCCTCCTGTAATGAATATGTACAAAGTCACAAAGACTTGTCAACAGTCATTATAAGGTATTCCAATGGAGATCAACTCCATGGAAACTAAGTCTCATATTCAAAGTACATTGCTTTGGACATGCTTCTTGCATTAAGTTTTCTAATCTTATACAGATAACTTCCACCTATGGAGACAACTCCATATTCTCATTTTGACTATCACTTCTGAATAAGAGATGCCTCTTTTCAGAATATGTCAATATGGTCCTTCCAAAATTAGCACTATACTTCCAACTGTCCCTGAGCAACCAATCTTTGGTAAACCTCAGATTGTCCTCGACAATTGCTTAATCATTTTAGTCATATCCAATTCTAGACCTTTTCCCTTCTTAATGCCTCTGGGCATTTGGAAAAATTTAGAAATGACAAATATTATAGCACATGTAATCGATCCTGTACCCAAAGCAAATGGTACACGATTCATGATGTCTCACATAAAGACATGATTCTAGACCAGTCTTTTGCTACAATATTTTTATTTGCCATGTTTTCAAAATTTGACTATGAAGAGGGATGCCGTAATCATAATCGAATTTTGAGAACGCAATATATAGAATTTCCTTAAGTTGAACCAATCCAACATGAAATTCATATATATATTCTTGACTAAAGATGATTAAGGTCTCAATCTAAGCCTTTAGAACTGAAATGAAGTATCTCCTCTCCCTTAATTATAGCAAAACAACTTTTTCAATCCCTGCAGCCTCACGAATTGAAACTTTTGTTTTCTATAATTAACATTGCTAACTTGCAACACTAACAATAGTTATCATGCTCCCACTAACATGATGATTATTAGCATAACACTTATGCTCCCACTAGCTTTGACATGTACTCAGAAATCAGCTGGACTTCTAGAAATCAATACTTTATTGACTTTCTTACCAAAGTTCAGATTTCTGATACGAGATGCTTTGATAAAACTTTATCAAAATCATACACCTTTCCTTAGATAGCATGCATGTGTGTCTAAACAATTTCAGAACTATGAAAAGGGATGTCGTAATCATAGTCTCAATTGTTTAGACCTTTTGCCATCTGCTTCAAATCCACATGGTGGAAGTGTTTCCTCACCATCATTTTCATGAATCGAAGAGAAACCTTATGACCCTTAGATTTTATGGTGTATGTGTTCTTATCCATGTGAATCGTCAAAACCATAGTCACAAGACAAGGATAATGACAAATCCAAACTCATATGGACTGAACTTATGCAATCTTAACTTCTTGCCACCTGGCAGTACAGGGCCTGCCATTGCTTCCAAGTTGTTATGCAACCAATTGAGAACTTTCAGAACTCCTATGCAAAGCCAAATTTAACTAGAATGGGCACAGAATATGTCAACACGATAGGTTATAAACCTCAAGTCGTGTGCTAGTGAAGAACCTCATGTGTTATTCTTGATTAGTTCTTGAAATTCTTTTTAGGATCTTTAAGACTCCCACTATCCTCTTGACATATAAGACTATCTTGCCAAATATTCAAGAGATAGTGCGGATTCTTTATCAAGACAAACACTTCACACAATTGGCCTTAGTTGGTCTTTGTTTTATCCAAAACATCACAACCTACCAATTTCAAATGTACAAGAGTAGGACACTTTTACTCTTACATTTGACAAGTGTTTTAAACCTTTCTTTAAGATATGTCACTCAAGTTACAATCTTGGAGTATGACTCTAAGAATTGTTTTGGAACGAAGTATGACTCATCTTCCTGATCTAACCATTTCAACAATTCATGACTCCTCTTCTTAGTCATAAGAATGCACTAAGATGACCTTTAGAGGACTAATTGTGATATGATTTCTAAATCATTAAGATGATCACAAACATGATACTAAAGTACTCTCCCATCTTTTCAGATTTGAGAAACTTTTATCTTTCTGCCTAATTTGATTCTTCCCATTCGTTCTGCCATACATTGAGACTTTTCCAATGTTTCAGAATTATACTTAAACTTGTAAGTATAACCATATTTACTAAACTTTAGTAAATCAAATAGTCTTAACGAGCTTTGTGGTGGACATGACCAGTACACAAGAATGTGTACTCGATCCCTTTAGTCCTTCACTTGACTCACACATCCATGTGAACAAGTAATTAGTCTTGATTTTCCAATGCTTGAAAGTTCTCATTCATCATACTATTCAACTTGCATGATTCCAAGTTTCGGTCCAATTGAAACTTGGGTGATGAGGAACTTTCTTGATTTGGTAAATTTAGACACTACCACAAATGAAAGAATCAAATCCATTTTCCAATATTGCTGTCAGTGGAATCATATAAGCAACAATTTTCCACAAATGTCATTGTAAGGATACTTCAAATAAACAAAATTAAACAATTTTATTTTATTTTAAAACTTTGCGGAAAAACTTATCCTTACAATCCACGTGGAAAATTGTTGTTATCTATTCCTTAGCAATATATCATAACTTCTTAAGCAATTGGTCAAAATTCTGATGCGATCGAAATCCACCTTCGCGATCAGAATCAGCATATACTTCCTTTAAGATTTCTCTCTATTCTTTGATTCTTAAAACATCAACATGTGACCCAGTCACATCATGTAATGAGGATCTCAGAATAGAACTTAACAGAGTTAGATAATGGGCTCTACCTGATGTAGAGTCAAACTTATTGACTTTAACATCCTTAGGTAAATTTGGCAGCTTTGCAATCAACGCCCCTTTGGCAAAATAAACATATGGACCCTTTGGTAATGGGACTATCTCAGACTTAGCCTTTCTCTTTACCATTTGGTCAACCGGGTTGACTATGGCCAATCCATTTCCATTGGGAAGAGAATGCTTTTTCTGGATTTCCAGTGTCATCATTGTCACTGTCCATAAAGGTTTTGGGAAGTTGATCTTCTAATCAAATTTGCTTCACCATCGTTCCAAATCATTGCTGATTCAGCACCACCAAGCAAATAGATATGATCATTAAGGTTCATGTCATAGTCTGTATCATAGTAGTCCCAAAGGAACTCACTATGTGACTTAGAAAGTGATTGAACATCCAACTTTATCAAGACTTTAAAACCCAACTCTCCCGGCTTGTCAATATGTGACTTCATCTCTAAGATGTGATCACACATAGACCTTGCTTGCCATTAGGGCTTGAGTGACCTTGAACTTGTGGGTTAGGGAGAATAATTGGAGGAGGTGGAGGAAGTAAAGTTCCAAGAGATTTGGGAAGATCAAAGATGTCTGAACTCGACATCTTTTGGGAGATATTCAAGATAGTTGATCTAAAGTCCTTAATATAACACCCAATATGAAATATTAAGGCTAGGATCCAACAACCTATTTATAACTGGAAGAGGGATGCCGTAATCCGAGTTATAAAATAGTTGAAGGTAGGTAAATGACGATTTACCAATTTCCACCATGAAAAACGAAATAATTTAATTAGGTTTTTTACTTGGATTTGAAACTCCTAGATCTTTTGAGATTCATTGAACTTTTCAATGGCATGTTTCAATCTCGAGTGTGCCCTTCAGGTTTTGTGACTGGGATGCCGAGGATCACAAAACAAGGTGTGAAGTAACCATGTAAATATACTTGGTACCCTTAATATTTACCCCTCAATCGATGTGCCGGTTAACCACACGAGCTCCACCGATACTATGATAAATATTAAGTTACCCTTTGCCTACTTTGTTAAATCCAGGTTAGTGTGCCGGTTAACCACACACGCTCCACTAACGGTTTAAACAAAGTGCAAAGTGTAATTTCATGGATTAGCACCTTATTCACATTTTCCTAAGTAACTAAGATTGGGAATTTATAAAAGGTTTAGTTACTTAGTATTTATCATTAATACTTTTAATGAAGGGAGAATTATAGTCATTGTCCTACCTGTTCGGCTAACGACCCTCCACCAGTCAAGGAAGCGGTGGGTGAGAGTGGACACCCATTAAGCTGCCATTTTATAGGCAACAACCTTATACCCCCCTTATAGACCGACTTCGTGAATGAGGCCTACTAATGGTAAAACGACTTGCTCTTATACATATAATATATTAAACTTTTAATATTATAATAGTATAAGGGTGTATTTTAGACATTTAAAATACCTGATGGTTTAATCTATTAATTAAACTAGACTTTTAATTTAATTAAACTCAAACCATATATTTATGGATTTAATAATACTCTTTTAATTAAACGCTTTAATTAACTATTAATAAAGTCCATAAGAGTTAATTTGAACTATTCAACAAAACATCATAATTCCAATTATTAAACTCAAAATTAAAACCATTTAATTGATTGTTTAAGTTATGAACCCAAGAGTTTTAGAATTCAATTCTTTTTTTCATAAAAAACTTTTCTCAAATTCCAAAACTTGAGGGCAAGTTTTGTAATTCTTGAAAACCTTTGGATTCCATAACTTATGGAATTAATGGTGTTTTATGATGAAACTTTCCATATTCCATAACTTAAGAACAAGTTATGGAATTCTTTAAAACATTAACACCAAATTTTGTAACTCCATAAAAACTTTGAATCAAATTTTTTTTTTTTGAAAAAAACTTTCATATCCATAACTTATGGAAGTTTCAAAAACCCTTAAGATCACAACTTTAAAAAAAATCTTTTGAGCTCCAAAATTTTATGACAAAATATGTAACTCCTTAAAACATTTAGATCAAACTTTTAAAACTAATAAAATAATCATATCATTTTATCTTTTACTAAATTTGACCTAATTCAACTCATATAACAAATTTTACAAATTTTACAAATAATTCGTTTTTCACAAAACAAGTAATTATCATAAAATTTGACAAACGTCATGTTTTTTTTTCCTTTTTTTTCCAACTTGAAAATAAAACATTTGCATCAATATAACAGAAAGCAACCCATTGCTCTGATACCACTGTTGGGTTTTGAGCATTCTAACACTCCTATGGTGTACATGCAACCCTATAAACCTTGGATCTATGTTTTCTCTATTATACATGCAAATATTAACTATTCCAAGGTTTCATCCTAACTAGCATATTATGAAGCACCTATAGTACAAAGTTCTAGTTAGATGACATACCTTTTGATGTAGCTTGATGTCTTCAAGCTTTAAGAGCTTAGCCCCAATAGTGTGGAAGCCTCAAATGGAATCACAAATCACCAAAACACCTTGGAAGAACTTGAGAGAATATGTATGCACACTAAAATCGGCCCACTCTTATTTTCACACACTTGTTCCAATTTTGTGAGCCAATGACCCCTTTATATATTATGGAGGATTAGGGTTACATCCATGTAAACCCTAATACCCATGACCTTTCATTTACATAGGATCCATGGGTTAAAAGCTCCATGGACCATCCATGAAAGCTTAGCCTAACCTAAATGAACTTGGCCCATTCCATATATATAGGAGTCCATATTTAATTAGTTATTTTTGATCACTTAATTAATTCTAAATTAATTCTTGATCAATACTAATTAAATAATATGATTCCATATTAATATATTAGAACTTATAATATATTAATATAAATCATAAATATACTATTCTCAAAAGACTATCCATATAAATTGTGTCGGTGAAGTGCAACCCAAATGGACCATGCCGGGTCGGGTCAAGTACATACCAAATATAGTTATGGACTTAGACATTAATCCAACAAAAGTCTCCTATGGCACAACCAACTATCGTCTAAAGCAGCTTTAGAGAGTAGACAGATAGAAGGGTTCCCTCGTATCGGATTGATATTCAATCGATACATCTCGCCTTTGCGTTTTGATTTAAGCAGCACTGTTTTAGACATCTTTTCAATAATTTCAGATCCTTCATCGTCAAACGAGACCTTTAACCCAGTACCAAATACCAACTTTGAAACACTTATTAAGTGGTGTTGCAGTCCTTCAACATATGCCACTTTCCAAATTGAGAATTCGCCATCCGTTATCATGCCATATCCTTTGATTTCCCCAAGTGCATTGTTGCCAAACATCACGAGGCCACCATTCTTTAGTTCCCTGTATTCTCTCAACTCCTCTCTTCTTCCTGTCATGTTATGCGAACAGCCACTGTCGATATACCATTCAGCGTCGAACTGTTCATCACGTATAATCTGCAAAAATTAAGCAGATTTAGGAACCCAAAGGTGTTTGGGTCCTTGTGAGCCATTTACAACAACAGGATAAGAAATAGAGAGATCAACCATAAAAGTTCGTTTTATTAAGGTGGTTTGGTCTTTGTTCTTTATTGTGAAAACCTTGATACGATTATCTTTCTGGTTCGCTTCTTTCAAGTTCGTTTGGTTTTGTTTTTGTTTGTTTTTAATTTGATTTTTAACAAACTTTCGCTCTTCCTCCTTAGATCTAAAAGGCGTGTGGGACTCTGAAACAATCTTCGCCTTCCCTTTATCGTGTCGCGAGGAGGTGGAAAAGTGCGAAACTCCAGATTCAGAAATGAAGGTGGTTTGGGGAGATGACTTATGATTTGAAGGATAGGATGGTTTGGAGACAGAGGATCTATGATGAATTGTATGTCTTGGATCCTAAGCGCTGTGACACTTACGAGATGAGAAGCCTTTTGGATTCGCGTTTGAAGAAAATTTTTGGCTTTTAGAATTAGCATTTGATCCAACGTACGTTTGAGGATTGAAACGCTTTTTATGGTGAACATAATTTGGATTTCTTGACTTCAAAAACTGCTTTCGTTCCTGCAGATTTTTGTTGTATCTCGCGTTTCGTTGATGTTTTTGTGATGCGAACTGTTCAGCAGATTTGTGAACATTTGCTTTTGCCTTTGATTTTCGCACAGGAGTGTTTTCTTGAACTGAGGAGTTACCGGTGAGATTATCTTTGGTTCCACTTGAACTTGCCTTTTTATAGGTGGTATTAACCTTGTTTAAAGGTTCATCTACATACCTCCCTTTAACTCTCCAAGAGGTCTTCTTAGATAGACCTACTGTTTCGTCTGCATTGTCAATCAGGGTGGACCAGAAGTGCTCATCACACCCATCATCATTATCAATTTCGACTAAGGATGTTAGTTCAACTGTTTGACCTTTAGACACTCCATTGACTGCAAAAACTTGGTTAGGTGTCGTTTGGACCTTTGGAAAGACAGTCGCAACTTCCTTTAGAACCTTTGGATTATTTTGATAAAGACGTGCGAATTCAACTGAATTTTCTGAAATGAGTGCCTTCGCTTTTTTAGGTTCATTTTAAGGAACTGTGAGCACTGAAGCTCATCTTCTACAGATATTTCACTCATTTCACTGTCCTCATCGAATTCAAAAACATTTTCAACATTTAATTTATTGTCTGAACTCAATTTCGAACTCAATGAATCAAAATTTTGTACTGCTTCAGTTTTGATCTTTCACCTGTCATTTTTGTCAAGTAACTGTCTCAGCATGTCTTTGTGGTCTTTGGACTTAATATATGAGTCAATTTTGTCAAGTCCAATTTTATAAGCCTCTGAGGCTTCGTCCGATGAGACGATGGATTCACATTGATAACAATCAGCATCAATTTCATCTTCCTTTAATTCCAAAAATGGCAAGATAATTTTATGAATTTTCTTACCAATTTCACAATCCAAATGCAATTGAGTGATATTAAAATAAAGCCTCTTAGAAATCAAACAAAAAATGTCACGTTGTTTTAAAAGCTTTAAATTGTCTCGCTGTAAATAAATAGACTCGTCCCTAGACCTAGAAAGCTCGGACTTTATCTTCTCTATCCACATATTTCGTTCCTCGCTTTTTGATAACACGTACTGATTTGATCGGTTATGTTAGAGTTTGTTAGGCGAGTTTGTTTCAAACTTTCACTTAAACTTGAAAAGGTGAATTTTAAATCGTTTAAATCAGTTTCATAATTAGATACAGGAACATTAAGAGATTCAAGAATGGAATGTACCTTATTAATCAGCTAATCACATTCACTGATTTATGCAAGAATTAGCTTCGCAGTGAAGCAGTCGTCATCCTTTCTTCCATTCGCTTTTTCTTATCCTCCATCTGTTGCATACCATCGCATTTGTGAGACGTCATTTGTCACCATAAAACTCTTTCCGCCCATATGTGAATCCTTTTCATTCGCCACAAAGCTCTTTCCATGAGTGGGTCTTCTAACCTCTTCATCCTCTTAATCAGTGGACCATACCTCCACTCCACCAAACTCATCATCATCATCATTTTTACCCTGCACAATCAAAGCAGGCATCGTTTTATCAACTTTATTTTTCTGCTTGATTTCCTCAAGCTTGCGAAGATAGTAGGCCTCGTCATATTCTCCCTATTTCTTCTCATTCAATCGCCTCAACATGCACTCTTTAGCCAAATGGTTCTTGCCATGAAAATAGTTGCAGTCATAGCCTGAATCACCTGCAAGCAGTTTCTCTTTCTTTTCTTCTTCCTTCTGGAAGCTATTCACTTTCTCCTCCTTCGCTTTTTCTGAACTGTAGCTTCCCTGCCAGTTTCGGTTTTTCGAGGGAAACTTCTTCTTTGCGAATCTCATGGGATTCGATACCATTAGACAGAACTCTTCATTTGAGAGCTCAGTATCAGAAAGATTGGTCTCATCTTCATTCTCAACAACTTGCTTCCCCTTTGTAACCAGAGCCAATGTACCCATGCTAGACACAACTTTCGCTTCTTTAGTCACCTGGCTTTCGTGTGACTTCAGAATACCTACCAGCTTTGCTAAGGTGTAATTTCGGAACTGCTCGTGAGCTTTCACCGTTGTTACCACCGCCATCCATTCAGACCTTAACCCATTCATAAAGGTTACCTTCTGCTCGATGATTTCACGTCTAATGCCATGTTTTGTCATCCTACTCAAAAGATGATTGTAGCGATTAAACGTTTGACTGAGATTTTCTTCAGCCTTTTGCGCAAAAGCACCGAATTCAGAGAGCAATAGCGTTTGAGTAGAGTGTTCCAAATCTGCATCTGTTGAGTAAAGCTCTTTAAGCCTGTCCCATATGGCTTTGGCTGTATCACAAGAACTATGAAACATCCCAAAAATACAACCCAAAAATTTTCGTTTGAAAACTTTACTAAACCATAATATTAAATATTAAAAGATAAATCCATGGATCATACGTCTCAAAATGTCATAATAAGTTAATCAAATCAACTGATGTCAAAACATATCAAAATGTATGAATAAAACTCCCAGGATAAACTGAAGCTGTGGTGTGTGCCATGCCATCATCCCGAGCTCTTCCCCTTACTAGCGGAAGTACCTGAAACCAAAAACTGAAACTATAAGCACAACGCTTAGTGAGCTCCCCCAAACTACCACATACCATACAATAGCATATAAAGCAACTACTGGGCCTCGCCCACTGCATCGGACCGAAGTCCGGAAATTGCATCGGACCGAAGTCCAGAACTAACCAGGGCCGACATTGTGGCCGTAGACCCGTTCCTACTGGAAGGAAACTCACCTCGTAACGCTGGCTGCTGAGGTGCTAAATCTGAAACTGTCTGACTGCTGCTCCGGAACTCCCCAGCTACAAATCCCATAAACACTAAATCAGATACTGATAACTAATCTCAGGGTAAAATGACTATTTTACCCCTTGTCAAAGTCAACTCCCTGGTCAAAGTCAACTTCCTGGTCAAAGTCAACTTCCTGGTTGACTCTACTCGCCGAGTCCCCGGACTCACACTTCTCTAACTCGTGACTCGACTTGCCGAGTCGAGACGTGGACTCGCCGAGTCCTTCTACTTCCAGATCTTTGTTCTAACTCACGGAGTCCTCTTCCACTCGCTGATTCAACTCATAATTCCAAAATCGGAGAAATCGGGAGGATTTACGCTCCGACTCGCCGAGTCCAAGAACAACTCGCCGAGTCCTATGCATGTCCTCACTAAACAGTTGATTCTAATCGATTTCAGTGCATCCAATTCATAGATCTGAGCTTCTAGGGCCAATATAACACGTAAAGTTGCCAACTTTACGTGCATGCATAGAGGTATGAAGCTAAAACACCAAAATAAGCTAGAAATGGGAACCTAGGGTTTTGAACAAGGCCTTGCTTTGCATAAAGGTAGCTACTTTGAGCTCCTGGGGCCCAATGATGACCAGATCTATAACTCACTACCCTAAGGGAGCTCCAATCTCGAGTTTGGACCTTGAAATGTCCCAAAAGTGGCAAAACAAGCATATATGAAGTTCTACTACGAAAATGATCAAGGTAGAGGCTTTATTACCAGATGAAGTAGCAAATGGAAGCTAGCTTCTGGATCTCCTTCTTCTCCTCTGCACCTTCTCTCTTTCCTTCACTTCTACCCTTCCAAGAATACACCAAAACACTCAAAATCAAGAAAGAATCACTCAAGCTCACCAATGGAGGCTAGGGTTTTGAGGGGGAACGCTTTAAGGGTGTTGGAGGCTGGGATGGGGGCTATAAGGACGTTTAAATAGGGTACAAACCCTAAAGGTTAGGGTTTCCTCCTGACTGGCCTACTCGTCGAGTCCAGTCGCGGACTCACCGAGTAGATCACTTAAAACCTGCGTCCAACCTGGCATCTACTCGACGAGTTAGGGCTACTACTCGCCGAGTAGCTCTTTATAAAAGACATTTAATAAATTAAATACGTACCAGGAACGGGGCGTTACAAACTAACAAGACAAAATGTATCAGCCTGCAATGTGAATCTGATGATTCTCATTGCTTTGATGTTGCTATGTAGTTTTTCTTTCTCATCTTGAGGAACTTCCTTGACATCAAGAAGAAGTCGATTGAGATCAGTTTGAGTTTTAATCTCCCTTTTTGTTCCAGAGTGAACAAAAGCTCCAATAGTGATAGCTTGCCATATCAAATAACGATTATCTTCTAACCCTAGAACATAATCTTCGAAGTGAAGTGCCCAAACTTCATATTCGTTGGGAAAGAGAATGGGAATCCTTGTTGTTGACCCAATACTGCTGATGGAATTGATCTGCGATTCGTCGTGCGACATTTTGACAAGATCTTTGTAACCTGTTTAAGAATCAGACGTGTAAAAATTTTGGGTAATATTGAGATCACAGCGTCAAGAACACGGAGATGACGACTAAGCAAGATCCAATATTAATGGAAACCCTAGTAGCTTCTTTTAACAGAAGAGATGGATATAGATTACATAGTCTCCTGCTCTGATACCAATTGTTAGGATGAAATCCTTAATGATCGATAAGATTCAAAAATAGAAAGCAAAGAAGAACACGACAATGAATCAATGTATGCTTAATGATTCAAGCTTCACAGCCTCATAAGAGCTCGACAAAGAACTTCTACAGTAGAAGCGTGATTAGGGTTTACAAAAGATTACTTAAGATCAAAAGCATTAACTACCTACGGTGCATGCATGCACTATAAACACATAAACCCTAATAAATGAGACGGCTGGACAGGCCCAAAACCGTGTACATGTTGGACTAAATATTGTAAGCCCAATGACGCAACATCTAATACCCAACAGTTATGAGTTTGGTTCCTTTGAGGTGGTTCTTGTGAGTAGAAGTTACTCCAGAACCTTGAGCTTCATATTTGGCCTTTATTGGGGTTATAGAGTCATAAAGTTTGGATCTTATTGGGTATTAACCATCCATGCATGATTTGGTAGTCATTTGATGAAGTTTGGGACTTAGGGTTTTGATTTGGGTCCTATTGAGTTATGCTAAGTCATAATGTTGGAAACTTTATGACTTAAGAAGTCCCTTGAAATCAGATCTTGAAGTTTGGACTTACGTCCTAAGGTATTAAGAAGTTTTAAGACATTTTTGAAGTGATTTTGACCTTTTTGAGTTCATCTTTAATGATTGGGCTTCATTAAGCCATGCAAAGGCTTAAAGCCTTCGACTTTATGGATCAAGTCACTTATATTTAGCTATCCTGAGGTTTTGGACGTTTTGGCTGAATGTAATAAGAGCTAGAATTGAGAGTTGGTCAAACAGGAGGAGTACGCTGGGCGTACAATCCTGTACATGCCACATACAAGCTCTTAATCCAATACGTTTAGCGTACAAGCTGAGTACGCCCCACGTACTCAGCAATGTGGGATTTCGGTTTTTGGGCTTCGGGTTGGGCCATCTTTTGGGCTTTGTTGTTTTGGGCCCTATTGGGCCATCAGGTTTTGGATTGATATTTATTTGTGGAGGTCCACTATGGATTTGGGCCCAATTTGGAAAATTGGGCCACAGATTGGGCCTTGAGTAGTTTTGGTATTTGCGCCTTGTGGATTATTAGGTTTGGGCCTAAGTCTTAGTCCAAAAGTAGGTGAAGGGTAAATTGGTCATTTACCTTAGTAGTGGTTTATGGTTATGGATTGGAACCCAATTGCTGATTGGGTGTTGTTTTAACATTGATAGTTCGGGGATCTGTCAGCAAGCAACTAGGGATTTTCTGTCTAATTCGGCAGTACGATGTAAGTCTTCTCACTATATCAATGGGTCGAAGGCACCAATACCGACCCGTTACGTGTTATGTGGTATGCTAGTTCTCTCTGTGATACTTGCATGTAAGACCCTGACGGTAGCCCGTGGTACTTGGAAGTCAGACCATGGGGGGAGCCTATGTCATTCCAGATAAAGACCATGGGGGGGGGGGGGGGGGAGGCATGGCAACTATGTGTATGTATGTCATAGGATAATCTGTGGCTGTATGATGTATGGTATTTTGGGAAACTCACTAAGCTTTGTGCTTACGGTTTTCAATTTACGTTTCAGTTACTCCGATTTTCAAATGGAATGGCTCATGATTGCAGAGCACACACCACGTGTTTCCGTTTTCTGTGAATTATTCTGACTTGTCGATGTTTTACTAAAACTTAATTACTCTGGTTTATGGGAAAGACATGTATTAACGATTTATCAATCTAAAAACAAAACAAAAAAAAATTATATCATGATTTTTGGGATGTTACATGTATTGAAAACGAACAGGTGGAGGTAGAGTACATTCCCGGTGAGAAACAAAAGGCGAACATTCTCACGAAACCGTTGGCTCGTACCAAGTTCAAAGAGATTCGGAGCTTGATCAGGATCAAAGACGTCTTTAGAAGGACTTAGGGATTCGGGGGTGATTGTTGGAATCCTATAGTCATGGGATCCAAACACTTGGTGAACAAGCAATCAGTTTTATGGAAACAATAGAATAAGTCGTTTCTTAGTTTCCTAATTATAGTCTAATACAAGGCGGTAATTAGATCTATATATACATGTGTTAATCGTGTCTTAGGATTAAGAATTCACAATTGTAACACAAAGATTTTGAGTTATTTTCCTTTTAATCAAAGACTTTGTTTGATTAATTGTGTTTCAATTCATATAATTTGTTCTTGAGATGGCGTGTTAATCAATTAAATTAATTCTAATAAGTTCAATGCATTGTGGTAAAATAGGATCGTTTAGACAACTTATGGTATACAGCAAAATGTTATGCAAACCGAGAGTGGGCCGGATATATTACATACACATATTATAACACTAAGCACCACATTAACAAGCATTTAAAAAGAAACTAGAGACCTACCATCTTGTTTAATAATAAATCATTTAATTTAGTTTAGTAATCATTCAAGACTGTATCAACCACCGGACGGATGGTTGTAAATACATAGTAATAAGCTTTTTCCGTTGGGTGAACAGCGTCCCAGAACACATATTTTGATGCATCGTCACATATAGCTGAGTTCATGTTGCATAGTATTGATGCTTCAATATATCCAGTTCCACAACATCCGGTACTCACCTCTTCAAAACCTATATATCAAGGTATAAAATTCATTTTAGTAGGTTTTAATTATCTTCAAGCAAACACACTAATATGTTTTACTTTATAAACTTACCAAGTTTGCTTTTTCCATATTGAATCATGTCAAGAAGAGGTGTGTATATGTCTGCATAATAGAATTTGATTTCAGAAGTTTGCATCGCTTTCAATTTGTTTTGAAGAATTACGTTGTAGTCTGTTGCAACCGATAACATGGTTGCTACGCATTCTCGTCCATTCATTGCAGCATTTCTGTTCAAAGTAATTACTTCAGGGAGGCAACCCATTGGAGGTAAACCTACCATGGCTATCTTTCGAGCACCTTCATTCATCAATTCCTTCAAAATTATATACATCCGAAAATTGTAACAAAATATTAGCCCCATATGTATACGGAAAACTTTTTGATTATGTGAAATTAATAATTAAAATGGACATGTGCATGTAGTACTATTGGTCCATGTCATGATGCATTTAATTTTTCTCTTCTTTCCTATTATGACTTGTATTATAGGATAGTGACTTATCATTAAGTAATTAAATCCACATGATAGGAGTGCATGTCAGATCAATTAAAAATATAAATTTCTCCTTAATTATTGAGAAATAAGATTGCACACAATTAAAAGATAATACTCAAGACAAAAGGCAACGTGAGACATCACGCTTGTTGACATATTAGGATACCAATATCTAAAAGTGAGGTAGTCAAAAGTAAATAAAAACTTTATCTTGATACCCAATTTTATTTATTTTTACCTCTAAATTATAAGTAAAACCATTTTCAAATGGAGATATGAATGCGTACCATCAAAATATAATTTATTAGACAACACCTAATCATGTCCCACTCTCATTTAATAAGGTTTTTATGACGTTTTCTATTTAGTTTCTCACCCACATTTCAACGTCAACTTAACTCATGAAAAGTCGGTATATCTGACGATGTCTCATGCAATGTAACACGTACCCAATTATGGCATTTTAAATTATGGGCAAAATAATAATTCTATATTAGATAAACCTACATTTATCACAGTGTCCATTGGTCCATTTCTTGTATCACATATATCTAATTTAAGAATCAGCAGATTAAGTTTTCATTTATTTTAGTTCAGACCAAACGATTAGTTCTTTCTAACGATGAGATTGATTGCCTAAAGTGTATTTTTTCGTGAAGCTTACAATGTAGTTGACTTAAAATGTCATAAATAAGATTGGCATGCATGATCAAAGCATACCTTTAAGAACTGGTCGATGTTTTCAAACAAAAGGTTTTGATAACTTGAAACGTTCGGATACAGAACCTGTGATACTGCTTCACCCAAGGCATAATAATTTACGATAAAATCATTTGTACCAGCACTCAGCATAAACGCGGCTCTCTTAATTATATCAACCGTCCGTTCTTTCCCAATTAACATATCCATCTTCGATTTGTACTCTCTGAAGTATTTCATCTGCTGTTCCAATGAAATTGCACCCTGCAAGAATGTACACAATCAAAATGTAAGAAACTAACTAGCTTATATGATGCATGCATATATCTAAAACCATATCTTTAATGACTTCAATAAGAAAATGTCATTTTCAAATCATCTATCAATACTATTCCATATACGTATGCATAAAATGCCATGTCAATGATTTACAACATTCTTAGGTACTGGTTACTAACGACCCTAGTGAACAACAATTTACGTTATTCACTTTCAGTGAAACAATAAATTGTAAATATAGAAACATTTATGAGCTACTCGTACTCGGCTGTAGTTAATTTTCTGCTGTACACTGATCATCCAGTACAATGGATTTGGAAAACCATTGCAAGTGCTAACATTTTACAGATTTCCTGATAAAAATTATGTACTCTAATGAATATATGAAAGAAGGGTGACCAAAGTAGAAAGTACATCGAAACAAAAGTTCTTATCAATTGAAATTTGTAACTTCCTCTAATCAATAGTCGTGTCTAAAACTGATCATATTGTCTCTCTATGAACACAAACAAACACAACAATAGATATATAGGCAGTGCTTATGTGGTATCTGTGTGTTTGAGTGCTTTTGTGTGTTGGAGTGTGTGTGTGTGTGTGTGTGTGTGTGTGTGTGTGTGTGTGTGTGTGTGTGTGTGTGTGTGTGTGTGTGTGTGTGTGTGTGAGAGAGAGAGAGAGAGAGAGAGAGAGAGAGAGAGAGAGAGAGAGAGAGAGAGAGAGAGAGAGAGAGAGAGAGAGAGAGAGAGAGAGAGAGAGAGAGAGAGAGAGACGGAAAGTGTAGGGGTAAGTGGATCAAATCCAGAACCGGCAGATGCAAATGAAACACCGGTCATTAGGTCCTCAATCCTGAGAGTGGGATCCAAATAAGCTGGGACACTTTCTTTGACACCGACGTATGAAGCTGCAAAAAGAAAACAGAGAAATTAATACATCAATAGCTTTAGACAAAAAAAAATAAAAAAATCCATTTGAATCAGTCATTTTTACCGACGAAATCAGGTACAAGGCGGCCATTACTGAACCTTCCGGTGGGAATGTGGTTGATAAAATCCCTACCATAAGGTGGGAAATTGCTTTTCATAGGAGTTCTTATGAAGTTGTTATTTCCTGCATCAACAGTGGAGTCCCCAAACACGAAAAGGGCTGAAGGCTTCGGTTTAGCAACTGGAGTTTGAGATTGAGAGTAGTTAATGGTAAAGAAGATGAATAAGAGAGATATAATGTTGTGAAGTAAAAGAGAGGAATCCATTTTTTCTTGAGTTAGAGAAACCAGAGTGTAGGGATTTTGTTATATGTTGTGGTGAAGATTACCTTGTTTGCTTAATGGCCTCTTTGGTCGCTCACCTAACTTATTTCATACAAATGGCTCTTACACTTGTGAAGAATTTTTACCTTAGTTCCGAAAATGACAAAATCCTCGAACTCGACATTATGGTGAAAGAAGAATACATTTTGATTGGACACATTGTTAAAAAAATATCATTTATTAATAATTAAATATTTAATAGGTGACAGAAGACCGTATGGACCATGAAAAAGTTGATCATTATAATATATCATAAAGGTAACTAATTGGTAAAGATGGTAATTTCCAATATATATGTTTTCCATACAAGAATCCATGTACTTTTAGAAAACAAAAAAAAAATATCACATTAAACCATCTCACAATAATTGACATTTTATATGAGAAATCACACAACCACCCATACTTTTGGTTGATGGCCTTTAACCGGCGCAACACGGCAAAGACCTTTTTGTAAAATGATTCTTCACAAATTAAAATGATTTCAAAGATAAAATGATTTTAAATATTTTGTAAAAATTAATGAGTTTTGTTCACATCTATTAGGTAGGTACTTCTAAACATTACAAAGTCTTGTACTTAAATTTCCATGAGTACTGAGTCCATATTGACATATTGTTAGCATCATTGATTAATTGAAACTATTATCGAAGCATTAATTTAAGTAGCCACACTCTTTACTATCGTCGTTATATGATTACTTGAATCCTTCCTCGCCATCTCCTGCCCATGAAAACAGATTTTGGCGATTGCTTTAACGTAATCCACACTCTAGCTAGATATTCGTTCATTTCTACCTATCTTACTTGTGGGAACCACGTCACTCGATTCATCCATACAAATAATATAATAGTGTAGTACATTTATGATCTGATAGCTGTTGGCCATATTAATTGTATCAGCATTGTCTGCTAACCACTATCACT
Source organism: Lactuca virosa (assembly GCF_052849685.1). NCBI lineage: Eukaryota > Viridiplantae > Streptophyta > Magnoliopsida > Asterales > Asteraceae > Lactuca > Lactuca virosa. The sequence continues at coordinate 276,330,812 of NC_136426.1, forward strand.
AGATGGTGTTTGAATCATTAATATTATTTTCAGACATTGACGTTGCGTTTTAATTCTATATAAAAATATGAATATGCCAGTTTTGTGGAAACAATGTCTATATCCGGTATATATAAGCTAAACTGGTCACTCCTATATCAAGGGTTTGTTAGCCACAAACATATAAATGTATTTGCCAGCTTATCCATGTCAATCATGTCGAGAGAATCCATATACACAGACCACATTCATCACAAATTAAATCAATTAGACATGGAAAATCGAACTATGATTGATCCATCAAAATTTAAAAAGCATGCATACGAATAATTGATCCACTAAAACTGATTAAAGTAGAAGAGAAAACGTTTGCGAAAAACCAAAAAGAAAAGAATGATAAGGATATCGTATATTTCTGCATTAGTTTGTCAGTCTAAACCAAGTCTACTAAAATCTCTATTTATTTTTTTTTGAGTTGTGGTCAATGGAAGCGTTATATATAAGTGCACATGTTTAGCATCAATTCAACATATCGTGCATTATGATTAACAGATTTTACCCATAGGAAAAATCCGTTTGTATTAGCAACGGTTTAAAGAATTAATATGTGGCTAACCCGTCAGAACATAGAGTATTAGCAACGGAATTTGATAATCGTAATCTCATCGCTAATTAATATGTCAAAAACAAACCACCAATCTTTTAGCTTTAGGCAATTTTAGAATGAAAACTAAATGGTTACCTACCGAATAATTTACATCTATAGCTGTCTCTAATCTACCGAAAATTTTTAAATATATTTGATTAAATAGATTGTCTTTAATTTATATTGATTTGATAATAATTTTTATTGTAGCTATTAATATTAACAAATAGAATAATTGAAAATTTGGTCCATCTAGATTGTTGATTTCTTTACATCCGGTCTATGATTTTTAAAAGTCTAAGGCTATTCATACCCCTTTAGTTTCAAATAATACCCCTAATTATTATAATAACTTTTTCTTTAAATGATTAAAATGCGATTAGGTAATAATTTAACTTTTTTTACCTATAGTGATTATACTTTTATTTATAATTATTGATTAATAAATTTTGTTTAATATATAACTGGAAAGGAATAAACTTTGCAATAAACCATATTATCAAGTTAACTTGCATCTTATTTTTTATATAAAAAAACTAAATACAACAAATATATAATTAAAGAATAAATATTTACCAATAACTTTCTAAGATGGGTTTTATATGTGTTATTAGAAAATAATTTATCAAAATAAATAAGTAACGCATAAAGTATAAAAGGAATAAATTCAGGTTTAAAATAAAATATCTTTAAATTGATGGGGGTGTTGATATAAAATTCAAAGATATAAAACTCAGCCGCCAAGATAGAGAGTCAAATGCGATTTCCGATGGGTCTCTGACTTTTTCAGGTCTTTCTTATAGCGACAAGGTGATTTCCGGCCATTGCTCCGACGCTTCAACGACGGTTTTTCTCACGGTGGTGTCTTTATCACCCTTGTCCGACGGTGGTCTTCTACGACGGTGAGCATCAATAAGTTTGGTGGTTCACGTTAAGACACTGTGCCGACGACCTATATGCCGACGACAAAAGACGTCGCTACAAATTAAGCTATACAGACGACCTCTATGCCGACGACAAAAGTCATCGCTACAAATTAAACTAGTTGACCATAATTTTTTGACCTTGGTATCTATGCTGACGACTTGTCGTCGCCATATCTTAGGCAGGAAACAAAAAGGGTTTACGTGGTTTTCTGAAAACTTATCCCGACGACATGTCGTCGGTATAGGTTACAAAAATATATTTTCTATTTATTTATAATTCTTGTTGCAGAAAAAAGAAAAACGATGTTGTTTCTTAAAAGCTATCCAGACTACATGTCGTCAGTATAGAGTTCTATGTAAACAGATTTGTCTCTCATTTGCAGCACCGCACAACTCCCGATTCTCTCAAGTCACAGGCGATTCTGGCCACCTTTTTCACCGTTGCGCCACCTTTTTCACTGCCGGTCTTTGGTAAATAGTTTTCTCCAGTTTATTTTGTGTTTGGTGCGGTTTTCTCTGTCGATTTGGTTAAGATTTTTGTTTATATTTTCAATTATAGGTTGCAAAAGAAGAGGGTAAGAAGTGGAAGTCTGTGACAGAAGAAGTGAGCAGCAAATTCCATACATTCTTTTTCTTTCTTGTCTAATTAGCTCTTTTGTTGAAACGTATCTAATGAGTTTTTGTTTTCCAAATCATGATTATGTTTTTTTAAGAAAAGAAAACCTTTTACTACAAGGGTTGCTGAACTTAAAGAAGAATACCAAAAGGTTTTGGAGACCCCAAATGATGCTGAAAATGAAAATGAAAATGAAAATGAAAAAACGGTAAGTATTTTATGGGGTTTTTCGTTTTCTGTATTCATGATTTGTAGTGATTATAAATGGATAATATGATCTGTACTTTATGATTTACTGTAAGTATTTCATGGGGTTTTTGGTTTTGTGTATTCTTGATTTGTAGTGATTATAAATGGATAATCTGATGTGTACCTTATGATTTACAGGAAGCAGAAACACTTGAAGACAATGAGGATGAGAATGAGAATGAATCATCTCAAAAAAAAAAAAAAAAAAAAAAAAAAAAAAAAAAGGAAGTGCTTGTTGATGATGACTACAATAGTACATATTTTGATTTTGGCTATTAATTGTTTATGAATCTTTGTATGATAATGGTTCATATTGAATAGAATAGAATCTGAATTTGGGTATCTTCATTTTAATCCTTGGTTGTTTCTATACTAAATCTTTCGTTTTTTTACCAAATTGGACATAGATTTAATGGTGTGATAATTGCTAATCAGATTTTAATTGATACTACCTTTGTCCCGACGACATGTATGTCGTCGGTACAAGTAAATAATAAATTTTTTTTCGAAAATCAATCCCGACGAAGCTTTTGCAGAGGACATGTCGTCGGTATAGGGGGTAGCTATCCAGACGACATCTATGCCAACGACTTTTTCCATCTATACCGACGGGGCTATTCCGACGACTCTGTACCGACGACTTGTTGTCGGTATGGGGTTAAAAAAAGTCGTCGGAACAGGGGTAGATTCGTGTAGTGTCTCTTTCTTACCGGTAGATCCCAACAGTGGTGGCCGGCAACGGTGGTTACCCTACAGTGGGTTGAAGGTGGTGTCTTCCTCGTTCACTATGTGGATCTTTCCAGTAGAATCCGACGGGAGGTATCCAACGATAGTGGTTAGTAGCTGTGAAAGGTGACCGACAATTGTATGATGTTTGTGATTTGCTTTAACGGGTGAATGTATTAAGTTAAAAACATTGTTTTGATTAATGTTAAAAATTTCTATTCATTTTTTTATAAAAGTAATTTATAGATTTATTGTTGTATAACTTTTGTGTAAATTTTCATTATACATGTCCTACACAGTCTTCTAAACGGGGCAGATGAAGCATCACATACATTGGCTAATATTCTTATTATTTGCAGGACACATTATTTAATGTTTTAAAAGAATACATTGTATATAGATTGGGTAAAATACTAAAAAAGTTGTTATAAAAGTATTTGATATCAAATCTGGTACCAAATAAATAATGATTGAGGGGGTAGTGTTAGGAAAAAGGGGTATTTATATGGTCCTTTTGGTCTATATTAACAGTGGATTTGGTCGGTCTCTAAAGATAGTCATCATTAAAGAGGGATAATGACTTAAAAAGGTAATATATTTTTCGATTGGTACACATTTGGTCACTAAGTTTTCTTTTTGTCCACATTTACCCCTTCAACTTGTTAAACTGTATACATTCAGTCCTTATGACCGGCTACTACAGGTTACCCGGTAAAAATGACTTAATAGGGTAATATATTTCTCACTTTGTACACATTTAGTCCTTAATATTTTTGTACACATTTAGTCCTTTTTTTTTTTTTTTTTTTTTGCAAAATAAGTCATTTTTTTGTACTCATTCAGTACTTATGAATGATTTTTTTGTTTTTTCTCACGAAATCTTACGTGGGACATTCATTAATGAGGTGTATGAAGCTTTTGATGCTTATATCCATCGCGATCTCGACTACTTGGTTGCTTAGGTCATGTGTTCTGAACGTCATAACTTCTTCATATGATCTCAGATTTTAACGATCTTTATATCCATGCGTTCGTATTTTAGTCTACTACAACTTTCATTTAGATTACTCCCATTAAAAAATAATATATTTTTACTTACGATTTTTATATCCATACGCGGTGGCGGATTTAGTATGGTCCCGGTGTTGCACCGACAACACCTGTTTTTTCTGTTCGCAGTGGAAAATTTTTCGCTTTTTTTTTCGTTTATACCTATTTTTCATGTATCGGTAACACCTATTTCATCTCGGCAACACCTACTATGTATTACTGCGTCTTCCCCTGTCCATACGTTTTTTATGAATGCATGTATGTATGTTTTTTTTATAAAATCGTTAGTAAAAATATATTACATTTTAACGGGAGTAATCTTAATGAAAGTTGTAGTAGACTCAAAAAATGAACACGTGGATAAAGATCCTTAAAATCTGATATCATATGAAGAAGTTACGATGTTCAAAATACAAGACCTAAGCCAAACCACAAGACTTACGCAACCAAGCAGTCGAGATCGCATTGGACATAAGCATCAACAACCCCAAGCACCTCATCAATGATTGTCTCACGTAAGATATCGTGAAAAAAACTTAAAGAAATCATTCATAAGTACTGAATAAGTACAAAAAAAGGACTTATTTTGAAACAAAAAAAAATGTTAAGGACTTAATATGTACAAATATATTAAGGACTAAATGTGTACAAAATAAAAAATATATTACCCTATCAAGTCATTTTTCCCGGCTAACCTGGAGTAACAGGTCATAATAACTGAATGTGCACAGTTTAACAAGTTTAAGGGGTAAATGTGGACGGAAAAAAAACTCAGTGACCAAATGTGTACAAATCGAATAATATGTTACCCTTTTAAGTCATTATCCCCATTAAATACTATATGTTAAGACACCCCACATGCCTATGTGATGATAAAATTATATTTTTATCTCTCCTTTCACCTGTATGTACCCCTTTATAATTCAATGGCTAAATTGATTTCACCCAACATATTTCTTCTTCTTCTTTTATTCACACAAGGTTTGAGGAAAATCAACCACAGTGGCTATGTGCTTTTTGGAAGAATCTTGATCGTGGAAATGTCATGGACTGCGCTTTACCCGTGTTGTCGTTTATACTCATGCCCTAAACCGGAAAGTCAATTTCAGTTGCATTGGGACACTTTCTTACACAAAAATAGTCGATACCCTAGTTTTCTTACTCAGACCTTCAAGGTTGTTATCTTTGAAATTATAGGAGCCAAGGTTCATATTTCATGGAAAGGTTAACACAACCATTTGCGCAAGATTAATGACGATTATCCCTAGCTTTTTCGTAGGAACTTTATTAGGCTTGAAGTATCCATTCAATTATTGAATGCTAACACAAAAGCATTGAAGATGTATTTATGATATTCCCTTATTTAGTTATATATTTTGGGGTAATTATCTTAATATTTAGAGTTTAATTGATATATTTAAAGATAAAAGGTACTTAGAAATGCTTTGAAATGAATAACTATAAGTAAATTTAAGGATAGGAGAAAAACAAAGAAAATGGCCCTGATGTGGACATGATAAGGACTAAAAAAACGAAGACCGACCAAAAGATAGCCATAAGCGCGCCGACCTTATATCGAGCGCATATCGCCCTTTACAAAGTCTCAAAGAGATAACAACATCGAAGAGATCGAAACTGACTCGAATATAAATTCCTACTTCACGACGCTAAACTTCAATGGTCGCGTCCCGATGTTGCTAAATCATTAATTATATGATTTTACAACCCTAACTTTGGGTGCAGCCAACAGAAAAACCTTTGGAACGAATATAGAAGTGTCCAAAACCCTTTTAGGGTGATTTCAAAGTTGGATAAGCACTAGGAGCAAGGATTTGAAGAATCACGAGCTAGAAGCATTAGAATTTCACTTCGACTCGCTTGATGATCATGTCTAGAAGTCATTTGGTGATATTTTTAGTTTTTAGTTTGTTGATTATCTGGTAAAAACCTTCTGTTTTCATAGATTAGATGTAACCTAATGATTTGGTCTAATTATGTTTTTCAAATGATATTTCTTCCTAATATATTACGATTGTTTGATCAAATACCTCATGTGTTAAAGTTTTGATTTTTATTATCTATTGTTGAGTTATATACGATTTAGATAACCACCTTGATTGTATTAGCTTGAATCTTAATTAGTTTATGAACAATAAACTGTTAGGACTAGTGTTTGACCAAAACTTACGGTTAGATGACAAAAACGTAAAACTAAATGTGTAAGAGAGCATTTTTAACCACTTATGCTTATAATTGACATTCATGACCATTAAAGTTAATTCCTAGATCGAATCTCTCATATTAGGCACTTAATTATAATTGTTTAGATAGTTAATTGCATGATCCTTGTGTTAAACATCTTTATAATTATACAATTTAGTTAATAGAGTCAAGATAACTAATTACATTACAAATCGGTAAATAATAACTAAAATTCATTGCACTCAATTGGAATCCACCATATCTAAAGGCGAAATCGAATTTTGTGTGAAAACGTTTTTATCTTTTCTGTCTCTAAAAGTATTCTCTAGTTTTCTATTTGTTTTATTGAGTTTAATTAAGTTTAGATAAAAAAAACCTTCAATTAATTTTTTATTTATATTTTAACTGTGACATCCCCATTTTCATGGCCAGAAAAGACCAATTTTTTTTATGCTTTATAAAAATCAGAGTACCTCTTTAAATAAAAACGTTGCGGAATTTGTTCTCAGAAAAACATGATGAATATGTTATCAAATCATTTCCGAAGAAATGTATTTTTATCCATTTTAAAACATTTAGGATGTTATCGTCAATACAAAAACATAAGCATAAACAGATCTTACATTCATTTATACTAGTGATCTACATCTCTTTTAAATCCCTCAGTGTAAAGTAGCTTCATATCGACACCTGTGATATAAATAAGCTTGAGTGGGTCAGGTTGGGAAGCATGGTGAGTACATAGGGTTTTCAACCCACAATAATTTAATTATTATGGTTAAACATCAAACAATCTGTTGGATTAGGTGTCTAAGCCCATAACTATAATTGGTATGTACTTGAATTGATAGCAGCACAGTCCTTTTGGGTTGCCCTCAACCTAGCAACTGGACAAGGAAATTATGAAAGGAGAGATATTAATTTATAAGATTAATAAATTAATATAAATGATTTATTAATATGTTAATGGATTAATATATTAATTAGAAATCATTATGTTTAATTAATTGTTAGCCAGATTTTAATCAGAATTAATTTTGGGGTTAAAAGAATTAATTATAAAGTGCAGGGACTAGTTTGCAATTAACTAATAGTTGAGTGGAAGGTTCCAGAACCCCCTTGGAAGGGGGTGGACGAAAACCCTAGGGGAAACCCTAGAGAATTCGTCCAAGGGCTCCAAGATAAGGCCTTGGGTCTTGCTTAGGCCCTAAGCAAAGGATAACTAGGGTTTTCCCTAAACCCTAGTTCCCTCAACTATTTAAGGAGCCTCCTGGCTCACATTTTGGGTACTGATTCTTTGGAAGAATACCTTGGCCGAAATTGCATACTCCCTCTCCTCTCTCTCTTCTACTTTCCTTCTTGCTAGTTTGGGTGTGATTCCATTAGAGGCATTACACTTGTGGTACTAAAGCTTCCAAGAAGATCAAGATCAAGATCAAGGGAATATCAATTGTTTGCTATAACAATTGAAAGGTATGTAAACCCTAAACCCTAGTTTGTTAATTTCGAAATTAGCCTCTCTCCTCTAGGGTTCTTGTTTTGCAATTCAAAGTTGTATGTTCAATAGTTAAAACATAGATCCAAAGTAGGTTGCATGTGAACTTAGGAATTGTTTTCTAGTTTATTTGTTGTACCTAAAACCCATCAGTGGTATCAGAGCCATTGTTGTTTTAAATTGAATTGCTACAATTGTTGAATTGCAAATTAGGGTTTATAGCTATTAAACCCTAAAGGCCAAATCTTTGATTTCTAGGGTTTTGGATCAAAGGGTTTTTTCGAAAACCCTAGCCTCCAAAGAACCTTAATCGAAATTAGGGTTAGGGTTTTGAAAACCCTAGCCTCCTCCCTTATGAATTTCGAAATATGCTAAGAGGATAACTAGGGTTTCTTGTTTTGGATAATTGTTACTTAATTAGATTAATTGGATAATTATCCTTACCCTATTTTTCGAAATTAGAGGGATAAGGATTAGGATTAAATTAATTGATTAATTTAATTAGATAATCCTTACAAGATTTAATAATTTGATTAATAGTTAATTAATAGATAAATATTAAATCTAGTTAATTGGTTTATTTAAATTTGAAATTAATAGCTTAAATTTCGAAATTTATATAAACCCTTGAAGTTTTAAAAGGTTTTAAAACACACCTTATATATATTATAATTAAAGGTTTAATATTATATGTATAAGAATATGGTCAGTCAAATCGCTAGTATGCCTCATTCACGAAGCTAGTCTATAAGGGGGGTATAAGGAAACTGCCTATAAAATGGTAGTTGAATGGGTGTCCACTCTCACCCACCGCTTCCTTGATTAGTGGAGGGTCGTTAGCAGAACGGATTTGATAGGACAACTACTTCTCATTAAAAGTATAATGATATTAAAGAAAGTACTAGAACATTATTTTCAAAATCCCAACTCTAGTTACTTTAGGAAAAATGTGAAAAGTATGCTAATCCATGAAATTGCACATTATGCTTTATTGGTCGTTAGTGGAGCGTGTGTGGTTAACCAGCACACTAAAAGGCACTAATAAAGAGTAGTAATGGGTATCTCATAATTGTCATTTTGATGGAGCGTGTGTGGTTTACCAGCACATCAATAGTTAATGATAAAGACAATGAGGTTACCAAGCACATTTGCATGGTTATTCACATCTTGTTTGTGATCCTCGGCATCCCAGTCACAAATAGAAGAGCATAATCTGAGATTAAAACATGCCATTGAATAGTTTCAATGTATCTCAAAAGAACTAGGAATTTCACTTCGTTTGTTTCGTCTAATGGTGGAATTGGTGAATCGTCATTCACCTACCTTTATGAAATTTGCACTTGGATCTCGACATCCCATTTCTAAGTTGTGAATCTTCATAGTTGGATCCTAACCTTGATATTATATCTTTGGGTTATTCTATTAAGGTATCTTGAAATCTAACTAAAACTTTCTTTCTTTTCAGATGTCTACTCCTGGAAACACTTCTGCTTCATCCTCCTCCAACCAGAACTTCTCTTTGCTCAATATCTGCTCCAAAGTCGTTATGGATGGCTCAAACTATAACGATTGGATGCGCAACATCAAGATGGCTCTTCGTTTCGAGAACAAAGAATATGTTCTTGAAAAGGAGCTCAAAGAGCTTGATGAGAATGAAGCTACTCCTGAAGATCTTGCTGCCTATAAGAAACATTACGATGATGCTACCAAAGTGGCATGCATCATGGTGGCAACTATGTCCCCAGAACTGCAGAGGTACTATGAGGACTACTGGCCTTTCGAGATGAACAAGGACCTTATGGAAAAGTACCATAAGCGAGCTCGTCAAAAAAGTTCGAAGTAGTCAAGTCACTCATGGCTTGCAAGATGAAAGATGGGGAGTCGGTTGTGTCACATGTGCAAAGAATGCAACGCTACATAGAGCGTTTGGTCAAGCTCAATATTCACTTTGATGAGGAATTGGCCATTGACATGGTCTTGAACTCACTTCCTGAATGTTATGGTCAGTTTATTCTAACTTACCATTTGAACAATACTGAGCAGACCTTGGCCCAATTGCACAACTTGTTGCAGACAGCTGAGGCAGGGATGAAGGGTAAAAGTATACCCTCCACACCTGCTAGTGCCCCTGTTTTGGCTATTGGACAGGGAAAGGGGAAAAAGAGGAAAGGTCCTCCCAAGCAAAACTGGAAGAGCAAGGCTCAAGCTGGGTCATCTAGTAATGGCCCAAAGGCTAAGCCCAATGGTTCCACTCCCCATGTTTCTGATCCAAAAGAGGCAGTTTGCTTTTACTGCAACCAAAAGGGGCATTGGAAGAGATCTTGCCCACAATATCTGCAAGATATCAAGGATGGCAAAGTGAAGCCATCTTCGGCAGGTATTTACACTATTTCTGCTAATAACTCATTATCTTCTCGTTCATGGGTCCTTGACACAGGATGTGGTTTTCATATCTGTTCTGATTTGCAGGGCCTAAAGGAAAGTGAGGAGATAGAGCGAGGAAGGATAAACCTGATCATGGGAAACAGAAAGTCTTCACCAGTAACCAAGATCGGAGTTTATCAGCTTCTGCTTAGTAATGATGTTAGATTAGATTTAATAAATTGTTGCTATTCGTCTGAGATGACGAGAAACATTATTTCATTTCATGCATTGTTCAGACAAGGTTTTACATATTCTTTTAATGATTTGAATGGTTCAATTTCTGTTTATAAGAATGGTGTTTTTATGTTTGAAGCTTTACCTTGTAATGGTGTGTATGAAACAGTGACTTGTGTTGATAGCCTAGGAAATAGTGTACTTAATATTGACTTGTCTAATAGTGTAGACAAGGCATGCTTGTGGCATTGTCGTCTTGGACACATCAACAAGAAACGCATAGCCCAACTCCAAAAGGATGGAGTGTTGGAATCATTTGACCTAAAGTCAGATGATATGTGTGAATCTTGTCTTTTGGGAAAGATGACAAAATCACCATTCACAGGGTCTTGTGAAAGAGGTGAAGGTCTGTTGGATCTCATACACACGGATGTGTGTGGACCCTTCAGATCAACTACAAGAGATGCTAATCGATTCTATGTGACTTTCACTGACGATTATAGCAGATATGGATATATCTACTTGATCAAGCATAAGTCAGAAACTTTTGAAAAGTTCAAAGAGTTTAAGCATGAAGTCGAAAATCAATTGGGCAGAAAGATAAAGATACTTAGATCCGATAGAGGCGGGGAGTATCTTAGTATCGAGTTTAACGACTATCTGAAAGAATGTGGGATAGTCTCACAATTGACTCCTCCTAGGACACCACAGTTAAATGGTGTAGTTGAGAGGCGTAATCGAACCTTGTTAGACATGGTTCGTTCTATGATGAGTCGGGCTTCGCTTCCTATTCACTTCTGGGGGTATGCCTTAGAGACAGCCGCCCACATCCTCAATCTTGTCCCTACAAAGAAGGTTGCCAAAACACCTCACGAAATGTGGACAGGGAAAGTTCCCTCGTTAGCACATATTAAAGTCTGGGGTTGTGAAGCTTTCATAAGACGAGAGACTCACGACAAGCTAGCAGCTAGAAGTGAGAAATGTGTTTTCATTGGTTACCCAAAGCAGTCTTTTGGATATTTGTTCTACATGCCTAGTGAGAACGTGGTCTTTGTAGCACGAAGAGGAGTCTTTCTTGAAAGAGAGCTCATATTCAAAGAGGACAGTGGGAGCACTATTGACCTTGAAGAAATTCAAGAGTCAGCCAATGAAGGAACCTTAGATGACACTAGCACTCAACCAGAGGAAACAGTTCCTGTTGAACCAATCGATAACTCATTACCTCTTAGAAGATCCACTAGGGTGAGTGTGCCACCTGAGTTGTATGGTTTTCATATTACTTCAGATGGTGACACATTCGTAAGTGATAGAACACTGGTAAACTTAGATGAACCAGTCACTTATAAGGAAGCAATGGCAGGCCCAGAGGCTTCCAAGTGGAAAGAGGCAATGGACAGCGAGATTAAGTCCATGTATGACAACCAAGTTTGGAATTTGGTTGATAGTGCACCAGGTCGTAAGACAGTTGGGTGCAAATGGATCTTCAAGAAGAAGACAGACATGGATGGAAATGTACACACATTCAAGGCTCGACTGGTTGCAAAAGGTTTCACTCAAACCCCAGGGGTTGACTATGATGAAACCTTCTCGCCAGTGGCTAAGATTAAATCTATTAGGATATTGCTCGCCATAGCTGCCTTTCATGATTATGAAATCTGGCAGATGGATGTCAAAACTGCTTTCCTTAATGGGAAGTTGGCTGAAGATGTTTACATGAGTCAGCCAGAGGGTTTTGTTGATGCAAAGTTCCCTAATAGAGTGTGCAAGCTTGAGAAATCCATTTATGGATTGAAACAAGCATCTCGCAGTTGGAATCTTTGCTTCCATGAGAAAGTCAAAGAATTTGGTTTCTCTAGAAGTGAAGATGAGTTCTGTGTGTATATCAAAGCTAGTGGGAGTATAGTAACTTTTCTGGTGTTGTATGTCGATGACATATTACTCATTGGTAACGACGTTCCAACCTTGAAAGAAGTTAAGTCTTGGCTTGGAAAGTGTTTTGCCATGAAAGACCTTGGAGAAGCTGCCTATATTCTTGGGATTAGAATATTGAGAGATAGAAAGAAGAGACTAATTGGACTTAGTCAGAGCACATACTTGGATAAGGTACTAAAGAGGTTTAGTATGGAAAATTCCAAGAAGGGAGAGCTACCTATCCAGAGCAATACCAAATTGAGTAAGACTCAATGCCCGAGTACAGATGTTGAAATAGATGACATGAGTCGTGTACCTTATGCTTCCGCTGTCGGATCGATCATGTACGCTATGACATGTACTCGCCCTGATGTGGCATTTGCTTTGAGCATGGTCAGTCGCTATCAGGGAAACCCAGGTAGAGCTCATTGGATAGCAGTTAAGAATATACTCAAGTATTTGCGAAGGACAAAGGACTGGGTCCTTGTGCTTGGTGGCAGTGATACTTTGAGAGTAGATGGTTACAGTGATGCCAGCTTTCAGACGGATAGAGATAACTTCCGTTCTCAGTCAGGCTGGGTGTTTTTACTAAATGGAGGAGCAGTTACTTGGAAGAGTTCCAAGCAAAATACGGTGGCTGATTCTACTTGTGAATCAGAGTACATAGCAGCAAGTGAAGCGTCGAAAGAAGCAGCTTGGTTGAGGAACTTCATCGGGGATCTCGGAGTTGTTCCAACCATCCAGGAGCCTATGGAACTGTTCTGCGATAATGAAGGAGCGGTTGCCTTGACAAAGGAACCAAGAGATCATGGTAAGACCAGACATATCGACAGAAAGTACCATTTCATCAGACATAGAGTAGAAGAAGGCCATCTTATAGTAAAGAGGGTGTCATCTGAAGATAACCCAGCAGATCCCCTCACAAAGGGTCTGAGTAGGGCTAAGCATATTCAGCATGCTCGGAGCATAGGACTGAAAGATGATATTAGTTTTAGTAGTTAGATTAGTTTTTGAAACTTGTAACAAAGTAAATGTAATTGACTTTTGGTGATTAAATAATAAAGTATTATTTATAAGTTTGGCTACTACCTTTTGTTGATTGTTTATTATTGTGTTTCATTTTTGCATGTTTTACTTCCTGAATAATGAGATTATTCAAACTCCACAGTCGCTCGTACTCTTGGAAGTAAGTAGTGAATTAAGACTGTCATGAATTGGATTGCAGATTGTCTAAGGATAGACATGGCAATAGAATTGCTGCAATGTTCATGAGTACTCAGAAATTGAGATTTGAGTATTGGATAAACCCACGCTCAGAGTATTACTTCATGGAATTCATCACGAGTAATACTGAGACGATAATATCTTATAATCTTGAAACGAAGATATATGAGTTGTAATTTACAAGTCGGTTGTGCATTGGTGATACGAAAACGCATCAGTAACTTGGTGTTATAAAACGTATTGTCATGCATAATTTGATGAGTAAAAGATACAAGCATATGAGTCAACGTTTATTCGTTCCTTTTGCCCTAACAGGAAAAGCGATATCTGTGGGCCCCTCGATGATTTGGTGTTGACTTATGTGCTGGGCCCAGCCAGGACTAAATTGATGTGTTCGATTAGAAGTCCTACATCATCACAAATCAGGAATCGGGAAACATAGATTCTGGACAAACAGATTGATTACATTCCATGTCTTTTGTCTGGGGATATCAAGCAGAACGAAGGGTTATATGATCACTTATCTTAGGACACGTAACTGACTGGGTCAGAGTTCGGCAGCAACTTTTTGGAAGCTACAATTTGCTGGTCAAATTTAGAAGGCATACTAGCAATTATAGTTACAGACTTATCCAAGTGGGAGACTGTTGGATTAGGTGTCTAAGCCCATAACTATAATTGGTATGTACTTGAATTGATAGCAGCACAGTCCTTTTGGGTTGCCCTCAACCTAGCAACTGGACAAGGAAATTATGAAAGGAGAGATATTAATTTATAAGATTAATAAATTAATATAAATGATTTATTAATATGTTAATGGATTAATATATTAATTAGAAATCATCATGTTTAATTAATTGTTAGCCAGATTTTAATCAGAATTAATTTTGGGGTTAAAAGAATTAATTATAAAGTGCAGGGACTAGTTTGCAATTAACTAATAGTTGAGTGGAAGGTTCCAGAACCCCCTTGGAAGGGGGTGGACGAAAACCCTAGGGGAAACCCTAGAGAATTCGTCCAAGGGCTCCAAGATAAGGCCTTGGGTCTTGCTTAGGCCCTAAGCAAAGGATAACTAGGGTTTTCCCTAAACCCTAGTTCCCTCAACTATTTAAGGAGCCTCCTGGCTCACATTTTGGGTACTGATTCTTTGGAAGAATACCTTGGCCGAAATTGCATACTCCCTCTCCTCTCTCTCTTCTACTTTCCTTCTTGCTAGTTTGGGTGTGATTCCATTAGAGGCATTACACTTGTGGTGCTAAAGCTTCCAAGAAGATCAAGATCAAGATCAAGGGAATATCAATTGTTTGCTATAACAATTGAAAGGTATGTAAACCCTAAACCCTAGTTTGTTAATTTCGAAATTAGCCTCTCTCCTCTAGGGTTCTTGTTTTGCAATTCAAAGTTGTATGTTCAATAGTTAAAACATAGATCCAAAGTAGGTTGCATGTGAACTTAGGAATTGTTTTCTAGTTTATTTGTTGTACCTAAAACCCATCACAATCAACCCAATTACCCATCCCCATTATCTTCCTTACTCTTAAGGATCTACCCTAAGAATCATCTATACTGCGTTTGTTCATTTCGAAGTCCATTGCTTCCAGGGTTTATATGATAGGCACTAAGTCCATAGCTGCCAATGCTTGTTCGTAAAGCACTAATTCCATAGCTGCTAAAGTTCATTCATCGGGTACTAAATCCATAGCTACCAGTGTTAAGCTAATAGGTACGAAATCCATAGCTACCAACGTTTATTTAACAGGTACTAAGTCCATAGCTACCAACGTTTATCTAACAGGTACTAAGTCCATAGCTACCAATGTTTATTCGATAGGCACTAAGTCCATAGCTGCCGATGTCATTTGTTAAGCACTAAGTCTATAACTGCCAATGTTTACTCATATCATCTTTCATCTCTCATCATTCATCTACCCATGTTTTACCCAACATATTCGTAGATATAAAATACATATACAATTTAAATTATTTAAAACATGTATAAAATCGTTCATCCAACATAGAAAGCAAGTATTCAAATAATATGCACACATAGCACGTAATTTATATAAAATACTTCATATCTATGTGTAAGATGAAAGTAACTATGCACTCACTTGTTAAAGTGATGATTCCAAACTCGGACAGCGCTTCGCTTCTTAACAATATAATTTCCTTCGACGAGACTTACAAGGGAGTTCTAGCTAGGAGTCGGGCTTTGCAGGGGCAGAACTTCGTTGCTGAATCTTTCTAAGAAAGATTCTTGCAGCGCTTCAGCGCTTACCTTACTATACTAAAACTATAGAAAGAGAAAGTCGAATCACGAGGGACCGAAATGCTCGTGGGATAAGAAGGGAAAGACTCTTGAATCAAGAGAATTGTGCAAGAAATATGAGAGCTAGAGGCTCTTATTTATAGTGATTGAATTTTGAAAAACTACCCTCCATAGTTACTTAATGACCTTATAGTTATATAAATGACTAAACACCCCTGTATAATACTATTTTAAATAGATTTAATGATATTTGTACTAAACTAATGTCGAAAGTACTCAACACTAGTCTTATAACGACCGCATCATCGATACCTTTCTAACGATATATACATATGTATATGTATGTATACGTATATATGATTTACACTTTATTTTAATATGTAAATGTGCTATTAAAAATTATAACTCGTTCATACGAACTTCGTTTTTGACGTTCTTTATATCCATGCGTAGCTATCGACGAGATATACAACTTTCGTTTAGACTCCGTCGGCTAATTTTGAATTTATATTTTTGTCCATTTTTTTTATAAAATTAAATGATTTTGCTAAAATCATAACTCTCTGGTACGGACTCCGTTTTTGGCATTCTTTTTCTCAAAATTCCTATTTTAAGGAGTACTACGATTTTCATTTTGGTCGCATTAGCTAAAAGCCAACCATTCTCTTTGTAGTTTTTTACGTCATACATTCGTTGTGCGCGACTGACTTTTATATCTTATAAAAATCATATCTAATTCATACGGATTCGGATTTCGACGAAATTTATATTTTCGGGATCGGGACGACGTATACTTCCTATATATATATATATATATATATATATATATATATATATATATATATATATATATATATATATATATATATATATATATATATATATATATATATATATATATATATATATATATATATATATATATGTTTTGGCGCACTTATTTTTACGATTTACGGACAATTCGACTGATTTTTCCTATTTTATTATATTATAATAATCATGAAAACATATAATATTCAAGTAATTATTCTTTATTACGTCGAATAGGTTACAATTGTTAACCCTAACTATTACTTTGGTTAAGATTATTTATCCTAGATAATCTTCTATATAAAAAAAATCATTTTTAACGCTTATTATTTTAATTGACTAGCCCGAATCTGCGTGTGTTACAATTATCTCCCCCTTAGGATGATTACGTCCCGGAATCATCAAAAAAACAGAGCTTGTATAATAACTCTGTTCATTTCCTTTCCATCCTAGGTGGTAATCATAACTCTTATGTCCTTTCAAATGAGTATCTAACTCTAGGACTCCTTGACTAATGGCGGTGCGCAATCTTGCACCCGCTATTTATCCTATGTTGGACTTTTAATCCTAACCTTCGAGTTACAAACTCAGTCCTTATTGGAAACTCTTGCTCTTTCTTAAACAGACTTAAATAAAGATAAGTTCTTTACTTCGATTACCGTAACAGACTGATGGGACATGTTCTAATGAGATCTCGTCATATGATGCAACGCTTAGACTCAAGTCTTTTAGAGTCAAATTCCAGAACGGAATATACCTTCCTTCATGTTCTAACGTGATATAATCACATTCTAGCATGTAGCACATCTAGCTACAAGCTCTTTACCTTAACAACGGTTGTGATACTTCTATTGATCGCTTCGATTATCTTTCACTTCAATCTTCTGACTTAAGTCAGATGCTACATCGATCTTGGTACTTTGAACCACGTAACATATTCATCTTAGTCGCACTCGATGTGATATGACCACTAGGGTCGGATTAACAATCATCTTCTTAATCATTAACGAAACAATGGTAACGACATACTCGAATAAAACGAAATCAAAGCTTCTTGGTAAACCTTGTGACTTTCCTTGATCCAAGTGTGAGTCCTGTGCTTCCGGTAGTATGGGCCTCTACTACCATTCACACCTACTTATACTCGTCCCAAGTATTGTCTCGCAGTTTTCCAAGTCACCATACAAGAAAACCACACAACAGCTTAACACATCAGATAGCAAAATGAGGGTTTTATATTATTCCTTGAAACGATTACATAGGTGTTCAAGTTCACCCTAGACTATGCCTCTACTAGGCTACATCATACGAAACTATGGCTACTGCATAACTTGATCTTCGGATAAGAAGTCCTCATCCTTGATTCCTCGCGTTATTGTCTGCTTCGTCGAGGATCATGTGGAATGCCCTTGGCTTTGGTGGTGCCTCTAGCCTTGCTGCTTCATTTTTCTTTGGGCAGTCTCTAGACGTGTGCCCCTTGCCTCCACATCCGAAGCACACCTTATCATTTTGTGTACAATCCTTGGAATAGTGGCCGATCCTTCCACATTTGTAACAGGTTACTTCTTCGTTGCATCTTCCAAAGTGCTTCTTCTTGCACTTTTCACACCACTTGGCTCCATACCTTTGGTCATCCAGGTTAGACTTTAAGAACTTTCCCTTATTATCAGGTCTTGAGGATCCTTCAAGCTTCCTCTTCTCGCCAACTTCAGCTTTCTCCAGACCCTTTTCCCTTATTTGGGTCTCAACATTCTTGGCTGCCCAGATGGTGGCTTTCAAAGTGGTTGCTTGCTTGACCATTGGACCAAAGTCCGCTGGTAATCCATTGGCAAACTTGTTGACCTTGGAAAGTTCCGTTGGAACTAGGTAGGGGACAAGCTTCATCTTTTCCGTAAAACTTGTAGCATACTCGGTGACACTCATTCTGACATCCCAATTTTCACGGCCAGACAAGACCGATTTATTTATGCTTTATTTTGAAAATCAGAGTATCTTTTAAAGAAATGTGTTGCGGAATTTGTTCCCAGAAAAACATGATAAATACGTTATCAAATCATTTCCGAAGAAATGTATTTTATTCTTCTTTAAAACATTGGGATGTCATCTTCAATACAGAAACATAAGCATAAACAGAACTTACATTCATTTACACTAGTGATCTACATCTCTTTTAAATCTTTCAATGTAAAGTAGCTTCATATCGACACCTGTGATACAAAGAAGCTTGAGTGGGTCAGGTTGGGAAACCTGGTGAGTACATAGGGTTTTCAACCCAGAATAATATAATTACTATGTTTAGTCATCAAACAATTAACCCAATAACCCATCCCCATTCTCTTATTTAATCTTAAGGATCTACCCTAAGGGTCAGCTATTCTTCATTCATTCATTCCTAAGGATTGTAATAAGGAATAGGCACGAAGTCCATCGTTGCCTATGACACAGCTGTCAAGCACATCTGCTAGTTCTATCACTTAGGCGCAGCTGCCAGAATTGTGACATTCTCTATGAGGCGCAGCTGCCGGTATTGTCCTTCGGGCACAGCTACCAGGGTTATCTCGTTTATTGACAGTATCATTTTCGAGAGTCCACTCGCAATACATGTCAATGGGTTTTTAGATCACACCGGTGAACACATCGTTCACAACACCTACAAGTTGCGAGCCTGCTAGTGTTCCACTGGACTGTCTAGAATAGTCTGTGGTTGTCATCCATACTCTGCTAGATGACGGGGCCAGCATTTGGGTAAAAGGCTTCTCACATCGTCCACCTCTCACCCTCACCTCATGGTCTATTTCACCTCTCACCTCATCATCCGACTCATATTTCATCTACCCATGTTTACCCAACATATTTTGTAGATATAAAATATATATACAGTTTAAATCATTTAAAACATGTATAAAATTGTTCATCCAGCATAGATAGAAAGTATACAGATAATATTCACACATAGCACATAATTTATGTTAAATATTTCATATCTATGTGTAAGATGAAAGTAACTATGCACTCACCTGATAAGGTGGTGATTCGGTACTCGGACATCACTTCGTTTACTTTAAACAACTCCTTTGACAGAACCTAGTATCATTACCACTAGAGTTTAGTCTAACGTTCGACGAGACTAATTAATAGTCTTGCCATTATTACTATTATATAAGCGTTAACACAATACTTTTCACCCACTATGTACAGACATGGGCCAGACATGGAACACCGGAGGGCAGGATCATTTTGGCATATAGCACTTCTGAAATCCAGCAACCCAAGCGGCCCTCCAAACCAGATTCCCCGTACCGCGAGTGGTTAAAAAGATATTATAACGACACTTATATAACTCATAATAATAGCCCATATATTTATTATAAGGTCCTAATAACATTACTATATTTAAACATAAGTTATACTTAAGATAGGGTAAGCATATCTCACTTACCAGGGGTTTTGCTAGGAGCCGGGCTCTGCAGGGGCAGAACTTCCGAGCCGAAATCTCTTCTTCTCGGAGCCTTCCGGCGCTCCGGGACTCGCCTCTAACACCTAGGAGGTGCTAGGGAAGGGGGGAAGAGGGTTTGGGGGTAATGGGAGAGAAAGAGTATGAAAGGTGTGAGTTTTGGGGGTGATTTACGCCTCTATTTATAGGTTGTCTGGGCCGATTCACGTCGTAAGAAAGGGTGCTCACGTCGTGAGCCTTGCGTAGGCTCCAGTCAATCTTTAAAAATTCATAACTTTAGCATACGAACTCCGTTTTTGACGTTCTTTATATCCACGCGTAGGTAAAGACAAGATCTACAACTTTATTTTTTGACCCCATCGGCTAATTCTCGACAAATTTTAAATTTAATAGTATGAGAAGATTACACTATTAAATGTCCGCGTAAATTCGTAACTTCTTCATACATACTCCGTTTTCGTCTGTCTTTTTATCGTTGTGTTCCTATTAATGAGATCTTCAACTCTCATTTAGGTCGCGTAAGCCAAAAACCGCTCGAACTAAAATTCGAGTTTCGAGCCGTGCACTGCTTTGCCAAATCTTAGAAAATTCATAACTTCGTCATACAAAGTCAGATTTGGGCGTTCTTTTTTTGTATGTTCTCGGTTTAACGTATACTACAACTTTCGTGAGATTACTAAGGCTTAAAATTCCTCTATCGTAAATTCTCTATTTTACGTTTCCCGGTGTCGTGCCGGTTTTGCCAGGAAACTGCGACGGGCCATAACTTCTTCGTTATAACTCGGATTTCGGCGTTCTTTATATGTACGGAGTCCTTGTAACATATGCTACAAATTTTATTAAGACTATTCCTTCTAAATAATCTTCCATCAAAAACTCCTTTTTGATGCTCAATGTCTCTAAATTGATTAGCCCGGATCTATGGGCGTTACAATTATCCCCCCTTAGGATGATTATGTCCCGAAATCATCAACGAAACAGGGCTGTATAATGACTCCATACGTTATCTTTTCATCCTAGGTAATAACCGTAACTTCTATGTTGCTTCGAACGAGTATCTAACTCTTGGACTCCTTGATTGCAGGCGGTGCTCGATCTTGCACTTGCTCCCCATCTCACGTTAGACTCCAAATTATGACCTTCAATTCACAATCTCGATCCTTACTGGAGACTGCTTCTTCTTCTTAAAAACTTAAGATAAGTTGTTTGATTTCTATAATAGACTGATGGGTCACGTTCTAATAACCTCTCATCGTAGGTTGCAATGCTTAGACTCAGGTCTCTTAGAGTCAAATTCTGGAATGGAATATACTTTCCTTCATGTTATAATGTGATATAATCACATTTCAACATGTAGCATTTCTAGCTACCAACTTCTATAACTATGAGCGCGATACTTCTATTGATCGCTTCGATTATCTTTCACTTCAATCTTCTGGCTTCAGTCAGATGCTACATCGAACTTGGTTCTCTGAACCACGTAACATACTCATCGTAGTCGGACTCAATTTGATATCACCACTAGGGTCGGAATAATAATCATCTCCTTAGTAATTACCGAAACGATGGTAACGACATACTTGAACAAAACGAAATCAATTACTAGCTTCTTGGTAACCTTGTGACTTTCCCTGATCCAAGTGTGAGTCCTGTGCTTCCAGTAGTATAGGCCTCTACTACCATTCACACCTACTCATACTCGTCCCAAGTATTGTCTCGCAGTTCTCCAAGTCATTATCACAAAAACAATTTTTAACACATACAAATGTGTCCAAACAATCATATAATTTTCCCTAGACTCTACTAGGACTTCTTCCATGTGTATCTTCAATCATCAATTCTGCTTCAACTCGATTGGTGATGGAAATGTCAGACGATGGGATAACTTCATGGATTATACCAAAAATCTTTCTTTCTGCTAATCAAAAGTGTACTTCTCCCGTACTAGACGTATTATTTCTTAAACACGTTCTAAAGGCAAGATATCACTCTTACGATATCTTCCGATCGGTACCACTCAGTATCGTAAGCCTTCTCATTTCCTCAATTTACTTAATTCACTACGAGTCTTCACCATGATGTTTTGCACACCAAAGCAGGCGTTCGGTGTATCGAGACGAGAATATAGATAGAGGAAGATTTAGACGCGTATTCCTCCTTATTACTCCAAAAAGTTACATGCCAGTTCTAATATCGTAATTAAACGTTTAGAAACCTGAGCACATAAAATTTCCAGATCTGGTCGGCAACATACCATAGATCCGATCAAATGATAGCATAAAGCATCACAGATCATTTAGCACATAAAAGCATTTTAGGCATCTTCCCTAATTAAGCTAGTGCTTGTGTCTATTCAGGTGTACTTCCTAAAATATATTAGACACACTCCTCACGGTCATCGCTTAGCATTCTAAGTTTAAGTCTAGAAATAAATCCTTATTCCTGGTTCGCTTAAACTAATGCTCTGCTACCAACTGTGACATCCCCATTTTCACGGCCAGAAAAGACCGATTTGTTTATGCTTTATTTTGAAAATCAGAGTATCTTTTAAAGAAATGTGTTGCGGAATTTGTTCCCAGAAAAACATGATAAATACGTTATCAAATCATTTCCGAAAAAATGTATTTTATTCTTCTTTAAAACACTGGGATGTCATCGTCAATACAGAAACATAATCATAAATAGAACCTACATTCATTTACACTAGTGATCTACATCTCTTTTAAATCTCTCAGTGTAAAGTAGCTTCATATCGACACCTGTGATACAAATAAGCTTGAGTGGGTCAGGTTGGGAAACCTGGTGAGTACATAGGATTTTCAACCCACATTAATATAATTACTATGTTTAATCATCAAACAATTAACCCAATTACCCATGCCCATTCTATTCTTTAATCTTAAGGATCTACCATAAGGGTCAGCTATTCTTCATTCATTCATTCCTAAGGATTGTCCTAAGGAATAGGCACGAAGTCCATCGTTGCCTATAACACAGCTGTCAAGCACATCTGCTAGTTCAATCACTTAGGCGCAGCTGCCAGAATTGTGACATTCTCTATGAGGCGCAGCTGCCGGTATTGTCCTTCGGGCACAGCTACCAGGGTTATATCGTTTATTGACAGTATCATTTTCGCGAGTCCACTCGCAATACATGTCAATGGGTTTTTAGAGTACACCGGTGAACACATCGTTCACAACACCTACAGGTTGCGAGCATGCTAGTGTTCCACTGGACTGTCTAGAATAGTCCGTGGTTGTCATCCATACTCTGCTAGATGACGGGGCCAACATTTGGGTAAAAGGCTTCTCACATCGTCCACCTCTCACCCTCACCTCATGGTCTATTTCACCTCTCACCTCATCATCCGACTCATATTTCATCTACCCATGTTTACCCAACATATTTTGTAGATATAAAATATATATACAATTTAAATCATTTAAAACATGTATAAAATTGTTCATCCAGCATAGATAGCAAGTATACAGATAATATTCGCACATAGCACATAATTTATGTTAAATACTTCATATCTATGTGTAAGATGAAAGTAACTATGCACTCACCTGATAAGGTGGTGATTCGGTACTCGGACAACACTTCGTTTACTTTATACAACTCATTTGACAGAACCTAATATTATTACCACTAGAGTTTAGTCTAACGTTCGACGAGACTAATTAATAGTCTTGCCATTATTACTATTATATAAGCGTTAACACAATACTTTTCACTCACTATGTACAGACAGGGGCCAGACATGGAACACCGGAGGACAGGATCATTTTGGCATATAGCACTTCTGAAATCCAGCAACCCAAGCGGCCCTCCAAACCAGATTCCCCGAACCGCGAGTGGTTAAAAAGATATTATAACGACACTTATATAACTCATAATAGTAGCCCATATATTTATTATAAGGTCCTAATAACATTACTATATTTAAACATAAGTTATACATAAGGTAGGGTAAACATATCTCACTTACCAGGGGTTTGGCTAGGAGCCGGGCTCTGCAGGGGCATAACTTTCGAGCCGAAAGCTCTTCTTCTCGGAGCCTTCCAGCGCTCCGGGACTCGCGTCTAACACCTAGGAGGTGCTAAGGAAGGGGGAAGAGGGTTTGGGGTAATGGGAGAGAAAGAGTATGAAAGGTGTGAGTTTTGGGGGTGATTTACGCCTCTATTTATAGGCTGTCTGGGCCGATTCACGTCGTGAGAAAGGGTGCTCACGTCGTGAGCCCTGCGTAGGCTCCAAGGCGAAGTCTGGTGCTGACATGTGGCGCCGGACACAAGTAAAACAGTCAATCTTTAAAAATTCATAACTTTCGCATACGAACTCCCTTTTTGACGTTCTTTATATTCACGCGTAGGTAAAGACAAGATATACAACTTTCCCTTTGACTCCATCGGCTAATTCTCGACCGATTTTAAAGTTAATAGTATGAGAAGATTACACTGTTAAATGTCCGCGTAAAATTCGTAACTTCTTCATAAAGACTCTGTTTTCTTCTGTCTTTTTATCGTTGAGTTCCTATTAATGAGATCTTCAACTCTCATTTAGGTCGCGTAAGCCAAAAACTGGTCGAACTAAAACTCGAGCTTCGGGCCGTGCACTGCTATGCCAAATCTTAGAAAATTCATAAATTCCTCATACGAAGTCAGATTTGGGCGTTCTTTTTTTTTTGTATGTTCTTGGTTTAACGTATACTACAACTTTTGTTTAGATTACTAAGGACAAAAATTCCTCTATCGTAAATTCACTATTTTACATTTCCCGGTGTAGTGCCGGTTTTGCCGCGAAACTTCGACGTGCCATAACTTCTTCGTTATAACTCGGATTTCGGCGTTCTTTATATGTACGGAGTCCTTGTAACATATGCTACAACTTTTATTCAGACTATTCCTTTTAAATAATCTTCCATCAAAAACTCATTTTTGATGCTCATTGTCTCTAGATTGACTAGCCCGGATCTACGGGCGTTACACTCATCCTTCCCTTCTTCAGATTCTGGAACTCATTGTTGATCTCCAGAGATCCTGCTCAGAGCAGTAATGAATTTTCAGTTGAACCAGGAAATCTTCCCAAGACATCTTGCTTGCTTCTCCCTTGGGCATTGTGTTTGCTAGTTGCTTCCACCAGCTTAGCACTCCATACTTTAATTTTCTGACTGCAAAGACGGTTTTTTGCCTGTCGCTATAGTCACAGCCCTCAAACACCATCTCCATTTCGTAGATCCAGTCCATAATCTCAACCGGCTTCGGGCTTCCGAAAAGACTCGATGGTTTTGCACTCAAGAAGTTCTTATACATTCGCCCATCCTTGTCGTTTCCCCTCTCCGGACCATTTCTTTGTTCTCCTTGAGTCTCAGCTTGACTCACAGGGCGGGTGTAGTTTCCTTCCTCCGATTGTTCGGGGACCAGTTCAGGTTGTACGATCGGAATTGTAGCTTCCTCTCGGTTCTGTTGAAGTAAGCGTCTGGTCTCCTCCATTTGACGATCCAACATCATCTGGATCATCGCTTGTACCCTGGCCATCGTGACTGGCTCAGGAGCGGCTACCACAACAGGTATTTGCTCAATCACTGGGGGTTGATTCCCGTTTCCGTTTGCGTTCCCGACTCCAATTCGGGTTCTTGCCATCTCGTTCTATACACCAAATCAGACGTTTGGGGCGAAACGACGAGAATTAAGATAGGAAAGATTTTATTTACGATTGATGTGTAATCTCCCTATTATTCCGAAACGTTACATGCCAGTTCTAATACCGTAATTAAACGTTTAGAAATCTAAACACATAAAATTTTCCAGATCCGGTCGGCAACAGACCATAAATCCGATCATACATTTAGCATCATAAAGCATCATAAGTCATTTAGCACATAAAAGCATGTTAGGCATTTTCCCTAAATTAGCTAGTGCTTGTGTCTATTCAGGTGTATTACCTAAATTTTATTAGACACACTCGTCACGATCATCGCTTAGCATTCTAAGTTTAAGTCTAGAAATAAATCCATATTCCTAGTTCGCTTAAACTAATGCTCTGATACCAACTGTGACATCCCCATTTTCACGGCCAGAAAAGACCGATTTTGTTTATACTTTATAAAAATTAGAGTACCTCTTTTAATAAAAACGTTGCGGAATTTGTTCCCAGAAAAACATGATAAATACGTTATCAAAGCATTTCCGAAGAAATGTATTTTTATCCATTTTAAAACATTTGGGATGTCATCGTCAATACAGAAACATAAGCATAAACAGATCTTACATTCGTTTACACTAGTGATCTACATCTCTTTTAAATCCCTCAGTGTAAAGTAGCTTCATATCGACACCTGTGATATAAATAAGCTTGAGTGGGTCAGGTTGGGAAACCTGGTGAGTACATAGGGTTTTCAACCCACAATAATTTAATTATTATATTTAAACATCAAACAATCAACCCAATTACCCATCCCCATTATCTTCCTTTCTCTTAAGGATCTACCCTAAGAATCATTTATCCTGCATTCGTTCATTTCGAAGCCCATTGCTTCCAGGGTTTATATGATAGGCACTAAGTCCATAGCTGCCAATGCTTGTTCGTAAAGCACTAATTCCATAGCTTCTAAAGTTCATTCATCGGGTACTAAATCCATAGCTACCAGTGTTCAGCTAATAGGTACTAAATCCATAGCTACCAACGTTTATTTAAGAGGTACTAAGTCCATAGCTACCAACGTTTATCTAACAGGTACTAAGTATATAGCTACCAATGTTTATTCGATAGGCACTAAGTCCATAGCTGCCGATGTTATTTGTTAGGCACTAAGTCTATAGCTGCCAATGTTCACTCATAGCATCTTTTATTTCTCATTATTCATCTACCCATGTTTTACACAACATATTCGTAGATATAAAATACATATACAGTTTAAATTATTTAAAACATGTATAAAATCGTTCATCCAACATAGAAAGCAAGAATTCAAATAATATGCGCACATAGCACGTAATTTATATAAAATACTTCATATTTATGTGTAAGATGAAAGTAACTATGCACTCACTTGTTAAAGTGATGATTCCAAACTCGGACAGCGCTTCGCTTCTTAACAATATAATTTCCTTCGACGAAACTTACAAGGGAGTTCTAGCTAGGAGTCGGGCTTTGCAGGGGCAGAACTTCGTTGCTGAATCTTTCTGAGAAAGATTCTTGCAGCGCTTCAGCGCTTACCTTACTATACTAAAACTACAGAAAGAGAACTCGAATCACGAGGGACTGAAATGCTCGGGGGATAAGAAGGGAAAGACTCTTGAATCAAGAGAATTGTGCAAGAAATATGAGAGCTAGAGGCTCTTATTTATAGTGATTGAATTTTCAAAAACTATCCTCCATAGTTACTTAATGACCTTATAGTTATATAAATGACTAAACACCCCTTTATAATGCTATTTTAAATAGATTTAATGATATTTGTACTAAACTAATGTCGAAAGTACTCAACACTAGTCTTATAACGACTGCATCGTCGATACCTTTCTAACGATATATACATATGTATATGTATGTATATGTATATATGATTTACACTTTATTTTAATACGTAAATGTGCTATTAAAAATTATAACTCCTTCATACGAACTTCGTTTTTAACGTTCTTTATATCCATGCGTAGCTGTCGACGAGATATACAACTTTCGTTTAGATCCGTCAGCTAATTTTGAATTTATATTTTTGTCCATTTTTTTATAAAATTAAATGATTTTGCTTAAATCATAACTCTCTCGTACGGACTCCGTTTTTGGCATTCTTTTTCTCAAAATTCCTATTTTAAGGAGTACTACGATTTTCATTTTGGTCTCATTAGCTAAAACCCAACCATTCTCTTCGTAGCTTTTTACGTCATACATTCGTTGTGCGCGGCTGACTTTTATATCTTATAAAAATCATATCTAATTCATACGAATTCAGATTTCGACGAAATTTATATTTTCGGGATCGGGACGACATATACTTCCTAAATATAATATATATATATATATATATATATATATATGTTTTGGCGCACTTGTTTTTACGATTTACGGACGATTCAACTGATTTTTCCTATTTTATTATATTATAATAATCATGAAACATATAATATTCAAGTAATTATTCTTTATTACGTCGAATAGGTTACAATTGTTAACCCTAACTATTACTTTGGTTAAGATTATTTATCATAGATAATCTTCTATATAAAAAAAATCATTTTTAATCCTTATTATTTTAATTGACTAGCCTGAATCTGCGGGTGTTACATTAACTAAATGTGAACTTATCTGAAGTGAATCCCATTCCCCCAGAGATCAACACCTCATCTTACCGAAACTATACTACCACAAGATCAGGTTCGCTACTTGTAATGTATATTTGTTTAGCTGCAATAGATTAGGATTTATAAACATAAGATATGATAATATATATATATATATATATATATATATATATATATATATATATATATATACCAGTGTTGTAAATATCGGCCTAGGCGCTTGGCGGTCCTCCACTGATAACGTTATTAGGTAATCGGCCTCTCTAATCGGACCTGGTCAAAACCGGTTAAAGTCGGATATTATCGGAGCTAGGCGAGTCTAGGCGCGATTATCTGTCAACGCGGGTCAACGGGATTTAAAAAATTTCAGGGGCTAAAATTGTCAAAATGTAATAATTATGGTAGGGTTCCATCCGATTTACCCCATTCCATCGCATTCAATCTTTTTTTCTTTTTGAAATTCTCTCTGTCGGACTCAAGAACGAAACGGTGCCATGTTCTTCGCCAATTACGACGTCGCTCTCTTCTTCTCCGGACGCTGCCATCTTGCTCATCGGAAGTTAGACTGAAGCATATTGGGTTCGTCTGAAGTGCATCGTCGCCTGCTAAGGTTCTGTGAGAGGCTTCGACGCCTTCTGCTCTTTGTTCAACGCCTGCTGTTCGTCTGAAGACTTATCCTTCAGGTTAGTATCCCGTCTCCACTTCCCATTCTTCTATTTGCTGCACCAATTGCAATTTCTAGAAATCCATATGTTACATTTCCGATTCAATTTTTTAGTTCAAGCATATTTTTTTATTAGTTGTCTACTTGTGTTATTTTCTAGCTGTTTAATCTGTTTAAGCATTTTTCCAACTGTTAATATGTTGTCTTATTTTCCAACTGTTGAATCTGTTGTGTTATTTGAGATTAAGTAATTTGTAATCTGATGAATCTGTTTAAGCATCTTTGGAATCTTATATGTTTCCAGTTCAAGTTTTCAGCTCCAATCTGTTTAATTTGTTGTGTTAGTTACTTTATTTGTAGCTCTAATCTGTTTAACATGCATATTTTGAATCTGTTTTAGAACTAATATGAACATGTTAATCTTATTTAGAACTAATATGAACATGTTAATCTGTTTTAGAACTAATATGAACCTGTTAAGTTTTTTTCTATCACTTTAGCATTTAACATGAATATGTAAGATATGTTGAGCAATTGTAAGGTGTTTGGTTGATTGATAATCATTAATGTGTTAATGTGATGATTATGATTACAGTTGACAATCAATGACTTCTAATGCTTCAACTACACCATCTGTGGGATCAACCGCCGCGGATGCACATAAACGGAATTCGGATGATGTTGGTTGGGAATATGGTTTTATCCCGGATAAAAGCAATTTGGATAGTTTGAAATGTAAATTGCGTGGAAAAACGTTTGGCGGGGGGATTACTAGAATGAAACAACATATTGCTCATGTGAAGGGGAACGTATCTTCATGTCCAAATTCTACAAAAGATGATCAATTGAAATGTCGAAATTCTATTAATGAAGGGAAGTTAAAAAAGAAAGCTAAACAAATGCAAGATGAGGACTTAAGATCAGAGGTGAGACAAGAATTTAATGATCGCGTGGATGGAGTAGAAGCTTCTTTGGGGTCGAAATCACCAAATGTTATAGGCCCCATGGATTGTTTTGCAAACATAATAAACCCCGAAGAAGCTTTGAATGCAAGAAAATGAAAAATGTTGATCTTAACAATGCTGTCCGGAAAGAAAGAATATTAACGGTCCATAAATACATTAGTAGGTGGGCATATGAGAGTGCGATTCCTTTTCATGCATTTGAAAGGGATAGCTTCAAAATGATGTTGGAGGTTGTTGGACAATTTGGAACCGGGCTTCCACCTCCTAGTAGATATGCTTTGAGTGACACACTTTTAAAGCATGAGGTTGAAAGAACAAAAAAGTTGTTGAAAAAAAATGAACAAGAATGGAAAGAGGATGGATGCTCGATTATGACAGATGTTTGGTCCGATCGAAAGAGGAGGAGCATTATGAATTTATGTGTTAATTCGAAGATGGGTACTGTTTTTTTTATCTTCAAAAGATTTTTCCAACGAAGCACATACAAGCCAAAACATATTTGAGTATGTGGATTCTTGCATTCAACAAGTTGGTCACGAGCATGTTCAAGTTGTGACTGATAATGCCACAAATAACATGGGGGCGGCAAAGTTGCTAAAAGAGAAAAGACCATCTATTTTTTGGACATCATGTGCAACACATACAATTAACCTTATGCTTGAAGGTTTGTACATTATTTTGTTTACTTATTGTATTTATTATATTTATTACTTTATTTCGTTTTAGAATGTTTATTTTGTACTATATTTTGTTATTTAATTGTGTTTATTTCTTCAAGGTATCGGAGCACTCCCAAGGTTTAAAAAAATCCTAGATCAAGCAAAGAAACTAACCATATTCATTTACGCTCACCACAAAACCTTGGCGATGATGAGAAGTTACACCAACAAAAGGGAAATTATCCGACCGGGAGTCACGAGATTTGCTTCCGCCTTCCTAACATTACAAAGTTTGGCTGAAAAAAAGGAGCAACTAAGACATATGTTTTCTAGCACCCAATGGGAGGAATGTAAATTTTCCAGTAAGCCTAAAGGGATTGCCTCGTATAAAACGGTGTCAAATATCCAATTTTGGTCCGATGTGACACAATGTTTAAAGGTGTTCTCTCCTTTGGTGAAAGTCCTTCGAATGGTTGATGCGGATTGGAAGCCCTCAATGGGTTTTGTTTACGAAAAGATTAAAGGTGTAAAAGAAGAAATTATCAAATCATTGGGTGGTAACGAGAAAGCTTACAAGCCTATTATAGATATCATAGACAAAAAAATGAAAGGTTGTCTAGATTCAAGTTTACATTTAACGTCGTATCTTTTGAATCCGTATTATCATTATATGGATCCAAAAATCCAATATGATCCCGATATAATGAATGGCGTTCTTGATTTTTTTGATACAATACTTCGTGGAAATTTCGAGCTGCAAAGGCAAGTCGTGACTATTGACTTGCCAAAGTACAAGAAAAAAGTTGATAGATTTGGTTGCGATCTTGCAATTAAACATTGTGCGGTGAACGATGCCGAGTTCGATCCGGGTAATTCATTTTATTTTTAGTTATCTATTTTATAAATTTTTTATATTTATCGATTAATAATGTGTTTTTGTTTCAAAAATTATAGCTAGTTGGTGGGGACTATTTGGTGGCACAACTCCTCATTTGACAAAGATTGCAATGAGGATTCTTTCATTATCTAGTAGTTCATCGGGTTGTGAAAGGAATTGGAGCACGTTTGAGGGGGTTAGTAACATAAAGTATTAAATTTAAATTTTATAAAATTTAAATATTAATCACATTTCAACTCTTTGTTGTGTTCATATTTCTAGGTACATACAAAAAAACGAAATAGATTGGAGACAAGGAAATTGAACAATCTTGTTTATGTTCAATTCAATGCTAATTTAATGGAAAAAAACCAAAAGAGAAAAGATAGAACTATGGAAGTGCTATTAGCAAATCATTCACACTCGGCTCAAGATTGGTTTGTTGATTGTGATAATCGTGATGTAGTTGAAGAAGACCCCGAAACGGTTAATGAAGCTCTAGCAACCAATGATAGTGAAGCTCCCCGAGAAAGTTCAAGAATGAGGGAACTTTCCGATGGAGATTTTGAGTCCAAAAGTGAGGAGGAAGTGCTAGAAGAAGACGAATATGAGTCGGATGGGGTTCAAATAATGGAAGTATGTGGAGAAGATTAAAAGAAAATATGATTTTGTTTTGTGCTACTTAAACTTGTTATGGACTTTGTTGTAGGATAATTTCGTATGCTTGTTGAACTCATTATGAGTCAGATGTCCTTTTATGTTTATTTTGGATGATAATTTGTTGTGTTTGTTGAACTTGTTATTAAACTTTTTTGCTTATTTACTTATATTATTAGGATTAAAGTTAGACTTATTAATTTTTAAATAATTTTCTTAATAATTAATGGTCCCCGATTAATCCCCGCCTAGTCGATTAATCCCTTGACCCTAGTCCACCGCCAAGCTACCGCCGAACGTTTTTTCCAACCTTGATATATACATGCCAAGTTTTTAGAGTCGTTGCCGAGGAGAACGATTGTATTTAGTTTGGATTATTTATTTGTTAGTTAAACTTTGTATATAGTTTAGTTTTTAGTTTTTAGTTTTTATGTTTATTTTAAAATGGATACACTTGATGTCATTATTGAGTGTGAGTTACAAGCACTAAAGCTGCATGATGAACTATTTGATCCAGAAAAACATTTTAAGGAGCTGGAGAGGTTGTTGTCAGAAGACTCAGACGAAGAAAAAGAGCAAGCTGAAAACCATTTTTCACTGGTAGAAGACTCGGGTCAAGATTCTGTCTCCGGAGAAAGTTGTAAGGTGTGATTCTTTTATGACTAGTGTCTAACCAACTGTAGTCCTTGTCGATATTTTGGAGAACTTTAAAGACGAGTTTGTGATGCCAAAAGTAGAATCAAATATTTGATTTTTAATAACTGGATCTATTAGGGTTTTTAGGTTATAAATCACATGTCCTTCTGGAATTGCACATAAACACTTATAGGAACATGCAAACTAAGAGGATCTATGGCTTTTTACAATTAATAGAAACATACGTTTTGAATCAAAATTAACATCCTATGATAATCGAAATTATGCGTATGAAACATACCTTGGCTTAAATCGAATTAAGCTAATCAACCTCTTGAAGTATCCTTGTAAAACTTAGCTCCAATTGTATGGTAGCCTGTCACAACTAGCCTAAAACTTAGCTCCAATTGTATGGTAGCCTTTGATGTGTCACACCCAAATCCTTAGGAAACCCTAGGACCGAATAAATAGGAGGGGGGAGGAGAAATATGATTTCTTGAGGTATGAAAGGTGTAGGCCGATTTTGGCTATGGGACTCCCCTATTTATACTTATCAGATAACCTAGAAACCCTAAATTTGAATAATAAAATAGTGGTACATTATTCATATTCAAATTTTGTTTCCTCATTAGACTAAGAGGCCTCCAAAAACCCTAAATTTTTTGTAATATAATTAATGCATAAATTGACTGTTTATATTCCATTATGGAGTTGTACGACTTAAAATTCAGCATTTGGCCATAAATGTTTTTATAAGGTGTATATATATATATATATATATATATATATATATATATATATATATATATACACACACACACACGCTAGAAGTAATTTATGGTCATGGTTTAATATATTACGTGTCACTAAAATTCAATAATAACCAATGAGAAATGAAAAAAATGTGACCAATACTAGTTTATTGTCATGTTTTAATATACTATATGTCAATAAAAGTTTGCAATAGCAATGAAAAACAAAACAACCTGTGAGGGAAAGTAGTTTACGGTGACGGTGTTATCAAAAAATGATTGAAAAAACTATTCGGTACCCTACTGTGATAGTTTTTACAATAACGGTTTTTATGGCTTATAGTCCCTATAATTAAACGTCACCATAACTTATCTTTAATGATGCGACATTTCCTTACACACTAACTGGAAAAAAAACATTGTAAAATGTCTATTGTGACAGGTTTTTTGCGTGCTCAAAGCCCAGTTTTGTAGTAGTGAAAATCGGTCCTATTTGAACCACTACCTTCTGTGGTTCTCGTTTCAACCGATTGGACTCATTGTCATAGTGCTTAATGCTTATGGAATATGGTCAACGACTTCTAACTTAGGATTATAGTTTATGGTTTATCGCTTATAAATTATGTTTATGACTTACGACTTAAGACATACGGACCTATGTCTTCATGTAAGTTTATGTACTTCACCCGTCGAATAAAATATTATCTTACATATTTACTTGTCACGGTTCGCATAGATGATCTCCCAATGGCCCATGTCTCTAAGGGGGGGAAAAAATTATGGACTACGTAATGTGTACACATACATGTATGTATGTATGTATGTATATGTATCGGACGTAGTCGATAATTTTTTGGCCCCTAGAGACATGGGCCATGGGCGATCGTCTGGGCCGACCTTGACAAGTAATTATGTAAGATAATATTTTATGGGGCGGGTGAAGTAGATAAAGTTATAGGAAGACATAGGTCCATAAGTCTTAATGCCTAAGTCACAAACATAATTCATAAGCCATAAACAATAAACTACAATCCTAAGCAACAAGTCGTCGACCATATGCCATAAGCCACAAGCATTAAGCACTAAGACCTAATCCGTAAGCCCTATGCCTATAGCCTAAAACTACAATCCACATATCAAAAACCATGATCCATAAGACTAAAGCGATAATCCATAAGCCATATGTCATATGCCATTTTCAAAAAGCCTAATGTTTTAAATAATGATTCCAATCGGTTCAACTGAGAATCAAGAAAGAGAATGGTTTAAATAGGACCGGTTTTCACTAGTGCAAAGTTGGGCTTTGGTCACGCAAAAAACCTATCACCAGACATTTTATGACAAGTTTTTTTCTTTTTCATTCGGTGCGTAAGGAAAGGTCGTATAATTAAAGATAAGTTATGGTGACGTTTAATTATGGGGACTATAACCCATAAAAACCGTTACTATAGGTAAAAATTGTCACCGTATGGTACCAATTTTTGTAGTTTTTTCAATCTTTTTTTGATAACCGTCACCATAAACTACTTTCCCTCACAAGTTGTTTTGTTTTCATTGCTATTTTGACTTTTAGTGACACATAATATATTAAAACATGATAATAAACTGGTATTAGTCACATGTTTTTTTTCGTTTGCCATGGCTATTATTGACTTTTAGTGACACGTAATATATTAAACCAAAACCATAAATTACTTTTAGTCACACGTTTTGTTTGTTTGTCATGACTATTATTGAATTTTAGTGACACATAATAAATTTAACTGTGACCATAACCTACTATTAGTGATATGTTTTTTTGTTTCTCATGGTTATTGTTGATTTTAGTGACAAGTAATATATATATATATATATATATATATATATATATATATATATATATATATATATATATATATAATCCTTGAGTATTGTTGGCATTCCATCACATTTATTTTATGTTATAATTATTGCTAAACAATTCAAAATCATTTAATTATATGCCAAATATTGACGAATTAACACCATGTATGTTAAACAACTTAAATTAATAAACATCCTATATAAATTGTGTAATACGTTAAAAATGTCTAATACAATTATATACAAAATATAATAAATGTTTAACAACTTAGTTTAAAAAAAATCATTTGTTGGATTATCGAGTGATTATTAAACTATCTCATAAAACCCGCCAATTGCTATTTAAGGTGTGTTTGTCTTCATTGTATTTCTTTTAGCATCTCTCAATTTACTGCAACAAGAACATGTTTTCACAAATTGATAAGATTTCTCAAAGTACAATGTTAAAATAGTAAAATCATGAAAGTAGGATACTATATATAATGACCAAAAGGTGGTTTTTTAACCGATCAGGAGTCTCAAGGACACATTCAACAATCATAAGCATATTACGTAAAGAATCGGAAAAAAACACCTACCATTGCAAAAAAGTGAAAAACAAATTTTAAAATGTACCTTTCAAGATCATTGACCTTAGCCTTAGCCTCTACTTTTGTTGGATCCATGTCATCAAACAATGAAGCTGCATTATTTAGAACCAATTTGAATGTGCAAACCCACAAGTTGAAATGGTGATCTCATTACCTGTTTAACCATTAATTCACTTAGAAATATAACTATAACAACTAACAAGGAATTTGCAAACAAAAGAAAAACAAAGATAATATTCCCCAAAGGTTTACCAATCCCATTCCTTTTCCATTATGTGTTGGAATTCACAATTCCATTCCAATTTGAATATAGGTTAGTAAATAAAAAGGATAAAGAAAACCTACCTTTTGCATTTTCAATGTCGGATACGCCATGTTTACTCATGGAAGTCAATCTCGATGTAGGTGTGATGAAATGTGATAGCAGATCAACATCAAGAACAACATCAACATATGCCTACATATTTAAAGCCTTAAATTAGAAAACAAGAAAATAAATAAAATCATAACGGGAGTTCGATATCTGGATGGTTAATACATGTCCAGTCAAGAGTGACATCAACATATTCCCACAAGAACTCTAAACTGAAATGGATACCAGTCAAAGGAACTCCGGCAACATAATGACTTCTTCATCCTCTCATAGTTATTTGGTACCATAATATTTAAGTAAAATCATCATTTGGATCAAATAAACAACTATAATACCCTATTACCCTGTTTATACATGATTACTAAATATTAACCAACTTAGAGTCATCTTTCTCTTTATTGAGAAGACCATCCAGTACCAAAAGCCATGCCTAGCATACTAACAGTGTCAAAATATGATTCAAATTCATGAAATAACGAGAGAAAGATAAGAAGAAAGAAAAGAAAAGAAGTATAATGATATATTATATGGTTTATATTGATGAACCTTGAGTTATGCTTGAACCAATGACTCCAAGTATCAATCCACACATGAAAACGATGATATAAGATTCGAATGCCTTCAAGATCTTTACTGGTTTGCACATCCATGAGTGAAACAATCTTTGAAGTAGTAAAATAGATGTTCATTTCCCATCACAATCTTCATTTCTTGTCTTCCTACACGGTCTGGTTTTGGCCAGTTGTTATCATCTTCCTTCATAATCTACCTTACAAATACATACAGTATCATCCAAGATTGAACCCAAAAAGTTGTTAAAACCCTAACATTTTCAAATTAAATAAGGGTAAAACTGCCTAACGCAAGCAATGTGTTGGAGAAATCAATTCGTTGTCTCAACTCCATTACTTTCTCATTGGAACCCTAACATTCTACTAAAAAACTAAACGTCTACAAATCAAATAATATCGAAATACCTAAAATGATAAGAACTGAACCCTAAATATATTAAAACGCCTGACGATTGAAAATTAAACAAAGGGAAAAGGGAAAAAATCAACCTCAAAATCAAACACGATACGACGACATTCCTTGAGAACTAAAGGCGTGAGGAACACCTCTTTATGGATCATAGTATCATTCGTGTAGTTGGAGTTATTGTCATAACGGAGTTTACCATCCGGTCAGAACTCGAACTCGAAGAACTCATGGCCAAACTTCCCATTACGGCCTACATAATAATACGGTGATATCGAAGTCAGCATCGACTGTGATGACCGATATTGACTATGCAACAATTCCACTGGATGTAATTGCGTATGAGAAAAAATGGGGTGAATCAAAAGTTTTGTGGAGATGACAGAAGAGATAGATAAGGAGGGGATTAGGTTAATTTTTTTTTTTTTGAAAAAAAGGGAAATTAAAACATTTAACTTTTGGTAAAAAGGGAAAAATAATGGAATTTTAGTAAAGACTGAAAATTAAAATGGTGGAAAAAAATTTATTCCCTCCAAATACTAATTTCACTTTTAAACAATGTAACTATAAAACACTTATAGTGACATTTTTTGTTTCTTCTTCTATTGTTACTATTTTTTTTTTACTTTTAGACACACATAAAAATTAAAACGTGAGTATAAAATATTGTTAGTTAACATGTGACTAAAATACGTCTCGGTTAATAACCATCACAAAATAAAGCTATATATTAAACAAACACTTGTCACAATTGATGACAACTTGTGACGACTTTTAGTTAACTCATGACTAAAACAATTGTGGAATTTGATTAATGACAGTGACGTAAATAACCAAAACCGCGACTACCCTGTTTGCAATGGTGACGGTTTTTAGCTAATATGTGACTAAAACATTACAAGAATTTTATTAATGACCTTTAGTGACGCAATGAACCAAATCTGTGACTACCCTGCTTCCAAAAAACATGGTCATAGGTCATTTTTGTACTAGTGTTTATGTTTATTTATGGATCAAAATGAACCAACTGCTTTTTACAAAATCTCGGTTGATCCAGTTAGATTTAATAGTTAAACCGGTATTAAATCGACGTATTTAGACTTGGGCTTCGATGTTTGGGCTAAAAAATCTAGACTATGTACTTAATCAATATAAATCAAGGTTCTAAATAACGTAAGGCGTGACTTGGTGGCAATGTCAAACCTCAAGCTTTTCCAAGCCTTGGCGATCCACGTCGTTTGTAAGGCGTGACTTAAGTTGGCAATTTTGTATATAGTTAATATTTTTTATATGTATTTTCAACTATTATTATATTTTATACACATATATGAGTTAAGGCGGCGTTTTGGTAAAGCTTGGCGGCAGGCACAATCCTTGGAGCCATGGCGCGCCATGACGGAGCCATGGTGAACTTTTTAGAACCTTGATATAAAGTGATCTCTCCCTATTTTTCACAAAGAGATATACAAAAGTACTCCTTCGGAGTTGCCCATCGCTATAACAAACCGATAATATTAATATAAATAGCAGTGTCCTTTTGGGTTACATGCAAGAACAAAATAAATCAAAAATGAAAAGATATTTATATGAGTAACCTTTTTTGTTAATTAATTATTAGTTTAATTAATTAATATTAAATAAGGGAATTATGAATATTCCAAAATGATTTGGATTTCATAGATAATTATTATTATATTTGGTAATTATCTTTAGGGTTTCAAATCATCTTCATATATAAAGAGGGCTCCAAATATGATTTTTGTGTGTGAGAAAAATGCCTCTCTACTACAAAAGTTCGTAAACCTTAAGAAAACCCAAGAAAAACCCGAAGTCTTGATACCATGTCATGGCACCTCTTCTGCTACGTCATGGCAATGATCAGATTCATCAATTTAAGTTAGTTTCGTGTTGGTTCTCAGTGGTACTTTTAGATCCTTTGTTTATTTGTGTCTTGGGTGCTATTACAAGAGAAAAGCTCTACGTTGGATTCTCATGTCTGATCAATTGGTTCGTTAAAATAAAAACACAAAAGAAAAAAAATTTACTATTCTTTCTTTTGTACTCATTAAGTTGCATATATAGTTTGAGTTTGATCCATTTGTTTCAAGTCTATAGATCATTATTTGTTATTGCTTCTGTTGTCCCTAAGCCTTACATCCTAAGTCATATGTCATAAGCCTTAAGCAAAAAGCCATAAACTATGTGCCATAAACCTTAAGCCTTAAAGCGGACGGCCTAAACTACAAGTCTATAAGCTATAAGCTTTAACCCTACGACTTAAGACTTAAGTCATATGCCTTGGGACCTTACTCATAAGTCGTAGGCCATAAGCATTGCATATCATAGATGTTTTGGCACATCTCTATATACATTGCATATACACTTGTTCAAATCTCTCCATATCTATGAGTATGAAATGTTCGATTTGTAATGCCCTTTGTCTCTTTAGCCATTTTTTATCTCTCAAACTCGAATCCTTCGATTTTATCAACTTAGGTCCACCACTTATTAACTAACGTCTTTATCTATCAATCATCTATACCTATTGATCTATATACATGTATTTACATTTTATTTCTTATTTTATGAAAACATCCAACACAATGATGAACAATGTTCTCATGCAGTCTTCATATTCATTTTAATTTAATATACGTAAGCATTGATGTTTTTTTTTGTATAGAACCACTAATATATATATATATATATATATATATATATATATATATATATATATATATATGAAAATTGTAAGAAAAGTTCCAAGATTTTCAGGAAAATTACACTTTAGTCCAAAGTTTTTTTTAACATAAAAGTCTCGATTATTTGAAAAAACATTGATAATATGTCATTTCCTGTTAAAAGAAAAAAAATGATTTTTTTGTAAACTTGAGCCAAAATGAAATAATCGGGACTTTTATGTTAAAAAAAATGTTGAGACTAAAGTATAACTTTCTTGAAAATATTGATATTTTTCTGATAATTTCCATATATATATATATATATATATATATATATATATATATATATATATATATAATTTTAATTTTTGTTACTATATTGTGTTTAAATTTTAATAAAATCAAATAAATGAATTTATTTTAAGGTGAAAGAAATAACTAATATGTCAAATAAATAAATAAAGGCTAATGCTATAAGTATTCCTCCTTCTTTTCCAATCTCACCCCTGACGTGACTTATTTGTTTTTTGTTGTTGTGTTTTTTTTTGTTTTTTTTCCTATTTTGTTTTTTTTTTGTTTTTAATTTTTTATTTTAATCTTATTATTATTATATATATATATATTAAAGTTTTGAAAGATTTTAACAGTAAAGTGGCACCTTTTTTGTCAATTTTGGTCCTCCAACTTACAACATTGACCCTTCATCTTTATGCTTTTGTTCACAAACAACCCTTTCACTTTGGTTTGAATTTTTCATAACCATCGCCTTTTATTACATATTATTAGTATTTAGTATTTTGGCAGAAATGGTCCCTCATCATTATTATTATTATTGTTAGACAAAATTACACGATTGGTCCCTATGGTTTACCAGATTTAACATTCTCTTTTTGGTTTTAAATTAATGTTTTATTTATTAGAAAACATTGACCCTTCATCTTTATGCTTTTGTTCACAAACAACCCTTTCACTTTGGTTTGAATTTTTCAGAACCCTCGCCTTTTATTACATATTATTAGTATTTAGTTTTTTGGCAGAAATAGTTCCTCATCATTATTATTATTATTGTTAGAAAAAATTACACGATTGGTCCCTGTGGTTTACCAGATTTAACATTCTCTTTTTGGTTTTAAATTAATGTTTTATTTATTAGAAAATTCCCACCCAATACCATAAACCCACCCACCATCTGCCATCACCACCACCACCACCACCGCCAAAATTACATAACTGGTCCATATGGTTTACCCATGGTGACAAATTCAGTCCCTACTACCTGAAAAGACCAAATTACCCTCACATTAACGGACAAAAAGCAACCAACATGCTACTTTACTTTACAAAGCAATATCTTCCGACCCCGACAACGCCGATGAATCTTTTCTAGTTATTATTATTATTATTATTATTATTATTATTATTATTATTATTATTATTATTATCAATTTCGATAACCGTATAAAATTCGGACAACATTTTAAAATTCGGATGAAATTTTAAAATACGGAGAACATTATAAATTTGGACGACATAATAAAAATCGAACGACTATATAAAATGGAACAAAACCAAAGTTTGTCTTTATTTATCATGGATATATTAATTGGTTCGGTATTACATTTGCATGGTGCGTTATACGGATTGAAAGCAAACTTTACTTTTGTTCAATTTTATATAGTAATTCGAATTTTATAATATCGCCCGATTTTCTATTGTTTTTCGAATTTTATACGGTTATCGGAATTTATAATAATAATAATAATAATAATAATAATGATAAAATAATAATAATAATAATAATAATAATAACAATAATAAAATATAAAAGAAAAGAAAAAACAAAAAAAAAAACAAAAATGGAAAAAAACAAAAAAAAAAAGAAAAAAAATGACGTCAAATCAAAAGTAAAAAGTTGATTAGATTGATGTTAGTGTTGGATTAGGTGTCTAAGCCCATAACTATAATTGGTATGTACTTGAATTGATAGCAGCACAGTCCTTTTGGGTTGCCCTCAACCTAGCAACTGGACAAGGAAATTATGAAAGGAGAGATATTAATTTATAAGATTAATAAATTAATATATATATATATATATATATATATATATATATATATATATATATAAATGATTTATTAATATGTTAATGGATTAATATATTAATTAGAAATCATTATGTTTAATTAATTGTTAGCCAGAAATTAATCAGAATTGATTTTGGGGTTAAAAGAATTAATTATAAGGTCCAGGGACTAGTTTGCAATTATCTAATAGTTGAGTGGAAGGCTCTAGAACCCCCTTGGAAGAGGGTGGACGAAATCTTTAGGGGAAACCCTAATAATTTCGTCCATAGGGGCTTGGATAAGGCCCTTGGGTTTGCTTAGGCCCTAAGCAAAGGATAACTAGGGTTTCCCTTAAACCCTAGATCCCTCAGCTATATAAGGAGCCTCCTGGTTCATGTTTTTGGTCACTCTTTCTTTTGAAGAAACCCTAAAGCCGAGATTTTGCATACTCCCTCTCCCCTCTCTCTTCTACTTTCCTTCTTGCTAGTTCTTGGGTGTGATTCCATTAGAGGCATTACATTTGTGGTGCTAAGCTTCCAAGAAGATCAAGATCAAGATCAAGAGGATTATCAATTGTTTGCTATAACAATTGAAAGGTATGTAAACCCTAAACCCTAGTTTGTTAATTTCGAAATTAGCCTCTCTCCTCTAGGGTTCTTGTTTTGCAATTCAAAGTTGTATGTTCAATAGTTAAAACATAGATCCAAAGTAGGTTGCATGTGAACTTAGGAATTGTTTCTAGTTTATTTGTTTTACCTAAAGCCCATCAGTGGTATCAAAGCCATTGTTGTTTTAAATTGAATTGCTACAATTGTTGAATTGCAAATTAGGGTTTATAGCTATTAAACCCTAAAGGCCAATTTTTCGATTTCTAGGGTTTTGGATCAAAGGGTTTTTTCGAAAACCCTAGCCTCCAAAGAACCCTAATCGAAATTAGGGTTAGGGTTTTGAAAACCCTAGCCTCCTCCCTTGTAAATTTCGAAATTTGCTTAGAAGTTTTAGGGTTTCTTGTTTTGGATAATTGTTACTTAATTAGATTAATTGGATAATTATCCTTACCCTATATTTCGAAATTTAGAGGGATAAGGATTAGGATTAAATTAATGGACTAATTTAATTAGATAATCCTTACAAGATTTAATAATTTGATTAATAGTTAATTAAAAGATAAATATTAAATCTAGTTAATTGGTTTATTTAAATTTAAATTTAATAGCTTAAATTTCGAAATTTATAAACCCTTGAAGTTTTAAAATGTTTTAAAACACACCTTATATATATATTATAATTAAAAGTTTAATATTATATATGTATAAGAATATGGTCAGTCAAATCGCTAGTATGCCTCATTCACGAAGCTAATCTATAAGGGGGGTATAAGGAAACTGCCTATAAAATGGTAGTTGAATGGGTGTCCACTCTCACCCACCGCTTCCTTGATTAGTGGAGGGTCGTTAGCAGAACGGATTTGATAGGACAACTACTTCTCATTAAAAGTATAATGATATTAAAAGTACTAGAACATTATTTTCAAAAATCCCAACTCTAGTTACTTTAGGAAAAATGTGAAAAGTATGCTAATCCATGAAATTGCACATTATGCTTTATTGGTCGTTAGTGGAGTGTGTGTGTGGTTAACCAGCACACTAAAAGGCACTAATAAAGAGTAGTAATGGGTATCTCATAATTGTCATTTTGATGGAGCGTGTGTGGTTTACCAGCACATCAATAGTTAATGATAAAGACAATGAGGTTACCAAGCACATTTGCATGGTTATTCACATCTTGTTTGTGATCCTCGGCATCCCAGTCACAAATAGAAGAGCATAATCTGAAATTAAAACATGCCATTGAATAGTTTCAATGTATCTCAAAAGAATTAGGAATTTCACTTCGTTTGTTTCGTCTAATGGTGGAATTGGTGAATCGTCATTCACCTACCTTTATGAAATTTGCACTTGGATCTCGGCATCCCATTTCTGAGTTATGAATCTTCATAGTTGGATCCTAACCTTGATATTATATCTTTGGGTTATTCTATTAAGGTATCTTGAAATCTAACTAAAACTTTCTTTCTTTTCAGATGTCTACTCCTGGAAACACTTCTACTTCATCCTCCTCCAACCAGAACTTCTCC
The DNA here is from genome assembly GCF_052849685.1 of Lactuca virosa. Taxonomy (NCBI): domain Eukaryota; kingdom Viridiplantae; phylum Streptophyta; class Magnoliopsida; order Asterales; family Asteraceae; genus Lactuca; species Lactuca virosa. The sequence continues at coordinate 276,375,145 of NC_136426.1, forward strand.
TTGCTCAATATATGCTCCAAAGTCGTTATGGATGGCTCAAACTATAACGATTGGATGCGCAACATCAAGATGGCTCTTCGTTTCGAGAACAAAGAATATGTTCTTGAAAAGGAGCTCAAAGAGCTTGATGAGAATGAAGCTACTCCTGAAGATCTTGCTGCCTACAAGAAACATTACGATGATGCTACCAAAGTGGCATGCATCATGGTGGCAACTATGTCCCCAGAACTACAGAGGTACTATGAGGACTACTGGCCTTTCGAGATGAACAAGGACCTTATGGAAAAGTACCATAAGCGAGCTCGTCAAGAAAAGTTCGAAGTAGTCAAGTCACTCATGGCTTGCAAGATGAAAGATGGGGAGTCAGTTGTGTCACATGTGCAAAGAATGCAACGCTACATAGAGCGTTTGGTCAAGCTCAATATTCACTTTGATGAGGAATTGGCCATTGACATGGTCTTGAACTCACTTCCTGAATGTTATGGTCAATTTATTCTAACTTACCATTTGAACAATACTGAGCAGACCTTGGCCCAATTGCACAACTTGTTGCAGACAGCTGAGGCAGGGATGAAGGGTAAAAGTATACCCTCCACACCTACGAGTGCCCCTGTTTTGGCTATTGGACAGGGAAAGGGGAAAAAGAGGAAAAGTCCTCCCAAGCAAAACTGGAAGAGCAAGGCTCAAGCTGGGTCATCTAGTAATGGCCCAAAGGCTAAGCCCAATGGTTCCACTCCCCATGTTTCTGATCCAAAAGAGGCAGTTTGCTTTTACTGCAACCAAAAGGGGCATTGGAAGAGATCTTGCCCACAATATCTGCAAGATATCAAGGATGGCAAAGTGAAGCCATCTTCGGCAGGTATTTACACTATTTATGCTAATAACTCATTATCTTCTCGTTCATGGGTAATTGATACAGGATGTGGTTTTCATATCTGTTCTGATTTGCAGGGTCTAAAGGAAAGTGAGGAGATAGAGCGAGGAAGGATAAACCTGATCATGGGAAACAGAAAGTCTTCACCAGTAACCAAGATCGGAGTTTATCAGCTTCTGCTTAGTAATGATGTTAGATTAGATTTAATAAATTGTTGCTATTCGTCTGAGATGACGAGAAACATTATTTCATTTCATGCATTGTTCAGACAAGGTTTTACATATTCTTTTAATGATTTGAATGGTTCAATTTCTGTTTATAAGAATGGTGTTTTTATGTTTGAAGCTTTGCCTTGTAATGGTGTGTATGAAACAGTGACTTGTGTTGATAGCCTAGGAAATAGTGTACTTAATATTGACTTGTCTAATAGTGTAGACAAGGCATGCTTGTGGCATTGTCGTCTTGGACACATTAACAAGAAACGCATAGCCCAACTCCAAAAGGATGGAGTGTTGGAATCATTTGACCTAAAGTCAGATGATATGTGTGAATTTTGTCTTTTGGGAAAGATGACAAAATCACCATTCACAGGGTCTTGTGAAAGAGGTGAAGGTCTGTTGGATCTCATACACACAGATGTGTGTGGGCCCTTCAGGTCAACTACAAGAGATGCTAATCGATTCTATGTGACTTTCACTGATGATTATAGCAGATATGGATATATCTACTTGATCAAGCATAAGTCAGAAACTTTTGAAAAGTTCAAAGAGTTTAAACATGAAGTCGAAAATCAATTGGGCAGAAAGATAAAGATACTTAGATCCGATAGAGGCGGGGAGTATCTTAGTATCGAGTTTAACGACTATCTGAAAGAATGTGGGATAGTCTCACAATTGACTCCTCCTAGGACACCACAGTTAAATGGTGTAGCTGAGAGGCGCAATCGAACATTGTTAGACATGGTTCGTTCTATGATGAGTCGGGCTTCGCTTCCTATTCACTTCTGGGGGTATGCCTTAGAGACAGCCGCCCACATCCTCAATCTTGTCCCTACAAAGAAGGTTGCCAAAACACCTCACGAAATGTGGACAGTGAAAGTTCCCTCGTTAGCACATATTAAAGTCTGGGGTTGTGAAGCTTTCGTAGGACGAGAGACTCACGACAAGCTAGCAGCTAGAAGTGAGAAATGTGTTTTCATTGGTTACCCAAAGCAGTCTTTTGGATATTTGTTCTACAGGCCTAGTGAAAACGTGGTCTTTGTAGCACGAAGAGGAGTCTTTCTTGAAAGAGAGCTCATATTCAAAGAGGACAGTGGGAGCACTATTGACCTTGAAGAAATTCAAGAGTCAGCCAATGAAGGAACCTTAGATGACACTAGCACTCAACCAGAGGAAACAGTTCCTGTTGAACCAATCGATAACTCATTACCTCTTAGAAGATCCACTAGGGTGAGTGTGCCACCTGAGTTGTATGGTTTTCATATTATTTCAGATGGTGACACATTCATAAGTGACAGAACACTGGTAAACTTAGATGAACCAGTCACTTATAAGGAAGCAATGGCAGGCCCAGAGGCTTCCAAGTGGAAAGAGGCAATGGACAGCGAGATTAAGTCCATGTATGACAACCAAGTTTGGAATTTGGTTGATAGTGCACCAGGTCGTAAGACAGTTGGGTGCAAATGGATCTTCAAGAAGAAGACAGACATGGATGGAAATGTGCACACATTCAAGGCTCGACTGGTTGCAAAAGGTTTCACTCAAACCCCAGGGGTTGACTATGATGAGACCTTTTCACCAGTAGCTAAGATTAAATCTATTAGGATATTGCTCGCCATAGCTGCCTTTCATGACTATGAAATCTGGCAGATGGATGTCAAAACTGCTTTCCTTAATGGGAAGTTGGCTGAAGATGTTTACATGAGTCAGCCAGAGGGTTTTGTTGATGCAAAGTTCCCCAATAGAGTGTGCAAGCTTGAGAAATCCATTTATGGATTGAAACAAGCATCTCGTAGTTGGAATCTTTGCCTCCATGAGAAAGTCAAAGAGTTTGGTTTCTCTAGAAGTGAAGATGAGTTCTGTGTGTATATCAAGGCTAGTGGGAGTATAGTAACTTTTCTGGTGTTGTATGTCGATGACATATTACTCATTGGTAATGACGTTCCAACCTTGAAAGAAGTTAAGTCTTGGCTTGGAAAGTGTTTTGCCATGAAAGACCTTGGAGAAGCTGCCTATATTCTTGGGATTAGAATATTGAGAGATAGAAAGAAGAGACTAATTGGACTTAGTCAGAGCACATACTTGGATAAGGTACTAAAGAGGTTTAGTATGGAAAATTCCAAGAAGGGAGAGCTACCTATCCAGAGCAATACCAAATTGAGTAAAACTCAATGCCCGAGTACAGATGTTGAAATAGATGACATGAGTCGTGTACCTTATGCTTCCGCTGTCGGATCGATCATGTACGCTATGACATGTACTCGCCCTGATGTGGCATTTGCTTTGAGCATGGTCAGTCGCTATCAGGGAAACCCAGGTAGAGCTCATTGGATAGCAGTTAAGAATATACTCAAGTATTTGCGAAGGACAAAGGACTGGGTTCTTGTGCTTGGTGGCAGTGATACTTTGAGAGTAGATGGTTACAGTGATGCCAGCTTTCAGACGGATAGAGATAACTTACGTTCTCAGTCGGGCTGGGTATTTTTACTGAATGGAGGAGCAGTTACTTGGAAGAGTTCCAAGCAAAATACGGTGGCTGATTCTACTTGTGAATCAGAGTACATTGCAGCAAGTGAAGCGTCGAAAGAAGCAGCTTGGTTGAGGAACTTCATCGGGGATCTCGGAGTTGTTCCAACCATCCAGGAGCCTATGGAACTCTTCTGCGATAATGAAGGAGCGGTTGCCTTGACAAAGGAACCGAGAGATCATGGTAAGACCAGACATATCGACAGAAAGTACCATTTCATTAGACATAGAGTTGAAGAAGGCCATCGTATAGTAAAGAGGGTGTCATCTGAAGATAACCCAGCAGATCCCCTCACAAAGGGTGTGAGTAGGGCTAAGCATATTCAGCATGCTCGGAGCATAGGACTGAAAGATGATATTAGTTTTAGTAGTTAGATTAGTTTTTGAAACTTGTAACAAAGTAAATGTAATTGACTTTTGGTGATTAAATAATAAAGTATTATTTATAAGTTTGGCTACTACCTTTTGTCAATTGTTTATTATTGTGTTTCATATTTTGCATGTTTTACTTCCTGAATAATGAGATTATTCAAACTCCACAGTCGCTCGTACTCTTGGAAGTAAGTAGTGAATTAAGACTGTCATGAATTGGATTGCAGATTGTCTAAGGATAGACATGGCAATAGAATTGCTGCAATGTTCATGAGTACTCAGAAATTGAGATTTGAGTATTGGATAAACCTACGCTCAGAGTATTACTTCATGGAATTCATCACGAGTAATACTGAGACATTAATATCTTATAATCTTGAAACGAAGATATATGAGTTGTAATTTACAAGTCGGTTGTGCATTGGTGATACGAAAACGCATCAGTAACTTGGTGTTATAAAACGTATTGTCATGCATAATTTGATGAGTAAAAGATACAAGCATATGAGTCAACGTTTATTCGTTCCTTTTGCCCTAACAGGAAAAGCGATATCTGTGGGCCCCTCGATGATTTGGTGTTGACTTATGTGATGGGCCCAGCCATGACTAAATTGATGTGTTCGATTAGAAGTCCTACATCATCACAAATCAGGAATCGGGAAACATAGATTCTGGACAAACAGATTGATTACATTCCATGTCTTTTGTCTGGGGATATCAAGCAGAACGAAGGGTTATATGATCACTTATCTTAGGACACGTAACTGACTGGGTCAGAGTTCGGCAACAACTTTTTGGAAGCTACAATTTGCTGGTCAAATTTAGAAGGCATACTAGCAATTATAGTTACAGACTTATCCAAGTGGGAGACTGTTGGATTAGGTGTCTAAGCCCATAACTATAATTGGTATGTACTTGAATTGATAGCAACACAGTCCTTTTGGGTTGCCCTCAACCTAGCAACTGGACAAGGAAATTATGAAAGGAGAGATATTAATTTATAAGATTAATAAATTAATATATATATAAATGATTTATTAATATGTTAATGGATTAATATATTAATTAGAAATCATTATGTTTAATTAATTGTTAGCCAGAAATTAATCAGAATTGATTTTGGGGTTAAAAGAATTAATTATAAGGTGCAGGGACTAGTTTGCAATTATCTAATAGTTGAGTGGAAGGCTCTAGAACCCCCTTGGAAGAGGGTGGACGAAATCTTTAGGGGAAACCCTAATAATTTCGTCCATAGGGGCTTGGATAAGGCCCTTGGGTTTGCTTAGGCCCTAAGCAAAGGATAACTAGGGTTTCCCTTAAACCCTAGATCCCTCAGCTATATAAGGAGCCTCCTGGTTCATGTTTTTGGTCACTCTTTCTTTTGAAGAAACCCTAAGGCCGAGATTTTGCATACTCCCTCTCCCCTCTCTCTTCTACTTTCCTTCTTGCTAGTTCTTGGATGTGATTCCATTAGAGGCATTACATTTGTGGTGCTAAGCTTCCAAGAAGATCAAGATCAAGATCAAGAGGATTATCAATTGTTTTCTATAAGAATTGAAAGGTATGTAAACCCTAAACCCTAGTTTGTTAATTTCGAAATTAGCCTCTCTCCTCTAGGGTTCTTGTTTTGCAATTCAAAGTTGTATGTTCAATAGTTAAAACATAGATCCAAAGTAGGTTGCATGTGAACTTAGGAATTGTTTCTAGTTTATTTGTTTTACCTAAAACCCATTAGTTAGGGGGGTAAAATTAGTTAAGGGGTACTTATAGCACAACCCATAAATAAATAGATAAATAAATAAGTAAATAAAACCCCCGCTTTTCCCCAAAATTTTAAAGAGGAAAATTTTTGTGGCTCAATCAGAAAGTGCACACAATTGTACCCTAGCTTTGATGGAATGCCGAAAACAGTCCATGGGCTGATTTAGTCCCTGTTCTTCTTCTTCACGCCCTCTTCCATCATAGCATCTCTGTTCACACACGTATTCTACCATCGTCGCCTCTCTTATCAGGTAACCAACCATATTTTTAGTTCCTGATTGCTTTTTTGGTTCTTATTTTATCCTTATTTCGCGATCGCTTTTGATTTTGATGCATTATCTATTTGAGTTATTGCATCTGTTTGGAATACAATAACATCTTCTTTCCGATCATGAAATCAAATTCCATCACGTTTTAATTAGCACCTTCATCAATGCATTCCATTTGTTTGACAAAATGCTATCGATCAACAATATTAATTCACTAGTTGTGAGACCCATGTATTACATACGTTAATTTTAAAAAATAAATAAATATGGAGGTTTAAATATTTGAGAACTTTGGATTTATAAGAAAATAAGAAAAATAATATAATTATTAAAATTGAATTTTTTTTATCTTTGAAATTTAAAAAAAATAATTTAAATAAATAAACAAAAGAAACTAATGAACTTAATTTATGAATTTTAAAATTAGAAGGTAAGTCCATTAATGAAATTGATATCCATTTATTACTACATTTATTGTAATTATTACATTAAAATATTATGTGAAATTTAATAAAATAGAAACCCATAAAATGATATCCATTTATTACTACATTTATTTTGCTAACTGATTCTCTAATGCCAAATTGTGGAAAATGATGTCCTTGGTATTGATAGGGATAGACGTAAGTTTGGATGTGAGTTTATGAATGCTAAACTTTGGAATACGATGTCCCACAACTATAAAATATTCTAAATTATTTTCCATCAAGAGTTCATTCAATCTAAAGAATGAAATGAAAAACTTCATATATGATGCTAATGTAAATGTATGGGTGTTGTAGTTATAATTTTCATGACACCATCTTCTATCTTTATTTCTGTGACATAAGATTTTAACCTGCGGTTTCCTTATGTTGCTCAACTTTCCAGTAACGAGGGTTTTTTCCACCAAGAAAGTTTATATGTTAAACAAAACATCTAACTATTTGTTTTTAACCGGACCGGACCGAACTAGAAATGCATCTAACTAGACCGTATACAGAATATGCATGTTTTTACACGGACCGGAACGGAAATGGTTTTTTTTCGACGTACAACAATCTCTTCTCTGTATTCATTCTATTTGACGATTTTTTTCTTTCGGCTCCTGCTTTATTTTGATTTCTTCTTGAATAATATCAAATATTTTATAATTAATTTAAACATTTTTTGGTTGTTTATTTTTGTTAGTCGCTGACCAAGGATCAATAAGGTAATTATTTTTCATTTTCATTGAAATTTCATTAAAGTTAGTAATTAATCTATTTGATATGACCCGTATGATTCAATTAGGCCAGGTCTACTGTCGCAGGGGATAAGTTTCAAGATCGCTTCAAGATTCAAGTTTCCTTTTTTTTATAGTTTCTTTTTTTATTAAAGTATTAGTTTTGGATTCTGTTTAGGATTTTTGTTATTTAGGATCCGGTTTTTGTATCTAATTAAGATTAGCAGGACATTATAAATAATGCTCCATAGGTTGTATATTTTTTATGCATGAAATAAAAAGTCTTTGACTATTCTTGGAGAATTTTCTGTTTCTCAAAACACAGGTGGGACGGACTGAGATTCTAACCTCCGGGAAGGGTCTCGTTCGTATTATTTGGTTGGTTTAACAAATACTGAGAAAATCGCAGGACTGGAGGTTGAACGCGCCAGGAAGGACAATGATGAACAGTTCGCAGAAGTATTGTAAGCCATCAGTAATTTGACAAAGACTATCAAAGCAAAAAATATCCTTGACGATCAGGGGAGTACAAATAAGAAGACAATCTTGTTCTCGAGTTTGGATCATTCAAGAAAGAGCCAAAGGATGACAAAAACAAAGAGGGAAGTCGACATATAGGAGATTATCGGAAATTTAAAGCTCTAATTATCGAGGGTGAAGATGTGCTTGGATAGATTTACAAGGTTGAACGATTTTTTGAGGTCAAAGACATCAGACTACGTGATCGGTTGAAGATGGCATCAATTTTTTTGGACGACAAGGCATTGGCTTGGTATCATTGGAGTCAAGCAAGAACTCCATTCCACTCTTGAGAAGAATTAAAGGAATGACTGCTAGAACGTTTCTAAACAACCGAGAATGGTAATTTGTTCCAAGCGAAGCCACTTTAGAATTTATTCCAAGCGCGAGCCACTTTAGAATTTGTGCCCATGTTAGAGTTTTGGATCGGTATATCTGGAGGGAGCGCCAGGGTTCCTTGAGGTTGGGAAGAATCCAAGATTGGTTGGGATTGTGAGCGTGGAGCAGACTACCGTTTGGTCGGCGGGGCCTTGAACGGATGATCGGGTGGTGCGGGTAAGATATTGTTTAATTAAGGATTAACTGGGAAGGCCAGTAAACTAGAGAGCCAGTTCTGGTTGTGAGAGGGTTTAGAGTTAAGCAAGAAATAGTGTTCTTTGGTCAGTGATGAGCATCAGAGCAAATGATATGGATTCATGGTTAGGTTCAGGTCAAGGGTTGCATTAGGACCCCTCTGCCTGTTCTTGTCTGTTGAAGGCTTTGGGGTCTGAAGCACGACCCAAACACCTAATAGAGTCCGGTAGACAGGGTTTTTACTCAAAGTGTTTTTGGTTAATGTGTGGTTGTGGGAGTGATGTAAGACTGTGGAGCAGCTGTAGCATTCACCATGTTAGTGTGTGGTTGTGAATGTGATGTAAGACTGTGGAGCAGCCGTAGCATTCACCAGGTTAGTGTGTGGTTGTCAATGTGATGTAAGACTGCAGAGCAGCCGTAGCATTCACTAGGATAGGATGCGGTTGTGGAGATGCTAAGACTGTGGAGTAGCCATAACATTCACTGTTGGATTAATGTCTAAGTCCATAACTATATTTGGTATGTACTTGACTCGACCCGGCATGGTCCATTTGGGTTGCACTTCACCGGCACAATTTATATGGATAGTCTTCTGAGAATAGTATATTTATGATTTATATTAATATATTATAAGTTCTAATATATTAATATGGAATCATATTATTTAATTAGTATTGATCAAGAATTAATTTAGAATTAATTAAGTGATCAAAAAAGTACTAATTAAATTTGGACTCTTATATATATGGAATGGGCCAAGTTCATTTAGGTTGGGCTAAGCTTTCATGGATGGTCCATGGAGCTTTTAACCCATGGATCCTATGTAAATGAAAGGTCATGGGTATTAGGGTTTACATGGATGTAACCCTAATCCTCCATAATATATAAAGGGGTCCTTGGCTCACAAAATTGGCACAAGTGTGTGAAAAAAAGAGTGGGCCGATTTTAGTGTGCATACATATTCTCTCAAGTTCTTCCAAGGTGTTTTGGTGATTTGTGATTCCATTTGAGGCTTCCACACTATTGGGGCTAACCTCTTAAAGCTTGAAGACATCAAGCTACATCAAAATGTATGTCATCTAACTAGAACTTTGTAGTATAGGTGCTTCATAATATGCTAGTTAGGATGAAACCTTGGAATAGTTAATATTTGCATGTATAATAGAGAAAACATAGATCCAAGGTTTATAGGGTTGCATGTACACCATAGGAGTGTTAGAATGCTCAAAACCCAACAATGGTATCAGATCCATGGGTTGTTTTCTATTATATTGATGCAAATGTTTTATTTTCAAGTTGAAAAAAAAGGGAAAAAAACATGACTTTTGTCAAATTTTAAGATAATTACTTGTTTTGTGAAAAACGAATTATTTGTAAAATTTGAATCATGTGTTATATGAGTTGAATTAGGTCAAATTTAGTAAAAGATAAAATGATATGATTATTTTATTAGTTTTAAAAGTTTGATCTAAATGTTTTAAGGAGTTACATATTTTGTCATAAAATTTTGGAGGTCAAAAGTTTTTTTTAAAGTTGTGATCTTAAGGGTTTTTGAAACTTCCATAAGTTATGGATATGAAATTTAAAAAAAAAAAAAAAAATTGATTCAAAGTTTTTATGGAGTTACAAAATTTGGTGTTAATGTTTTAAAGAATTCCATAACTTGTTCTTAAGTTATGGAACATGGAAAGTTTCATCATAAAACACCATTAATTCCATAAATTATGGAATCCAAAGGTTTTCAAGAATTACAAAACTTGCCCTCAATTTTTAGAATTTGAGAAAAAAAATTTATGAAAAAAAGAATTGAATTCTAAAACTCTTGGGTTCATAACTTAAACAATTAATTAAATGGTTTTAATTTTGAGCTTAATAATTGGAATTATGATGTTTTGTTGAATAGTTCAAATTAACTCTTATGGACTTTATTAATAGTTAATTAAAACGTTTAACTAAAAGAGTATTATTAATCCATAAATATATGGTTTGAGTTTAATTAAATTAAAAGTCTAGTTTAATTAATAGATTAAACCACCAAGTATTTTAAATGTTTAAAATACACCCTTATACTATTATAATATTAAAACTTTAATATATTATATGTATAAGAGCAAGTCGTCTTACCATTAGTAGGTCTCATTCACGAAGCCGGTCTATAAGGGGGGTATAAGGTTACTGCCTATAAAATGGCAGTTTAATGGGTGTCCACTCTCACTCACTGCTTCCTTGACCGGTGGAGGGTCGTTAGCCGAACAGGTAGGACAAGGACTATAATTCTCCCTTCATTATAAGTATAATGATAAATACTAAGTAACTAACCACTTATAAATTCCCAATCTTAGTTACTTAGGAAAATGTGAATAATGTGCTAATCCATGAAATTACACTTTGCACTTTGTTTAAGCTGTTAGTGGAGCGTGTGTGGTTAACCGGCACACTAACCTGGACTTAACAAGGTAGGCAAAGGGTAACTTAATGTTTATCATAGTATCGTTGGAGCGAGTGTGGTTAACCGGCACATCGATTGAGGGGTAAATATTAAGGGTACCAAGTATATTTGCATGGTTACTTCACACCTTGTTTTGTGATCCTCGGCATCCCAGTCACAAAACCTGAAGGGCACACTCGAGATTGAAACATGTCATTGAAAAGTTCAATGAATCTCAAAAGAATCTAGGAGTTTCAAAACCAATTAGTTTATTTTTATTATTATCTATTGTTGAGTTATATACGATTTAGATACCTCATGTGTTAAAGTTTTGATTTTTATTATCTATTGTTGAGTTATATACGATTTAGATAACCACCTTGATTGTATTAGCTTGAATCTTAATTAGTTTATGAACAATAAAGTGTTAGGACTAGTGTTTGACTAAAACTTACGGTTAGATGACAAAAACGTAAAACTAAATGTGTAAGAGAGCATTTGTTAACCACTTATGCTTATAATTGACATTCATGACCATTAAAGTTAATTCCTAGATCGAATCTCTCATATTAGGCACTTAATTATAATTGTTTAGATAGTTAATTGCATGATCCTTGTGTTAAACATCTTTATAATTATACAATTTAGTTAATAGAGTCAAGATAACTAATTACATTACAAATCGGTAAATAATAACTAAAATTCATTGCACTCAATTGGAATCCACCATATCTAAAGGTGAAATCGAATTTTGTGTGAAAACGTTTTTATCTTTTCTGTCTCTAAAAGTATTCTCTAGTTTTCTATTTGTTTTATTCAGTTTAATTAAGTTTAGATAAAAAAAACCTTCACTTACTTTATTATTTATATTTTAACTGTGACATCCTCATTTTCACAGCTAGAAAAGACCGATTTTGTTTATGCTTTATAAAAATCAGAGTACCTCTTTAAATAAAAACGTTGCGGAATTTGTTCCCAGAAAAACATGATGAATACGTTATCAAAGAATTTCCGAAGAAATGTATTTTTATCCATTTTAAAACATTTAGGATGTCATCGTCAATACAAAAACATAAGCATAAACAGATCTTACATTCATTTACACTAGTGATCTACATCTCTTTTAAATCCCTCAGTGTAAAGTAGCTTCATATCGACACCTGTGATATAAATAAGCTTGAGTGGGTCAGGTTGGGAAACCTGGTGAGTACATAGAGTTTTCATCCCACAATAATTTAATTATTATGTTTAAACATCAAACAATCAACCCAATTACCCATCCCCATTATCTTCCTTACTCTTAAGGATCTACCCTAAGAATCATCTATCCTGCATTCGTTCATTTCGAAGCCCATTGCTTCCAGGGTTTATATGATAGGCACTAAGTCCATAGCTGCCAATGCTTGTTCGTAAAACACTAATTCCATAGCTGCTAAAGTTCATTCATCGGGTACTAAATCCATAGCTACCAGTGTTCAGCTAATAGGTACTAAATCCATAGCTACCAACGTTTATTTAACAGGTACTAAGTCCATAGCTACCAACGTTTATCTAACAGGTACTAAGTCCATAGCTACCAATGTTTATTCGATAGGCACTAAGTCCATAGCTGCCGATGTTATTTGTTAGGCACTAAGTCTATAGCTGCCAATGTTCACTCATAGCATCTTTCATCTCTCATCATTCATCTACCCATGTTTTACCCAACATATTCGTAGATATAAAATACATATACAGTTTAAATTATTTAAAACATGTATAAAATCGTTCATCCAACATAGAAAGCAAGTATTCAAATAATATGCACACATAGCATGTAATTTATATAAAATACTTCATATCTATGTGTAAGATGAAAGTAACTATGCACTCACTTGTTAAAGTGATGATTCCAAACTCGGACAACGCTTCGCTTCTTAACAATATAATTTCCTTCGACGAAACTTACAAGGGAGTTCTAGCTAGGAGTCGGGCTTTGCAGGGGCAGAACTTTGTTGCTGAATCTTTCTAAGAAAGATTCTTGCAGCGCTTCAGCACTTACCTTACTATACTAAAACTACAGAAAGAGAAAGTCGAATCACGAGGGACCGAAATGCTCGAGGGATAAGAAGGGAAAGACTCTTGAATCAAGAGAATTGTGCAAGAAATATGAGAGCTAGAGGCTCTTATTTATAGTGATTGAATTTTCAAAAACTACCCTCCATAGTTACTTAATGACCTTATAGTTATATAAATGACTAAACACCCCTTTATAATATTATTTTAAATAGATTTAATGATATTTGTACTAAACTAATGTCGAAAATACTCAACACTAGTCTTATAACGACCGCATCGTCGATACCTTTCTAACGATATATACATATGTATATGTATGTATACGTATATATGATTTATACTTTATTTTAATACGTAAATGTGCTATTAAAAATTATAACTCGTTCATACGAACTTCGTTTTTAACGTTCTTTATGTTCATGCGTAGCTATCGACGAGATATACAACTTTTGTTTAGACTCCGTCGGCTAATTTTGAATTTATATTTTTGTCCATTTTTTTATAAAATTAAATTATTTTGCTAAAATCATAACTCTCTCGTACGGACTCCGTTTTTGGCATTCTTTTTCTCAAAATTCCTATTTTAAGGAGTACTACGATTTTCATTTTGGTCGCATTAGCTAAAAGTCAACCATTCTCTTCGTAGGTTTTTACGTCATACATTCGTTGTGCGCGACTGACTTTTATATCTTATAAAAATCATATCTAATTCATACGGATTTAGATTTCGACGAAATTTATATTTTCGGGATCGGGACAACGCATACTTCCTATATATATATATATATATATATATATATATATATATATATATATATATATATATATGTTTTGACGTACTTATTTTTACGATTTACGGACGATTCGACTGATTTTTCCTATTTTATTATATTATAATAATCTTGAAACATATAATATTCAAGTAATTATTCTTTATTACGTCGAATAGGTTACAATTGTTAACCTTAACTATTACTTTGGTTAAGATTATTTATCCTAGATAATCTTCTATATAAAAAAAATCATTTTTAACGCTTATTATTTTAATTGACTAGCCCGAATCTGCGGGTGTTAGAATTATCTCCCCCTTAGGATGATTACGTCCCCGAATCATCAAAAAAACAGGGCTTGTATAATAACTCCGTTCATTTCCTTTCCATCCTAGGTGGTAATCATAACTCTTATGTCCTTTCAAATGAGTATCTAACTCTAGGACTCCTTGACTACTGGCGGTGCGCAATCTTGCACCCGCTCTTTATCCTATGTTGGACTTTTAATCTTAACCTTTGAGTAACAAACTCAGTCCTTATTAGAAACTCTTGCTCTTTCTTAAACATACTTAAATAAAGATAAGTTCTTTACTTCGATTACCGTAACAGACTGATGGGACATGTTCTAATGAGATCTCGTCGTATGATGCAACGCTTAGACTCAGGTCTTTTAGAGTCAAATTCCAGAACAGAATATACCTTCCTTCATGTTCTAACGTGATATAATCACATTCTAGCATGTAGCACATCTAGCTACAAGCTCCTTACCTTAACAACGGTTGTGATACTTCTATTGATCGCTTCGATTATCTTTCACTTCAATCTTCTGACTTAAGTCAGATGCTACATCGATCTTGGTACTTTGAACCACGTAACATATTCATCTTAGTCGGACTCGATTTGATATGACCTCTAGGGTCGGATTAACAATCATCTTCTTAATCATTACCGAAACAATGGTAACGACATACTCGAATAAAACGAAATCAAAGCTTCTTGGTAACCTTGCAACTTTCCCTGATCCAAGTGTGAGTCCTGTGCTTCCAGTAGTATAGGCCTCTACTACCATTCACACCTACTTATACTCGTCCCAAGTATTGTCTCGCAGTTTTCCAAGTCACCATACAAGAAAACCACACAACAGCTTAACACATCAGATAGCAAAATGAGGGTTTTATATTATTCCTTGAAACGATTACATAGGTGTTCAAGTTCACCCTAGACTATGCCTCTACTAGGCTACATCATACGAAACTATGGCTACTGCATAACTTGATCTTCGGATAAGAAGTCCTCATCCTTGATTCCTCGCGTTATTGTCTGCTTCGTCGTGGATCGTGTGGAATGCCCTTGGCTTTGGTGGTGCCTCTAGCCTTGCTGCTTCATTTTTCTTTGGGCAGTCTCTAGACGTGTGCCCCTTGCCTCCACATCCGAAGCACACCTTATCATTTTGTGTACAATCCTTGGAATAGTGGCTGATCCTTCCACATTTGTAATAGGTTACTTCTTCGTCGCATCTCCCAAAGTAATTCTTCTTGCACTTTTCACACCACTTGGCTCCATACCTTTGGTCATGAAGGTTAGACTTTGAGAACTTTCCCTTATTATCAGGTCTTGAGGATCCTTCAAGCTTCCTCTTCTCGCCAACTTCAACTTTCTCCAGACCCTTTTCCCTTATTTGGGTCTCAACATTCTTGGTTGCCCAGATGGCGGCTTTCAAAGTGGTTGCTTGCTTGACCATTGGACCAAAGTCCGCTGGTAATCCATTGGCAAACTTGTTGACCTTGGAAAGTTCCGTTAGAACTAGGTAGGGGACAAGCTTCATCTGTTCCGTAAAACTTGTAGCATACTCGGTGACACTCATTGTGACATCCCCATTTTCACGGCCAAAAAAGACCGATTTGTTTATGCTTTATTTTGAAAATCAGAGTATCTTTTAAAGAAATGTGTTGCGGAATTTGTTCCCAGAAAAACATGATAAATACGTTATCAAATCATTTCCGAAGAAATGTATTTTATTCTTCTTTAAAACATTGGGATGTCATCGTCAATACAGAAACATAAGCATAAACAGAACTTACATTCATTTACACTAGTGATCTACAGCTCTTTTAAATCTCTCAATGTAAAGTAGCTTCATATCGACACCTGTGACACAAATAAGCTTGAGTGGGTCCGGTTGGGAAACCTGGTGAGTACATAGGGTTTTCAACCCACAATAATATAATTATTATGTTTAATCATCAAACAATTAACCCAATTACCCATCCCCATTCTCTTATTTAATCTTAAGGATCTACCCTAAGGGTCAGCTATTCTTCATTCATTCATTCCTAAGGATTGTCCTAAGGAATAGGCACGAAGTCCATCATTGACACAGCTGTCAAGCACATCTGCTAGTTCTATCACTTAGGCGCAGCTGCCAGAATTGTGACATTCTCTATGAGGCGCAGCTGTCGGTATTGTCCTTCGGGCAAAGCTGCCAGGGTTATCTCGTTTATTGACAATATCATTTTCGAGAGTCCACTCGCAATACATGTCAATGGGTTTTTAGAGCACACCGGTGAACACATCGTTCACAACACCTACAAGTTGCGAGCCTGCTAGTATTCCACTGGACTGTCTAGAATAGTCCGTGGTTGTCATCCATACTCTGCTAGATGACGGGGCCAACATTTGGGTAAAAGGCTTCTCACATCGTCCACCTCTCACCCTCACCTCATTGTCTATTTCACCTCTCACCTCATCATCCGACTCATATTTCATCTACCCATGTTTACCCAACATATTTTGTAGATATAAAATATATATACAGTTTAAATCATTTAAAACATATATAAAATTGTTCATCCAGCATAGATAGAAAGTATACAGATAATATTCACACATAGCACGTAATTTATGTTAAATACTTCATATCTATGTGTAAGATGAAAGTAACTATGCACTCGCCTGATAAGGTGGTGATTCGGTACTCGGAGAGCACTTCGTCTATTTAAACAACTCCTTTGACAGAACCTAATATCATTACCACTAGAGTTTAGTCTAACGTTCGACGAGAGTAATTAATAGTCTTGCCATTATTACTATTATATAAGCATGAACACAATACTTTTCATCGACTATGTACAGACAGGGGCCAGACATGGAACACCGGAGGGCAGGATCATTTTGGCATATAACACTTCTAAAATCCAGCAACCCAAGCGGCCCTCCAAACCAGATTCCCCGTACCGCGAGTGGTTAAAAAGATATTTTAACGACACTTATATAACTCATAATAATAGCCCATATATTTATGATAAGGTCCTAATAACATTCCTATATTTAAACATAAGCTATACTTAAGGTAGGGTAAACATATCTCACTTACCAGAGTTTGGCTAGGAGCCGGACTCTGCAGGGGCAGAACTTCCGAGCCGAAAGCTCTTCTTCTCGGAGCCTTCCGGCGGTCTGGGACTCGCCTCTAACACCTAGGAGGTGCTAGGGAAGGGGGAAGAGGGTTTAGGGGTAATGGGAGAGAAAGAGTTTGAAAAATGTGAGTTTTGGGGGTGATTTACGCCTCTATTTATAGGCTGTCTGGGCTGATTCACGTCATGAGAAAGGGTGCTCACGTCGTGAGCCTTGCGTAGGCTCCAAGGCGAAGTCTGGTGCTGACACGTGGTGCCGGACGCAGGTAAAACAGTCAATCTTTAAAAATTCATAACTTTCGCATACGAACTCCGTTTTTGACGTTCTTTATATCCACGCGTAGGTAAAGACAAGATATACAACTTTCCATTTGACTCCATCGGCTAATTCTCGACCGATTTTAAATTTAATTGTATGAGAAGATTACACTGTTAAATGTCTGCGTAAAATTCGTAACTTCTTTATATAGACTCCGTTTTCGTCTGTCTTTTTATCGTTGAGTTCCTATTAATGATATCTTCAACTCTCATTTAGGTCGCGTAAGCCAAAAACCGATCGAACTAAAATTCGAGTATCGGGCCGTGCACTGTTATGCCAAATCTTAGAAAATTCATAACTTCCTCATACGAAGTCAGATTTGGGCGTTCTTTTTTTGTATGTTCTCGGTTTAACGTATACTACAACTTTTGTTTATATTCCTATGGCCAAAACTTCCTCTATCGTAAATTCACTATTTTACGTTTCCCGGTGTCGTGCCGGTTTTGCCTCGAAACTTCGATGTGCCATAACTTCCTCGTTATAACTCGGATTTCGGCGTTCTTTATATGTACGGAGTCTTTGTAACATATGCTACAACTTTTATTAAGACTATTCCTTCTAAATAATCTTCCATCAAAAAATCATTTTTGATGCTCATTGTCTCTAGATTGACTAGCCCGGATCTACGGGCGTTACACTCATCCTTCCCTTCTTCAGACTCTGGAACTCATTGTTGATCTCCAGAGATCCTGCTCAGAGCAGTACTGTATTTTCAGTTGAACCAGGAAATCTTCCCAAGACATCTTTCTTGCTTCTCCCTTGGGCATTGTGTTAGCTAGTAGCTTCCACCAGCTTAGTACTCCATACTTTAATTTTCTGACTTTAAAGACAGTTTTCTGCCTGTCGCTACAGTCACAGCTCTCAAACAACATCTCCATTTCGAAGATCCAGTCCATAATCTCAACCAGCTTCGGGCTTCCGGAAAGACTCGGTGGTTTTGCACTCAAGAAGTTCTTATACATTTGCCCACCCTTGTCGTTTCCCCTCTCCGGACCATTTCTTCGTTCTCCTTGAGTCTCAGCTTGACTCACAGGGCGGGTGTAGTTTCCTTCCTCCGATTGTTCAGGGACCAGTTCAGGTTGTACGATCGGAATTGTAGCTTCCTCTCGGTGCTATTGAAGTAAGCGTCTGGTCTCCTCCATTTGACGATCCAACATCATCTGGATCATCGCTTGTACCCCGACCATCGTGACTGGCTCAGGAGCGGCTACCACAACAGGTATTTGCTCAATCACTGGGGGTTGATTCCCGTTTCCGTTCGCGTTCCCGACTCCACTTCGGGTTCTTGCCATCTCGTTCTATACACCAAATCAGACGTTTGGGGCGAAACGACGAGAATTAAGATAGGAAAGATTTTATTTACGATTGACGTGTAAATCTCCCTATTATTCCGAAAGGTTACATGCCAGTTCTAATACCGTAATTAAATGTTTAGAAATCTGAACACCTAAAATTTTCCAAATCCGGTCGGCAACAGAACATAAATCCGATCATACATTTAGCATCCTAAAGCATCATAAATCATTTAGCACATAAAAGCATGTTAGGCATTTTCCCTAAATTAGCTAGTGCTTGTGTCTATTCAGGTGTATTACCTAAATTTTATTAGACACACGCCTCACGATCATCTCTTAGCATTCTAAGTTTAAGTTTAGAAATAAATCCATATTCCTAGTTCGCTTAAACTAATGCTCTGATACCAACTGTGACATCCCCATTTTCACGGCCAGAAAATACCGATTTTGTTTATGCTTTATAAAAATCAGAGTACCTCTTTTAATAAAAACGTTGCGGAATTTGTTCCCAGAAAAACATGATAAATACGTTATCAAAGCATTTCCGAAGAAAAGTATTTTTATCCATTTTAAAACATTTGGGATGTCATCGTCAATACAGAAACATAAGCATAAACAGATCTTACATTCGTTTACACTAGTGATCTACATCTCTTTTAAATCCCTCAGTGTAAAGTAGCTTCATATCGACACCTGTGATATAAATAAGCTTGAGTGGGTCACGTTGGGAATCCTGGTGAGTACATAGGGTTTTTAACCCACAATAATTTAATTATTATATTTAAACATCAAACAATCAACCCAATTACCCATCCCCATTATCTTCCTTACTCTTAAGGATCTACCCTAAGAATCATCTATACTGCGTTTGTTCATTTCGAAGCCCATTGCTTCCAGGGTTTATATGATAGGCACTAAGTCCATAACTGCCAATGCTTGTTCGTAAAGCACTAATTCCATAGCTGCTAAAGTTCATTCATCGGGTACTAAATCCATAGCTACCAGTGTTAAGCTAATAGGTACTAAATCCATAGCTACCAACGTTTATTTAATAGGTACTAAGTCCATAGCTACCAACGTTTATCTAACAGGTACTAAGTCCATAGCTACCAATGTTTATTCGATAGGCACTAAGTCCATAGCTGTCGATGTTATTTGTTAGGCACTAAGTCTATAGCTTCCAATGTTCACTCATAGCATCTTTCATCTCTCATCATTCATCTACCCATGTTTTACCCAACATATTCGTAGATATAAAATACATATACAGTTTAAATTATTTAAAACATGTATAAAATCATTCATCCAACATAGAAAGCAAGTATTCAAATAATATGCACACATAGCACGTAATTTATATAAAATACTTCATATCTATGTGTACGATGAAAGTAACTATGCACTCACTTGTTAAAGTGATGATTCCAAACTCGGACAGCGCTTCGCTTCTTAACAATATAATTACCTTCGATGAAACTTACAAGGGAGTTCTAGCTAGGAGTCGGGCTTTGCAGGGGCAGAACTTCGTTGCTGAATCTTTCTGAGAAAGATTCTTGCAGCGCTTCAGCGCTTACCTTACTATACTAAAACTACAGAAAGAGAACTCGAATCACGAGGGACCGAAATGCTCGGGGGATAAGAAGGGAAAGACTCTTGAATCAAGAGAATTGTGCAAGAAATATGAGAGCTAGAGGCTCTTATTTATAGTGATTGAATTTTCAAAAACTATCCTCCATAGTTACTTAATGACCTTATAGTTATATAAATGACTAAACACCCCTTTATAATGCTATTTTAAATAGATTTAATGATATTTGTACTAAACTAATGTCGAAAGTACTCAACACTAGTCTTATAACGACTGCATCGTCGATACCTTTCTAACGATATATACATATGTATATGTATGTATACGTATATATGATTTACACTTTATTTTAATACGTAAATGTGCTATTAAAAATTATAACTCCTTCATACAAACTTCGTTTTTAACGTTCTTTATATCCATGCGTAGCTATCGACGAGATATACAACTTTCGTTTAGATCCGTCAGCTAATTTTGAATTTATATTTTTGTCCATTTTTTTATAAAATTAAATGATTTTGCTAAAATCATAACTCTCTCGTACGGACTCCGTTTTTGACATTCTTTTTCTCAAAATTCCTATTTTAAGGAGTACTACGATTTTCATTTTGGTCGCATTAGCTAAAAGCCAACCATTCTCTTCGTAGCTTTTTACGTCATACATTCGTTGTGCGCGACTGACTTTTATATATCTTATAAAAATCATATCTAATTCATACGAATTTAGATTTCGACGAAATTTATATTTTCGGGATCGGGACGACGTATACTTCCTATATATATATATATATATATATATATATATATATATATATATATATATATATATATATATATATATATATATATATATATATGTTTTGGCGCACTTATTTTTACGATTTACGGACGATTCGACTGATTTTTCCTATTTTATTATATTATAATAATCATAAAACATGTAATATTCAAGTAATTATTATTTATTACGTCGAATAGGTTACAATTGTTAACCCTAACTATTACTTTGGTTAAGATTATTTATCTTAGATAATCTTCTATATAAAAAAAAATCATTTTTAACCCTTATTATTTTAATTGACTAGCCCGAATCTGCGGGTGTTACATTAACTAAATGTGAACTTATCTGAAGTGAATCCCATTCCCCCAGAGATCAACACCTCATCTTAGCAAAACTATACTACCACAAGATCAGGTTCGCTACTTGTAATGTATATTTGTTTAGCTGCAATAGATTAGGATTTATAAACATAAGACATGATAATATATATATATATATATATATATATATATATATATATATATATATATAGATATATATATATATATATATATATATATATATATACACACACACACACACACAAGTCAAGTTTTTAGAGTCGTTGCCGAGGAGAACGATTGTATTATTTTGGATTATTTATTTGTTAGTTAAACTTTGTATATAGTTTAGTTTTTAGTTTGTAGTTTTATGTTTATTTTAAAATGGATACGCTTGATGTCATTATTGAGTGTGAGTTACAAGCACTAAAGCTGCATGATGAACTATTTGATCTAGAAAAACATTTTAAGGAGCTGGAGAGGTTGTTGGCAGAAGACTCAGACGAAGAAAAAGAGCAAGCTGAAACCCATTTTTCACTGGTAGAAGACTCGGGTCAAGATTCTGTCTCCGGAGAAAGTTGTAATGTGTGATTCTTTTATGACTAGTGTCTAACCAACTGTAGTCCTTGTCGATATTTTGGAGAACTTTAAAGACGAGTTTGTGATGCCAAAAGTAAAATCAAATATTTGATTTTTAATAACTGGATCTATTAGGGTTTTTAGGTTATAAATCACATGTCCTTCTGGAATTGCACATAAACACTTATAGGAACATGCAAACTAAGAGGATCTATGGCTTTTTACAATTAATAGAAACATACGTTTTGAATCAAAATTAACATCCTATGATAATCGAAATCATGCGTATGAAACATACCTTGGCTTAAATCGAATTAAGCTAATCAACCTCTTGAAGTATCCTTGTAAAACTTAGCTCCAATTCTATGATAGCCTGTCACAACTAGCCTTTTGACTAAGGAAATTCCGTCCTCAAATAAGCAAGGACTATTGTGAGACTTGTGCTAGCACACCTAAGTGTATAATATGAGTTCCTAAGGAGCCATGAAGTGTTAGTATGCGAAATCTCTCCAAGTATGTGAAATCTCTCCCAAATCTCTCCACGTGTGTGAAATCTCTCCCAAATCTCTCCAAGTATGTGAAATCTCTCCCAAATCTCTCCACGTATCTCAAATCTCTCTCAAATCTCCCTAAGTACCTTTCCTCAGTTGAAAACAGCTCAAAACCGGAAGAGGAAACCCCAAAAGGAACCCTCTTGCTCCTGAACCTCTTGCTCCTAAACATCTTGCTCCTGAACCTCTTGCTCCTGAACGTCTTGCTCCTGAACATCTTGCTCCTGAAACTCTTGCTCCTGAACGTCTTGCTCCTGAACCTCTTGCTCCTGAACATCTTGCTCCTGAACCTCTTGCTCCTGAACGTCTTGCTCCTGAACATCTTGCTCCTGAAACTCTTGCTCCTGAACGTCTTGCTCCTGAACCTCTTGCTCCTGAACGTCTTGCTCCTGAACCTCTTGGTCCTGAACGTCTTTCTCCTGAACCTCTTGCTCCTGAACATCTTGCTCCTGAACCTCTTGCTCATGAACATCTTGCTCCTGAACCTCTTGCTCCTGAACGTCTTGCTCCTGAACATCTTGCTCCTGAACCTCTTGCTCCTGAACCTCTTGGTCCGGAACCCTCTTAGTCCGGAATACCTTCTTAGGAGCCAAGAGGAATTAAACTTCGGAACCCTCTTGTTGACTCCGGAATTTTGAGAAATGCTCCGGAAATTGAACTACAGCTTCAGAATTCGCCTCTAAGTTTCGGATTTTAGACCATTTCGCACCTTTTTAGCATTTTAAGGTATTTTGACGTTAGGAATCCCACCAAACTCGTGTTTTTCTTAACTAAGACCCCTAAAACCCCTATTAATGCTAAAATTAATTATTTTAAGCATATTTTTCATAAAAATAAATGTTTGGGATTTAGGAAAACCTTATCCTAAATCAAGATAAGGACAAAGAGGTTGACTTTATGAGTTGATGGAATCCTCATTTCCCATGAAAATCACAGTATTCAATGCTTTACCCACCAAATATCCATGCGTGGACCATCAGATCCCCATGTACCACAAATTCCCTCCCTTTTCTCACTCTTAAGCACGACAGTGGAAGGAAATTTGGACTTTTCACATTTCCCTCTCACTTTCCTCTCATTTTCTCTCAAGGATTCATTTCAAGAGCAAGAACAAGATCTTACTGAAAACAAAATTCTAAATTTCTCCCTGGAGTTGTAAGGTAATTTCCTCCACTCATCTAATTTTATAATATTCCAAGATGAATCCATATTATTGTATTCATAATAATATGTGATGAACACCTTAAAGATAACCTTCCTCCCAGGGAAGTTCCTCATCTCAGCCAAGAGTTTAAGCATGAGATCTTCACTCCATAACTCCAGACAACTCCTCAACTAACTCAAGTTGAGCTTCATACCCCACCTTTTTCAGTCACATCTTGCCTAAATACTTGAATAGTTGCATGTATACGTATGTTTGCATGTGTGTATGAAATATTATTAAATTATTATTTTAGTAATATTCTCATGAACGTAAGATTTCACAACTTCATAAAGAACTGAGGATACTTTGTGTACAAAAGAGCCTCCCAACTATTGGGTGTGTCCAACTTAACCCCTTTATCTATGCTTTCATGTATAAAGATAAAGGTTATAAAAAGGAACTTTGATAAGTTGACACTATTTTTAGAAATTTTAGAAAATGGGAACTTTATGACTATTTTGCAAACTATCAGGGAGTATTCTATGAATATTCAATATAAAAGTTTGCGTCAAGAAAATACACAAATAGAGCCTTTATGATATAAATATTTGCATGTCATAAACTGCTGTCGTAAAACCTCCAACATCATAAGTAATGTTCTATATGTCATAAAACAGAAAATGCGTGTCATAACCGGCAGTTATAAATTTATACAAATTATAACTTGACACTTTTTCTCTTGACTAAAATGACTTGTTTTTCAGTAAACGAAAAGGAACGAACACTAGCACCTAGTTAACGAGCACAATCAACGATAAGGAACGAGAACGATATTTCTATTCAATATGTATGGATTTCATTATTTATCTAACAAATAATGGATCTCTAACGATTGCTCAAAAGGTTGTTAATTTTCTAGTCAGACGAATCTCAAAAGTACTTAAATAGAAAAATATTAGTGTACGCCTAAGTCCTGTAAGGAGTTATAGCCAGAGTCTCCTGGAGGGAGAGCGGGAATTTGTGTATAGATCTATACGGGGTTGGGACCCCGCACCTTCGCTGTTCGCTACAGCTAGACAGGCCAGTCTAGGGTGACAAATGTCTTTTCCAAACCAAGGGCGCCTGAGAAACGCCAAAACAGGCACTCCGTCAGATTAGTATGGTTATAACGACTCACTAGAATATGTTATTAACTAGAAATTTAAGCAAGGAAAACCTCATAAATAAATTTTGACACGTTGTGTTGACTGTCCTACGCATGGTAGTTGATGGCCCGCATTTGTTGCGTTGACTGTCCTTTTTCATCGCGTAGAATGTCCACAATTGCCATGTTGACTCTTTCTCCTAACAAGCATAGGGTCGAAATACTGCTATTTTTTACAAATTAAAAAGCATAGGACTCTATGGGAAACGTTTGTAAACGATTTTGAAAACGATAAACTAACCTACACACATGCATAGTTGGAACTAGAATTTAGAATATTTTATAACAGAAAATATAGAATTTTCCGGAGAAAACGATTTTTCTACGATTTCGATAACGATAAACTAGAACGCACACTCAATTTTACTCGATAAGAGGAACAAGATTCTCAACCATATTTTCCTTTTGAAAATTTGAGATTTTAAGTTAAACGATTGACTGTTACTATTCAAAAAGGACTATTTTCACACACACCTCGCTTTTACAAATCACACTACTTTTCAAAATCACTCCTTACAAGGATGAACGAAAGTGATGACATACATACTTATATCCATGATTTTCAAGGCAAGACTTCAAACGATTTCATAGAAAATGTCGGATTTTCTGAAAGTACAATGAGAACGATTCTAAACAAGTGTAAATGATTTTATACAAAAATGCTTATGAACTCACCAACTTTTTAGTTGACGCTTTTCAAAACGACTTGTATTCTCAGGGATCTAGTAAGCAGGTAAGAAGGGACGCGGATGCTGGACTATTTAGCTGTAGTTTGGAATTTTTCTGTTTATGTATCTTTTGTGTAACTCGAAGAACAAATACAATATGTAAAAAATGTAAGTTTGTTATCTCAATGTATGATGTTTGGATTGCTCTGTTTCATTTATATTCAATTGTTATGATACTGCACAATGAAGTCACCCGCCTCCGGACGTTTCCGCCGTCTGGTCCGGGGTTGTGACAGATTGGTATGAGAGCATTGTTTATAGTGAAATGGTATATCTAGCCATACAAGATATACAACTATAAATACAATGGGACTAAAACGAACTCTGCCTAAAAGTATACTTTAAGAAGAAAAGTATTTTATAAAAGTATACATAATTACTAACCCAATATCATAACGAGAAGAAACCAAAAGTAACTAATGGTTGAGCACTACAGTCAAACTTGGGCAGTTATGTAATCATATCTGGGGTAAATATAGCCTAATCAACTATATTTATTTGAGGTATGACCAACATGTGCTTGGGAGTGATAATGGTGTTGCGACAAACCTAAAACCTACCAACTATGCGTACAAGAGAATACTAGAATTCAAACATCAAGTTTAAAATACTAAAGGAGTATTTTAGGATACTATAAACCCCCCTCACGCCTAAACTATCCCCGTATATCTCGTTCTGCAGATCTTGCACCAACGACGTATTTGAAATCCTTCGCCAAGACTTCTACTACCATGTCCCGGTGATTGCGGATGGGGCAAGAAGAGACCAAAAGAAGTCCAAGAGGAAAATCCAGAAGTGGATCCTAAGGAACATCGAGAGATGAATCGTGAAAGGAGGATTCCGACTAAGAACCTAGCAAGGATAAAAGCGCCAAGGAAACCCTTGATGAACCTCCACCCAATTGATAGTAGATCAGAAACCCTTTCACCTTTCTCTTCCCATATACATAAATACCCCATATAAGCACTCCTGGAGTGAACATACCTAAAAACAAAACGATACCCACGCAAAAACAAGTTGAGAAATTGGCTCCTATCCCATTTAGGGCATATCTCCCCGAAAGACAATCCGATCCACAATTGACGTGCACCGAACTCCGATAGCCAACACCCTCACGAATCAGGCATCACCTCTGTCTAGGCCACAAGTTGTTGGGTTTTGAGCATTCTAACACTCCTATGGTGTACATGCAACCCTATAAACCTTGGATCTATGTTTTCTCTATTATACATGCAAATATTAACTATTCCAAGGTTTCATCCTAACTAGCATATTATGAAGCACCTATACTACAAAGTTCTAGTTAGATGACATACCTTTTGATGTAGCTTGATGTCTTCAAGCTTTAAGAGCTAAGCCCCAATAGTGTGGAAGCCTCAAATGGAATCACAAATCACCAAAACACCTTGGAAGAACTTGAGAGAATATGTATGCACACTAAAATCGGCCCACTCTTATTTTCACACACTTGTGCCAATTTTGTGAGCCAAGGACCCCTTTATATATTATGGAGGATTAGGGTTACATCCATGTAAACCCTAATACCCATGACCTTTCATTTACATAGGATCCATGGGTTAAAAGCTCCATGGACCATCCATGAAAGCTTAGCCCAACCTAAATGAACTTGGCCCATTCCATATATATAAGAGTCCATATTTAATTAGTTCTTTTTGATCACTTAATTAATTCTAAATTAATTCTTGATCAATACTAATTAAATAATATGATTCCATATTAATATATTAGAACTTATAATATATTAATATAAATCATAAATATTCTATTCTCAAAAGACTATCCATATAAATTGTGCCGGTGAAGTGCAACCCAAATGGACCATGTCGGGTCGGGTCAAGTACATACCAAATATAGTTATGGACTTAGACATTAATCCAACAGTCTCCCACTTGGATAAGTCTAAAACTATTATTGAGTATGACTTCAAAACCTAACTGGCAATCGTAGCTCTTAAAGCCGCTGTCGAACTCTGACCTTGTCAATGACTTGTCCATTAGATAAGAGATCATATATTCCTCCATTCTAGATATCATATGGACTGAGACATGGATTATAATCATTCTATCTGTCCATTTATTGTTTCCCGATTTTTGATTTATGATGACTGACTGATTGAACAAATCAAATCAGTCCTGGCTTGGCCAAGCACTCACATGTGTCATCGCTAAATCATCGAGGGGCCCACAGATATCGCTTTTATCCCGAAGGTAAAAGGAATGGATAAACTTCGACTCATATGGCTTGTTCGACTACTTGTTGAATCATACACAAAGGCACGTTTTATAACATCGAGTTACCAATGCGTTTTCGTGCAATCAATGTATAACCAACTCATAGTAACAACTCATATCTCTAGGTTTTAAGAATATAAGATATTATCGTCTCATGATCACTCGTGATAAAATCCATGAAGTGATTCAAATGAGCGTGGGTTGAATCCAATACTCAGAACTTATGAGCACTCATGAGTGTTGTAGCACCACTTTGTCCACCAACTTGGACCTCTACAAACCAACCCATGACAGTCTTGATTCATATCTACTTCCAACATATGACCGACTGTAGATGGTTTGAATAACTTAATCATTCAGGAAGAGCGACTTAGTTATTCTGGAAGTCAAAACATGCAAAGTGAAACACAAGAATAAATGAATCAAATATGGTATCAAACCCTATGAATATAAATAAACACTTTTATTTATCACCGTACTGATTACTCATTATTCATTGTTTCGGTTTTATCAACTTTATACTTGAATTAAAAACACTAGTTGTCCCATGCTCCAAGCATGTACGCTATGTTTTTCTTAAACAATAGCTTTGCCATACACCAAGTATGCACTCTATGTTTGTCTATGATCCTTACTTTGTGAAATAAACCAATTGAACATAATTTCAATGATTCTAATTTCACACTCCCAAATCCTTATCGAAAAATGTGAGAATTTCAAATTCCTATCATTTATCGAAATCTGTTTAGATTTTAAACTTATATGCACTGACCCTCTTGTAATGAATATGTACAAAGTCACAAAGACTTGTCAACAGTCATTATAAGGTATTCCAATGGAGATCAACTCCATGGAAACTAAATCTCATATTCAAAGTACATTGCTTTGGACATGCTTCTTGCATTAAGTTTTCTAATCTTACACAGATAACTTCCACCTATGGACCTATGGAGACAACTCCATATTCTCATTTTGACTATCACTTCTGAATAAGAGATACCTCTTTTCAGAATATGTCAATATGGTCCTTCCAAAATTAGCATTATACTTCCAACTGTCCCTGAGCAACCAATCTTTGGTAAACCTCAGATTGTCCTAGACAATTGCTTAATCATTTTAGTCATATCCAATTCTAGACCTTTTCCCTTCTTAATGCCTCTGGGCATTTGGAAAAATTTAGAAATGACAAATATTATAGCACATGCAATCGATCCTGTACCCAAAGCAAATGGTACACGATTCATGATGTCTCACATAAAGACATGATTCTAGACCAGTCTTTTGCTACAATATTTTTATTTGCCATGTTTTCAAAATTTGACTATGAAGAGGGATGCCGTAATCATAATCGAATTTTGAGAACGCAATATATAGAATTTCCTTAAGTTGAACCAATCCAACATGAAATTCATATATATATTCTTGACTAAGGATGATTAAGGTCTCAATTTAAGCCTTTAGAACTGAAATGAAGTATATCCTCTCCCTTAATTATAGCAAAACAACTTTTTCAATCCCTGCAGCCTCACGAATTGAAACTTTTGTTTTCTATAATTAACATTGCTAAATTGCAACACTAACAATAATTATCATGCTCCCACTAACATGATGATTATTAGCATAACACTTATGCTCCCACTAGCTTTGACATGTACTCAGAAATCAGCTGGACTTCTAGAAATCAATACTTTATTGACTTTCTTACCAAAGTTCAGATTTCTAATACGAGATGCTTTGATAAAACTTTATCAAAATCATACACCTTTCCTTAGATAGCATGCATGTGTGTCTAAACAATTTCAGAACTATGAAAAGGGATGCTGTAATCATAGTCTCAATCGTTTAGACCTTTTGCCATCTGCTTCAAATCTACTTTGTGGAAGTGTTTCCTCACCATCATTTTCATGAATCGGAGAGAAACCTTATGACCCTAAGATTTTATGGTGTATGTGTTCTTATCCATGTGAATCGTCAAAACCATAGTCACAAGACAAGGATAATGACAAATCCAAACTCATATGGACTGAACTTATGCAATCTTAACTTCTTGCCACCTGGCAGTACAGGGCCTGCCATTGCTTCCAAGTTGTTATGCAACCAATTGAGAACTTTCAGAACTCCTATGCAAAGCCAACTTTAACTGGAATGGGCACAGAATATGTCAACACGATAGGTTATAAACCTCAAGTCGTGTGCTAGTGAAGAACCTCCGGTTTTATTCTTGATTAGTTCTTGAAATTCTTTTTAGGATCTTTAAGACTCCCACTATCCTCTTGACATATAAGACTATCTTGCCAAATATTCAAGAGATAGTGCTGATTCTTTATCAAGACAAACACTTCACACAATTGGCCTTAGTTGGTCTTTGTTTTATCCAAAACATCACAGCTTACCAATTTCAAATGTACAAGAGTAGGACACTTTTACTCTTACATTTGACAAGTGTTTTAAACCTTTCTTTAAGATATGTCACTCAAGTTACAATCTTGGAGTATGACTCTAAGAATTGTTTTGGAACGAAGTATGACTCATCTTCCTGATCTAACCATTTCAACAATTCATGACTCCTCTTCTTAGTCATAGGAATGCACTAAGATGACCTTTAGAGGACTAATTGTGATATGATTTCTAAATCATTAAGATGATCACAAACATGATACTAAAGTACTCTCCCATCTTTTTAGATTTGAGAAACTTTTATCTTTCTGCCTAATTTGATTCTTCCCAATCGTTCTGCCATACATTGAGACTTTTCCAATGTTTCAGAATTATACTTAAACTTGTAAGTATAACCATATTTACTAAACTTTAGTAAATCAAATAGTCTTAACGAGCTTTGTGGTGGACATGACCAGTGCACAAGAATATGTACTCGATCCCTTTAGTCCTTCACTTGACTCACACATCCATGTGAACAAGTAATTAGTCTTGATTTTCCAATGCTTGAAAGTTCTCATTCATCATACTATTCAACTTGCATGATTCCAAGTTTCGGTCCAATTGAAACTTGGGTGATGAGGAACTTTCCTGATTTGGTAAATTTAGACACTACCACAAATGAAAGAATCAAATCCATTTTCCAATATTGCTGTCAGTGGAATGATATAAGCAACAATTTTCCACAAATGCCATTGTAAGGATACTTCAAATAAATAAAATTAAACAATTTTCTTTTATTTTAAAACTTTGCGGAAAAACTTATCCTTACAATCCACATGGAAAATTGTTGTTATCTATTCCTTAGCAATATATCATAACTTCTTAAGCAACTGCTCAAAATTCTGATGCGATCAAAATCCACCTTCGCGATCAGAATCAGCATATACTTCCTTTAAGATTTCTCTCTATTCTTTGATTCTTAAAACATCAACATGTGACCCAGTCACATCATGTAATGAGGATCTCAGAATAGAACTTAACGGAGTTAGATAATGGGCTCTACCTGATGTAGAGTCAAACTTATTGACTTTAACATCCTTAGGTAAATTTGGCAGCTTTGCAATCAACGCTCCTTCCTTTGGCAAAATAAACATATGGACCCTTTGGTAATGGGACTATCTCAGACTTAGCCTTTCTCTTTACCATTTGGTCAACCGAGTTGACTATGGCCAATCCCTTTCCATTGGGAAGAAAAGGTTTTTCTAGATATCCAATGTTAACATTGTCAATGTCCATGGTAGTTTGGGAAGTTGATCTACTAATCAAATTTGCTCTCCCAGTGCTCCAAATTATTACCGATTCAGCAGCACCAAGCAAATAGATAAGATCATTAAGGGTCATGTCATAGTCTGTTTCATAGTAGTCCCAAAGGAATTCACTATGTGACTTAGAAAGTGATTGAACCACCAACTTTCTCAAGAGTTTGACACCCAACTCTCCCGGCTTGTCAATATGTGACTTCATCTCCAAGATGCGATCACACATAGACCTTGCTTGCCAATAGGGCTTGAGTGACCTTGAAGTTGTGGGTTAGGGAGAATAATTGGAGGAGGTGGAGGAAGTGAAGTTCCAAGAGATTTGGGAGGATTATAGATGTCTGAACCAGACATCTTTTTGGGAGATATTCAAGATAGTTGATCTAAATTCCTTAATATAACACCCAATATGAAATATTAAGGCTAGGACCCAGCAAACTATTTTATAACTTGGAAGAGGGATGCCGTAATCCAAGCTATAAAATATTTGAAGGTAGGTGAATGACGATTCACCAATTTCCACCAAAATAAATGAAATGTATTATTAGGTTTTAATTGGTTTTGAAACTCCTAGATTCTTTTGAGATTCATTGAACCTTTCAAAGGCATGTTTCAATCTCGAGTGTGCCCTTCAGGTTTTGTGACTGGGATGCCGAGGATCACAAAACAAGGTGTGAATAACCATGTAAATATACTTGGTACCCTTAATATTTACCCCTCAATCGATGTGTCGGTTAACCACACACGCTCCACCGATACTATGATAAACATTAAGTTACCCTTTGCCTACCTTGTTAAATCAAGCTAGTGTGCCGGTTAACCACACACGCTCCACTAACTGACTTAAGCAAAGTGCAAAGTGTAATTTCATGGGTTAGCACCAAATTCACATTTTCCTAAGTAACTAAGATTGGGTATTATTAAGAGTTTAGTTACTTAGTATTTATCATTAATACTTTTAATGAAGGGAGAATTATAGTCCTTGTCCTACCCGTTCGGCTAACGACCCTCCACCGGTCAAGGAAGCGGTGGGTGAGAGTAGACACCCATTAAACTGCCATTTTATAGGCAGTAACCTTATAGCCCCCTTGTAGACCGGCTTCGTGAATGAGGCCTACTATTGGTAAGACGACTTGCTCTTATACATATAATATATTAAACTTTTAATATTATAATAGTATAAGGGTGTATTTTAGACATTTAAAATACTTGGTGGTTTAATCTATTAATTAAACTAAACTTTTAATTTAATTAAACTCAAACCATATCTTTATTTATGGATTTAATAATACCCTTTTAATTAAACGCTTTAATTAACTATTAATAAAGTCCATAAGAGTTAATTGAATTATTCAATAAAAACATCATAATTCCAATTATTAAATTTAAAATTAAAACCATTTAATTAATTGTTTAAGTTATGAACCCAAGAGTTTTAGAATTCAATTCTTTTTTTTTTCATAAAAAGCTTTTTCCAAATTCCAAAACTTGAGGGCAAGTTTTGTAACTCTTGAAAACCTTTGGATTCCATAACTTATGGAGTTAAATACTTGTTTTATGATGAAACTTTTTATGTTCCATAACTTAAGAACAAGTTATGGAATTCTTTAAAACATTAACTCCAAATTTTGTAACTCCATAAAAACTTTAAATCAATTTTTTTTAAAAAAAAAACTTTCATATCCATAACTTATGGAGATTTCAAAACACTTAAGATCACAACTTTAAAAAAAACTTTTGAGCTCCAAAATTTTATGACAAAATTTGTAACTCCTTAAAACATTTAGATCAAACTTTTAAAACTAATAAAATAATCATATCATTTTATCTTTTACTAAATTTGACCTAATTCAACTCATATAGCAAATGATTCAAATTTTACAAATAATTATTTTTTCACACAACAAGTAATTATCTTAAAATTTGACAAACGTCATGTTTTTTTTCCTTTTTTTTTCCAACTTTGAAAATAAAACATTTGCATCAATATAACAGAAAACAGCCCATGGCTCTGATACCACTGTTGGGTTTTGAGCATTCTAACACTCCTATGGTGTACATGCAACCCTATAAACCTTGGATCTATGTTTTCTCTATTATACATGCAAATATTAACTATTCCAAGGTTTCATCCTAACTAGCATATTATGAAGCACCTATACTACAAAGTTCTAGTTAGATGACATACCTTTTGATGTAGCTTGATGTCTTCAAGCTTTAAGAGCTTAGCCCCAATAGTGTGGAAGCCTCAAATGGAATCACAAATCACCAAAACACCTTGGAAGAACTTGAGAGAATATGTATGCACACTAAAATCGGCCCACTCTTATTTTCACACACTTGTGCCAATTTTGTGAGCCAAGGACCCCTTTATATATTATGGAGGATTAGGGTTACATCCATGTAAACCCTAATACCCATGACCTTTCATTTACATAGGATCCATGGGTTAAAAGCTCCATGGACCATCCATGAAAGCTTAGCCCAACCTAAATGAACTTGGCCCATTCCATATATATAAGAGTCCATATTTAATTAGTTCTTTTTGATCACTTAATTAATTCTAAATTAATTCTTGATCAATACTAATTAAATAATATGATTCCATATTAATATATTAGAACTTATAATATATTAATATAAATCATAAATATACTATTCTCAAAAGACTATCCATATAAATTGTGCAGGTGAAGTGCAACCCAAATGGCCCATGCCGGGTCGGGTCAAGTACATACCAAATATAGTTATGGACTTAGACATTAATCCAACACAAGCAACCCAAAGTGACTCCCGGTTTCCAACCCTCTGTCATAATGGAGACCATAAGCAAAGCCCGATATATAGGAATGTAAATCCGATCCCCTACGAGTAACAAGAACACCATTCCAAATGCCTTACAAAACCCACCAGTAGGACCAGAAAACTATGTAGACCATGTGCACTCTTTAAAAGTGGAAATGGTCATTTGGAGACCACAACTCATAGCAATCAAGGCTAGGACAGCCTTAGCAGCGTAAGGAACACAAAAAGGGCACTCATAATATAAGTGGAATGGCCAAGCACTTTGTGCGCCAAAAGAGAATCACCCCACTACTCGCGTTAGGTTTGTAATGCCCTTAATCGCAACCAGTCGTAGTAAACCAAGAGGAGTACACCCTCCAAGAATCCATACAACCAAATCCGTTAACTATACCGCTAACTATGTGCTATTTTGGCGGACTTAATGCCATGCAATATATGTTTTCACTCAACACCATAATTGCATCATGGGGATGTAGGTTGACACAATTAACACCAGTATGTTAAGATTATACGAGTAAACTTATTTGAAACTAACTGCGAGTACTTACGAGCTTACCTTTCGCGTGCAACAGAGTCATGTCTTCTCGTAAAAACAACCAGTACCCCGACTATGCACCGGTCCTACGAATAGACTCCGCCACTTTCCAAGCCACTGTAACAGCCGCTGTGGCAGCCGCCATGGCATACTTCAATGCCAACAACACAAACGAAGTTGGAAGCAGTGTCAGTAATTTCAACCATAACAATAACCAAGGAAACCAACGAAGGACAACTCACAAATGCACTCAAAAACCTAAATCTAAGAACAAGAAACAAAAGATCGGAAACGAAAAAGAAGGAAGTTCAACTCAGAGGCTTACTAAAAGGCAACAAGCAGGATCAGTCCCTAACCCTACCAACCGTACTCCTCCCACATCGATACAACCATACCTTGGGAACCATCCACCCTGCAACAAGTGCAAATACCATCATTGGGGAGCCTGTCGTAAATTTCGTTGCAGAAGATGCAACAAGATGGGACACACCTCCCGCTACTGTAGGGCCCCGGCCCCATGCGTCACCCCAACTCCCAACCCAGAAGTAAGTCCAGCTTGTCACAAGTGCGGTGCAACAGGACATCTTAAGAGCGATTGTCCAACAGAGATGACTAACGAAGGAGTCGACGACTAGACAGGAGTTGACGACAAGGAACCTTACTGCAGCTTTTGGTATGTTCCACAATAAACTTAAGCATCGAACTATCACAAAAATTTTTGTCAATTAAAAATATAATCCAAAAACTATTTTCTCGTTAGAGCCAATCCTGTAAATCACTGGAAGCTAGGGATCCTCACTAATGGACCATGATGGTTCCCTATGAATATATTCTAGTTAGTAGCTTCAAAGGAACTACTAAAAGAAGGAGTCAAAGCATCGGAGAGTGCTACCTACGAGTGAGTCACCCGCCTGGTTACCTGTCGTTATGAAGGAAGGTGCGCATGAAAGTGTTTACGGAAGACCATCAAATTACTGATTAGGAAGGTCTTTAAGGAATGAACTTCTATTACATGGATTCTTTTATTAAGACCTTTCGGATAGATAGCCCTATTGAATGAAGGTTGAACACCAACCCGCCTGGAAAGCTAAGAGTCGGCAAACACCTAGCTGTCGAGGAATGAAAGAAGTCGCTTTCTAGGTAGTATCGTATATAGTTAGGATTCCAT
Organism: Lactuca virosa; assembly: GCF_052849685.1. Taxonomy (NCBI): domain Eukaryota; kingdom Viridiplantae; phylum Streptophyta; class Magnoliopsida; order Asterales; family Asteraceae; genus Lactuca; species Lactuca virosa. The sequence continues at coordinate 276,411,091 of NC_136426.1, forward strand.
AAACTAAGCGCGTGCGATCCCGCATCACTTTCCTGTCCCTAGTCTAAATGTTGATTGGGATAGAACCCCACAGTCGATTACCTTTTAAAATCCTAAGTATGTGCGGTTAGGTCACATCCATCTATAGTGAAAGCACCTGGCAGAATTCAGATTACGAATTCCCTTGCCTTATAACAGCACCCTCGTGTCTCCAAGAACACCTAACAGGCAGAAACGAGATAGACCCAATGGTAACAACGAAAACCAAACTAGCAACGATAAGAACATGAACACTAGAACACCTAACAAGCAGAAACGAGATAAACCCAACGGTAACAACAAAAACAAAACAAGTAATGATAGGAGCATGAACATAAAACACCCTGTCATTCCTAGCAACCAATACTCCTCAAATCAACGTAACAAGGAGTCCAATGTCATCAGTTGACACAGACAGGCTTGATTTTCACCTTACAAACCTCGAGCTCTGCAAATAGACTTTCGTCTTACTCAACCGAATAACAAAACTCTTTCAGTCAATAACGACGAAATCCCTATCAACCAGACGCCTAAGTTTTGGCATAAGAAATACCACGCCCTTCCCTAGCCCCAACAAAGATGGAAAATCAAGGAGCAAAGGGCATAAGAAGGAATCCAGAAGGCTTCCAACATTCCTCCAGAGATTCCCAAAATCTCTTAGAAAACCGCAACCATGTGCTAAGCGGAGATAGAATCACCCCGACTCCTGGAACCACCTCAATGACCAAACACCCGATACCACTTAGCACGGTCACAAGAACAAATAGTGTCTGGTCACAAGATCGGCATATTATGTAAAGGAAACATCAGACCCAGTCCCTAACCACATGAAGCACCTGTCTAACTCATAAGGGGAGAAAGACGAAACTGTCATAGGCACCACTGACTACGAGTAAGCCAAATAAACCCATCATCAAGGATTCATACTCCCTACCCCGAATCGGAGACATGATCAACCACCAGCAAGGAACTGGCAAAGACCGACCTACCATTAGCTTGGAAAGACCCTAGGGAGAAAACTCCCAAGATAATCAAAGACTCATAAAGTTAACTACCTCACGCAGGCTCAACCTTGGTGACCATAGTACCAACTCCTAAGGCCGGAAAACTCTACTTCTAGGACACCAAGATTCCGATTCCTAGAAGACCATTCCAAAGGCCTCACAGAGAAAGTTCCGTTAACCCATAGTCTCTGATTAACCCAAGAGCTCAGTTAAGCATTTTACATTCCATGTATTCAACACTCATAACTGTCGGACCACCGAAACTCTAGAAATCCCACTTGACAAGAACGAAGTAAACAAGAATCCGCACCTCGAAGAGAAGCATGTGTAATAGACATTGGCAAGACTTGGGAGACCCACCTGTCCCTAAATCACGCACTCGTAGCTTCAATTAACGCTAGACAAATCCCTAATTAAGTATTCCTATACCAACAACTGCCACCCGAGCATGGGAGTTGTATCCTTCGAGGCCCCGCGTGGTCGGAAATGCAGATCATCCTCTGTTGGGCGTAGGTGAGAGACACCCAACAGACAAGAGGACAAGCGCCCGTTAGCCCACTCACTAAGACCCGAGGTCATTCGAGAAACCACAAAAAGAATAGTCAAAACCCGAACATGACCCCAAACATCGTAACGCCGACAAAAGAGCTATAACAGGTTAAAGCCTTGGAATCTCAAGTAAGGGATCAGAGTATTCTTAAAGATCTTTTCTCGGGGAAGGATGACTCGATTTGAAAGGTAAGGTAAACTAACTCCCCGATGCACCAGACCATACGAGATCCTCGCACGGATTGGTCCGGTAGCCTACAAACTCCATCTAGCCTCTAAACTTAGTAACGTACACCCCGTGTTCCATGTGTCGAACCTAGGAAGTGTCGGTCAGAAAAAACCCTCCCAGTCTCACTGGACAAGATTAAGCGAATTAGAACCTCCTAGTAGTTGATCAGCCTATCGAGACTAGGGATAGAAAGGTTAAGCACACAAAACAAAGCCGTATCCCGATGGTGAAGGTTCAAGAGAACGCTAGGCGTGAGCCGGTATTCACTTGGGAACGCAAAGACCAAATAACTCAAAAGTACTCTCACCTATTTCCGCATTCGTAACCCTATCATTCGAAAGAATTTCGGGACGAAATTCCCTTCAACGGGGGAATGATGTCACAACTAGCCTTTTGACTAAGGAAATTCCGTCCTCAAGTAAGCAATGACTATTGTGAGACTTGTGCTAGCACACGTAAGTGTATAATATGAGTTCCTAAGGAGCCATGAAGTGTTAGTATGCGAAATCTCTCCAAGTATGTGAAATCTCTCCCAAATCTCTCCAAGTGTGTGAAATCTCTCCTAAATCTCTCCAAGTATGTGAAATCTCTCCCAAATCTCTCCACGTATCTCAAATCTCTCTCAAATCTCCCTAAGTACCTTCCTTAGTTTAAAACAGCTCAAAACCGGAAGAGGAAACCCCAAAAGGAACCCTCTTGCTCCTGAACCTCTTGCTCCTGAACATCTTGCTCCTGAAACTCTTGCTCCTGAACACCTTGCTTCTGAACCTCTTGCTCCTGAACGTCTTACTCCTGAACCTCTTGCTCCTGAACATCTTGCCCCTGATCCTCTTGCTCCTGAACCTCTTGCTCCTGAACCTCTTGCTCCTGAACATCTTGCTCCTGAAACTCTTGCTCCTGAACGTCTTGCTCCTGAACCTCTTGCTCCTGAACATCTTGCTCCTGAACCTCTTGCTCCTGAACGTCTTGCTCTTGAACCTCTTGCTCCTGAACATCTTGCTCCTGAAACTCTTGCTCCTGAACGTCTTGCTCCTGAACCTCTTGCTCCTGAACGTCTTACTCCTGAACCTCTTGATCCTGAACGTCTTGCTCCTGAACCTCATGGTCCTGAACAGCTTGCACCTGAACCTCTTGCTCCTAAACGTCTTGCTCCTGAACCTCTTGCTCCTGAACATCTTGCTCATGAACCTCTTGCTCCTGAACCTCTTGCTCCTGAACCTCTTGGTCTGGAACCCTCTTAGTCCGGAATACCTTCTTAGGAGCCAAGAGGAATTACACTTCGGAACCCTCTTGTTGACTCCGGAATTTTGAGAAATGCTCCGGAAATTGAACTACAGCTTCGGAATTCGCCTCTAAGTTTCGGATTTTAGACCATTTCGCACCTTTTAAGCATTTTAAGGTATTTTGACGTTAGGAATCCCACCAAACTCGTGTTTTTCTTAACTAAGACCCCTAAAACCCATATTTAATGCTAAAATTAATTATTTTAAGCATATTTTTCATAAAAATAAATGTTTGGGATTTAGGAAAACCTTATCCTAAATCAAGATAAGGACAAAGAGGTTGACTTTGTGAGTTGATGGAATCCTCATTTCCCATGCAAATCACAGTATTCAATGCTTTACCCACCAAATATCCATGCATGGACCATCAGATCACCATGTAGAAGGAAATTTGGACTTTTCACATTCCCCTCTCACTTTCCTCTCATTTTCTCTCAAGGATTCATTTCAAGAGCAAGAACAAGATCGTACTGAAAACAAAATTCTAAATTTCTCCCTGGAGATGTAAGGTAATTTCCTCCACTCATCTAATATTTTATAATATTCCAAGATGAATCCATATTATTTTATTCATAATAATATGTGATGAACACCTTAAAGATAACCTTCCTCCCAGGGAAGTTCCTCATCTCAGCCAAGAGTTTAAGCATGAGATCTTCACTCCATAACTCCAGACAACTCCTCAACTAAATCAAGGTGAGCTTCATACCCCACCTTTTTCGATATTTTAATGTTTTTGGGGGAGAGTACAAGTCACATCTTGCCTAAATACTTGAATAGTTGCATGTATACGTATGTTTGCATGTGTGTATGAAATATTATTAAATCATTATTTTAGTAATATTCTCATGAACGTAAGATTTCACAACTTCATAAAGAATAGAGGATACTTTGTGTACAAAAGAGCCTACCAACTATTGGGTGTGTCCAACTTAACCCCTTTATCTATGCTTTCATGTCTAAAGATAAAAGTTATAAAAAGGAACTTTGATAAGTTGACACTATTTTTAGAAATTTTCGAAAATGGGAACTTTATGACTATTTTGCAAACTATCAGGGAGTATTCTATAAATATTCAATATAAAAGTTTGCGTCAAGAAAATACACAAATAGACCCTTTATGATAGAAATATTTGCATGTCATAAACTGCTGTCGTAAAACCTCCAACAACATAAGTAATGTTCTATATGTCATAAAACAGAAAATACGTGTCATAACCGGCAGTTATGAATTTATACAAATTATAACTTGACACTTTTTCTCTTAACTAAAATGACTTGTTTTTCAATAAACGAAAAGGAACGAACACGAGCACCTAGTTAATGAGCACAATCAACGATATGGAACGAGAACGATATTTCTATTCAACATGTACGAATTTCATTATTTATCTAACAAATAATGGATCTCTAAAGATTTCTCAAAAGGTTGTTAATATTCCAGTCAGACAAATCTCAAAAGTACCTAAATATAAAAATATAAGTGTACGCCTAAGTCCTGTAAGGAGTTATAGCCAGAGTCTCCTGGAGGGAGAGCGGAAATTTGTGTATAGATCTATACGGGGTTGACACCCCGCACCTTCGTTGTTCACTACAGCTAGACAGGTCAGTCTAGGGTAACAAATTTTTTTTCCAAACCGAGGGCGCCTGAGAAACGCCAAAACAGGCACTCCGTCAGATTAGTATGGTTATAACGACTCACTAGAATATGTTATTAACTAGAAATTTAGGCAAGGAAAACCTCATAAATAAATTTTGACACGTTGTGTTAACTGTCCTACGCATGGTAGTTGATGGCCCGCATTTGTTGCATTGACTGTCCTTTTTCATCGCGTAGAATGTCCACAATTGCCATGTTGACTCTTTCTCCTAACAAGTATAGGGTCGAAATACTGCTATTTTTTACAAATTAAAAAGCATAGGGCTCTATGGGAAACGTTTGTAAACGATTTTGAAAACGATAAACTAACCTACACACATACATAGTTGGAACTAGAATTTTGAATATTTTATAACAGAAAATATAGGATTTTCTGGAGAAAACGATTTTTTCTACAATTTCGATAACGATAAACTAGAACTCACACTCAATTTTACTCGATAAGAGGAACAAGATTCTCAACCATATTTTCCTTTTAAAAATTTGAGATTTTAAATTAAACGATTGACTATTACTATTCAAAAAGGACTATTTTCATACACACCTCGCTTTTACAAATCACACTACTTTTCAAAATCACTCCTTACAAGGATGAACGAAAGTGATGACATACATACTTATATCCATGATTTTCAAGGCAAGACTTCAAACGATTTCATAGAAAATATCGGATTTTATGAAAGTACAATGAGAACGATTATAAACAAGTGTAAACGATTTTATACAAAAATGCTTATGAACTCACAAACTTTTTAGTTGACGCTTTTCAAAACGACTTGTATTCTCAGGGATCTAGTAAGCAGGTAACAAGGGGCGCGGATGCTGGACTATTTAGCTGTAGTTTGGAATTTTTCTGTTTATGTATCTTTTGTGTAACTCGAAGAACAAATACAATATGTAAAAAATGTAAGTTTGTTACCTCAATGTATGATGTTTGGATTGTTTTGTTTCATTTATATTCAATTGTTATGATACTGCACAATGAAGTCACCTGCCTCCGGACGTTTCCGCCATCTGGTGTGGGGGTGTGACATAGCCTTTGATGTGTCACACCCAAATCCTTAGGAAACCCTAGGACCGAATAAATGGGAAGGGGAGAGGAGAAATATGATTTCTTGAGGTATGAAAGGTGTAGGCCGATTTTGGCTATGGCACTCCCCTATTTATACTTGTCAGATAACCTAGAAACCCTAAATTTGAATAATAAAATAGTGGTACATTACTCATATTCAAATTTTGTTTCCTCATTAGACTAAGAGGCCTCTAGAAACCCTAAATTTTTTGTAATATAATTAATGCATAAATTGACTGTGTAGATTCCATTATGGAGTTGTACGACTTAAAATTCAGCATTTGGCCATAAATGTTTTTATAAGGTGTATATATATATATATATATATATATATATATATATATATATATATATATATATATATATATACACACACACACACACTAAAAGTAATTTATGGTCATGGTTTAATATATTACGTGTCACTAAAAGTCAATAATAACCAATGAGAAATGAAAAAAATGTGACCAATACTAGTTTATTGTCATGTTTTAATATACTATATGTTAATAAAAGTCTGCAATAGCAATGAAAAACAAAACAACCTGTGAGGGAAAGTATCTTACGGTGACGGTGTTATCAAAAAATGATTGAAAAAACTATTCGGTACCCTACTGTGATAGTTTTTACAGTAACGGTTTTTATGGGTTATAGTCCCTACAATTAAACGTCACCACAACTTATCTTTAATGATGCGACATTTCCTTACACACTAACTGGAAAAAAAACACTGTAAAATGTCTATTGTGACAGGTTTTTTGCGTGCTCAAAGCCCAGTTTTGTAGTAGTGAAAATCGGTCCTATTTGAACCACTACCTTCCGTGGTTCTCTTTTCAACCGATTGGACTCATTGTCATAGTGATTAATGCTTATGGAATATGGTCAACGACTTCTAACTTAGGATTATAGTTTATGGTTTATCGCGTATAAATTATGTTTATGACTTACGACTTAAGACTTACGGACCTATGTCTTCATGTAAGTTTATCTACTTCACCCGTCGGATGAAATATTATCTTACATATTTACTTGTCAGGGTTCGCATAGATGATCGCCCAATGGCCCATGTCTCTAGGGGGGGCAAAAATTATGGACTACGTAATGTGTACACACACATGTATGTATGTATGTATGTATGTATGCATGTATGTATATATGTATATGTATCGGACGTAGTCGATAATTGTTTGGCCCCTAGAGACATGGGCCATGGGCGATCATCTAGGCCGACCTTGACAAGTAATTATGTAAGATAATATTTTATGGGGTGGGTGAAGTAGATAAAGTTATAGGAAGATATAGGTCCATACGTCTTAATGCCTAAGTCACAAACATAATTCATAAGCCATAAACAATAAACTACAATCCTAAGCAACAATTCGTCGACCATATGCCATAAGCCACAAGCATTAAGCACTAAGACCTAATCCGTAAGCCCTATGCCTATAGCCTAAAACTACAATCCACATATCAAAAACCATGATCCATAAGACTAAAGCGATAATCCATAAGCCATATGTCATATGCCATTTTCAAAAAGCCTAATGTTTTAAATAATGATTCCAATCGGTTCAACTGAGAATCAAGAAAGAGAATGGTTTAAATAGGACCGGTTTTCACTAGTGCAAAGTTGGGCTTTGGTCACGCAAAAAACCTATCACCAGACATTTTATGACAAGTTTTTTTCTTTTTCATTCGGTGCGTAAGGAAAGGTCGTATAATTAAAGATAAGTTATGGTGACGTTTAATTATGGGGACTATAACCCATAAAAACCGTTACTATAGGTAAAAATTGTCACCGTATGGTACCAATTTTTGTAGTTTTTTCAATCTTTTTTTGATAACCGTCACCATAAACTACTTTCCCTCACAAGTTGTTTTGTTTTCATTGCTATTTTGACTTTTAGTGACACATAATATATTAAAACATGATAATAAACTGGTATTAGTCACATGTTTTTTTTCGTTTGCCATGGCTATTATTGACTTTTAGTGACACGTAATATATTAAACCAAAACCATAAATTACTTTTAGTCACACGTTTTGTTCGTTTGTCATGACTATTATTGAATTTTAGTGACACATAATATATTTAACTATGACCATAACCTACTATTAGTCATATGTTTTTTTGTTTCTCATGGTTATTGTTGATTTTAGTGACAAGTAATATATATATATATATATATATATATATATATATATATATATATATATATATATATATATATATATATATATATATATATATATATATTAATCCTTGAGTATTGTTGACATTCCATCGCATTTATTTTTTGTTATAACTATTGCTGAACAATTCAAAATCATTTAATTTTATGCCAAATATTGACGAATTAACACCATGTATGTTAAACAACTTAAATTAATAAACATCCTATACAAATTTTGTAATACGTTAAAAATGTTTAATACAATTATATACAAAATATAATAAATGTTTAACAACTTAGTTTAAAAAAAATCATTTGTTGGATTATCGAGTGGTTATTAAACTATCTCATAAAACCCGCCAATTGCTATTTAAGGTGTGTTTGTCTTCATTGTATTTCTTTTAGCATCTCTCCATTTACCTGCAACAAGAACATGTTTTCACAAATTGATAAGATTTCTCAAAGTACAATGTTAAAATAGTAAAATGTTGAAAGTAGGATACTATATATAATGACCAAAAGGTGGTTTTTTAACCGATCAGGAGTCTCAAGGACACATTCAACAATCATAAGCATATTACGTAAAGAATCGGAAAAAAACACCTACCATTGCAAAAAAGTGAAAACAAATTTTAAAATTTACCTTTCAAGATCATTGACCTTAGCCTTAGCCTCTACTTTTGTTGGATCCATGTCATCAAACAATGAAGCTGCATTATTTAGAACCAATTTGAATGTGCAAACCCACAAGTTGAAATGGTGATCTCATTACCTGTTTAACCATTAATTCAATTAGAAATATAACTATAACAACTAACAAGGAATTTTCAAACAAAAGAAAAACAAAGATAATATTCCCCAAAGGTTTACCAATCCCATTCCTTTTCCATTATGTGTTGGAATTCACAATTCCATTCCAATTTGAATATAGGTTAGTAAATAAAAAGGATAAAGAAAACCTACCTTTTGCATTTTCAATGTCGGATACGCCATGTTTACTCATGGAAATCAATCCCGATGTAGGTGCGATGAAATGTGATAGCAGATCAAGATCAAGAACAACATCAACATATGCCTACATATTTAAAGCCTTAAATTAGAAAACAAGAAAATAAATAAAATCATAACTGGAGTTCGATATCTGGATGGTTAATACATGTCCAGTCAAGAGTGACATCAACATATTCCCACAAGAACTCTAAACTGAAATGGATACCAGTCAAAGGAACTCCAGCAACATAATGACTTCTTCATCCTCTCATAGTTCTCTGGTACCATATATTTAAGTAAAATCATCATTTGGATCAAATAAACAACTATAATACCCTATTACCCACTTTATACATGATTACTAAATATTAACCAACTTAGAGTCATCTTTCTCTTTATTGAGAAGACCATCCAGTACCAAAACCCATGCCTAGCATACTAACAGTGTCAAAATATGATTCAAATTCATGAAATAACGAAAGAAAGATAAGAAGAAAGAAAAGAAAAGAAGTATAATGATATATTATATGGTTTATATTGATGAACCTTGAGTTATGGTTGAACCAATGACTCCAAGTATCAATCCACACATGAAAACGATGATAGAAGATTCGAAGGCCTTCAAGATCTTTACTGGTTTGCACATCCATGAGTGAAACAATCTTTGAAGTAGTAAAAGAGGTGTTCATTTCCCATCACAATCTCCATTTCTTGTCTTCCTACACGGTCTGGTTTTGGCCAGTTGTTATCATCTTCCTTCATAATCTACCTTACAAATACATACAATATCATCCAAGATTGAACCCAAAAAGTTGTTAAAACCCTAACATTTTCAAAATAAATAAGGGTAAAACTGCCTAACACAAGCAATGTGTTGGAGAAATCAATTCGTTGTCTCAACTCCATTACTTTCTCACTAGAACCCTAACATTCTACTAAAAATCTAAACGTCTACAAATCAAATACTGTCGAAATAACTAAAATGATAAGAACTGAACCCTAAATATATTAAAACGCCTGACGATTGAAAATTAAACAAAGGGAAAAGGGAAAAAATCAACCTCAAAATCAAACACGATACGACGACATTCCTTGAGAACTAAAGGCGTGAGGAACACCTCTTTATGGATCATAGTATCATTCGTGTAGTTGGAGTTATTGTCATAACGGAGTTTACCATCTGGTCAGAACTCGAACTCGAAGAACTCATGGCCAAACTTCCCATTACGGCCTACATAATACTACGGTGATATCGAAGTCAGCATCGACTGTGATGACCGACATTGACTATGCCGCAATTCCACTGGATGTAATTGCGTATGAGAAAAAATGGGGCGAATCAAAAGTTTTGTGGAGATGACAGAAGAGTTAAATAAGGAGGGGATTAGGTTTTTTTTTTTGGAAAAAAAGGGAAATTAAAACATTTAACTTTTGGTAAAAAGGGAAAAATAATGGAATTTTAGTAAAGACTGAAAATTAAAATGGCGGAAAAAAATTTATTCCCTCCAAATACTAATTTCACTTTTAAACAATGTAACTATAAAACACTTATAGTGACATTTTTTGTTTCTTCTTCTATTGTTACTATTTTTTTTTACTTTTAGACACACATAAAAATTAAAACGTGAGTATAAAATATTTTTAGTTAACATGTGACTAATATACGTCTCGGTTAATAACCATCACAAAATAAAGCTATATATTAAACAAACACTTGTCACAATTGATGACAACTTGTGACGACTTTTAGTTCACTCATGACTAAAACAATTGTGGAATTTGATTAATGACAGTGACGTAAATAACCAAAACCGCGACTACCCTGTTTGCAATGGTGACGGTTTTTAGCTAATATGTGACTAAAACATTACAAGAATTTTATTAATGACCTTTAGTGACGCAATGAACCAAATCTGTGACTACCCTGCTTCCAAAAAACATGGTCATAGGTCATTTTTGTACTAGTGTTTATGTTTATTTATGGATCAAAATGAACCAACTGCTTTTTACAAAATCTCGGTTGATCCAGTTAGATTTAATAGTTAAACCGTTATTAAATCGACGTATTTAGACTTGCGCTTCGATGTTTGGGCTAAAAAATCTAGACTATGTACTTAATCAATATAAATCAAGGTTCTAAATAACGTAAGGCGTGACTTGGTGGCAATGTCAAACCTCAAGCTTTTCCGAGCCTTGGCGATCCACGTCGTTTGTAAGGCGTGACTTAAGGTGGCAATTTTGTATATAGTTAATATTTTTTATATGTATTTTCAACTATTATTCTATTTTATACACATATATGAGTTAAGGCGGCGTTTTGGTAAAGCTTGGCGGCAGACACAAGCCTTGGAGCCATGGCGCGCCATGACGGAGCCATGGTGAACTTTTTAGAACCTTGATATAAAGTGTTCTCTCCTTATTTTTCACAAAGAGAGATACAAAAGTACTCCTTCGGAGTTTCCCATCGCTATAACAAACCGATAATATTACTATAAATAGCAGTGTCCTTTTGGGTTACATGCAAGAACAAAATAAATCAAAAATGAAAAGATATTTATATGAGTGACCTATTTTGTTAATTAATTATTAGTTTAATTAATTAATAGTAAATAAGGGAATTATGAATATTCCAAAATGATTTGGATTTCATAGATAATTATTATTATATTTGATAATTATCTTTAGGGTTTCAAATCATCTCCATATATAAAGAGGGCTCCAAATATGATTTTAGTGTGTGAGAAAAATACCTCTCTACTACAAAAGTTCGTAAACCTTAAGAAAACCCAAGAAAAACCCGAAGTCTTGATACCATGTCATGGCACCTCTTCTGGTACGTCATGGCAATGATCAAATTCATCAATTTAAGTTAGTTTCGTGTTGGTTCTCAGTGGTACTTTTAGATCCTTTGTTTATTTGTGTCTTGGGTGCTATTACAAGAGAAAAACTCTACGTTGGATTCTCATGTCTGAACAATTGGTTCGTTAAAATAAAAACACAAAAGAAAAAAAAATTATGATTCTTTCTTTTGTACTCATTAAGTTGCATATATAGTTTGAGTTTGATCCACTTGTTTCGAGTCTATAGATCATTATTTGTTATTGCTTCTGTTATCCCTAAGCCTTACATCCTAAGTCATATGTCATAAGCCTTAAGCAGAAAGCCATACACTATGTGCCATAAACCTTAAGCCTTAAGACGGACGGCCTAAACTACAAGTCTATAAGCTATAAGCTTTAACCCTACGACTTAAGACTTAAGTCATATGCCTTGGGACCTTACTCATAAGCCGTAGGCCATAAGCATTGCATATCATAGATGTTTTGGTACATCTCTATATACATTGCATATACACTTGTTCAAATCTCTCCATATCTATGAGTATGAAATGTTCGATTTGTAATGCCCTTTGTCTCTTTAGTCATTTTTTTTATCTCTCAAACTCGAATCCTTCGATTTTATCAACTTAGGTCCACCACTTATTAACTAACGTCTTTATCTATCAATCATCTATACCTATTGATCTATATACATGTATTTACATTTTATTTCTTATTTTATGAAAACATCCAACACAATGATGAACAATGTTCTCATGCAGTCTTCATATTCATTTTAATTTAATATACGTAAGCATTGATGTTTTTTTTTGTATAATACCACTAATATATATATATATATATATATATATATATATATATATATATATATATATATATATATATATGAAAATTGTAAGAAAAGTTCCAAGATTTTCAGGAAAATTACACTTTACTCCAAAGATTTTTTTTAACATAAAAGTCTCGATTATTTGAAAAAAACATTGATAATATGCCATTTCCTGTTAAAAGAAAAAAAATGACTTTTTTGTAAACTTGAGCCAAAATGAAATAATTGGGTCTTTTATGTTAAAAAAAATGTTGAGACTAAAGTATAACTTTCTTGAAAATATTGATATTTTTCTGACAATTTCCATATATATATATATATATATATATATATATATATATATATAATAAAATCAAAGAAATGAATTTATTTTAAGGTGAAAGAAATAACTAATATGTCAAATAAATAAATAAAGGCTAATGCTATAAGTATTCCTCCTTCTTTTCCAATCCCACCCCTGACGTGACTTATTTGTTTTTTGTTGTTGTGTTTTTTTTTGTTTTTAATTTTTTATTTTAATCTTATTATTATTATTATTATTATTATTATTATTATTATTATTATTATTATTATCAATTTCGATAACCGTATAAAATTCAGACAACATTTTAAAATTCGGATGAAATTTTAAAATACGGACAACATTATAAATTTGGACGACATAATAAAATTATAACGACTATATAAAATGGAACAAAACCAAAGTTTGTCTTTATTTATCATGTATATATTAATTGGTTCGGTATTACATTTGCATGGTGCGTTATACGGATTGAAAGCAAACTTTACTTTTGTTCAATTTTATATAGTTGTTCGAATTTTATAATATCGCCCGATTTTATAATGTTTTCCGAATTTTATATGGTTATCGAAATTTATAATAATAATAATAATAATAATAATAATAATAATAAGATTAAAATATAAAAGAAAAGAAAAAACAACAAAAAAAACAAAAAGGAAAAAAAACAAAAAAAAACAAAAAAAATGATGTCAAATCAAAAGTAAAAAGTTGATTAGATTGATGTTAGGGGGGTAAAATTAGTTAAGGGGGTACTTATAGCACAACCCATAAATAAATAGATAAATAAATAAGTAAATAAAACCCCAGCTTTTTCCCCAAAATTTTAAGGAGGAAAATTTTTGTGGCTCAATAAGAAAGTGCACACAATTGTACCCTAGCATTGATGGAATGCCGAAAACAGTCCATGGGCTGATTTAGTCCCTGTTATTCTTCTTCACGCCCTCTTCCATCATAGCATCTCTGTTCACACACGTATTCTACCATCGTCGCCTCTCTTATCAGGTAACCAACCATTTTTTTAGTTCCTGATTGCTTTTTTGGTTCTTATTTTATCCTAATTTCGCGATCGTTTTTGATTTTGATGCATTATCTATTTGAGTTATTGCATCTGTTTGGAATACAATAACATCTTCTCTCCGATCATGAAATCAAATTCCATCACGTTTTAATTAGCACCTTCATCAATGCATTCCATTTGTTTGACAAAATGCTATCGATCAACAATATTAATTTATTAGTTGTGAGACCCATGTATTACGTACGCTAGTTTTAAAAAATAAATAAATATGGATGTTTAAATATTTGAGAACTTTGGATTTATAAGAAAATAAGAAAAATAATATAATTATTAAAATTGAAATTTTTTTTATCTTTTAAATTTTAAAAAAAATAATTTAAATAAATAAATAAAAGAAACTAATGAACTTTAATTTATGAATTTTAAAATTAGAAGGTAAGTCCATTAATGAATTTGATATCCATTTATTACTACATCTATTGTAATTATTACATTAAAATATTATGTGAAATTTAATAAAATAGAAACCAATAAAATGACATGTGGAAAAAAAAATTCAAATTGAATGAGAGTGTAACATGTGGCAAAAAAACTTTCATTTATTAGAATAGATTTTGCATGAAATGTGCTTGTGTGTGACTATATATTCTTGTATGAATTTAAGTGTGGCTTTGTATCTATGTATCTGCAATTATGCCCTCTTTATTTTGCTAACTGATTCTCTAATGCCAAATTGTGGAAAATGATGTCCTTGGTATTGATAGGGATAGACGTAAGTTTGAATGTGAGTTTATGAATGCTAAACTTTGGAATACGATGTCCCACAACTATAAAATATTCTAAATTATTTTCCATCAAGATTTCATTCAATCTAAAGAATGAAATGAAAAACTTCATATATGATGCTAATGTAAATGTATGGATGTTGTAGTTATAATTTTCATGACACCATCTTCTATCTTTATTTCTGTCACATAAGATTTTAACCTGCGGTTTCCTTATGTTGCTCAACTTTCCAGTAACGAGGGTTTTTTCAACCAAGAAAGTTTATATGTTAAACAAAACATCTAACTATTTGTTTTTAACCTGACCGGACCGAACTAGAAATACATCTAACTAGACCGTATACAGAATATGCATGTTTTTACACGGACTGGAACGGAAATGGTTTTTTTTCGACGTACAACAATCTCTTCTCTGTATTCATTCTATTTGACGATTTGTTTTCTTTCGGCTCCTGCTTTATTTTGATTGCTTCTTGAATAATATCAAATACTTTATAATTAATTTAAACATTTTTTGGTTGTTTATTGTTGTTAGTCGCTGACCAAGGATCAATAAGGTATTTATTTTTCATTTTCATTGAAATTTCATTAAAGTTAGTAATTAATCTATTTGATATGACCCGTATGATTCAATTAGGCCAGGTCTACTGTCGCAGAGGATAAGTTTCAAGATCGCTTCAAGATTCAAGTTTCCTTTTTTTATAGTTTCTTTTTTTTTTATTAAAGTATTAGTTTTGGATTCTGTTTAGGATTTTTGTTATTTAGGATCCGGTTTTTGTATCTAATTAAGATTAGCAGGACATTATAAATAATGCTCCATAGGTTGTATATTTTTTATGCATGAAATAAAAAGTCTTTGACTATTCTTGGAGAATTTTCTGTTTCTCAAAACACAGGTGGGACGGACTGAGATTCTAACCTCCGAGAAAGGGTCTCGTTCGTATTATTTGGTTGGTTTAACAAATACTGAGAAAATCGCAGGACTGGAGGTTGAACGCGCCAGGAAGGACAATGATGAACATTTCGCAGAAGTATTGTAAGCCATCAGTAATTTGACAAAGACTATCAAAGCAAAAAATATCCTCGACGATCAGGGGGAGTACAAAGAAGAAGACAATCTTGTTCTCGAGTTTGGATCATTCAAGAAAGAGCCAAAGGATGACAAAAACAAAGAGGGAAGTCGACATATAGGAGATTATCGGAAACTTAAAGCTCTAATTATCGAGGGTGAAGATGTGCTTGGATAGATTTACAAGGTTGAACGATTTTTTGAGGTCAAAGACATCAGACTACGTGATCGGTTGAAGATGGCATCAATTTTTTTGGACGACAAGGCATTGGCTTGGTATCATTGGAGTCAAGCAAGAACTCCATTCCACTCTTGAGAAGAATTAAAGGAATGACTGCTAGAACGTTTCTAAACAACCGAGAATGGTAATTTGTTCCAAGCGCAAGCCACTTTAGAATTTGTTCCAAGCGCGAGCCACTTTAGAATTTGTGCCCATGTTAGAGTTCTGGATCGGTATATCTGGAGGGAGCGCCAGGGTTCCTTGAGGTTGGGAAGAATCCAAGATTGGTTGGGATTGTGAGCGTGGAGCAGACTACCGTTTGGTCGGCGGGGCCTTGAACGGATAATCTGGTGGTGCGGGTAAGATATTGTTTAATTAAGGATTAACTAGGAACGCCAGTAAACTAGAGAGCCAGTTCTGGTTGTGAGAGGGTTTAAAGTTAAGCAATAAATAGTGTTCTTTAGTCAGTGATGAGCATCAGAGCAAATGATATGGATTCATGGTTAGGTTCAGGTCAAGGGTTGCATTAGGACCTCTCTGCCTGTTCTTGTCTGTTGAAGGCTTTGGGGTCTGAAGCACGACCCAAACACCTAATAGAGTCCGGTAGACAGGGTTTTTACTCAAAGTGTTTTTGGTTAATGTGTGGTTGTGGGAGTGATGTAAGACTGTGTAGCAGCTATAGCATTCACCATGTTAGTGTGTGGTTGTGAATGTGATGTAAGACTGTGGAGCAGCCGTAGCATTCACCAGGTTAGTGTGTGGTTGTCAATGTGATGTAAGACTGTAGAGCAGCCGTAGCATTCACTAGGATAGGATGCGGTTGTGGAGATGTGAAGACTGTGGAGTAGCCATAACATTCACTGTTGGATTAATGTCTAAGTCCATAACTATATTTGGTATGTACTTGACCCGACCCGACATGGTCCATTTGGGTTGCACTTCACCGGCACAATTTATATGGATAGTCTTCTGAGAATAGTATATTTATGATTTATATTAATATATTATAAGTTCTAATATATTAATATGGAATCATATTATTTAATTAGTATTGATCAAGAATTAATTTAGAATTAATTAAGTGATCAAAAAAGAACTAATTAAATATGGACTCTTATATATATGGAATGGGCCAAGTTCATTTAGGTTGGGCTAAGCTTTCATGGATGGTCCATGGAGCTTTTAACCCATGGATCCTATGTAAATGAAAGGTCATGGGTATTAGGGTTTACATGGATGTAACCCTAATCCTCCATAATATATAAATGGGTCCTTGGCTCACAAAATTGGCACAAGTGTGTGAAAATAAGAGTGGGCCGATTTTAGTGTGCATACATATTCTCTCAAGTTCTTCCAAGGTGTTTTGGTGATTTGTGATTCCATTTGAGGCTTCCACACTATTGGGGCTAAGCTCTTAAAGCTTGAAGACATCAAGCTACATCAAAAGGTATGTCATCTAACTAGAACTTTGTAGTATAGGTGCTTCATAATATGCTAGTTAGGATGAAACCTTGGAATAGTTAATATTTGCATGTATAATAGAGAAAACATAGATCCAAGGTTTATAGGGTTGCATGTACACCATAGGAGTGTTAGAATGCTCAAAACCCAACAGTGGTATCAGAGCCATGGGTTGTTTTCTGTTATATTGATGCAAATGTTTTATTTTCAAGTTGAAAAAAAGGGAAAAAAAAACATGACGTTTATCAAATTTTAAGATAATTACTTGTTTTGTGAAAAACGAATTATTTGTAAAATTTGAATCATTTGTTATATGAGTTGAATTAGGTCAAATTTAGTAAAAGATAAAATGATATGATTATTTTATTAGTTTTAAAAGTTTGATCTAAATGTTTTAAGGGGTTACATATTTTGTCATAAAATTTTGGAGCTCAAAAGTTTTTTTTAAAGTTGTGATCTTAAGGGTTTTTGAAACTTCCATAAGTTATGGATATGAAAGTTTTTTTTTTAAAAAAAAAATTTGATTCAAAGTTTTTATGGAGTTACAAAATTTGGTGTTAATGTTTTAAAGAATTCCATAACTTGTTCTTAAGTTATGGAACATGGAAAGTTTCATCATAAAACACCATTAATTCCATAAGTTATGAAATCCAAAGGTTTTCAAGAATTACAAAACTTGCCCTCAAGTTTTGGAATTTGAGAAAATTTTTTTATGAAAAAAAGAATTGAATTCTAAAACTCTTGGGTTCATAACTTAAACAATTAATTAAATGGTTTTAATTTTGAGCTTAATAATTGGAATTATGATGTTTTGTTGAATAGTTCAAATTAACTCTTATGGACTTTATTAATAGTTAATTAAAGCGTTTAATTAAAAGAGTATTATTAATCCATAAATATATGGTTTGAGTTTAATTAAATTAAAAGTCTAGTTTATTTAATAGATTAAACCACCAAGTATTTTAAATGTCTAAAATACATCCTTATACTATTATAATATTAAAAGTTTAATATATTATATGTATAAGAGCAAGTCGTCTTACCATTAGTAGGCCTCATTCACGAAGCCGGTCTATAAGGGGGGTATAAGGTTACTGCCTATAAAATGGCAGTTTAATGGGTGTCTACTCTCACTCACCGCTTCCTTGACCGGTGGAGGGTCGTTAGCCGAACAGGTAGGACAAGGACTATAATTCTCCCTTCATTATAAGTATAATGATAAATACTAAGTAACTAAACACTTATAAATTCCCAATCTTAGTTACTTAGGAAAATGTGAATAAGGTGCTAAACCATGAAATTACACTTTGCACTTTGTTTAAGCTGTTACTGGAGCGTGTGTGGTTAACCGGCACACTAACCTGGACTTAACAAGGTAGGCAAAGGGTAACTTAATGTTTATCATAGTATCGTTGGAGCATGTGTGGTTAACCGGCACATCGATTGAGGGGTAAATATTAAGGGTACCAAGTATATTTGCATGGTTACTTCACACCTTGTTTTGTGATCCTCGGCATCCCAGTCACAAAACCTGAAGGGCACACTCGAGATTGAAACATGCCATTGAAAAGTTCAATGAATCTCAAAAGAATCTAGGAGTTTCAAAACCAATTAAAACCTAATAATACATTTCGTTTATCTTGGTGGAAATTGGTGAATCGTCATTCACTTACCTTCAAATATTTTGTAGCTTGGATTACGGCATCCCTCTTCCAAGTTATAAAATAGTTTGTTGGGTCCTAGCCTTAATATATCATATTGGGTGTTATATTAAGGACTTAAATCAACTTTACGTGAATTTCTCGCATTATTGATGTCTGGTTTAGACAACAATGATCTTCCCAAACCAAGCTTTCCTAATGAATATGACTTCCCGAGTTGGCTCATGGAAGTCATACTTCTCTTCCTCCACCTCCTCCAATTATTCTCCCTAACCCACAAGTTCAAGGTCACTCAAGCCCTAATGGCAAGCAAGGTCTATGTGTGATCACATCTTAGAGATGAAGTCACATATTGACAAGCCGGGAGAGTTGGGTGTCAAAGTCTTGAGAAAGTTGGATGTTCAATCACTTTCTAAGTCACATAGTGAGTTCCTTTTGGACTACTATGAAACAGACTATGACATGAACCTTAATGATCATATCTATTTGCTTGGTGCTGCTGAATCAGCAATGATTTGGAACGATAGTAAAGCAAATTTGATTAGAAGATCAACTTCCCAAAAACTTTATGGACAGTGACAATGGTGACACTGGAAATCCAGAAAAAGCATTCTCTTCCCAATAGAAAGGGATTGGCCATAGTCAACCCGGTTGACCAAATGGTAAAGAGAAAGGCTAAGTCTGAGATAGTCCAATTACCAAAGGGTCCATATGTTTATTTTGCCAAAGGAAGGGGTGTTGATTGCAAAGCTGCCAAATTTACCTAAGGATGTTAAAGTCAATAAGTTTGACTCTACATCAGGTAGAGCCCATTATCTAACTCTGTTAAGTTCTATTCTGAGATCCTCATTACATGATGTGACTGGGTCACATGTTGATGTTTTAAGAATCAAAGAATAGAGAGAAATCTTAAAGGAAGTATATGCTGATTCTGATCGCGAAGGTGGATTTCGATCGCATCAGAATTTTGAGCAGTTGCTTAAGAAGTTATGATATATTGCTAAGGAATAGATAACAACAATTTTCCATGTGGATTGTAAGGATAAGTTTTTCCGCAAAGTTTTAAAATAAAAGAAAATTGTTTAATTTTATTTATTTGAAGTATCCTTACAATGGCATTTGTGGAAAATTGTTGCTTATATGATTCCACTGACAGCAATATTGGAAAATGGATTTGATTCTTTCATTTGTGGTAGTGTCTAAATTTACCAAATCAGGAAAGTTCCTCATCACCCAAGTTTCAATTGGACCGAAACTTTGAATCATGCAAGTTGAATAGTATGATGAATGAGAACTTTCAAGCATTGGAAAATCAAGACTAATTACTTGTTCACATGGATGTGTGAGTCAAGTGAAGGACTAAAGGGATCGAGTACACATTCTTGTGCACTGGTCATGTCCACCACAAAGCTCGTTAAGACTATTTGATTTACTAAAGTTTAGTAAATATGGTTATACTTACAAGTTTAAGTATAATTCTGAAACATTGGAAAAGCCTCAATGTATGGCAGAACGAATGGGAAGAATCAAATTAGGCAGAAAGATAAAAGTTTCTCAAATCTGAAAAGATGGGAGAGTACTTTAGTATCATGTTTGTGATCATCTTAATGATTTAGAAATCATATCACAATTAGTCCTCTAAAGGTCATCTTAGTGCATTCTTATGACTAAGAAGCGGAGTCATGAATTGTTGAAATGGTTAGAGCAGGAAGATGAGTCATACTTCGTTCCAAAACAATTCTTAGAGTCATACTCCAAGATTGTAACTTGAGTGACACATGTGAGTGCTTGGCCAAGCCAGGACTGATTTGTTTTGTTCAATCAGTCAGTCATCATAAATCGAAAATCGGGAAACAACAAATGGACAGAGAGAATGATTATAATCCATGTCCCAATCCATATGATATCTAGAATGGAGGAATATATGATCCCTTATCTAATGGACAAGTCATTGACAAGGTCAGAGTTCGACAGCGGCTTTAAGAGCTACGATTGCCAGTTAGGTTTTGAAGTCATACTCAATAATAGTTTTAGACTTATCCAAGTGGGAGACTGTTGGATTAATGTCTAAGTCCATAACTATATTTGGTATGTACTTGACCCGACCCGGCATGGTCCATTTGGGTTGCACTTCACCGGCACAATTTATATGGATAGTCTTCTGAGAATAGTATATTTATGATTTATATTAATATATTATAAGTTCTAATATATTAATCTGGAATCATATTATTTAATTAGTATTGATCAATAATTAATTTAGAATTAATTAAGTGATCAAAAAAGAACTAATTAAATATGGACTCTTATATATATGGAATGGGCCAAGTTCATTTAGGTTGGGCTAAGCTTTCATGGATGGTCCATGGAGCTTTTAACCCATGTATCCTATGTAAATGAAAGGTCATGGGTATTAGGGTTTACATGGATGTAACCCTAATCCTCCATAATATATAAAGGGGTCATTGGCTCACAAAATTGGCACAAGTGTGTGAAAATAAGAGTGGGCCGATTTTAGTGTGCATACATATTCTCTCAAGTTCTTCCAAGGTGTTTTGGTGATTTGTGATTCCATTTGAGGCTTCCACACTATTGGGGCTAAGCTCTTAAAGCTTGAAGACATCAAGCTACATCAAAAGGTATGTCATCTAACTAGAACTTTGTAGTATAGGTGCTTCATAATATGCTAGTTAGGATGAAACCTTGGAATAGTTAATATTTGCATGTATAATAGAGAAAACATAGATCCAAGGTTTATAGGGTTGCATGTACACCATAGGAGTGTTAGAATGCTCAAAACCCAACATTCACTAGGTTGGTAGGCGGTGGTAACAACGACGTAAGTCTATTAATTGGCTCATGGTATTTTCTAGGAGGATTTGGATCATCACGGGGTTGGGTGATGGGTTGTGAGTGGGCCTCAATAATTGTAATACTTTGGGAAATCGTAGGTTGGGTTGGGGCCAAATACAATGTGAGTACTCGGTTCAGTTTGTAACCATTGCTGGGGTTAAGAGACTTGATGTTCGTTCGAGCATTGTTTGGTCGGGTTTTTGAGTATGGAGCTGATTTGGTTTCCATGAGGATTTTTCAATACCGGTAAGTGGTCGGTGCGTATATGTTTCGGGTATCAGTAAATTTGTTCACGACGGATAGGTTTGTGCGGTTGGGGATATGAAGTTGAGTTACTGTGGAAATGGTTTGGAGTGGTCTTGTCTTCCTAGGAGTCAGGCATCGAGCAAGGTTTTCAGTTTCAGGAGTAGCTATTGGATACTCGTGGGCTTAGAGCAAAGTTGTGGTTCATTCTTCATTAGGGCTTGTGATTTCCGCTATTTTGGGTTCGACAGTAGTAAGGGTGGATGGTTATCGGAGTGAGGTGACTTTCCCAGCCATCTTCGTGATTCGTGGAGTTCAATCAGGATCGTTTGGTTCGGCGGAAGAGATAGTAAGTAATGATTTCAAGGAAGAAATCTAATTTAAGTGGGAAATAGTTGTAACACCCTATTTCGGGTTGTTTCATAATTTGGGACTGTGACCCGAAGATCAAGTATCACAAGGATTCAGGCTTTAGTAACAAGAGGTTTAGACCCATTTTGATGTGGGTACTATAGATTGTGTGATCCAAGAGTTCGATATGTGCGTTGGAGTCAAAGGGTGAAATGCGAAGTAGTGTTTTAGACTACTTTTATGAATTATGGATTTTAGTTCGATGTGTTTTAAGTCAAAAGTAATTAGATATGGTTGTAGAGCTCCTCAATACCTTTCCTTGCATATAAAGATCGTTGAAATCGGAGTTGAAACGAAGAAGTTATAACTGTTTGAAGTTTGGGTGGTTTTGGGCCAAGCTGAGTACATTAGGCGTACAAGGAGGTGTACGTTGGGCGTACTAAGGGAATCCTGTGTACGTTGGGCATACCAGGAGTACGCTGGGCATACGCAATCAGTGCTCAAACCCTATTTTCATGGTTTGAACCCTAGTTAAGCTCCTTAACTCCCCCAAAACCATTCTATTCTCAGCCTCCACCTCTCCAACACCCTTCCATGAAACCATAACCCTAGTTGAGCCTTGTGAGCTAAAAGAATGTGTTTTTAAGTGGTTTGGAGTATGCATGGTGCACCTTGGAAAAGAAGGAACTTTTTGGAGAAGTGTTGGTTGCATTGGAGCTTGTAGATTTGGACTTTGTTCACCTTGATCTATCTTCTAGAGGTATAAAGTTTGAATCTTGATGATGCATTCGTTGGATCTAGCTAGTTTTGGGTGTTATAAGCTTTTGGTCATTTTAGTGCATAAAGTTTTGATCTTGAAAGTTTGTGACCTTGTTATAGATAAAGTTGGAAACGTCATCCATCTAAACATCATTGTAATTCAGATCTGAAGGTTGGAGACTTTGACTTAATGGATTAAGTTGAAAAAGATGCAGTTTTGGCCCCATTTGATGCTTAAAGGCTAGATCTTGGTGGTTTGGACCATTCTAATGGATAATGTTGGAAACTTTATCCATTATGGAGCTTTTAGGATCCAAAAAATTTGTGATCTTGATCCTTCTATACCTTCCATGAAAGTGTCATGATGTCTTAATGGATTAATAAGTTAAGGTTTTAGCTTTTGGACCTTTTCTAGACATGGAAAGTCATAAAGGTGGAAACTTTATGACTTAGAATGATGCTGTGGGACTAGATCTAAGTGTTGGATGAAAGGACTTAAGAGATTAAGCACTTAATGGAAAATTATCATTTGGCCGAGTACGCCGGGTGTACCTTCGAGTACGATGTGCATACTTGTATGGGGTCCCGATTCTGGATGGTGTGTACGCCATGCATACGAGCTGAGTACACTGGGCGTACTCAGCCTGAAGTTGGACTTGTTGACTTTGACTTCCATTGACCGTTGACGTTTTGACCAAGTTTGACCTTGGGTCAAACTTGAGGGTTTTGGGCTATTAATTAAGATTTTATATGGTTTTGGTATTAGTGGATTTGCGGGTGAAAGCAGTGCAGAGAAGGGATCCTGTCGTAGTGTTTCAGGGTTATTCGATTCAGGTGAGTCTTCTCCCGGTGCTCGTGACTCGAAGACACCAATGTCGACTCACTAAATTATGTATGTAGGATACTAGCTGTCTTTGTGACTCTCGTATGTTTGTATGTGCCTTTGTGGTAGAATAGTTGTATTTGTGATGACCGGCTGGGTCTACTTGTTATTATTGTCTTATGTTGTTTATATATGATTGAGACTGCTGATAGTCTCCAGGGTTGCTGATAACCCACCGGGCGTGCTGTTAGCCACTGGGAATACTGATAGTCCCCAGGGTTGCTGATAACCCATAACTGTCTTTTTGTGTTGTGCCGTATGTGGTATTTTGGGGAACTCACTAAGCTTTGTGCTTAAGCATTGTGGTTTACATGTTTCAAGTTTTCTTATACTAAAGGAGGGGAACGAATCGATTGCATCGCATCAATGGGGGACTTGTGTAATTGATAACTTTTAATGTTACTCTGATAAATGTTTTAAGATATTGTAGTTGTGATTTAAATAAATACTTAAAGTTTTAATCGAAAATTTTGGGTTGTAATTTTGGGCGTTACAAAGCTAGTACGTGGGGCGTATAGGGTGGTACGCTTAGCGTACTAGCCCGAGGATGATTGCGCCTTTTGACCACGTATTTTGTGCGTACATTGAGTACGCATGGTGTACGTGTGGTTAATGAAACCCTAATTTTTAGGGTAGTGCACCATATTTAAGCCTTATTATAGCCTCATTTGGTCATGTTTAGACAACCTCCATCCCCTCTGGTCCAGAAATAGAAACCCTTGTGAGTTCTTGAGAGTTTTGAGCCATAAAGTGTGTTTGTTGGTACTTTTGAAGGAGAAGAATAAGTGAACCATTTGGAGTTGTGCTTGGAACTTGAGGATATGGGATTAGTTCATCATTTGCTATCCTTGTGAGGTAAAAAGCTCCCATCTTGCTAATCTATGATTCTAGATCTAGTTTTGTTCCATTTTGTGCTTTTTGAGTCCTTAGAATGATTGTTGAGCCTCTTGATTCACTCCAGAAGTGATTGATGGTAGATCTATGGTTCTTTTGGTCCCTCTGTCCATAAGAATGAAAGCTTTGAGGTGTTTATGGACTCATGCATGTTTTAAGACCCTTTGTTAAGTTCATTTGTGTTATAGAACCCCATTAAGCCATGCATGCATGTAAAGTTGCCAACTTTATGTGCTAAACCACCATATGGAAGTCAGATATGAGTGTTAGGTTGAAGTCTTAACCGAATAAGAGCTTAATGATGGAAGCTGGCCAAACTAGGGAGTACATTGGTCATACAAGCTGGTACGTTGCGGGTACAAGCCCCAGAGCGAGTACGCTAAGCATACGAGCTGAGTACGCCCCGCATACTCAGCAGTGGGCTTCAGAACTTTCGGCTTTTTCAGTATTGGGCTCATATTGGACCTTAGGAGTCTAGGGCCTTTTTGGGCCATCAAAATTGTATTTTTGGGTTGATGCTATTTTATTGGACTCTCTTGGTTGAAGGCCCATGAAGGCATTTGGGCCCAATTTGAAAAATTGGGCCATATTTGGGCTTTAGGTGATTATTTTGGAATTTGGGCCTTTTGGACAGTTGGATTGGCCTTGGTCTTGGGCCAAGTTGGGTAAAGGGTAAAAAAGTCTTTTACCATAGTTTGGACTCTTAATGTGAGTCAGGATCCAACTATTAATTGGATGTTATTTTGTGATTGATAACGCGGGGATTTTAGCGAGCCAACACCAAAGAGATTTATCTTTGAGATTCAACAGTCTGAGGTGAGTTTCCTCATTGTGTTTAGCGGGTCGAAGGCACCAATGCTGGCCCATGGCATCAAAAGGTATGTCATCTAACTAGACTTTTGTAGTATAGATATTCCATTGTATGCTAATGAGGATGATGCTTTGGAATTTTGAATGTATGCATGTATAATAGAGAAAACATAGATCGAAAGCATATAGGGTTTCATGTACACCATAGGAGTGTTAGAATGCTCAAAACCTAACAGTGGTATCAGAGCCTAGGGTTGTTTTCAATTATACTTGATTCTATTTGCTTGAAAATGCTGTAAAAATCGATTTTCTACTGTTCTGGACAGTGGACTTGCCGAGTCCATGTATAAAATCATCCAACTCGCCGAGTTTGTTCTTGCACTCGACGAGTTGGAGCCCCTGAGTGCAGATTTTCGATGTTTTTGGCTGGAATTGGACTAGGATCATTACCATAAGTTGTTTTTGAACTTATTGTTGGGTTTTGAGCATTCTAACACTCCTAAGTGTACATGCAACCCTAAATACCTTGGATCTATGTTTCTCTATTATACATGAAAATATGAACTTTCCAAGGTATTCCTCCTAACTAGCATAATAACATTGATTCATATGAATATATCATGTTACAATTACATACCTCTTTGATGTAGAATGACTTCATGAAGCTTGAGTGCCTAGTGCCCCAAGTGTGACACCTCAAATGGTTCACACAACACCAAATAAACTTGGAATAACTTGAGAGAATTGGAACACTTCATCAAATCGGCTAGCCCTTTCTATCACACATAGTCCCCGATTTTCTCCAAGAATAAGATCATTATATAGTTAGTGACAATTAGGGTAAACCCTAATTGTCATGGCTTTCCATTTCCTTGGATCCATGGGTTCAAACATACCATGGAGCATCCATGGAGTATCTTATGGGTTTTAGCCCAACTTGACAATCCATGGTGCATTAGCCCACTATACAAGTATGGGTGATTTACACAATCAACCCATATATTTAAGTAGTCTTCTTTTGATCACTTAATTAATTCTAGATTAATTCTTGATCAATACTAGTTAAATAATCTTATTAATATATTGTAACTTATAATATATTAACAAACCTTAAGTGTTATTTCTCTCATTATAGTCTATCCAAATGCATGATGCCATGCAACCCAAATGGACCATGCCGGGTCGGGTCAAGTCTTACCAATTATAGTTATGGACTTAGACATTAATCCAACAGTCTCCCACTTGGATAAGTCTAAAACTATTATTGCGTATGACTTCAAGAACCGACTGGCAATCGTACCTCTCAAAAGCTTCCGTCGAACTCTGACCTTGCCGATGATCTCTGACCTTTGTCAATGACTTGTCCATTAGATAAGGGATCATATATTCCTCCATTCTAGATATCATATGGACTGAGACATGGATTATAAATCATTCTCTCTGTCCATTTGTTGCTTCTCGATTTCCGATTTATGACGACTGACTAATTGAACAAATCAAATCAGTCCAGGCCCGGCCGAG
This sequence comes from Lactuca virosa, assembly GCF_052849685.1. Lineage (NCBI taxonomy): Eukaryota > Viridiplantae > Streptophyta > Magnoliopsida > Asterales > Asteraceae > Lactuca > Lactuca virosa. The sequence continues at coordinate 276,438,572 of NC_136426.1, forward strand.
CACTTACATTTGTCATCACTAAATCATCGAGGGGCCCACAGATATCGCTTTTATCCCGAAGGTAAAAAGGAATGGATAAACTTCAACTCATATGGCTTGTTCTACTACTTGTTGAATCATACACAAAAGCACGTTTTATAACATCGAGTTACCAATGTGTTTTCGCGCAATCAATGTACAACCAACTCATAGTAACAACTCATATCTCTAGGTTTGAAGAATATAAGATATTATTGTCTCATGATCACTCGTGATAAAATCCATGAAGTGATTTAAATGAGCACGGGTTGAATCCAATACTCAGAACTTATGAGCACTCATGAGTGTTGTAGCACCGCTCTGTCCAACATCTTAGACCTCTACAAGCCAACCCATGACAATCTTGATTCATATCTACTTCCAACATATGACCGACTGTGGATGGTTTGAATAACTTAGTCATTCGGGAAGAATGACCTAGTTTATTCTGGAAGTCAAAACATGCAAAATGAAACAAAAAGAATAATTAAATCTAATATGGTATCAAAACCTATGAATATAAATAGAACACCTTTTATCTATCACCATACCGATTACTCATTATTCATTGTTTCGGTTTTATCAACTTTATACTTGAATTAAAAACACTGGTTGTCCCATGCTCCAAGCGTGTACACTATGTTTTTTCTAAACAATAGCTTTGCCATACACCAAGTAAGCCTCTATGTTAGTCTATGATCTTTACTTTGTGAACTAGATCGATTGAACATACTTTCAATGATTCTCTTTTCACACTCCTAAATCCTTATCGAAAACGTAAGAATTCCAAATTCCTATCATTTACCGAAATCTGTTAGATTTTAAACTTATATGCATTGATCCTCTTGCAATGATTATGCACAAAGTCACAAAGACTTGTCAACAGACATTACAGAGTATTCCAATGGAGATTAACTCCATGGAAATATCCTTCTTGCATTAAGTTTTTCTAATCTTACACAGATTGAATAATTTCCACCTATGGAAACATTTCCATATTCCCATTTTCACTATCACTTCTGAACAAGAGTTGCCTCTTTTCAGAATATGTCAATATGGTCCTTCCAAAATTTAACATTATACTTCCAACTGTCCCTGAGCAACCAATCTTTGGTAAACCTTAGATTGTTCTCGACAATTGCTTAATCATTTTAGTCGTATCCAATTCTAGACCTTTTCCTCTTCTTAATGCCTCAGGCATTTGGAAAATTTAGAAAGGATAAATATTATAGCACATGCAATCGATCCTGTACCCAAAGCAAATGGGACACGATTCATGATGTCTCACATAAAGACATGATTCTGGGTCAGTCTTTTTGCTATAATATCTTTATTTCTATTTGCCAAGTTCTCATAATTCAGATTATGAAAAGGGATGTCGTAATCATAATCAAATTTTAGAACGCAAATAATGGACCCATATATAAAATTTCCTTATGTTGAGCCATTCCAACATGAAATTCATATATATATATATATATATATATATATATATATATATATATATATATATATATATATATATATATATATATATATATATCCTTGACTAAAGATGATTAAAACCTCAATCTAAGCTTTTAGACTTGAAATGAAGTATTATTTCCTCTCCCTTAATTATAGCAAAACAACTTTTCAACCCCTGCAACTTCACGAATTGAAACTTTTGTTTTCTATAATTAATCAAAATTATCATGCTCCCACTAACATGATGATTATTAGCATAACACTTATGCTCCCACTAGCTTTGACATGTACTCAGAAATCAGCTGGACTTCTAGAAATCAATACTCTATTGACTTTCTTACCAAAGTTCAGATTTCTGATACTAGATTGCTTTGATAAAAACTTTATCTAAACCATACACCTTTCCTTAGATAGCACACGTGTGTGTCTAAACACTTTCAGAACTATGAAAAGGGATGCCGTAATCATAGTCTCAATTGTTTAGACCTTTTGCCATCTGGTTCAAATCTACTTGGTGGAAGTGTTTCCTCACCATCATTTTCATGAATCGGAGAGAAACCTTATGACCCTTAGATTTTATGGTGTATGTGTTCTTATCAATGTGAATCTGTCAAAACCATAATCACAAGACAAGGTTAGTGACAAATCCAAACTCATATGGACTGAACTAAATCTTAATTTCTTGCCACCTGGCAGCACAAGGGCCTGCCATTTCTTCCAAGTTGTTATGCAACCAATTGAGAACTCTAAGAACTCATATGCAAAACCAACTTTAACTGGAATGGGCATAGAAATAGAAGTATGTCAACACGATAGGTTATAAACCTCAAGTCGTGTGCTAGTGAAGAACCTCACGTTTTACTCTTGATTAGTTCTTGAGACTTTCAAGACCTTTAAGACTCCCACTGTCTTCTTCACATATAAGACTCTCTTGTCAAATATTCAAGGGATAGTGTGGATTCTTTATCAAGACAAACACTTCACACAATTGGCCTTAGTTGGTCTTTGTTCTATCCAAAACATCACAACTTACTAACTTCAAATGTACAAGAGTGGGACACTTTTACTCTTACATTTGACAAGTGTTATAAACCTTTCTTTAAGATATGTCACTCAACTTATAGTCTTGGAGTATGACTCTAAGACTTGTTTTGAAACGAAGTATGACTCACCTTCTTGATTTAACCATTTCAACAATTCATGACTCCTCTTCTTAGTCATAAGAATGCACTAAGATGTCCTTAGAAGACCAATTGTGATGTGGTTCTTAAATCATTAAGATGATCATAAAACATGATACTAATGTACTCTCCCATCTTTTCAGATTTGAGAAACTTTTATCTTTCTGCCTAATTTGATTCTTCTCATTCGTTCTGCCATACATCGAGACTTTTCCAATGCTTCACAATTATACTTAAACTTATAAGTATAACCATATTTACTAAACTTTAGTAAATCATGACGAATAGTCTTACCGAGCTTTTGTGGTGGACTTGGTCAGTGCACAAGAATTTGTACTCGTTCCCTTAGTCCTTCACTTGACTCACATATACATGTGAACAAGGAATTAGTCTTAATTTTTTCCAAAGCTGAAAGTTCTCATTCATCATACTATTCAAATTGCATGATTGCAAGTTTCAGTACAATTGAAACTTGGGCGATGAGGAACTTTCCTGACTTGGTAAATTGAGACACTACCACAAATGAAAGAATCAAATCCATTTTCCAATACTGCTGTCAGTGGAATCATATAAGCAACAATTTTCCACAAATGCCATTGTAAGGATACTTCAAATAAAAAAAATTAAACAATTTTATTTTATTTTTAACTTTGCGGAAAAACTTATCCTTACAATCTACATGGAAACTTGTTGTTATCTATTCCTTAGCAATATATCATAACTTCTTAAGCAACTGCTCAATATTCTGATGCGATCGAAATCCACCTTCGCGATCAGAATCAGCATATACTTCCTTTAAGCTTTCTCTCTATTCTTTGATTCTTAAAACATCAACATGTGACCCAATCACATCATGTAATGAGGATCTCAGAATAGAAACTTAACAGAGTTAGATAATGGGCTCTACCTGATGTAGAGTCAAACTTATTGACTTTAACATCCTTAGGTAAATTTGGCAGCTTTGCAATCAACGCCCCTTCCTTTTGGCAAGAGAAACATATGGACTCTTTGGGAATGGTGTACTGGACTATCACAGACTTTCCTTTCTCTTTACCATTTGGTCAACCGAGTTGACTATGGCCAATCCCTTTACATTGGGAAGAGAAAGCTCTTTCTGGATTTCCAATGTCACCATTGTCACTGTCCATAAAGTTTTGGGAAGTTGATCTTCTAATCAAATTTGCTTTACTATCGTTCCAAATCATTGCTGATTCACCAGCACCAAGCAAATAGATAAGATCTTTAAGGGTCATGTCATAGTCTGTTTCATAGGAGTCCCAAAGGAATTCACTATGTGACTTAGAAAGTGATTGAGCATCCAACTTTCTTAAGACTTTGACACCCAACTCTTCCGGCTTGTCAATATGTGACTTCATCTCCAAGATGCGATCACACATAGACCTTGCTTGCCAATAGGGCTTGAGTGACCTTAAACTTGTGGGTTAGGGAGAATAATTGGAGGAGGTGGAGGAAGTGAAGTTTCAAGAGATTTGGGAAGATCATAAATGTCTGAACTAGACATCTTTTGGGAGATATTCAAGATAGTTGATATAAAGTCCTTAATATAACACCCAATATGAGATATTAAGGCTAGGACCCAACACAATACTTTTATAACTTAGAAGAGGGATGCCGTAATCCAGGCTATAAAATATTTGAAGGTAGGTGAATGACTATTCACCAATTTCCACCAAGATAAACGAAATAATTTATTAGGTTTTAATTGGTTATGAACCTCCTAGATCTTTTGAGATTCATTGAACTATTCAATGGCATGTTTCAATCTCGAGTGTGCCCTTCAGGTTTTGTGACTGGGATGCCGAGGATCACAAAACAAGGTGTGAAGTAACCATGCAAATTACTTGGTACTCTTAAATGTTTATCACCCAACCGATGTGCCGGTAAACCACACACGCTCCACCGGCCTATGATAAACTTTAAGAAACCCTTTGCCTACCTTGTTAAATCAAGCTAGTGTGCCGGTAAACCACACACGCTCCACTAACCGACTTAAGCAAAGTGCAAAGTGTAATTTCATGGATTAGCACCTTTATTCACATTTTCCTAAGTAACTAAGATTGGGAATTTATAAAAGGTTTAGTTACTTAGTATTTATCATTAATACTTTTCATGAAGGGAGAATTATAGTCCTTGTCCTACCCGTTCGGCTAACGACCCTCCACCAGTCAAGGAAGCGGTGGGTGAGAGTGGACACCCATTAAGCTGCCATTTTATAGGCAACAACCTTATACCCCCCTTATAGACCGGCTTCGTGAATGAGGCCTACTAATGGTAAGGCTGACTTGCTCTTATACACATATATATATTATTAACTTATAATATTATAAAGTATAAGGATTGAATTTTAACTTTTAAGGGCTTAACTTGGAATTAAAGTATTCTTGAGGGAAACTTTACATATTCCAAAACTTGAGGGCAAGTTTGAAAATATTCAAAACTAATTAATTCCATAACTTATGTGTTTAAAGTAGTTTTAATTAAAAAACTCTTCAAGTTCCATAACTTGAGGACAAGTTATGGAAGACTTTAAACTAATAAAGAATGTAACTTTTCTTCTTTGTAACTTATGGAACTAATTAAGGTTACACACTTTAATGATTTAATGAAGTGACTCTTGAACCTCCATAACTTGAGGACAAGTTATGGAGTCATAAAACCATTTAATGAGGACAAGACTCTTCATTTTGTAACCATTGCCAACTTTTATGAGTTTTAAGAAACTTTAATGTGACTTTTCATGTAACTTGAGGACAAGTTACACAAACACATTTTAGAATCAATTCTTAGATTAAAATGGATCAAAGACACATAATCAATCAACCTTTTCTATTAATCTAAGCAACTCATATGAACAAGATAATTGGAATCAAACTTTTTTCATGTAATTAGCATAACACTTAAACTAATACAAAACATGAATCTATTGACAATTATCTTTGAAATTGGATTAGTATGAACATTACCACATCAAAAATAGGTTTACAAGTCCAAAAACAGCTTTTGGTAATGTTCCTAGTCCAATTCCAGCCAAAAAGCACGAAGATATGCATTATGGGAGACAAACTCGTCGAGTTCTTCATGGAACTCGTCGAGTTCATGCTATAATATATGGGGATTGATTTTGTAAACCATAGTCCTTCATGTTGGGCTTAACCCATGTGGTAACCCATGGATACTCCATGGAGGTTAAAACCCATGGATCTTGAAGGAAATGGAAAGTCATGCACATTAGGGTTTACATGGTGTAACCCTAAATGAGCCACACTATATAAAGGACCCCATGGTTCATGAAATGGAACTAGTGGATACATAAAGAGGGCAAAGTCGATTTCATAGAGTGAACCAAGTAACCTCTTCTCAAGTTATTCCAATTGTTGGTGGTGTTGTGTGATTCCATTTGAGGTGCAACACTTAGGGCATTAAGCTCTTAAAGATTCAAGACTTCAAGCTCCATCAAAAGGTATGTCATCTAACTAGACTTTTGTAGCATAGATATTCCATTGTATGCTAATGAGGATGATGCTTTGGAATTTTGAATGTTTGCATGTATAATAGATAAAACATAGATCCAAAGCATATAGGGTTTCATGTACACCATAGGAGTGTTAGAATGCTCAAAACCTAACAGTGGTATCAGAGCCTAGGGTTGTTTTCAATTATACTGGATTCTATTTGCTTGAAAATGCTATAAAAATCGATTTTCTGCTGTTCTGGATAGTAGACTCGCCGAGTCCATGTACAAAATCATCCAACTCGCCGATTTTGTTCTTGCACTCGACGAGTTGGAGCCCCTGAGTGCAGATTTTTGATGTTTTTGGCTGGAATTGGACTAGGATCATTACCATAAGTTGTTTTTGAACTTATTGTTGGGTTTTGAGCATTCTAACACTCCTAAGTGTACATGCAACCCTAAATACCTTGGATCTATGTTTTCTCTATTTTACATGCAAATATGAACTTTCTAAGGTATTCATCCTAACTAGCATAATAACATTGATTCATATGAATATATCATGTTAGAATTACATACCTCTTTGATGTAGAATGACTTCATGAAGCTTGAGTGCCTAGTGCACCAAGTGTGACACCTCAAATGGTTCACACAACACCAAATACACTTGGAATAACTTGAGAGAATTGGAACACTTCATCAAATCGGCTAGCCCTTTCTATCACACATAGTCACCGATTTTCTCCAAGAATAAGATCACTATATAGTTAGTGACAATTAGGGTAAACCCTAATTGTCATGGCTTTCCATTTCCTTGGATCCATGGGTTCAAACATACCATGGAGCATCCATGGAGTATCTTATGGGTTTTAGCCCAACTTGATAATCCATGGAGCATTAGCCCACTATACAAGTATGGGTAATTTACACAATCAACCCATATATTTAATTAGTCTTCTTTTGATCACTTAATTAATTCTAGATTAATTCTTGATCAATACTAATTAAATAATCTTATTAATATACTATAACTTATAATATAATAACAAACCTTAAGTGTTATTTCTCTCATTATAGTCTATCCAAATGCATGATGCCATGCAACCCAAATGGACCATGCCGGGTCGGGTCAAGTCTTACCAATTATAGTTATGGACTTAGACATTAATCCAACACTTATAAACCTGTTTTTGATGTGGTAATGATCATGCTAATCCAATTTAAAAACATAATTGTCAAAGTTTCAAGTTTCATATTAAGTTCATATGATTCTTGAAAATTGTTGATATGAATTATGCATGCTTATGAGTTTTGTTAGATCATAGAAATTATTTGACATGCTTGTTAGTTTAATTTTTGATCTAAATGTTTTTTTGATGTATTCCATAACTTGTCCTCAAGTTATGGAAAATGAAAAGTTTTTCGTTAAAAGAGTCATTAAACTCATAGGTTATAGAAACTTGAAGAGTCTTTTCCCATAAATGGTTTTATGAACTCCATAACTTGTCCTCAAGTTATGGAATGTCAAAAGTCTCTTCTTAAATCCTATATTAAACTCATAAGTTATGGATTCCAAAAGTTTTTTTTTTGAATTGTTCAAAACTTGCGCTCAAGTTTTGGAATTTGTAAAGTTTCACTTTTGAGTACTTTAATTCCAAACCCTAGAATTTTAATAGTTTAAAATTTAACCCTTATACTATTATAATATTATAGGTTTAATATTTATATATATATATATATATATATATATATATATATATATATGTATAAGAGTAAAGTCAGTCTTACCGTTTGTAAGACCTCATTCACGAAGCCGGTCTATAAGGGGGGTATAAGGTTACTGCCTATAAAATGGCAGTTTAATGGGTGTCCACACTCACCCACCGCTTCCTTGACTGGTGGAGGGTCGTTAGCCGAACGGGTAGGATAGGACTCTAATTATCCCTTCATTAAAAGTATAATGATAAATATAAAGTAACTAAACACTTATAAATTCCCAATCCTAGTTACTTTAGGAAAATTAGAATATGGTGCTAACCCATGAAATTGCACTTTGCACCTTGTTAAGCCGTTAGTGGAGCGTGTGTGGTTAACCAGCACACTAATCGGGACTGACAATGCATGGCAAAGGGTAGCTTGATGTTAATCATAGATCAATGGAGCGTGTGTGGTTAACCAGCACATTGATTAGGTGGTTGTAACATTGGGTGTACCAAGCTAATTTGCATTGTCATTCACACCTTGTTTATGATCTTCGACATCCCAGTCACAAACTTGAAGGGCACAATCGAGATTTAAACCTGCCGTCGAATTGTTCAATGAATCTCAAAGGATCTAGGAGTTTCAATTCACTTAAAACCTAAAACTCTTTTTCGTTTTTCGTGGTGGAAATTGGTAAATCATCATTTACATACCTTCAAATATTTTGCAGTTTGGATTACTGCATCCCTCTTCCAAATTGTAAAATATTGTGTTGGGTCCTAGCCTTAATATTTCATTTGGGTGTTATATTAAGGACTTAAATCAACTAACTTGAATTTCTCCCGTGTAGATGTCTCGTTCAGACAGCTATGGTCTTCCCAAATCTTTTAAAACAAGTTTTTCTCTCGAAGATTATACTTCCCTTCCTCCACCTCCTTCAATCATTCTCCCTGACCCACAAGCTCGAAGACTTGAAAATTTCAGGATCACTCAATCCCTATTGGATAGTAAACATAAAGATGGAAAGCCTATATGTGCTCATGTCTTGGACATGAAGCTACATATTGACAGGCTAAGGACGTTGGGCGTCGTCTTCCCAAGAAAGTTGGCTATTCACTAGGTCCTTTAGTCACTTCCCGAGTCATATAGTGAGTTCGTTAAAGACTAATATGTGACAGATCACGGCATGACCCAAATTGATCTTACGTATTTGCTAATTGCTGCCGAATCAACAATGATTTGGTGTAATGGTCAAGCAAATCTGATTGGAATGTCTACATCCCAAGCTGAAATGGACATCCCAAAAAAGATTCCTTCTCCTAAAGGAAAGGAATTGGGCATGGTCAAAAGTTTTGATCATAAGAGAATGGCCAAATCTGAGACTGCTCCATGTGAGCCTGTGTGTTTCTATTTCCAAAGACATGGACATTGGAATCGAAGGTGCCCAGACTACCTGAGAAGTTTAATCAGATTGTATGGTTCTACTTCAGGTGAGTTCATTATCTAACTCTACTTAGTTCCTAATTGTTTATTCTTAATACATGATGTGACAAGGTTGCATTTTGATGTTTTGTAGGATCATGCAAAGGGAAGGAAACTTAAAGGAAGAGTATGCTGAATCTGATCGCGAAGATGGATTTCAATGGCATGGTTCGAAGATCGGATTTTTGAGCTGCTGCTTAGAGTTATTAAAATTGATGTTTGTGTGTTTCTATGTTAGCAATAAAATTTTGCCAAATTTTGTTTTATAAATAAATAAAATTTTGTTTTATTTTTATTCTATCTCCTTGCAATGGCAGTTGTTAAAATTGATGTTTGTGTGTTTCTATGTTAGCAATATGAATTTGATTCTTTCGTTTGTGGTAATGTCGAGTATTTGCCAAATAAGGAAATATTCTCATCACCCAAGTTTCAATTGGACAGAAACTTGGAATCATGCAAGTTGTATTGTATGATGAATGAGAATTTTCGTGTTTGGCAAATTAAGACTAATTCCTTGATCACATGTATATATGGGTCAAGTGAAGGACTAAGGGATCAAGTACACAATCTTGTGCACTGGTCAAGGTCCACCACAAAGATCGATAAGACTATTCGTCATGATTTACTAAAGTTTAGTAAACATGGTTATGCTTACAAGTTTAAGTATAATTCTGAAACATTGGAAAAGGTTCAATGTATGGCAGAACGAATGAGAAGAATCAAATTAGGCAGAAAGATAAAAGTTTCTTCAATCTGAAAAGATGGGAGAGTACTTTAGTATCGTGTTTTATGATCATCTTAATGTTTATGTAAAACCATATCACAATTGATTCTCTAAGGACATCTTAGTGCATTTCCATGACTAAGAAGAGGAATCGTGAATTGTTGAAATGGTTAAATCAATTAAGGTGAGTCATACTTCGTTCCAAAAACAAGTCTTAGAGTCATACTCCAAGATTGTAATTTAAGTGACATAATCTTAAGAAAGGTTTAATACACTTATCAAATGTAGAGTAAAAGTTTTCCACTCCTGTACATTTGAAATTGGTAAGTTGTGATGTCTTGGATAAGACAAAGACCAACTAAGACCAATTGTGTGAAGTGTTTGTCTTGATTAGGATCCGCACTAACTCTTGAATATTGGTTTGTGAAGAAATGTTCCTTGACAAAATGAATCATATATGTCAAGTCTTAAAGATCTTGACAAGTTTCAAGAACTAATCAAGAATAAACCTATTGTTAAACACTAGCACACGACTTGAGGTTTGCGACCTATCGTGTTGACATATTCTTGTTTATGTGCCCATTCCAGTTAAAGTTGACTTTTCATATGAGTTCTGAGAGTTCTCAATTTGTTGCATAACAACCTGGAAGCAATGGTAGGCCCTTGTGCTGGCAGGTGGCAAGAAATTAAGAATGAACAAGTTCAGTCCATATGAGTTTGGATTTGTCACTAACCTTGTCTTGTGATTATGCTTTTGACAAGTTCACATGGATAGGAACACATACACCATAAAATCTAAGTGTCATAAGGTTTCTCTCTGATTCATGAATATGATGGTGAGGGAACGCTTTCACTAAGTAGATTTTAAGTAGATAGCAATTGTGATATTTGCATTCTCAAAGTCGTTAGTGGAGCGTGTGTGGTTAACCGGCACACTAACATGGACTAGTGAGAAATGGCAAAGGTCTAAACAATTGAGACTATGGTTACGACATACCGCTTCATAGTTCTAAAATTGTTTAGACACACATGTGAGCTATCTAAGGAAAGGTGTATGATTTTGATAAAGTCTTATCAAAGCATCTCGTATCAGAAATCTGAACTTTGGTAAAAAAGTCAATAAGTATTGATTTCTAGAAGTCCAACTGATTTCTGGGTACATGTCAAAGCTAGTGGGAGCATAACTGTTATGCTAGAAAGTTAATAATTGTGATGCTAGTGGGAGCATAATTATTATGGAAAATGTTGCAAGTTAGCAATGTTAATTATAGAAAACAAAAGTTTCAGGTTTGAAAAGTTGTTTTGCTATAATTAAGGGAGAGGAATTCATACTTTATTTCAAATATAAAAGCTTAGATTGAGATTTTAATCAACTTTAGTCAAAATATATATGAATGTTATGTTGGAATGGTTCAACATAAGGAAATTATATATATGGAAAGGTTAATTGCGTTCTCAAAATTTGGTTATGATTACGGCATCCTTTTTCATAATCTAAATTTTGAGAACATGGCAAAATAAAAATATTGTAGCAAAAGACTGATTAAGTATCATGTCTTTATGTTAGACATTATGAATCGTATCCCATATGCTTCGGGTATAGGAACGATTGCATATGCTATAATATTCTCGTGTTCAAATTTTCCGAATGCCTAGGGCATTAAGAGGGGAGAAGGGATAGAACCGGATATGAATAAAGTGGTTGAGCAACTGTTAAGGACAATCTAAGGTTCGCTAAAGATTAGTCGCTTAACGACAGTTGGAAGTATGGTAATGGAAGGACCATATCGACATTATTATGAATAGACAGGAGTCTATTAATAATGAATTGTCGTATGGCAAATATGGAATGTTTCCATATTGGGGGGTTGAAGAATAGATGAGAAAGTTAGAAACTTTTATGCAAGAAGGATGTTCAAAGGAATATACTTTGAATTTGAGACTTCATTTCCTTGGAATTGTCTTGTAACAATCTCCAAAGAAATATTTTGTAATATCTTTGGTCAAGTCTCTATGACTTTTGGCACCTAGACATTACAAAAGAAACATTGCATGATAGTTTAGAATCTAACACTTCCTAGCAGTGACAAGAATTTGGAATGCTTACACTTGCAATAAGGATTTGGAATTTTGAAATGAGCATCATTGAAATGTTTTTCAATTGATCTATTTCACAAAGTAAGGACCATAGACAAACATAGTGTGTATACTTGGAGCATGGCATAACTATTGTTTAGAAAAACATAGTGTGTATGCTTGGAGCATGGCATGACTATGGTTTTAATTCAAGTATTAAGTTGATTATTTGAAACATTATACAATGAATAATGAGTAATCAATATGACTCAAAATTTTTGGGGCCATATACGATTAGTATTATTCTTATGTTTCACTTTTCATGTTTTGACTTCCCGAATAACTAGGTTATTTAAACCATGCACAGTCAAACATACTTTGGAAGTAGGTATTGAGGCAATATTGTCATGAATGGGTCTGTAGTTTTTCTAGGACAAAGTGGCTGCAGTGTTCATGAGTACTCCTGGAATTAGATTCGAGTATTGGATTCAACCCACGCTCATTTGAATCACTTCATGGATTTTATCATGAGTGCTCATGAGACGATAATATCTTTTATTCTTCAAACGGAGACGTGTGAGTTGTAGTTGTGAGTCGGTTGCACATTGACATATGTAAACGCACCAGTAACTTGGTGTTATAAAACATATCGTTGTGTGTAATTTGATGAGTAGGTACAAGCGAGCATTTGGGCCGAAGTTTATCCGTTCCTTTTACCCCATGTGGATAAAAGCGATATCTATGGGCCCCTCGATGATTTAGTGATGACACCCCTAAGTGCTTGGGCAAGCCTGGACTGATTTGATTTGTTCAATTAGTCAGTCGTCATAAATCGGAAATCGGGAAACAACAGATGGACAAAGAGAATGATTATAATCCATGTCTCAGTCCATATGATATCTAGAGTGGAGGAATATATGATCCCTTATCTAATGGACACGTCATTTGACTAGGTCAGAGTTCGACAGCGGCTTTAAGAGCTACGATTGCTAGTCGTGATCTTGGAGTCATACTTGAATAATAGTTTTAGACTTATCCAAGTGGGAGACTGTTGGATTAGATGTCTAAGCCCATAACTATTATTGGTATGGTTTTAGACTTATCCAAGTGGGAGACTGTTGGATTAGATGTCTAAGCCCATAACTATTATTGGTATGTACTCGACCCGAGAGTAGCATGGTCCATTTGGGTTGCATGGCATCGGAACAATTGGATAGGCAAATGAGAAAAAGGTTATTTATGATTTATATTAATATAATATAAGTTCTAATATATTAATATGAAATCATATTATTTAATTAGTATTGATTAAGAGTTAATTTGGAATTAATTTTGTGATCAAAAGAGACTAATTAAATATATGGGGATTGATTTTGTAAATCATTCATTCTTATATATGAGGGCTTGTGATCCATAGTCCTTCATGTTGGGCTTAACCCACGTGGTAACCCATGGATACTCCATGGAGGTTAAAACCCATGGATCATGAAGGAAATGGAAAGTCATGCACATTAGGGTTTACATGGTGTAACCCTAAATGAGCCACACTATATAAAGGACCCCATGGTTCATGAAATGGAACTAGTGGATACACAAAGAGGGCAACGTCGATTTCATAGAGTGAACCAAGTAACCTCTTGTCAAGTTATTCCAATTGTTGGTGGTGTTGTGTGATTCCATTTAAGGTGCAACACTTGGGGCACTAAGCTCTTAAAGGTTCAAGACTTCAAGCTCCATCAAAAGGTATGTAATATAACTAGACTTTTGTAGTATAGATACTCCATTGTATGCTAATTAGGATGATCCTTTGGAATTTTGAATGTATGCATGTATAATAAAGAAAACATAGATCCAAAGCATATAGGGTTGCATGTACACCATATGAGTGTTAGAATGCCCAAAACCCAACATGATTATGATTGTGAGATCCTTTATCACCTGGGGAAGGCCAATGTGGTGGCCGATGCTCTCAGTCGCAACGCGGTCACAGCTCCGATCAGGGATATATTTTTGAGGATGACCGTGATTACTCTGTTGTTGGAGCGGATTTGTGAGGCTCAGGTCGAGGCTATGAAGGAAGAGCATTGAAAGAGTGAGCATGTTGTAGGTCAGGTGGCTTCTTTCGATTATGATAGCCATGGGTTGTTCACTCTTCATCGGCAGGTTTGGGTTCCATAGTGGGGCGGTATGTGTCAGGTTCTGATGGAGGAGGCGCACAAGTCTAGGCTCTCCATTCATCTCGGGGCGATGAATATGTATAGGGATCTTTGTCCTGATTATTGGTGGCCGTGCATGAAGCGGGATGTGGCATGGTATGTGGAGAGGTGCTTGACTTGCAGGAAAGTCAAGGCCGAGCATCAGCGATTTCATGATAAGATGCAGCTGTTGGAGATTACTGTGTGGAAATGGGAGGATATTACCATGGATTTCATCACAAAGTTACCTCGGACTGCGTGCAGAGTGGATTCGATTTGGGTCATTGTGCATCTGTTGACGAAGAGCACACATTTCATTCCGATTCAGGAGAGTATTTCTGCAGAGAAATTGGCTGACGTTTATATCAGAGAGGTTGTAGCACGTCATGGAGTGCCGGTTTTGGTGGTTTCAGATAGAGATGTGCGGTTTACTTCCAGGTTTTGGAAGAGGTTCCATGAAGAGTTGGGTACTCGTCTCCATTTCAACACAACATTCCATCTGCAGACCGATGGTCAGAGCGATCGGACTATTCAGATCCTAGAGGATATGCTTCGGGCGTGTGTTTTGGACTTTGGTGGGAGTTGGGATATGTATCTTCTGTTAGCGGAATTTTCGTATAACAATAGCTATCATGCCAACATCGATCGACCTCCTTTTGAGATGCTCTACGGGAGGAAATGCAAGACCCCGATATTTTGGACTGAGGTCGGTCAACAGGTTGTAGGGAGTACTAAAGTGGTACTCTAGACCATTGAGTTGATAAAGCAGTTTCAAAGTAGGCTCTAGACAACTCAAAGTCGGCAAAAGAGTTAGGCCGATAGATGCCGATCAGATCTAGGGTTCTAGGTGAGGGATATGGTTCTTTTGAAGGTGTCACATTGGAAAGGTGTCATCTGATTCAGAAAAAGGGACATGTTGGGCCCCAGGTATATTAGTCCTTTCAGGGTTTTGGCCCGGGTGGGTCGGGTTGCATAAACAACAGATCACGAGAAAGTCCTTTTGTTCCATCTTTTTAGGTGGGACAAAAAGCTGAAGTTTTTAATTTTATCCCATTGACATCTGTCACAGTTCAACCTGTTATATTATGTTCTATCATGTCTTGTCAGGTGTAAAAGTGTAATTACCGAACAATGAGTATTTTTTATTACATTGGAGAAGTTTAATGTGGGAGAATTAATGTAAAAGGACATGTTCCACTTTGAGTTTTTGAAGATGACCAATAAGAAAGTGTTAAATTTTCGATGGAATAAATTCATAAAATAAAACAGTTTCTTGGATCTTACCTGATCAAAGAGTTTGAAAATATGAGAGGCAAATGGTTGACTCCATAGTTGGACAATCAAAGGAAGAATTGGTTTCTCGTTTTCAGGTTGTAAGGAGAAATGGCAGCAAGAACATCATACAAACATCTGGGAACCTGAACTTCTACCAATGCTTTAGAAGTTGCATCTTCTCTTGCAAGAAAGATATCTGTTCCAAGGAAAATTTGATATGGTTAATGTACAAGTTAAAGCCAAGTTTATTCTGCACTTTGTTACCTCTAGCTCGATCATCAACTTCTAAAGCTATGTCTGCGAACAGAGCTTGTAATAAGTCGCGTCCCTGAGTTGCTGATGCTATTTCCTGAAGAAGTTATGATGAAAACGTTCAATTCACAGATTCAAATTAATCGATCAACCAACGTGTATAGATGCATAGAAATAATAGATAACGAATTAAATTAAAACCGTAACTGATATGCACATATGAAATATACAAACCCTATGGATCTTTTAATCGATCTCTTGGGTGAGAGAAGAGAAATAAGCATAGCTTTTCGGAGTTATGGAAAATGGCGACATTTTCGGAGTTATCCAAATTTAATACAAATCAGGAATACATTTACCCTCGGTTAAGATATTGGTTGAATGATTGTTTTAATTAACTTTTCCACCGATGCAAAATCGTATGAAGCCTGACCTAAATACAAATTCTAAGAAAATAATGGATTTTAGCACCCGCATTCACAATCATAACCATCGAAGGTGGTCGTGAGGGATATGGCGTGGTAGAAAAGGAACACTATAGACGAAGCAGATAGAGGCTTTGATGAATTGCTCTAATATTAATGGGTGATCTATTATTACTTATTACCAAACTATCCATTTTAAGGGGTTTCTGGCTGTCGTTTTCAAAGTGATGATTAAAAACGTGGTTAAATAGTTGTTAAGAATATTCCTAAGTGACAATTTCTTAATTGAGTATTACATAAAATAACCTATTTTTCTTCCGTTTATAAAAATGACCACTCAATCTGAAGCAAATTAGAGATTCGACACATATATTGAAAAGATATATGAAATATGGTACCTAACACCCCATAATACCAACTAAGTTCTTTCAAGCTTATGTATCATGTTAACTATGTTGGTTGGTATGTATTAGTTTAGTAGAAATGTTTGTCCTAAATGATGTTGGAAGTCCATTATGCGGAGAACATGTCCAAAATACAAATCCTGACTTTGTTTTATTAACCTTTGCAAATATTATTTCAACATGATCGTGTGTATAATGCTTCATTGACACGTGAGACATTTTTCAAGGATTTAGGCTTCAATAGGTGGCGTCACTTTTCAAGGAGTCGTGCTTCAACACGGACTTGGTATCCCTAATGTTGAACGGGCGCCGATGTTGCTTATGTATTACATGTTTTGTAAGGAGGTATGTATAGTTGCAAAAACCAATGTCCATTAACCATAATTTGAGCTAAGTTACTAACAACTCTACTACAAACATAGTGGAATTTATATTATCATAGATTTGCAGTTTAGGAAATAATTTTTGTAACATCCGATTTTCAGGTATTTTTCATTATTGGTCCGTTGTGTAAAAATCTTTTCCTTCCAGCCCATACACTGGGCGTACATGAGGTATGCGCAGCGTACATGATCAAGCCTTAGAAATACGGGACGCATGTTGGTACACTAGGCGTACATGTGGTACACAGGGCGTACTAGCTCAGACCCTAAACCCTAAATTTAGGGGTTTGCTCCCTATTTAATCAACATTATACCTCCCTTGGAACTTCTAGAGAAAGCCTCCACTCCTTCCAAACCCTAATCTCGAGTCTCATCCTTGTGTGTGAAGATTTTGAAGATTTTTAATGATTTTGGTGCTCTCTTGTTGAAGAAGAAGGCTATTGAAGAAGGTGACGTTGCTTTCAAACTTATGGATCCAGAAACTACCTCACCTTGTGCATCTTTTGAAGATATAAAGTTTATACCTGTTGGATAAGGTGTTTAAGTCCATAACTATATTTGGTATATACTTGACCCGATTTGGCATGGTGCATTTAGGTTGCATGGCATCAGAACAATTTGGATAGACTTTTGTGAGAAGAGGATATTTATGGTTTATTAATATATTATAAGTTCTAATATATTAATATGAATTATTTAATTAGTATTGATCAAGAATTAGTTTGGAATTAATTTTGTGATCAAAAGAGACTAATTAAATAAATGGGG
This sequence comes from Lactuca virosa, assembly GCF_052849685.1. Lineage (NCBI taxonomy): Eukaryota > Viridiplantae > Streptophyta > Magnoliopsida > Asterales > Asteraceae > Lactuca > Lactuca virosa. Next base: position 276,456,395 of record NC_136426.1, read on the forward strand.
ATTGATTTGGTAGATCATTCATTCTTATATAGTAAGCCTATGATCCATAATTCTTCATGTTGGGCTAAATGCATGTTGTTACCCATGGATACTCCATGGAGGTTAAAACCCATGGATCATGAGGAATGTGGAAAGGCATGAGTTACATGGTATTGATGGGTTTTGAGCATTCTAACACTCCTAAGGTGTACATGCAACCCTAGAAACCTTGGATCTATGTTTTACTAAGATACATGCAAATTTGATTTTCCAAGTTTCTTAACCTAATTAGCATGGCATGGGGAACTTTGAAACATAAAAGCTAGTAGAAGAACATACCTTTTTGTTGCTTGGATTCCTTGAGAACTTTGTGAGCCTAGCACCTCAAGTGTGATACCTCAAATGTTTCACACAACACCACAACACTTAGAATAACTTTGAGAGAAGTCCACACTCACTCAAAATCGGCTAGCCCTCTTGTTCTACACATCGTGCCAATTTTGGTAGCCCATGGGGTCCTTTTATAGTTGTGTCACAAGTAGGGTTACACCATGTAAACCCTAATTGACATGGATTTTCATATTCCATGATCCATGGGTTTATAACCTCCATGGAGCATCCATGGAGCACCTTATGGATTTAGCCCAATCCAATAAACCATGGATCATTAGTCCACTATAAAAGAATGAATGATTTACAAAATCAACCCCATATATTTAATTAGTCTCCTTTTTTATCACCAAATTAATTCTTGATAAAAACTAATTCAATAATATTATTAATATATTAGAACTTATAATATATTAATAAACCATAAGTGTCTTTTCTCTCATTTAGTCTATCCAAGTGTTGCAATGCCATGCAACCCAAATGGACCATGTCAACCGGGTCAAGTACATTCCAGAAATAGTTATGAACTTAGACACCTAATCCAATAGTCTCCTACTTAGATAAGTCTAATAACTATAACTGCAAGAATGACTTTTGGAACCGATCAACAATCATAGCTTTTTCAAAGTCTCGTGGAACTGAGATGATGATGATACGTCATTTAAGATAAGTAATCATATAATCCTCTATTCTAGATATCAGCCGGACAAATACATGGAATAATGTCTTTACTTATTGTCCAATAGTTCGTTTCCCGATTTCCGATTTGTTTGACATAGAACTTAATCGAACACATCAATTTAGTTCTGACCGGGCCCGGTACAAAGGTCATAACAAAATCATCGAGGGGCCTAACTATCACTTCTAATCCAAGAAGGAACAGATAAACTTCGACTCATATGCTTGCTCTACTACTTGTTGAATCATACACAAAGGCACGTTTTATAACATCGAGTTACCAATGCGTTTTCGTACAATCAATGTATAACCAACTCATAGTCAACAACTCATATCTCTAGGTTTGAAGACTTATATGATATTACGTCTCACGATCACTCGAGATAAATTCCATGAAGTGATACAAGTGAGCGTGGGTTGAATCTAATACTCAGAACTTATGAGCACTCATGAATGTTGTAGCAACTCTTGCTATGTCCAACACTTTAGACATCTACAAGCCAACTTCATGACAGTCTTGATTCATATCTACTTCCAACATATGGCCGACTGTGGAGAATTTGAATAATATGATATACCATAACATAATTATTCTGGAAGTCAAAACATGCAAAATGAAATGAAAGTAAAAGATTGACAGAAGATAGCAACACTCTACTTATAAATAAACAACAACTTTTATTTATCATCAAATGTCAATTACACTTTACAAATTTCAAAGCTATCTAATTTCTAAAACTAATATCATCCTTTAGCCCTATGTGCCTCGCATGCTGAAGATGCTTAACCCTACGCAGTCCCTTCGTGAGGGGATCTACTGGGTTCTCATCCGATGATACCCTCTTTGCCACGAGGAGTCCTTCTTCTATTCGATGTCTGATGAAATGGTATTTTCTGTCGATGTGTCTAGATCTTCCGTGATCGCTTGGTTCCTTGGCTAAGGCAACTGCACTTTCACTATCATAGAAAATCTCCATAGGCTCCTTTATAGCTGGTACTACTCCAAGGTCTCCAATGAAGTTCTTTAGCCATATAGCCTCATTTTCTGCCTCGCTTGCTGCTATATACTCTGATTCGCAAGTTAAATTAGCCATTGTCTCCTACTTGGAACTTTTCCAAGTAATTGCTCCTCCATTTAAGGTAAAGACCCAGCCTGACTGAGAGCGGAAATTATCCTTATCAGTCTGAAAGCAAGCATCACTATACCCTACTACTCTCAAGTCATCACTCCCACCGAGGGTAATGACCCAATCCTTAGTCCTCCACAGGTACTTGAGAATGTTCTTTACCGCAGTCCAGTGAGCCTTACCAGGGTTCCCCTGATATCTGCTGACCATGCTCAACGCAAAGGCCACATCAGGACGAGTACAAGTCATAGCATACATGATAGAGCCTATAGCGGAAGCATACAATACTCGACTCATCTCAGCTATCTCAGCCTCTTTACTCGGGCTCTGAGTCTTAATCAGTCTGGCGTTACTCTGGATCGGTAACTCTCCTTTCTTGGAATTCTGCATGTTGAACCTATTCAGCACCTTATCCAAGTAGGTACTCTGACTAAGTCCAATCAGCCTCTTACTATTGTCTCTCAAAATCCTTATCTCTAGGATAGAGGCAGCTTCTCCAAGGTCCTTCACAGCGAAACACTTCCCAAGCCAGGACTTCACTTCCTGCAGAGTTGGGATGTCATTTCCTATGAGTAGTATGTCATCCACATACAATACCAAAAAGCTAACTATACTCCCACTAGCCTTGACATATATACAAGATTCATCTTCGCTCCTCGAAAAGCCAAACTCTTTGACTTTCTCATCGAAACAAAGGTTCCATCTGCGAGGTGCTTGTTTCAATCCATAGATGGATTTCTCATGCTTACACACTCTATTAGGGTACTCTGTACTGACAAAAACCTCAGGCTGACTCATGTAAACATCCTCAGCCAACTTTCCATTAAGAAAAGCGGTTTTGACATCCATTTTCCATATTTCATAATCATGAAATGCAGCAATGGCTAACATAACCCTAATAGACTTAATCTTTGCTACTGGTGAAAAGGTCTCATCATAATCAACTCCCGGAGTTTGAGAATAGCCATTTGCAACCAGTCGTGCCTTATAAGTGTGTACATTACCATCCATTTCGGTCTTCTTCTTGAAGATCCATTTTCAGCCGACTGTCTTACGACATGGTACATTGTCAACCAAGTTCCAAACTTGATTGTCAAACATGGACTGTATCTCGCTGTCCATAGCCTCTTTCCATTTAGCGGCCTTAGGGCCTGCCATGGCTTCCCTGTAGCTGTTAGGTTCATCCAGACTTACCATTTTATTATCACTGATAAGTGTATCACCTTCCGCAGTAATATGGAAACCATAGTAATGCTCAGGTGCATTCCTAACTCTCGTGGAACGCCTCAGAGGTACGGACTCGTCAGTCGGATCAACAGGAGTTTCCTCCTTAGGTTGGTTGCTAGGGTTTAAGATTCCTTCACTACTTGACTCTTGAATTTCTTCAATTTTCCTTGGCTTGTGAACTCTCTCTCGCGAAAGACTCATCTCCTTGCTACAAAGACCACATTATCATTGGGTCTGTAGAAGAGGTAACTGAAGGATTTCTATGGGTAGCCGATGAAACTACACCTCTCACTTCGAGGTTCGAGCTTATCGTGAGTCTCGCGCCTCGCAAAAGCCTCGCAACCCCAAATCTTGATGTGATCTAGATTGGGAACTTTTCCAGTCCACATCTCGTGAGGTGTTTTGGCAACCTTTTTGGTAGGGACTAAATTAGATATGGGCGGCAGTCTCGAAGCCATACCCACAAAATGAGATTGGTAGAGAAGCTCGACTCATCATGGAACGAACCATATCCAACAAGGTTCGATTACGCCTCTCAGCCACACCATTAAGTTGTGGTGTTCTGGGAGGTGTCAATTATGAGACAATCCCACATTCCTTAAGATAGTCAAGGAACTCTATACTAAGATACTTACCACCTCGATCGGATCGAAGCATCTTAATGTTCCTGCCCAGCTGAATCTTCACTTCCTGTTTAAACTCTTTGAATATTTCAAAGGTTTCTGACTTATGCTTGATTAAGTAGACATATCCATATCTACTATAATCATCAGTAAAAGTCACATAAAAGCGGTTAGCATCCCTTATGGCGGTTCTGAAAGGTCCACACACATCAGTATGTATGAGGTCCAACAAACCCTCACCCCTATCACAAGAACCAGTGAAGGGTGACTTTGTCATTTTTCCAAGTAAACAAGATTCACAACTATCATCCGACTTTAGGTCAAATGACTCCAAGACTCCATCCTTTTGGAGTTGGCCTATGCGTTTCTTGCTCACATGTCCAAGACGACAATGGCATAATGATGCTTTATCCAAGTTAGTGGAAGAATCGATACACAACACATTATTTCCTAGGTTATCTACAACTGACACAGTTTCACACACACCATCACAAGGTAATGCTTTAAAATAACGAACATTATTAAAGAAAGCATTAATACCACCACATTCATTATGAAACGAAAAGGTAAAACCTTGTTTGTACAAACCATGGAAGGAAATAATATTTCTCGCCATTTCAGACGAGTAACAACATTTATTCAAATATAATGTTAACCCACTACTTAGCAACAAAGAATAAACTCCAATCTTGGTGACAGGTGTAACTTTCCTATTCCCTATGATCAAGTTTATCTTCCCATGCTCCACATTCTCACTTCTTCTTAGTCCCTGCAAATCAGAACATATGTGAATACCACAACCTGTATCAAGGACCCAAGAATTAGAATATGGTGAGTTATTAGACAATATAGTGTAAATACCTGCATGGTTGGGTTTCACTTTCCCGTCCTTAACATCTTGCAAGTACTTTGGGCAGGTTTGCTTCCAGTGCGCCTTTTCATGGCAATAGAAGCATTCAGCCTCATTAGGGTTGGCAGAAGGAGTGACAGAACCTCTTTTGGTTCCACTTGAAGAGGAGCCATCAAGGGACTTTACCTTGGTACCCTTCGAAGGGCTCTTCCTCTTCTTCCCTTTACCTTTCCCGATAGCCAGAACAGGGGCGGTGGTAGGATTAGAAGTAGTAACAACCGATTTACCTTTAAGACCACTTTCGGCGGTCTTCAGAAGTCCTTGAAGTCTGCTGAGTGTAACTTCCTCCTTGTTCATGTGATATGTCATTCAGAATTGATCATAACACAAAGGTAAGGAGTGCAAAATGATGTCAATTTCCAAATCCTTGGGGAAGTTCACATTCAATTTCAGCAAACGGTCCACAAATCTTTGCATTTTCTGCATGTGGCCTGTGATGGGTTCACCATCCTTCATCCGGGTTGTTATCATGGAGGATATGATTTCATATCGCTCTTGACGAGCACTCTGATGGTATCTGTCAATCAAATCCTGGTGCATCTCAAAAGGATAAAAGTCCTCATAGGACTTTTGGAGCTCGACTGTCATCGTGGCCAACATGATACATGCCACTTTAGTAGCATCTCTCTCATGTGCTCAGAATTCAGCGACCTCCTCTGGAGTAGCAGACGACTCATCAAGTTTCTTAAGCTCCTTGTCGAGGACATATTCCTTGTCCTCATAGCGAGTGACCATCCTGATGTTCCGTATCCAATCCATAAAGTTGGAACCATTGAAGATGACTCTCCCACAAAGGTTCCTGAGAGAGAAGGAGCCGGTAGGGTTTGAGCCAGAAGCAGCATTGTTGGAAAACATCTGAAAAGAAAGAAGGACAAGTTTAGATTAGATATAAAGATAGTCCTTAATAAGACAACCAAATGTAATATTAAGGCTAGGACCCAACACAATATTTTATAACTTAGAATAGGGATGCCGTAATCCAAGCTATAAAATATTTGAAGGTAGGTGAATGACGATTCACCAATTTCCACCAATTAAAACGAAATATATTATTAGGTTTTAATTGGTTTTGAAACTCCTAGATTCTTTTGAGATTCATTGAACTTTTCAATGGCATGTTTCAATCTCGATTATGCCCTTCAAGTGTTGTGACTGGGATGTCGAGGATCACAAAACAAGGTGTGAATTAATCATGCAAATTACTTGGTACTCTTAATGTTTATCACCTAACCGATGTGCCGGTTAACCACACGCGCTCCACCGATCTATGATAAACCTTAAGCCACCCTTTGCCTACCTTGTTAAGTCCAGGTTAGTGTGCCGGTTAACCACACACGCTCCACTAACGACTTAAGCAAAGTGCAAAGTGTAATTTCATGGGTTAGCACCATATTCACATTTTCCTAAAGTAAATAAGATTGGGAATTTTTAAAAACATTTAGTTACTTTATAACCATCATACTTTTAATGATGATTGAATTCATTGTCTTACTCGTTCGGCTAACGACCCTCCACCAGTCAAGGAAGCGGTGAGTGAGAGTGGACACCCATTAAGCTGCCATTTTATAGGCAACGACCTTATACCCCCTTATAGACCGGCTTCGTGAATGAGGCCTACTAACGGTAAAACGACTTGTTCTTATACATATAATATTATAAGGTATAAGGGTTGAATTTTAACATTTAAAATTCTAGGGGTTGGAACTAAAGTTTTTAAGGTGACTTTACATGTTCCAAAACTTGAGGGCAAGTTTTGTATCTTTCAAAACTTTTCAACTTTCATAACTTATGAGTTAATGGTTTATTAAAATGAAAGACTCTTCATTTTATGTAACCTATGTGTTCATTAATGGACTTTAAAAGAAAGACTTTTGGTAATCCATAACTTGAGGACAAATTATGGATTCCATTAAAACACATCAAGATCAAGAATTAAACTAACAAACTATTTGCAAATAATTCCTATGATCTTCTAAACTCATAAGTGTATGAACATTCATATCAACAATTTCAAGAATCATAAATAACACATACAAAACTTGAAATTTTGATAATAACCATTGTAAATAGATTAGCATAACCATTACACCATCTAAAACAAATATTATAAGACCAAAACAGTTTAGGGTAATGTTTCCAGTCCATTTCCAGCAGCAAAACTCGAAAATCTGCATTTAGGGCCTCCTATTCGTCGAGTGCAAGAACCTACTCGACGAGTAGGATGAATTAACACATGGACTCGTCGATTCCCCCCGTGGAATCGGCGAGTTTACTCCGTAGAATGCAGAAAACTTGAGTTTTTTTCAACAATTTGCATCAAGTATCAAGAAAACAAGCCTAGGCTCTGATACAACTGATGGGTTTTGAGCATTCTAACACTCCTAAGGTGTACATGCAACCCTAGAAACCTTAGATCTATGTTTTACTAATATACATGCAAATTTGATTTTCCAAGGTTCTTAACCTAACTAGCATGGCATGGGGAACTTTGAAACATAAAAGCTAGTAGAAGAACATACCTTTTGTTGCTTGGATTCCTTGAGAACTTTTTGAGCCTAGCACCTCAAGTGTGATGCCTCAAATGTTTCACACGACACCACAACACTTGGAATAACTCTGAGAGAAGTCCACACTCACTCAAAATCGGCTAGCCCTCTTGTTCTACACATAGTGCCGATTTTGGTAGCCCATGGGGTCCTTTTATAGTTGTGTCACAAGTAGGGTTACACCATGTAAACCCTAATTGACATGGCTTTTCATATTCCATGATCCATGGGTTTATAACCTCCATGGAGCATCCATGGAGCACCTTATGGATTTAGCCCAATCCAATAAACCATGGACCATTAGCCCACTATAAAAGAATGGATGATTTACACAATCAACCCCATATATTTAATTAGTCTCCTTTTTTATCACCAAATTAGTTATAAATTAATTCTTGATAAAAAATAATTAAATAATATTATTAATATATTAGAACTTATAATATATTAATAAACCATAAGTGTCTTTTCTCTCATTTTGTCTATCCAAGTGTTGCAATGCCATGCAACCCAAATGGACCATGCCAACCGGGTCAAGTACATTCCAGAAATAGTTATGAACTTAGACACCTAATCCAACAGGTATAACCCTAATATGCACACTATATAAAGAATCCTCATCCTTGTAAAATCGGCACTTAATGTTAGGTCATAATTATGTGGTTTGGGCTAGGCAATTATCTATGTATAGGTCATGTTAGGGTTTGGTCATGTGTTTGGTGTTTGCGGTCTGTTTGTTCATGGTTGTTTGGTGTTCACGACCATGAACATGTTCACGGTTGTGAACGCTGTTTGCGGTTGGTCTGTCACTATATATAGGAGTGTGTCAGAGTGTTGTCAGTGACATTGCTGGCAGTTGTTTACGGTGTTGTGTATGTGTGCTCAAGGTTTACCTGAGCAATAAACGTGTGCATTGCTTGACTAATCCTTTTCTCTACTCCATTCTTGTTTGTTTGATTGATTACTTGTTTGATCACTGGTTTGGATCCTTGGATTTGAGACTTTACAATTGGTATCAAATCCAATCCGGTGTCAAAACATATTCAAGTATTGTATCAATCAATTTAGCAGATCTGGAGCGTTTTTGATCTTTTTTTTGAATGATTTTACATTGTTGGATAGATCTTGGCAAAATAGTGGGGGTTTGTTCTTCGTGTTTTTCATAAAAATGAATTTTGGATCGAGTTTCGGAGCGATGAAGGATTTTACTTGTTTCATAAACGCTGTTTTTCACGTCATCTGCGAGGGTTCTCGACCATACGATGAAGGGTTCTCGGCCGCGAACGGAAGAAGCTTTCACGGTACTCGGTGGGTTTGTGGTCCGCGGTTCATATACGACCAAGAAGGGTTCACGGCTTAGCAGCCTCGTGTGCAGCCAACATCAGCCTCGTTCTCGGCCAGGCAGCGTGTTCGGTTCTCGGCCAGCGTCCTCGCTTAAGCGATTATTCAAAAACTTTTTAGGGTGGCCAAGATTCGAACTCGGGTCCCCTGTTTCATCAACCAATGCGTCTTACCAGTTGATCTAGCAAGGAACACGTTACACTCCTTCCGGATTTAACTCAAAAGGCTTCTCTATTTCGACCTAATTTCGCATTCTTAACATTTTCAGCCTAAAAATCAATTTTTTTAAATCTTAAAATTTCACTTTCAACCCAAAGTTTTTAACTTTTAAATTTTTGGCTTCCTAAATTGACTTTTGACTAAAAATTTTCACTTTGACTTTTAAGTTTGACTTTCTAAATTTGACTTTTAAGGTTGACTTTTGAGTTTTTAAGTCAAAGGGCAATTTAAAAAAAAATATATGGAACCAAAAAACTTTCCGGTAAATGAAGTTTCATGCTCTAAATCTTGTGAAACCACAGTTAAATTTTTACGTGAGCAAATTGAATTGATAAAGAGAGAGAACGAATACCTAAAATATGAGGGATATAACCTTAGGAAAGGCCAGAGACCATTAAAAGAACAATTAGAGGCCAAGACTAGGGATTTTAGGCAGTTGCAGGAAGATTAGAGCAACAAGTGTGAGAATTATAATTTCATTAAGAAACAAGTTGCTGCTGTAACTGAACAACTTGACACATTGAAAATATTGGGTTTTGAACATTCTAACACTCCTATGGTGTACATGCAACCCTAAATACGTTGGATCTATGTTTTCTCTAATATACATGCAAATGCTAATATTCCAAGGTATTACCCTATCTAGCATACAATCATAGATACTTGGGTAATAATAGAGATAGAATACATACCTTTTGTAGTGTAGCTTGACTCCATGGGGCTTGAGTGCCTAGTGCCTCAAATATGACACCTCAAATGGCTCACACAACATCAAATGCTCTTGGAATAACTTAGAGAGAAATCCACACTTCAAGAAATTGGCTAGCCCTTCTTTTTCACACATAGTCCCGATTTTGGTGAATAATATGATGCTTATATAGTATGTTACAATTAGGGTTACACCATGTAAACCCTAATTGTCATGACCTTTCATTTCCATGACCCATGGGTTAAGTAACCTCCATGGAGCATCCATGGAGTATCCTATGGGTTTAACCCAACTTGATTATCCATGGAGCTTTGGCCAACTATATAAGTTATGGATAATTTACACAATCAACCCATATATTTAATTAGTCTTATTTTGATCACATAATTAATTCTAAATTAATTCTTGATCAATACTAATTAAATATTATTATTCTTATTATTAATATATTAGAACTTATAATATATTAATAACCATAAGTGTCTTATTTCTCTCATTTAGTCTATCCAAGTGCATGATGCCATGCAACCCAAATGGACCATGCCTGGTCGGGTCAAGTACATACCAAATATAGTTATGGACTTAGACACTAATCCAACAGTCTCCCACTTGGATAAGTCTAAAACTATTATTTCGTATGACTTCAAGAACCAACTGACAATCGTAGCTCTCAAAAGCCGCTGTCGAACTCTGACCTTGTAACTGAACTCTGACCTTGTCAATGACTTGTCCATTAGATAAGGGATCATATATTCCTCCATTCTAGATATCATATGGACTGAGACATGGATTATAATCATTCTCTCTGTCCATTTGTTATTTCCCGATTTCCGATTTATGACGATTGACTGATTGAACAAATCAAATCAGTCCTGGCTTGGCCAAGCACTCACATGTGTCATCACTAAATCATCGAGGGTCCCACAGATATCGTTTTTATCCCGAAGGTAAAAGGAATGGATAAACTTCGACTCATATGGCTTGTTCTACTACTTGTTGAATCATACACAAAGGCACGTTTTATAACATCGAGTTACCAATGCGTTTTCGTGCAATCAATGTACTATCAACTCATAGTAACAACTCATATCTTTAGGTTTGAAGAATATACGATATTATCGTCTCATGATCACTCGTGATAAAATCCATGAAGTGATTCAAATGAGCGCAGGTTGAATCCAATACTCAGAACTTATGAGCACTCATGGGTGTTGTAGCACCACTTTGTCCACCAACTTGGACCTCTACAAGACAACCCATGACAGTCTTGATTCATATCTACTTCCAACATATGACCGACTGTGGATGGTTTGAATAACTTAGTCATTCAGGAAGAATAACCTAGTTTATTCTGGAAGTCAAAACATGCAAAATGAAACACAAAAATAAATGAATCTAATATGGTATCAAACTATGAATATAAATAAAACACTTTTTATTTATCACCATACTAATTACTCATTATTCATTGTTTCGGTTTTATCAACTTTATACTTGAATTTAGAAAACACTAGTTGTCCCATGCTCCAAGCATGTACACTATGTTTTTCTAAGAAATAGCTTTGCAATACATCAAGTATGCACTCTATGTTTGTATATGATCCTTACTTTGTCAAATACACTAATTGAACATAATTTCAATGATTCTAATTTCACACCTCCAAATCCTTATCGAAAAATGTGAGAATTTCAAATTCCTATCAATTATCGAAATCTGTTTAGATTTTAAACTTATATGCATTGACCCTCCTGTAATGAATATGTACAAAGTCACAAAGACTTGTCAACAGTCATTATAAGGTATTCCAATGGAGTTCAACTCCATGGAAACTAAGTCTCATATTCAAAGTACATTGCTTTGAACATGCTTCTTGCATTATGTTTTCTAATCTTACACAGATAACTTCCACCTATGGAGACAACTCCATATTCTCATTTTGACTATCACTTCTGAACAAGAGATGCCTCTTTTCAGAATATGTCAATATGGTCATTCCAAAATTAGCACTATAATTCCAACTGTCCCTGAGCAACCAATCTTTGGTAAACCTTAGATTGTCCTCGACAATTGCTTAATCCTTTTAGTCATCTCCAATTCTAGACCTTTTCCCTTCTTAATGCCCCAGGCATTCGAAAAATTTTAGAAAGGACAAATATTATAGCACATGCAATCGATCCTGTACCCAAAGCAAATGTGACACGATTCATGATGTCTCACATAAAGACATGATTCTAGACCAGTCTTTTGCTACAATAATTTTTGTTTGCCATGTTTTCAAAATTTGACTATGAAGAGGGATGCCGTAATCATAACCGAATTTTGAGAACGCAATATATAGAATTTCCTTAAATTGAACCAATCCAACATGAAATTCATATATATATTCTTGACTAAAATGATTAAAATCTCAATCTAAGCCTTTTAGAATTGAAATGAAGTATAATTTCCTCTCCCTTAATTATAGTAAAACAACTTTTTCAACCCTTGCAACCTCACGAGTTGAACTTTTGTTTTCTATAATTAACATTGCTAACTTGCAATACTTATCATAATTATCATGCTCCCACTAACATGATGATTATCAGCATAATACTTATGCTCCCACTAGCTTTGACATGTATTCAGAAATTAGTGGACTTCTAGAAATCAATACTTTATTGACTTTCTTACCAAAGTTCAAATTTCTGATACTAGCTTGCTTTGATAAGACTTTATCAAAATCATACACCTTATTGTAAATAGCTCACTGGAGTGTCTAAACAATTTAAGAACTATGAAAAGGGATGCCGTAATCATAGTCTCAATTGGTTAGACCTCTATTTCTTATAAGTCCATGTTAGTGTGCTCTACTAACGACTTTGAGAATGCAAAGATTACTATCTACTTAAAAATCTACTTAGTGAAAGTGTTTCCTCACCATCATTTTCATGAATCGGAGAGAAACCTTATAACACTTAGATTTTTATGGTGTATGAGTTCCTACCCATATGAATTTGTCAAAACCATAAACACAAGACAAGGTTAGTGACAAATCCAAACTCATATGGATTGAACTTGTGCAATCTTAAGTTCTTGCCACCTGGCAGCACAAGGGCCTGCCATAGCTTCCAAGTAGTTGTGCAACCAATTGAGAACTTTCAGAACTCCTATGCAAAATCAACTTGAATAGGCACAGAAATGTCAACACGATAGGTTATACACCTCAAGTCGTGTGCTAGTGAAGAATTCCAGGTTTTATTCTTGATTACATCTTGAAACTTTCAAGAGCTTTAGGGCTCCCACTGTCCTCTTGACATATAAGACTCACTTGCCAAATATACAAGAGATAGTGCGGATTCTTTATCAAGACAAACACTTCACACACTTAACCTAAGTTGGTCTTTGTTTAACCCAAAACATCACAACTTACCAATTTCAAATGTACAAGAGTAGGACACTTTTACTCTTACATTTGACAAGTGTTATAAACCTTTCTTTAAGATATGTCACTCAACTTATAGTCTTGGAGTATGACTCTAAGACTTGTTTTGGAACGAGGTATGACTCATCTTCTTGATTTAACCATTTCAACAATTCATGACTCCTCTTCTTAGCCATAAGAATGCACTAAGATGTCCTTAGAAGACCAATTGTGATGTGGTTCTTTAGTCATTAAGATGATCACAAAACATTATACTAAAGTACTCTCCCATCTTTTCAGATTTGAGAAACTTTAATCTTTCTGCCTAATTTGATTCTTCTCATTCGTTCTGCCATACATCAAGACTTTTCTAATGCTTTAGAATTATACTTAAACTTATAAGTATAACCATATTTACTAAACTTTAGTAAATCATGACGAATAGTCTTAACGAGCTTTGTGGTGGACATGACCAGTGCATAAGAATGTGTACTCGATCCCTTTAGTCCTTCCCTTGATTTACACATCCATGTGAACAAGTCTTAATTTTCCAATGCTTGAAAGTTCTCACTCATCATACTATTCAACTTGCATGAATCCAAGTTTCTATCCATCTGAAGCCTTGGGAATGAGAATCTTTCCTTATTTGGTAAATTATGACACTACCACAAACGGAAGAAATAAGTCCATTTTTCCAATATTGCTATCAATGGAATCACATAAACAACCATTTTTCACAAATGCCACTGTAAGGATATTTAAAATAAATATAAAATTAAAACCTTTTATTTTATTTCAAAACTTTGCGGAAAAAACTTATCCTTACAGTGCAAATGCATATGAAAACCTTGTTGTTATCTATTCCTAAGCAATATATCATAACTCCTAAGTAACGGCTCAAAAATTCTGATGCGATCGAAATCCATCTTCGTGATCAGAATCAACATGTACTTCCTTTAAGTTTCTTCACTTTTCTTTGATTCTTAAAGCATCAACATGTGACCCAGTCACATCATGTAATGAGAATCTCATAACAGAAACTTAACAGAGTTAGATAGTGGACTTTTACCTGAAGAAGAGTCAAACTTCTTAACTTGATCAACCTTTTGATCTTTCAGGTAAATAGGTAGCTTCGCAATCAATGCCCCTTCCTTTGGTAAGGTAAACATATGAACTCTTTGGTAATGGGACTATCTCAGACTTAGCCTTTCTCTTTACCATTTGGTCAACCGGGTTGACTATGGCCAATCCCTTTCCATTGGGAAGAGAATGCTTTTTCTGGGTATCCAATGTTACCATTGTCAATGTCCATTGAAGGTTTTGGGAGTTGATCTACTAATCAGATTTGCTCTGCCAGTGCTCCAAATCATTGCTGATTAAGCACCCCAAAGCAAATAGATAAGATCATTAAGGGTCATGTCATAGTCCTTTACATGGTAGTCCATAAGGAACTTACTATGTGACTTAGAACGTGATTGAACATCCAACCTTCTTAAGACTTTGACACCCAACTCTCCCAGCTTGTCAATATGTGACTTCATCTCCAAGATGCGATCACACATAGACCTTGCTTTCCAATAGGGATTGAGTGACCTTTGAACTTGTGGGTTAGGGAGAATAATTGGAGGAGGTGGAGGAAGTAAAGTTCCAAGAGATTTGGGAAGATCATAGATGTCTGAACTTAGACATCTTTTGGGAGATATTCAAGATAGTTGATCTAAAGTCCTTAATGAGACACCCAATATGAAATAATAAGGCTAGGACCCAACAAACTATTTTGGAACTTAGAAGAGGGATGCCGTAATCCAAGCTATAAAATATTTGAAGGTAGGTGAATGACGATTCACCAATTTCCACCAAGATAAACGAAATGTATTATTAGGTTTTAATTGGATTTGAAACTCCTAGATCTTTTGAGATTCATTGAACTTTTCAATTGTCATGTTTCAATCTCGAGTGTGCCCTTCAAGTTTTGTGACTGGGATGTCGAGGATCACAAAACAAGGTGTGAAGTAACCATGCAAATTACTTGGTACCCTTAAGTGTTTACCCCTCAATCGATGTGCCGGTTAACCACACACGCTCCATCGATACTATGATAAACATTAAGTTACCCTTTGCCTACCTTGTTAAGTCCAGGTTAGTGTGCCGGTTAACCACACACGCTCCACTAACGGCTCAAACAAAGTGCAAAGTGTAATTTCATGGATTAGCACCTTATTCATCATTAATACTTTTAATGAAGGGAGAATTATAGTCTTTGTCCTACCCGTTCGGCTAACGACCCTCCACCAGTCAAGGAAGCGGTGGGTGAGAGTAGACACCCATTAAGCGGCCATTTTATAGGCAACAACCTTATACTCCCCTTATAGACCGGCTTCGTGAATGAGGCCTACTAATGGTAAGACTAACTTGCTCTTATACATATATATATATTATTAACTTATAATATTATAAAGTATAAGGGTTGAATCTTAACTTTTAAAACTGTACGGGCTTAACTTGGAATTAAAGTATTCTTGAGGGAAACTTTACATATTCCAAAACTTGAGGGCAAGTTTTGAAAATATTCAAAACTAATTAATTCCATAACTTATGTGTTTAAAGTAGTTTTAATTAAAAAACTCTTCAAGTTCCATAACTTGAGGACAAGTTATGGAAGACTTTAAACTAATAAAAGAATGTAACTTTTCTTTATTTTTGTAACTTATGGAACTAATTAAGGTTACACATTTTATTACTTAATGAAGTGACTCTTGAATCTCCATAACTTGAGGACAAGACTCTTCATTTTTGTAACCATTGCCAACTTTTATGAGTTTTATGAAACTTAAATGTGACTTTTCATATAACTTGAGGACAAGTTACAAAAACACATTTTAGAATCAACTTTTAGATTAAAATGGATTGAAAACAACTATTCAATTAACTTTTCTATTAATCTAAGCAACTCATATGGACAAGATAATTGGAATCAAACTTTTTCATGTAATTAGCATAACACTTAAACTAATACAAAACATGAATCTATTGACAATTATCTTTGAAATTGGATTAGCATGAACATTACCACATCAAAAACAAGTTTATAAGTTCAAAAACAACTTATGGTAATGTTCCTAGTCCAATTCCAGCCAAAACAGTCGAAGATATGCTGTCTGGGACACAAACTCGTCGAGTTCTTATAGGAAACTCGTCGAGTTCATGCCTTAACACATGAACTCGTCGAGTTTATGGCCAGAACTCATCGAGTTTTCTGTCTGGACAGATTCTCAGCCTTGAAAAATAAGTTGCATCAAGTATAATTGCAAACAGCCCTAGGCTGTGATACCACTGTTGCGTTTTGAACATTCTAACACTCATATGGTGTACATGCAACCCTAAATATATTGGATCTATATTTTCTCTAATATACATGCAAATGCTAATATTCCAAGGTATTACCCTATCTAGCATACAATCATAGATACTTGGGTAATAATATAGATAGAATACATACCTTTTGTAGTGTAGCTTGACTCCATGGGGCTTGAGTGCCTAGTGCCTCAAATATGACACCTCAAATGGCTCACACAACATCAAATGCTCTTGGAATAACTTAGAGAGAAATCCACACTTCAAGAAATCGGCTAGCCCTTCTTTTTCACACATAGTCCCGATTTTGGTGAATAATATGATGCTTATATAGTATGTTACAATTAGGGTTACACCATGTAAACCCTAATTGTCATGACCTTTCATTTCCATGACACATGGGTTAAGTAACCTCCATGGAGCATCCATGGAGTATCCTATGGGTTTAACCCAACTTGATTATCCATAGAGCTTTGGCCCACTATATAAGTTATGGATGATTTACACAATCAACCCATATATTTAATTAGTCTTCTTTTGATCACATAATTAATTCTAAATTAATTCTTGATCAATACTAATTAAATATTATTATTCTTATTATTAATATATTAGAACTTCTAATATATTAATAACCATAAGTGTCTTATTTCTCTCATTTAGTCTATCCAAGTGCATGATGCCATGCAACCCAAATGGACCATGTGTGGTCAGCTCAAGTACATACCAAATATAGTTATGGACTTAGACGCTAATCCAACAGAAAATCCGTTTGGAAAATGCTGATTTTAATTTCAAGAAATACGATGTGTCAAGTGAGAAAGTTGCAACAATAATTGAAAAAGAAATGAAGTGGAAGGACAAAAAACAAGTAGGTATAGGATATGAGAGTGTCCCTCCCCCAATTAATCACAATTACACTGATAAACCTTTGACTCAGGAGGAGATTGACCGAGAACCATTTACGGTTTATGGTAAACCAACTGCTGAACAAGCAATAGAATGTAGTGCTAGGGAGTTAGATACTAACGTTTCTACTTCCCATGCAAATTTTTTAGTAAGCAAGGGAAAGCAGGAGGATGGAAAGATTGAGTCTGATAATAATTTTGTGTCAAAATTTGGTGTTCCAATTTTGAACAGTGATGAGTCTGTGTCTGTTAAAACTGATTTGATTTGTGATGATTTGGTGTCAAACTCTAATGTTTCTGATAAATGTGGTGTTGTCTTTGTGAAATCTGTTAAATCTGACACTAGCACATCCACACCTTCTACACCTATCACACAATCTAACTCCTGCATTTGCACGTGTGGGAAAGTTGGAAGAGTCAAAAAGAGCACAAAATCTGATAAAGACGGTACCAGTTCTCATGATAAAAAGTAAATATGTTTCAACTATGGTACTGCCGGCCACATTGCTTGCAACTGTCCTAATAGGGAATTTATACACTTTTCAACACCGAGAAGAGAAAACGAGTCTCGAGGAAGGTCTCTAACGAGAAAGTCCTCGAAATCTCGTCTTCATGATGATGATCGGAAAGTTCATAATGATAAGAAAAGGGTTGATCTTAAAACGAACAAACAGGTTTTCACTAAACCAGCCACAGGTGCTTTTCCGAAATCGAATGCGGCTGAGCCAAGGTCGATTTCGTCAAAGGGTGTGTCTGGATCTTCGACTAATCCTAGCCAAAAATCTAAACGCTCAAAGCAAAAGAAAAATATTTCTAAATCACCTATGAATTCTTCAAAACCTAATTATCAGTGGGTGCCCAAATCTAGACTTGTCCAATCATCGTCATTTTCTGAAGGTTCATCTGATTGTAATTCAAAATTGAAAAATCAAAAAGATAACTCTGTGAATGTCAAGGGTAAACTCAGGGTTGTAATGACCTGGGTCCCCAAATCTAAATGATCCCGCTCATTGTGCAGGAATAGTTGTGGAGGAATGTCGACAGACCATGGTATGTCGCCAGCGGTTGTTCCTGTCACATGAAAGGAGACATCTCCCAGCTGCACAACATTTAGAATTTTAATGGGGGATATGTTTCCTTTACGGGAGGGGATGGCGGAAAGATCACAGAACAGATGAGTTACAAATGGAGTGCTGAGTTTTGAGAACGTCATCTACACTCCTGAGTTAAAGTGTAGCTTGTTGAGTGTCTCACATATCAGCTTATGGACTACGGTTTGAATTTTCTTGAGACCCCTATTTTCTAAAAATGCTACGTTTTGACGACTGATTTTTGTTTTTAGGTAGTTTAAATTTTCACATTTCATTTTCATTCTCTCCCGTGCACAAATTTAGGGTGAGAAATAAAAACAAAACAAAAATCAAAACATTCAAAAATATAAAAATCAAAAAATTAGAAAATCCAAAAATAGATGGTCCGTAGGTAAAGTGATGGGAAGTGATATCAATATGTCATAACAGGCAATTTGAATCTGTGTAAGGTTCTAAAGTTGAATTTTCTAGGTTCTGTGTTTAATGCGCTGGTAGGCACGAAAGGTTTAATTGGACTTGACTAGGCATAGATGAACTTAAGGAATCTAGAGACTTGACAAATCTTGACCTAGATAGATCCGTTTAGCCTGACAATACGACGCTTGGGTAGGTTGAGCAGGGAGATATACATGGAAATCTACGGATTACACTAAATAATATGTATCTAGAACTGTGGTTTAATTTTTCCTCGATGTGCAGACTCTGTCCTGAATTTCGGTATTGACGGGGCGACTAGGGAATTCCGATAAATTAGGTCTGTAGAAGGTTATTTTCTTGCTTTCTTTCTGTTAGTCATATGTTGCCTCCTCTGCGTGATTGAAATACATCCGCCCTGGACTGCAACATATGCAATTCTATCTCTCTGCATCTCCTATCTATGCAATTCTTCCTATCTGTTAGCCATATGTTGTCTCCTCTGCGTGATTGAAATACATCCGGCCTGGCACACAGCATATGCACCATTCTACTTTTCAATCCCTCTAAATCTAGTCAGTCATATGTTTCACTCTCTGCGTGATTGGAAGAGATCCGACCTGGGTGTACAGCATATGCATTGTAAATCTGTCTTCTCCCATAATAATTGTCTGCTCATCTAACGTAAGGAGTATTTTGGAAGTCCCTGATTATTGGGGTATATCAGGAAGCGGGAAACATGTTCTAGTACATCCAAAATTGAACAAATAATAGGTTGTATGTAGATCTCGCTGCTCAATTTAGGTGAACGTAAGGTCACATTGTCTTGTCACTTGTAGTATTTCGTAATTTTGTCACAATCTTTTGTGTTTAAGTGGACCACAATACCGGCGATTGACCAGATCTATTCATGAAGGGGGAGGTACCGATAAACGGATTGATACTGTCTAATAACTTTGATCCCAAAATCACAAAAATAATATCAGCAATGATGAAGGAGGAATTAGGGTTATACAATTTTATTTTTATTTTTTATTTTTCTAAAAATCAAAAATTTAAAAAAAAATAGTTTAGTTTAAATTTTTTAGATTTTATTTTAATTTTAATTTTTAATTTTTAAGTCTTCAAATTGTCTTATTTTTTGAAACATTTGGATGTATTGGGTTTGCAACTCATGGGTTTTGAGCAGGATAATGATATAAGGTTAAGCAGTGAAGACCTCGATGCTTTCTTTGACACTGTCCATGATGTTGTGCAACCGACAACAGAGACAAAGAGAGTTGCTGATGTGAACAAAGCAATGCCTCCAACTTCAGTTCAGATGGCCGACACCTTTCAACCGATATAGATACGACTTCAAGGATTCCTCCCCTTCCAGTTGTCACTCCAACTGCGGTGCCGTCTAAAAGTGATCTTGAATTGACACATGCCTCCCAGCCTCCGTTGAAAAGAAGGCGAGCTGACCCGAGGCCGGGAGTACTTATTAGAGATCAAGCCCAGCCAACGCAGCCAACAACTACAGCCGCCGCTCACCATCACAGTCAGCCCAAGTTGATATTTAGGAAGGTCCAAGCACTGTTTTTTTGAAACCGGGAGTTCTTCAGCTCCTCGGGGTTCCTCTCCTCCAAGGCCTAAGCATGTCGCTGCCTCTGAGAGGCTCGCCAGGTTCTTGGAGGAACATGATGATGATCATAATCCTCGCGGAAAAGGCATATCTATCGGGGAAGGCAGCTTAGGGGGAGCAGACCCATTTGTCCCAGAGCTAAGAGAGGAGATCACTACTCTTAAACAGAAGATCATCGAGAAAAATATTCTGATAGAAAACCTCGATATTCGAATTTCCGAGCTTGAAGAAGAAAGTTTTCAGACGTCTAAACAGATCTACGATCTCCATCTTCATCTTGGTGCCCTATCAGTAGGCTACTCTGACTTGAAGAACAAGCTTATTGCATAATTTGGTGACAAGTTCAAGACCACAGTCGAAGAGCCTAGCGCCACTGTAGTGATCAAGTTCAGAGATAGCGTTAGCGCTATTCTTCTTGTTGATGCTAAGGATCTTCTGCGGTTCAGGAAGCGAGACATACACACCTTGGTGATGCTTATCAAGAAGACCTAAGTACATGCTAGTCCCAAACCAAGGGGGAGATTGTTAAGTCATAATTATGTGGTTTGGGCTAGGCAATTATCTATGTATAGGTCATGTTAGGGTTTGGTCATGTGTTTGGTTTTTGCCGTCAGTTTGTTCATGGTTGTTTGGTGTTCACGGCCGTGAACATGTTCACAGCCGTGAACCCTGTTGGCGGTTGGTCTGTCACTATATATATGAGTCTGTCAGAGTGTTGTCAGTGACGTTCCTGAGAGTTGTTTACGGTGTTGTGTGTGTGCTCAAGGTGTACCTGACGTTTTATACAATAAACGTGTGCATTGCTTGACTAATCCTTTTCTCTACTCCATTATTGTTTGTTTGATTGATTACTTGTTTGATCACTGGTTTGGATCCTTGGATTTTGGACTTTACACTTAAGTGATTCTAGTGAGGGTTAGCCGATTTTGGTGCATATCAATCTTCTCTCAAGTTATTCCAAGTTGTTGGTGGTGTTGTGTGAAGCATTTGAGGCATCACATTTGGGGTGCCATAGGCTGACAAGGTCTTAAGGAATCCAAGCAACAAGGAAGGTATGTCATTCTACTAGTTTTTATATTACATATACCACAATCATATGCTAGTTAGGATGAAACCTTGCAAAAATGAAAGTTTGCTTGTATAATAGAGAAAACATAGATCCAAGGTTTCTAGGGTTGCATGTACACCATAGGAGTGTTAGAATGCTCAAAACCCATCAGTGGTATCAGAGCCTAAGCTTGTTTTCAATTGTACTTGATGCAAATTGCTAAAAAATCGATTTTTCTGCTCACTGTTCAGTGAACTCGCCGAGTCCATGGGGGCACTCGACGAGTCCATGTGAAAATTCATCCTACTCGTCGAGTAGGTTCTTGCACTCGGAGAGTAGGAGGCCCTGAGTGCAGAATTTCTAGTTTTATTGCTGGAATTGGACTAGGATCATTACCCTAAACTGTTTTTAGATTGGTAAACTTGTTTTTGATGTGGTAATGATTGTGCTTATCCAATTTCAATGATAATTGTCAAAGTTTCAAGTTTTATATTAAGTTCATATGATTCTTGAAAATTGTTGATATGAATTATGCATGCTTATGAGTTTTGTTAGATCATAGAAATTATTTGACATGCTTGTTAGTTTAATTATTGATCTAAATGCATTTTAATGGACTCCATAACTTGTCCTCAAGTTATGGAATTCCAAGAGTCTTCTTCATTAAAATCATTAAAACTTATAAGTTATAGAAATGAAAGGTTTTGAATAGTTTCAAAATTTGCCCTCAAGTTTTGGAATTTGTAAAGTCACACATTAATACTTTAATTCCAAACCCTAGAATTTTAAAAGTTTAAAATTCAACCCGTATACTTTATAGTATTATAAGTTAATATATATACATATATATATATATATATATATATATATATATTAACTTATATACATATATATATATATATATATATATATATATTTATATATATAAGAACAAGTCAGTCTTACCGTTAGTAGGCCTCATTCACGAAGCCGGTCTATAAGGGGGGTATAAGGTTGTTGCCTATAAAATGGCAGCTTACTGGGTGTCGACTCTCACCCACCGCTTCCTTGACGGGTGGAGGGTCGTTAGCCGAACGGGTAGGACAAGGACTATAATTCTCATTAAAAGTATAATGATAAATATAAAGTAACTAAACCTTTTATAAATTCCCAATATTAGTTACTTTAGGAAAATGTGAAATTGATGCTAACCCATGAAATTACACTTTGCACCTTGCTAAAGTCGTTAGTGGAGCATGTGTGGTTAACTGGCACACTAACTTGGACTTAACAAGGATGGAAAAGGGTGGCTTAAGGTTTATCATAGATCGGTGGAGCGTGTGTGGTTAACCGGCACATTGGTTAGGTGATAAAATTAAGAGTACCAAGTCAATTTGTATGGTTATTCACACATTGTTTGTGATCCTCGGTATCCCGGTCACAAACTTGAAGGGCATAATCGAGATTTAAACATGCCATTGAATTGTTCAATGAATCTCAAAAGATCTAGGAGTTTCAATCCAATTAAAACTTAATAATCTGTTTCGTTTTTCATGGTGGAATTTGGTAAATCGTCATTTACCTACCTTCAAATATTTTGTAGCTTGGATTACGGCATTCCTCTTCCAAATTATAAAATATTGTGTTGGGTCGTAGCCTTAATATTTCATTTGGGTGTCTTATTAAGGACTCTATATCTAATCTAAACTTGTCTTTCTTTCTTTTCAGATGTCTTCCAACAATGCTTCTGGCTCAAACCCTACTGGCTCCTTTTCTCTCATGAATCTTTGTGGGAGAGTCATCTTTGATGGGACTAATTTCAATGATTGGATTAGGAACATAAGGATGGTCACTCGCTATGAGGACAATGAGTATGTCCTTGATAAGGAGCTAAAGGTTATTGATGAGTCTTCTGCTACTCCAGAGGAGATTGCTGAGTACACTACCCATGAGAAGGATGCCACTAAGATATCTTGTATCATATTGGCTACCATGACAGCAGAACTCCAAAAATCCTATGAAGATTTCTACCCTTATGAGATGCACCAGGACCTGATGGAAAGATACCATCAGAGTGCTCGTCAGGAAAGGTATGAAATCATCACCTCCATGATAACAACACAAATGAAGGATGGAGAGTCCATCATGGTCCACCTGCAGAAAATGCATAAGATTCGTGGACCGTTTGCTAAAGTTAAATGCGAACTTTGATGAGGAGTTAGCAATAGATATCATTCTACACTCCCTACCCTCCTGCTATGATCAGTTCCGCATGACCTATCATATGAACAAGGAGGAGGTCACACTTAGCAAACTTCAAGGACTTTTGAGGACTGTTGAAAGTAGTCTCAAAGGTAAGAATGTTGTTACCACTCCTACCATCGCCCCTGTTCTGGCAATTGGGCAAGGCAAAGGGAAAAAGAGGAAGACCCCTTCGAAGGGTACCAAGGGAAAGTCTCTTAATGGCTCCTATTCGAGTGGAACCAAAGGGGGTTCTGTCACTCCCTCTTCCAACCCGAAGGATGCACAATGCTTCTACGGTCAGGAAAAGGGGCACTGGAAGCAAAGTTGCCCCAAGTACTTGCAAGATGTTAAGGATGGGAAAGTGAAACCCACTCATGCATGTATTTACACTATATTGTCTAACAACTCACCACATACTAATTCTTGGGTCCTTGATACAGGGTGTGGAATTCACATTTGTTCTTATTTGTAGGGCCTAAAAAGAAGTGAGGATGTGGAGCACGGGAAGATAAACTTGATCATGGGGAATCAGAAAGCTTCACCTGTCACCAAGATTGGAGTTTATTCTTTATTGCTTAGTAGTGGGTTAATATTAGATTTGTATAAATGTTGTTACTCGTCTGAAATTACGAGAAATATTATTTCCTTTTCATGGTTTGTACAAAAAAGGATTTACTTTTTCATTTGATAATGAATGTGGTGGTATTAATGCTTTTTATAATGGTGTTTTTTATTTTAAAGCATTACCTTGTGACGGTGTATATGAAACTGTGTCGGTTATAGACAACTTAGGAAATAATGTATTGCATATTGATTCTTCCACTAGGTTGGATAAGGCATCCTTGTGGCATTGTCGTCTTGGACATGTCAACGAGAAGCCCATAGGCCAACTCCAAAAGGATGGAGTCTTGGAATCATTTGACTTAAAGTCAGATGATAGTTACGAATCTTGTTTACTTGGAAAAATGACTAAGTCACCCTTCACTGGTACTTGTGCTAGGGGTGAAGGTTTGTTGGACCTCATACACACAGATGTGTGTGGACCCTTCAAAACCGCCACAAGGGATGCTAACTGCTTCTATGTGACTTTTACTAATGATTATAGTAGGTATGGCTATATCTACTTAATCAAGCATAAGTCAGAAACCTTTGAAAAATTCAAAGAGTTTAAAACAAGAAGTGGAGAATCAGTTGGGCAGGAAGATTAAGATGCTCCGATCCGATCGAGGTGGTGAGTATCTTAGTATCGAGTTCCTTGACTATCTTATGGAATGTGGAATTGTTTCATAATTGACACCTCCTAGGACACCACAGCTGAATGGTGTGGTTGAGAGGCGCAATCGAACCTTGTTAGACATGGTTCGTTCCATGATGAGTCGAGCTTGATTACCAATCTCATTCTGGGGGTATGCATTAGAGATTGTTGCCCATATCCTTAATCTAGTCCCTACCAAGAAGGTTGCCAAAACACCTCACGAGATGTGGACTGGAAAAGTTCCCACTTTAGACCACATCAAGATTTGGGGTTGCGAGGCTTTCGTAAGGCGCGAGACTCACGACAAGCTCGAACCTCGAAGTGAGCGGTGTTTTTTCATCGGCTACCCACATAAATCTTTTGGTTATCTCTTCTACAGACCAAGTGGCAATGTTGTCTTCATGGCGAGGAGATGAGTCTTTCGTGAGAGAGATATCATAAGCCAAGGAAACAGTGGGAGGCAAATTGACCTTGAAGAAATTCGAGAGTGAAGCGGTGAAGGAACCTCAAACACTTGCAATCAACCTGAGGAGGAAACTATTGTTGAGCCAATTGATGAGTCCGTACCTCTGAGGCGTTCCACAAGAGTTAGGAGCACACCTGATTTTTATTATCGTTTCCATATTACTACAGAAGGTGATGCATTTATCAGTGATAGTACACTAATAAATTTGGATGAACCTAACAACTTCAAGGAAGCTATGGCAGGCCCTGAATCTGCCAAATGGAAGGAGGCTATGGACAGTGAGATTCAGCCCATGTATGACAATCAAGTTTGGAACTTGGTTGACAATGTACCGGGTCGTAAGACAGTCGGGTGCAAATGTATCTTCAAGAAGAAGACCGACATGGATGGGAAGGTACACACTTATAAGGCGCGACTGGTTGCGAAGGGCTTTACTCAAACTCCGGGAGTTGATTATGATGAGACCTTCTCACCAGTAGCGAAGATTAAGTCTATTAGGGTTATGCTAGCCATTGCTGCATTTCATGATTATGAAATATGGCAAATGGATGTCAAAACCGCTTTCTTTAATGGAAAGTTGGCTGAGGATGTTTACATGAGTCAGCCAGAGGGTTTTGTCAATGCAAAGTACCCTAATAGAGTCTATAAGCTTGAAAAATCCATCTATGGATTAAAACAAGCATCTCGCATATGAAATATTTGTTTCGATGAGAAAGTCAAAGAGTTTGGCTTTTCGAGGAGCGAGGATGAGTCATGTGTATATGTTAAGGCTAGTGGGAGTATAGTTAGCTTTTTGGTATTTTATGTGGATGACATACTACTCATAGGAAATGACATCCCAACCTTCCATGAGGTTAAGTCCTGGCTTGGGAAGTGTTTCGCTATGAAGGACCTTGGAGAAGCTGCCTATATCCTAGGGATAAGGATATTGAGAGACAGGAGTAAGAGACTAATTGGACTTAGTCAAAGTACCTACTTGGATAAGGTGCTGAAAAGATTCAGCATGCAGGATTCCAAGAAAGGTGACTTACCGATCTAGAGTAACGCCAAACTGAGTAAGACTCAGAGCCCGAGTACAGAGGTTGAGATAGCTGAGATGAGTCGAGTACCATATGTGGCCTTTTATTTGAGCATGGTCCGCAGATATCAAGGGAATCCTGGCAAGGCTCACTGGACTGCGGTGAAGAACATTCTTAAGTACCTGCGGAGGACTAAGGACTGGGTCCTTACCCTTGGTGGGAGTGATGATTTGAGAGTAGTGGGGTATAGTGATGCTAGCTTTCAGACTGATAGGGATAAATTCCGCTCTCAGTCGGGCTGGGTATTTACCCTAAATGGAGGAGCAATTACTTGGAAAAGTTCCAAGCAGGAGACAGTAGCTGATTCAACTTGCGAATCGGAGTATATAGAAGAAAGCGAGGCGGCGAAGGAGGCAATATGGCTGTAGAACTTCATTGGAGACCTTGGAGTTGTAGCAGCTATTAAGGAGCCTACATAGATTTTCTGTGATAACGAGAGTGTAGTTGCCTTAGCCAAGGAACCAAGGGATCACGGCAGATCCAGGCACATCGACAGAAAATACCACTTCATTAGACATTGAATAAAAGAAGGACTCCTCCTAGAAAAGAGGGTATCATCGGATGAGAACCCAGCAGATCCCCTCAAGAATGGACTGTGTAGGGTTAAGCATTTACAGCATGCGAGGCGCATTGGGCAGAAGGATGGTATTAGTTTTAGTAATTAGATAGCTTTCGAAACTTGTAATAGTTGAAATGTAATTGATATTTGATGTTTAAATAAGAGATGTTTTTATTTACTAGTATGGTACTGTCTTGTGTCAATCATTTACTATTGTTTCATTTTGCATGCTTTGACTTTCAGAATAATTATGTTATGGTATATCATATTATTCAAACCATCCACAGTCGATCATACTTTGGAAGTAGGTATTGAAATAAGACTGTCATGAATTGGGTTTGTAGATTTGTCTGAATTGTATTAGACATAGTAATTGTTGTTGCAATATTCATGAGTGCTCATAAGTTATGAGTATTGGATTCAACCCACACTCACTTGTATCACTTCATGGAATTTATCTCGAGTGATCGTTAGACGGTAATATCATGTAAGTCTTCAAACCAAGAGATATGAGTCGTTGACTATGAGTTGGTTATGCATTGAAAGTACGAAAACGCATCAGTAACATGATGTTATAAAACGTGATGTTGTGTACAATTTGATGATTAGTCAGTACAAGCATATGAGTCGAAGTTTATATGTTCCTTTTAGTCCTTGGAGGATTAAAAGCGATATCTTGGGCCCCTCGATTGCTGGTCGGATCCTGAAGTCATAGTTGCAGCTATAGTTATTAGACTTATCCAAGTGGGAGACTGTTGGATAAGGTGTCTAAGTCCATAACTATATTTGGTATGTACTTGACCCGATTTGGCATGGTCCATTTGGGTTGCATGGCATCGGAACAATTTGGATAGACTTTTGTGAGAAGAGAATATTTATGGTTTATTAATATATTATAAGTTCTAATATATTAATATGAATTATTTAATTAGTATTGATCAAGAATTAGTTTGGAATTAATTTTGTGATCAAAAGAGACTAATTAAATAAATGGGGATTGATTTGGTAGATCATTCATTCTTATATAGTGGGCTTATGATCCATAATTCTTCATGTTAGGCTAAACCCATGTGGTTACCCATGGATACTCCATATAGGTTAAACCCCATGGATCATGAGGAATGTGGAAAGGCATGAGTTACATGGTGTGACCCTAATATGCACACTATATAAAGAAGCATCATCCTTGTAAAATCGACACTTAAGTGATTCTAGTGAGGGCTAGCCGATTTTGGTGCATATCAATCTTCTCTCAAGTTATTCCAAGTTGTTGGTGGTGTTGTGTGAAGCATTTGAGGCATCACATTTGGGGTGCTAGGCTCACAGGGTCTTAAGGAATCCAAGCAACAAGAAAGTATGTCATTCTACTAGTTTTTATATTACAAATACCCCAATCATATGCTATTTAGGATGAAACCTTGGAAAAATGAAAGTTTGCATGTATAATAGAGAAAACATAGATCCAAGGTTTCTAGGGTTGCATGTACACCATAGGAGTGTTAGAATTCTCAAAACCCATCAATACCTTGGTGTGTTTCGTTCTAGATCTCTTAAATGGGTTTTTATGAACCTTTTTAGTCCAAGCTTGGATCTTTGTGAGTATGGTGTACTCCAGAGCATATTAGATGTCCTTTTATGTGTTTTAGGTCATCTAGAATCATAAAAATGCTTGCTTGAAGGTCCCTTTCTTTCCATGCAAGATTGTGGTGGTTTTGAGTATGGTTTAAGTTAGGGTTTTGAGGTTTAAGCTTATTTCAGCCATGCAAAGGCTTAACGTTATGGACTTTATGGGTTAAGACATTCTTTTAAGGTCATATATGAGTTTGGGTTGCATGTCTTAACGATTAAGACATTAAGAAGTTAAGTTTGGGATCCGACAGCGTACGCCCAACATATTTATGGCTACGTCCGGCGTAGCCAGGCATGACCCCTACCCATTTCGTTCATGGAGTATGTGACGCGTAGGGAGCGTATGCCCAACCTCCACACTGGACAAGTTGACTTTTGCTAACTTTTGACTTTGGTCAAAGATTTAGGGTTTTGGACCATGGAATGGGAAAAATGGTCGTTTTCCTTCAAGGAGCGTAGTTGTGGGATTTACACTTGTGATTCGGGACAATGACCTCAATTGATTAGGGCTATTTATTGTGTTTATTAGAGGGAGTCTAGTTCTGGCAATTCGGGAGTGAGATTTATCAGTCATCAGTATCAGTTGAGTCTCCTCACTTATTCTTACTTGTGTAGTAGAATAGTTGTATCTGTGATGACGAGCTGGGTCTAGCTGTTATTATTGTGTTATGCTTTTTATGTGTGACTGAGACTTCGGGTAGTCTTCAGGGTTGCATATAATCCATAGGGCGTGTTGTTTGCCCACTAAGACTTCATGTAGTCTCCAGGGTTGCTGATAACCCATAGTTGTTTATGTGTTGTGATGTATGCGATAGCTTGGGGAACTCACTAAGCTTCATGCTTACAATTGTTGATTATACGTGTTTCAAGTACTTTTGAGGATCGCAGGAAGGAGAAGGTTTGATTGTACACACTCGCTGGGAGATTTTTTTATTGGGCATTTTTTGGCACTCTGATATTTGTGATGATGATTTGTATTTGTTATTTGTGATTTTCGGATGGTCTGGTTTATGAACAGTATTTTGGGTAATTTAAAAATGTAAATTTTGGTTTGAAATTTGAGGTGTTATAATTGGGTATCAGAGCCCTGGTTTGAGGGATTTGGATGAACTCAAAGGGAATTCCAAGCTCAAAATATGAATCTGAAGATTTTTATAAAAGTTTTTCCAAGAAACAAAGAATTTTACAAGAGAAAACCCAGTGAAGCAGTGTGTACAATCAGCCAGAGCTCGAGCGGTAGTTTCCTAAAATATCTAGGATTATATTATGAGTAGTGTAGAGCTGATATCATATGAGCTGATAGAACTGCATGCTAGTGATAGGCTAAGGATCTTGCAGGAAAAGTGTGATAGGGTTGTCTGATTTGTGATGCATTTAGCCGAGGAGTTTGTTCTTATGAGATTGAATCTATCATCACTATTTCCTTGGTGTATGCTGCATAATTGTACGTAGTTATGATTTTATAGCCTTAGAATTCCTGATTTAGCCTTTCTTACACTTGCTCGCGCCGAATCTGCTTCGCTTAGGAGCGAAGGATTGGTGGAATTTGGGACAGTCGATTACACTCTTGTAGAGCGTTCTGCGGTGACCTGGAAGATATTTACTGAGATGTTCAGAGATGAGTTTGTACCATTGGTTAAGAGATGGAGAGAGAGAGAGAGAGAGAGAGAGAGAGAGAGAGAGAGAGAGAGAAGTTGCCCAGGAGTTCCTGTCTCTCAAGCAGAAGACAGAGGCAGTGACTGAGATCACTAGGATGTTTCATGAGAGGGCTCTGTTTTTCTCTGAGCACATGTCAACTGAGCAGGCACATGTAAGTCGGTATCTGAGTATTTTGAGGAGGGATATCCATGATTTCATGGCGAACACTTTGTATCAGACATTAGCTGAGCTGCAGACCAATGCCAGGAGGAGAGAGATTGAATTGGAGACCTAGTCTAGAGAGGAGAGGGGGATCTAGGTGAGAGATAGGAGACCAGTACAGTCGTAGCCAGCGACTAAGTGGCCCAAGCCCACTGACTCTAGAGATGGAGGCCAGAAGTTCCGCACTTGCGGTAAGTGCGGAAAGGGGCATGTGGGACCCTGTCGGTCCAGGACTATTTGCTACATGTGTGGCAAGGAGGGGAATTTGGATAAGGATTGACCCAAGGGATTTCGGGTTTGCTTCAATTGAAACCAGACGGGTCATTTGAGGGTCGAGTGTCCTCAGCTTGCATCTACGGTGGTTCAGACTCCGCCCCCTACGAACCTACTATTACTGATGGCTGACAGGGGAAGTTCGAGGCTCCGAGGTCTTGAGGGAAAGCATTTCAGTTGACAACATAGGAGGCCCGAGCAGCTCCAGAGTTTACAGCATGGGTGTATGGGTTATATGTATGGGTTATATGTAATATGTAGTGGATACCCGGGTTGATGAGAAGAGATTGGTTTATATTTCTAATTTTCCTATTGTGAGTGAGTTCCCTGATGTTTTCCCAGAGGAATTACTTGGTGTGCCTCTTAAGAGGCGAGTGGAGTTTTGGATCGATCTGATCCCTAGTGCACCGCCAATTGCCAAGGCACCATATCGTCTTGGACCTCCTAACATGCAGGAGTTATCCTCTCAACTTCAGGAGCTGTTAGGAAAGGAGTTTATTCACCCGATCAGTTCTCTATGGGGAGCACCGATCCTTTTTGTCAAGAAGAAGGATGGTTCACACCAAATTTGTATTGATTACCAGGAGTTGAACAAGCTAAATGTGAAGAACCGTTATCCATTGTCGGGGATATATGATCTTTTCAATCAGTTGCATGGGGCATCTTGATTTTCCAAGTTCGATTTGAGGTATGGTTACCATCAGATGAGGGTGTGAGAGGATGATATTCAGAAGACGGCCTTCCGAACACGTTACGGGCATTACGAGTGTGTGGTGATGCCTTTTTGTAACATCCATAAAATTTTAGTAAAATTTAAACTTTCCAAAACAATCTTTTTTCTATAAAAGTGTTTACAAAATCGTTGTTTCCAAAACATTTATTTAAAACCAAAATCATTTACACATAGTTTTCAAAACATTCACATTATCAGAGTTTTCCCAGAAACCATAAGTCGAAAACGCGAGGATGTGTACGGTCACGTCTTCGCTTTGCCAAAACATCTGAAGCACCTGAAACAATAAACCGAAACCGTAAGCACAAAGCTTAGTGAGTTCCCCCAAAGTACCAACACACAAAGAGTAGCACATATACAAATAACAACATGAATACAGAGCCTTCAGCATGTCTGGACCGCCTCACTGGGCCTTCAACCTGTCTGGACCGCTCCCGAGCCTTCGGCATGACTGGACCGCCTCGCAGGGCCTACATCATAGCTGGACCGCTCCCGAGCCTTCGACATGTCTGGACCGCCTCGCAGGGCCTACGGTCTATCCGGACCGCTCGCCGGGCCTTCGGCCTGAATGGCCCGCCTCGCAGGGCCTTCAATCTATCCGGGCCGCCCTGGGTCTCTTGGCCTTCTACACAAAGCAGGACCACCTCAACCCGACCACACACACACATGTCGACATACACATAACAGATAAGCAGGCATATAGCATACCGATTTAAATATTACAGGGTTTGTTGACTGGTAGCACAAAGCAGCACAGTCTCAACCCAACCACACTACATCAACACATGCTACAAGAAACATATAGCCAGAACAGATAACAAGCAGATCTAACAGATCACTAAGCATAGTATCATCCTATCTACCAGGATACCGATCTAACCGATCGCCACAACATATAAGCATACGATAAACCAGGATAACAATCCAAAGGGCCGGCCTTGGTGCCTTCGACCCTGTTAGTACAGTGAGGAAAACTCACGTCGCACTCCTGAAGTCCACTACAAGAAATCCTTAGGTACTGTCCTGGCAACTCCTCGAGCTATCATTACCAAAATTATCACCCAATTACCTATTAGGTCCCAAACCATGATTCATAATCCATACTTGGGGTAAAATGACCATTTTACCCCTAGTCCAACAAGATACATAACTAAGGCCCAAGCCCAAAACTCCAAAAGCATTAAAAGCCCATTAATGGCCCGATTTTCCAAATTGGGCCCAACCCCATATGGGCCTTACCCTAAAGCCCAACAATTCTTGGTCCAATGATTTTCTAATGGCCCAAAGGTCCAAGCCCATTGGGCCCAGTCAAGGCCTAACTACATTAGGCCCACTAAGGCCCGATTCACCATCCAAGGCCCATTAGGGAAAGCCCAGCAAGGCAAGCCCAACCAAAAGTCCATTACTCTAAAATCCTTAGTCCATTATGAGCCCAAACCAAAGGATAAGTCCAAGACCAAGCTAGTCAACCATAAAAGAGTTCGAAACTTGCACAGGAGATGCCCACGTTGTGAGCACCTTATGCTCACGTCGTGAGGTCGAGGCTCTTGCCCAGAAACACCCTCGAGCACGATCTCACGTCGTGAGGTCTTATTCCTCACGTCGTGAGTCCGGTTCTGACAAAAAAAAATGAGCATTAATGAAAGACCCACACTTTCATATTTTACAATTGTTACTCCGAAAGATGTTACACGCATATTCATGAAAACAATATTTTATATTGATAAAGTGATTACAAACTACTGGATACGAACCAACTATTTCAAAGTGTTATATATATTACATAACTTCCCAGGATTCTATAGTTTTATACATATGGGAGTGCAAAATACAATACTTTCAAACTATTCGAAAATCTTCTATCAGTATAATAGTTTCAAACTATTCAAAAATCTTCTATCAGTATATAACTATACTGGATGCTTATCTCCTGCAGATTAGTTAAACATTGAGAGGGATAAGCGGTGACGCTTAGTGAGTTCAATAATAGATACAATATAATGTTATGCCATATATATACTTCAATATGGCAGAGGCAAAGAGGAGCAAGGAACAACAAAGGCATATGTGAATCATGTGACAAACTTTCCATATCAATCATTGATTTAATTCAAAGATATACAATCAATGAGACATAACAATTTCCATACTTGATATACATCAATAAAGCTTTGGCCAAAATGGGACAGAAGACATACAACTTCAGATTAACATTTTGGTAGATTTCAGGCTTATAGCCCTGTCTAACCATCTGCCAATACCATAGAATAGAAATCATTCTCTTACGGAGACATGTTCTACATGGCCAGAGGCTACATACCAGTACCAATATGAATCTAAGTCCTTTCACTGATCACATGGTCAAAGGTATTTCTTTTGCTATTAAAAATAGCGAATAAAAATAACACGGGAAAAATAATCCGGAATAATAACACTAAAAAGCACATAGCACATATAACACATAACATACAACTGTTCCTATATATTAAACTCACCGTGAAATAACCGGGGGTTAAAATAGTAATTTGGGCAGCACTTCGGCTCTAAATATGACTTTCTTCGTTGAAAACCGTGAGTTTTCTTGAAAACTGGGCTCTGCGAAGGTAGAGCTTCCAAACCGAAAAGATAAATTTTTCGGGCTTCTTGGGAATCTTGGGGCGTGTTTCGGGTGTTGGAATCAATATCGGGGCTTCGGGGGAAGTGGGATTAGAAGGAATATAAATTTAGGGGTAAAAAGTGGCAAATTTCTAACATTTACCCGGGAGGTCTCGCACCCCTTATATAGGTGCAAGGTTCGGATCCGAAGCGAGGGGAAGAAGGCAGGTGGCTGCGAGGCTCGGACCAGCTGGCAGCAGGGCGAGGGTCGGAAGCGAGGGTCGGAACAGCTGCGAGCTTCGGATTGGTCGGATGACGCAGGTCGAATCAAGAAGCAACACGCGGGTCGGGTCACGAGGGAAGCATGCGAGGTTCACATGACCGGCTTCGGACACCTGTGCGACACGCGTCCCTTCTCGGATGTGCCACGCAGCAGCTTCGGACACGTGGCCAGCTCAGAGCGAGGGTGACGTGGCTGGCACTATTCATGCGAATTTTCTCGAAAATTGTGTCCAATCTTGTAAAATCCATAACTTTCTCATACGGACTCCGTTTTTTACGTTCTTTATATGCACGCGTAGGGAAAATTAGGCTCTAGAACTTTGGTTTAGACTTCGTCGGAAAATTTTGAATTTATTTTTATATTATTATTTTTAACAGACCGGGACTGGTAAATCCGTTAAAAATTCATAACTTCTTCATCCGACGTCCGTTTTCGTCAGACTTTTTACCGTTGTACTGCTAATGATGAGACCTTCGATTCTCGTTTAGGTTGTGTCTGCTAAAAATCACTCGATCTAAAATTCGAGTTTTTAGCTGTCTACTCCTAAGCTGAAACTTAGAAAAATCATAACTTCTTCATACGAAGTCAGATTTTGGCGTTCTTTTTATCGAACTTCTCGGTTTAACGAATACTACGACTTTCATTTACATCACTAAGGCTAAAAAGTAGTTTATCAAAAACTCTCTTTTTACGTCATTCGGCACCGTGTCGGTTTTGTCGCGGATCTTCGATTGGTCATAACTTCTTCGTTACAACTCGGATTTCGACGAGGTTTTCGCCTACATGTTTCTAACGAGATTATCTACAACTTTAAATAATAAAATTTCACTTATTTCAAATTTTATATTTTCGCTAAATTTCACTATTTGGCTAATAATTGGAATCTCATAAGACTTCCAATAATTTATGAGTGATTCTAAACATAGTTTTACTTCATTTCTAGTAAAAACTATCTGTTAGAACTCAATACTCAATATCACATAATATTTCATAATATTATTTACTTAAAACACGATTTCAAAACGTGTATTTTACAATTAAGCTCCTAATCCATCAAGCCTAAACATGGGACAATCTAGAGGGTCTTCCTTGACCCCAAGGGCCATAAAAATCGAAGCTTTTTAGTCATGTATGTCCAATACATGACTCAAACACCAACTTAGGTCAGAATGAAGAAAAAAGGTCCAAGACTCAAACTTGGAGTCTAAAACCACGACCAAAATCTAGATCATAGAATTATAAGACTTAAGATACCACCATGATCCATAAAGTTGCCAACTTTATGGATCCCATGCATGCTAGCCAACATTACAAGCCATAAATTGCATGGAAACTTAGATCTAGTAAACAAGGAAAGGAAAGGCATGAGCTTGACGACTTACAAAGGTCTAAAGGCTCCACAACTAGCTGATGATGAAGCCAAGATGCCAGCAAATACACCACAATGATCTTCTCCTTCCTCAAATAGCTTCAAAGACCCCAAAAACTCATGAATAACACCAAGAATGATCAAGAACTTCCATGAGGGCTGAGATTAGGGTTTCCATAGGTCTAGGAGGTGAAGGAGGCTGAGGAGAAGCAACCCTAATCATCTCATACCTTTAAATACCCGAAAATAAGGGTTTTGGTGCATCAGGTGCATCTCACGTCGTGAGCACTTCATGCTCACGTCGTGAGTCTTAAATGAGCTTGGTCAACATGTCAACGATCACTCACCCGAACCACCCCAACGTCAAACGGCCATAATTTCTTTGTTTCAACTCTGTTTTCGACGTTATTTATATCCACGGAAAGGTGGCGATAAGATCTACACATCTATCAACTTATTCTCACCTCAAAACATCCCGAAAAAAAATTCAAGGGATGAATTTGAAGTTACTTGAAAGATGGGGTGTTACACTTTTGGACTCACCAACGCACCGAAGGCGCTCATGGATCTCATGAACAGGGTGTGTAGGCCCATGTTGGATCGATCGGTGATCGTCTTCATCGATGAAATTCTAGTCTATTTGAAAAACAGAGAGCAACATGAGGAGCATTTGTGTGAGATTCTCGGAGTTTTGAGGATGGAGAGGCTCTATGACAAGTTCTCCAAGTGTGATTTCTAGTTGCGCAAGGTTCATTTCTGGGACACCTCATCAACCAGAATGGTATCTTGGTTGGCACGGCCAAGATAGAGGCGGTGATGCGTTGGGAAGTGTCGAAGTCCCCATTTGAGATTCGGAGCTTCCTCGGGTTTGCGGGATATTATCAGAGATTCATTCGAGACTTCTCCAAGATTGTTTTTCCTCTCACTAAGTTGACAAGGAAGGATGTTGTGTTCAATTGGGGGCCTGAGTAGCAGACACATTTGAGACTCTACGCCAGAGACTGTATGAGGCACCGGTACTTGCCCTCCCTGAGGGAGTTAAGGATTTTATGGTGTACTGTGATGCATACATTCTAGGGTTGGGTGTTGTGTTGATGCAGAGGGGGCATGTGATTGCCTACACTTCGAGGCAGCTGAAGCCTCATGAAACGAAGTACCCCACACATGATTTGGAATTGGGGGCGGTGATTTTTGCTCTCAAGATTTTTCTCCACTATCTTTATGGAGTTTGATGTGCCATCTATACGGACCATATGAGCCTGAGATATAGTATGGATCAGCCTAACATGAACATAAGGCAGAGGAGGTGGCTGGATGTGGTGAAATATTATGACTGTGAGATTCTGTATTGTAACGTCCCCAAAATCCAAGGTAATTTTCGTTTAAGTTTTAAAACAATAAATCATACATACGAGTTGTTCCCAAACCGATCAAACTGGATATATTATTTAAACATCACAGTAATATCATTAATTGCCAATGTGGAAAACTCAGGGGGATATTGTGCAGTCACATCGGGCCCTTCCCTTTCGAACCGAAAGTACTTGAAACCATAAATATGAAACCGTAAGCACAAAGCTTAGTGAGTTCCCCAAAATACCACATACCAAAACATACAAGTGCCATGGGCTACCCCCATGGTCTTTCCTTCAAATGCCGAGGGCCAAATCCCAGTCTTACTTTCAAGTGACATGGGCTACCCCCATGGTCTTTCCTTGCAATGCCGAGGGCCAAATACCGGTCTTACATACAAGTTTCATGAGCTACCCCTATGGTCTTTCATACAGTTGCTAGGGGTCAGATCATGGTATTTCATACAATTGTCACAGAGACAACTAGCATTCCACATAACAAGTAATGGGTCGGAATTGGTGCCTTTGACCCATGGATATAGTGAGAAAACTTACCTCACAGTCTGAAAGAATAGCTGCACCGATCACTGCTCTAAAAGCTATCTCTGTCGTGCACCTATAGAATTAACAGGAACCCAATCTCAAACTATAAATCAAATTACCCAAAATGCCCTTAGGTGAAACTTGGTTAACCCTGGTCAAAGTCAAAGTCAAGGGTCAAGGTCCAAAGTCAATATTTCTTCTCAACGGAGAACGTCCTGTGTACCAAAAGAGCACGCCCAACCTACTCTGATGTTGACCAAAAGTGGGGAGTTGACCGCATACGCACATCATACTATAGGTACGCCCAACATACGCAACATATTCCCAAAACTCCATTAAGAGGTTATCCAATTAAGCCCTTACGTACAAAACTCATATCCAAGCCCAAAATGATGTCCTAAGTCATAAAGTTTCCAACTTTATGACATCGCATGGCAATAAACTGCTTAATGTCCAAAACCCTAAGTTCTTAACCCAATAAGACATCACAACTCTTTTATGGAAGGGATGAAAGGGCCAAGATCACATTTTTATGGTTCATAATAGTTCCATAATGGATAAACATTCCAACTTTATCCATTAGAATGGTCCCAACACGCACAATCTAGTCTTTAAGTCTCAAAGGGACCCAAAAGCGCATCTTTTTCAACTTAATCCATTAAGTACAAGTCTCCAACCTTCAAATCTGAATCAAAATGATGTTTAGGTGGATAAAGTTTCCAACCTTATCCATAACAAGGTCAAAAACTTTCATCATCTAAAAATTATGCACTTAAAGTGACCAAAAGCTCATAACACTCAAAACTAGCTAGATCTAACAATTTCATTATCAAGATTCAAACTTTAAAGCTCTAGGAGAAAGATCAAGGTGAATAAAGTCTGGATCTACAAGATCCAATGCAACCAAAACTTCTTAAATGAGTTCTTTATTCTCCAAGGTGCACCAAGAACACTCCAAAGCACTTAAAAACACCTTCTTTTTGCTCACAAGGCTCAATCTAGGGTTAGGGTTACAAGAGAGGGTGGTGGAGAGGTGGAGGCTGAGAATGGAATGGGTTTGGGGGAGTTAAGAAGATTAAATAGCGCTCAAACCACGAAAATAGGGGTTGGGCACTGATCACGTACGCCCTGCATACTTAAATTATGCCCAGCATACGAGGGATGCCCTAATACTCTCGGCGTACACATTAACTACGCCCTGCGTACGCGGCTCAACCCCAAAACTGCCCTAACGTCAAACGGTCATAACTTCTTTGTTCCAACTCCATTTCAGACGAGCATTATATCCACGGAAAGGTATTGAAGAGCTCTACATTATTATCTAGACTAAAAACTTCTCGAGCAAAAATCCACATTTCATGTAAGAACCCGGCCTATGACTTTTCCCGTTTTACCATTTGACTCCAAAACACAATTCAAGAGTTTAGATCTCATAACCATCATTACTCCTTCCAAAAGGTCTACACATCGCCTCCTTAAGGCCCAAAGCCTTTACACAATCAACTTCAAACCTACGACCCTGAGTTACAAAATGATCCTGAATAGGGTGTTACATGTATCACATAGGCATGGCCAATATGATGGTCGACGCCTTGAGCCAAAGGGCGATCAGTACCCCGATTCAAGATGTGTGTGAGAGGATGATTGTGATGACCCCAGTGTTGGAAATGATCAAAGAAGCGTAGTCAAAATCCATAAAAGAAGAAAATCGGAAAAGTGAGCAGGTGATCGGTCAGATTTCAGCCTTTGATATCGACAGTAGGGGACTTTTGACTCTTCACGGGTGGGTTTGGGTGCTATATGTTGGTGGGGATCGACAGGTATTGATAGAGGAGGCCCACAAGTCGATATTCTCCATTCATCCGAAGGCTACGAAGATGTACCTTGATTTGAAGCTTAATTATTGGTGGCCATGTATGAATAGGGATGTAGCTTGGTTTGTAGAGCGATGCTTGACCTGCCAGAAGGTCAAGGCGGAGCACCAGCACCTTCATGGCAAGTTGCAGCCCGTGGAGGTTCTGCTGTGGAAGTGGGAGTAGATCACGATCGATTTTATCACAAAATTGTCGAAGACTTCAAGGGGATTTGATGCTATATATGTGATAGTTGATCGTTTGACGAAGAGTGCTCACTTCTTAGCCATAAGTGAGGGCTCTTCTACAGAGAAACTAGCTAAGATTTACATTCGGGAGGTAGTGGCTTGGTATGGGGAGTCGACTTCTATTGTGTCAGATCGGGATGTTCGTTTTACTTCCAGATTTTGGAAGAGGTTTCACGAAGAATTGGGCACCCGATTGCATTTCAATATCGCCTATCATACACAGACCGACAGGAAGAGCGAGCGGACTATTCAGACGTTCGAGGATATGTTGCGCCCCTGCATCATTGATTTTAATCTTGGTGTGAGTTGGGACTCCTATCTTCCCATGGTTGACTTTTCTTATAATAATAGCCATCGTTTCAGCATTGGTATGCCTCCCTTTGAGCTTCTATGTTATAGGGAGCACTGAGATAGTTATGGGGAGCACTGAGATAGTGCTCAAGATGATCGAGCTCATCCAACATGTCAGACAGAGATTGCTGACGACCCAGAGTCGCTAGAAGAGTTATGCAGAACGGCGACGCTCTAATCTAAAGTTCCAGGTCGGAGATGTGGTACTTCTGAAGGTATCACCCTGTAAGGGTGTTATTCGCTTCAAGATGTGGGGCAAGCTGGGCCCTAGGTTTATCGACCCTTTTAGAATGTTGGCCCGTGTAGGCAAGGTGGCTTACCAGTTGGAGCTACCTGAATAGTTGAGTCAAATTCATGATACCTTCCATCTTTCCCAGTTGAGGAAGTGCATACAATAACGAAGATCGATAGATTCTCTATTAATGACGTGAATTAAAGACAAGAAAAAATGATCAAAAGTATGTCGAATGATTAGATTCAAACAGCTCTAGAAGAGTTATCTAAGATGGAACTTCTATGTAAGAGCTTACAAACGGCGTTTAGGGTTCAAAGATGTAACCCTAATATGTTACATGCATGCACTATATATAGACTAGACTAGATAATGGATCCGAACATGGACATGCCCATTTCGGAATAAATAAAACTATACAAGGACATATTTGACACAATACATTATAGACCTAACAATCTCCCCCTTTGTGTGAAATTCAGAAGGAGTGCCTTCATTGTCTTCTTTTCTCCATGTTAAAAAATTTTGGCATTAAATTCACAAGTGTGTTTCAGATACATAAGTACCAGCATATCATATCCGAAAAGCATTTGAGGTCAACCGTAGTATTTTCTTTGCATGCTTCAGCCAAAGAAAGAATAGTCTTCAGAGCGGTTGTGGAGTAAAGTTGTTTGTCTCATAGAAAGAACTTATTGTTCTGAACTACATCACCCTCCTTTCTCTTACACACTATTCTCCAATGCTCTTTTTGGATAATTCTGATTTTCAGCTTCTGAACATCCTTCGGTTGCTCTTCCGGCTTTAGAATGGGCCTCTTCTTCAGAAGTGATGCTATTTCAACATCCATCTTCGTAATTTCATGGATGTAGCAAATGAGCATTCTTTTCAAATGTGCAAAAATAGGATCATACTTCTTTTCCTCTTTCGTAACGATGTGAAACAAGAAGATCCAGTCATATGGATTCATAAATGGCAGGTCCACCAAAGTGAACTCATCTACAATGTGATTAGCTCCTCTAAATCCATTGAACGTTATATTCAGAATGTCTTCGGTCTGAACAGGCAAGTCGGGCTTCACATCCACTATTCTTTTCAAGCTCCACGTTTCGTACTGTGGTCTGGCATGCTTCAAGTAAAACGAGAATAGCTTCTGATTTACAGCACTATAAGAAATCAAATACTTCTCTATATTTTCAAAACAACGGAAGAGAAATTCCCTTGGAGTGATGGGGAAATCAAATTGATTTTCCACATCATTGACTAAGTCAAATGAGATCGAGGGCTCCATCCAGTAGATGCTTGGCTCGTCAATTGCCTCTTTCTGAATTCGCTTCATTGACCAACGAGGAAATAACGATTTCTGAGTGTTAAGCACAATTTTTGCATATTTAACCTCAGCTTCCTCTGCTTCTAATTTCTTCTGAATAGTCGAAGATCCTCTAGCTCTTTGTCACGTTGCTTTCTCACTAGCTTCTCAGACTCAGACAACTCTTCTTCTTCCTCATGATCATCAATTTGTTTCCCTTTTCCTTTCTTTGATGCAAAAGCTTCATTACCCTTCTGATAAGTTTCAGTCTTTGGCTATTAGTCCTTCTCTCCCCCTTGTTTCGGAAAAGCCCCGCTTCCCGAAACACCTTCAATTTGATTGAGCATATCAAAGACCGGTTGAATCTTGTCGGATAGTTGTTGTCGAACCGATACAGTGAACAAAGAGTCATGAGTCTCAACAAGCCTCATCAGATATTGATTGATCTCTGAAACACAGCTTTTGACAACTGTCGTCTCGTTATCAAGATCATCAACATGCTTCGAAGCACTCTTCAGTTTGACAGAAAGGACCTTGGCCTTCCGAGTTTTCTCGGCCAACTCATCTGTTATCTTGTTTTCTGCTGCCAAGTCTTCTTGCAACTTTTCAATCTTGGAAAGAACGGAGGAAGTGAGTTCAGCATTCTCTACTTTGATTTCGAAATGGAGGAGTGAGAGACCCTCCTTCTCAGCTTTCAAAGAAGATCTGAATCTTTCTATCACTTTATTGATGGCTTCGGTATTTTTGTCAGAGGAGATTCGGAAGTCAGCCATAAAAGTTGTCACCTCTTGAGATAGTTTTTCAACTTTTGTGGTCGTTTCCGAAATGGTCTTTTCAGATGCTTGACGTGCCTTTGTTGCTTCGTTAAGGACTTTCGCATTTTCTGATGTGATCAACTCCACAACATCTTTATGAGTTGTCAACATGTATTCATACTTAGATGAAGATGTAGATGTGGAAGACTATAAAAGAGAATCTAGCTTTTCGTTAAGCTTCTTGAACTCCCCTTTTGTAATTGGGGCTTCATCGTCATCACTTTTAATGTTTATGGTGAAAGGGCTGAAGACAAAATCTGTAAATGTCTCCTGAACGTCTCTAAACAAAATATCTTCAGTATCGTTTGAAGGAGTAGCAGTGGAGGTGCCCGGATCAGAAGTCACACTGATGTTGACATTTTCCCCCGCATCAGATGTGTTGACAAGAATGTATGAAGCCCTAGTTGCCTCTGGAAAGGGCTTTACAATCGGATCTTTCGGTGGAGTAGAAATAGATGATGTGGTTGGAGGGGTAGAATCAGTAAAAATTGTTGAGGTTAAAGGGATGGAGATCTGAGGAAGAGAAATTCCAACATAAATATTTGGTGGTAGTGGAGGGATGGATGAAATCAGAATTATGGTTGTAATTGGTGAGGATGGTGGTGTAACACTCATTTCGGGTATCTATTTCTTTTCAGAATGTTAGGGTTTTAGACTGGAACTCGACGAGTTGGGGAGCTCCAACTCGTCGAGTAGAGATCATTGTGGGGCGCGGGATTTACGACCTACTCGACGAGTTGGAAGGCCCAACTCGACGAGTAGGCGCTGTAAAGGAAAACCCTAAATTTTAGGGTTTGCACCCTATATAATCTGCTTAAAACCTTGAGGCTGACCTTCCATCAGCCTCCAAACCCTAAGAACATCTGTGCTAAATCCTAATCCCCATTTTCTCTCATATTGTGAGCTAGAGTGACTTTTAGAGCTTAGAAGGAGAAGATAGTGAGGAGAAGGAGGAGATCCATCAAACAAAGCCCTCGCTCTTTAGCTTGACCATCTTGTGGACTATTGTAAGCATTCAAAATTCGATATTTATCTTAGAATATGACAAGATCTTGAGTTTACTCTTCATTTCCCATCATTCTTGTATATTGCATGCATGGGGTTCATAAAGCTTGCAACTTTATGAATCTCTAGGGCAAAATGGTCCCATGGTGGGCTAGATCTAGCTTTTTGTCAAGCATGGATGTCATGCATGGATTCTAGAATGTATTTTCCCTTTTTGGGCCCTTTTGACTTCTAGACATGCATTGGACATGCATGTCCATAAACCTTCCATCTTTGGAACGTTTTGAGGATTAGAACATCTTCTGGAAAGGAGGGATTCCAGATCCCTAGAGTTATGAACCACATGGATAAGATTTTGAGTTTTCCAATCTTTGTTAAGGGCTTTAGAGCATTCGGAGTGGTTCTAGAGGATAAAGTTGGAAACGTTATCCTTCTAGACACCTTTAGGTATCAGATCTAAGCCCTAGAGTCCCTGCAATTGAAGTATCATCGGAATAAGAAAACAGGGGGAAAACTTGATGAGTTGCCCTGGAAACTCAACGAGTTGAATCGGGTTTCCCCGTCTACTGGATATCGAGTGAACTCGTCGAGTTGATGAGACAACTCGACGAGTTGGCTAGGGTTTGTCCCGGTTCTCTGGACTCTGAAGGAACTCGACGAGTTGCTAGATGCACTCGACGAGTTGGGGTCAACATGGACTGTTGACTTGGACTTTGACCAGGGTTGACCAAGTTTGACTTTGACGGTATTTATGGTATTTCGGGATTTTGACACGTTAATCACATGATGATTATAGCCAGTTGAGTTGGAGCTACGTGTTGGGGCTTATCTGATCTTGTCTTATCAGTTCAGCATTCCTGAGAGGTGAGTCTTCTCACCATACCAATGGGTCCAAGGCATCAAGGCCGGTCCATTTTACGATATGTGGATTGTTGATTGATTATGCATTATGTTAGTATGAATCTTGCATGGAAGACCCAGGGGGTTCCCGTGGTAGTAGATTGAGACCATGTGGTGGTTCCCATGGCATTAGTGTAAGAGCTTAAAGGGTTTCCATGGCATCCTAGTATATTTCCATGTTTAGCTTGTATGATATTCTTGGTAGTAAAGACCACATGGGGGTTCCCATGACAGGAAGACCATGTGGGGGTTTCTATGGTTAAGACCACGTAGGGGTTCCAATGGCACTAGGTGTAAGCCCTTGGAGGGTTTCCATGGCATCCTT
Source organism: Lactuca virosa (assembly GCF_052849685.1). Taxonomy (NCBI): domain Eukaryota; kingdom Viridiplantae; phylum Streptophyta; class Magnoliopsida; order Asterales; family Asteraceae; genus Lactuca; species Lactuca virosa. The sequence continues at coordinate 276,501,238 of NC_136426.1, forward strand.
ATATGTTGTATGCATGGCTTATGTGGTTTATGTAGCTTTTATAGCTAATATGAATTATGTGATTATATGGATTGTGTGGGGTATGCTCTGGGGAACTGACTAAGTGTTAGATTACAGTTTGTTGATTTGTTTCAGGTACATCTGAGCCTAAGGGCAAGGGAAAATCTTGATGGCGCGACATGCACTCTCCGACATTTGATTTAATGGGTCACTCTGATGTTTGAAATAAAATGTTAATGTTAAGAATTTTGAACACAATGGTCAATGTTACTTCATTTTTATGGAAATGTTTGGTTAATTAAAAATGAAAAAAAAAATCTTTTGAAAATTGGGTTGTTACAAGTTGGTATCAGAGCCTTGGTTTGAGGGATTCGGGCACACTCTCGGGTATGTCAGGACTCAAACTAAGGAAATGGTAAAATTGTTTTCAAAAATAAAAGTCAAAAACTTCATAAACTAGAAAAGAGGAGAGTGCAATGCGCGTGATCGGCCGAGCCAAGTAAGTAGTTCCCCAATATGTTAGCCACGTTGTACTGATATTTGAGTTATAAAAATCGTATGGATCTTGCTATGTGTATGCTTTTAAAATTATATACGGTTAGGAGCTTATAGCCTTAGAATGATTGATTTTGCCTTATTTCATGCTCCTTGTTTGGTTGTGGTCCTAGGGTAGAATCTATTATTCGAAAGTCTATTTGATCCTTTTCTATGTATAATTTGCATGCATAAAGGCAACCTGTTATGATTGAGTTCTGGATTGTTATGGATGAGGCAAATCTTAGGATAGCCTAGGATTTGAGCTATGCGGTAGCCTGCGAGATATATTTTGTTCTGGGACGAATTGGGGTTATCAGTTAGAGCCTTGGGGAAGGTATGGGTAGGTGTGGAAGGTAGTATTGGGCTCGTACTACTGAAAGCACAGGACCTATACCCGAACTGATGTTAGATCTGGAAGCTCTAAGGAGAACCGGTATGGGAGGATCCCCTTTTTGATTATCTTGATCATTCTGTCTTATCAGGATGGTGGTGACATGATTTGGAGCAGGGGGATCAGGATTCGGATCTGGGTCGGGCGACGCTACTGAGCCCATTGATGAGAGGCTGCGCGAGCTTATTGCAGCCAAGGTTACCAGAGACATCCTTGACGCTACCCCCGTGATTTTTGGTACAACAAAGGAAGGGATGATGGAGATCATGGAGGAGTGGATCAGGTCTTTCCGAGCCGAGATTGCTACAGGCCAGGTTGGGGTCCGAACTCCCTTGTTCAGCGAGTTCAAGACGTGTGGAGCGCCGGAGTTCTTTGGGGTCAGGGACCCCATAGTTAGCCGACGTTGGGTGGCGTACATGGAGAACGCCTAGTGCACGAGCTTTTTCCCCGATGCGGCAAAAGTGGGGTTTGCATCGTGTATGTTGAGGGACCGAGCCAAGGATTAGTGGGAGGAGGTGGCTAGCCAGGCGGGGACAGTCGGTGTGGCTGAGATGACGTGGGCAGAGTTTTTCAGACGCTTTGATCTGGAGTTTGCACAACCTATTGAGGTGCAGTGGCTAGTGGGTAAGTTCCAAGAGCTCCTGCAGACCACCGAGACTGTGGAAAAGATCACCGCCAAGTTTCGGGAACGAGCACTGTTGATCCAACAGTATGCTAAAGATGAATACATGAGGAGGACGAGGTATCATTCCATGTTGAAGGATGATTTTTGTGAGTTGGTGAGATTTACAGGGTGCAAAAACCTGGATGAGATGGTGGAGAAGGCCCGTGAGCGGGAGATGGAGTTGGAGTTCCGCACTAAGAGGAAGGCAGAGCAGGCTCAGACAGCAGTAGGTCTGGCTAAAAAGCCTAAGACCTCAAATTCTTCTGGTAGGGGCCAGCAGGGCCGTGGACGGTGTGCCAAGTATGGGAGGTCTCATGGTAGAGCTTGTCGGGGGATGGGCCCGGTATGTTATACATGTGGTCAGCCGGGCCACGTGAGCAGGGATTGCCCCAAGAAGGGCTTGATTTGTTTCCACTACAGCCAGACTGGCCATAAAAAGGCCGATTGCCCGAGGTTGTAGGGAGGAGGAGGAGCAGTGGCGGTGCCTGCTCCCGCCATATTGAGGATCACCGATGGCCGCCGTGCTAAGGCGGATGCTCCAGCGGTGAAGAGCCACGCGTTTCAGTTGACTACCGAGGAGGCTCGGGCAGCGCCCGATGTCGTGGCTGGTAAGTATTTTATTTTTCCTATTTGATATTGACTTGCATTTTTTATGTGTATTTATGTGCTCATGTATAGGGACCTTTTTGGTCAATGGTATGTCGGCTCACGTTCTATTCGACTCGGGTACTACCCGATCGTTTGTATCTCTTGCGCTTAGCAAGAAGTTCCGGGATGCGTCGGGGATTTGGAGTCCCCGCTTGAAGTTGAGATTGCGTATGACCGCAATGTGAGTACTGTGAGGGTGTATCAGGATTGTGTGCTGAATGTGATTGGGGAGAGGTTTCGTTTTGATCTAGTCCCGATACCGTTGCGATGGTTGAAGGTGATCGTCACGATGGATTGGTTGGGGGCCAATGGGGCCATGATCGATTGCGAGCGCCACCTGGTAAGGGTTAGAACCCCAAGTGGGGGAGAACTGGTTATTCATAGAGAGAGGGCCTCGCAGGGGCCAACCCTCTGTTCAGCTGCGAGGGCTACGAGACTTTTTCAGCAGGGTTGTTTGGGATATTTGGCTTATATCTCATATACAAGGATCGAGACCACGACAGCCGTGGGCAGTGTACCGGTTGTACAGGAGTTTCGGGATGTCTTTCATGAGGAGTTACCTGGGGTGCCTCCGGAGAGGCAGGTGGAGTTTCGCATTAATTTGGTGTCGGGTTCCACTCCGATAGCAAAGGGACCATACCGGCTAGCTCCGCTCGACATGCAGGAGCTATCTATGCAACTTCAGGAGCTGCTAGACCGAGGGTTTATCCGTCCGAGCAGTTCCCCATGGGGAGCACCGATCATGTTCGTGAAAAAGAAGGAGGGGTCACACAGGATCTGTGTTGATTATCGAGAGCTAAACAAGTTAACGATGAAAAACCATTATCTGCTTCAGAGGATCGATGATTTTTTCGATCAACTGTAGGGTGCGTCTTGGTTTTCCAAGATTGATCTTCGGTCAGGGTACCATCAGATGAGGATTCGGGATGAGGATATACCGAAGACAACTTTCAGGACTCGGTACGGATACTATGAGTTTGTAGTGATGCCATTCGGGCTCACCAATGCCCCAACAACGTTCATGGATCTCATGAACAGGGTGTGTAGACCGATGTTGGATTGGTTGGTGATCGTTTTTATTGATGATATACTGGTCTATTCTAAGACCAAGGAACAGCACAAGCAGCATTTGAGGGAGGTATTAGAGACACTGCAGACGGAAAGGCTTTTTGTCAAGTTCTCAAAGTGTTATTTCTGGTTGAGAGAGGTGCAATTTTTGGGGCATATCATCAACCAAGAGGGCATTTTGGTTGATATAGCCAAGATTGAGGCAGTGATGCGGTGGGAGGTGCCGAAGAATGCATGAGAGATACGTAGCTTCTTGGGTCTAGCAGGGTACTATCGGAGATTCATCCAGGATTTCTCAAAGATTGTGGTGCCCTTGACCCGCTTGACCAAGAAGAATGTGACATTTTGATGGGGCCCGGATCAGCAGTTGGCTTTCGAGACCTTGAGACAGAGGTTATGTGAGGCCCCGATTTTAGCACTACTCGATGGGTTGGATGATTTGGTGGAGTACTGTGATGCGTCTATCACGAGGTTAGGCGTTGTACTGATGCTGAGAGGGCATGAGATCGCGTACGCCTCGAGGCAGTTGAAGCCTCACTAGGCGAATTACCCCGCTCACGACCTGGAATTGGGGGTAGTTGGATGTACTGAAAGATTATGACTGTGAGATCTTATACCATCCAGGGAAGGCCATCGTGGTGGCTGATGCTTTGAGCCGCAAGATGGAAGGTTCCCCAATTGGGAACGTTTGCTTGAGGATGACGATGATCTTTCCACTTTTAGATATGATCAAGCAAGCTCTGGTCGAGGGTGAAGAAAGAGGATTGGAAGATAGAACGGATTCGAGGTTAGTATCCCTTGTTTGTTGGGGATAGCTGAGGTCTTCTGACACAGTGTGGCCGGGTGTGGTTACCGGTGACTGGGGGAGTGAGACAGAATCTATTGGAGGGGGCACACAAGTCCAAGTTCTCTATACATCAGGGGGCTACAAAAATGTATAGAGATCTGAGACTGAGCTATTGGCGGCCCTGCATGAAGCGGGAGATCGCTTGGTTCATGGAGCGGTGCTTGACCTGCAGGAAGGTCAAGGCTGAACATCAGCGGCCGCATGGCAAGGTCCAGCCGCTACCCATTCCAATGTGGAAGTGGGAATAGATCACTATGGACTTCATCACGAAGTTACCAAGGACAGCGAGGGGTGTGGACGCCATATGGGTTATTGTGGACAGGCTGACGAAGAGTGCCCATTTTTTTCCGATCTCCGAGAGCATCTCCATTGACAAATTAGAGGATATTTACGAGTGAGAGGTGGTGGCTAGGCACGGGGTGCCAGTGTCAGTAGTCACTGGCCGGGATGTCTGATTTACATCTAGATTCTGGAAGAAGTTCCACAAGGAACTGGGCACTCAGTTACATTTCAGCACAGCGTACCACCCCCAGACAGACGGCTAGAGTGAGAGGACGATCCAAACACTCGAAGATATGCTTCGGGCATGTGTTTTGGACTTTGGAGGGAGCTGGGATACATACCTCCCACTAACAGAGTTTTCATACAACAATAGTTATCATGCTAGTATCGACCGACCACCGTTTGAGAGGTTGTATGGTCGGAGGTGTAGGATCCCTGTTTGTTGGGGTGAGGTAGGGCACCGAGTCATGGGGAGCACCAAGGTGGTGCTCAAGATGATCGAGTTGATTCAGCAGGTGCATGACAGACTACGAGTCACACAGATCCGTCAGAAAAGCTATGATGACCGGCGCCAATCGGGTCTTAAGTTTCAGGTGGGGGATTTCGTCTTGCTGAAAGTGTCACCATGGAAGGGTGTCATTAGATTTCGAAAGAGAGGCAAGCTAGGGCCCCGATATATTGGACCATTCAGGATTACTGCCCGGGTGGGCAAGGTGGCCTATTGCTTGCATCTGCCAGACAAGCTTAGCCAGATACACAACACCTTCCTTGTGTCCCAGCTTCGGAAGTGTGTCACATACGAGGTCGCGGTTGTTTCTCTGGACGAAACTCAGGTGGACAAGAGCCTAAACTACATTGAGAGGCCCATTACGATTTTTGAGAGGAAGACCAAGGTTCTTCGAAACAAGGAGGTGAACTTAGTAAAGGTGCAATGGCAGCACCGAAGAGGCTCCGAATGGACATGGGAGATGGAGGATGAGATGCGAGATCACTACCCGGATTTGTTCGCATCAGCAGACTTCGAGGACGAAGTCTAGTTCAAGTGGGGGAGATTTGTAACGCTTATTTCAGGTATCTATTTCTTTTCATAATTTTAGGGTTTTAGACTTGAACTCGCCGAGTTGGGTAGCTCCAACTCGTCGAGTAGAGATCATTGTGGGACGCGGGATTTAGGACCTACTCGACGAGTTGGAAGGCCCAACCCGACGAGTAGGCGCTGTAAAGGAAAACCCTAAATTTTAGGGTTTGCACCCTATATAATCTCCTTACAACCTTAAGGCTGACCTTCCATCAGCCTCCAAACCCTAAGAACGTCTGTGCTAAACCCTAATCCCCATTTTCTCTCGTATTGTAAGCTAGAGTGACTTTTGGAGCTTAGAAGGAGAAGATAGCGAGGAGAAGGAGGAGATGCAGCAAACAAAGCCCTCACTCTTGAGCTTGACCATCTTGTGGACTATTGTAAGCATTCAAGATTCAAGTTTTATCTTAGAATATGACTAGATCTTGAGTTTACTCTTCATTTCCCATCATTCTTGTAGATTGCATGCATGGGGTTCATAAAGTTTGCAACTTTATGAATCTCCAGGCCAAAATGGTCCTATGGTGGGCTAGATATAGCTTTTGGTCAAGCATGGATGCCATGAATGGATACTAGAGTGTATTTTCCCTTTTGGGCCATTTTGACTTCAAGACATGCATTGGACATGCATGTCCATAAAGCTTCCAAAGACATAAAGCCTCCATCTTTGGAACGTTTTGAGGATTAGAACCTCTTCTGGAAAGGTGGGATTCCAGATCCCTAGATTTTTGAACCACATGGCTAAGCTTTTGAGTTTTCCAACCTTTGTTAAGGGCTTTACAGCATTCGGAGTGGTTTTAGAGGATAAAGTTGGAAATTTTATCCTTCTAGACACCTTTAGGTTTCAGATCTAAGCCCTAGAGTCCCTGCAATCGAAGTATCACCAGAATAAGCACACAGGGGGAAAACAGGACGAGTTGGCCTGGCAACTCGACGAGTTGGATCGGGTTTCCCCGTCTACTGGATATCGAGTGAACCCGTCGAGTTGATGAGACAACTCGAGGAGTTGGCTAGGGTTTGTCCCGGTTCTCTGGACTCTGAAGGAACTCGACGAGTTGCTAGATGCACTCGACGAGTTGGGGTCAACATGGACTGTTGACCTTTACTGTTGACTTGGACTTTGACCAGGGTTGACCAAGTTTGACTTTGAGGGTATTTATGGTATTTCGGGATTTTGACAAGTTAATCACATGATGATTATAGGTAGTTGAGTTGGAGCTGCGCGTTGGGGCTTATCTGATCTTGTCTTATCAGTTCAGCATTCTTGAGAGGTGAGTCTTCTCACCATACCAATGGGTCCAAGGCACCAAGTTCGACCCATTTTACGATATGTTGATTGTTGATTGATTATGGATTATATTAATATGAATCTTGCATGGAAGACCCTCGTGGCAATAGATTGAGACCATGTGGGGGTTCCCATGGCATTAGTGTAAGACCTTGGAGGGTTTCCATGGCATCCTAGTATATTCGCATGTTTAGCTTGTATGGTATTCTTGGTAGTAAAGACCATGTGGGGGTTCCCATGGCAGGAAGACCATATGCGGGTTCCCATGGCAGGTAGTTAATACCACGTGGGGATTCCAGTGGCACTAGGTGTAAGCCCTTGGAAGGTTTCCATGGCATCCTAGTATATGTTGTATGCATGGCTTATGTGGTTTATGTAGCTTTTATAGCTAATATGGATTACGTGATTATGTGGATTGTGTGGGGTATGCTCTGGGGAACTCACTAAGTGTTAGCTTACAGTTTGTTGATTTGTTTCAGGTACATCTGAGCCTAAGCGCAAGGGCAAAGCTTGATGACGCGACATGCACTCTCCGACATTTGATTTTATTGGGACACTGTGATGTTTGAAATAAAAAGTTAACGTTTTGTATTTTGAAAACCATGTTCAATGTTACTTCATATTTTATGGAAATGTTTGGTTAATTAAAAATGAAAAAAAAATTTCTTTTGAAAATTGGGTTGTTACAGGTGGAGTACTAGTAAGGTTCGGAATGGGATCTTAGAGAACAGTATGAGAGATATATGAAGTAGGAACAGATGAGGATGGTGTAGATGATACCTCGGGATGCTGTTCGGTAAGAGTTGGTTCTGTTGGTGTTGGTTCGGAAGTGGCAGCAGTATCTTCTTCCTCATTTCGGATTGAATCTTCCGCACAAACTTCTGTAAGAGTTCTAGATTATGAATCTTCTTGAACAACTAGAGAGGGAGATCTCGGTTTCTTTGCTTTCTTCTCCGTTTTCTTTGGAGCGTTAACAGTTTCAGAAGGAGCTACTTTTGCCTTTCTTTTTCCTCCCCTCTTTGGCTTGTTGCCATCATCAATTAACTTGCATAATTCAGCTGGCATTGGTCGAACACCAGAAGATGGTAAACTTCAATATTCTCTCACAATTGCATTGTCAAGAGGAACCTTGACCAGAATTTCCTCCGGAATTGTACCAACTAAAGAGAAATTTCGAGGATCTAACATCATAAACGTGGAAGTTTGGAGTATCGGAATTGCTGTCAGTACCGAATCAGTCATCAAAGGGACTTTGAAGTGGCTTAGGGCACGATTGACCATAATCGACCAAAATCTTGCACAAGAAATCTCAATGTGGCAAGTAGAGGAGACGGTGCTTTGAATGAGTTGAGTCCATATAATAGCACCATAGTCAAGATTGACTCCATGGTATAGCCCATAAATAAGAGTATAGAACAGCTTACTTGCGCTCTCTGAATCTCCAACCCATTCAATAATGGAGGAAGAAAGGGTTTCCTGAACTTTGATAGCAAGGATATATCGCCAGTGTAGCCCATCTGATAGACCATTTCAATTAAGGCAGTGGTTGAAATCAATTTTGGATCCACATGACTTCGGGTAAAGTAAGCCCTAAAAGTTTGTTGAAATGGGGCTTAGTGATCGAGGTCTTTTGAGAAGCAACCTCGAAGTGGATGACATCATCTGCTTTGCTGTAGATAGCAGACGAGTAAGCCATGGAGAGATGAACCAAGGGAACAAATTCTGCCATTGTTAACACTTGAGCTAGTGGCGAGAACTTCCGGCATTCAATCGTCGGCCTAAGAACTTCACTGTAACGCGATGAATCAAGATCAAGAATCAAGTTTTGGTTAGGCTTGACATTGAGCATGATAATAGAGGTTGATCGATCGGCGAACGAGACATTTTCTAATGATCATGTCATTGAAGCAATGAAGAAGACGATGAACATCAGAAAGAGATAGCGATCATTTCTTTTAGGGTTTTGAGAATTGTCTGAGCGGTAAGAGAAAGTGAACCGTCAAAAACCCTTTTATACGCCATGTGATAAGTGATGAGAGAAAACCGCCATTCCATATCCCTATACCCCGTAAAGTCAGCCAATAAAATTTTACCAACTCATCAATAGGTGTCAGATGCCATTGTAACAAACACACGTGTGTCATAGAATTCAAAAGTCGCGCCTGATTTGAATCTTCATCTCCAAGAAACCGTCGTTTCGGAAAAGAAACATTCGGAATCATCAAAGATTTCACGAGCTTTGAGACCAAGACCTATTCTCTAAATTTAAAGTAACCAATCGGAATTAGAACCAAATTTTGAAAAGTCACATGGATCTTTGTATAAGAGTGTGCCAAACAAAAATAAATAAAGCGAATTCAATTTGTGGGATTCTGTGATATCGAGTCAGATCGATATGAAAAATAGATAGACCCCCGGGCAACGATCTCTTCCTTCTAAGTCAAGAGAGACTCTGAAATGCTTGTGTGGTATCCCGTTGAATTACGATCACCATCTTATATAGAAACTGTGAAACGCTTCTTTTGATACGCTTTAAGGATGATTTAAGCTTCAACCAGATTCCGAAACTTGGCATAAGTCCGAAGATCTAAAAGAAGTACTTGTTTGACCAGTGTAGCCATAAGAACAAGTAAGCTGTGGATTTTCTTTAAGTGTCTGGATACGACGGAAATCTCAAAAAAATATTGGATCTTGTTGGGAAGAAATGTCTTAGGTCGAGAGCATTTCATTAAGATCACTCAAAAAGAAAAATGATATTTCACACTTGGAAGGGTACAACCAAAAAGGTTTTATGCGTCAATTCATTGGTGAAAAAATCTAGAACATTTAGTTGCTCAGCGTCAATTCAGAAGTAGGTTTCGGATTTTGGGTTTCACTCAAAATCGTGGTGATAACAATGTTAAGATCATAAACATGGATGTTGTGTAACCATAAAACTCAGTGGTAATAGTTGAGAGTCTCAAGGGTTACATTTATGAATATGAAATTGATGGAGAAATTGTATAGATTGTTTTCGAAGAAGATATTATACCTCTGCTATAAATGAATGACCAAGAAGGAAACTCTTAACTCAATATGAGAAGAGTAAGGTAGCTCGATGACTTATGTGATATGATAGCCTTCTTGGTATGAAACGATCGGAATGAAAGTTTCATTAAGACTTCTAACATAGAGTCTTAGACGCCTGGGACAACGTGCAACAACATGCTTTTAGGGACACATAGCTAGTATACAATTTCAGAATCATACCTGCCCCTTCATTTTAAATTATGGTAATAGAGAAAATTAACCTGCGAAAAGAACGTCGATTTCTTAAAAAATCTTTTTGGTGTTTTTGATTTTTGAAAGGAAAAAACAGAAACAAATAAAAATATTTTTGGCTTTTTATTTTTTATAAAGAAAATGAAAACAGAAATGAAAGAAAAATATTTTTGATATTTTTGATGTAAGAAAAATGAAAAACAAAAATAAAAGAAAAATATTTTTGAGAAATAAATTCAGAAACACAAATGAACAGTGACTTCCGAACCATTATGAAGCTCGGAACAAGTTGGAAGTGACTTAATATACAAAGGATATATAGCGTTCCGAAACGAGAATGAACAATAGAATCTGAAGCATTCCGAAGCTCGGAACCAATCGGAATGTGAACAGTAAATTCTGAAACATTCTGAAGCTCGGAACCATTCGGAATGTGAACAGTCAAATATGAAACATTTTGAAGCTCCGAACCATTTGGAACATGAACATTTACTTGACAATTACGAAGTTGGTTTCGGAATTGAGTCTGCTTCATTCATTCCTAACCCTTGTAAAATTCTACTAGATGAAGCTTCAGGAAGGGATTTTGTGAAGATATCAGCCAACTGATCTGAGGATCTAACAAAATGTACTTCAACGTTTCCATCCTCGACATGATCCTTTATGAAGTGATATCTCAGTGAAATATACTTTGTCTTAGAGTATTACACTGGATTGTGGCAAATTCTTATAGCACTTTCGGAATCACAATAGAGAGGAATTATCTTCATGTTAATTCCATAGTCTCTAAGTTGGTTCTGAATCCACAGTACTTGGGACATACAAGATGATGTTGCAATGTATTTAACTTCAGCAGTCGATAAGGACACACATGTCTGCTTCTTAGATTTTCAACTAACAAGCATACCATCCAGAAACTGACATCCCCTAGAAGTGGTTTTACAATCAAGGCCACATCCTCCTAAGTCAGCGTCGAAATAAGCTTGCAAAAAGAATCCCGAATTGGATGGATACAATATTCCAAAAGATGTTGTTCTTTTGAGGTATCGGAATATGTTCTTTACAGCTACCATATGAGGTTCACGGGGATTTCTTTGAAACCTGACACAATAACATACAACAAACATAATATCAGGACGACTCGATGTTAGATACATTAGAGATCCGATCATCTAGCGATATAATGTAATATTAGTTGCTGGTTTGTCCAAGGATGGAGCAAGTTTCATTCCGAATGCCATTGGAACCTTGACCTTTGAGTCACCCACCATTCCGAATTTAGCAAGCAAGGTCTTTGTGTAGGCTTCTTGGTTGATGAACCCTCTGAACTCTGTCTAATGTTTAAACCAAGGAAAAAGCTAATTGGACCCATTCAACTCATTTCAAATTTAGTTTCCATTAGTTTTCGGAATTCAGCTGTTAATTTAGGATCAATGGATCTGAAATTAATGTCATCAACGTAAATTTGAACGATCATTAAATGGTCACCATCTTTCTCGCAAAAGAAGGTTCGGTCAACTGAACCTTGTTTGAATTTAGACTTCTTAAGGAAACGAGTCATAATTTCATACCATACACAAGGGGCTTGTTTCATACCATACACTGCCTTATCCAGAATATAACAATGATTCATATATTTTTCATTTACGAAACCTGGTGGTTGTTCCACATAGACAGTCTCCTCGAGTTCCTCATTCAGAAACGCGCACTTCACATCCATCTGATAGACTTCAAAATTTTTGTGAGCGACATAGGTGATAAAAATCCGAACGGATTCCAATCTAGCGACCGGTGCAAACTTCTCTTCGTAGTCTATTCCTTCCTCTTGGCAATAGCTTTTAACCACCAAACGTGTCATGTTGCAAATCACGTTTCCTTATTTATCCATCTTATTTCGGAACACCCATTTCATTCCAACTATAGATGCATCCTTCAGAGTGGGAACCAATCTCCATACTTTATTTCTCTCGAATTCATTGAGTTCTTCCTGCATAGCTTGAACCCAATCTGCATGATCAAGAGCAATTTTCACAGTTTTAGGCTCAATTTTGGAAATAAAAGAATTAAACATGCAAAATTCCAATTTAGAAAATAATGCAATTTGTTTCGCATTTTATTGAGCACGTGTAAGAACTCTTGAAGATGAGTCCCCGATCACTTGACATTGTGGATGATCTTTGGTCCATTAAGACATTAGAGGATAATTCTGATCATATATAGGATCAATTTCATCATAAACTTCTTGAAATTCCGATTGTACATCTGAGTCATTATTTTCATTCTCCCCCTAAACGTTTGCATGTGACCCGTCATTCGGAATTGGATTCTCCCCCTGGAGTGGAACAATGGTATTGAGGTTTGTAGTAGAGCTCTCCCCCCAGAATGGAGAAGCAGAAGATTGTGGTTGAGGGTCATTCGGGATTGGTTGCTTTAGAGGAATCTATGCATTTTTGGCAGCTTCGTCAACAATTTTGATCAATTCATCATCTTGATTTTCTTTTACGTTTGATTTTGAGGAAATAGCTTTTTCAGGTTCATCAAACAAATTTAGAAATTCCTCATATAAATTCATAAGAGGGGTAGTCTTTGAATTTGTTGATGGAAAAATCTCCTCCGATTGACAATCTTCTTTTAGATATTTCTTCATATAATTGTCATCAAACATGACATAGTAGGTTTCCTGAATCCTCTTTGACTTCTTGTTCAGAACCCTATAGGCCTTTGATGTCAAGGAATACCCTAGGAAAATTCCTTTGTCAGCTTTCACGTTGAATTTGTTCTGATGTTCTTTGGAATTGAATATAAAGCACCTGGAACCAAACACATGAAATAATTTAACATTAGGTTTCCAATTGTTGAGAATTTTGTATGGTGTAATCAGAAATCTTTTGTTGATGTAAGAACGGTTCTGAGTAAAGCAAGCGGTGGCAATGGCATCAGCCCAGAATTACATAGGTGGATTCGCAAATTAAAGCATAGTTCTTGCTGATTCATAGAGAGACTGGTTTCGTCTTGCAACTAAACCGTTCTGTTATGGAGTATAAGGTGACGAGTAGTTGTGAGCAAACCTTTGCTAGTTAAGAATTCTTCAAATGCATGAGTTTTGAATTCCTAACCGTTGTCACTACAAATTTTCCGAACAGGCTTTCGTAATTGAAGCTCAACCTGCTTGATGAAATCTATCAACTTTTGAGTGGCATCAGATTTCTGTCTAAGAAAGAACACCCAGGTAAATCTAGAAAAATCATCAACTATAACCAAAATATATTTGTTACCACCAATACTTTCGAATAGTTGACAGATCACAAGGATCAATGTGCAATAATTCTAGTGGATCAATGATTTTGGTATTTATGATGGTTGAGTGACTCTTCCTTCTTTGTTTTCTGAGCTCACAGGCAGCACATAAGTGTTCCTTTTTGAATTTCAGAAGAGGTAGACCGCAAACAAGATCACTAATGATGAGCTTGTTAATATCCTTGAAATATAAAAGGGAAAGCCTTCTGTGCCATAGCCAACTATCATCTGAATATGCTTTCGTAAGAAAGCAAATAGATGGTTTCCCTTTAATTGGATTCAGGTTCAGAGGATACATCTCTCCTTTCCTTTTTTACTTCAGAAGCACTGCTTTAGATTTCTTTTCGATTATTTCCGAACCTTATTCATCAAATGACACCTTTAGAGCAATACCTACAACCAACTGTGAAACAATTATCAGATTGTGTTGCAAGCCCTCTACATATTCCAACTTTCCGAATTGAGAATTTTCCATTCGTTATCATTCCATATCCTTTTATCCCTACAATAGTGTTGTTTCCAAACTTCACTCTTCCACAATATTTTAGAGACCGAAACTCTCTCAGTTCTTCTTTCCTCCCATTCATGTGACGATAACATCCGTTATCGATGTACCATTCGGAATCATAAGGTTCGTCAGGCATAATGTGACATCCCTATTTTCACGGCCAGAAAAGACTGATTTTGTTTATGCTTTATAAAAATCAGAGTACATATTTTAATAAAAATGTTGTGGAATTTGTTCCCAGAAAAACAGGATAAATACGTTATCAAAGCATTTTTGAAGAAATGTATTTTTATTCATTTTAAAACATTGGGATGTCATCGTCAATACAGAAACATAAGCATAAACAGAACTTACATTCATTATCACTAGTGATTTATATCTCCTTAATCCCTCAGTGTAATGTAACTTCATATAGACACCTGTGGTACAAATAAACTGAGTGGGTCAGGTTGGGAAACTTGGTGAGTACATAGGGTTTTCAACCCACAATAATATAATTATTATGTTTAAACATCAAACACTCAAGCCAATTACCCATCCCCATTATCTTATTTATTCTTAGCGATCTACCCTAAGAATCAGCTATTCCTTGTCCATTCATTCCTAAGTATCGTCCTAAGGAATCGGCACGAAGTCCATCGTTGCCAGGGTTTATACAACAGGCACTAAGTCTGCATAGTCGCCAGGGTTTAGGCACCAAGTCTGCATGGTCGCCAGGGTTTAGGCACCAAGTCTGGATGATCGCCAAGGTTTAGGCACCAAGTCTGCATGGTCGCCAGGGTTTAGGCACCAAGTCTGCATGATCGTCGAGGTTTAGGCACCAAGTCTGCATGATTGCCAAGGTTTAGAGTACACCGCGTGAACACATCGTTCACAACACCTACAGCTTGCGAGCCTGCTTGTAACGACGTAAATTTTAAAACAATTTTTCATTTTTCAAACATAATAAAATTCATATAATATTCTCAAAATCTCATGTATCAAATCTCCACACAATAAAACATATCCCAGAATCTCAACACATAATCCTCAGCCAGTGTGTACAAATCATGCCGGCGCCTTCCCGCGATCCTCGCTGGTACCTGAAACACATATCACATAACACGGTAAGCATAAATGCATAGTGAGTTCCCCGAAATACCACATACAGCACATAAGCCACTCGAGGCTATAACTCGATATGATCCTCTGGTCAATGTGTCTCAGCGGGACCCTCCAGTCCCGTAGCTCGTTGGACCCTCCAGTCCGGTCTAGCTCGTTGGACCCTCTGGTCCGGTCTAAATCGTAGGACCCTCCGGTCCGGTCTATATAACACATAACATACATATATCACAATGTACATAAACTCAAACATACACATAACACATAAGACCCTCCGATCTGCACATAGTTACCACTCTAGGTAATGTATAGTGAGAAGACTCACCTCGGGTAACTCGGATAATCTCGAACTCGAAATACTGATCTAGCCTCCGCCTAATCACACAAAAATAATTATCTCCAATTAATATGGCTCTCAAAGGCTAGACTAGTCCCTCCCTATATTATCTCAGAAGGGTAAAAGACCATTTTACCCCTCCATTGGCCGAAAGGTCCAAATGTTGACTAAACCCTAAAAGTCAACGAAAGTCAACCCTCCGGAGTACGCGGCGCGTACCAGCTCTGTACGCTGGGTGTACTCGAAGGCGTCACAGAATCGGGGAGCTCGACCCCTTACGTTGCGCGTATTGGGATTACGCCCAGGGTAAATCCCAGTTTCATTCTCCTCATGATTTTTGGTCTTAAACGGTTAAGACATAGACTCATATTTCAGATCTGTTCGTTCTAATACCTCTTAATCCATAAAGTCGAAACCTTTAAGCCTTTGCATGGCTGTAAAGGTCACCAGTCACTCTAAACACCTTTCCTTTTTCCTCATTAAGCCCTTATCTCAAGCATGACTTACTCTTCATGACCAAGATTGGATTTTTATGGATCTATAACACAATATACACTGAAATGGGGCAGATCTAGGCTTATGGAGACCATTTACTCATAAAGTCACCATCTTGGGACAAAACCCTAGAAATTGGTCCATAATGCACAAATCCAAAATGATGAATAAAGCTTTGAGCTTTTTACCTCCAAGTGGTGCCTCAACCTCTGTAAAGCTCAAATCCAAAGCTTGCACTCCAACTCTAGCTTCCACAATGGCCCTCTCTTCTTCTTCACAAGCACACAAAGATACCTTCAAGCTCAAAACACACACACAAGCTTAGAACGAAGGTTTGGCTCTCTAGGGTTTCACTCTCTGAAAAAGGGTGGCTGGCATGGAGGCCATAGCATTCCTTTTATAGTGTCTAAGTCTCATTTAGGGTTTTGAGTCTGGGCCCAGTACACCCAACGTAATATAAGGTACGCCCAGCGTACTGGGTTGAGTCTGCGTCAAAGGCACGCCCATGGGTACGCGCAGCGTACTCCTCAGTACGCCCAGCGTACCTACTTATCACTATTTTCAATTTAGGGCCAATTTTGACAACTTGGGAAAGAAGAAGGGTTAAAGAGGTATACCTGCATTTCGGGGTGTTACACTGCTAGTGTTCCACTGGACTATCTAGAATAGTACGTGGTTGTCATCCATACTCTGCTAGATGACGGGGCCACGCTTGGGTAAAAGGCTTCTATCATTGTTCACCTTTCTCCCTTATCTCATGGTCTATATCACCTCTTATCTGAACATTCAATTCATATTTCATCCACCCATGTTTTCCCCAACATATTTCGTAGATATAAAATACATATAAAGTTTAAATCATTTAAAACATGTATAAAATCTTTCATTCAGCATAGACAGCAAGTATTCAGATAATATGCACACATAGCACGTAATTTATATTAAAATACTTCATATCTATGTGTAAGATGAAAGTTACTATGCACTCACTTGGTAAGGTGGTGACTGGGTACTCGGACAGCAGTTTGTTACTCTTAAAACAATTATCCCTTGACGAAACATAGTATCATTACCACTAGAGTTTAGTCTAACGTTTGACGAGACTAATTAATAGTCTAGCTATTATTATTATTATATAAGCGTTTAAACAATATTTTCCAACCACTATGTACAGACAGGGGCCAGACATAAAACACCAGAGGGCAAGACCACTTTGGCATATAGCACTTCTGAAATCCAACAATCCTATGCGGCCCTTTAAACCAGATTCCCCATACCGCGAGTAGTTAAAAATATATTATAACGACACTTATATAACTCATAATAATAGCCCAAATAATTATTATAAGGTCCTAATAATCTTACTATAATTAATTAAAAGCTCTATTAAAAATAGCGTAGGCGTAGCTCACTTACAGCGGCTTTTCTCGAAAACCGAGCTTCGCTCGGAGCAGCGTTTTCGAGCCGAAAGACTCTTTTTCTCGGGGCTTCGGGAGCCTCGAGGCTTCCTTCGGGTGCTAGGGGGTTTACCTAGATTTAGGAGGGGTTAGGGGGCTTAGAGAGAGAAAGTAGTGAGAGAGATAAGAGATTTTGGTGTGAAAATCTCGGAACACTTGCACCCTTTTTATAGCCCTACGAGGCCTCGGTATGTTGGGCGTACCTCGGACCTACCATAGTGCCTGGTCGTACGACACGCGTTGCTTCGCTGCTGGGTCATCGTGGCTTGGTTTCGGACCGCATACGAAATAGTCCGTTGGGCGTAACTTCATCCGATGCGGGGCGTACTTCGCATCTTAAGGCGTCCTTCGGACTACGTGGTGCGTTCTTGGATTACGCTGGGCGTATGCGAAGGCGACGTGTCATCATCCGAAGCGAGGCGTGGGCAACAAGGAACGGCTGAGATTTGGCCACGTCATCGAGTTTGCATCAGGCTTCGCAAATTCATACTCCGACTTCAAAAATTTGTATCTTTCGCATACGAGCTCCGTTTTCGACGCTCTTTATATCCACGCGTAGGCGGGATCGTACTCTACAACTTTCGTTTAGACTTCGTCATCTATTTTTGAATTTATTTTTAAAGTTATATTTTTAATAGGCCGGGACAGGGTTGGTCCGTTAAAAATTCATAACTCCTTCATCCGACGTCCGTTTTCGTCTATCTTTTTATCATTACGCTACTATTAACGAGATCTTCGATTCTCGTTTAGGTTGTGTCGGCTAGAAACCGCTCGATCTAATATTCGAACTTCGGGTTGTACACTGCTAAGCAGAAACTTTGAAAAATCGTAACTTCCTCATACGAAGTCAGATTTGGGCGTTCTTTTCATGCACTCTCTCGGTTTAACGTATTCTACGACTTTACTTTAGATCACTAAGGCTAAAAGTCGCTCTATCGTAAATTCACTATTTACGTCTCCCGATGCTGAGACGGTTATGTCGCGAAACTTCGACAGGTCATAACTCCTTCGTTATAACTCGGATTTCGGCGTTCTTTATATGTACGGAACCCTTGTTACATATACTACCACTTGGTTAAGATTACTCCTTCTAAATAATCTTCCATCAAAAAGTCATTTTTGACGCTTATTGTCTTTAAATTGACTAGCCCGGATCTACGGGCGTTACAATTATCTCCCCCTTAGGATGATTACGTCCCGGAATCATCAACGAAACAGGGCTTGTTTAATGACTCCTTACGTTAACTCTTCATCCTAGGTAATAACCTTAACTTCTATGTTGCTTCGAACGAGTATTTAACTCTTGGACTCCTTGACTGATGGCGGTGCTCGATCTTGCACCTGTTCCCTATCTCGTATTAGACTCCAAATTATGACCTTCGAGTCACAATCTATCCTTACTGGATACTCCTTCTTCTTCTTAACAAACTTAAGAATAATTTATTTGATTTCTATAATAGATTGATGTGCCTCGTTCTAATGACCTCTCGTCGTATGTTGCAACACTTAGACTCAGGTCTCTTAGAGTCAAATTCCAGAATATACTATACCTTCCTTCATGTTATAATGTGATACAATAACATTTCAATATGTAGCATTTCTTGCTATCAACTCCTTTAACAACGAGCGCGATACTTCTATTGATTGCTTCGATTATCTTTTACTTCAATATTCTGGCTTAAGTCAGATGTTACATCAAACTTGGTTCTGTGGACCACGTAACATACTCATCGTAGTCGGACTCAATTTGATATGACCACTAGGATCGGAATAACAATCATCTTCTTAATCATTACCAAAACAATGATAATGACATACTCGAATAAAATGAAATCAGTTACTAGCTTCTTGGTAACCTTGTGACTTTCCCTGATCCAAGTGTGAGTCCTGTGCTTCCGGTAGTATAGGCCTCTACTACCATTCACACCTACTCATACTCGTCCCAAGTATTGTCTCGCAATTTTCCAAGTCACCATACAAGAAAATCACTTAACAACTTAACACATCAGATAGCAAAACGAAGGTTTTATATTATTCCATGAAATGATTACATAGGTGTTCAAGTTTACCCTAAACTATGCCTATAGTAGGCTACATCATACGATACTATGGCTACTGTATCACTCGATCTTTGGATATGAACTCCTCATCCTCGATTTCTCGCGTCGTTTTCTGCTTCGTCGAGAATCATGTGGAATGCCCTTGGCCTTGGTGGCGTTTCTGGCCTTGCTGCCTCATTTTTCTCCGGGCAGTCTTTAGAAACATGCCCTTCTTTGTTACATCTGTAGCACACCCTCTTGTTGGATGTACACTTGCTGGCGTAATTCCATGTCTTTCCACATTTGTAGCAAGTCACCTCCTCGCTACATTTCCCGAAGTGTTTCTTTTTACACTTCTCGCACCACTTAGCTTCGCCTCCTCCTCCTTCTTCAGACTTTGAGAATTTTCTTTCTTTGTTAGATTTTGAATATCCTTCATACTTCCTTTTCTCGCCAACTTCAGCTCTCTCCAGACCCTTTTCCTTAATCTGGGTCTCCACATTCCTGGCTTCCCAGATGGCGGCTTTCAAGGTGGCTGCTTGCTTCACCATTGGACCAAAGTCCGCTGGTAATCCATGGGAAAACTTGTTGACCTTGGAGAGCTCAGTTGGAACTAGGTAAGGAACAAGCTTCATCTTCTCCGTAAAACTTGCAGCATACTCAGTGACACTCATCCTTCCTTTCTTCAGATTTTGGAACTCATTGTTGATCTCTAGAAGATCCTGCTCAGAGAAGTACTGCATTTTCAATTGCACCAAGAAATCTTCCCAAGACATCTTGCTTGCTTCTCCTTTGGGCATCGTATTAGCTAGTAGCTTCCACCAGCTTAGTACTCCAGACTTTAATAGAGGAACCGCGAGAGCGGTCTTCTGTCTATTGCTACACTCGCAACTCTCAAACATTGTCTCCATCTCGGAGATCCGGTCCATAACTTCCACCGGGTTTGGGATTCCAGAAAGACTCGGGGGTTTGGATGCCATGAAATCCTTGTACTTGCATCCACGTCCGTCATTTCCTCCATATTGATTGTTTCTTATAATCACCGGCGGATCAACTTGACCAACGGTCCTGCTGTAGTTCCCTTCCTCAGATTGCTCGGGAATCAGCTCAGGTTGCTCAATGGTCATGGTAGGTTCGTCCCTATTTTCATGCAACATCTGCCTCATTTCTTCCCTTTGTTCAGCTAACATATCCCGAATCATGGTTTGTACTCCAGCCATGGTGATTGGTTCAGATGCAGCTTCTACTACAACAGGTATTTGGTCAACCACTGGAGGTTGATTCCTGTTTCCATTCGCGTTCCCGACTCCACTTCGGGTTCTTGCCATTTCGATCTATACACCAATTTAAACGTTTGGTGTGTAGTGACGAGAATTTAGATAGGAAAGATTTTATTTACGATCGACATGTAAATCTCCCTATTGCTCTGAGAAGTTACATGCCAGTTCTAATACCGTAATTAAACGTTTAGAAATCTGAGCACAGAAAATTTCCAGATCCGGTCGGCAACAGACCATAGATCCGATCAGACATTTAGCATCATAAAGCATCAGAAATCATTTAGCACAAAAAAGCATGTTAGGCATTTTCCCTAAATTAGCTAGTGCTTGTGTCTATTCAGGTGTATTACCTAAATTTTATTAGACACACTCCTCACAATCATTGCTTAGCATTCTAAGTTTAAGTCTAGAAATAAATCCATATTCCTAGTTCGCTTAAACTAATGCTCTGATACCAACTGTGACATCCCCATTTTCACGGCCAGAAAAGACCGATTTTTTTATGCTTTATAAAAATCAGAGTACCTCTTTTAATAAAAATGTTGCGGAATTTGTTCCCAGAAAAACATGATAAATACATTATAAAAGCATTTTCGAAGAAATGTATTTTTTTCATTTTAAAACATTGGTATGTCATCGTCAATACAGAAACATAAGCATAAACAGACCTTACAATCATTATCACTAGTGATTTATACCTCCTTAATCCCTCAGTGTAATGTAACTTCATATATACACCTATGATTCAAACAAATTGAGTGGGTCAGGTTGGGAAACCTGGTGAGTACTTAGGGTTTTCAACCCACAATAATATAATTATTATGTTTAAACATCAAACAGTCAACCCAATTACCCATCCCCATTATCTTCTTTATTCTTAAGGATCTACCCTAAGAATAAGCTATTCCTCGTTCATTCATTCCTAAGGATCATCCTAAGGAATCGACACGAAGTCCATCGTTGCCACGGTTTATACAACAGGCACTAAGTTTGCATAGTCACCAGGGTTTAGGCACCAAGTTTGCATGGTCGCCAGGGTCTAGGCACCAAGTCTGCATGAACGCCAAGGTTTAGGCACCAAGTCTGCATGGTCGCCAGGGTTTAGGCACCATGTCTGCATGATCGCCGAGGTTTAGGCACCAACTCTGCATGATCGCCAAGGTTTAGAGTACACCGGGTGAACACATCGTTCACAACACCTACAGGTTGCGAGCCTGCTAGTGTTCCACTGTACTGTCTAGAATAGTCTGTGGTTGTCATCCATACTCTGCTAGCTGACGGGGCCACGCTTGGGTAAAAGGCTTCTCTTATTGTTCACCTCTCACCCTTATCTCATGGTCTATATCACCTCTTATCTCAACATTCAATTCATATTTCATCTACCCATGTTTTACCCAATATATTTTGTAGATATAAAATACATATACAGTTTAAATCATTTAAAACATGTATAAAATCTTTCATTCAGCATAGAGCGCAAGTATTCAGATAATATGCACACATAGCATGTAATATATATTAAAATACTTCATATCTATGTGTAAGATGAAAGTAACTATGCACTCACTTGGTAAGGTGGTGACTGGGTACTCGGACAGCACTTCGTTACTCTTAAAACAATTATCCCTTGACGAAACCTAGTATCATTACCACTAGAGTTTAGTCTAACGTTTTACGAGACTAATTAATAGTCTAGGTATTATTATTATTATATAAGCGTTTAAACAATATTTTCCAACCACTATGTACAGACAGGGGTCAGACATAAAACACCGGAGGGCAAGACCACTTTGGCATATAGCACTTTTGAAATCCAACAACCCTATGCGGCCCTTTAAACCAGATTCCCCATACCGCGAGTAGTTAAAAATATATTATAACGACACTTATATAACTCATAATAATAGCCCAAATAATTATTATAAGGTCCTAATAATCTTACTATAATTAATTAAAAGCTATATTAAAAATAGCGTAGGCGTAGCTCACTTATAGCGGGTTTTCTCGAAAACCGGGCTTCGCTTGGAGCAGCGTTTCCGAGCCGAAAGACTCTTTTGCTCGGGGTTTCGGGAGCCTCGAGGCTTTCTTTGGGTGCCAGGGGGTTTACCTAGATTTCGGAGGGGTTAGGGTGCTTAGAGACAGAAAGTAGTGAGAGAGAGAAGAGATTTTTGTGTGAAAAACTCGGAACACTTGCACCTTTTTATAGCCCTGCGAGGCCTCGGTACGCTGGGCATACCTCGGACCTACGCGGGGCATAGTGCCTGGTCGTACGACACGCGTCGCTTCGCTGCTGGGTCATCGCAGCTTGGTTTCGGACCGTATACGAAATAGTCCGTTGGGCGTAACTTCTTCCGACGCGGGGCGTACTTCGCATCTTAAGGCATCCTTCGGACTACGCGGTGCGTTCTCGGAATACGCTTGGCATATGTGAAGGCGACGTGTCATCATCCGAAGCGAGGCGTGGGCAACAAGGAATGGCTGAGATTTGGCCACGTCATCGAGTTCGCATCAGGCTTCGCAAATTCATACTCCGACTTCAGAAATGCGTGTCTTTTAGATACGAGCTCCGTTTTCGACGTTCTTTATATCCACGTGTAGGTGGAATCGTACTCTACAACTTTCATTTAGACTTCGTCATCTAATTTTGACTTTATTTTTAAAGTTATATTTTTAACTGGCCGGGACAGGGTTGGTCCGTTAAAAATTCATAACTCCTTCATCTGACGTCCATTTTCGTCTGTCTTTTTATCGTTACGCTACTATTAACGAGATCTTCGATTCTCGTTTAGGTTGTGTAACCTAGAAACCGCTCGTTGTAATATTCGAACTTTGGGCTGTACACTGCTAAGCCGAAACTTTGAAAAATCATAACTTCCTCATACGAAGTCAGATTTGGGCGTTCTTTTCATGCACGCTCTCGGTTTAACGTATTCTACGACTTTCGTTTAGATCGCTAAGGCTAAAAGTCGCTCTATCGTAAATTCACTATGTACGTCTCCCGGTGTCGTGCCGGTTCTTTCGGCGTTCTTTATATGTACTGAACCCTTGTAACATATACTACCACTTGGTTAATATTACTCCTTCTAAATAATCTTCCATCAAAAAGTCATTTTTGACACTTATTGTCTTTAAATTGACTAGCTCGGATCTATGGGCGTTACACATAACCTGTAAAATTTAGAGAGTTTTAGGAACCCAAACCCTCTTGGGTCCTTATGAGAATTTCTTTTGTATGGGAAAAATCTTAGTTTTGTCAACCCAAAAGGATTTTCTTTTCAAAGTATGATTCATCTAGTTTTCTATTTCGAAAACCTCAACTTTCTTGTCACAGAGATTAATTTCAACATGATTAGATTTGCGGTGAATAAATTCTTTGTGTTTCGGAGCCACCTTTTTCACAAAGTATTTTTCTTCCTTTTTCAGCTTAGCTTCATATTCTTTCAGAATTACTTCTGGATTTGAAGCTACTTTATTTTTACCTTTAAAATCTTTTGATTTTTCAATTGTTTTAAAATCTGTGACTTTGGAGAAAAACGGATTTTGGTTTCGGAATTTGAGATGAATTCACTTTTTGATTAAAAGATCGTACTGAGTTAACAGAACTTTGATTGGAATTCATATTTTTCCGGAAACGCTTTCTTTCTTTCAAATTCTTCCTATATCTAGCATTTTGCTGCCTTTTCTTTGCAATTAATTCTTCAGCAGATTTATAATTGTTAAATTTTGGTTTTTCCTTTCGGATATGCTTTTCATTATGTTCCGAATAGGTTTCACTTGAAACATCTTTTGTGCCACTTGGTCCTGCCTTATCGTAACAAAGGTCCACACGATTCAACGGTTCTGAAAAATATTTCCCTTTTGTTTTCCAAGAGGTCATTTCTGAAAGACCTTTTGTTTCATCTGCGTTGTCTATTATCTTGGAAAAGAACAATTCATCACATCCATTCGCATTATCATTATTAAGCACAGACGTTAGTTCATATGTATCATTTTTGTCCAGTCCTTTCTTTACAAAAACTTGATTCGAAACTGTTTGTACTTTCGGAAAAACCGTTGCTTTTTCTTTTAAAACATTAGAACCTTTGTTTTCTATAATTCGAACAAATTCTATTTAGTTTTCTAAAATTAAGTTTTTCTTTGGTTCATCACAATTTTGTTCAAAAGCAAAACAATCAATTTCGTCCTCTCCAGAAATTTCACTCATTTCCCTTTCATCGAATTCAAAGATATTCTCTGAATCAACAGTACTTTTTTAATTCAACTTCTTGCATAACAAGTCATATTTATGCATAGAATTTAATTTGATTTATTCTTTATCCTTTTCATTTAACATTTCTTTCAACATATTTTTGTGTTCTTTGGACAGAATGTATTCTTCTATTTTCTCAAGTCCAACCCTGTAAGAATCAGAAACGTCATCTGAAGAAACAATAGATTCACATTTATAGAATTCTACATCGATTTCATCCTCTTTCAAATCAAGAAAGGGTAAAATCATTTTATGCAAACCTTTCCCTATTTCACAATCCAAATGCAATTGAGTAATATTAAAATATAAACGCTTAGCAATTAGACAAAAAATATTCATCTGTTTCAAAAGTGCAATACTATCTCTTTTAAGGTAAATAACATCAGAAAGATAATTTAGTAAGCTCTAGTTCCAACGCCTATATTCTTAATCTTCTCTCTTCACTTTTAAAGGTTACCCTGTTAAGTTGATCATTCAGATTAGAATTACTGAGACGAGTTCGTTTTAAACTATCACTAAAATTAGAAATAGTATATCCTAAGTCATCTAATTATGAATCATAACTGGACGAAGAAATATTAAGAGATTTGAGAATAGAATGTACCTTATCAACCACCTTCTCCACTCTTTCACTTGCTCTGAGATTGTCTTCGCAGCAAAGCAGCTCTCCGAAGCCTTTCCGCCATCAGTTGCGTATCCCCTTGGTTCTGAAACACCATTATGAACCAACAAGCACTTGCCTTCATATCCATGTTTCTCTGAATTCACAACAAAGCACCCGCCATGGGTAGGTTTCCTAACCTCGTCATTCCTTGAGGCTGTAGACCTCACCTCCACTCTCCTATCATCAATTTTTGTATGCACAATCAAAGCTGGTTTCGCATTTGAAATGTTCTTCTTTCTGAGTTCCTCCATATTCTGAACATAATATGCTTCATTTTTTTTCTTTTTCTTTCTTCTCATTCTGTCTCCTCAACAAGCATTCCTTCGCAAAGTGATTCTTGCCATGACAATAATTACAGTCATAACCCGAATCACCCAGTAGCTTCTGTTCCTTTTTCTCTTTGTCATACACAATGCTCTTGAAACTTTCCTATTTTGGCTTTTCTGAATTGGAATTACCCTGCCTGTATTTGTTCTCGAATCGAGTAAAATTCTTCTTAAAGAACTTCTTAGGATTGGATACCGTTAGAGCCTTGTCTTCTTTTGAAAGTTCACTATCTAAAAAATCATATTCAGAATCACTTTCTGCTGACTTCTTTCCGTTCACAACTAATGCTAAGGATCCAACACTGGAAACAAGCTTCACTTCCCTAGAAACTTCATCTTCGTGAGATCTTAGAATACCTACCTGTCACAACCCCAAACCAGACGGCGGAAACATCTGAGGGCTCGTGTGACTTAAATTGAAATATCATCACAACGAATATACATGAAACATAACATAATCATCCCCATTCATTAATACATTACAACCGTCATCGTTCACATCCAGTACATTGTTTACATTACATAATCCATAGCATAAATTGTTTGAGAGTGACAAAACATAACATCCTAACACACTTGGTAATTTTCTTCAGCTTATCTGTTACCTGAGAATACAAGTTATTTTGAAAAATGGTCAACATATATAATGTTCGTGAGTTCATAAGCAGGTTTGATATTAAAATGTTTTGTGTAGTTTGTAAAACCCAGAAAATCTAATATTTTCTGAAAAGACAATTTTTTACGAAAAATGTGTGATGATCCATAACTACATGAGTGAATGATTTCAAAACGTGTAAAAGTGATATATTTCTCATAATGAATTCTTGTATTGACAATGCAAGTGAATAATGTTGTTTCCCCGGAAAACCCGATGTTTTCCGATAAAATAGATGTTCGTATTGTATTAATGTATCGTCACAACGAATGAATATGAATTCCCATGATTACTTAGATAGTATTGGATCTCTATGTGAGTCGTTATAACCATGCATAATAATGACTAGTTCGTCTGTCTTGGCATTCTTGCGAATGCCGGTATTGAAATTAAGATTTTGTCACCCTAGACTGACTGAGTCTAACTGTAGCGAACAGCTTAGGTGTGGGGGAGTCACCCCCGTATAGATCTATACACAAACTCTCGCTCTCCCTCCAGGAGTGTAGCACCTGGTTCCTGGTATGTATTTTATTCAAGTATTTTGCGTT
The DNA here is from genome assembly GCF_052849685.1 of Lactuca virosa. Lineage (NCBI taxonomy): Eukaryota > Viridiplantae > Streptophyta > Magnoliopsida > Asterales > Asteraceae > Lactuca > Lactuca virosa. Next base: position 276,528,258 of record NC_136426.1, read on the forward strand.
TTTGGCCTGGGACTCGGCGAGTTGAAGGCCAAACTCGTCGAGTAGAAACGGATTTGATCCAGGATTTAAATGACAGACTCGTCGAGTCAGCTTCCGGACTCGACGAGTAGACTCTGACTGAACAAAACCCTAATCTAAGGGTTTCCACCCTATTTAAACATCTCATTCAGCCACCCTTCGTCCCTATTGCTTCCAGAAACCCCCATAACAAACCCTAACTGTGTGTGTGAAGATCTAAAGGCATTTGTGGTGATTCTTGGTGGTCTTGATCACAAAGAAGAAGGAAGGGCCTAGAGGAATCAAGAGAAGACCAAGGGGGTTCAAGTTTATGCATCATTTGCAGTTCCCAGAAGGTATAAAGTCGATACCTTGCTTGTTTATTTGTTAGATCCCTCTTTAGGGAGATTTAGGGCTTTTATAAGCCATTTTTGGTAACCAACCATGATTGCAAGCATGGTTGGGGGTTGAGGCTTCTGATCTAGGTCCATGAAGGAGTTACAAGGCAGATAAGGGCTGCTTTTGCACCCATGGAAGCCCCCATGCAACTCAAGAGTCTCTTTTCGAGCCTTTTAGGCTCAAAGTCCCATGCATGCATGTAAAGTTCGTAACTTTACGTGCTAGATCGAGTTTAGGGACCTAGATCTATCATTTGGACAAGAGTTGTACACCAGAAATCGAAGAAATAAGAGTTAGACTGTATCGACTCGACGAGTCGTTCTTGGGACTCGGCGAGTCCGAGGTTAGACTCCCCTTTTCTGTTATGGGTCAAGGAGACCCAGTGGAGTGCTGGAAAGGTTTTAGAGGGTCCGGAGGAGTAACCCAACATTTTGGGATAAGCCATAGTCCTGGAGTTCATAGGACTCGCCAAGTACATGAACAGACTCGGCGAGTGCAAGGCAATCTCTCAACTCTTGAGGATGAACTCGACGAGTTGTTCATACAACTCGGCGAGTCGGGGACAGGACTTGTTTAGACGAAGGAGATGAACTCAATGAGTTGTTCATACAACTCGGCGAGTCGGATGAAGGTTCATCTGGGGTTGTTCTAGAAGGAGAACTCGTCGAGTCGTTTCCAAACTCGACGAGTAGAGGCGTGAAGAAGGACAGATGAAAGGATAGGGACTCGACGAGTTGGCGGCCCAACTCGGCGAGTCGGGTCAATTGGAAGTTGACTTTGACCTTGTCTTGGACTTGGTCAGGGGTAAAATGGTCATTTTACCCTAGGAATAGATATCAGACTCTGACTAAGTGTTTTTGTGGGGATTATAGCCGGAGGATTTCCGGAGCAGCAGCTGACAGAGATTTTCCCGTGCAGATTATCAGCAGCTACTTGTTCGAGGTGAGTTACCTTCCAGTAGCGGTGGGTCTACGGCCGCAATGCTGGCCCACCAGTAGGAGTTGTATGTTAGATGATTGTCTTTCTGATATCATCCAGGTTTGCTACTACCTGATATGTTGTATGCTAGCATGATATGTTATATGTGATAGTAGTAGAGTTCGGTTGTTAGGACCGAAGGGCAGGTCAGGCACCCCAGATATGTCTGACATTATGTGATGATATGTTTATATGCTGGCATGATATGATATATGTGATAGCGGTAGTAGGAGGGGAATAGTCCCCAAGTTTGGTTGTTAGGACCGAAGAGTAGTTCGGACACCTCAGATATGTCTGATAGTATGTTTATGTTATGATATATGTGATAGTAGCAGTAGGGGTGGAATAGTCCCCAAGTTCGGTTGTTAGGACCGACGGGTAGGTCAGCACCCCAGAATGGCTTGACATGGGTAGGTCAGCACCCCAGAATGGCTTGACATGGATAGGTCAGCACCCCAGAATGGCTGTACCGGGTAGGTCGGCACCCCAGAATGGCCGTACCGGGTAGGTCGGGCACCCCAGAATTTCCTGGCAGTATGTATGCTATATAATTGTATGGTATGTGGTACGATGGGGGAACTCACTAAGCTTTGTGCTTACAGTTTTAGTTTTGGTTTCAGGTACCTCTTCGTCTAAGGGGAAGGAGTCGGCGGTGTAGCAGCGCATCACACACACACACATGATTTCCGCATGGAGTATTCTGGGATTGTACTCTGATTTATTTTACTTTGACATTATGATTTCCAGACACATTGTTATATTTCTGTTTCCAAATGATATGGCATGGGAAATGTTTTGTTAAACTATGTTGAGAATTACTTAATTAAAAATGAAAAATTTGGGCTTGAAATTTGGGATGTTACAAGTTGGTATCAGATCCCTGGTATGAGGGATTTGGACACACCCTCGGAAGTGTCTGGACTCAAACCAAGGGATTAAAAGCTTTTTACAAAGAAAATGGTTTTCTAAAATCTGAGTCAAAGGGTTTTGAGAAATAACAAGGTGTGTGATGCGTGCGACCGACCGAGCTCAAGTAAGTATTCCCCAAAGTACCCATACAAGTTTATGTTATGTTTATCAGCTTCAGTAGAATAGCATGCTAGAATAGGACTAAGGATCTAGGAATGATGCCTTATGTGCTTGCTTTATGTGTTTCAGCTTATGAGAATTGCATGCTAGTATTAAGTAGACAGCAGTAGGATAGCGTGTTTAGGTTATGCCTGATAGTATGAGCTTAGCATTGTATGCTAGTACAGTTTCCTGCTATGAGGATAGGATTGCTTGAGATCGTTCCCTTTTGGCTGAATGCTGCTTGCTTAGTGCTATGTGGGACTCTGAGTGATGGGAGTTAACTATTAGGTGAATACGTTAAAGTCACATGTGATCAGGGTTGGATAATCTTAGAGGATTAGATTTGGCCCTATTTCGCAGCTCATGTTTGAGTCCTAACCGTTGTAGGAATGAGTCCCTTACTCGAAGGATTATCTGGGCCACATTGCATGTGATTGTATTCAGGTAATGGCTAATTGGCATTACGAAGAGGCCTTCAGCAGCTGAGGACTGGTTAGGGTGGAGTCAGAGGTACCCTAGGGTGATCCTAGGATGGGAATAGCAGAGATCAGTAATTGTAGAAGGGACTTGGTGAAGTCGAGACAGTCCTTGAGGAAAGTACGGATAGATGTGGAAGGTAGTATGGGCCCGTACTACTGGAAGCAGAGGATCCGTACTCGAATCAAGGAAGGTTGAGACAGAACCGGGAAACTTGGAGAGTGTGTTAGACCTCTCGAGAGTATGTATGATCCTGACATTTATGCGTTTATTCTCAGTATGGTGACCACGCGACATGGAGCAGGAGGTTCCAGATCAGGATCAGGATCAGGCTCGGGTGCAGGATACGAGCCGGCTGATGACGGGCTGCACGAGTTCATCGCGTCTGAGATCACAAGAGGCATCCTTGAGTCGACCCCGGTTATATTCGGGTCGATCAAGGAAGGGATTGTTGAGCTGATGGAGGACCGCCTCCGGGCATTCAGGAGTGACATGGCGTCTAGCCAGACGGGTACGCTCACACTGTCCTTCAAGGACTTCCGAGGGAGCGGTCCGCCGGATTATCACGGGGTGAAGGACCCCATTGCTGCCACGAGATGGATCGCAGAAATTGAGTCTGCGCAGTTGACGAGCTTCTGCCCGGAAGGGTCGAAGGTCCGCTTTGCTGCGGGATGTGTGAGCGATAGAGCTAGAGACTGGTGGGAATCGGTTGGTGACTTGTTGGGACCCCAGCCGTCGAGGCTATGACGTGGTCAGATTTCGTGACCGGATTCAGGGCTGATTTTGCGCCGGCTGTAGAGCTTCAGCAGCTGGCCAGAGAGTTTTGGATATGAGGTAGACTACGGAGACTGTGGTGGAGATCACCGCCAAGTTCCGGGAGAGAGCATTGTTGGTACCCCAGTATGCGGGGGATGAGGAGATGCGGAAGACCTGCTACCATGATATGTTGAGGGCTGATATTCGGGAGCATGTCAGCTACTCAGCCTGCCCGACCCTGGAGTCTATGATTGCCAGGGTGCGGGAGAGGGAGCTCGATTTAGAGCATGTCAGGAAGAGGAAAGCAGAGACAGAGCAGGTGACAGGGGTTTCGGGGAAGAAACCCAAGGGATCCAACGTTAGGTCGAAGGGCCAGCCAGGCCAGAGCCGCTGCAGGAAATGCGGAAGGCCGCATGAGGGAGCTTGTAGAGCGGGATCGACCGGCTGCTACAAGTGCGGCAGGACGGGGCACTTTGGCAGGGATTGTACTGCCCCCGCCCCCACAGTGCAGATGTCAGACCTTATTTGCTTTCATTGCAATCAGAGGGGCCATAAGAAGGCCAATTGCCCTAGATTGACAGCAGCGTCAGCAGCAGCGCCAGCAATGGCGCCGGTTCCAGCGATAGCGCGGGTTGCAGATGGCCGGAAGGCCAAGTCAGAGGCTCCAGTGGTGCGGAGCCGAGCATTTCAGTTGTCAGTCGAGGAGGCATGCGTTGCACCCGATGTGGTGACGGGTATGATCTTTTTCTTATGCTTTTGTTTATGTCGCTGTGATTTTGATATGTTATGTATGTTCTCTGTATAGGATCGTTCCATGTGAATGGTATCCCAGTTCAGGTATTGTTTGATTCGGGCGCTACCCAATCGTTTGTCTCTCTTGTGCTTAGCAAGAAGTTTCCTGAGTCGTCGGGCATGTTAGATTGCCCTCTAGAGGTCGAGATTGCGGACGACCGGTCAGTGCGAGCATCAGAGGTCTACTGAGATTGCGTCCTGCGGCTGTTTGAGGAGCGTTATCTGGTAGATCTAGTTCCCATACCTTTGCGGGGGAACAAGATTATTATCGGTATGGATTGGCTAAGCCCCAATGGGGCATTAATTGACTGTGCGCAGCAGTTGGTGCATATCAGGACCCCAAGTGGGGGAGAGCTGGTGATTCAGGGCGAGAGGCCACAGCGAGGACCAGCTTTATGTTCAGCAGCGAGAGCTAGGCGTTACCTTCAGCAGGGTTGCGCAGGATTTGTTGCCTATGTTATGGATACCCGGGAGGTGGGTAAGGCAGCGGTGGGCGATGTGCCCGTGGTACGAGAGTTTGGGGACGTATTCCCCGAGGAGTTGCCTGGGATACCTCCAGAGAGACAGATAGAGTTCAGGATCGACCTAGTCCCTGGTGCGGCTTCGATAGCCAAGGCACCGTATCGGTTGGCTCCTCCTGAGATGCAGGAGTTGTCTACACAGCTACAGGAGCTGTTAGATAAGGGATTCATTAGACCGAGCAGTTCACCCTGGGGAGCCCCGATTCTGTTTGTGAAGAAGAAGGACGGGTCGCATCAGATGTGTATAGATTATAGGGAGCTGAATAAGGTAACGGTGAAGAACCGTTACCCACTCCCGAGGATTGATGACCTCTTTGACCAACTACAGGGAGCATCTTGGTTCTCCAAGATTGATTTGCGTTCAGGGTATCATCAGATGAGGGTCAGAGAGGAGGATGTGTAGAAGACTGTGTCTCGGACGCGTTATGGTCACTATGAGTTCGTGGTGATGCCTCGCGTGTGCAAACCGATGTTGGATCGGTCTGTGATAGTTTTCATCGATGACATCTTGGTTTATTCCAAGACTCGAGAGCTGCATGAGGAGAACTTGCGAGAGGTTTTGGATACTTTGAGGAGGGAGAGCTTGTATGCTAAGTTCTCCAAGTGTGAGTTTTGGTTGCGCGAGGTGCAATTTCTTGGCCAACTTGTCAACCAGAATGGGATATCAGTTGATCCAGCCAAGGTAGAGGCCGTGATGAGGTGGGAGGTCCCGAGGTCTCCATCTGAGATTCGGAGCTTCCTGGGATTGGCAGGCTACTATCGGAGATTCATTCAGGACTTCTCCAAGATAGTTGTACCCCTGACCCGGTTGACGAGGAAGGCCGTGGTCTTTCGCTGGGGGCCTGAGCAGCAGGCTGCGTTTGAGACCTTGAGGCAGAGATTGTGCGAGGCGCCAATATTAGCCGTGCCAGAGGGCATGGCGGATTTTGTGGTATATTGTGATGCGTCCATCTCAGGTTTGGGCGCGGTATTGATACAGAGAGGGCATGTTATAGCTTACGCTTCGAGGCAGCTGAAGCCTCACGAGGCGAATTACCCGACGCACGATTTGGAGCTGGGGGCTGTTGTTTTCGCCCTCAAGATTTGGCGTCATTACCTCTATGGTGTTCGTTGTACCATTTACACGGACCACAAGAGCCTGAGGTATCTCATGGATCAGCCGAATATCAACATGAGGTAGCGTCGGTGGTTAGACGTGGTGAAGGATTATGATTGCGAAATCCTTTACCACCCGGGGAAGGCCAATGTGGTGGCAGACGCGCTTAGCCGCAAGGCAGTGCCGATCAGGGATATCTGCATGCGTATGACCGTGGTGACTCCGCTGCTGGAGCAGATCCGAGAGGCCCAGCAGGAGGCTATGAAGGAGGAACATCGGAAAAGTGAGCGTATTGTGGGTCAGGTTTCCTCCTTCGACTATGATAACCGAGGATTGTTGACCCTTCACCATAGGGTGTGGGTCCCCTATCATGGAGCCGTGCGTCAGACGTTGATGGAGGAGGCGCACAAGTCCAGGTTTTCTTTCCATCCCGGGGCGACGAAGATGTATTGGGATCTTCGTCTTGACTATTGGTGGCCCTGCATGAAGCGGGATGTGGCATGGTATGTGGAGCGGTGCTTGACCTGCAGTAAGGTCAAGGCCGAGCATCAGAGACCACACGGCTTGATGCAGTCGTTAGATATCTCCATGTGGAAATAGGAAGATATTACCATGGATTTCATCACCAAGCTTCCTAGCACTGCACGGGAAGTGGATTCGATTTGGGTGATCGTGGATCGATTGACCAAGAGTGCCCATTTCATACCGATCCAGGAGAGCATCTCGGCCGAGAAGTTGGCCGACATCTATATCCGAGAGGTAGTAGCTCGGCACGTAGTGCCAGTTTCAGTGATTTCCGACAGGGATGTGCGGTTCACTTCCAAGTTTTGGAAGAAGTTTCATGACGAGCTGGGTACTCGTCTGCATTTTAGCACCGCCTTTCACCCGCAGTCAGGTGGTCAGAGCGAGCGAACCATCCAGACTCTGTAGGATATGTTGCGGGCGTGTGTGTTAGATTTCGGTGGTAGTTGGGATACTTACCTCCCATTGGTTGAGTTCTCGTACAACAACAGCTACCACGCAAGTATTGACCGTCCTCCCTTCGAGATGTTATACGGGAGGAAGTGTAGGACCCCGATATGTTGGGGTGAGGTTGGCCAGAGAGTCATGGGGAGCACCGAAGAGGTGCTCAAGACGACAAAGAGGATTCAGTAGGTTCGGAGCAAGCTTCAGACTGCTCAGAGTCGGCAAAAAAGTTATGCCGACAAGCGCCGATCAGACCTGGAGTTTCAGGTCGGGGATATGGTTCTCCTGAAGGTGTCGCCATGGAAGGGCGTCATCCGATTCAGGAAGCGGGGCAAGTTGGGTCCCAGGTATATTGGACCGTTCAGGGTTTTAGCCCGGGTGGGCAAGGTGGCGTACAGGCTGGACCTGCCAGCCGAACTCAGTCAGATCCACAACACTTTCCACGTCTCCCAGCTGCGGAAGTGCCTGGTGGACGACTCCGCAGTGGTGCCCTTAGAGGATATTCAGGTCGATAACAGCCTGAATTACATTGAGCGGCTTGTGGTGATCCTCGAACGGAAGTCGAAGGATCTGAGGAACAAGAGGGTCGAGCTGGTGAAGGTGCAATGGCAGCACCGGAAGGGCTCGGAATGGACTTGGGAGCCGGTGGATGAGATGATGGAGCATTACCGAGAACTTTTCCAGGAACAAGCAGCAGACTTCGAGGACGAAGTCTAAAATAAGTGGGGGAGATTTGTAGCACCTGGTTCCTGGTATGTATTTTATTCAAGTATTTTGCGTTTTTGGCCTGGGACTCAGCGAGTTGAAGGCCAAACTCGTCGAGTAGAAACGGATTTGATCCTGGATTTAAATGACAGACTCGTCGACTCGGCTTTCGGACTCGACGAGTAGACTCTAACAGGACAAAACCCTAATCTAAGGGTTTACACCCTATTTAAACATCTCATTCAGCCACCCTTCGTCCCTATTGCTTCCAGAAACCCCCCATAGCAAACCCTAACTATGTGTGTGAAGATCTAAAGGCATTTGTGGTGATTCTTGGTGGTCTTGATCACAAGGAAGAAGGAAGGGCCTAGAGGAATGAAGAGAAGACCAAGGGGTTTCAAGTTTGTGCATCATTTGCAGTTCCCAGAAGGTATAAAGTCGATACCTTGCTTGCTCATTTGTTAGATCCCTCTTTGGGGAGATTTAGGGCTTTTATAAGCCATTTTTGGTAACCAACCATGATTGCAAGCATGGTTGGGGGTTGAGGCTTCGGATCTAGGTCCATGAAGGAGTTACAAGGCATGTAAGGGCTTCTTTTGCACCCATGGAAGCCCCCATGCAACTCAAGAGTCTCTTTTAGAGCCTTTTAGGCTCAAAGTCCCATGCATGCACGTAAAGTTCGTAACTTTACGTGCTAGATCGAGTTTAGGGACGTAGATCTATCATTTGGACAAGAGTTGTACACCAGAAATCGAAGAAATAAGAATTGGACTGTATCGACTCGGCGAGTCGTTCTTGGGACTCGGCGAGTCCGAGGTTAGACTCCCATTTTCTGTTATGGGTCAAGGAGACCCAGTGGAGTGCTGGAAAGGTTTTAGAGGGTCCGGAGGAGTAACCCAACGTTTTGGGATAAGCCATAGTCCTGGAGTTCATAGGACTCGGCGAGTACATGAACAGACTCGGCGAGTCCAAGGCAATCTCCCAACTCTTGAGGATGAACTCGACGAGTTGTTCATACAACTCGGCGAGTCAGGGACAGGACATGTTTATAGGAAGGAGATGAACTCGACGAGTTGTTCATACAACTCGGCGAGTCGGATGAAGGTTCATCCGGGGTTGTTCTAGAAGGAGAACTCGTCGAGTCGTTGCCAAACTCGACAAGTAGAGGCGTGAAGAAGGACAGATGAAAGGATAGGGACTCGACGAGTTGGCGGCCCAACTCGGCGAGTCGGTTCAATTGGAAGTTGACTTTGACCTTGTCTTGGACTTGGTCAGGGGTAAAATGGTCATTTTACAATAGGAATAGATATCAGACTCTGACTAAGTGATTTTTGTGTGGATTATAGCCGGAGGATTTCCGGAGCAGCAGCGGACAGAGATTTCCCCGCGCAGATTATCAGCAGCTACTCGTTCGAGGTGAGTTACCTTCCAGTAGCGGTGGGTCTACGGCCGCAATGCTGGCCCACCAGTAGGAGTTGTATGTTAGATGATTGTCTTTCTGATATCATCCAGGTTTGCTACTACCTGATATGTTGTATGCTAGCATGATATGTTATATGTGATAGTAGTAGAGTTCGGTTGTTAGGACCGAAGGGCAGGTCAGGCACCCCAGATATGTCTGACAGTATGTGATGATATGTTTATATGCTGGCATGATATGATATATGTGATAGCGGTAGTAGGAGGGGTATAGTCCCCAAGTTCGGTTGTTAGGACCGAAGGGTAGTTCGGACACCTCAGATTTGTCTGATAGTATGTTTATGTTATGATATATGTGATAGTAGCAGTAGGGGGTGGAATAGTCCCCAAGTTCGGTTGTTAGGACCGACGGGTAGGTCAGCACCCCAGAATGGCTTGACATAGGTAGGTCAGCACCCCAGAATGGCTGTACCGGGTAGGTCGGCACCCTAGAATGGCCGTACCGGGTAGGTCGGGCACCCCAGAATTGCCCGGCAGTATGTATGCTATATGATTGTATGGTATGTGGTACGATGGGGGAACTCACTAAGCTTTGTGCTTACAGTTTTAGTTTTAGTTTCAGGTACCTCTTCGTCTAAGGGGAAGGAGCCAGCGGTGTAGCAGCGCATCACACACACACATGATTTCCGCATGGAGTATTCTGGGATTGTACTCTGATTTATTTTACTTTGACATTATGATTTCCAGACACATTGTTATATTTCTATTTGCGAATGATATGGCATGGGAAATGTTTTGGTAAACTATGTTGAGAATTACTTAATTAAAAATGAAAAATTTGGGCTTGAAATTTGGGATGTTACAAGGAGACTTTGATTATAACTACAGACTACGACCGACACTTATTGGTGTCGCCCGTTATTACTCACTAAATCCAAACGAAATTGAATAACCTTGTTTAACGACCTGATTTTTGTTTACTTGAATAGAAGATAAGCCTAACAGACGAAGAGAAGAGGACTACGGGGGCCCACTAATCACGTATGTTATTAAAGGTTGTCGAGTATGTGAAGGACTCGTTCGCCCATCACGCATATGATTTATTTGGACCTTACTAGCAATGCAAATGGGCCACTACGGCCCAATAGCATGTAAGAGCCATTGAGGGTCCATTAGGCATGTAATTGGGTCACCTGAGGCCCAATAAACATGTGTATTTATGTTGGGCCCAAAAATCATGATATTGGGCCACAAAGGCCCAATAACACGAAAGAAGGTATTTGAGTCCAACCATTGAATCGGTTATGTTTTATCGAGTTTAAGTTCGTATTGTTGATATCTTTGTTGTCTACTAAATGTTTATTCACAATGTTTGAAAAGAAATAACTTAACGTTCGAATTATAACGAAGCTTTAGTTATATATATATATATATATATATATATATATATATATATATATATATATATATATATATATATATATATATATTTAAAATCATGCATTATAAACTCGGTATTTTTAACCCAAACATTTATAATTGTTTATTTGGCCCAAAACATTTAGGTTAATCATTGTGGTCCTTTTTTCTATATAAATGGCACTTTTAGTCCCTTTTTATGAAAATTTACATTTTTGGTCCTTAAACCATTTTTCTTGACATTTTCCACCCAAACTTTATTTGAATAGAAATTTTAGCCCAAAACTATTGCATTTGTCCTTTCCAGCCTTTATTTGTAAAAAGTTTACATTTTTTGCCCGAATTCCGTAAGTTTTACAGTTTCGACCCCAAATTCAAAAACTTTGCAATTTTAGTCCTAATTTGGTAATAAATTCATTTTTAACCCCTGAAAAAGTTTATTTACATTTTAGACCCATAGTTTGTTAAGTTTTCCAATTCAACCCCTCAAAACCTAATTTTTTTGCAACTTTGGGCCCAAAACCCATTAGACCCAATTTTAAGCCGATTAAGCTAAAATTTATGTTTTTGACCCTTGAAAAGTGTTATATTCATAGAAATCAGCTTTTATACAAATAAACAACTTATAGCCCTCATAAAACCGACAATTTACAATTTATACCCAATCTTTGTTATTTTTGCAAAAATGACACTTGTAAGGTTCTTTTGGTTTTGTTTTTCACTTTGTAAACTTAAGGACCCTTAGATCTATGATGTATGTTGTTTATTATGTTTTTGTTTATGATTATTTCACCCTTCTTTCTATAGATCTCGAAATATCACAAGTATCACACATTATCACAACCAAAAACTAAGGAAACCACACATAAGATGCAAACACACATAGATCATCACATAGTACTTGTATTCTCCCCTCAAAAATAAGTAAAAACCGAAAACAAGGGGGTATGAACTCACCTTGCTTAGTTGCTTCGGTTTTGAAGAAGATGTGAAGAAGATTTTTGGTCTTAGCAAGGCTCCTAGAGTTGATTTCGAATTTAAGAAGCTTCTAAGGAGTAGATCACGAAAATTATATGAGTTAGGAAGAGGTTTTGATGAAATAAAGAAACTAGGTTATGGATCTAAACAACAACTTACCAAAGATGATGATTCTTATGGAAGAATCTCCTTGAAATGTTCCAAAATCTTAAAAATTTGGATCGAGAAGAGGATGTGTTTGAGAGTGTTTGAGATGAAAGTTTGAAGATGTGTGTGTGTTTGGGTGGTTCTCGACCGAGAGGAAGAAAAAGAGAGAGGGAAAGAGAGATGTGAAATGACTTGCATGGATGTATGGGAATTATTGCATGGATACATGTGGATCTTATTGAGGTGGCATCTCCTAGTCAACTCTCTTCTATCCAATTCATTTTTCATTTTTTTTGTTGTTGTTGGGCCGAAATGGGCTAAGGAAGAGGAAAGGAATCATCTTGGGCCCATTCAAAGTCTTGCTCCAAATTATGAGTCTAAATAACTATTTTTCGGCCCATTGGGCTTCTAGGGGTGTTCACGGCCCAATTTTGTATAAAAGAATGGATTTAAGGTCCATGAAAGCTAATTGAATTTATTATGGCCCAATAAGCCCATTAACGTAAACCAATTCATTTTGGATTCATTATGGCCCAAAATGTTAAGTTTCATGAGAGTGGGTCCAATTAGGGTCCATTTAAGTGTCCTAAGCCCAAAATAGTCAAATTGGAAGCTTGTTGGTCCATTAGGCCCAATAAGGAAATCCTAGTCCATAATGGACTTAAACCGGGATTTTTAGGGTTTCCAATCTTTTATTGACTATTTGAAGTGTTTGCATAGAGTGTTTGATGAAATTTTGGTGTCATTGAATAATCATCATGCATACTTTCAAGCTTTAGTTTCGAATGTTATCATTGTTAATGTTACAGAAGCATTACAATTCCTAGTTGTGACATCATCCCCCCGTTAGAGGGAATTTAGTCCCGAAATTCTTTTGAAACTAGGCCTGAGAATGCGAGAATAGGTGAGGGTACTTTTGTTTCATCTGGTCTTCGCGTTCCCATGTGAATTCCGGTCTACGTTTTGCGTTCCACCGAACTTTCACAATCGGAATGCGAATTTGCTTAGTACGCTTCACTTCCCTGTCCATGATTTCAACTGGTTCCTCGATGAACAGGAGATTCTCGTTGATTTCGATTTCTTCCAATGGGATGACAAGAGCTTCGTCGGATAAGCACTTCTTCAAATTGGAAACATGGAACACGGGGTGTACACTGCTGAGCTCGGCAGGTAGCTGCAGTCTATAAGCCACTGGACCAATTCGGGCAAGAATCTCGAATGATCCAATGTACCGTGGGTTTAGTTTTCCCCGTTTCCCGAAACGAATCACCCCTTTCCAGGGAGAGACTTTTAGCAACACCCGATCCCCGACTTGAAATTCCAAGGGCTTTCGCCGTTTATCAGCGTAGCTCTTCTCTCGGTCTCGTGATGCTTGAAGTCAAGCTCTGAAATAATATGTTCCGTCCTCCTTGACTTCGAAGTTCTTTTCCATTCCACGTAACGCTTCGCTTGTTCTGTTTTCTGTCTTCATGGCATCTAACTGGGCTGCTTTGATTTGCGAGGACAGATGGGATTGAATGGTTATTGAAAGAGTTTTCACACGATGATTTGAGTATTCTTTCCGACTCAAGGCATCATCTACCACGTTAGCCTTGCCTGGTTGGTACTTGATTTCTCACTCATAATCATTTAGCAGCTCAACCCATCTTCGTTGCCTCATGTTTAACTCCTTTTGATTTAAAATGTGTTGGAGACTCTTGTGGTCAGTGAAAATAGTGCACTTCGTACCATAAAGGTAGTGCCTCCAGATCTTCAAAGCAAAGACCACGACTCCTAATTCGAGATCATGGGTGGTATAATTCACCTCATGTGTCTTTAGTTGTCGGGATGCATAAGCTATCACCTTCCCACGCTGCATGAGTACACAGCCTAAACCCTGATTCGAAGCATCGCAGTAAACTACGAAGTCCTCAGTTCCCTCTGGTAAGGATAGTACTGGTGCACTACAGAGAGCTCGCTTCAAAGTTCGGAAGGCAACCTCCTGCTTTTCTGTCCATTCAAATGGTACGCCCTTCTGTGTAAGCAGGGTAAGTGGCTTGGCTATTCTGGAGAAGTTCTGAATGAATCTTCTGTAATAGCCTGCGAGTCCCAGAAATTGACGAATTTCTATGGGTGTCGTTGGGACTGCCCATCCTTCAATGGCTTTGATCTTAGAAGGGTCCACATGTATCCCTTCTTGACTGACAATATGACCCAAAAAGTTTACGCTACAGAGCCAGAACTCACACTTAGAGAGTTTTGCGTTTAACTTTTCGGTCCGTAGGGTTTCCAAGATTTGCCGGAGATGTCGACTATGCTCCTCTTCGCTTCGAGAATAGACCAGGATATCGTCGATGAAAACGATGACAACGTTGTCGAGGAATGGTCGGCAGACTCGATTCATCAGGTCCATGAATGCGGCAAGGGCATTCGTTAGACCGAAGGGCATTACAACGAATTCATAATGTCCATAGCGGGTTCGGAAAGCGGTTTTGGGAATATCCTCTTCCCGGACCTTGAGCTGGTGGTAGCCGGACCGCATATCTATCTTAGAGAAGTAATTTGCTCCCTGGAGCTGGTTGAATAGATCGTCGATTCGTGGAAGTGGGTAGCGATTTTTGATAGTGAGCTTATTCGGCTCTCTATAATCGATACACATCCTAAAGGATCCATCCTTCTTCTTAACAAAAAGGACCGTAGCTCCTCAGGGTGAGAAGCTAGGTCGGATGAATCCTTTGCTCAAGAGTTTGCTGAGTTGGCTTAACAGTTCTTGCATCTCCGCAGGAGCCAACCTATAGGGTGATTTGGCAATGGGTGTAGCTCCCAGCACAAGGTCAATTCGGAACTCGACTTGTCTTTCTGGGGGTATCCCTGGAAGATCTTCAGGAAAGACATCCGGGAAATCGCAAGCCACTAGGATGTCTCGAATATTGACCTCTTCCTCGGACTTATCCTCTATGTGAGCCAGAAACGCCAAGTCCTTCTTTTGTAGACACTTCTATACCTTAATGCACGAGATGAGACGGAGGTTCGTACTGGGTTTGTCTCCGTATATAACTAGGGTTTCGTGGTTAGGGAGGTTAAGGCGAACGGCCTTCTCACGACACATAATTTCGGCATGATGGGGGCTCAACCAATCCATGCCGATAATCACATCGAAACTCCTAATAGTTACAGGCATCAAGTTTATTTGAAAGGCGTGGTGATTTAAGGTTAGGGTACATCCTACGTAGATTTCCCCGGTTGATTCTGTTTTCCCATTAGTCATTTCCACCGTAAAGGTTTCATTAAGCTTCTGGGGTTGTTGTTTTAGCAAATGCTGGAATTTATTACTCACAAAACTTCGCTCTGCCCCGGTATCAAACAGAATGCATGCATATGTGTGGTTAAGGAGAAACGTACCAGTGACAACAGCGGGATCCTGAACCGCTTCTCCTTGACCCATGGCCAGCACTCTCCCTGCTCCTCCATTCCCTTGGTTGTTGATATTGGGGCAGTTCCGACGAAAATGCCCAGTCCTTCCACACCCATAACAGGTGTGGCTAGCCCCAACGTTGTTGTCGTTGTTGTTGGTGGTGTTGTTGTTGTTGTTGGTGTTGTTGTTGTTGTTGCGGTTGTTGTTATTTCCTTGTTGCTGGTTCTGGGGAGGATAGGTCCTACAGTATTTTGTCGTGTGACCCTTTCGGTTGCAACTAGTACAATGCATCTTCCTGCATTCACCGTTGTCATGGAGATTGCACTTGTTGCACTTTGGGAGATTCCCATAATACTGCTTAGGGGCACTTGGGGTGGATGAGGCTGGAGCATGTGGTGTGGAGGGAACTTGGGTGGTTGCAGCATTAACTGTCACTGTTTGTTGTTTCTTTGACGACTCTGAGCCTTATCTTCCCTTCCTCTTGTTATTCTTTCCTTTCTTGTTGTCACTCTCCTTCTTGCTTTCAGTTTCCCCTGACTTCTCGCCCTTCTTGGTGTTGTGGTCGTATAACTTCTTGGCCAACCTCTTGGCACTGTCAAAGGTTTCTGGATTTGCAGAAATCATGTTTCCTTGAATTGGGGGAGTTAATCCCCAGATGAATCGTTCGATTTTCTTCCCTTCAGAAGTAATCATGCCAGGGCACAATAGGGACAGTTCGCTAAACCTCGATATGTAGGCATCGATGTCGGAGTTTCGGACTATGAGTTCCCATAACTCTTGCTCCATTTTCTGAACTTCGCCTCGCGGTCAGTACTCAGCCATTAGCATTTCCTTCAATTTCGTCCAAGGCATGGCATTAGCCACCGGAAGAGTCATAGCCTCCACATGTCCATTCCACCAGGTGAGAGCTTGATCAGCAAATGTACATGCTGCAAACTTCACCTTGACTTCTTCAGGGCATCCGCATATCTCGAACACTGATTCTACCTTTTCAATCCATCTCTTCAGGGTTATCATTCCTCCTGTTCCATTAAAGGTTCGTGGCTTGGCGTGGGTGAAATCTTTGTAAGAGCATGCCTTGATAGGTCCTTGGTTCATCCCGTTATTTGAACTTCTAGCCCCCTGCCCGTTTCCTCATCCATTGTTCCCATTGTGGATTTGCGCCATTGCAGTTGTGACTGCAGCAGATACAGCTGCTTGAAACGCAGCTGAGTTGAGTTCCGGTGGTGTCGGTGGATGATTGTTTCCGCGGTTTGGTCTTTGCGACATCTTGCTGTTATGGAACAGAAAGATGTTGAGTACTTATTGAATTAAGTTGGAAATTTCGTGAATTGATTGCGCATCTAAGTGTTTCCATATATTTACACTAAGCAATAAGAATATAAAACACATAGCAGATCACAACATCACAAATAAACACATAATATTTTCCACTAATAATATTCGTACTTTGATACATAAAATTTTTGCTCTAAGGAGCATACATAAGGGTACAAAGTTTGGCAGCATAACGACTCTATGAGTAGTGTAATCACTTAAACATGGAGTCGGTAGTACATGACATGGTAAGCATAAGAGATCATAGCACTAGTAGGGTAAAGTTGGTCCTAAGCACACTAGGAGGCGCCTAATGGTGGTAGCGAAATTATATTCCAAAATGTTGCGTCAACAACTGGGCCATCTCAGTCATCTCTCCAATGACTTCATCCCTTTCCAGTTCAGCCTGCACCGCTCGTGCTTCTATGGCAAATAGCTGTTGCCGTAGTGCGGCAGCCTCAGCCTCCGGAGAACGATCCTCTCCCACATGATTCCCTGGTGCGGCAGGGTGGTCCTGATGTGTCTCGTCGGTAGGTGGTGTGACGGAGGCTTCGACTGTGCCTCTTTCCTCCTCCATGTCATCATCGTTCCCATCAAACTCGTAGTCTGTATCCGTGTACTCGTCGGGCCCAATGTCGTATGATGCCCCTTGTCCTTCCTCGGGGTCATCTTCAATCATTTTGTGGTCCACCAAGACCTGGTGAAACTGAATGCCTTGATGCTCCTCTTCCCTGGTGACTGTGATGAGGAACACGTAAGGAGGGTATATAAGGAAACTATCATTATTCCTAAGATATTTTTAGTTGTTATAAAATTGGATTGATGTTCTCCTCTTGTTTAACAAGAGGGTATGTCTTAGGTTTACTGGCCATCGCGATCGCCCCAGGGCATGTGATAGTTGTATTATGAAGAAATGTAGTTGATCAGGCTACATTCATCCCTAATACAACTGTGAACAGTCCTGGCATAACCGAGATGTCAGGTTTTCCCAATCATCTTCTTTGATTTGTTATTTTGTTCGTTTTTCTATGTCGCACAAGTAAAAGTGTTTATTAATATATTTTATTTGTTTTGTTCAGAGTTATTTAGTCCCTCTTTGGGTTTATAGTTGCATATCAATGTGTGGTTAGATATGCCAGTTCACTATAAACAGAGCTCTGATACCAACCTGTCACACCCCCGAACCAGACGGCGGAAACATCCGAGGGCTCGTGTGACTTAAATTGAAATATCATCACAATGAATATACATGAAACATAACATAAACATCCCCATGCATTAATACATTACAACCGTCATCGTTCACATCCAGTACATTGTTTACATTACATAATCCATAGCATAAATTGTTTGAGAGTCACAAAACATAACATCCTAACACACTTGGTAATGTTCTTCAGCTTATCTGTTACCTGAGAATACAAGTTATTTTGAAAAATGGTCAACATATATAATGTTGGTGAGTTCATGAAATGTTTTGTGTAGTTTGTAAAACCCAGAAAATCCGATATTTTCTGAAAAGACAATTGTTTACGAAAAAGGTGTGATGATCCATAAGTACATGCGTGAATGATTTCAAAACGTGTAAAAGTGATATGTTTCTCATAATGAGTTCTTGTATTGACAATGCAAGTGAATAATGTTGTTCCCCCGGAAAACCCGATGTTTTCCGAAAAAATAGATGTTCGTTTTGTATTAATGTATCGTCACAACGAATGAATATGATTTCCCATGATTACTTAGATGGTATTGGATCTCTATATGAGTCGTTATAACCATGCCTAATAATGAATAGTTCGTCTGTCTTGGCATTCTTGCGAATGCCGGTATTGAAATTAAGATTTTGTCACCCTAGACTGGCCGAGTCTAACTGTAGAGAATAGCTTAGGTGTGGGGGAGTCACCCCCGTATAGATCTATACACAAACTCTCGCTCTCCCTCCAGGAGACTTTTATTATAACTATAGACTACGACCGACACTTATTGGTGTCGCCCGTTATTACTCACTAAATCCAAACGAAATTGAATAACCTTGTTTAATGACCTGATTTTTGTTTACTTGAATAGAAGATAAGCCTAACAGACGAAGAGAAGAGGACTACGGGGGCCCACTAATCACGTATGTTATTAAAGGCTGTCGAGTATGCGAAGGACTCGTTCGTCCATCACGCATATGATTTATTTAGACCTTACTAGCAATGCAAATGGGCCACTACGGCCCAATAGCATGTAAGAGCCATTGAGGGTCCATTAGGCATGTAATTGGGTCACCTGAGGCCCAATAAACATGTGTATTTATGTTGGGCCCAAAAATCATGATATTGGGCCACAAAGGCCCAATAACACGAAAGAAGGTATTTGAGTCCAACCATTGAATCGGTTATGTTTTATCGAGTTTAAGTTCGTATTGTTGATATCTTTGTTGTCTACTAAATGTTTATTCACAATGTTTGAAAAGAAATAACTTAACGTTCGAATTATAACGAAGCTTTAGTTATATATATATATATATATATATATATATATATATATATATATATATATATATATATATATATATATATATATATTTAAAATCATGCATTATAAACTCGGTATTTTTAACCCAAACATTTATAATTGTTTATTTGGCCCAAAACATTTAGGTTAATCATTGTGGTCCCTTTTTCTATATAAATGGCACTTTTAGTCCCTTTTTATGAAAATTTACATTTTTGGTCCTTAAACCATTTTTCTTGACATTTTCCACCCAAACTTTATTTGAATAGAAATTTTAGCCCAAAACTATTGCATTTTTCCTTTCCATCCTTTATTTGTAAAAAGTTTACATTTTTGGCCCGAATTCCGTAAGTTTTATAGTTTCGACCCCAAATTCAAAAACTTTGCAATTTTAGTCCTAATTTGGTAATAAACTCATTTTTAACCCCTGAAAAAGTTTATTTACATTTTTGACCCATAGTTTGTTAAATTTTCCAATTCAGCCCCTTAAAACCTAATTTTTTTTTCGCAACTTTGGGCCCAAAACTCATTAGACACAATTTTAAGCCCATTAAGCTAAAATTTATGTTTTTGACCCTTGAAAACTGTTATTTTCATAGAAATCAGCTTTTATACAAATAAACAACTTATAGCCCTCATAAAACCGACAATTTACAATTTACACCCTATCTTTGTTATTTTTGCAAAAATGACACTTGTAAGGTTCTTTTGGTTTTGTTTTTCACTTTGTAAACTTAAGGATGCTTAGATCTATGATGTATGTTGTTTATTATGTTTTTGTTTATGATTCCTTCACCCTTCTTGCTATAGATCTCGAAATATCACAAGTATCACACATTATCACAACCAAAAACTAAGTAAACCACACATAAGATGCAAACACACATAGATCATCACATAGTACTTGTATTCTCCCCCCAAAAATAAGTAAAAACCGAAAACAATGGGGTATGAACTCACCTTGCTTAGTTGCTTCGGTTTTGAAGAAGATTTGAAGAAGATTTTTGGTCTTAGCAAGCCTCCTAGAGTTGATTTCGAATTTAAGAAGCTTCTAAGGAGTAGATCACGAAAATTGTATGAGTTAGGAAGAAGTTTTGATGAAATAAAGAAACTAGGTTATGGATCTAAACAACAACTTAACAAAGATGATGATTCTTATGGAAGAACCTCCTTGAAATGTTCCAAAATCTCGAAATTTGGATGGAGAAGAGGATGTGTTTGAGAGTGTTTGAGATGAAAGTTTGAATATGTGTGTGTGTTTGGGTAGTTCTCGGCCGAGAGGAAGAAAAAGAGAGAGGGAAAGAGAGATGTAAAATGACTTGCATGGATGTATGGGAATTATTGCATGGATACATGATGGATCTTATTGAGGTGACATCTCCTAGTCAACTTTCTTCTATCCAATTCATTTTTCATTTTTTTTTTGTTGTTGTTGGGCTGAAATGGGCTAAGGAAGAGGAAAGGAATCATCTTGGGCCCATTCTAAGTCTTGCTCCAAATTATGAGGCTAAATAACTATTTTTCGGCCCATTGGGCTTCTAGGGGTGTTCACGGCCCAATTTTGTATAAAAGAATGGATTTAAGGTCCATGAAAGCTAATTGAATTAATTATGGCCCAATAAGGCCCATTAACGTAAACCAATTCATTTTGGATTCATTATGGCCCAAAATGTTAAGTTTCATGAGAGTGGGTCCAATTAGGGTCCATTTAAGGGTCCTAAGCCCAAAATAGTCAAATTGGAAGCTTGTTGGTCCATTAGGCCCAATAAGGAAATCCTAGTCCATAATGGACTTAAACCGGGATTTTTAGGGTTTCCAATCTTTTATTGACTATTTGAAGTGTTTGCATAGAGTGTTTGATGAAATTTTGGTGTCATTGAATAATCATCATGCATACTTTCAAGCTTTAGTTTCGAATGTTATCATTGTTAATGTTACAGAAGCATTAGAATTCCTAGTTGTGACACTACAAGTTTGGCCAACGAATAGCTTTTAAATTGTTTGTGTGCCTTAAAAGTGGAAACAATAGCCTTCCATTCGGATCTAAGTCCATTCATGAACGTGACTTTGTTTTCAATTACTTCACGCTTAAGATTGTTTTAGATAATTTTGCATAACAACTGATTGAAGCTATTGAACGTCTGATCTAGCTTCTCATCAGGTTTTTGTACAAACGCTCCAAACTCCGATAAGAGCAATGTTTGCACAGAGTGTTCTAAATCGGCATCACCTTAATATAGCTCCTTCAGCCTATCCCAAATACCTTTTGCAGTATCGCATGCACTAACAAGACGAAAAGTGTCTGGAGGTAGAGCAAATCGAATGATTCTCATAGCTTTTATGTTACACATTAGCGTATTTTTCTCATCGTTTGGAACATTAGTATTTTCAATAATGAGTGCATTATAATCAGCCAGAGTTTTGATTGGTTGTCTGGTATATGTGAACGTTTCCTGCGTTATTGCCTGCCATATAGTAGAGCCATGTTCTTCGATTCCAAGAACGTAGTCTTCAAAGTGGAGTGCCTAGACTTTATAATCTTCTGGAAGGAGGATTGGAATCCTTGTCTTGGATCCAATACTACTTGAGAGATTGAACGAAAGAGCGTGAGAATCTTCGTTAGGCATATTATGAATAATTCACTAAAACAAATATAGAACCAGATGTGTAAAACGTGAATCAAGTTTAAGGGAAAAACTACAAATCTAGATCTGGAATCTACAATCGATTAAGACGATTGAGACAACAAGAACAGATCTAAGAATATGGAAAAACCTTAATGAAACCCTTTACTCGACAGAAGAATAGCGAACTAATTACACTATCTCCTGCTCTGATACCAATTGTAAAGACAATAACGAAGATTGATAGATTCTATATTAATGACGTGAACTAAAGACAAGAAACAATGATCAAAAGTATGTCGAATGATTAGATTCAAACAGCTCTAAAAGAGTTCTCTAAGATGGAACATCTCTATGAGAGCTTACAAACGGCGTTCAGAGTTCAAAGACGTAAACCTAATATGTTACATGCATGCACTATATATAGACTAGACTAGATAGTGGACCCGAACATGGACATGCCCATTTTGGAATAAATAAAACTATACACGCACACAATTGACACAATACATTATAGACCTAACATGATGAGACAGTTGTGGTTCCTTTGGAGGACATTTAGGTCGATAACCACCTGAATTACATTGAGAGGCCACTGGCGATTCTGGATAGGAGAGTGAAGACCTTGAGGAACAAGTAAGTGAACTTGGTCAAAGTTCTGTGGCAACACCGAAGAGGCTCGGAGTAGACTTGGGATGCTGAGACTAAGATGTGCGAGCACTACCCTAAACTGTTTTCTGAGACTGACTTCGAGGGCGAAGTCTGATTCTAGTGAGGGAGAATTGTAACGCCCTGTATAATGGGCATACGTGAGGTACGCGCAACGCACATTATCAAGACTTGAAAACACGTGACTCATGCTAGTACGTTGGGCGTATATGTGGTATGCAAGGCGTACTAGCTCAGACCTCAAACCCTAAATTTAGAGTTTTTCTCCCTATTTAATCAACATTATACCTCATTTGGACCTTCTATAGACAACCTCCACTCCTTCCAAACCCTAATCTCGAGTCTTATCCTTGTGTGTGAAGATTTTGAATCTTTTTAATGATTTTGGTTCTCTCTTGTTGAAGAAGAATGCTATTAAAGAAGGTGGTGTTGCTTGCAAACTTGTGGATCCAGAAACTACCTCACCTTGTGCATCTTTTGAAGGTATAAAGTTTATACCTTGGTGTGTTTCTTTCTAGATCTCTTAAATGGGTTTTTATGAACCTTTTTGTCCCAAGCTTGGATCTTTGTGAGTATGATGTACTCCAGAGCATATTAGTTGTCCTTTTATGTGTTTTAGGTCATCTAGAATCATAAAAATGCTTGCTTGAAGGTCCCTTTCTTTCCATGCAAGAGTGTGGTGGTTTTGAGTATTGTTTAAGTTAGGGTTTTGAGGTTTAAGCTTATTTCAGCCATGCAAAGGCTTAAAGTTATGAACTTTATGGGTTAGGACATTATTTTGAGGTAAGATCTGAGTTTGGGTTTCATGTCTTAACAGTTAAGACGTTAAGAAGTTAAGTTTAGGATCAGACAGTGTATGCCCAACATACTTATGGCTACGCCCAGCATAGTCATGCATGACCCCCACCCATTTCGTTCATGAAGTATATAGTGCATAAGGAGCGTACACCCAACGTATGCACTGGACATGTTGAATTTTGATGACTTTTGACTTTGGTCAAAGATTTAGGGTTTTGGACCATGGAAGGGTAAAAATGGTCTTTTTGACCTCAAGGAGCACAGTTGTGGGATATGGACTTGTGAGTTACGATAATGACCTCAATTGATTAGGGTTACTTATTGTGTTTATGTTGGTGCATGGAAATGCTCCACAAATAATGAGTGTTTATTAGGTTGTATTTTCCCTTTATTGTATTTATGGTGTAAATACTCTCCCTCCTATATAAAGGTAGATTTGGTCATTTATTACTCTAGGTAGCTCACTTTTTCGAAGTTAGTGATTACTTTTCTTACAATGTAATCCTAGAGAGAGAAAGTTGGTGGGTTCTCCCACCCATGGAGAGTTTCTCTCCCACCATGTTCTTCATGCAATATTATGATTATTCTCTCTTGTTCTTAGTCTTTTTCTTATGAACTCATAATATGTTCTTGGTGTTCATACTTACAAAAACACGATTAATCTCGAGATATCCTTCTTCCGCACTCACCGTTCGTTATAAAAATGGGTCTCAACAATTGGTATCAGAGCCGTACCTTGAAGATCTCACGATTATTTCAAGGGAACGACTCCCGTTCGGTGATTATCTTGTGATTTTTCCGTGTTTCTGCAAGAAAAATTTTCGGGTTTCTTACCGGAATTTTTTTTATGAAGTTCGTTCTTAGTTCTATTTTCTAGGTGATTCTATCTTAGTAAAATAAATTGTTGTTGCTGCTGCTGCTCGTTCTATTTATTGCTGGAAGAAGATGTTCTTAAAAAGTTATTATTTTTGCTATTGAAGAAATGAAGAAAAATGGGAGAAGAAATTATTTTTGTGGTCTCTAAAATGTTGAAGATGTTCTCCAGGAGGTTCTTTTTCTTGGATGTGAAGACACAAAGATTAATGGGCTTATTATTCATGAAGAAAGTGGTGAATTTCTTTTGAAGACTTTTTCCTAGCACTTTTTCTCATCATAAGAGGTATTATCTTCATATCTCTCAATTATAAAATTGTTGTTGTGGATCTTTGATTTGAAGAAATTTGGACGTATTATTTGTTTGCAAAAAGTCAATTGTCCTTGTTACTCTTTTGGGTAAAGAGTATTCCACTATTTGCTCCCTCAAAAAGAAAAAAACCATGTAACATTGTCCTTTCCCATCACCTTTTGTCCCCTAAAAACCCCATGCACACTCTTCTTTTTGCCTTCCCAAGACCACATGTTGACTTAAAATGCTTTATAAAAAGATTCCCTTATTAAAATATGAATAAATGGCCTTTGCGGTACCATTTTTCATGAAAAAATAGCATTTTTCGTCACCTGTTCAGCCCTTTCCGGACCCCCGAACCGCAGCCAAAAGTTGCCTACCAGAGTCCCCTTAGAAGCCTACCCGCAGCCCTTCTCAGCCCCTGATCCGAAGTCCCTACCCGCAGCCTCTTGGTCCGCAACCGAGAGACCGAACCCTATTCCTTACCTGCTGACCGCAGTTGCGGTACCTGCCTGCTGACCGAAGTCCTTCTTCTCGGACCGAGGTCCTCACACCGCAGGCGCAGCACTGCAGTTCGGTTCGGACCGCAGGCGTCTTTCTCCATCTCGGACCGCAGCTCGCTTCCTCTTGCCTCCTCCCCTACCGCAGTCAGCCTAGCCACTTCGTCCACCGCACTCAAGACCATCCATCCGCAGCCCACCATCCGCACCCAACCCTTCCCACCGCAACCACCTCCCACCCAAGCCACCCTCTCTCATCCGCAAACACCCTAGACCCGCAACCAGCCTCCAACTTCGGATCTTCTCCTCTTCAGCCCCTCCTCAACTTCGAATCCCTCTCTTCAGCCCCCCTTCCTCCTTCTTCTTCCTTCAGCCCCTCCCTCCTCCTCCTCCCCCCTCCTTTCCTCCTCCTTTTTCCTCCCCTCCCCTCCTTTTTCCCCTCCTTTTTTCAAGACTTTATTTTTTTTATTCAGATTTTTTTTCTGCATTATTTTTTTTAATTAATTTTTTTTTTCAGCCAATTTTTTTTTATTTAGCCAATTATTTTTTTTAACACCAATTTTTTTTATTTAGCCAATTATTTTTTTTAACACAATTTTTTTTTATTTAGCCAATTATTTTTTTTAACATCAATTTTTTTTATTTTATCCAATTATTTTTATTTAGCCATTTTTTTTATTAAAACCAATTATTTTTTTATTACACCAATTATTTTTTTAACACCAATTTTTGCCACAACCGAACTTTGGATTGTCACATTGGTTCATTTCATGCCGGTTATTATTATTGGAAGAATACTCCTACCGCAGTCGGACTTCATATTATTTTTATGATGCTTGCACCGCAACGGCGATTGATCAACAAAGTTGTTTCGCATTCTTCACTTTATGAGATTTTATGACTTGTCGCTCTTGATTTTTGGTTGACGAATCATGTATCTTGAGCATGTGGACTTTATTCTCTATTGAAGACCACTTCAAGTGTTCCGGCACCGCAGTTTGGATATTTGGATATATTTTTGGCACAACAGATTATTCTCAGCACAGCTTCAGCAACTATGTCACCCGCCTCCTCATGACCGCAAGAGTATCTCTCTTACTATGTCTCGTTTCTTATCGAGACCCTTCATACATCTAGGGAGAGCTTCTCTATTAGCTCTTGGTATCCGACACTCTCCATCCGATGATTTGTTGATTTTTGATATCCGGTCATTGGTTATCAAAAATAGGGAGAGAATATCATCCGGATTTGGTTATTATGATTGTTTGAGTTTGGATTTTAAAGACTTCTGAAGACGATTATTTATTTAGTGATGCGATGTGGCACTTCTTTTTGGTCTTTACGGATCAATTTTTTGGCATTACTCGATGTTTTCCGATTCAGATTATTTATTATTCGGACTCTACCACAAGATGATTTTGTGTTCGCATCCAGTTCAGATCTTATGGTTTCACGAGTTTGGATTTGTGATATGTTGAAGACGAAGATTATTTTGGCAATGTGACGTGGCACTTATTTTTGGTCCTTGGATCAAATTTTTGGCATTGCTGGACCATGTTTTTGGACTCACATTATTTTTATCCGGACTTCATTTTATGGATGCTTCACATTTTTAGCAGGTTATTCTTTGAAGAATTTTGGTGTATTATGATTCGAGAACTCAAGATGTTTTTCAGACTTTTGAAGCCGAAGTGTTTCTTTTATTGGATCTTCTACTTGCTCATGGTGACCTCCTTCTTCGGGTGATTATGACTGGTTTGAAGATTTGGATCTTATTTTTTCTGCTGCATTGGTTGTGCTTTGAAGCCGAAGACCTTCATTGTTAGAAATTCATGGCCAGTTTAAGACTTCACAGACACTTCAGAGTTTCAGAGACATTTCAGCACTTGATTTCATTTTATTACCACACTTGCTAGTCGGATTACTATGTTATAGCCTTGTATCACTTATTGGATCTCTCATCATTTGTAAGCATTTAGGGAGAGAATGTTGGTGCATGGAAATGCTCCACAAATAATGAGTGTTTATTAGGTTGTATTTTCCCTTTATTGCATTTATGGTGTAAATACTCTCCCTCCTATATAAAGGGAGAGTTGGTCATTTATTACTCTAGCTAGCTCACTTTTTCTAAGTTAGTGATTACTTTTCTTACAATGTAATCCTAGAGAGAGAAAGTTGGTGGGTTCTCCCACCCAGGGAGAGTTTCTCTCCCACCATGTTCTTCATGCAATATTATGATTATTCTCTCTTGTTCTTAGTCTTTTTCTTATGAACTCATAATATGTTCTTGGTGTTCATACTTACAAAAACACGATTAACCTCGAGATATCCTTCTTCCGCACTCAGCGTTCGTTATAAAAATGGGTCTCAACAGTTTATTAGGCGAAATCTAGTTCCGACAGTTCGGGAGTGAGATTTATCAGTCATCAGTATCAGGTGACTCTCCTCACTTATTCTTACCTGTGTGGTAGAATAATTGTATATGTGATGACCAGATGGGTCTAGCTGTTATTATTGTTTTATGTTGTTTACGTGTGAGTGAGACTTCAGGTAGTCTCTAGGGTTACTGATAACCCATAGGGCGTGTTGTTTGCCCATTGAGACTTCGTGTAGTCTCCAGGTTTGCTGATAAACCATAGTTGTTTATGTGTGGTGTTGTATGAGATATCTTGGATAACTCACTAAACTTCATGGTTACATTTGTTGATTATATGTGTTCCAGGTACTTCTGAGGATCGCTGAAAGGCGAAGGTTTGATTGTACACACTCGTTGGGAGATTTTGTTACTGGGCATTTTGTGGAAATATGATATTTGCGATGATGATTTGTATTTGATACTTGTGATTTTCTGATGGTTAGGTTTATGAACAATATTTTGGGTAATTTAAAACTAAAAAAATTGGTTTGAAATTTGAGGTGTTACATTTTCAGGCCCGATGATTTCATTCGTGCGACCAACCGACTCGGTGAAGTTGCAACATGTAGATGAGGTCTTCAATAATTCACTTAATTTGTTATTACATGAGGATGTGGTACGAGTGTGCATGGTGTACATGTTGAAAAAAAAAAGATTTAATGGGAGAGTACCTCATCAGTCCGTCAAAGACAAGATTATTGCCCTGACATCTAATCTGGACAACTTCAACAACTATCAAGTCATTTAACATTTTAATTTATTTATAGTTAGGCCTAATGGACCAATAAGCACCCAATTCCACTTTATTGGACTTAGAAGCCCTAATTGGATCCTAATTGGACCTAATTCATAAATCTAAAGCATTTTGGACCATTTGGGTCTAGAATGATTCATTCTAACCCTAATGGGCCTTATTGGGCCATAACTAATCCAATTAACCTTAGTGAGCCATAAGCTCATTCGTTTATTCTATTTGGGCCGTGAATGCTTCCAAGAGCCCAATGGGCCGAAAATTTTTATGTTTAGGATCCAAATATCCTAACTAAAGTTAATGGGCCCAAACTACTCCACCCTTTCTTCTTGGCCCAAAATCTCGGCCCATGTATAAACAAAAAAAAGGAAAAGAAATGAAATGGGGGGGTTGACTTTGGAGGTGTCACCTCCATATTATTCAACATGCAACAATGTTAAGATCCTCCATACTTCCATGCTAGTCACCTCACCACTCTCTCTCCCCTTTCTTCTTCTACTCTCGGTCGAAGACAACACACACACACACCACACCAAATTCTCTCTATTACTCTCAAGAATCATTCACCTTCTTCCTCCAAAAATCTCAAAACTTTGCTTGGGTTTCAGGAGGATTTTCACAAGATAATCATCATTTCTTGGTAAGTCTTTACACATCCAAGTTTTATAACTCCATTTTCATGTTAGATCACTCTTTTAAGCAAAGTTTTTGGTGATCATACTCCTAGAAATCTTCTTAAGTTCGAGATCTACTCAAGGGAGTTTGCTAGGGCCGAAAATCACTTCATCTCTTTC
The DNA here is from genome assembly GCF_052849685.1 of Lactuca virosa. Taxonomy (NCBI): domain Eukaryota; kingdom Viridiplantae; phylum Streptophyta; class Magnoliopsida; order Asterales; family Asteraceae; genus Lactuca; species Lactuca virosa. Next base: position 276,556,906 of record NC_136426.1, read on the forward strand.
CATTCTTCTTCAAAAACCGAAACATGAAGCAAAAGGTGAGTTCATACCCCCCTTGTTTTCGGTTTTCATATGATTTTTGGGGGAGAATGCAAGTAAAATGTGTAGATCTATGTGTTATATGCATGTTTTGTGTGAATTCTTAGTTTCTTTGATAATAATGTGTTAGATCTTAGCAACTCTCGAAATTTTAAGTATTATTTAACAAATATCTATGAATTATGACATTATATTAGTTACACTATCAAGCCAAAAGTGATTACATGTTTAAGATACAAAATAATTCAACAAAAACCTTGTTAAAGGTCAAAATTGTCAAGAAAACAAAAGATAAGGGTAAAAAGTGAAATTTATGTTTTTATAAGGGCCAAACAGATCCTACATGTATAAAAAGGTGTTTTTATGTTAAACATACTTTAAAAGGGGCCAAAAATGCAAGTTTAAGCTTAATGGGCCAAACCTTTTGGGCCTCACGGTTTTGGGCCCAATTTGCGATAAAGGTGAAGTTTTGGGGTTAAAAATGTTATTTGGCCAAATTTTGAGTCATAAATGTAAATAAACCAAATTTAGGGGTGAAAATAACATTTATTTTCAAATTGGACCAAAAATGTAAAATTTTCCAAAATTGGGCCGAAAGTGTAAACTTTTACAAACAAGGGGCTGAAACTGCATTTTTTTGCAAAACAGGGTTCTATGCGAAAATATCACTTTTTGGGCTGAAACCGTAAGTTTTTAGACATTTGGGACAAAATTGCAAATTTTTATAAATTATGGACTAAAGTGTCATTTTTACTAAAACTTTGGGCCTTAATTAAAAATTGGAGGATTTTTGGCTAAAAACGTCGTTTTTATAAAAAGAGGATTTTTATCATCAATCTATTAAACCTCGAGCTAATACAAACAACGGAATAAAACAAACGAACGGAATACGTCGATAACTATTTATTGGGCCTAATATACACGACTTGGCCATTGGACCCATAGGGCCCAATTAAGTGCATATTGAGCCCAATGTTTTCCATGACGTGTTTATTGGCTCTTGTGACCCACTTGCACGTTAATTTGGGCCTAAGTTATGGAGTACATGTTTATTGGGCTTTTGTGGCCCATTTACATGCCTATTGGGCCTAAATTACCCTCTTACATGTTATTGGGCATTTGTGGTATAATTACATGCTAATAGGGCTTGGAATGGAAATTTCACATGTTAGTAGGCCGTAACTATACCTTTGCGTAATCATTAAACGTCGTATACTTATATATGTACCTTTTGAATACAAATACATACCACAAACACGTAAACATTAAACATAGTCAAAAAGGGGTTAAGAATCTAGTGAGACATGTCGGTTGGCACATCTGAGTGTACAATCGTAGCCTGTAGTTATAATAAGAGTTTCCTGGTAGGAAAGCGGGAGTTTGTGTATATATCTATACGGGGTGACCCCCCACGTCTTAGCTGTTCGCTACAGCTAGACTAGGCCAGTCTAGGGCGACAAAATCCTTAGCAAGACCGGCATTTTGAAAAATACCAAGACGGGCGACCTAGTCATTATCATGCATGGTTATAACGGCTCATATAGGGATTCAATACCAAAAGTTTAACCTTTTGAGGATAAACTCTTTAACGGTGTCACTGCAAAACGACTTATTTAACGATACAAGAATCTAGTCGTGGTTATAAAACAGAAAATGTTTGATTTTCTGGGAAATTGATCGTATACACTTAACATTTATTCAAAATATAATGAACCTAAACTACACTCATATAAGTTACGATTATGAAATTCACACATGCATTTATACTTGATTTTCACATCATTTTCAGACATTTTACAGAAAATATCGGATTTTCTGGGTTTTTACGAAAGATACAAAGATTTTTACTCAAATATACTTATGAACTCACCAACATTATATATGTTGACCGTTTTCAAAATAACTTGTATTCTCTGGTAATCGTTAAGCCGGAATATTTGCAAGTGTGTATGGTTTCGTTTATGTAATAGCACTTATCGTACTTTTTACAATTTGAACTTATGTATTTTAACAATGTACTTGATGTGAACAATGCTAGTTGTATTATGTAATATTGGTGATGATCGTGTTATGATTCATGTATATTCATTGTGATGATTATTTAATTTTTAGTCACACGAGCCCCCGGGCGTTTCCGCCGTCTGGTTCGGGGGTGTGACAGGTTGGTATCAGAGCAATGTTTATAGTGAACTAGGATATCTAACCATACATAATATGCAACTATAAACACAATGGGACTAAATAACTCTGAACAAAACGAAAATTTCACACTTATGTGCGTGTAGTAGGATAATAACCTAACAATATTTAATAAAAGCTTCTGGAGGAAATTGAACACTATGATTAAACCTGGGCAGTTATGTAGTAATATTAGGGATAAATATAGCCTGATCAACTATATTTATTAAGAATATGACCAACATGTGTTCGGGAGTAATCACAACGGGAAATGAATCCATAAGCCTACCCCACTCTCCAATAACTCTAGGGAACCCAAACACAAATAATTAAAAATACCATGAGAGTAATTAAAATATGACTTATATATGCACTCCCGTGTAGTCAGTATGGCTGGTTTCCACCACCCTAGAGATCCCTACTTTCCCAATCAGGGAAATAACGGATGGCTAGAGGAATCCGACGAGGAACCTGCAGAGGAGCCTGAAGAGGGACCTGCGGAACCCGTGGCAGACAATGGTGAAGAAGAGTCTGGTGACGACAGCAATGATGATTCGGACACAGAGTCCGAAGTCATCAACCCACCATACCCAGTGAGGGTGCCGGCTCACCGAATGGGCCCGAGTGGCCCTACACCTCCCTGGGGCATCGACATTTGGAGATGGAGCAGGCAACAGGGAAAGCGACCCCCGTTTGGCATGACACGTGAGTTCTATGACTTGAGGGAGGGAGGACCGGTTGATCGAGCTCTTCCAGTCGTGGTGAGACGATTGAGGGATATTGGCGATCTGGTTCAGAGCACCGCCGATCAGATGCACCAGATGCGGACTAGGGTTGAGCGGGTTGAGCGGGCGGAGCTGGAAACGCGAGAGGTCATCCGAGAGTTCCACATGAGGCAGGTGAGGTGGGAGACTCGACTCTGAGACGCGGAGCGACAGGTGGCTCGCCTTCAGGGAGCATCCACTTCCTCAGCACCACCCCCTGACATATCCCACCATGTCTAGGACCAGCTGTATCTTTCGTCAGTATTATGTTATGTGATCTATGCTATGTACTATCGACTCTATGTTTAAGTGATTACACTACTCATAGGGTTGTCATGCTGCCGGATTTTATATTTCCATGTACTGTATGCCTTTTGGCAAATTTTCATGTATCAAAACTATTAGTATTAATGAAAATGCTTTATGTTTTATCAAGACATTGTTATCTGCTATGTGTTTTACCTTCTTGTTTTATGTTAATGCATGAAATTACTTAAGTACACATACTATACGCCTAGTCTATGGGATCCCAAACTCATAAAAACCATAGGGACTCAACATCTTTCTGTTCCATGACAGAAAGATGCCTCAAAGACCCAACCGTGGGAACGACGCAACACTAACCCCGCCGGAAATAAAATCGGTTGCATTCCAGGAAGCAGTGTCCGTTGCGGTCACTGCAGCACTTGCACAGATTCGCAATGGAAACAACGGAGAAGGCAACAGGCAAGGAGCCGGAAGCACAAATCAAGGGACAAACCACGGAGTCGCACGACCATGCACTTACAAGGATTTCACCAACACCAAACCTCGGACCTTTAATGGGACAGGAGGCGTCATAGCCTTGAAGAGATGGATTGAGAAAGTAGAGTCTGTTTTTGAAATCTACGGGTATCCGGATGAGTGTAAGGTCAAGTTCGCAGCCTGCACGTTCGTTGACCAAGCTCTCTCCTGGTGGAATGGCCACATAGAGCCCATGACACTCCCGGTGGCGAACGCGATGCCCTGGGAAGAGCTGAAGGAGATGATGCTAGCAGAATGAGATTCGGAAGATGGAACAAGAGTTGTGGAACCTCACGGTCCAAAACTCCAATATCGACGCATACATATCCAGGTTTAGTGAGCTATCTCTTCTGTGTCCCGGAATGATCACCTCAGAAGAGAAGAAGATTGAAAGGTTTATCTGGGGACTGACTGAACCTATCCAAGGGAATGTCATCGCGGCAAACCCTAAGACATTTGATAGTGCCAAGAGACTGGCCAAGAAACTGTACGATCACGAAAATAAGAAGGGTAACAAGACAGTGGTAGCAGAGGTTAAGAAGGAAGAAGAGAACAAGAAGGGGAAGGACAACAAGCGAAAAGGAAAGCAAAACTCGGAATCGTCTAAGAATCAACAAACAGTGTCTGTCCATGCTGCAACAAAAGTTACTGCCACACCACATGCTCCAGCCTCATCCACACCAAATGCTTCTAAGCAGTACTCGGGAAATCTCCCCAAGTGTAACAAATGCAACTTCCACCATCACAGGGAGTGCAGAGAGATGAGTTGCACAAGGTGCAATCGGAAAGGCCATACAGCGAAGTACTGTAGGACTCAGCTTCAACAGAACCATATGACAAACAACAACAACAACAACAACAACAACAACAACAACAACACCAATACTGGAGCTAGCTATACCTGTTACGGATGTGGGAAAACTGGACATATCAGGCGAAACTGCCCCAACGCGAACAATCAAGGGGCAGGAGCAGCAGGGAGAGTACTGACACTGGGTCAGGGTGAAGCAGTGCATGACCCAGCTGTTGTCATCGGTACGTTCCTACTTAACAACTCATATGCATGCATCTTATTTGATAGCGGAGTGGAGCGAAGTTTTGTGAGTAATAAGTTCAAATACTTACTAAAACAACAACCCCAAAATCTTAATGAAGCCTTCACGGTGGAAATGGCTAATGGGAAGACTGAATCAACTAAGGATATCTATGTGGGATGTACACTAACTCTAAACAATCACACCTTCCAAATAAACTTAATGCCTGTAAATATTAGGAGTTTTGATGTGATCATCGGCATGGATTAGTTAAGCCCCCATCATGTCGATATTATGTGTCACGAGAGGGTCGTTCGCCTTCATCTTCCTAACCACGAAACCCTATAAATCTACGGAGATAAACCCGGCGCAAACCTTCGCCTTATCTCGAGTATCAAGTCGAAAAGGAGTCTACAAAAGAAGAACTACGCATTCCTTGCTCACGTGGTGGACAAAACCAAAGAGGAAGCGAGCATTCACAACATCCCAGTGGTGTGTGATTTCCCGGATATGTTTCCAGAAGATCTTCTGGGAATACCCCCAGAACGACAAATTGAATTCCGAATCGACCTAGTGACTGGAGCCACTCCAATCGCCAAATCACCCTATAGGTTGGCTCCTGCAGAAATACAAGAATTATCAAGCCACCTAAGTGAACTCCTGAATAAAGGATTTATCAGACCCAGCTTCTCGCTGTGGGGAGCTCCTGTTCTTTTCGTTAAAAAGAAAGACGGATCCTTCAGGATGTGCATCGACTATAGGGAATTAAATAAACTCACCATCAAAAACCGGTATCCACTTCCTCGAATCGATGATCTATTTGACCAACTTCAAGGAGCTAGTTACTTTTCAAAAATAGATCTGAGATCCGGTTATCATCAACTCAAAGTCTGAGATGAGGACATTCCTAAGACTGCTTTCCAAACTCATTACGGTCATTACGAATTTGTCGTGATGCCCTTCGGTCTGTCGAATGCCCCCGCTGCATTTCTGGACCTCATGAATCGAGTCTTCCGCCCATTCCTTGATAAATTTGTAATCGTTGTCATTGATGATCTTCTCGTGTACTCTCGAAGTAAAGAAGATCATAGCCAACACCTCCGACAGATTTTAGAAACCCTGCGGACCGAAAAGTTGTATGCAAAACTCTCCAAGTGCGAATTCTGGCTCCGCAGCGTAAACTTTATGGGCCATGTAGTCAGTCAAGAAGGAATACCCGTGGACCCCTCCAAGATCAAAGCAATTGAAAGCTGGGCAATTCCGGCAATGCCAACGGAAATTCGCCAATTCCTGGGTCTCGCAGGCTACTACCGAAGATTCATTCAGAACTTCTCTAAGATAGCCAAACCCCTCACCACATTGAATCAGAAAGGCGTGCCATTCAACTGGACCGAGAAGCAAGAATTCGCCTTCAAATCCTTGAAGCAAGCCCTCTGTAGTGCTCCAGTTCTATCCTTACCAGAGGGAACCGAAGACTTCATAGTTTACTGCGATGCTTCGAATCAGGGTTTAGGTTGTGTCCTTATGCAACATGGGAAGGTAATTGCTTATGCATCCAGACAATTGAAAACGCATGAAGTAAATTACACCACGCATGATCTTGAGCTGGGGGCGGTGGTCTTCGCCCTAAAAACTTGGAGGCACTACCTATATGGTACCAAGTGCACCATCTTTACAGACCACAAGAGCCTCCAGCACATTCTAAATCAAAAGGAACTAAACATGAGGCAACGGAGATGGGTTGAACTGTTAAATGATTATGAGTGTGAAATCAAATACCACCCAGGCAAGGCTAACGTAGTAGTCGATGCCATGAGTCGAAAGGAGTATTCAAGTCGTCATGTGAAGACCCTATCAATCACCATCCAGTCTCATCTAGCCTCACAGATCAAGGAAGCCCAATTGGACGCATTGAAGCCAGAGAATGTTGCTAGTGAATCACTACGAGGAATGGAGAAGGAACTCGAAGTCAAAGACGACGGGAACTACTACTTCATGAATAGAATATGGGTTCCCAAAATTGGGGGATTTAGAGAGGTAGTCATGCACGAAGCCCATAGGACGCGATATTCTATTCATCCAGGGTCAGACAAAATTTATTTGGATATCAAGCAGCAATATTGGTGGCCTAATATGAAGGCAGAAATAGCCACTTTCGTGGGCAAGTGCCTTACTTGCGCCAAGGTGAAAGTAGAATACCAAAATCCCTCGGGACTACTGCAACAACCAGTGATACCCGAGTGGAAATGGGAAAGGACTACTAAGGACTTCATGACCAAATTGCCAAAGACGGCAAACAGATTGGATGTTATCTGGGTAATTGTCGATAGATTAACAAAATCCGCTCATTTCCTGCCAATAAAAGAATCCTACAAGATGGAAAAGCTGACTTGAATCTACCTCAAGGAGGTGGTGAGACTCCATGGAGTGCCAGTATCTATTATCTCGGATTGAGATAGCAGATTTACTTCAAGATTCTGGCAATCTCTTCAGAAGGCAATGGGAACACAGCTAGATATGAGCACCGCCTACCACCCACAGACGGATGGTCAGAGTGAGCGTACCATCCAGACACTCGAGGATATGCTCCGAGCTTGTGTGATTGACTTCGGCAAATCATGGGATGCCCACTTGCCTCTGATCGAATTCTCTTATAACAACAGTTACCATACGAGCATCAAGGTTGCTCCCTTCGAGGCTCTCTATGGTCGTAAATGCAGATCGCCCCTGTGTTGGGCCGAGGTGGGTGACACTCAACTAGCAAAAGGGAAATCGCCAGCCAGTGCTCTTACAGGACCCGAAATCATTCGTGAGACAACCGAGAAGATAGTCCAAATCAAAGCTCGACTTCAGGCATCGCGAGACCGACAAAAGAGCTATGCTGACAAGCGACGAAAGCCACTAGAATTTCAAGTCGGGGATCGTGTGCTATTAAAGGTCTATCCATGGAAGGGAATGATTCGATTTGGGAAAAGAGGAAAATTGAACCCGCGGTACATTGGACCGTTCGAGATTCTTGCCCGGATTGGTCCAGTGGCTTACAAGCTGCAGCTACCCGCCGAGCTCAGCAACGTACACCCGGTGTTCCACGTCTCGAATCTAAAAAAGTGTCAATTAGATGAAACCCTTGTCGTCCCATTGGAAGAGATTGAGATAAACGAGAACCTCCTGTTCTTCGAAGAACCAGTCGAGATTATGGATAGGGAGGTGAAGCGTACAAAGCAAAGTCGCATCCCGATCGTGAAGGTTCGATGGAGCGCAAAACGCGGACCGGAATTCACGTGGGAACATGAAGATCAGATGAAGCAGAAGTACCCTCGCCTATTCTTTCCTTCACAAGCCTAGTTTTTAAAAGGAATTTCGGGACGAAATTCACTCTAACGGGGGGATGATGTCACAACTAGCATTTTAGCTAGGAAATTCTATTCCTGTGTAACCATTCAACTATTGTAAATCATATTCTCTAAGTAAATCTCACTCAATGCTCATATAGATTCATCAATTATGTTCATCAAAGAGTCTGAAAACCCTAAGAATCCCGGTTTGAGTCCATATTAGACTAGAAATTTCTTATTAGGCCTAATGGACCAATAAGCACCCAATTCCACTTTATTGGACTTAGAAGCCCTAATTGGATCCTAATTGGACCCAATTCATAAATCTAAAGCATTTTGGACCATTTGGGTCTAGAATGATTCATTCTAACCCTAATGGGCCTTATTGGGCCATAACTAATCCAATTAACCTTAGTGAGCCATAAGCCCATTCGTTTATTCTATTTGGGCCGTGAATGTTTCCAAGAGCCTAATGGGCCGAAAATTTTTATGTTTAGGATCCAAATATCCTAACTAAAGTTAATGGGCCCAAACTACTCCATCCTTTTTTCTTGGCCCAAAATCTCGGCCCATGTATAAACAAAAAAAGGAAAAGAAGTGAAATGGGGGGGTGACTTTGGAGGTGCCACCTCCATATTATTCAACATGCAACAATGTTAAGATCCTCCATACTTCCATGCTAGTCACCTCACCACTCTCTCTCCCCTTTCTTCTTCTACTCTTGGTCGAAGACAACACACACACACACCACACCAAATTCTCTCTATTACTCTCAAGAATCATTCACCTTCTTCCTCCAAAAATCTCAAAACTTTGCTTGGGTTTCAGGAGGATTTTCACAAGATAATCATCATTTCTTGGTAAGTCTTTACACATCCAAGTTTTATAACTCCATTTTCATGTTAGATCACTCTTTTAAGCAAAGTTTTTGGTGATCATACTCCTAGAAATCTTCTTAAGTTCGAGATCTACTCAAGGGAGTTTGCTAGGGCCGAAAATCACTTCATCTCTTTCCATTCTTCTTCAAAAACCGAAACATGAAGCAAAAGGTGAGTTCATACCCCCCTTGTTTTCGGTTTTCATATGATTTTTGGGGGAGAATGCAAGTAAAATGTGTAGATCTATGTGTTATATGCATGTTTTGTGTGAATTCTTAGTTTCTTTGATAATAATGTGTTAGATCTTAGCAACTCTCGAAATTTTAAGTATTATTTAACAAATATCTATGAAATATGACATTATATACATTACACTATCAAGCCAAAAGTGATTACATGTTTAAGATACAAAATAATTCAACAAAAACCTTGTTAAAGGTCAAAATTGTCAAGAAAACAAAAGATAAGGGTAAAAAGTGAAATTTATGTTTTTATAAGGGCCAAACAGATCCTACATGTATAAAAAGGTGTTTTTATGTTAAACATACTTTAAAAGGGGCCAAAAATGCAAGTTTAAGCTTAATGGGCCAAACCTTTTGGGCCTCACGGTTTTGGGCCCAATTTGCGATAAAGGTGAAGTTTTGGGGTTAAAAATGTTATTTGGCCAAATTTTGAGTCATAAATGTAAATAAACCAAATTTAGGGGTGAAAATAACATTTATTTTCAAATTGGACCAAAAATGTAAATTTTTCCAAAATTGGGCCGAAAGTGTAAACTGTTACAAACAAGGGGCTGAAACTGCAGTTTTCTGCAAAACAGGGTTCTAAATGTGAAAGTATAACTTTTTGGGCTGAAACCGTAAATTTTTAGACATTTGGGACAAAATTGTAAATATTTATAAATTAAGGTCTAAAGTGTCATTTTTACCAAAACTTTGGGCCTTAATTGAAAATTGGAGGATTTTTGGCTAAAAACGTCGTTTTTATAAAAAGAGGATTTTTATCATCAATCTATTAAATATCGAGCTAAAACAAACAACGGAATAAAACAAACGAACGGAATACGTCGATAACTATTTATTGGGCCTAATATACACGACTTGCCCATTGGACCCATAAGGCCAAATTAAGTGCATATTGAGCCCAATGTTTTTCATGACGTGTTTATTGGGTCTTGTGACCCACTTGCACGTTAATTTGGGCCTAAGTTATGGAGTACATGTTTATTGGGCTTTTGTGGCCCATTTACATGCCTATTGGGCCTAAATTACCCTCTTACATGTTATTGGGCCTTTGTGGTCTAATTACATGCTAATAGGGCTTGGAATGGAAATTTCACATGTTAGTAGGCCGTAACTATACCTCTGCGTAATCATTAAACGTCGTATACTTATATACGTACCTTTTGAATACAAATACATACCACAAATACGTAAACATTAAACATAGTGAAAAAGGGGTTAAGAATCTAGTGAGACATGTCGGTTGGCACCTCTGAGTGTACAATCGTAGCCTGTAGTTATAATCAGAGTTTCCTGGTAGGAAAGCGGGAGTTTGTGTATAGATCTATACGGGGTGACCCCCCACGCCTTAGCTGTTCGCTACAGCTAGACTAGGCCAGTCTAGGGCGACAAAATCATTAGCAAGACCGGCATTTGGAAAAATACCAAGACGGGCGACCTAGTCATTATCATACATGGTTATAACGGCTCATATAGGGATTCAATACCAAAAGTTTAACCTTTTGAAGATAAACTCTTTAACTATGTCACTGCAAAACGACTTATTTAACGATACAAGAATCTAGCCGTGGTTATAAAATAGAAAATATAGGATTTTCTGGGAAATTGATCATATACACTTAACATTTATTCAAAATACAATGAACCTAAACAACACTCATATAAGTTACGATTATGAAATTCACACATGCATTTATACTTGATTTTCACATCATTTTCAGACATTTTACAGAAAATATCAGATTTTCTGGGTTTTTACGAAAGATACAAAGACTTTTACTCAAATATACTTATGAACTCACCAACATTATATATGTTGACCGTTTTCAAAATAACTTGTATTCTCAGGTAATCCTTAAGCCGGAAGATTTGCAAGTGTGTATGGTTTCGTTTATGTAATAGCACTTATCGTACTTTTTACAATTTGAACTTATGTATTTTAACAATGTACTTGATGTGAACAATGCTAGTTGTATTATGTAATGTTGGTGACGATCGTTTTATGATTCATGTATATTCATTGTGATTATTATTTAATTGTTAGTCACACAAGCCCCCGGACGTTTCTGCCATCTGGTTCGGGGGTGTGACAGTTACACGACACATAGATGATGTTTTGACACAGAGCGATGAAGTATGTTGCTATAACAGGAAAGCGTATCCTACTTTGAGCTACATGATGTGTTCAAAGCGTAATGTTAATATGGTAAACGGCAAAGAACACAACTTATACATGTCATATTACGCGACACAACTTAAGATAACACAACACATAATTTGGAGTTACGCACGCATAACCGAGGTCATGTAGATATTTATCAAGCTCTAAGTCAGTATTTAGCTCATTATTCACTCATATAGGGTCAAAACCGAGAGCTCAAGATCAGAATAATTATGTCTTATCTCATGATTTCCAAGAGGAATAAGAATCAAGGTTTCCATATATTTGATTGAAGGTAATTTTTTCTCCCTAGAAAGCTTGATTAAGCTTTAATGGTGAAAATTAAAGAAGTTGTTAGAACTTGGTTCCAATGCTTGGAATTTAAAAGTATAATGTTGTTATTAGTGTCATAACCATGATTCCAAGCTGTGGTTGATGGTTTCGTGAATGGATCCTTGAATTTAGTATTTAGAGTTATAAACCCTAAATGTTGAAAGTCTTGGAAACTTGAATGAAGTTGATGTCTTAATGAATTAAGACATATAGATAGGATATTCGTGGAAATTAATTGATTTTGAGACAAAAAGTTGTAACATGAAGTTTATGTGATCAAATGAATGATTATTTTAGATATGGATTTGAATTTAGCTCTTTATGGAATAAGTCATGTTAATAAGAGCTTAATGTGTTATTTCAATAGTTTTTTGGCAATGAGATTTGGTCAAGACAACCGTCGATATAAAAAGGGATATTTGTACAACCAATATATGAATTTCACTTTTTAACATAATTTTTTTGATATTCTTTGAAAAGAAAACATTTAATGAAATGGTTTTGATCTAGCGGAGAATTCGGTTGTAATGTTTTTAACATGTTTCAAAAAGTAAATTAATCTGGAGAAAAAAATACATTCTTACCGAAAGGAAACAAAAGATCATCAGTCGAAACTAACCGTCACCCGAAAATTATTTACCAAAATAGAACTAACTGTCTTTTAGAAATTATTACGGAAAGAAAACTATCAATAGAAAATAAATTGTTTTCCGTTTGCCAAAACCAATGTAATTAGAGCCTAAAACTAATAGTCGTATGCCGCATTCCGTGTTTTTTTTTCTAAATATGTCATGTTATGCATAATAAACTACTCACTGATGCACGACATGTTCTTCATAATATGACATGTTTTCGAGAGAAACTAATCATCGACAGAGAACAATTCTATTAAAAGAACTACTCACAGCACCCACACTCAATGTCCTTTGCTGAATTGAAATTAATCATTATCTGTAAAAAAAAATTACCGAAAAAACTATTTAATGTCTACCCTTTGCAAAGGTAAATGACTAGTAACTTTGAATGTAAACCACATGGGCCAAAACTATAAGTTGCTTTAGAGAAAAATGCATATTTGGTCCATATGATTTGCTTAGTTTTTTTGTTTTCCACCGTTACAAATATAGTCCTTTTTCCCTACTTTCATAATGGATTTATGTGGGCCTAGCAATTCTCGACAAGACCCGCGATACGAGCCGCGACATGATGCACGACACGACACGAAATAAATGGGTTTGGGTTGAGTTTTTCAACCCGCCAATCCGTCAACCTGTTTATTAAACAGGTCATATATGAGTTTCTTAAAAAATATATGGGTTGACCTGTCAACCCGTTTAGAATTTTAATAAAACAAATTATATATTTTTTAAATGTATTAAGTATTATACACTATACAGTTTATACTTTATACTAGGATATGATACTCGATAACATTGACCATTTGACCCGTAGGTAACCATTTGTTGATTTGCATTGCAACACATTTGGCATTTTCCCTAAATAATCTTAGTATCCTACAAACAAAATCTAATAAACCCTCTCCCGGCCTCCCCTCTGTGATGAACGACAGAAAGAACTCACGAAGAATGGCGGCATAAACGGTTGAATCATTATCTAATGACGTCGACGTCTGGGATTGAATTTATCTATGTTTATATTAATGTTTTAGTTTGGACATGTTTCCATGAATGTTTTTAATTTTCATTTGGATGTTTAAGACTTAAGTTTCTAAAATTAGGATATCCTTGCATCAAGAATTTATTTATGTTTAATTATCAATTTTATTTATGGAATCTGACCCACGAACACACGAACACGCCAACCTGTGAACCCGTATAAATAAGTGGGTTGACGGGTCATATATGAGTTTATATTCCAAACTCTCCAACCCGTGACCTATATAGTTAAATGGGTCGTGTCGGGTTGGTATATTTTGACACGCCAACCCGTGACCCGCCAACTCGAATACGACATGTTTGTCAGACCTAGATTTATGCTCCTCTCCACATCATTGGAAAGACTATTTTGCATATCCTATTTTTTTTTATAATGGGCTAATGTCATAAAAACCCTCAAGTTTTCAGGGTTTTGTCGGTTTTGCCCAAAGTTGAATTTTATGTCCGTTTTTACCCTAACATTTTCCAAAAAATGTTCGGTTTTACCCTTTTACCGATGATAACAAGTTACCATTATATTAACTTCGCAAAAAAACCCTTAAGTTTACAATTTTTTTTACGTTTTTACCCTTAAGTTTATAATTTTATTTACACTTTTTACCCTATGTATTTTTTTTTCATATTATACGTATTCATGTAGAAAAACATATTTATATACAAAAAAAATTTAATTAAATATTGTATTTGCATTTTTTTTAATGTTATATATATATATATATATATATATATATGTGTGTGTGTGTGTGTGTGTGTGTATGTGTGTATAGGTTTTTTTTCTTGGATAAACCATTTAAGATGTAAAAAAACAAATTAATATGTTTTTAGAACTACAAATACGTATTTTTATGTATTTAAAAATATAAATATCAATAACAAAACTTGTTCAATCATAAACATGTTTATATAAGTATATACATATATTTTTAGAAGTGTAAATATATATTTTGATATATGTTTATTTTAAAAGTATAAATATATTTTTAGAAGTATAGATACATATTAATATATAAAAATGTAAAAATATGTATTTATACTTCTAAAAACTATATCTATAAAACACGTATTCATAATTCTAAAAATATTATTTATCTTTTTAAATGGTATAACCTTGCAAAAACACACATGAACAAACAAACAAATATAGATATATATATATATATATATATATATATATATATATATATTATATAACATTAAAAAAAATATAAATATGATATTTAATTAAACATTTTTTCGTATATAAATACGATTTTTCTGCATGAATACGTATATTATGAAAAAAAATACTTAGGGTAAAGTGTAAAAAAAATTATAAACTTAAGGGTAAAAATGCAAAAAAACGGTAAACTTAAGGGTTTTTTTTGCGAATTTAATATAATGGTAACCTGGAAAACCTGTTATTACCGGTAAAAGGGTAAAACCGAACATTTTTCGAAAATGTTAGGGTAAAAACGGACATAAAATTCAAATTTGAATAAAACCGACAAAACCCTGAAAACTTAAGGGTTTTTATGACATTAACCCTTTTATAATTTCTGAACACTTTTTAATATAGGAAAATACCCACCCACCCATACTCCAATCTCTAACCCTTCTTATACCCATCCCACTTCTCTCATTCCTCTGTTGACCACCACCAACGGATAAGAGCCACTTGCAAGCCAAAATAAACCAACTATATGGCTCTGAAGAATTTAAATCTATAAATAATCTTCAAATCGATTTACAAGATAAATGTTGCTACATATTACCAAATCTATCGAATAGAATCAAAGTTTAAAGAAATAAATCATTTTATATAGTTCTAGAAGTGCTCAAAAGATATGAACTTCAAACAAATAATAACTTACAACTTATTATTCAAGAAAACAAATGACTTGCTCTTATGATACTTGACAGAAAGAGTATAAGATTATATGGCATCCCCAAGAGCACCATTTGTCTTGTTCATTGGTAACCTTGAAATGTGTCTCTAATTCAATTATGACTATGATCAAGGGATGGTGGCAATTGGTCTTCCTAACAATATACAACATACCGGTTCCATAAATTCAAGGCAAATATTTACCTCAAAAATTATAATTCTTATAAACAACTTCCATCGGAGTCAAATTGAACAATGTATCCCATGATATCTTTAACTTTCATCTCGACAATTTATTTTCTTCACATGTGTTAATCAAAAAGGATAACACCATTAATTGACCACTACAATTAATTTATAAAAAAATGTATAAGAAATTGTTAACCAAAGTAAGGGCTATTTGGTAGGATCTGAATTTTTAAAAACTGAATATTTAAGAGGTCTGAATTTGTAAGAGAGTCTGAATTTTAAAATGGTGTTTGGTTGGATCATCTGAATTGTTGTGCTGAATGATAAAAATGACTATTTTACCTTTATATTTTATTTTTTGCTCAATTCAATGTTTTTATGTACAAAATAACTACAAACAATCATGTTAATTATCCCAAACAACTTGAATCCTAACAAGGCTACATGATAGTTTCATCACTACAACTATGCAAGACCATATCGTAATTTTGAAAATGCCTGGACTCTATTCATAAAAATCAAGAAACCATTGAGACCAGATTTGCAATTTCTCTTTATTTTATTATATTTTAGTATTTTACAATTTAAAGAAAAAATAATAGGAAAGGTAATATGTAGGGTTTGACAGAATCTTGAAAGACTGACTTCATTGATTTGATTCAATGATTCCATATTGCTTTTGCAATCAACCCAACGTTTTCAAGGTATAGATTCTCCTAAATCTCATACAATTATTCTTCACTTCGCCATCATCCCTACAAATTAACCGATCAACAATCTTAATTCCTCAACACGTTCATCAAAACTCCAACTCAATTTCATCTCCGATGCCTGTAAATCCTCAGAAGCAGCTTCGGAGGCTCCCACACGTTTTTAGCCAAGTTCTCGAGCTTCCTCTCGGATCATACGCCGATGTTTCAATCGAAGATAAATCCGATTGTTACAGGTTTACAGCGAACATTGATGACAACGCCTTTTCCGGTAAGGTAAAGGCTCATGCCGTGAAGATTCACCCGGAGGTGACGAAAGTTGTTGTCAGGGGAGGAAATGGATTTGGAGAGGTGGAGTTGTTGTTGGATAAATTAGAGGTTGATGGGTGGAGATTTCGGCTTCCGGCGATTACACGGCCGGAGTTGGCGACGGCGGTTGTTGTAGGACCTGAGCTTATTGTTATAGTGCCGAAGGGAAGCCGGAGCAGCCGACGGCAACCTTCAAGATCATGGTGGTAGAGGGCGGAACAGAGTGTACAAATTATAGATTACAGATTGCAGGTTACACGAATGGTCCCTATGGTTTAGAGTAATTTGTACGTTTGGTCCTTAACTTATTTTTTTTAGCTCAAAAGGTCCCTATTGTTTGTTTTTTTTTGCGCATTTGGTGGCTGTCTTTGCTAAAAAAACTATTTTGCCATTGATTTTTTAATTTATTTTTTTTAACACACCCCCAACCCCATTTCCACCTCACATTACCTTACCTTATCTACCTTACCTTATCTACCTCACCTTATTTAAATAAATTAAAAAATCAAGGGTAAAATAGTCTTTTTAGGTAAGATAAGGACGAAGCGCGTAACAAAAAAAAATAGAGACCTTCCGAATTAAAAAAATAAATTATGGACCAAACGTACAAATTACCCCAAACCATAGGGACCATTTGTGTAATTTACTCAAATAATATAGGATTCACAAATCACAATAATCTTAAAGATGAAACAGTTTTGTTTCTTTGATGGTTTATTTAAGGTGTAAATTAATATGGATGCATATGCAATGTTCCCATTGCATGGTTGAATGTTTTTATAAAAAGATAGAATAAACACAACCCAAGATGATAACAACAAAAAAAAAAAAAAAACCCAAAAAAACCCAAAAAAACCAAAAGTGCGTATTAATGTTGTTATTATGCGAAAATTTTGAGAAATTCAAGTAATGTACAAGTCATAAAACATAAAATACAATTGAAATGAAATAAATAAAGTGTTGAACATGAAAAGACACAAATATTTATGTGCTAACGTTGTTATATATTATCAAAGAATTTTGAGAAATTTAAGTAGCGTACAAGTCATAAAGCAAAATTCTATCCATAATCTGTTTTCTACTCGTGTATGAAAAATTAGATAATTATCTCTCGTAATATTATTTTTTTGATCTTTTATGAGTTATGAGTGTTGGAAATGCCATGTTAAGCCCATAGATACCATTGGGTTAGGCAAAATATTTTGGGCCTAAGTTTGCAATTTATATCACTTCGAAATTTCAATCATATTTTTTCCCAAAGGCCCGAAACAAGAGTACCATATCTATCCATCTCAAAACCATGTGTCCAGTTGAAATATGGATTTAATTAAAACGTTCTCTTAGTTAAATATAAATAAAAATACACATCGGTAACAAAATAGAAAATTCGAAAATATTACTGAAACCAATTTCCATCTTTTCATTTATTTTGGAAACAATTACAATCAAATATGAGATACATCATGTATCTTGCAACAAATTTCATTCAAATTTACAAGACTTGAAGGATTCTCCCATTGCAAAAGTTCTGTAACCCCTTTCTCAATCTCCCTCGTCTCCCTCACTAAACCTCTCAAGCAAAATCCAATCGCACTTAAACTCAATACAAGTTCATGCTCCTTCACTTCCTCACACCCCTCTCCAATAACAACTTCTTGTGATCTTTTTAGATATGAATTTATTACATTCTCCATCTCATCTTCCCCATTTGATCCATGTTCATGTAACTTTGAAGGGGTAATTGGTAATTTCCCCATCTCAACATCACTATATGTGTTAGAAGCACCACTCTTTTGAACCTCCTTGTCAAGTTTGTTTAGTGATTTGACCAAAACAAGCCTCTCAAAACACTTGAGCGAAGGGTGAATCATTTCTTTAAAGATCTCCACCTCATCTTCAAGTGTCTTCATGCTTATGTTTTCTTGTGTTATATGATGATTTGCATGGTTCAAAAAGACGAAAAGACCCTCCATGTTCGACACACTCTTCAAGAGCTTACTATAACAAGCACTATTAAATGGCAAAAACCAAAAGTTGGGTTCCATAGCAGCCTCATCGATGAACTTTTTCAATTCATTCACATTAGCTTTAAGTTTCCTTTGACAATCTTCGAAACAATCTTGACTTTTTCCTCCAAGATTAATTGTGTTTACACACTCGTGCAAAACTTGGAGACTCTTGGAGAGTTGGAATTTCGCTAGAGTTGAAGCTCTAGTGGGTCTAAACATGAGTTCGACAACAATTGAACAAGATAATCCAATGAACGCTTCAACAATTCTAATGATAGCGAATTCTGTTGGAGAACCAAAATTCTCCCTTCCGAGAATTAAAACAGCGCCGATTACAGCTGACACACCACCAGCAGGACCATACATTCGGCTTCCCCTAATCAAACTACAGAAAATGAACCATGGAAGAAGAATCAAGAACCTTACTTTAACATATTTCTCAAGAACAAAACAACCCAATACTCCATATACAGTTCCTAACACAGTGCCTTGAGCTTTGAGATTTGAAACCCTAAAAACGGCTTCTCTTGAAGCAGCAAAACTAATCGCAACTGGAAGTCCCGACCATATCCCGTTTTCTTTGCTGTATATTAATCCAAATAGAACAGCGAAACCTACGGATAATGAACATTTCAATGCAAGCACGAACCTTCGGTGCATCAGAAAGGTGTTAATCGATTCAAAAAGATCGAATTGTGGATCCTTTTTGTTCTTCTGCCCTTCGCTTGAAGATGAAGGCGCCTTTGCTGGAGAATTATCTGTCAATGTCATCTTTCTTTCAAGTAATTTGGAACAGAATAAGAAGAAAAAAGAGGACAGATCTTTGTGGGTTTGAGGGAAAGAATGGAGGGAAAACGTTGGATTTTCAAGATTTGTTTCGGGAAAAGTTGCAGAATCGAAAGGGATGCAAGACTTTAGTTGGTCAAAGGTTATGGTTATGTGTTGTAGAAGCTTATGCAAGTTATCTTTTAGATCTTGATCGAGGATTTGAGGTGGAAATGAATGAAAATGGGACAAACCCATTTCTAGCCCTTTTATTGGCATCTCTATTTCTTCCATCTTTTGTGCTGTATTCATGCAGTAGGGTTTCAAGAACTCTATTGGAAGTGTTTCCCATTTCATGCTTTCCTACATAAGAAAATACCATCGTATAGATGATTAATAAGCATAAAAAGAGTTTTCAAATTCATTGAAACGGACAATAAAATATTGAGTAAATTACACGAATGGTCCCTATGATTTTGGTTAATTTGCACATTTGGTCTCTAATTTATTTTTTAACTTGGAAGGTCCCTACAGTTTGTTTTTGTTGCGGGTTTGGTCTATGTCTTACCTAAAAAGACTATTTTGCTCTTGATTTTTCTAATTTATTTAAATAAGGTGGGGTAGATAAGGTAAGGTAATGTGAGGTGGAAGTGGGATTTGGGTGTGTTTATTTAAATAAATTAAAAAAATCAAGGGCAAAATAATCTTTTTATGTAAGATTATGAACCAAACATGCAAATTACCCCAAACCATAGGGACCATTCCTATAATTTCCTCTAAAATATTCGAATTTTCAAAGGAATATGAAATTGGTGGAAATTGGAGCTTACTTTCTTGGATTTGATGGCATTTAGGAGTTTGGTTCCATTAATGGCAAGAGACTTGGCTTGTGAGACGAAAGAGTGTGCTCTTCTATTGTCTTCTGAACAAAATGCCTTTACACACAGTTCTACCCTCTCTGAAGCATTATCTGCATAAAGCTTGCACTTCTTCTTCACCTAAAATAATTCACAACATAATATCATCAACCACTATATCACAACACATTATGTATGTGTATGGTGCATGATGTTTGATGTATGCATGCATGTATGGTGTTCGTGTATATGTATTGTACATGTATTTTGGGAACGACGTACTTTGTTGACTGTAGGTTTAAAGTGTAATATAAGTGGATTATAACCAAGAAGAATATAATATGTTAATTACAACTATTCTTGTATAAATAAATTATAGTATACTAAAGGTTTTGTAATTTCAATCGACAATCCATCACCCTATTCCACTTTTCCCTTTTTGTCACCTTTAATTGTTTTCAATTCCTATAGTCCATTTCTCGAAGAAAAAAAAAAGCTAAGTATATAGGGTTTCAATTTCATAAAAATAAATAAATACGTAGAGTTTGAAAGACACAAAGGAATTTATTTGTAGAAAAAATTTGATATCATTGACGTACAGTACTATATTTTGTCGTAAGTAAGAGTCAAATATTATTGAAATAAAAAAATGAGTGGATATGCACTTAGGGTGTTTGGCTTAGCTTTTCACAGCTAAAAGTTCTTTTTGGAAAACAAAAAAAGGAAAAGATATTTGGCAAAACTAGTTTTAAAAACTACTTTTGGAGTTTTGATACAAGAAAAAAAAACTTTTTGAAAAAGTCAAGAAAACCTGATTTTTTGTAACTTTTCCAAAAAGGTCTTTTGGGCTGTGAAAAGCTAAGCCAAACACCCCCTTAGACTATTCATTCCATGCCAAACAGTTTATTAAAATACATAACATATCTAATTCTATTGCTACATTTAAATCTATTGTTTTCCTTAAACAGTAACACTCTTTTATCAAATTTAAACAAATTGCATATCTAGAAATTAACAAAACCTTTTACAAAATTAAAGTGTCTTCTGAATATCATTTTCTTGGTAAAAGTTTAGACAATAAGATAACATGACAAAAATGTTTAAAGTATCATTTACGATCATTTGTATCAAATCATAACAGTATCACGTTTTAATTCTATATTATAAAAGAGCAAACAAAATTGCACATAATACACATGAATGTTCATGTTTTATATTTCTTCATGCTAAAAGTAGCATATTTTGACGTCAAGAATAATTTTATGTTGCAGCTAGCAATGAGCTAGAAACAGAAATATAGGGAATATATACAAAGAAGTCAAAATACATTATTTCTCAAGGCTATATATTAACTATTAGCAACTTTAGCATGAGAAAAAAAATGGTTTTGGATTTTTATATGCACAACATAGATTTTTGTCGAGTGTTTAATTTATCAATAGTAAATTTACGATGATGCAAACAAAATCTAGGAATATCAAATTTCGGCGGTTTACCTGACACGTAGCCAAACCAGGATACGGAAGCAATAACGCAAGAACACAAGCCAACACCCCAATGGCGGTGCTAGCTGCCACGTGTACAGGATGCATGACTGGATCAGTCTGACCACCCTTATCATACGCCACCACGTAGATAATCACAATCTGCCCCAACGCTATTCTCTTCGACACCAAATGAGTCTTATGATCCGGCAGCATCACCACGAACGCCGCCATACCCACCACCACCGCAGTAAGCGCCGTTGTCATCCGTGACGGCTCTATCGCCCAAAGCCCTACGATTGCCGGAATAACTGTTAAAACAGTCGCACAGAGAGCGTCCCAGCAGCCGCGAAGTGTGTCACCAAGGGAAGCACCGGTCACGATGAGAATGACAGTGACGTAAGAGAAGGCTGGAAAGGCAACTTGGCTGCGGAGGGAGGAGGGGCCGAAGAGGGTGGCAACGGCTACGATTGAGCAGGCGACAGCCGTGCGGAAGGAGGCGGAGAGGCATGAAAGCCATAAGGAACGGGATTGGGGATTAAGTTTAAGCATGGAGGTTAGCATTGTGATGATTAGTGGGGTTAATCAAGAAGATTAGTGTAAGAAAGAATGAGAAAGGTAATGCAAGCTAGGAGATGGAAGGGGTGTATTGGTGAATTTATACATGAGGCTTAACGGTGGACCCCGCTATGTGGGGATTAAAAAAATAAAATAAAGGTATTAAAAATAAGGGATCCAGATCCTTAATACCATGCATACATGTAACTAAATCAAGAAATATAAAGACCAATATCATGGCTACGGAGGTGTTTAAAATATACGTATCCAAGAAAACAAAATATATTAGGAACTAAATCAATAAGTAACAAAAAAAAAACCATAAATTACGTAAACAATGGAGACCAATTCTAGTGAAAATTAGGATATTAAGCTCTATTCTCCGCGACTCCGCCCTGCTACTTATCTTCGTGCAGTTTCCGCCACTTCCGAACTGCTCACGATCTCCGACCGGTGACCTTCGTGCACATCTCACTCTCCTCTTCGTTGGACATGTATGTGACTCTATTTCCTCTCTCTCTTTTTTCTTTTTTTTCATTTTCTCTTAGACTCTCACTACTCAAGGTAAGAATAGATTTTCACTAGTCAAGGTAAAAGTAATAGGAAATAGGATATAAAAAATAGGCACGTGAATTCTGAAAAGGTTAAAAGCTCTTTGACAATTTTATGTATTTATAATTTGTTTACCTATTCATCTTTTTATAAAGAAAAAGATTTACTTGTTATTCTATTAATAACTTATTGTAGCTAAAGACAATAAGACATGCATCTTATTTTATTTCGTATATTGAAGATATCTAACAAAATGTTAAATAAAATTTAGAATCACTCGTTAACAATTTCTATTTATTTGGTGTTATTAGGATGAGTAAAAACTCTCGACCATAATTTTTTTTATTTTTTGTATGGGATACTAGTCATCATCATTACTGTTTATTAGCAAATACAATTAATTTTTTTTAAAACAATCTTACTAATGTCAACATAATTAGTTTGTCAAATTTCCCGTTAATTAGAGAACTAAACAATATTTTTTGAAGTTTTAGTTTCGGCCCCCTTATGTTTTATGTTTGTGTTCCGCCCCTTCCGGTTTCGAACATTTGAATAAGAAAACCCGTTTTGCAGTTTAAATGTTTAATTAGTTATGAAAATCCGACCATGAATCTTGCTCGAATGGCGGTCTCCACCAATGGTTGTCCGTTGGTTTGAGTTCTAGTTTTATTTTTTTGAGTGAGCTCCCACCGTTTCTTGTTAGGCTACGGGGATTGGTACTCGACACACACATGGACGCGGGGTACACTACTCCCCTGAACTCGGCATGCCGAGCTCTTAAGGGCAACTCGGCATCTCTTTGTCGAGTCTCTTTCTTCTGCATCTCTTCTTTCCTCCTTGCTTCTCCCCACTAGGAAGCCCACCCCTCTCTTCTTCTTCCAAGCTTCTTCCCACATTTCTTATGATGTGGAGTTTAGTAGGTGTTGCACGACTCCGTTCAGCCTTATCGGCATGTTGCGAATTTTTGTCTCGTCGGTATTGACATATTTAAAAAAAAAACATTTCTAAATACAACAATATAGATACATTTGTACCATACTAAACTATAACACTCCAAAAATCAAAGAAATTTAAAATTTTCAAAATCAACCATTAACCAACATTGTTTACAGAAAGAGTCATTGTTTCAAAAGCATTAATTCAAAATCAGAGTTTTCCTAAGACCCTGTGACATAAAACAGGAAGATGTGCACGATCACATCTTTGCTTTCCCACGATCCTCAGAAGTACCTGAAACAATATACTAAAAACTATAAGCCAAAACTTATTGAGTCCTCCAAAGTATCAACACACCACATAGCAAACAAGCATACAAATATGAGCACCTACCTTGACTGGACAGCCTCGCAGGGCCTGCAACCTATTTGGACCGCTCTACGAGCCTTCGGCATGACTGGACCGCCTCGCAAGGCCTATAGCCTATCCGGACAGCTCTACTGGCTGCCGACCTAACTGGACCGCCTTCCAGGGCCTACAACCTATCCGGTCGTCCCCGGGTGTCTTGGCATTCAACACACAGCAGGACCGCCTCAAACCAATACTACCATATGTATGTTGGATTAGGTGTCTAAGCCCATAACTATAATTGGTATATACTTAAATTGATAATAACACAGTCCTTTCGGGTTGCCCTCAAAACTAACAACTCGACAGATGATTTTGGAGAGAGAGGTTGAATTTATTATTTGATTAATAATTCAAAATAAATGATTTGTTAATATATTATGAGAATAATATATTAATTTAAAATAGTAATCTTTAATCAGAAATTAATTGGAATTAGTTTTGGGATTAAAGGAATTAATTAATAGTGCAAAGACTGAATTGTAATTGTTCAATACTTGAGCAAGAGGCAATCGAGAACCCTCCATATAGCCATGAAAGGTTTCTTAGGGCTTAAGGGTTCTAGAATAATCCCTAAATGGATAATCAGGAAAGTGGATAATTACCCGATTTAAGATAATCTTGGATTTAGGCTAATCTAAGGTTTCCTGACTGCACTATAAATAGGGCATAACCCTATGATTTTCGGCCAACTATTTCTTTAGAAGACATGGCCGAAAATTTCATCCACTGTCCTCCTTCTTCATCAACTTCTTTTGCTAGTGTTGGGTGTGAACCATTAGAGGCGTGACATCTGTGATGCTTGCTCTCAAGGCTTCAACAACACAAGGATTGTGATTGCTATTACTATATAGTGATCAAGATATGACAATTCTAACCCTTAGTTGTGAATTCGAAATCATAGTAGAATTTAGGATTTTATCTTTTGTTGTTCAAGTTGTATGTTCAATTAGAGAAAACGTATATCAAATTATTTAGGGTTGCATGCACACATAGGATTGTTCGTTATGCTCAAAACTCATTAGTGGTATCAGAGAGTAGGTTTAGTTTTCAATTGAATTGATACAATAGTGAACTTGAACAAGGAGGAGAAAATAGAATCGTCATTCTATTCTTCAAACACGCCATGGTGTCCTTTGAACACGATGTGTTGGCACCCAACACGGCGTGGTGGTCATAAAACACGGCGTGTTGTGTTGTCAGGTCTAAAATTTTGGGCCTTATCTGCCTAATCTGCTTGTATATGATAATTACTTGCTATACTTATCCTCGAAATCCGATTTTGGTGTATCTATGATGATAAATTAAAAGTCTAGAAGTTAGGAGATAAGTATTTGACTTAATTAATTGTTTTTGTTAATTAATATGATTATTTTAAGTGTATAAATAAATCAAGATATTAGTTGAATTAAATAATTAATGTCAAATAATATTTGGTATTTTGAAATGTTTAAAATACATCCTTGTGGTTTTTATTATTAATTTAATTAAGTGATTAATTAAAAGATAATTAATAAATCCATAAATGGTTTAAATTTAATTAAATTAAAATTTTAATTTATTAAAAGATTAAACCCTTAGAATTTTAAAATGTTTTAAAATAAACCTTATACTATGTATATAATTAAAAAGTTTAATATATGTTATATGTATAAGCAAAGGCAGTCGAACCGCTAGTACGCCTCATTCATGAAGCCGATCTATAAAGGGGAGTTTAAAGAATCGGCCTATAAAATGACCGTCATTGGGTATCCATTCTTACCCACCGCTCTCTTGATTGGTGGAGGGTCGTTAGCTGAACGGGTTTGATAGGACATAATCTCATTAAAAGTATAATGATATAGAGTAACTAAACTATTTTAAAATCTCACCCTTAGTTAGTTTAGGAAAATGTGAATTTGTATGCTAATCCGTGAAATTGCACATTACACTTTATAAGTCGTTAGTTAAGCGTGTGTGATTAACCGACACACTAATGTGGGACTAATAAAGTTGGTAATGGGTGTCTCGAAAATTATCGTTGATTAATGGAGCGTGTGTGGTTAACCGTCACATTAAAAGGAGATGATAAATGACATCGAGAGTACCAAGCTAATTTTCATGGTTATTCACATCTTGTTTGTGATCCTCGGCATCCCAGTCACAAAAGTGAGAGCGTAATCAAGATTAAACATGCCATTGAATAGTTCAATGAATCTCAAATGATCTAGGAGTTTCATGATATTGAAATTGGTAAATCTTTTACCTACCTAAAATAGATTCGAATTTGATTACGGCATCCCTCTTCAAACTTCGAATCGAAAATATGGATCCTAGCCTTAATTTAAATTTTTGGGTTAATAATTAATGGTTAATATCGACTAACTTGAATTCTCTTTTCTCCTATTATAGATGTCAGGTTCAGACAACAGTGGTCTTCCTCGTTCTTTGGGAAGTGGTTTTCCTCTTCCTTCTGAAGATGATCATCTACATTCTGATCAAGGTGAAAGTATGTTCCCTTCTTCAAGCAATGTTGAAACTGGAAGTCATGCTTCTTCAAATCTTCCTCCTCCTCCTCCTCCAGTGACTCTCCCTAAGTCATGCTTCCTTCAAGCTGAAAAATAGGAAGTTACTCAAGCCATATTGGCATGTAAACATCAAGATGGAAAATCTGTGTGTGCGTATGTTCTGAAAATGAAATCGTACATTGACAGATTGGGTATGTTGGTGTGGTTTTCCCAAGGTAGATAGCCATTGACTTGGTTCTACTTTCTCTTCATGAGTCATATAGTAAGTTCATTAAAGACTACTATATGGGGGACCACGACATGACCCTAATTGATTTGACACATATGTTGATTGTTGTTGAAGCAGAAATGCTTAAGAGCACAAGTCAAGAAAAAGTGTTTGAAGGATCTGAGTCCCAAATTTCCATGGACATTGACGATGGCAACAATGGTAGTCCAGAAAATATTTCTCTTCCCAATGGAAAGGGATCGACCAAGGTCAAACCGTTTGACCATATGGTAAAGAGAAAGGCTAGTTCTTAGATAGTTCCATGTGCTCACCCTAAGGAGTTCATATGTTTCTATTGCAAATTGAAAGGACATTGGTTGCGAAGCTGCCCTGACTACCTGAAAAATCTTAGAGATGGTAAAGTCAAGTCGTGTAACTCCATTTCAGGTTCTAAGAGAAAGAAGGAAGCTTAAGAAGAGTGAGCTGAATCTGATCGTGAGAAATGAATTTCGGTCGCATGGTTTGATGATCAGATTTTGGAGGCTACTGCTTAGGAGTTATGATAAATTTAATAGATTGCTTAGGAAATGTCTAGAAGCATTGTTTTTCATTTCTGCATTATAAGGACAAGTTCCAAATTTTCGTTTACTATTAATAAAAGTGAAATTTTGTTTGGTTTACTTTATATTTCTTTGCAATGGTATTTATAAAAATGTTGGTTACATTTCTATTATGAGCAATATTAATTATGGATTTGGTTCTTGCTATATCGTTTGTGGTATTGTCATAATTAACCAAGTGAAAAGGAATTCTCATCACCCAAGTTTCAATTGGATAGAAACTTGAAGTCATGCAATTTGAATTGCGTGATGTATGAGAATCTTGATCGTTGGAAGATTATGACTAGTTCATTGATCACATGTTTATGTAAGTCAAAGTGAAGGACTGACGGATCTAGCACATGTTGATACGGACTGTTCAGATCCGCCACAAAGGATGATAAATCTATTCGTCATGATTTACTGATGCTTTCAGTAAATATGGTTATGTTTATAAGATTAAGCACAATTCTGATACTTTGAAAAGTTTCAAAAGGTAGCAGAACGAATAAAAAGAATCAATCAGACAGAAGGATAAAAGCTTCTCCAATTTGAAAGGAAAGGAGAGTACTTTAGTATCATGTTTTGTGGTCATCTTAATGATTGTGGAACTATATCACAATTGATCCTCGAAGAAGATCTTAGTGCAATTGTTTGACTAAGAAGAGGAATCGGATATTGTTGAAATGGTTCAATCAAAAGATGAGTCATACTTCGTTTCTACTCAAGTTTTAGAGTCATACTCTAATTACTACACATCGTATCTTGAATCTTACTAAGTAGGTTTATAACACGTCATGAAATGTGGAGTAATAATGTTTTCTTACTCTAGCACATTTAGAATTGGAAGTTGTGATGTTTTGGATAAAACAAAGGATAAACTAAGACCAATTCATGAAGTGTTTCATGTCGAGAATCCACACTAACTTTTGAATATTTGTTTTTGATCATCAAAGAATGCTCCTTGAGAGAGAAACTTATATGTCAAGAAGTCATTAGGAGTCTTATTGACCTTGAAAATTTTCATGAGTCAATCAAGAATAAACCTTTTAGTTTTCACTAGCACACGACTTGAGGTTGATAACCTATCATGTTAAGTTGACTCATTCTTGTTTCTGTACACCTTCCAGTTGGGTTGCCAATGCTTATGATTTCTATGGTTCTCATTTGAATTCAAAAGGCAGAGCACGTTGGTCAGTGATAGTACATTGGTCAATGGAAGTGAGCTGCTTAAACAACATGGAAGCACTGGTAGGCCCTTGTGCTACCAGATGGCAATAAATTAAGAATAAGCAAAGTTCAGCCCATGAAAGCTAAATTAGAATTTGTCGTAAACCTTGTCTTATGATTGTGAGGAAACACTTCCGCTAATAGATTTTAAAGATCTGATAAATATCATTATGGTTAGTAGTTGTGTTAATTGCATTCTTAAATTCACAATATGATTACAATATCCCTTTTCATAGTTCGAATTGTGAGAAATGGTAAGGGACTGTTTGAACGTTCAGGTGTTATAACTATAAGTTCTGAAAGGGTTTAAACACACACATGTGCTATCTAATGAGGGTGTATAAGCTTGAGAAGTCTAGATGAAGACTTATCAAAGCATCACATATCAGAAATCTGCACTTTAAGGAAGTCAAAAAGGTATTGATTTCTAGAAGTTCAGTTGATTTCTGAGTACATGTCAAAGCTAGTGGGAGCATAATTGTTATGCAAATGGAAGCATAATTGTTATGCGAATGGGAGCATAATTGTTATGCTAAGTGTTGCAAGTTGGCAATGCTATTTGTAGGATACAAAGATTTCAAATTTGCAAATTGAAAAGTTTCGAAATTGTTACCCTATAAAAGGATTTAAGGGAGAGGGCATTCATACTTCATTTCTAAAAGTTTAAATTGAAGGCTTTAATTGAACTTAGTCTTGGACATATATGAATATCGTGTTGAAATAATTCAACATAGGAAATTCGATATGTGAAAATATTGTAGCAAGAGACGAAACAGATATCAGGTCTCTATGTAAGATATTATGAATCAAGTCTCATATGCTTCAGATATAGGTTTGATTACATATGCTATAATATCCACTTGTTTTGTTTTTTCTAAATGCCTTGGTCATTGAGAAGGAATAAGGACTAGAACTTTGTGTGACTAAAGTTGAACAACTATCAAGAACAATCTGAGGTTATACCAAAGGATTGGTTGCTTGTGGACAGTTGGAAGCATAGTATTGTTGGAAGGACCATAGTGACTTGTTTTTGATTGGGATGATTCTTGATCAAAATTGGTGGTCATATGGGAATATGGAAATGTTTCCATAGAGGGAGTTGATTATTGAAATCTACATGTGAGTTAGAAAATTTAATGCAAGGAAGGTGTTCAAGGTGTCTACCTTGAATTTGAGACTTCGTTTCCATATAATTGTTTTAAGTAACAACGTTTCAATGGAACATTTTGTAATATCGTCGGCAAAGTCTCTGTGACTTTGAAGCCTCGACATCACAAAAGGATATTTCATGTAAGGTTGAACTCTAACACATTCTAAGTAGTGACAAGAATTTGAAATTGTGAAATGGGTATCATTAGAATAGTGTCCAATCGATCTGTTCACAAAGGAAGGACCATAGAGAGACATAGTATGCATGTTTATAACCTGGCATGACTGATGTTTAATTCAAGTGTTTAGTTGATTACTCGAAACATTATACAATGAATAAAGTCTAATTAATATGGTGATTAAATAATTAGAGTTTTATTCATATTCAATAGTTTTGAGACCATAGTTAATTAGGTTATTATTGTGTTTCACTTTGCATGTTTTACTTCCCGAATAATTGGATTATTCAAACATCCACAGTCACTCGTACTTTTGGAAGTACGTAGCGAATTAAGACTGTCATGAACTGGATTGTAGATTGTCTGAAGAATTTTAGACATATCAATAGTTTTGCTACAATGCTCATGAGTACTTGGAAATGGAGATTTTGAGTATTGGATTAACTCACACTCATAGAATTACTTCATGGATTTTATCATGAGTAATTTTGAGACGATAATATCTTATATTCTTGAAACGAAGATATATGAGTTGTTGTTTATAAGTTAGTTGTGCATTGATAATGTGTAAATGCATCAGTAACTTGATGTTATAAAACGTATTGTTGTGTGTGATTTGATGAGTAAATAGTACAAGCCTATAATTCGAAGTTTATCCGTTCCTCTTGCCCTAACGGGAAAAGCTATATTTGTGGGCCCCTCGATGATTTGATGTCGACATCTAAAGCGCATGGACAAGCCTGGACTGAATTGATGTGTTCAATTGGTAGTCTAATTTTAGTCGTCATAAATCAGAAATCGGGAAACAATTCTTGGATAGAGAGATTGATTATAATCCATGTCTCACGTCTATAAGATATCTTGTAGAACAGAGGGATATTTGATCACTTATCTTAGGACACGTAACTGACTGGGTCAGAGTTCGACAGCAGCTTTGAGAGCTACAATTTGCTAATCAGTTTTTGAAGAATATATTGGCAAGTATAGTTATTAGACTTATTCAAGTGGGAGACTGTTGGATTAGGTGTCTAAGCCCATAACTATAATTGGTATATACTTAAATTGACAGTAGCACCGTCCTTTCGGGTTGCCCTCAAAACTAGCAACTGGACAGATGATTTTGAAGAGAGGGGTTAAATTTATTATTTGATTAATAAATTGAAATAAATGATTTGTTAATATGTTATGAGAATAATATATTAATTTAAAACAGTAATATTTAATCAGAATTTAATTGGAATTAATTTTAGGATTAAAAGAATTAATTAATAGTGCAAGGACTGAATTGTAATTGTTCAATAGTTGAGAAAGAGGCAATCGAGAACCCTCCATACAGCCATGAAAGGTTTCTTAGGGCTTAAGGGTTCTAGAACAATCCCTAAATGGATAATCAGAAAAGTGGATAATTACCCGATTTAAGATAATCTTGGATTTAGGCTAATCTAGGGTTTCCTGACTGCACTATAAATAGGGCATAACCCTATGATTTTCGGCCAACTGTTTCTTTAGAAGACTTGGCCAAAAATTTCATCCACTCTCCTCCTTTTTCATCAACTTCTTTTGCTAGTGTTGGGTGTGAACCATTAGAGGCGTGACATCTGTGACGCTTGCTCTCAAGGCTTCAACAATACAAGGATTTTGATTGCTATTACTATATAGTGATCAAGGTATGACAATTCTAACCCTTAGTTGTGAATTCGAAATCATAGTAGAATTTAGGGTTTTATGTTTTGTCGTTCAAGTTGTATGTTCAGTTAGAGAAAACGTAGATCAAATTATTTAGGGTTGCATTCACACATAGGATTGTTTGTTATGCTCAAAACCAGTCAATATCGACATATAAACAAACAAGGATTAAGTAGGCACATAATACATGCAAACAACAATCACACAACTCACTACCGCCTACTAGTCCTCACACAACACATTGTCCTGCTACCAGCTAAGTTCCGTGAAATGTGTAACCATAAGTAACCTGGGGTGAGATAGCCACCAGAATAGATGATCCTACTCTAAAGCCACAACCAAACAAGGAACGGGCAAGAAAGCCTATATCAAGAGTTCTCAGGCTATCCTACGTGACTACATACAACCCCTAGGGCACTCCACTACTAGTACAAGTAGTCATACAAATCTACATATCACTACCGCATAACAACATCCTATATACCAGGATACAGATCTAACAGATCACTACAGCATAACAACATCTTAAATACCATGATACAGATCTAACAGATCACTATAATATAATCTAGTGGGCGAGCATTGGTACCTTCGAACCACGAGTAAAGTGAGGAGAACTCACCTCGATATACGTGTTGGTCACCACAGTAGTAACAAAAAACTCCACTAGCTTCAACTCACTTACAATCACCTACAAGAAGATCGGTCATAGTCACTTATAACAGTGACTACCTCATGAAATGACGATTGAGGTTTCACATAAAATAATGATTAGAGTTAAGTGAGGACTCCTAACCCATTAAGGACTTAACCAACGAAGAGCATCACCAATTAAGGTTTGACCTAGCCAATCTCGGATACAATAATAATCCAAGCAATAGTCAAGTACGCGTCCCGAACTTGTTCCCAAAACTAGAGTTTCTTATATTAGGGTTTTCTAAATCCAAATTAGGGTTTATTGTTTCAAAGGTCCATCTCAACAAACACAACCCATTGCCACCCCAAGCAGTGGCGGTCTGAGGCGGCGGAAAGGGGGTAGCCACCATCTTATGGCGCCGGTGGCAGAAATTGGCAGCAAGGTGGCAGCCACCATCACCATGGTTGGCTGCCATGGTGGTTTTCTTCTTTGTTTCAGGCTAAACAACCCACACACATTATACATACACTGTATTATACATACACACACGAAACATACTTATAGAATGGAATCAAACACACAACTGCAGCCCCTTCGTGGCGACAGAAATTGACCGGAGCAGCAGAAAGATGAGTCGCATGAGCGGTGGCGGCGACACTATCATTCGGACATGATCTGTGGCGTAACAGGAATTGGGTCGGAGAAGAGAAGGGTTGCACGACACCTAACTGAGAACAGCAGTAGCAGCAACAGCCACGAGGTTCCGACTCTTCCGACCTCCCCAACGGTCATGACGTCCTCTCTCGTCGGTCCTCGTCCTCGCCGACAGTAGGTGTAATGGTGGTTCGAGGCGGCTAGAAAGATAGTGGTGGCGGCCGGTAAATTTTTAGGGTTAGGTTTTGTAGTGTGATGTCTTAAATGAGGGGACAAGGGAGAGGGTGTCGGGTTTTAGTCTCAACTCCTTTCAAACTTAATTCATTTTATTCAATTTTAGCCCCTGCCACAAATTATTTTCAGATTAAATCCACTAATTACCAAACAGCCACTGCTCTTCGAAATTCTATAAATTTCAAGTCCAATTATTACAAAATAGCCCCCAAATTTCCAGAAATTATAACATTTAAATCCTTATGGCTAACACCCTGCTAAATTATTACAGATTTAGGGCTAAAAGAAAAATATAAAAATACATTTCGGGGTTTAGGGTTTATTTTTGAAACAGGATGTTACATAAACAATTTTTCTTATACTTTATAATCAATTTTTCTACTAAAAAATATATTCTACAAACTCTCTAAACATCCAAAAGACACCAATTAGAAACAACCAAGAACACTTCAACACTGCATCGCCCACAAGTGGGTCAACCATTTTTTCACCATCCGCATTCCATTGTTGTTAGTGTATCCCACATCGGTGCGACACGGTCTTATAAGCTATATATGTTGGAGTCCTCATTCTATCCATAAGGGCTTCACATATATTTACATGATATCAGAGACAACGTCTCGCACCCCCATGGTTTAACATTTAAAATAGTAGGAGAAGAGGCATGCTTATTGTGAGAAGCGAGACTGGAGCGGCGATTGTTGTGTTCCATCCCTTGTTATTTAAGGTGTAAATTTGACCTAGTCTCCTAGTCTCCAAGAATGAAGGAAATGGGGTTTTGTGACAGATCGTGATTGCTACAGAATTGAATTTTGATGAGAGACCACTGATCAAATATGTTACGATGTTTTTCTCCAGAATTATGTGATCGGTGTTGTCAAGAAGTCTGATTATGGTCACGATTCGACAACAATATTCGATGACGGATGAATCACCTGTGTCACTGTTACGAAGTTTATTTCGAGTTCAATTACTTTAGTGTCCTTCTTGTCCTAAAAAATATCCTCAAGAGTCTTCTAAATATTGCTTTCGATTTTATTCCTCTTCAAAATCATTTGATGTAGTGGCTGAGATATGGTTGCATACATCCAAGACTTGACAATAGAATTGATTCTAGCCCATTCCGCATCCATAGGTTTGTCTTTAGCAATACCAAACATATCCAATGCAGTGGGTGATGAATAACTACCGCCAAGAATCATAATTCAATCTATCGAGATCGAGAGCTAATGGGACGATCGATTTAATATCAATGATATCGTACGACTTTTCAAACGGAGCAACTATTGAAGAATGACGAGGAGAAAGAAGAACAAAGGAAGCTTATTGTTGATAGGAGAAGAATCGATAGTGGGAAAGAGATGAGGGAGTTCATCGGCTAAATATGGTTAGAGAGAAGTGAGACTCCAACATATATAGCCACTTATAAATCCATGTCACATCGATGTGGAATACACTAACAATTATGATGGTATAGCACCGTGTTATGGCCACTATCTAATATTAACAAATTGGAGTCACCCACTCACCCTTATCGAATCCAAACCCTTAGATAATGTTCTAGAAAACCATTATGGACCCTAATCTTAACCTGACACACAAGTTGAATCTAAAAAAAGGGAAGGCCCCCAATAGAGCTTGAGATCTAATAGAAGAGAAGGAGTTGGCTCATGCATGGGTGGATATATTTGTGACATCCCCAAATTTCTCGGCTAGAAAAGACCGATTTAGTTTATGGTTTTAAAATAAAATCAGAGTAATCTACCAAAAGATGTTGCGGAATTTGTCCCCAAAACAAAATATGATAAAAAGTTTATCAAAGCATTTCTTAAAGAAATGTATTTTCATTATATAACAAAGGACTAAAATTATAAAAGCCCTAAATTTTTAACGCGTAATTGGAAAAAGCCCTGATATTTTTTTTATTATTACTCTGGCCACAACTTTCTCGCAGAATTATCACTCTAGCTCACTTAACAAGTTTCATGGTTAACTTGGTTAACTTTTTTGCAAAATCAATCCTAAAATGTTCAAATTTGGTCCCTGATGTTTGCAAAAAATTACACCATATGATTTTCTAACTTTATTTTTCGTTTTTTGTATACTTTATTTATTTTCGGGTTTCTTTATAAATATATATACATTTTTTATTTTCTTTTTTTATATATACTTTATTTATTTTCATTTTTTTAACTTTTCAACAATTTGATTTTTTTTACCTTTTGTTTTCTATTTTTTTAGTGTATATATAGAGTATATTAGAGTTTTTTTTTTCTTTTTTTTTTCTTTTTTTCATTTTTCTTTTCGTATTATATTTTTAATTTTTTTCATCTTTTAATTTTTTTTTTCTTATTTGTTTTCCAATTATTTGTTTTTTTTTTGTATTTTAAACTTTTTTATTGACCTTTTTCGAAAAATGTAAAATGTATTAATATATTAGAGTATATTACAATTTTGATAATTTATAGTTTTTGTAATTTTTTTTTCAAGTAAATAAATAGTTATGTTTATATTTCTAATTTTGGTCCAACTTTCTTTCTTTTTATTCTTTTTTCTTTAGTGTTATTATAATTATGTTACGAAAAAATGAAAATTAAAAAAAAATTAGCTTGTTTATTGAGAATTAGTGTTTCAATGTGCTGTATAACTTGCAAATTAAATCATATTTCTATATATCATATCAATAGTTTAAATTCAAGATAATATTTTTCAATTTGATAATAGACTAAAAGAAAGAACAAAAAATATAATAATAGTCGGTCTCTATAAAAAAAACTTGTTATAGTAATTTAAATTAAATTCAAGTTCGTTTACTTGAATCAAAATAAATAAAAACGTTAGAAAAACCATAAATAACTAAAATAGAAAAAAATAGAAAACAAAAGGTAAAAAACAAACAAACAAACAAACAAATTGTTGAAAAATAAAGTTAAAAAATAAAAATAAATAAAGTATATAAAAAAGAAGTAAAAAATGTATATATATTTAT
Organism: Lactuca virosa; assembly: GCF_052849685.1. Taxonomy (NCBI): domain Eukaryota; kingdom Viridiplantae; phylum Streptophyta; class Magnoliopsida; order Asterales; family Asteraceae; genus Lactuca; species Lactuca virosa. The sequence continues at coordinate 276,593,039 of NC_136426.1, forward strand.
AAAAAAACCGAAAATAAATAAAGTTTACAAAAACCGAAAAATAAACTTAAAAAACCATGTGGTGTAATTTTTTGCAAACCTCAGGGACCAAATTTGAACTTTTTAGGACTGATTTTGCAAAAAATTAACCAAGTTAACCATGAAACTTGTTAAGTGGGCTAGAGTGATAATTCTGCGAGAAAGTTGTGGCCAGAGCAATAATAAAAAAAATATTAGGGTTTTTTCCAATTACACGTTAAAAATTTAGGGCTTTTATAATATTAGTCCTATAACAAAACCTCGGGATGTCATGTTCGGATACATACCATAAGCATAAACAGTACATTATAAGCCTTACAATAGATATTTACATCTATTGGCCTATAATCTAAAAATCCCTCGTCATCATCCAACTATGCTCTGGGTCCACTACCTGTAATAAAAAGCTGAGTGTGTCAGGCTTGGGAGCCTGGTGAGCATATACGGTTTTCAACCCACAAATAATAATAAATTTATTAATTTCATCAACCAACAATAAATTTATTAATTTCATCAATCAACAATAACCCTGATTACCCGTTCCCTTAATCCTCACTTTACGTCCCTAAACACCTATCATAAGGGACCTAGCCTAAGGATATTTATCGGGGTGACAACACTGCTTTAGGGATTCTTCAGCAATTTATGTCAAATAAGGCAACCATGAGGGGGATGGAGTACACCAGCGAACAGATAGTTCACCAACACCTACAGGTTGCGAGCCTGCTAGCATTCCACTGGACTGTCTAGAAAGGTCCTTGGTCGTCATCTATACTCCGCTAGATGACTACAACAACAACAACAACATCGAGGGCTCTCATCATTTTAACACACATCAAGTATTTCATCTACCCATGTTTTACCCAACATATGTGTAGATAAAAATACATATACAATTTAAAACTTGTATAAAACATCTATTCAACACCCATCTCAAATAAACAAACAATATAATTACACATAACACGTATTTTATAGAAAATACTTCATATCTATGTGTAAGATGAAAGTGACTACACACTCACATGATTTAACGATGATTAGACAACACTTCGTCCCTTAAAACAATCTTTTTCGATGAAACCATGATGTTTTCTTAGAAACCGGGCTTCATGCGGGCAGAGTTTCGTCTCGAAAAACTCTTTTCTCGGGATCTTCGGGCTCTCCGGGGCTTGCTTACGATGCTAGGATGATATTATAGGCTTGGGGGGTTTTAGTGTAGCTTGGAAGAGAGTAGAAGGGTGAAAGAAGTAAATTTTATAAACAAAAATTGGATGGTCTCGCATGCTATTTATAGTGGCCAAAGCCTCGCATTACGCTGGGCGTAATTCTTCGGTACGCGGGGCGTACTGCCTCTCAAATCTCTTTGATGGGGCGTAACTTCGTACGCTGGGCGTACGAAGGGATCAGTTCGGACGCATCAAGGCTACGACACGTGTCTCTCATGCGAAGGAGTAGGGGGGTGATGGACTCCTGATCACTTACAGGAGTACGCGGGGCGTACTCCTTCGGACCAGCCTCGAAGTTTGTGTCCAAAACTTCAAAAACTCGTAACTTTCGCATACGAACTCCTTTTTTTACGTTCTATATATCCACGTGTAGGTGAAATTATGCTCTACAACTTTCGTTTAGACCCCGTCGGCTAATTTTGAATTTATTTTTAAAGTTATATTTTTAACAGGCTGGGACAGGAAAAGTCCGTTAAAATTTCATAACTTCTTCATCCGACGTCCGTTTTCGTCTGTCTTTTGACCATTTAACTACTATCAACAAGATCTTCGATTCTCGTTCAGGTTGTTTCGGCTAAAAATCACTCGATCTAAAATTCGAGTTTCGGGCTGCATACTACTAAGCTGAAACCTAGAAAAATCATAACTTCCTCATAAGAAGTCAGATTTGGGCGTTCTTTTTATGCACGCTCTCGGTTTAACGAACACTACGACTTTCGTTTAGATTGCTAAGGCTAAAAAGCGTTTTATCGTAAATTCACTTTTTACGTCACACAACGTCGTGTCAGTTCTGTCGCGAAACTTCGACAGGTCATAACTTCTTCGTTATAACTCGGATTTCGGTATTCTTTATATCTCCGGAATCATTGTTTCGACCACTACAACTTTCTTCATAGATAGCAGGTTTATCTAATATTTATTTTCGACGCTTATTTTTTATCCTTAACTTATTTAATCATAATAATTAAGTACAAAACACATAATACTCAAATAATACATCTTATTATTTCAAAACAAATTACAAAGGTTGACCTAGACTATTACATCATCTTTAATGCCTAGTCTAGAAACACGGGCGTTACAATTCTCTCCCCCTTAGGATGATTCCGTCTCGGAATCATACATCAGCAAGCAAATGCGGATAGCGACTCATCATGTCACTCTCCTTTTCCCATGTGATATTTGGCCCATTCATATGTTTCCATCGCACAAGCACTAAATCGACCATCTTGCGTCACAACTTCTTAGTCTTACGGTCAACAATTGCCGATGGTTCTTCAATTAACCTCTTGCTTTCATCCAACCTTAATTCAGAAATTGGAATTATGTCAGGAACTTCTCCCATGAACTTCCTCAAATAACACACGTGGAAAGTGTTATGAATACCATCTGGTTCTTCTGGTTGCTCTAGCTTGTAAGCTTGGTTCCTAATCCTCCGAAGAACTTTAAACGGTCCAATAAACCTTGGACTCAACTTTCCCCTTTTACCAAATCTTATAAGTCCCTTCCACGACGAGACTTTAAGTAAAACCGAATCTCCAACTTCGAATGTTATCGGTTGTCTTTTCTTGTCAACATAGCTCTTTTGACGATCCTGAGCTGCTAACATCCTTTCCCTAATCACTTTCTGCTTTTCAGCAGTTTGATGAACTATCTCGGGTCCCATGAACTGCTTTTCTCCAGCTTCAAGCCACCATGACGGCGTTCGACACTTTTGTCCATACAAAGCGTGATAAGGTGCCGTCTTGATGCCCGAGTGGAAACTATTATTGTAGGAAACCTCTACCAGAGGTAAATGTTCATCGCAGTTACCTTGAAATTCCAGGGTACATGCTCGTAGCATATCCTCCATTGTTTGAATCGTTCGTTAGCTCTGACCATCGGCTTGCGGATGGTAGGTTGTACTTAGACACAATTTCGTACCCAATTCCTCTTGTAGACTTCTCCAAAACCTCGACGTGAAACGACTATCACGATCTGATACAATCGTTAAAGGAACAACGTGAAGCCTTACTATCTCCTTCACGTAAGCATTTGCAAGTTTATCCATAGACCATTTTTCATTGGCTGCTATGAAGCGTGCACTTTTAGTAAACCGATCAACGACCACCCAAATCAAGTCGTGACCGATTTTCGTTCTGGGCAGTTTAGTCACAAAATCCATGGTGATGTCTGCTCATTTACCCATGGGTACATGTAAAGGTTCTAAACTCCCATACGGTTTCTGATGTTGTGCCTTAACCCTCGCACACGTCACACACTCGGCCACATACTTTGCAACATCGAGCTTCATCGTCGGCCACCAGTAGTAGGGTTTCAGATCCCTATACATTTTCGTGCTGCCGGGATGAATCGAGTACATGGTCTTGTGAGCTTCTTCCATTAGAAGATCTCTTATTCCTCCCGTCTTAGATACCCAAATCCTATCTTGGAATACCTTCAGTCCTTGACCGTTTGTATCGAACACTAGCGTTTTGCCCAAACGTTCTTTCTTTCGATCATTTTTCTCTAATGCTTCTACCTGAGCTTTCTTGATACTTTCTATAATCGTTGAGACAACTTCGATTCTTAATGCTCTTGGCATTTTCTTTTCAAGACTCACTTTTCGGCTTAAAGCATGAGCTACAACATTTGATTTACCAGGGTGGTAAAGGATTTCACAATCGTAATCCATAAGCAAATCTAGCCAGCGTCGTTGTCTCATATTCAATTCCTTCTGTTTAAAGAGATATTGAATACTCTTATGATCAGTGAAAAGTTTGCACTTTGTGCTATAAATATAATGCCTCCATATCTTTAGGGCGAATACTACTGCTGCCAACTCGAAATCATGAGTGGGGTAGTTCTTTTCATGTTCTTTCAATTGCCTCGATGCATATGCTATCACCTTATCCCTTTGGGTCAGAACACAACCTAACCCAACTCCAGATGCATCGCTATAAACTGTGAAGTCTTCGACTCCATCAGGTAAAGAAAGAATCGGTGCTTCACACAATTTCTTCTTTAACTTCTCAAAAGCGTCCTTATGCTTCTCACTCCAAGTATAAGTAGCTCCCTTGTGGGTCAAAGCTGTCAGTGGCGCAACTATCGAAGAAAAGCCTTGGATAAATCTTCGGTAATATCCAGCTAATCCCAGAAAGCTTCGGTTCCCCGTGGGACTTTTCGGTTGTTCCCACTTCATCACAGCTTCAATCTTCGTTGGGTCAACCATTATTCCTTCTTGGTTAACCATATGACCCAAAAATTGGACTTCTTGAATCCAAAAATCACATTTGGAGAACTTTGCATACAACTTCTCCTTTCTCAGAACTTCTAACACTTCTCGCAGATGATTGTCATGCTCCTGCTTACTTGTTGAATAAATCAAAATATCATCTATGAACACTATGACGGATTTATCGAGGAATGGTTTACAAACCCTGTTCATCAAATCCATGAATGCTGCTGGAGCATTGGTTAGTCCAAACGACATAACCCAAAACTCGTAGTGTCCATATCTTGTTCTGAACGCCGTTTTCTCAATATCCTGCTCTCACCTTTAGCTGATGATATCCTGACCTAAGATCGATCTTCGAGAAATAACTCGAACCTTGCAACTGATCGAACAAGTCATCAATCATTGGCAATAGGTACTTGTTCTTTATTGTTGCTGTGTTCAGCTCTCTGTAATCTATGCACATTCTCATGCTCCTATCTTTCTTCTTTACGAATAATACCGGAGCTCCCCAGGGCGATGAACTAGGTCTAATAAGACCGTTGTCCAACAACTCCTGAAGTTGTGTCATAAGCTCCTTCATCTCCGTCGGTGCTAATCGATATGGTGCTTTTGCTATTGGTGTTGTTCCTGGTAAAATTCTATTCTAAACTCCACTTGTCTATCAGGGGGCAATCCAGGAAGGTTTTCGGGAAAAACTTCCGGATAGTCACACACCACTGGTATACTTTGCATATTCTTTTTCTCCTTCTTAGCATCGATTACGAATGTAAAGTATGAGGTGCATCCTTTAGACAAACATTTTCTGACTTTCATTAGGGAAATGATTCCAGAATTTACTCTACGCTTATCTCCGTATACCATAAAGGACTCTTTTCCAGGCGGGTTTACCCTCACTATCTTATTCTTGCACAGTATCTCGGCATCATTGGCGCTAAGCCAATCCATTCCTAGAACGATGTCGAAACCATTCAACTTAATGGGTAACATCTCCTTGTGAATTCGTTTCCATTTAAGTCGATGACAATATTCCTAATACAATCGCTAACAGGTATGAATTTGCCACTAGCAACTTCTACAATTAGGGAAATATCAAGTTTTTCTATAGGCAATGCTAGTCTTTCACCAAATTTATGTGATATAAAGGAGTAATTCGCTCCGGAATCAAACAATAAATTGGCAGGCAATCCATTTACAAGAAAGGTACCTGAAGCGACATCCGCTGCATCCTTTGCGGCTTCCAATGTCATCTGGAAAGCTCTGGCTTTTGGATTTGGTGGGAGATTAGGCCTTGCTGCCTCTTTCTTCTTTGGGCAATCCTTCAAAATGTGCCCCTCTTCATTGAACCCATAACATACTTTCTTATTGAAGGTGCATTCATTGGCATAATGCTCAGGCTTTCCACTTTTGTAACAAGTGACTTCCTCGCTACATTTCCCAACATGTTTCTTTTTACATTTGTCACACCACTTCGCTTCGGCTCCTCCTCCGAATTTCCTCGAACCAGACTTCGAGAACTTGCTCTTCTTGTTGGAACATGAAGTTCCTTCAAACTTTCTCTTTTCGCCAACTTCAACCTTGCCGGCGGCTCTCCCCTTAATCATATCTTCAACAGACTTGGCAGCCCAGATAGCTGTTGGGTTTTGAGCATTCTAACACTCCTAAGTGTACATGCAACCCTAAATACCTTGGATCTATGTTTTCTCTATTATACATGCAAATATGAATATTCCAAGGTATTACCCTATCTAGCATACAATCCTTGATACTTGGGGAATATAACAAGTTAGAATACATACCTTTTAATGAAGCTTGAAGTCTTGAACTTTAAGAGCTTAGCCCCAATAGTGTGGAAGCCTCAAGTGGAATCACAAATAACCAAAACACCTTGGAAGACTTTAGAGAATATGGATACTTGGCTCACACTTATGAAATCGGTTATTGCCCTCTTTAGTGTATCCACACTAGCCACTAGCCTAATTTCATGAACCATAAGACCCTTTATATAGTGTGGAGGATTAGGGTTAAACCCTAATACCCATGACCTTTCATTTCCTAGGATCCATGGGTTAAAGCTCCATGGACTATCCATGAAGACTTAGCCTAACCTAAATGAACTTGGCCCACTACACATATATATCTAAGAGTCCATATTTAATTAGTTCCTTTTGATCACTTAATTAATTATAAATTAATTCTTGATCAATACTAATTAAATAATATGATTATATATTAATATATTAGAACTTATAATATATTAATATAAATCATAAATATACTATTCTCAAAAGACTATCCATATAAATTGTGCCGGTGAAATGCAACCCAAATGGACCATGCCGGGTCGGGTCAAGTACATACCAAATATAGTTATGGACTTAGACATTAATCCAACAGTCTCCCACTTAGATAAGTCTAAAACTATTATTGAGTATGACTTCAAAAACCAACTGGCAATCGTAGCTCTTAAAGCCGCTGTCGAACTCTGATCTTGTCAACGAACTCTGACCTTTGTCAATGACTTGTCCATTAGATAAGGGATCATATATTCCTCTATTCTAGATATCATATGGACTGAGACATGGATTATAATCATTCTCTCTATCTATTTGTTGTTTCCCGATTTTCGATTTATGATGACTGACTGATTGAACAAATCAAATCAGTCCTGGCTTGGCTAAGCACTCACATGTGTCATCGCTAAATCATCAAGGGGCCCACAGATATCGCTTTTATCTCGAAGGTAAAAGGAATGGATAAACTTCGACTCATATGGCTTGTTCTACTACTTGTTGAATCATACACAAAGGAACGTTTTATAACATCGAGTTACGAAATGCGTTTTCATGCAATCAATGTATAACCAACTCATAGTAACAACTCATATCTCTAGGTTTGAAGAATATAAGATATTATCGTCTCATGATCACTCGTGATAAAATCCATGAAGTGATTCAAATGAGCGCGGGTTGAATCCAATACTCAGAACTTATGAGCACTCATGAGTGTTGTAGCACCACTTTGTCCAACATCTTAGACCTCTACAAGCCAACCCATGACAGTCTTGATTCATATCTACTTCCAACATATGACCGACTGTGGATGGTTTGAATAACTTAATCATTCAGAAAGAGCGACTTAGTTATTCTGGAAGTCAAAACATGCAAAGTGAAACACAAGAATAAATGAATCAAATATGGTATCAAACCCTATGAGTATAAATAAACACTTTTATTTATCACCATACTGATTACTCATTATTCATTGTTTCGGTTTTATCAACCTTATACTTGAATTAAAAACACTAGTTGTCCCATGCTCCAAGCATGTACACTATGTTTTTCTTAAACAATAGCTTTTTCATACACCAAGTATGCACTCTATGTTTGTCTATGATCCTTACTTTGTGAACTAGATCGATTGAACATAATTTCAATGATTCTCTTTTCACACTCCCAAATCGTTATCGGAAAAATGTAAGAATTCCAAATTCCTATCATTTATCGAAATCTGTTTAAACTTATATGAACTGATCCTCTTGTAATGAATGTGTACAAAGTCACAAAACTTGTCAACAGTCATTACAGGGCATTCCAATGAAGATCAACTTCATGGAAATGAAGTCTTATATTCAAAGTACATAGCTTTGAACATGATTCTTGCATTAAGTTTTTCTAATCTTACACAGATAACTTCCACCTATGGAGACAACTCCATATTCTCATTTTGACTATCACTTCTGAACAAGAGATGCCTCTTTTCAGAATATGTCAATATGGTCCTTCCAAAATTAGCATTATACTTCCAACTGTCCCTGAGAAACCAATCTTTGGTAAACCTCAGATTGTCCTCGACAATTGCTTAATCATTTTAGTCATATCCAATTCTAGACCTTTTCCCTTCTTAATGCCTCTGGGCATTTGGAAAAATTTAGAAATGAAAAATATTATAGCACATGCAATCGATCCTGTACCCAAAGCAAATGGGACACGATTCATGATGTCTTACATAAAGACATGATTCTAGACCAGTCTTTTGCTATAATATTTTTATTTGCCATGTTTTCAAAATTTGACTATGAAAAGGGATGTCGTAATCATAATTGAATTTTGAGAATGCAATATATAGAATTTCCTTAAGTTGAACCAATCCAACATGAAATTCATATATATATTCTTGACTAAAGATGATTAAGGTCTCAATCTAAGCCTTTAGAACTGAAATGAAGTATATCCTCTCCCTTAATTATAGCAAAACAACTTTTTCAATCCCTGCAGCCTCACGAATTGAAACTTTTGTTTTCTATAATTAACATTGCTAACTTGCAACACTAACAATAATTATCATGCTCCCACTAACATGATGATTATTAGCATAACACTTATGCTCCCACTAGCTTTGACATGTACTCAGAAATCAGCTGGACTTCTAGAAATCAATACTTTATTGACTTTCTTACCAAAGTTCAGATTTCTAATACGAGATGCTTTGATAAAACTTTATCAAAATCATACACCTTTCCTTAGATAGCATGCATGTGTGTCTAAACAATTTCAGAACTATGAAAAGGGATGTCGTAATCATAGTCTCAATTGTTTAGACCTTTTGCCATCTGCTTCAAATCTACTTGGTGGAAGTGTTTCCTCACCATCATTTTCATGAATCGGAGAGAAACCTTATGACCCTTAGATTTTATGGTGTATGTGTTCTTATCCATGTGAATCGTCAAAACCATAGTCACAAGACAAGGATAATGACAAATCCAAACTCATATGGACTGAACTTATGCAATCTTAACTTCTTGCCACCTAGCAGTACAGGGCCTGCCATTGCTTCCAAGTTGTTATGCAACCAATTGAGAACTTTCAGAACTCCTATGCAAAGCCAACTTTAACTGGAATGGGCACAGAATATGTCAACACGATAGGTTATAAACCTCAAGTCGTGTGGTAGTGAAGAACCTCAGGTTTTATTCTTGATTAGTTCTTGAAATTCTTTTTAGGATCTTTAAGACTCCCACTATGCTCTTGACATATAAGACTATCTTGCCAAATATGCAATAGATAGTGCGGATTCTTTATCAAGACAAACACTTCATACAATTGGCCTTAGTTGGTCTTTGTTTTATCCAAAACATCACAACTTACCAATTTCAAATGTACAAGAGTAGGACACTTTTACTCTTACATTTGACAAGTGTTTTAAACCTTTCTTTAAGATATGTCACTCAAGTTACAATCTTGGAGTATGACTCTAAGAATTGTTTTGGAACGAAGTATGACTCATCTTCCTGATCTAACCATTTCAACAATTCATGACTCCTCTTCTTAGTCATAAGAATGCAATAAGATGACCTTTAGAGGACTAATTGTGATATGATTTCTAAATCATTAAGATGATCACAAACATGATACTAAAGTACTCTCCCATCTTTTTAGATTTGAGAAACTTTTATCTTTCTGCCTAATTAGATTCTTCCCATTCGTTCTGCCATATATTGAGACTTTTCCAATGTTTCAGAATTATACTTAAACTTGTAAGTATAACCATATTTACTAAACTTTAGTAAATCAAATAGTCTTAACGAGCTTTGTGGTGGACATGACCAGTGCACAAGAATGTGTACTCGATCCCTTTAGTCCTTCACTTGACTCACACATCCATGTGAACAAGTAATTAGTCTTGATTTTCCAATGCTTGAAAGTTCTCATTCATCATACTATTCAAATTGCATGATTCCAAGTTTCGGTCCAATTGAAACTTGGGTGATGAGGAACTTTCCTGATTTGGTAAATTTAGACACTACCACAAATGAAAGAATCAAATCCATTTTCCAATATTGTTGTCAGTGGAATCATATAAGCAACAATTTTCCACAAATGCCATTGTAAGGATACTTCAAATAAATAAAATTAAACAATTTTCTTTTATTTTAAAACTTTGCGGAAAAACTTATCCTTACAATCCACATGGAAATTTGTTGTTATCTATTCCTTAGCAATATATCATAACTTCTTAAGCAACTGCTCAAAATTTTGATGCGATCGAAATCCACCTTCGCGATCAGAATCAGCATATACTTCCTTTAAGATTTCTCTTTATTCTTTGATTTTTAAAACATCAACATGTGACCCAGTCACATCATGCAATGAGGATCTCAGAATAGAACTTAACAAAGTTAGATAATGGGCTCTACCTGATGTAGAGTCAAACTTATTGACTTTAACATCCTTAGGTAAATTTGGCAGCTTTGCAATCAACTCCCCTTCCTTTGGCAAAATAAACATATGGACCCTTTGGTAATGGGACTATCTCAGACTTAGCCTTTCTCTTTACCATTTGGTCAACCGGGTTGACTATGGCCAATCCCTTTCCATTGGGAAGAGAATGCTTTTTCTGGATTTCCAGTGTCACCATTGTCACTGTCAATAAAGTTTTTGGGAAGTTGATCTTCTAATCAAATTTGCTTTACTATCGTTCCAAATCATTGCTGATTCAGCAGCACCAAGCAAATAGATATGATCATTAAGGTTCATGTCATAGTCTGTTTCATAGTAGTCCCAAAGGAACTCACTATGTGACTTAGAAAGTGATTGAACATCTAACTTTCTCAAGACTTTGACACCCAACTCTCCCGGCTTGTCAATATGTGACTTCATCTCTAAGATGTGATCACACATAGACCTTGCTTGCCATTAGGGCTTGAGTGACCTTAACCTTGTGGGTTAGGGAGAATAATTGGAGGAGGTGGAGGAAGAGAAGTATGACTTCCATGAGCCAAACTCGGGAAGTCATATTCATTAGGAAAGCTTGGTTTGGGAAGATCATTGTTGTCTAAACCAGACATCAACAATGGGAGAAATTCACGTAAAGTTGATTTAAGTCCTTAATATAACACCCAATATGATATATTAAGGCTAGGACCCAACAAACTATTTTATAACTTGGAAGAGGGATGCCGTAATCCAAGCTATAAAATATTTGAAGGTAGGTGAATGACGATTCACCAATTTCCACCAAGATAAACGAAATATATTATTAGGTTTTAATTGGTTTGAAACTCCTAGATTCTTTTGAGATTCATTGAACTTTTCAATGGCATATTTCAATCTCGAGTGTGCCCTTCAGGTTTTGTGACTGGGATGCCGAGGATCACAAAACAAGGTGTGAAGTAACCATGCAAATATACTTGGTACCCTTAATATTTACCCCTCAATCGATGTGTCGGTTAACCACACACGCTCCAACGATACTATGATAAACATTAAGTTACCATTTGCCTACCTTGTTAAGTCCAGGTTAGTGTGCCGGTTAACCACACACGCTCCACTAACAGCTTAAACAAAGTGCAACGTGTAATTTCATGGATTAGCACCTTATTCACATTTTCCTAAGTAACTAAGATTGGGAATTTATAAGTGTTTAGTTACTTATTATTTATCATTATACTTATAATGAAGGAAGAATTATAGTCCTTGTCCTACCTGTTCGGCTAACGACCCTCCACCGGTCAAGGAAGCGGTGAGTGAGAGTGGACACCCATTAAACTGCCATTTTATAGGCAGTAACCTTATACCCCCCTTATAGACTGGCTTCGTGAATGAGGCCTACTAATGGTAAGACGACTTGCTGTTATACATATAGTATATTAAACTTTTAATATTATAATAGTATAAGGGTGTATTTTAGACATTTAAAATACTTGGTGGTTTAATCTATTAATTAAACTAGACTTTTAATTTAATTAAACTCAAACCATATATTTATGGATTAATAATACTCTTTTAATTAAACGCTTTAATTAACTATTAATAAAGTCCATAAGAGTTAATTTGAACTATTCAACAAAACATCATAATTCCAATTATTAAACTCAAAATTAAAATCATTTAATTAATTGTTTAAGTTATGAACCCAAGAGTTTTAGAATTCAATTCTTTTTTCATAAGAAACTTTTCTCAAATTCCAAAACTTGAGGGCAAGTTTTGTAATTCTTGAAAACCTTTGGATTCCATAACTTATGGAATTAATGGTGTTTTATGATGAAACTTTCCATGTTCCATAACTTAAGAACAAGTTATGGAATTCTTTAAAACATTAACACCAAATTTTGTAACTCCATAAAAACTTTGAATCAAAATTTTTTTTTAAAAAAAAAAACTTTCATATCCATAACTTATGGAAGTTTCAAAAACCCTTAAGATCACAACTTTAAAAAAACTTTTGAGCTCCAAAATTTTATGAAAAAATATGTAACTCCTTAAAACATTTAGATCAAACTTTTAAAACTAATAAAATAATCATATCATTTTATCTTTTACTAAATTTGACCTAATTCAACTCATATAACAAATGATTCAAAATTTACAAATAATTCGTTTTTCACAAAACAAGTAATTATCTTAAAATTTGACAAACGTCATGTTTTTTTTCCTTTTTTTTCAACTTGAAAATAAAACATTTGCATAAATATAACAGAAAACAACCCATGGCTCTGATACCACTGTTGGGTTTTGAGCATTCTAACACTCCTAAGTGTACATGCAACCCTAAATACCTTGGATCTATGTTTTCTCTATTATACATGCAAATATGAATATTCCAAGGTATTACCCTATCTAGCATACAATCCTTGATACTTGGGTAATATAACAAGTTAGAATACATACCTTTTAATGAAGCTTGATGTCTTGAACTTTAAGTGCTTAGACCCAATAGTGTGGAAGCCTCAAGTGGAATTACAAATCACCAAAACACCTTGGAAGACTTTAAATAATATGGATACTTGGCTCACACTTATGAAATCGGTTATTGCCCTCTTTAGTGTATCCACACTAGCCACTAGCCTAATTTCATGATCCATAAGACCCTTTATATAGTGTGGAGGATTAGGGTTAAACCCTAATACCCATGACCTTTCATTTCCTAGGATCCATGGGTTAAAGCTCCATGGACTATCCATGAAGACTTAGCCCAACCTAAATGAACTTGGCCCACTACACATATATATCTAAGAGTCCATATTTAATTAGTTCCTTTTGATCACTTAATTAATTATAAATTAATTCTTGATCAATACTAATTAAATAATATGATTATATATTAATATATTAGAACTTATAATATATTAATATAAATCATAAATATACTATTCTCAAAAGACTATCCATATAAATTGTGCCGGTGAAGTGCAACCCAAATGGACCATGCCGAGTCGGGTCAAGTACATACCAAATATAGTTATGGACTTAGAAATTAATCCAACAATAGCTTCCTCCAAATAAGTGCGTGATGCAGTGGCACCGCATACTCCCACGAAATTCCCTTTGCATACCTGTCAATTTTTGTCAGCTCATCTGGGACAATACGCAAAGCAAACTCCATTTTGTCTGTGAAGTTATTGGTGTATTCATCGATGGACATACTTCCCTTCTTTAATGTCAGGAATTTGTTTTCTAGCTCAAGCACATTTTGGGCCGAGCAGTACTTACGCTTGAATTGTACCAAGAACTCTGCCCAAGTCAGTTGAAGTGGATCATTAGGGCTTAGGTTCTTCCCCAGAGTGTTGCACCAGCGAACAGCGCCACCTCGGAACTGATGCACTGCAAATATGGTTTGTAACTTGCCTTGACAACCACATGTCATGAAGGACAATTCCATTTCCGAGATCCAATCCATTACTCCGACGAGATCTTCTTTTCCAGTGAAAGTTGATGGCTTGCAAGTCATAAAGTCTTTGTACTTGCATCCATTTCTCTCCACTCTGTCCTCGTGGTTATTCCTCCTAACCACAAGTGGTTCAGTTTGACCAACAGCTCTACTGTAATTTCCTTCCCCTGACTGATCATCATTTAATTCTGGTTGTTCAACAGGAATTGAAGGTTCATTCCTGTTGTTTAGCAGTAGTTGTCTCATTTCCTCCCTTTGTTCAGCCATCATAGCCTGAATCATGGCTTGTACTCCAGTCATTCTAATTGGTTCTGGTGCAGCTTCTACTATAGGCATCTATTCCATCACTTAGGGTTGAGGTTGTTGATTTCTATTTGCATTTCCAGCTCCACTTCGGGATCTTGCCATTTTGATCTATACACCAAAATAGGCAAATTTAGATCTTTATTCACGATAGATTTTTAAATTCTCTTTATCACTCCGAAACGTTTACATGCTAGTTCTAATATCGTAGTCGTACGCTTAGAATCCTAAACACATAAGGTTTCCAGATCCGGTCGGCAACATACCCTAGATCCGAATAAATAATGGCATATATGGCAAACATATAGCATTTAGCACATAAAAGCATTTTAGGCATCTTTCCTAAAATATACTAGTGCTCGTGTCTAAAAATATGGTAGACACTCATCTCACGATCATCACTTAGCATTCTAAGTTTAAGTCTAGAAATCCTACAAAGTCCTAGTTTGCTTAAACTAATACTCTTATACCAACTGTGACATCCCCAAATTTCTCGGCCACAAAAGACCGATTTAGTTTATGCTTTTAAAATAAAATCAGAGTGATCTTCCAAAAGATGTTGCGGAATTTGTCCCCAAAACAAAATATGATAAAAAGTTTATCAAAGCATTTCTTAAAGAAATGTATTTTCATTATATAACAAAACCTCGGGATGTCATGTTCCGATACAGACCAAAAGCATAAACAGTACATTATAAGCCTTACAATAGATATTTACATCTACAGGCCTATAATTCAAAAATCCCTCATCATCATCCAACTATGTTATGGGTCCACTACCTGTAATAAAAAGCTGAGTGGGTCAGGCTTGGGAGCCTGGTGAGCATATAGGGTTTTCAACCCACAAATAATAATAAATTTATTAATTTCATCAACCAACAATAAATTTATTAATTTCATCAATCAACAATAATCCTGATTACCCGTTCCCGTTATCCTCACTTTACGTCCCTAAACACCTATCATAAGGGACCTAGCTTAAGGATATTCACCGGGGTGACAACACTGCTTTAGGGATTCTTCAGCAATTTATGTCAAATAAGGCAACCATGAGGGGTATGGAGTACACCAGTGAACAGATAGTTCACCAACACCTACAGGTTGCGATCCTGCTAGCGTTCCACTGGACTGTCTAGAAAGGTCTGTGGTCGTCATCTATACTCCGCTAGATGACTACAACAACAACAACAACAACATCGAGACCTCTCATCATTTTAACACACATCAACTATTTCATCTACCCATGTTTTGCCTAACATATTTGTAGATAAAAATACATATACAGTTTAAAACTTGTATAAAACATCTATTCAACACCCATCTCAAATAAACAAACAATATAATTACACATAACACGTATTTTTATAGAAAATACTTCATATCTATGTGTAAGATGAAAGAGAAGACACACTCACATGATTTAACGATGATTGGATAGCACTTCGTCCCATAAAACAATCTTTTTCGATGAAAAGGGGATGTTTTCTCAAAAACCGGGCTTCACGCGGGCAGAGTTTTGTCTCGAAAAACTCTTTTCTCGGGATCTTCGGGCTCTCCGGGACTTGCTTACGATGCTAGGATGATATTATAGGCTTGGGGGGTTTTAGTGTAGCTTGGAAGAGAGTAGAAGGGTGAAAGAAGTAAATTTTGTAAACAAAAATCGGATGGTCTCGCATGCTATTTATAGTGGTTGAAGCCTCGCATTACGCTGGGCGTAATTCTTCGGTACGCGGGGCGTACTACCTCACAAATCTGTTCGCTGGGCGTACGAAGGGATCAGCTCGGATGCGTCAAGGCTACGGCACGTGTCTCTCATGCGAAGGAGTAAGGGGTGATGGACTCCGGATCACTTACACGAGTACGATGGGCGTACTTCGGTACGCTGGGCGTACTCCTTCGGACCAGCCTCGAAGTTTGTGCCCAAAACTTCAAAAATTCGTAACATTCGCAAATGAAATCCGCTTTTGACGTTATTTATATCCATCCGTAGGTGAAATTATGCTCTACAACTTTCGTTTAGACCTCATCGGCTAATTTGACTTTATTTTTAAAGTTATATTTTTAACAGGTCAGGACATGAAAAGTCCGTTAAAAATTCATAACTTCTTCATCCGACGTCTGTTTTCGTCTGTCTTTTTACCGTTGAACTACTATCAACAAGATCTTCAATTATCGTTTAGGTTGTTTCGGCTAAAAATCACTCGATCTAAAATTCGAGTTTCAGGTTGCTTACTACTAAGCTGAAACTTAGAAAAAATTATAACTTCCTCATACGAAGTCAGATTTGGGCGTTCTTTTTATGCACACTCTCGGTTTAACAAACACTACGACTTTTGTTTAGATCGCTAAGGCTAAAAAGCGCTTTATCGTAATTTCACTTTTTACGTCACACAGCGTCGTGTCGGTTCTGGCCCGAAACTTCGACAAGTCATAACTTTTTCGATATAACTTGGATTTCGGTATTCTTTATATCTACGGAATCCTTATTTCGACCACTACTACTTTCTTCAGAGATATCGGGTTTATCTAATATTTATTTTCGACGCTTATTTTTTATCCTTAACTTATTAAATCATAATAATTAAGTATAAAACACATAATACTCAAATAATACATCTTATTATTTCAAAACAAATTACAAACTATTACATCATCGTTAATTCCTAGTCTAGAAAAACAGGCGTTACAATATTAGAGGACCCGAAGTTTGGAAAAAGGTCCAACTTTTGCAATCAAGTTTATAGTTTCCTAAAAAAAGAGACTAGCAAACAAAAGACCAAGTGTACCCAAAATGGGGAAAATACAAATAAAGAGATAAGGTTATTTGTTGCTTTTTTTAGCAGCTTGAAAATCCAATGGCAAAGTAGTCAAGGTGATGCGACCATTTTACAAGGGGATCGAAATGTTCTGATTAAAACACTAGAAAAGTTTCAAACATATTGAGTATTGAATGTTGTCAAAGATTGTGCAAAATGGCGTGCATTACGAACGAACAATGCACATGTGAGTGGCTCTAAAAGATTAGAAACATCCGACTCCAACTACACTACATCGTTGGATTCTTGTGTTGAAATAGCCCTCAACGATGATGAAACATATTTCACCACCTACCCGCAAAACAAGAAGGGACAGAGCCAAACACAAGGGCAAAAGCAAGTCATTAACTATGGATGCAAACCATTTTAACGAGCTACAAGATATGAGGTTAGAGAATGCGGACCTAAACAAAAATTCAAACAAATACTTAAAGTTAGCACAAAAAATTAACTTAAGAAAGAAGAAGCCCGTGACATGAAACTTTTAATGCAAAATCTAAGCAACTTCACCGGGGAGGGGCGCAAATTGACTTTGGCGGTAAAAGCCAAAATCAAGAAAAAAAATCTTATTTTTATTATTATGTTTCTTAGTTTGTATCGATTTATGTAAATTTATATTAAATTTATAATATTTTTAGGTTTTATTTAAATTAAATTGTTTAAATATAATAAAAATGTAAATATATCATGGAAAACTATTCGTTTAGTGTGGAAAATAAGTAATACAGGTGTGTTAAAAATGTAACGCCTGGTTTCTGGTATGCATTTATTTATAAAATTATTCATTTTTATAGAACTACTCGACGAATTGGAAGCCCCAGACTCGTCAAGTAGAATCGAGTCTTGGACGCGGGTTTTCAGCTATATACTCGACGAGTCGGGAGCCCTCGACTCGGCGAATAGGTCAGCCATAGTGAAACCCTAATTTCGGGGTTTTGCACCCTATTTAAGCATCTTAATCTCCACCTGTTGGCCTCATTTCCAGCCTCCAAGTCCTAAACCCTAATCCAAGAAACCCTAGAGCATTTTATGAGTGTGTGACCCAGTCTTCAGTGATTTTGTGTGTTCTTGAAGCTAGAAGAAGAAGAAGGAGCTAGAAGGTTCAAGGAGAAGATAGTAGATCCAGGGATTTCCTTCCATCGTCATCACTTTCTGGTAATCAAGTCTCTAACTTGATCATTCATTCATTAGATTTACTTACTTCCATTTTTATGAGGGTTTTGGTTCAAGAACCTTGGTCTTTGGGATTTGGACGTCCCAAGTGACTCACATTTCAGATCTGGGATCTAGAAGGGGTTCCATGGCATAAAGGTGCAAACTTTATGACCATGGAATCCCCATGCAAGCTTAAAAACGTTATTATGGCCGTTTTAGCCCTAAAAGGCCATGCATGGAAGGGAAGCTAGGAACTTTACGTGTCCAACTGATGTCCAAGGCCTAGATCTATTATAATGTGCTTTGGTTTAGATTTTTATGGCTTGTGGACCAAGATCTATGTTCTAGAGAGTTAGGGTTTGAGCTAAACCCATTAAGAAGGACTAAAAGCAGGTAAAGTTGGAAACTTTACCCTTAAAAGTGTATTCCCGGTGAGTAGATGAAGTATGGAGTTTGGATCTAAAGGGTAGGAGCTTAATCTATTGAGATGGCTCAATCAGACAGGGGAACTCAACGAGTCCATAGAGGGACTCGACGAGTTGAGTTGGTTTGTTTCGTTTTATCTTAAGGTAGAACTCGACGAGTTGATTTGGTAGATCGCGACTATGAGAAGCCTAGGAACTCGACGAGTAGGGGGAGACTTGACGAGTTAGATCGCGATTTCAGGTTCTAGGACTCGACGAGTTGATGGAGTAACTTGACGAGTTGGGTCAACCAGAAGGTTGACTTTGACCAAAGCGTTGACTTTAACCAGGGGTAAAAAGGCCATTTACCCTAAGGAGAATTATAAGGTTTTGACTAAGTGTTATTGTGATAATAATAGTCGGGGAGTCGTGGGAGCAACCGTCAGAGATTCCTCACTCAAGATTTCAGCAGTCAACTTTGTGAGATGAGTTTCCTTCAGTAGGAACGGGTCTAAGGCACCAAGGTCGGCCCGTATATGTGATATGTTAGTAGCCAAGTGTGGGCGGGGCCCGAATCTCATAGTAGCCGAGTGTGGGCGGGGCCTGAATCTGGTAGTATCATTGAGTATAGTTATGTGATTGTTGATAGGAATAGATATACTTGTTGTCTGTGTGGTACTTGTATGCATGTTAGACAGCGGAGTGTGGGCGGGGACTGAATCTCCTAGACAGTGAAGTGTGGGCGGGGCCTGTATCTCCTAGACAGCGGAGTGTGGGCGGGGCCCGAATCTCCTAGACAGCAGAGTATAGACGGGGCCCGAACTGCATGAGAGTGGGCGGGTCCCGTATCTCGTAGTTGCATGTATGTGTATGGTATGTGGTAGTTTGGGGGACTCACTAAGCTTCGTGCTTACAGTTTTCAGTTTTGGTTTCAGGTACTTCCGGTAGCAAGGGGAAGAGCTCGAGATGATTGCAGTGCACACACCATTGATTCAGTCTGGGATGTTTAGACTCTGATATTTGACACACGATTTTAGATATAATATTTTATTATGATGATTCCAGATACATTACTTATGTTCTTTTTATGAGATGACAAATGGTATTTATGGTTTTTATAAATAATCAAAACGGAATTTTTGGACCGTATTTTTGGGATGTTTCAAGTTGGTATCAGAGGCTTGGTTTGAGGGATTCGGGCACACTCTCGGGTGTGTCTGAACTCAAACTAAGGACTCGGTATGATAATTTTCAAAGGAAATTAAAAAAAAAAACTTTGAGAAAAAGAAAAAGAATTTTGAAAAAGAGAAAAAGAACTTTGAAAAAGAGAAAAGGGTGTGGTGCATGCAATCAGCCGAGCTCAAGTAAGTACTCCCAAATTACCCATACAAGTTTATGTTATGTGTAACATCCGGATTTCCAGGGACATTATCGTGTATGTTAATCTTGAGATTTAAGGAGGGACTCGACGAGTTGAGGGACCAACTCGCCGAGTCGAGTCGAGTTGATCGCGTGAATTTAATGAATGGACTCGACGAGTCAGAGGAGGGACTCGCCGAGTAGGTGCTGGGCAGAGAAACCCTAATTTCCCGGGTTTGAGACCTATTTAAAGGAACTTATAGCCTCATTTGCGGCTACCCTTCCTTGAGAGCAAACCCTAAACGTGTATAGAGAGCCATGAGAGTCTTAGAAGCTAAAACTTGGAGTAAACTAGTGCATCTCTTGAGGAGAAGAGGAGATCACCCATCAAGGGAGCTCGAGAATCAGTGGATCTGGTGTAACTTCGTGCAAGGGCTTAAGTAAGAGGTAAAAGCTTGCACCTTTCTTGTTATTTTGCTTAGATCTTGTAGATATGGAAGATTAGGGTTTCTTCCACCATTGTTGGGACTTTGTATGCATAAGGTCTCTCATGAGGCCTAGACTTCAGATCTGGACCTTGTGAGGTCCAGAGAGTCCAAAGATTATAGCTTTAGTTAACCATAGAAGAGTTATTGTGGTTAATCATCCTTGTTAGAGTTATATTGGCATTATGAGCTTTATATGCCATGTTTAAACGTAAAGCTTGTAGCTTTACGTGACAATCGACCCTCAGGATGGTAGATCTAGTGTTTAGGGTGATGGATCTGCCTTAAATCGTCTGAATGAACATTTGGTCTGAATGAACTCGCCGAGTCGATGAGCCGACTCAACGAGTTGGTTAGGGTTTGTCCCGAGGAATCGAATCAGGCGATAGCTCGACGAGTTGGGGGTCAAATCGACGAGCTGAGCTGGACTGTCACGAGATTTCTGAGGAAAGTAAGTGGACTCGACGAGTCGCAAGGGTGCACTCGGTGAGTCGGGTCAAACATGGACTGTTGACTCGAGCTTGACTTCTGTTGACTGTGGGGCTTTGATCAACATAAGTAGTAGAGACCATGGAGGGGTAAAAAGCTCTTTTATCCACTTCAAAGAGTTAAAGAGAGGGAGAATAGCCTTCGGTCATTAGAGTTGTGATTAGAGTATTACTTAGAGATATTCATCCCTTGTGTTAGGTGGAGGCTAGTTCGAGATCCGGGAGCGGGGTCTTTACTTGTTGCTGGTCAGGTGAGTCTTCTCACTATACCTTACCTTGAGTGGTAAGAAGAGTTATGTGACAGAGTATCTTGTATGCTATGTATATGATATGTTGCACTGCATTATTTCTATGTGATTTATGCTGTGTGTATTCCCGAGTTTACAGAGTTAGGAGCGGAGGGTCCACAGAGTTAGGACCAGAGGGTCCACAGAGTTAGGGCCAGTGGGCCCACAGAGTTATAGCCTTGAGTGGCTAATATGTGTTATATGTGGTATTTTGGGGAACTCACTAAGCTTCGTGCTTACTGTGTTATGTGTTATGTGTTTCAGGTATCTCAGAGGATCGCGGGAAGGCACCGGCTTGATTGTACACACCAGGGAAAGAGTCACGTTTTGAGGATCCTGTCTTATTAATGGAGTTGTGTTTTGTAATTTGAATAAACGAGATTTCTATACAATATGTTACGAAAAGTATGCGATTTAAAAATGAAAATTTTGTTTGAAAAATTACGGTGTTACATTATGAAGGATGCCTTATGTGCCTGTTATATGTGTATCATCTTTATGAGAACTGCATGCTAGATTAGGTCTAAGGATCTAGGAAGGATGCCTTATATGTCAATTATATGTATCTCAGCTTTATGAACTACATGCTAGTACAAATTAGTCAGGGATAGCTTGAGTGAGATATGCTTGATTATGTTTACTCGATGCTCGAATGCTGCTTGCTTTGTGCTTTTAGAAGTTCTAGTTATCTTTTACTAACTAGTGAACGAATATGTTAAGTTACATATTGTGAGGACTAAATAATTTCAGAAGGTTAGTTCTAGCTCTATTGCGCAGCTCTTGTTTGAATCCAATCGTTGTAGGGTAGGACCTCTCATTCGAAGAATTATCTAGTCTTAGTGATATGTAATAGTATTCGCGAGCTAGTTAGGGGGAGGTAGCAGAGACTTCTTATGCAGCTGATGGCGGAGAGTGGGATGGTGATTACTCTAGGGAAAGCCTAGGATAAGAGTAGCGCATGAAGCAGTAGTAGTAGGAGGGACTTGGTGAAGTCAAGGCAGTTCTTGAGGAAAGTACAGATAGATGTGGAAGGTAGTATGGGCCTGTACTACTGAAAGCAGAGGATCCGTACTCGAATCAAGGAAGGCTGAGATGAAAACAGAAAACTTGTAGTACATATGATCCCTCGAGGTATGATGAGTATTCTGATGTTTGTTGTGGTGTATTTTTCAGTATGGTGACACTATGCACTAGACCAGTTGGCAGTTCAGGCGCCGGTGAGGGATCAGGATCAGGCTCAGGAGACGGGCAGCTATACGACCAGACTAGGGAGTTCATCTCATCTGAGATCAGGCGCAGTATCCTGGATCAGACTCCTGTGATCTTCAGCACGATCAAGGAGGGTATTTGGAGCTTCTAGACAAGAGATTGAGTGCTTTTTGCACCGAGGTGGCAGCCATGATGGGGTCACGCACACTAACCTTCAGGGAGTTTAGAGCTTATGGAGCTCCCGACTACCATGGGGCTCGAGACCCCATTGCGAGCACTAAACGGTTGGCGGATGTCGCCAACGCATTCCGCACTAGCAGATGTCCCGAGGGGGACAAGTTTCGACGTGCATCCTGTCTTTAGAAGGACAGGGCACGTGATTGGTGGGAGGAGGTCAGACATGCCATTGGTGATGATGCAGCTCTTGATGCTATGACTTGGAGTGAGTTTTCGGCCAGGTTCATGGCCGAGTTTGCACCTGTGATAGAGGTGCAGCAACTTGCTAGGGAGTTCCAGGATCTACAGCAGACCACTGAGATGATGATGGAGATCACCACTAAGTTAAGGGAAAGGGCCCTTCTCGTTCCGTAGTATGTGGCAGATGAGGAGATGAAAAAGGCCCGATATCATGAGATGTTAAGGAGTGACATTCGGCAGTTTGTGAGCCGCTCCAGCTGCAAGACGCTGAAGGATATGATTGCTAGGGCTCGTGACAGACAGAGATTGATTTAGAGATGGAGAGAAAGAGGAAGCCAGAGTTTGTGTCTGGCGTGGAGGGTGATGGGTTTTCAGCAAAAAAACATCCTATGTGTACATGCAAAAATCCTAAAGCTTTGGATCTAGGTTTCTCTATTGTACATGAAATTATCCAAAGCTTGTAAACCCTAATCTAGCATACTATGAAAATCGAGATCTATAATAAAACAAGTTTAGATGATACCTTTCAATAGTTGCAAGAATCTTAAATCTTCAAAAGCATAGTATCACAAGTGTAATACCTCTAATGGCTTACAAACACCAAGGCAAGAAGATGATTTTAGAAGAGAGAAGGAGAGACGCACATTTTCGGCTATAGGAACTCTATGGTTTCTTCTGGTAGCCGAAATCTGTAGTCCTGAGGTCCCTTAAATAGTTGAGCAGCTAGGGTTTCAGTCAAAACCCTAATTGGATGACTTAGGCCCTAAGCAGCTCCAAGAACCTTCTGGAATAAGGCCTCTTGGATGAAATTAGAGTGGGCTTCCACTCTAAATTTCGCCCCCCTTATTTCGATAAGGATTCACAGCCCAAATTCAATTATCTTATAATTGACAGTTCCAATCCTCTTTTTTTTAATTAATCTCTTTTAGTCACAAAATTAGTTCTTAATTAATTCTTGACTAATATTAATTAAACTATATGATTTCTCCTTTAATATATTATTCATATAATATATTAATAAACCATAATAACCTCTCTCTCTCCATAAATCATCCTGTCCAGTTGCTTTGGTGAAGGCAACCCAAAAGGACCATGCACAACCGGGTCAAGTACATACCAAATATAGTTACAGGCTTAGACACTAATCCAACAGTCTCCCACTTGGATAAGTCTAGTAACTATAAATACAAATACGACTTCAGGATCCGATTAGCAATTGTAGCTCTCGAAGACGCTATCAAACTCTGATCCTATCAGTAACCTGTCCTTTAGATAAGGGATCGTACAGTCCTCTGTTCTAGATATCACGCGGACAATTACATGGAACATAGTCATACTTATTGTCCAGCAGTTTGTTTCTCGATCTCTGATTTGTCTGACATAGAACTTAATTGAACACATCAATTCAGTCCTGACCGGGCTCGACACATAAGTCAAACCAAATCATCGAGGGGACCTAATATCGGTTTTACCCTCTTAGGATAAAAGTATCAGATAAACTTCGACTTATATGCATTTACTATTCACTCATCGAATCATGCACAACAATGTGTTTTATAACATCAAGTTACTGAGGCGTTTACGCATTATCAATGCACAACCAACTTACAAACAATAATCCATTTATCTAGGTTAAAGACTATATGATATTATCGTCTTGCGGTCACTCTTGATAAATTCCATGAAGTGATGCCAGCAAGCGTGAGTTTAATCCAATGCTCAAAACTTATTTATAAGCCTCATGAATGTTGCAGCAATCCTTTGCTATGTCTAATACACTTTAGACAGCCTACAAACCAATTCATGACAGTCTTCTTTCATACCTACTTCCAAAGTATAAGCGACTGTGGATTGTTCGAATAATCTTATTATTTAGGAAGTCAAAACATGCAAAGTGAAACAATAGGTAAATAATTAACACAAGATAGTAACTTTACTCATAAATAATACTCTTTTATTTATTCATCAAATGTTAATTACATTTTTCTATTACATGTTTCGAAACTATCTAATCTAAACTAATATCCTCCTTCAGCCCAATGCTCCAAGCGTGTTGCAAGTGCTTGACCCTACTCAATCTCTTCGTAAGGGGATTTGCTGGGTTATCCTCTGAAGATACCCTCTTCACTACGAGGAGTCCCTCTTCCACCCGATGTCTAATGAAATTATATTTCCTGTCGATATGTCGGGATCTACCATGATCCCTTGATTCCTTGGTCAAGGCAACCGCACCTTCGTTATCATAGAAAATTTCCGTAGGCTCCTTTACGGCTGGAACAACTCCAAGGTCTCCGATGAATTTCTTCAACCATATAGCTTCCTTTGATGCTTCGCTCGCTGCAATGTACCCTGATTCAGACTTTGAATCAGCTACGGTCTCCTGCTTGGAACTTTTCCAAGTTATTGCTCCTCCATTTAGGGTAAAGACCCAGCCTGACTGAGATCGGTAATTATCTCAATCGGTCTGAAAACTGGCGTCACTATACCCTCGCACCCTTAAGTCATCACTCCCACCGAGGACTAGAAACCATTCCTTGGTCCTCCTAAGGTACTTAAGAATATTCTTTACTGCGGTCCAATGTGCTCTACCGGGATTCCCTTGATATATGCTGACCATGCTCAAAGCGAAGGCCACAACAGGGCGAGTACAAGTCATAGAATACATGATCGAGCCAACTGCAGAAGCGTAAGGTACTCGACTCATTTCTACTATCTCGGCCTCGGTACTCGGACTTTGAGTCTTACTCAACTTGGTATTTCTTTGGATCGGTAACTCCCTTTTCTTGGAATTCTCCATACTAAAACGTTTTAGTACCTTATCCAAGTAAGTATTCTTACTAAGTCCTATTAGTCTTTTACTCCTGTTTCTCACTATCCTTATTCCCAAAATATAGGCATCCTCTCTGAGGTCCTTCATAGCGAAACAATTCCCAAGCCAAGACTTAAGCTCCTGCAGGGTCGGGATGTCGTTTCCTATTAGTAGTATGTCATCGACATACAATACGAGGAAGCTAACTATACTCCCAATGGCTTTGACATATACACATGACTCATCCTCACTTCGCAGAAAGCCAAACTCTTTGACTTTCTCGTCAAAACAAAGACTCCATCTGCGAGATGCTTGTTTCAATGCATAAATAAACTTCTCAAGCTTACACACTCTATTAGGATGCTTCACATCGACAAAACCCTCTGGTTGATTCAAGTAAACATCCTCAACCAACTTCCCATTAAGGAAAGTGGTCTTGACATCCATCTACCATATCTCATAATCATGAAATGCAGCAATGGCTAGCATCACTCTAATAGACTTTATTTTCGCAACTGGTGAGAAGGTCTCATCATAGTCAACTCTGGGAGTTTGAGTAAAGCACTTCGTAACTAATCTCGCCTTATAAGTGTGTACTTTCCCATCCATGTCGGTCTTCTTCTTGAAGATCCACTTGCACCTGACCGTCTTACGACTTGGCACATTGTCAACCAAATTCCAAACTTGGTTGTCATACATGGACTGAATCTCGCTGTCGATAGCCTCTTTCCATTTCGCAGACTCCGGACCTGTCATGGCTTCCTTATAGCTGTTAGGTTTGTCCAAATTTACTAGTGTACTATCATTAATAAACGTATCCCCTTCAGTAGTAATATGGAAACCATAAAACTGGGGTGGAACGCTAACCCTTTCGGAACGTCTAAGAGGTAATGACTCGTCAATCGGTTCAACAGGAGTTTCCTCCTCAAGTTGAGTGCCAGTGTTAGACGTTCCTTCATCGTTCGATTCTTGAAGCTCTTCAAGATTAATTTGCCTCCCACTGTCTCTTTGGCTTATGAGTTCTCGCTCTCGGAAAACCCCTCTCCTCGCAACGAAGACAACATTGTCACTCGGTCTATTGAAGAGATAACCAAAGGACTTCTACGGATAGCCGATGAAAATACACCGCTCACTATGAGGTTCGAGCTTGTCGTGAGTCTCTCGTCTTACGAAAGCCTCGCAACCCCAAACCTTGATATGTGCCAACGAGGGAGCTTTCCCTGTCCACATCTCGTGAGGTGTTTTGGCAACCTTCTTTGTAGGGACTAGGTTAAGGATATAGGTGGCAGTCTCTAAGGCATACCCCCAGAATGAGATAGGTAGCGAAGCACGACTCATCATGGAACGAACCATGTCTAGCAAAGTTCGATTACGCCTCTCAGCTACACCATTCAACTGCGGTGTCCTAGGTGGCGTCAATTGTGAAACTATTCCGCATTCATTAAGGTAGTCATGGAATTCAAGACTAAGGTACTCTCCACCTCTATCGGATCGAAGCATCTTGATTTTCCTGCCCAACTGATTCTCCACTTCTTGGTTAAACTCTTTGAACTTTTCAAAGGTTTCTGACTTGTGCTTGATTAAGTAGATATACCCATATCTGCTATAATCATTGGTGAAAGTCACATAGAAGTGGCTCGCATCCCTTGAGGTGGATCTAAAGGGCCCACACACATCGGTGTGTATGAGATCCAATAATCCCTCACCCCTTTCACAAGTACCAGTGAAGGGTGACTTGGTCATCTTTCCAAGTAAACAAGACTCGCACACGTCATCTTCCCTAAGGTCGAATGACTCCAACACTTCATCCTTTTGGAGTTAGGCTATGCGTTTCTTGTTGATATGTCCAAGACGACAATGCCACAAGCATGCTTTATCCAAACTATTAGAAGAATCGATACACAACACATCATTTCCTAAATTGTCTACAACCATCACAGTTTCATATATTCCATTACAAGGCAATGCTTCAAAATAGAAAACACCATTAAGATAAGCATTAATAGAACCTTTTTCATTATCAAACGAAAATCTAAATCCTTGTTTATATAAACCATGAAAAGAAATGATATTTCTTGCCATTTCCGGCGAATAGCAACAATTATTCAACTCTAGTCTTAACCCACTACTAAGCACTAAAGAGTAAACTCCAATCTTGGTGACAGGCGACGATCTTCTGTTGCCCATGATCAAGTTTATCTTCCCATGCTCCACATCCATATTTCTTCTTAGGCCCTGCAAATAAGAACAAATGTGAAAACCACATCCTGTATCAAGTACCCAAGAAATAGCATGCGATGAGTTGTTAGATTGAATAGTGTAAATACCTGCAAAGGACGGCTTGATCTTCCCATCCTTGATATCTTGCAAGTACTTCGGGCAGCTTCGTTTCCAATGCCCCTTCTCATGGCAGTAGTAGCACTCTGCATCCTTCGGGTTGGAGGTGGGTGCAGCGGGGCCATCCTTGGTTCCACTAGAAGAGGAGCCATCATGGGACTTTCCCTTGTGGTGGCTCTTGGAAGGAGCCTTCCTCTTCTTACCCTTCCCCTGCCCAATTGCCAAGACGGGGGCAACAGTAGGAGTTGATGCAACAAATTTATCCTTGAGGTTGCTCTCAGGAGTCCTCAACAACCCTTGAAGCTTGCTCAACGTGACCTCCTCTTTGTTCATGTGGTAGGTCATGCGGAACTGGTTGTAGCAAGGAGGTACGGAGTAAAGAATTATGTCAATCGGCAGCTCCTCATTGAAGTCCACATTTAACTTCTGCAGGCGGTCGACATATCTTTGCATCTTCTGGAGATGAGCAGTAACAGACTCTCCGTCTCTCATCTTGGTCGTGATCATCGAAGTGATGATCTCGTACCTCTCCTAATGCGCGCTTTGATGGTACCTATTCATCAAATCTTGATGCATCTCGTAGGGATAGAAGTTCTCGTAGGACTTTTGGACTTTTGTGGTCATGGTTGCGAGCATGATGCAATGGACTTTCGTAGCATCTCGCTCGTGGGCCTCATAGGCAGCAATCTCCTCGGGAGTAGCAGTCTCAAGGTTTACTTCCTTCAGCTCCTTGTCGAGGACATACTCCTTGTCCTCGTAGCGAGTAACCATTCGTATTTTGCGTATCCAATCATTAAAATTGTTTCCATCAAAGATTACCCTCCCACACAAATTCATGAGCGAGAATGAGCCAGAAGATTTCGAGCCTTAAGCGTTGTTTGAGTTCGACATCTGAAAAGGATCAAAGACAAAGTTTGATTAGATAAGAATCCCCAATTAAACACCCAAATGAGAAATTAGGGCTAGGATCCAACAACATTATTTACAACTTAAAAGAGGGATGCCGTAATTTAAATTGAAAATAATTTGAAGGTAAGTGAATGACGATTCACTAATTTCCACCATGAAAAACAAAAAAAGAGTAAGTTTTAAATGTATTGAAACTCCTACATCTTTTAAGATTCATTGAACTTTTCAATGACATGTTTAAATATCGATATTCCCTTCAAGTTTGTGACTGGGATACCGAGGATCACAAACAAGGTGTGAATAACCATGTGAATGTACTTGGTGCCCTCAATGTTACAGTCACCCAATCAACGTGCCGGTTAGCCACACACGCTCCATTGATCTATGACAAACAACGAGTCATCCTTTTCCACCTTTACTTAGAGCCAAGTTAGTGTCCCGGTTAACCACACACGCTCCACCAACGTCTTAGCAAGGGTACAAAGTGTAATTCCATGGAATAACATCAAATTCACATTTTTCCTAAAGTAACTAAGATTGGGAATTTTATAAAAACATTTAGTTACTTTATTAATCATTATACTTTTAATGAGGAATTAGGTTGCCCTATCCTACCCATTCGGCTAACGACCCTCCACCAATCAAGGAAGCGGTGGGTGAGAGTGGACACCCATTAAACGACCATTTTATAGGCCATAACCTTATACCCCCTTATAGATCGGCTTCGTGAATGAGGCCTACTAACGGTAAAACTAGCATTAATCTTATACATATATAATAGTTATTCTTATAATATTATAATAGTATAGGGTTGAATTTTAAACTTGTAAAACTCTAGGGTTTGGAATTTTACTATTTCAAAATTAACTTTTAATCAAAATTTAAATTCCAAAACTTGAGGGCAAGTTTTGAAACATTTCAAAACTATCTAGATCAAAATTCAAATAAACAATTAAGCAATTAATTTGGTGATTATCTAATTTTGACCTAGTCTAATTGCATGCAAGATAATTGATCAAATAATTCAAATAATTAATATTTATCAAATAAGGTAATAATTATCTAATTAAATGACCAAAATATTTTATTTTGACAAAGATAATCATATATAATCAATAAAATTCGGATTTTATTAATTAGAAACACTTATGGTAATTATCCCAAGTCAAAATAAGCAAAATCCCGAAATTCCCTCTGTCTGACTGCCCGATTCGCCGAGTCCCTTACTGGACTCGTCGAGTTCATCCGACTCGGCGAGTCCTCTTTGGGACTCGACGAGTCTGTCAGGAAGAAGGCCAAAAAATCGAATTCAAGCAAAGAATAACTACACCATGCATCAAATACAATAGAAACAAAGCAAGGCTCTGATACCACTGATGGGTTTTGAGCAAAAGAACATCCTATGTGCACATGCAAAAACCCTAAAGCTTTGGATCTAGGTTTCTCTATTGTACATGCAAATTATCCAAAGCTTGTAAACCCTAATCTAGCATACAATGAAAATCGAGATCTATTATAAAACAACTTTAAATGATACCTTTCAATAGTTGCGAGAATCTTCAATCTTCAAAAGCTTAGTATCACAAGTGTAATACCTCTAATGGCTTACAAACACCAAGGCAAGAAGATAATTTTAGAAGAGAGAAGGATAGAGGCACAATTTCGGCTATAGGAACTCTAGGGTTTCTTCTGGTAGCCGAAATCTGTAGCCCTGGGGTCCCTTAAATAGCTGAGCAGCTAGGGTTTCAGTCAAAACCCTAATTGAATGACTTAGGCCCTAAGCAGCTCCAAGAACCTTCTGGAATAAGTCCCCTTGGACGAAATCAGAGTGGGCTTCCACTCTAAATTTCATCCCCCTTATTTCCATAAGGATTCACAACCCAAATTCAATTATCTTATAATTGACAGTTCCAGTCCCCTTTATTTAATTAATCTCTTTTAGTCACAAAATTAATTCTTAATTAATTATTGACTAATATTAATTAAACTATATGATTTCTCCTTTAATATATTATTCATATAATATATTAATAAACCATACTAACCTCTCTCTCTCTCCATAAATCATCCTGTCCAATTGCTTTGGTGAAGGCAACCCAAAAGGACCATGCACAACTGGGTCAAGTACATACCAAATATAGTTACGGGCTTAGACACTAATCCAACAGAGGGCTCGGGCAAAAAGCCCAATGTAGATTCCCGGGGGAAGGGCCAGCAGGGTCGAGGCCGCTGCGGCAAGTGTGGCAGGGGACACGATGGGTCATGTAGGGCGAGTAGTTGGGGCTGCTTTAAGTGCGGCCGAACTGGTCATGTGAGCAGGGACTCTACAGCTACCACCACCACCACGACAGAATCTGATTTGATTTGTTTCCAGTATAATCAGAGGGGCCATAAGCGGTCCCAGTGTCCGAGCTTGGCAGCAGCAGGACAGGTGGTGGCACCCGCTCTTGCTACATTGAGGATTACAGATGGCCGACAGGGCCGTGCAGAGGCGCCAGTGGCGAAGAGTAGAGCCTTCCAGTTGACACAGAGGAGGCATGTGCAACTCCTGATGTCGTTACGGGTATGTACCTTCTCCTTATCTCTTTATTTATATTTATTATTGCTTATGTTTATGTGTTTTGTTATAGGATCGTTCCTTGTGGACGATATATCTGCTCTGGTATTGTTTGATTCGAGGGCTAGCCGATCTTTTGTGTCGCTCGCACTAAGAAAGCGATTCGTAGGAGCTCCAGGGGAGCTGGATTGCCCACTTGATGGGGAGATAGCAGATGACAGGACCGTTAGGGTTGCAAGGGTTCACAGGGGATGCACACTATAGTTATTCGATGAGTAGTTTTCAGTAGATTTGGTTCCTATTCCCCTGCGAGGGAACAAGGTCATCGTGGGTATGGATTGGCAGAACCCCAACAGGGCAGTGATCGACTACGAGTAGCAGCTAGTAAGGGTTCAGACTCCTAATGGGGGAGGGCTAGTGATTCAGGGCGAGAGACCACTAGGTGGATTGACTCTATGCTCAGCAGCGAGGGCGAGGCGCTATCTTCAACGTGGTTGCGTGGGCTATGTCGCCTATGTCATGGATACCCGGGATAAGGGTAAGGTGACAGTCGATGACGTACCGGTAGTGCGAGAGTACCCGGACGTATTCTCGGTGGATTTACCTGGGGTACCTTCGGAGAGACAAGTTGAGTTTAGGATTGACCTAGTCCCTGTTGTGGCTCCGATAGCCAAGGCACCATATCGGTTGGCTCCTCCCAACATGAAGGAGTTATCTACATAGCTGCAAGAGCTGCTAGACAAGGGATTTATCAGGCCGAGTAGTTCGCCATGGGGAGCCCCGATCTTGTTTGTGAAGAAGAAGGACGGGTTGCATCGGATGTGCATAGACTACCGGGAGCTGAATAAGGTAATGGTGAAGAACCGTTATCCCCTCCCGAGGATTGATGATTTGTTTGACCAGCTACAAGGCGCATCTTGGTTCTCCAAGATTGATCTACGATCGGGTTATCACCAGATGTGAGTAAGGTATGAGGACGTGCATAAGACAACTTTTAAGACTCGCTATGGTCACTATGAGTTTGTGGTGATGCCGTTTGGGCTCACCAATGCTCCAGCCGCGTTCATGGACCTCATGAACCGCTTGTGCAAACCGATGTTGGATCCGTCTGTGATAGTCTTCATCGATGATATCTTGGTCTATTCCAAGACTCAGGAGCAACATGAGGAGCACCTGAGGGAGGTGCTGGAGACACTGAGGAGGGAGAGACTTTTCGCAAAGTTCTACAAGTGCGAGTTCTGGTTGTGCGAGGTGCAATTTCTTGGGCACCTTGTCAACCAGAAGGGTATTCTGGTCGATCCGGCCAAGATTGAGGCCGTGATGCAGTGGGAGATTCCGAGGTCTCCAACTGAGATTCGGAGTTTCCTGGGTCTTGTGGGTTATTACCAGAAATTTATTCAGGACTTCTCCAAGATCGTTGTTCCCTTGACCCGACTGACCAAGGAGTCGGTGACCTTCTGTTTGGGGCTTGAGCAGCAGGCAGCCTTCGAGACTCTTAGACAGTGATTATGCGAGGCACCAATTCTGACTTTTTCGGAAGGCGTTGATGACTTCGTGGATTACTGTGAAACTTTGATCACGGGTATGGGTGTGATATTGATGCAGTGGGGTCACGTGATAGTTACGCTTCGAGGAAGTTGAAGCCTCACGAGGCTAACTATCCGACGCATGATTTGGAGTTGGGGGCTATGGTGTTCGCCCTCAAGATTTGGCGGCATTACCTCTATGGGGTCTGTTGTACCATTTACAAGGACCACAAGAGTTTGAGGTACCTCATGGACCAGCCGAATCTGAATATGAGGCAGCATCGGTGGTTAGATGTGGTGAAGGACTACGACTGTGAGATCCTTTACCACCCGGGCAAGGCCAATGTGGTGGCCGACGCCCTGAGCCGCAACGCGGTAGCGGCCCCGATTCAAGACATCTGTCTGAGGATGACAGTGATTACTCCATTACTGGAGCAGATCAGAGAGGTGTAGTAAGAGGGCCTGAAGGAGGAGCACCAAAAGTGTGAGTGGATCATATGCCAAGTGGCCTCCTTTGATCACGACAACTGTGGGTTGTTGACCCTGCATGGGAGGGTCTGGGTACCGTACTGGGGTGGAGTACGGCAGATTCTGATGGATGAGGCCCACAAGTCCAGGTTCTCCATCCATCCCGGGGCAACGAAGATGTACGGAGATCTCCGTCCTGATTACTAGTGGCCTTGCATGAAGCGGGATGTAGCCTGGTACATGGAGAGATGCTTGACCTGCAGGAAGGTCAAGGCAGAGCACGACAAGCCCCACGACAAGATGCAGCTGCTAGACATTCCCGTATGGAAGTGGGAAGATATCACCATGGATTTCATCACCAAACTTCCCAGTACCACACGTTGAGTAGATTTGATATGGGTCATCATGGATCGTTTGACCAAGAATGCTCATTTTATCCCGATCCAGGAGAGTATATCGGCTGAGAAGCTGGCCGAGATTTACGTGCGGGAGATAGTGGCACGATATGGAGTGCCTGTCTCGGTGGTGTCAGACCGAGATGTCCATTTCACTTCCAGATTCCGGAAGCGGTTTCACGATGAGATGGGTACTAGTCTCCATTTCAGCACCGCTTTCCACCCCCAGACGAACGGACAGAGCGAGAGGACGATTCAGACTCTCGAGGATATGCTTCGTGCATGTGTTTTGGATTTTGGTGGCAGTTGGGATATGTATCTTCCGTTAGCCGAAGTTTCGTATAACAACGGCTACCACGCCAGCATAGACCGACCTCCCTTTAAGATGCTCTATGGCAAGAAGTGTAGGACCCCAATTTGTTGGGGCAAGGTCGGTAAGAGAGTCATGGGGAGTACTGAGGTAGTACTCAAGACTACAGAGCAGATCCAGCAGGTCCGGAGCAAGCTCCAGACTGCTTAGAGTGGGCAGAAGAGTTACGCTGACAAGCAGCATTCAGACTTGGAGTTTCAGGTGGGCGACATGGTCCTCCTGAAGGTGTCACCTTGGAAAGGTGTCATCCGGTTCCGGAAGCGAGGCAAGCTGGGTCCTAGATACATTGGTCCTTTCAGGGTTATAGCCCAGGTGGGCAAGGTGGCGTATCGATTAGATGCAGAGCTCAGCCAGATCCACAACACTTTCCATGTTTCTCAGTTACGGAAGTGCCTAGTGGATGACTTAGCGATTGTACCCTTAGAGGATATTCAGGTTGATGACAGCCTAAACTACATTGAGAGACCGGTGGCGATTCTGGATTGCAAGACGAAAACCTTGAGGAACAAGATTGTTCAGCTAGTGAAGGTGCAGTGGCAGCACCGCAAGGGTTCTGAGTGGACTTGGGAGCCCGAGGAGGAGATGTGGCACACTACCCGGAGTTGTTTCCGGACCCAGCAGACTTCAAGGACGAAGTCTAAGTCAAGTGGGGGAGAATTGTAACGCCTGGTTTCTGGCACGCATTTATTTATAAAATTATTCATTTTTATAGAGCTACTCGACGAATTGAAGCCCCAGACTCGTCGACTAGAATCGAGTCTTGGACGCGGGTTTTCAGCTATCTACTCGACAACTCGAGAGCCCTTGACTCGGCGAATAGGTCTGCCATAGTGAAACCCTCATTTCGGGATTTTGCACCCTATTTAAGCATCTTAATCCCCATCTTTTGGCCTCATTACCAGCCTTCAAGTCCTAAACCCTAATCCACGAAACCCTAGAGCATTTTGTGAGTGTGTGAGCCAATCTTGAGTGATTTTGTGTGTTCTTGAAGGTAGAAGAAGAAGAAGGAGCTAGAAGGTTTAAGGAGAAGATAGTAGATCCAAGGATTTCCTTCCATCCTCATCACTTTCTGGTAATCAAGTCTCTAACTTGATCATTCATTCATTAGATCTACTTACTTCCATTTTTATTAGGGTTTTGGTTCAAGAACCTTGGTCTTTGGGATTTGGACGTCCCAAGTGACTCACATTTCAGATCTGGGATCTAGAAGGGGTTCCATGGCATAAAGGTGCAAACTTTATGACCATGTAAGCCCCATGCAAGCTTGAAAACGTTATTATGGCCGTTTTAGCCCTAAAAGGCCATGCATGGAAGGGAAGCTAGGAACTTTACGTGTCCAACTGATGTCCAAGGCCTAGATCTATTATAGTGTGCTTTGGTTTAGAGTTTTATGGCTTATGGACCAAGTTCTCTGTTCTAGAGAGTTAGGGTTTGAGCTAAACCCATTAAGAAGGACTAATAGCGGGTAAATTTGGACACTTTACCCTTAATGTGTATTCCCAGTGAGTAGATGAAGTATGGAGTTTGGATCTAAAGGGTAGGAGCTTAATCCATTGAGATGGCTCAATCGTACAGGGGAACTCGGCGAGTCCATAGAGGGACTCGACGAGTTGAGTTGGTTTGTCCCGTTTTAGCTTAAGGTAGAACTCGACGAGTCGGTGAAGGGACTCAACGAGTTGATTCGGTAGATCGTGACTATGAGTAGCCTAGGAACTCGACGAGTAGGGGGAGACTCGATGAGTTAGATCATGATTTCAGGTTCTAGGACTCGACGAGTTGATGGAGGAACTTGAAGAGTTGGGTCAACCAGAAGGTTGACTTTGACCAGGGGTAAAATGGTTATTTTACCCTAAGGAGAATTATCGGGTTTTGACTAAGTGTTATTGTGATAATAATAGTCGGGGAATCGTGGGAGCATCCGTTAGAGATTCCTCACTCGAGATTTCAGTAGTCAGCTTTGTGTGGTGAGTTTCCTTCCGTAGGAATGGGTCTAAGGCACCAAGGTCGGCCCGTACATGTGATATGTTAGTAGCCGAGTGAGGGCGGGGCCCGAATCTCATAGTAGCCAAGTGTGGACGAGGCCCGAATCTCTTAGTATCATTGAGTATAGTTATGTGATTATTGATAGAAATTGATATACTTGTTGACTGTGTGATACTTGTATGCATGTTAGACAGCGGAGTGTGGGCGGGGCCCGAATCTCCTAGACAGCGGAGTGTGGGCGGGGCCCGAATCTCCATGAGAGTGGGCGGGGCCCGTATCTCGTAGTTTCATGTATGTGTATGGTATGTGGTAGTTTGAGGAGACTCACTAAGCTTCGTGCTTACATTTTTCAGTTTTGGTTTCAGGTACTTCCGATAGCAAGGGGAAGAGGTCGGGATGATTGCAATGCACACACCATTTATTCAGCCTAGGATGTTTAGACTCTGATATTTGACACACGATTTTGGATACAGTATTTTATTATGATGATTTGAGATACATTACTTATGTTCTTTTTATGAGATGACAAATGGTATTTATGGTTTTTTTTTTAAATAATCAAAACGAAATTTTTGGACCGTATTTTTGGGATGTTTCAAAAAATAAGGTCGGGCTAATATGACATGCAAAAGAAAATGACAAAAATATACCACTCCTTTAAGTCTTAGACCAAACAGTTCGGGTGTACAATTTGAATCTTAACAACCAGGGTATCTATTATAATGTAATTCAATTTTTGCATGTATCTTAAGATAAGTCGAGTCTCATGCAACTCATCAAATATATGTGATTGCCTATGATTCAGAAGTATTCTATATGAACAACATCATCACCTATATTCAGAAGTATTCTATATGAACAACATATTCACCACTATTCTTCGATAGATGTTGACTTGTGTCAACCAATGTTCTAACTATACTAGAATCACTTGCATTGATTTTCACAAGAATCTTGTCCGCATAGTGGTTATGACCTAATACAAGTCTATTTTAGGTACATGTAATCTTAATCCCTATAATCACATCCACTAAACATTTAACTTTCATGCTAACCTTGTTTTCAACATAACTTTAGTTGTCATTATCATATGTGTATTTCTTTTAATGATAAGCATATCATCTATGTATATATATAGGATCACATACCCAAAAATCAACTCTTTCAAATAGACACATATATTTCATTCATTGGTTTTAAAGCCATATTTTGTTGTAACACCATCGAACCTTTTGTACCCTTATTTTGGAGCTTGTTTTAAGCCATATAAGGATATCATTGACTACTAAAATATAAATCTTTGAAGACACAAAAGACATGTTTTTTAATAAATAATCACACTCTTAGAAAATTAAGATTTTTCTAACAACTTGACTAATTTTCTAAATGCTTTTCATTTCTCCCTTTCTATCTCATATTCTTCTATGTCATTTTTTAAGATATATGTGGAGTCTGTGAGGTGGAGTGTAAGTTTATCTCACATCGGTGCTACACAATCATATATGTAAGTTTATCTCACCTCGGTGCTACAAAATCATATATGTCTCTATATAAGTTGTAGTTTATCTTCTCTCTATAAGAGCTCTTTTGAAGAGTTAATATGAGACTTTATATATACATCTTACATAGTATCAAAATTGGCATCCACACCTTTCTAGTTTAACACATCATTTTTCTGACCTTATCGAGCATCAATCTCTAAGGAGGAGTCTTAGTATATTTCATATCGATGCGACACAGTCTTTTATGTTTCTATATATGCTAGCGTCTCCCATCTCTTCATAAAGATGTTTTTTTTTTAA
The DNA here is from genome assembly GCF_052849685.1 of Lactuca virosa. Classification (NCBI taxonomy): domain Eukaryota; kingdom Viridiplantae; phylum Streptophyta; class Magnoliopsida; order Asterales; family Asteraceae; genus Lactuca; species Lactuca virosa. The sequence goes on from NC_136426.1 coordinate 276,631,248, forward strand.
TAATTAATATTAGACTCCACATATATCTCAAAAATTTTCCCAGTCTTTATTTTGTTTTCTTTATAATGAAGATGCATGGTTTTTGTCTTTTCCATCTTCTTTACTATATATAAATAAAACCAAAATAACACATAGAACCACAGAACTACATGAAAATGAGCAATGTTCTTAACTGAACATAGATGTTCATCTATGAATATATGTATTTTTAGTTATAAACATATAAACTGTTTAAAATGAACATAGATATTTTTATGTGCTTTTATATATATATATATATAGAGAGAGAGAGAGAGGATCATTTGAGAACTCAAATATACGTAAAAACCCGAGAACTTTTTCTACTTTTCAAATCTTTTGAAAAATCTTTTTTCATTTTTTTTTGACAATATTAAGTCACTTATTAAACATTTAATTCTCCGATATATATATATATATATATATATATATATATATATATATATATATATATATATATATATATATATATATATATATATATATATATATATATATATATATATATATATTATTAGATTATAACCCGTTGAAACCACTGTTATCAAAATCGATGAATGTTGATAGTTCAAATTTATAATTATCGCTCAATTATTTTTAAACAATTATTAATTAACATATTTATATCAATTTGTAACTTTATAATGTTTTATCAAATTAATATGTAAAATATTTTGAAGACATGGGGGACATTTTTTATAATGGTTTATTCAAATTAATATGTAAAATGTTTTGATGATGCAGCAAATTAAAATTAATGAAAATTTCAAGTTACTGAAAGAAAAATATATGAAAATATATATATGTAAATGAAAACTATGATGACACTATAGAATAAAATATAAAACTGAAAAAACAAAAAAAAACAACCACAAACAATCATTTAAATGCAATTATTATATGACAAACTAAAATTTAAACTATGAAGGAAACATATATGAAAACATATAATAAATTACAAAATAAAAAATAAAAATAAAGTATGTTTTACAATTAAAAATCATTTAAAAAAATCCAGTTTTCTATTGATAAAAACATTTTCAATAGATTTTTTAAATAATTAAAAGCATAGATAAAAAAATGTCATGGGAAATGCTCTGAACTAATAGACATGGTCATTTATTGTCATGGATATTTTTTGTCATTCAAATGGGAGAAATTGAATGACACACTTAATTTCCAAATATAGTACATACAAATGACTACAAACACACAAAAAAATAACGATATTCAACATTAGGTTAAAAATACTATGCAACAAAATGATATGCATCACTTTGCTGGAAGGCTAAAATGGTAAAACACAAAAACACACATATTTTTGAACGGTTCCCAATTATAGCAATGTACTTTGGAAGTACATTGTTATCATTGGGCATAATTGACTTTTTTCACAAAAACAAAAATTAAAGTTATAACATTCTAATAAATTTAGTATTGATTAAGCCATGTATTCAGATGCAAAATTAAGTAACTTTAGAAAATTGCATTTAGACTTTAGGATCATATGAGGATCGGCTTAGTCAGAATAAACTATATACTCAGATGATGGATCACCAATTATAGCAGAATACTTTGAAAGTGCATTGCTATAGTTGAGATATTTTGTATGCAATTATGTTGTTTGTTATTATGTTTATGTGGTGGTACTTTGGGGGAACTCAGCAAGCGTTGGCTTATAGTTTTGGGTTATGGTTTCAAGTACTTCAGATGACTGTGAGAAGGCGAAGGTGTGACCGTAAACATCCTCTTGTTTATGACTATGATTTTGGGAGACTTTGATGTTTGGAAAATATTTTGAAACTTTGATTTGTAAACAACTTATGAATTTGGGTTGATTTTAAAAGTTTAAATTTCTTGTGATTTTTATGGATGTTACAATTTAGTATCAGAGCCTTGGTTTGAGTGAATTAGACGAATACTCATGTGGATCCAGTCTCATACCAAGGACAAGGTTTAAAAAATGATTTTAAAACTATTTTCAAAATAATCATAGAGGATGTGATTTGTAAGATCAGCCGGAGCCAGTAAGTAGACCCCAATTTACCACACTGTTATTTGATATTGTGATATGTTAGAACAACATGCTAGTGATAGGCTAGGGATATTCAAGAATTGCATGATAGAATTACCTGATTATATGATGTCTGGTAGCCTAGGGTTTTCTAAGTGTATGGAGTTGACATCATAATTCTAGTTGCATAGTGTGTGTGCACCATAGTTGTACATAACTAAGATTCTATAGCTTGAGAATGTTTGGTTTAGCCTTATTTCCTTTTCTTGTTTTATGAAGGGCTTAGGGTAGAATCAAGTATTCGACTGTCTATATGATCCAGTGTTATGTATGATTAGCATGCACGAGTGTTGCAGAGTTGGTGGAAGTTTCATGGATGATTCGTGTGGGGTCATCCGACCAGTCGCGTAATGTTTAGCCTTCCTATAGGAAGTGAGGATTGAGTATATGTGTATGATAGTGTGTATTGTTAGGGTTGTTGTGATGATCCTTTGAGGAAAATAAGGGTAGGTGTGGAAAGTAGTATGGGCCCGTACTACTGGAAGAACATAACCCATACGTGTAGCAGGGAAGTCACAACCCCTAGGGTTTTGTTTGGGAAGTGGTTCCCATGGTTTTATATCAAGACCGCTATGATGGAGTTCTTTGATGACCGATATGCTACAATTTCAGAGTTCTTTAACGACCGTGATCCGGATCAGGAGACGGGACAGGTGACCAGGATGGGCCGGGATTGAACGAGGATCGGGTTAGGGAGATCATTCGAGAGGAGGTTGTTTCCATTGTTCGGGTCGGATACCGGAGCTCTTTGGGTCTATCAAGACCGCTATGATGGAGTTCTTTGATGATCGGTATGCAGCAATTTTAGAGACTGTTGCTACTGCATCCACCGTGATCGTTGCTGCCAAAAGGATTGACACTGGGATAGCCTTCCAGTACCGGGACTTCGACAATACGAAGCCCCCGGTATTTGATGAAGTTCAGGATCTGATGCTTGGTTCAGGGTTTTGTTCGGCAGCTAGGGCTCAATAGTATATTCAGCACGGGTTTGTGGGTTATCTGGCTTATGTGGTTGATACACGCGTTGGGGAGCATACTTCAATTTCAGAGGTTCCAGTTGTCAGGGAGTTTGCTGATGTTTTCCTGTAGGAGTTAGTCTGTGTGCCTCCCGAGAGGTAGGTTGAGTTTAGGATTGATCTAATGTCAGGTGCGGCTCTGATTTCTAAGACGTCATACCGCTTGGCACCGCTTGCGATGCAAGATTTTTCCTCTCAGCTTTAGGAGCTGTTAGGCAAGCAGTTCATCAGACCGAGCAGTTCTCCGTGGGTAGCGCCGATATTGCTCGTCAAGAAGGATGGTTCACAACGGATGTACAATGATCAATGGGAGTTGAACAAGTTAACAGTGAAGAACCGTTATCCCCTTCCGTGGATTGAGGACCTCTTTGATAAGTTTCAGGGTGCATCTTGATTCTCCTAGATAGATCTGAGTTCTGGGTATCATCGGGTGAGAGTGAGAGAGGAGGACGTGGAGAAAAACGCGTTCCTGACTCATTATGGGCATTACAAGTTCGTGGTGGTGCCATTTGGGCTCACGAATGCGCCTGTTTTGTTCATGGATTTAATGAATTGGGTGTGCAGGCCAATGCTCGACCAATCTGTCATAGTGTTTATTGATGATATCTTGGTGTATTCCAAGACCAGAGAGCAACATGAGGAGCACCTTCTAGAGCTTCTGGGAGTTTTAAGGCGGGAACAGCTTTATGCCAAGTTCTCGAAGTGTGGGTTTTGGTTACGAGAGGTCCAGTTCCTAGGGCACCTTGTTAACCAGGATGGGATTTTGGTCGATCCGGCCATGATCGAGGTTATGATGCAGTGGGAGGTTCCAAAATCTCCCTCAGAGATCAGGAGTTTCTTGGGTTTGGCCGGGAACTATCAGTGATTTATTCTGCATTTCTCCAAGATTGCGGTACCCCTCACTCATCTGATGAGGAAGGGAGTAGATTTCCGATGGGGCCCTGAGCAGCAGTCAACGTTTAAGACTCTTCGGTAGAGGTTATGTGAAGCCCCGGTGTTGACCCTTCCGGAGGGAGTCGGGGATTTTGTGGTATTTTGTGATGCATCCATCACCGGTTTGGGGGCGGTCCTTTTGTAGAGAGGATGAGTGATTGCTTATGCTTCACAACAGCTGAAGTCGCATGAGAAGCGATATCCCACGCATGATCTGGAGTTGAGGGCAGTGGTGTTTACCCTCAAGATTTGGAGGCATTATATTTATGGGGTCCCTTGTATTGTCTACACGATCCACAAGAGTTTGAGATATCTTATGGATCAGCCGAACCTAAACATGAGGCAGCGCATGTGGCTGGACTTAGTCAAGGATTATCACTGCGAGATCCTTTACCATCTGGGTAAAGTGAATGTAGTAACGGATGCTTTGAGCCGCAAGTCGGTCGGATCTTTAGTTGGAGAGAGGTGTATGAGGATATCTATTGATTCTCTAATGTTAGGTTTGATCAGAGAGGCTCAGGCAGAGGGAGTTCGGAAAGAGAATTTGAAACAGGAGAGGATCAGGGTGAGATCGACAGGTTTGTCACTGATAGTCAAGGGTTATTGACCCGGTGTGGTCGGGTTTGGGTTCCAGTTTTAGGCGGGATCAGACATATAGTGCTAGAGGAGGCTCATAAGTCTCACTTTTCTATACACCTGAGAGCCACCAAGATGTATCAGGATTTGAGATTGAGTTACTGGTGGCCATCCAAGAGAGCTCTTCGGCTGAAAAGTTGACCGATGTGTATGTCCGAGAGATTGTTGCTCGTCATGGGATTTCGGTCTCTATTGTTTCAGACTGAGATGTTCGGTTCACTTCCCGTTTTTGGCAGAAGTTCCACGAGGAACTGGGCACGAGGTTACATTTCAGCACTACATATCATCCGCAGACTGACGGCCAGAGTGAGAAGACTATATAGACCCTTGAGGATATGTTTCAGGCCTGTGTTATCGATTCGGTGGGAGTTAGGATTCTTACCTACCTCTTGCACAGTTCTCCTATAACAACAGTTATCACTCCAGCATTAGTGCCCCGCCATTTGAGTTATTGTATGGTCAGAGATGTCATACCCCGGTTTCTTGGGGAGAGGTTGGTCATAGGGTCATGGGAAGGACCGAAGTAGTCCTTCAGACCACGGAGCTTATTCATCAAATTAGACAGAGACTGCAGACCGCTCAAAGTTGGCAGAATAGCTATGCAGACTGGCGCCGATCAGAGTTGGAGTTTTGGGTCGGTGATATGGTGCTCCTGAAGGTCTCACCTGGAAGGGTGAGATATGCTTTAGGTAGAGGGGGAAATTGGGTCCCCGGTTTATGTAACACTCCGATGTTCAGTTACCTTTAATTTCATCCTTCTGGTTTTAATTTATGTCATTTTGGTCCCTGTAATTGAAGAAAGTAGTCATGAGAAGCCTTAATGGCAAGACAGTAATTTGGAAGGATGGGAGTACGCCATGCATATGTGTGTACGCTTAGCGTACTAGGGCGCGCCCTAGTACACGGGGCGTACGTCAACGTACGCGGGGCGTACTCATCAGATATTGAAAAGCCTAATATTTAGGGTCGAGCCCTATATAATCCCCCCTTATAACCTCATTTCCCTCACCCTTTCAGCCTTCCTCCTCCTTGAGTCGATTTTGCAAGCCCTAACCCTTGTGTATGTTGAGCCTGATATGTGTGTGTTCTTGGTGTTGAAGAAAGAAGAAAGGATTCTTTGGGAAGCTTTGGTGTGGGATTCAAGCTTGTAAATCTGAGATCTTCATCTCTTTAGGAAGCTCCAGAAGGTATAAAGCCTTGAACTTTACTTGTATTTCTTAGAGATCTAGCCATATGGAGTTTTATGAGTTTTGTCCCTTTTCTTGGACTTAATGAGTAAATGCTACTTAGGGCTATTCAGTATTTGGATAAAACCGAATTGTCCAATTGGACAATTTGGATTGGACTATTTGGTTCAGATATTCGGATTTTTGGATTGGTTTTCGACAAAACCGAATTACTATTTTGGATTTAGGATTGGTTACTGTTTATAAAATATGAACCGAATAGTCCAAAAAAACTGAATAACAGTTTATTATTTATTTATTTTTAATATATATCTATAATTATTTATTAATTTTGTAATTTAATTTTTGAAATAGGTTTAAAGAGTTTCACCTAATAAAAATATTAATATGCATCTTCTCTCAAAAGTTTTTTTATCTATAAAATATTAATATAAAATATACCTTCTTAATAGTGGTTTATAAATTTCAAATCATAACTAAATAATTTGTTTTTGCTTCTTGTGTAAAATTCGGTAATATTAAAATTATATGTCGTTTTAAAATGTTGTAGTTTTTAAAACCGAATTATAAAAACCGATCCAACCGAATTGTAATTGGATCAGATCGGATCGGATTTGAATTTAGTTTGGACTATTTGGATCCATGTTTTGAAAACCGAAATCAAATTGGATTCACTTGATTGGATTGGATTAAACCGATTCATCCAAATGAACACCCCTAATGCTACTCTAAGACCAAATGAGCTACCTTTTCAGAAGATTTGAGTTGTGTTGAGTCATAAAAATGCTTTCTTGACTCACTTAGTGCTTGCATGCAAAGTGTAGAGGTCTTTAGTGGTTAAGACGAACTAAGAAGTTGGTTTTGGGTCTTATTGATGCATGCATAACCATAAAGTTGGAAACTTTATGGTTAAGAGCACCTTCTTGGACTTGGATCTGGTTATTGGACGTTTGGACTGAATGGATTAAGCCTTTATTCGAAGTTTTGCATGGACACCACGTACGCTGGGCGTACCAGGGCGTACGTTGGGCGTAGGTGGTCAACAACACGTTTCTTGGTCAAGGCAGAGTACGCTGAGCGTATAGCTGGGTACGCCCCGCGTACTCAGTCTGTTGGGTTTAGCAAGTTTGGGCCACCTTTTGGACTTAGATACTTGGGCCCTTATTGGACCATCTGCGTATTGGTGTCTTGGGATAAGTGAAGGGATGGACTTTAGGGTAAGGACCAAGTAGGAGTTTAGGCCCAATTTGGAAAATTATGCCGATTGTAGGCCTTGAGTGATTACTTAGTTTTGGGCCTTTTGGATCAAGATTGGGCCTAGGTCTTAGCCCAGCTAGGGAAAGGGTAAAGTGGCCTTTTACCCTAATTATAAACTAATAGCTATGGTTGTAATCCAATTATTAATTAGATGATTATTTTGTCGTAATAGCGCGGGGATTTGAGTGAGCCAGCAGCCAGAGACTTTCAGTGTGATTTAGCAATATGAGGTGAGTTGTCCTTACTATACTTACGGGTCGAAGGCACCAATGTCGGCCCTTCGGATTGTTATCCTGGTTTATCGTATGATTGAGTACTGTAGTGATCTGCTAGATCTGTATCCTGGTAGATAGGATGATGTTATGCTTAGTGATCTTTGAGATCTGTCTGATTGTTATTGCTGGTTATTTGCATGATTGTCTGTTATATATGTGTTTCGACACATCGTATGTGTGGTTAGGTAGAGGCGGTCCTGCTTTGTGCTGAAGGCCAACAGACCCAGGGCAGCCTGGATAGACTGCATGCTAGAGGGGCGTACCAGTCAGGCCGAAGGCCTGGAGAACGGTCCAGATAGGCTGAAGGCCCGGTGAGGCGGTCCAGTCATACAGAAGGTTTTATATGCATGTTGTTTGTTGTTATTTTTATGATCATGTGGTGTGTTGGTACTTTAGGGGAACTCACTAAGCTTTTTGCTTACAATTTTGGATTATGTTTCAAATATCTCAGATAATCGTGGGAAGGCAAAGGCATGATCGTGCACCTCCTCGTTTTTTGATTTATGATTTTGGGAAACCTGTGATGTTAAACATGTTTGAAAACTATTGTGTAAACAATGATGATTTGTGGGTTGGTTTTAAAAGTTTAAATTTTTAATGAATTTTATGGGTGTTACAGTTTATTGGATCTTGTCGGGTGATTGCCAGGGTTGGCAAGGTAGCCTACAGGTTGGATTTGCCAAGCGAGCTCAGTCAGATGCACAACATTTTCCATGTCTCTCAGTTGCGGAAGTGTGTGGGACAGTGAGGTAGGGGTTCTATTGGATGATATTCAGTTCGATGAGCACCTGAATTATATTGAGAGGGCGGTAGCTATTTTGGAAAGAAAGATGAAGGTCCTGCGCAACAAGGAGATACATTTGTTATAGGTACAGTGGCAGCATCAGAGTGGCTCAGAGTGGACCTGGGAGCCGGAGGCTGAGATGAGGGAGCATTACCCCGAGTTATTCGCTGCTGCAGACTTCAAGGACGAAGTCTAGATCAAGTTTGGGAGAATTGTAATATCCCAATGATAAGATACTTCTAATTTTGACCCTATAATTGAATTATATTGCATTTTGGTCCCTAAGTATAAGAATGAGTGCATTGAAGGTCACAGTGGCATATTTGTAATTTGGGAGTGTGGCGAGTACGCCATGTGTACGTGTGTACGCTGAGTGTACTAAAGCACGCCCTAGTACATAGGGCGTACATATGTACACAGGGCATACGTACCAGGCATGCAAACCCTAATTTTTAGGGTTTGGCTCATATTTAAACCCCATTATAGCCTTATTTCCCCTCACTTCATCAGCCTCCATCCTCTTAGCACGTTTTTGCAACCCTAATCCATCTTGTGAAGCGTTTCTAAGCTTGAGTGTGTGTGTTTTGTGCTTTTGTAGAAGAAGGAAGGAATGAGAGACAACCTTGGAGGAGTGAAGCTCTTTAGATCCAGAATCACACCACCTTTTGGCACCATTTTGAGGTATCAAGTTCTGAACTTCGTGAAGTTTCACCTGGATCTTGTGTTGGAATGGTTTTTTTTCTTTTGTCCCAAATATGATGATTCGTGAACATAGCATGTTCTTGACCCATTAAGTTGTCCTTTCAGACCTTTAGATGGGTCTTAAGTCATAAAAATGGGTTCCAAATGGTTGGGTTTTGCTCCATGCATCATTTGGAAGGTCTTAATGGATTAAGAAGTTGAGATAAACACTTAATGGACATGAAAATTCGTAAAGTTGGAAACTTTATGACTCTTGAGGGAATTTTAGCCATGGATCTAAAAGATGGACGTGAGAGCTTAAGCCATTAAGCTCTTAATGAAGGATTTGGGCATCTGGGAGTACGCCCCGCGTACCTAGAGTATGCACCACGTACGAGGTCAAACACCCCGATGGTGGTCAACATTCAAGTATGCCCATAGTACATTTGGAGTACGCCCCGTGTACTCACTCTGTGGTGACTCGGCTGGGTTGACTCGACTGTGCCGACTCGGTTGATTTGACCAGTTTGACTTTGACTTTGACCAAGTTTGACCAAAGTGTATTTTGGGTATTTTGGGATTTTGATTGTGATCGGTCATTTGGTTGGTTAGGTGACGGTTAGAGTTGAGATTCAGAGTCGAGACCTCATCTGCTTTTGTCTAGTCTGTGAGGTGAGTTTTTCACATTGTATTTACCGGTCGAAGGCACCAATGTCGGCCCATTGGATTAGATATCTTGTTATGTGATAGTATGTTATCATGATGTAGTGATCTATTAGATTGGTATCCTGGTATATGTTGGATTAGGTGTCTAAGCCCATAACTATTTTGGTATGTACTTGACCCCATTGTGAGCATGGTCCTTTTGGGTTGCCTTCACCATAGCAACTGATAGGATTAATTATGGAGAAAGAGAATTAATTATGATTTATTAATATATTATATGAATAATATATTAAAGGAGAAATCATATTGTTTAATTAATATTGATCAAGAATTAATTAGAATTAATTTTGTGGTCAAAAGAGATTAATTAAACTTAGGGGACTGATACTGTAATTATAAGATAATTGCAACTGGGCTGATGGATCACATTGGAATATAGGTTGGACGAATTCTAGGGGAAGCCCATAAGGAAATCGTCCAAGGGATATTCTAGAAGGAGTCCATGGGCTGCTTAAGGCTTAAGCAGTCATATTAGGGTTTCCAACTAAAAACCCTAGCAGCCACAAGTATAAATAGACCCCCTAACATAAGGAATTTGGCCCGATGCTTCCTGGTGTTGCCCTAGCCGATTTCTCCTCCTTCTCCTAAGTCCTCTTGTTGCTAGTGGTGTTTGTGACTCCATTAGAGGTGCAACATTTGAGGCACTAAGCTTTCAGAAGTCAAGATCAAGAAGGATTGTGATTGTTATTGCTACATAACAATCCAGGTAATGTTTCTAACCCTAATCTTATGTCAATTTCGATAGAAGTATGTTAGATCTAGGGTTTATGCTTTGGTATTCAATGTTGTTGTGTTCATAGTAGAAAACCTAGATCCAAGCAAATAGGGTTGCATGTACACCATAGGAATGATGTTATGCTCATAACCCATCAGTGGTATCAAAGCCTAGGTCGTTTTTCTAGTTGAATAGATGCAAAAGTGAACTGCCAAAGGAACAAAAAGTCGAATTTTTGTTGTCTGCGCCGCCGACTCAGCAAGTCCATCAGTGGACCCGGCGAGTTGCCTGAACTCGGCGACTCCATCAGTGAACTCGGCGACTAGACTGAACTCGGCGAGTCCATCAGTGGACTCGGCGAGTCCAGGGTGCTGTTGACGGGATTTTGAATTTTTTGAGCAGATTTTGTTAAGGATAATTACCAAAACTCGTTTTTATTGCCTAAAATTGATTTTTTATGTTTGGAATGATTGTCCTTATCAAAATTAATGGATTTGGTTAAGTATGGATAATATAGGATTATTATGAGTCAAATATTTGACCTAGTAAGTTTGAAAAGTTTCAATTTACACCCTTTAGGTTTTATAGTTTAAATTTGAACTTAAAAGTTTTAGTTTTTGAAATTTAAATAGTTAAACCCTAATATTTTGAAAGGTTTCAAAATTTGTCCCCAATTTTTGGAATTTAAAATTCAATTAAAAGGTATTAATTTTGAAATATTAAACTCTAGAACCCTAGTGTTTAAGTTCAAATTACACCCTTATGGTTTTATTAATTTAATTAAGAGTTTAATTAAAAGAGATAATTAATAAATCCATAATTATATGGTTTAAGATTAATCAAATTAAAAGTTTAATTTATTAAATTAAACCATCTAGTATTTTAAAAGTATAAAATACACCCTTATACTATATAAAATTAAAAGGTTAATATTATATATGTATGAGTAAATGTCAGTCTTACCGTTAGTAGGCCTCATTCACGAAGCTAGTTTATAAAGGGTGTTTAAGGAAGCGGCCTGTAAATGACCGCCATTGGGTATCCACTCTTACCCACCGCACCCTTGACTAGTGGAGGGTCGTTAGCCGAACGGGTAGGATATGACACAACCTTCCATTATAAATATAATGAAATATGAAGTAACTAAACACTTTTATAAATTCCCAAATCTTAGTTGCTTTAGGAAAAATGTGAAAATGATGCTATTCCATGAAATTACACTTTGTACCCTTGCCAAGATGTTAGTGGAGCGTGTGTGGTTAACCGACACACTAATTTGAGTCTAGTGAAGGGGGAAAAGGGTGACTCGATGGTTGTCATATATCAATGGAGCGTATATGGCTAACCGCCACATTGATTAGGTGACTGTAACATTGGGAGCACCAAGTACATTTTCATGGTTATTCACACCTTGTTTGTGATCCTCGGCATCCCAGTCACAAACTTGAAGGGCATAATCGAGATTAAACATCCCATTGAAAAGTTCAATGAATATCAAAAGATCTAGGAGTTTCAATTCATTTAAAACCCAATTTTCAATTTTCGTTTTTCATGGTGGAAGTTGGTAAATCGTCGTTTACCTACCTTCAAATGTTCTGCAATTTGGATTACGACATCCCTCTTCCAAGATTGTAGAATATTGTGTTGGATCCTGGCCTTAATATTTCATTTGGGTGCTATATTGAGGATTTTATCAACTAACTTGAATTTCTCCTGTTTTGTAGATGTCAAAATCTAACAACCATGGTCTTTCCGAATCCTTTGGAAAAAGCTTTCCAACTGAAGATGATGTTCCGCGATTGGATTGTGGAAATGGAAATCATGCTTCACTTCCTCCACCTCCTCTTATAATTCTCCATGACCCACGTGTTCGAAGACTTGAAAAGTTCAAGGTCACTCAAGCCCTATTGGCAAACAAACACGAAGATGGAAAGTCAGTATGTGCTCATGTCTTGGATATGAAGTTGCATATTGACAGATTGGAAATGTTGGGTGTCGAAGTCTCTAGGAAGTTGGCTGTTGACTTGGTTCTTCAATCACTTCCTGACTCATATAGTGAGTTCATTAGAGAGTACTATATGATGGACCACGACGTGGCCCTCATTGATTTGACTTATTTGCTTATTGTTGCTGAATCAGAAATGATTTGGCGGACTGGTCAAGCAAAGTTGTTTGGTAAATCAATGTCCCAATCTTCTATGGACAATAGCAATATTGGAAGTCCATAAAAGTTTTCTCTACGCAAGAGAAAGGCTGAGTCTGAGATAGTCCCTTGTGCCATTCCCAAAGAGTCTGTGTGTTTCTACTGCCAAAAGAAGGGGCATTGGTCACGAAGCTGCCCTAACTACCTGAGAGATCTAAGAGATGGGAGATTCAAGATGTATGACTCTACTTCAGGTAAAATCCACTATGTAACTCTATTAAGTTCCTATTTGTAGATTCGTAATACATGATGTGATATGATTACATTTTGATGCTTTGTAGGATCAAAGAAAAGAAAGGAAGCTTAAAGGAAGAGTGAGTTGAGTCTGATCACAAAGAAATGGATTCGAAGATCAAATTTTTGAGCTGCTATTTAAGACTTAGGGTATATTGCTTAGGAATATGTAATAAGCATAGTTTTCATTTGAATTGCATTGTAAGGACAAGTTTTTCTGCGTTTTATAAATAAATGAAATTTTGAGTTTTATCTTATTTATTTATCCTTGCAATGTTATTATTGAAAATTGATGTTTGTTTGTTTCGGTTGTTAGCAATATTGAAATGTATATGATTCTTAGTTATGTTATTTGTGGTAATGTAAGAAATTTACCAAATAAGGAACGATTCTCATCGCCCAAGGTTCAATTGGACAGAAACTTGGAATCATGCAACTGGTATTGTATGATGAATGAGAACCTTCGTATTTGGGAAATTAAGACTAATTCCTTGTTCACATAAGTATGTGAGTCGAGTAAAGGACTAAAGGATCTAGTACGCATTGTTGTGCACTAGGTCGAGTCCACCACAAAGAACGATAAAATATTCGTCATGATTTGTTAAAAGATTAGTAAATGTGGTTATACTTAAGACATTAAGTATGATTCTGAATCATTGGAAAAGTTTCAATGAATAGCAGAATGAATAAGAAGAATCAATTAGGCAGAAAGATAAAAGTTTCTCCAATCTGAAAAGATGGGAGAGTACTTAAGTATCTATTTTATGATTAACTTAGTGATTATGAAACCGTATCACAATTGATCCTCTAAGGACACCTTAGTACACTAGTATGGCTAAGAAGAGGAATCGGCAATTGTTGAAATGGTTAAATCAAAAGGTGAATCATACTTCGTTCCAAAATCGAGTCATATTCTAAGATTGTGACTTGAGTGACACATCTTCAGAAGTTTTAACACACTCATCAAATGTGGAGTAGGAAAATATTTTTCTTGCTCTTGCACGTTTAAAATTGGTAAGTTGTGATGTCTTGGATAAGACAAAGACCAACTAAGACCAATTGTGTGTAGTGTTTGTCTTGATAAGGACCCACAATAACTCTTGAATATTTGTTTTTCAAGGAATGTTTCTTGACAAGAGAATCTTATATGTCAAGAGGTCAGTGGGAGTCTTAAAGATCTTGAATGTTTCAAGACCTAATCAAGAGTAAACCGATTGTTAAACAGTAGCGCACGAGTTGAGGTTTGTAACCTATTGTGTCGACATATTCTTGTTTCTGTGCCCATTCCAGTAAAGTTGACTATGCATGTGAGTTCTATGAGTTCTCAATTGTTTGCATAACAACTTGGAAGCAATGGTAAGCCCTTGTGCTGCCAGGTGGCAAGAAATCAAGATTGAACGAGTTCAGTCCATATGAGTTTGGATTTGTCACTAACCTTGTCTTGTGATTATGGTTACGACAGATTCACATGGATAGGAACACATACACCATAAAATTTAAGTGATAAGGTTTCTCTCCTTCATGAAAATAATTGTGAGGAAACGCTTTCACTAGGAAGATTTTAAGGAGATAGCGATTGTGTAAATTGCATTCTCAAATTCGATTATGATTACGACATCCCTCTTCATAGTTCGAATTGTGAGATTTGGCAATTAGTTTGAACAATTAAGACTTATGTTTGTAAGTTCTGAAATTGTTTAAACACACATATGAGCTATCTAAGGAAAGGTGTATGAGTTTGAGAAGCATAGATAAAGGCTTATCATAGCATCTCGTATCAGAAATATGAACTTTCATTAAGAAATTCAATAAGTATTGTTTTCTAGAAGTTCAGTTAATTTCTGGATACATGTCAAAGCTAGTGGGAGCATAAGTGTTATGCTAGTAAGGACATAATCATCATGTTAGTGGGAGCATGATTATTATTGTTGCAAGTCATCAATATTAATTATAGAAAACAAAGAGTTTCACTTTGCAAAGTTGCAGGGGTTGAAAGGATGTTTTACTATAATTAAGGGAGAGAATATTATACTTCATTTCAAATCTAAAAGCTTAGATCGAGAAATTTTAATCAAATTCAGTCAAAAGATATATATGGATGTTATGTTGAAAAGATTCAACATATGGGAATCCTATATATGGCAATATTATAGCAAGAAATTGGTAAAGTATCACGTTTTTCATGAATTGTGTCCCATATGCTTCTGGTATAGGATCGATTACATATGCTGTAATATTCGACCGTCCTGATTTTCCAAATGCCTAGGGCATTAAGAGGGAAAAAGGACCAGAACCAAATGTGACTGAAATTGATTAAACAACTGTCAAGAACAATCTGAGGGTCGCCAAGGATTGGTCGCTTGTGGGCAGTTGGAAGTAGAGTATTGAATGGAACATATCGACATTATTATGAATAGATATGATTCTATTTAGAATGAGTTGTCATATGGAAATGTTTCCATATTGGGAGTTGGATATCAAAAATCTATGTCTAGATCAGAAACTTTTATGCAAGAAGGATGTTCAAAGAAATGTACTTTGAATGTGAGACTTCATATCTATGGAATTGCCTTGTAACAATCTCCAATAGAGCATTTTGTAATATCATTGGTAAAGTCTTGGTGGCTTTGGTGCTATGACATTACGAAAGGGTCATTGCATGAAATGTTGGAATCTAACATATTCTAATAGTGGCAAGAATTTGGTATTCTTACACTTATGATAAGGATTGGGAATTATAAAATGAGCATCGTTGGAAATGTGTTTAATTGATCTATTTCACAAAGTATGGACCATAGGTAAACATAGTGTGCATGCTTGGAGCATGGGACAAATGTTGTTATAATTCAAGTGATGAGTTGATTACTCGAAACATTATACAATGAATAATGTGTAATCAATATGGTGACTAAATAAAAGGTGTTTTATTTATACTCACAAGTTTGAGGCCATATTGGATTCGATTATTCTTGTGTTTCACTTTGCATGTTTTGACTTCCCGAATAATAAGATTATTCAAACTATCCACAGTCGATAAATACTTTGGAAGTAGGAATTGAATCTAGACTGTCGTGAATTGGTTTGTAGACTGTCTAAAGTGTATTAGACATAGCAAAATTTGCTACAACGTTCATAAGTGCTTATGAATTAAGATTTGAGCATTGGGTTAAACCCACGCTCACTTGAATCACTTCATGGATTTTATCACGAGTGATTAGTGAGACGATAATATCTTATATTCTTGAAACCGAGACATGTGAGTTGTAATTAACAAGTCGGTTGCACATTGTGTTGGGTTATGAGCATTCTAACACTCCTAAGTGTACATGCAACCGTAAATACCTTGGATCTATGTTTTCTCTATTATACATACAATTATGAACATCCAAGGTATTATCCTAATCTAGCATACAAAATCATAAATATAACAAGATAGAATACATACCTCTTTGATGTAGAATGTCTTCATGAAGCTTGAGTGCCTAGTGCCCCAAGTGTGACACCTCAAATGGTTCACACAACACCAAATACACTTGGAATAACTTGAGATAAACTTGAACACTCCTTGAAATCGTCTAGCCATCACACTCACACATTAGTGCACGATTTCTTGAGCCATGGGATTCTTTTATATGGTGGCTATTAGGGTTACACCATGTAACTCATAACTTTATCCATTCCTTATGCTCCATGGATTTTAACCTCGATGGAGTATCCATGGGTCACCCCATGGACTTAGTCCAACATAAGGAATCTTGGATCACAAGCCCACATATATAAGAATGAATGATTTACACAATCAACCCATATATTTAATTAGTCTCCTTTTGATCACTTAATTAATTCCAAATTAATTCTTGATCAATATTAATTAAATAACCTTATTAATATATTAGAACTTATAATATATTAACCAACCTTAAGTGTTATTTCTCTCATTATATTCTATCCAAATGCATGATGCCATGCAACCCAAATAGACCATGCCGGGTCGGGTCAAGTCTTACCAATTATAGTTATGGACTTAGACATTAATCCAACAGTCTCCCACTTGGATAAGTCTAAAACTATTATTGCGTATGACTTCAGGAACCGATCAGCAATCATAGCTCTCAAAAGCTTCAGTCGAACTCTGACCTTGTCGATGAACTCTGACCTTTGTCAATGACTTTTCCATTAGATAAGGGATCATATATTCCTCCATTCTAGATATCATATGGACTGAGACATGGATTATCAATCATTCTCTCTGTCCATTTGTTGTTTCCCGATTTCCGATTCATGATGACTGACTGATTGAACAAATCAAATCAGTCCTGGCTTGGCCAAGCACTCACATGTATCATCTTTAAATCATCGAGGGGCCCACATATATCGCTTTTATCCCGAAGGTAAAAGGAATGGATAAACTTCGACTCATATGGCTTGTTCTACTACTTGTTGAATCATACACAAAGGCACGTTTTATAACATCGAGTTACCAATGCGGTTTCGTGCAATCAATGTATAACCAACTCATAGTAACAACTCATATCTCTAGGTTTGAAGAATATAAGATATTATCGTCTCATGATCACTCGTGATAAAATCCATGAAGTGATTCAAATGAGCGCGGGTTGAATCCAATACTCAGAACTTATGAGCACTCATGAGTGTTGTAGCACCACTTTGTCCACCAACTTGGACCTCTACAAACCAACTCATGACAGTCTTGATTCATATCTACTTCCAACATATGACCGACTGTGGATGGTTTGAATAACTTAATCATTCAGGAAGAGCGACTTAGTTATTCTGGAAGTCAAAACATGCAAAGTGAAACACAAGAATAAATGAATCAAATATGGTATCAAACCCTATGAATATAAATAAACACTTTTATTTATCACCATACTGATTACTCATTATTCATTGTTTCGGTTTTATCAACTTTATACTTGAATTTAAAACAATAGTTGTCCCATGCTCCAAGCATGTACACTATGTTTTCTAAACACTAGTCATGCCATACACCAAGTATGCATACTATGTTTGTCTATGATCTTTACTTTGTAAAATAGATCAATTGAACATCACTCCAATGATCCTCTTTTCACAGTCCCAAATCCTTACTGCAAATGCAAGAATTCCAAATTCATGCCATTTATTGAAATCTGTTAGATTCTAAACTTATATGCATTGATCCTCTTAATGATTATGCACGAAGTCAGAAAGACTTGACAACAATCATTACAGAGCATTCCAAAGGAGATCAGCTCCTTGGAAACATCCTTCTTTCATTAAGTTTCCTAATCTTACACAGATTGAATAATTTCTAACTTTGAAACATTTCCATATTCCATTTTGACTATCACTTCTGAACAAGAGTTGCCTCCTTACAGATTATGTCAATATGGTCCTTCCAGAATTAACATTATACTTCCAACTGTCCTTGAGCAACCAATCTTTGGTAAACCTTAGATTGTCCTCGACAATTGCTTAATCATTTTAGTCATATCCAATTCTAGACCTTTTCCCTTCATAATGCCCCAGGCATTTGGAAAATTTTAGAAAGGATGAATATAGCACATGTAATCGATCCTATATCCGAAGCATATGGGACACGATTCATGATGTCTCACATAAAGACTAAACCAGTCTTTTGCTATAATATTTCCATTTCAATTTGCCAAGTTCTCAAAATTCAGATTATGAAAAGGGATGCCGTAATCATAATCGAATTTTAGAACGCAAATAATGGACCCATATATAGAATTTCCTTATGTTGAGCCATTCCAACATGAAATTCATATATATATCCTTGATTAAATACGATTAAAATCTCAATCTAAGCTTTTAGAATTGAAATGAAGTATAATTTCCTCTCCCTTAATTATAGCAAAACAACTTTTTCAACCCCTGCAACCTCACGAATTGAAACTTTTGTTTTCTATAATTAACATTGCGAACTTGCAACCTTTGTCATAATTATCATGCTCCCACTAACATGATGATTATTAGCATAACACTTATGCTCCCACTAGCTTTGACATGTACTCAGAAATCAGCTGACTTTCTTACCAAAGTTCAAATTTCTGATACTAGATTGTTTTGATAAAACTTTATCAAAATCATACACCTCTCTTAGATAGCTCACATGTGTGTCTAAACAATTTTAGAACTATGAAAAGGGATGCCGTAATCATTGTCTCAATTGTTTAGACCTTTGCCACTTCTCACAAGTCCATGTTAGTGTGCCGGTAAACCACACACGCTCCACTAACGACTTTGAGAATGCAAATATCACAATTGCTATCTAGCTAAAATCTACTTAGTGAAAGTGTTTCCTCACCATCATTTTCATGAATCGGAGAGAAACCTTATGACACTTAGATTTAATAGTGTATGTGTTCTTATCCATATGAATTTGTCAAAACCATAATCACAAGACAAGGTTAGTGACAAATCCAAACTCATATTGTGCAATCTTAAATTCTTGCCATTTGGCAGCTCAGGTGCCTGCCATTGCTTCCAAGTAGTTGTGCAACCAATTGAGAACTCTCAGAACTCCTATGCAATGCCAATTTGAATAGGCAAAAAAATTTCAACACGATAGGTTATAAACCTCAAGTCGTGTGCTAGTGAATGACTTTAGGTTTTATTCTTGATTAAGTCTTGAAACTTTCAAGAGCTTTAAGACTCCCACTGTCCTCTTGACATATAAGACTCCATTGTCAAATATTCAAGAGATAGTGCAGATTCTTTATCAAGACTAACACTTTACACAATTGGCCTAAGTTGGTCTCTGTTTTATCCAAAACATCACAACTTACCAATTTCAAATGTACTAGAGTAGATAACCTTTTACTCTTATATTTGACTAGTGTTAACAAACCCTCTTTAAGATATGTCACTCAAGTTACAATCTTGGAGTATGACTCTAAGAATTGTTTTGGAACGAAGTATGACTCATCTTTTTGATTTAACCATTTCAACAATTCATGACTCCTCTTCTTAGTCATAAGGATGCACTAAGATGACTTTAGAGGACCAATTGTGATATGGTATCTTAATCATTAAGATGATCATAAACATGATACTAAAGTACTCTCCCATCTTTTCAGATTTGAGAAACTTTTATCTTTCTGCCATACTTTGATTCTTCTTATTCGTTCTGTCTCACATTGAAACTTCTCCAATGCTACAGACTTATACTTAAACTTATAAGTATAACCATATTTACTGAACTTAAGTAAATCATGACGAATAGTCTTCTTGATCTTTTGTGGTGGACTTGACCAGTACACAAGAATGTGTACTCGATCCCTTAGTCCTTTCCTTATTCACATAAGAAATTAGTCTTAATTTTCCAAGCTGAAAGTTCTCATTCATCATACTATACAACTTGCATGATTCCAAGTTTCGGTCCAATTGAACCTTGGGTGATGAGAATCTTTCCTTATTTGGTAATATTAGACACTACCACAACCGAAAGAATCAAATCCATTTTTCCAATATTGCTATCAATGGAATCTTATAAGCAACAACTTTTCACAAATGCCATTGTAAGGATACTTAAAATAAATAAAATCAAAACCTTTTTTCTTTTATTTTAAAACTTTGTGGAAAAACTTATCCTTACAATCCATATGAAAACCTTGTTGTTATCTATTCCTAAGCAATATAAATATCATAACTCTTAAGTAATAGCCCAAAATTCTGATCACCGAACCATGCGATTGAAATCCATCTTCGCGATCAGAATCAGCATGTACTTAATAGAGTTAGACAATGGACTTTACCTGAAGTAGAGCCAAACTTATTGACTTTAACATCCTTACGTAAATTTGGCAGCTTCGTAACCAATGCCCCTTCCTTTGGCAATAGTTACCTATGGACCCTTGATAATGGGACTATCTCAGACTTCGCCTCTCTCTTTACCATTGGGTCAACTGAGTTGACTATGGCCGATCCCTTTCCATTGGGAAGAGAGAGCTTTACTGGATATCCAATGTCATCATTGTCAATGTCCATAGCGTTTTAGGAAGTTGATCTTAGAAAATAGATAAGATCATTAAGGGTCTTGTCTTAGTCTGTTTCATAGGATTCCCAAAAGAACTCACTATGTGACTTAGAAAGTAGTTGAGCCACCAACTTTCTCAAGACTTTGACACCCAACTCTCCCGGCTTGTCAATATGTGACTACATCTCTAAGATGTGATCACACCTAGACCTTGCCTTGCCAATAGGGCTTGAGTGACCTTAAACTTTTTAGGAACTTGTGGGTTAGGGAGAATAATTGGAGGAGGTGAAAGAAGTATGATATCCATGGGACATCATCTTCATTTAGGAAAGCTTGTTTCAAGAGATTTGGGAAGATCATAAATGTCTAGACCAGACATCTTTTTTTGGGAGATATTCAAGATAGTTGATTTAAAGTCCTTAATATGACACCCAATATGAAATATTAAGGCTAGGACCCAACAAACTATTTTATAACTTAGAAGAGGGATGCCGTAATCCAAGCTATAAAATATTTGAAGGTAGGTGAATGACGATTCACCAATTTCCACCATGAAAAACGAAATAATTTATTAGGTTTTAATTGGATTTGAAAGTCCTAGATATTTGAGATTCATTGAACTGTTCAAAGGCATGTTTCAATCTCGAGTGTGCCCTTCAGGTTTTGTGACTGGGATGCCGGGGATCACAAAACAAGGTGTGAATAACCATGCAAATATACTTGGTACCCTTAATATTTACCCCTTAATTAGTGTGCCGGTTAACCACACACGCTCCACCGATACTATGATAAATATTAAGTTACCCTTTGCCTACCTTGTTAAGTCCAGGTTAGTGTGCCTGTTAACCACACACGCTCCACTAACGACTTAAGCAAAGTGCAAAGTGTAATTTCATGGGTTAGCACCAAATTCACATTTTCCTAAGTAACTAAGATTGGGTATTAATAAGAGTTTAGTTACTTAGTATTTATCATTAATACTTTTAATGAAAGGAGAATTATAGTCCTTGTCCTACCCGTTCGGCTAACGACCTTCCACCAGTCAAGGAAGCGGTGGGTGAGAGTGGACACCCATTAAACTGCCATTTTATAGGCAGTAACCTTATACCCCCCTTATAGACCGCTTCGTGAATGAGGCCTACTAACGGTAAGACTGACTTTACTCTTATATATATGTAAATATTATTAACTTATAATATTATAAAGTATAAGGGTTGAATTTTAACTTTTAAAATTCTAAGGGCTAACTTGGAATTAAAGTATTCATAAGTGAAAACTTTTCAAATTCCAAAACTTGAGGGCAAGTTTTGAAACTATTCAAAACTAATTAATTCCATAACTTATGAGTTTAAAGTAGTTTTAATTAAAAAAAAACCTCTTCAAGTTCCATAACTTGAGGACAAGTTATGGAAGACTTTAAACTAATTAATAAAAAAAAAATTATTGTAACTTATGGAACTAATTAAGGTTACACTTTTTTTTTTAATTTAATGAAGAGACTCTTGAACCTCCATAACTTGAGGACAAGTTATGGAGTCATAAAACCATTTAATTAGAACTACTCTCTTCATTTTGTAACCTTTGCCAACTTTTATGAGTTTTATGATTCTTAAATGTGACTTTTCATATAACTTGAGGACAAGTTACAAAAACACACTTTGGAATCAACTCTTAGATTAAAATGGATTGAAAACAACTATTTCACAAAACTTTTCTATTAACCTAAGAACCTCATAAGAACAAGATAATTCAAATCATCAATCTTCAAGAAATTAGCATGAACATACAAACTAATACAAATATTGAAATTATGACAATTATCTTAGAAATTGGATTAGCATGAACATTACCACATCAAAAACAAGTTTATAAGTCCAAAAACATCTTAGGGTAATGTTCCTAGTCCAATTCCAGCCAAAACAATCGAATATATGCATCCAACTCGATTTTTCAGCTACTTTTGCAAGTATAACAAGAAAACAAGCCTAGGCTCTGATACCACTGTTGGGTTATGAACATTCTAACACTCCTAAGTGTACATGCAACCCTAAATACCTTGGATCTATGTTTTCTCTATTATACATACAATTATGAACATCCAAGGTATTATCCTAATCTAGCATACAAAATAATAAATATAACAAGATAGACTACATACCTCTTTGATGTAGAATGTCTTCATGAAGCTTGAGTGCCTAGTGCCCCAAGTGTGACACCTCAAATGGTTCACACAACACCAAATACACTTGGAATAACTTGAGAGAAACTTGAACACTCCTTGAAATCGTCTAGCCCTCACACTCACACATTAGTGCACGATTTCTTGAGCCATGGGATTCTTTTATATGGTGGCTATTAGGGTTACACCATGTAACTCATAACTTTACCCATTCCTTATGCTCCATGGATTTTAACCTCCATGGAGTATCCATGGGTCACCCCATGGACTTAGTCCAACATAAGGAATCTTGGATCACAAGGCCACATATATAAGAATGAATGATTTACACAATCAACCCATATATTTAATTAGTCTCCTTTTGATCACTTAATTAATTCCAAATTAATTCTTGATCAATACTAATTAAATAACCTTATTAATATATTAGAACTTATAATATATTAACCAACCTTAAGTGTTATTTCTCTCATTATAGTCTATCCAAATGCATGATGCCATGCAACCCAAATGGACCATGCCGGGTCGAGTCAAGTCTTACCAATTATAGTTATGGACTTAGACATTAATCCAACACATTTATGATATGTAAACGCACCAGTAACTTGGTGTAATAAAACATATTGTTGTGTGTAATTTGATGAGTAGATACAAGCGAGCATTTGAGTCGAAGTTTATCCGTTCCTTTTACCCAATGTGGGATAAAAGCGATATTTGTAGGCCCCTCGATGATTTAGTGATGACACCCTAAGCGCTTGGCCAAGCCTGGACTAAGTTGATGTGTTCAATTGTAGTCTATTGTCAGTCGTCATAAATCGGAAATCGGGAAACAACACATAAACAGAGAATATGATTAAAATCCATGTCTCAATTCATACAATATCTAGAATGGAGGAATATATGATCCTTTATCTAAAGGACGCGCTTCTGATAAGATCAGAGTGGACAGCGGCTTTTGAAAGCTACGATTGCTGATCAGGTTCTGAAGTCGTACTTGCAAATAATTATTAGACTTATCCAAGTAGGAGACTGTTGGATTAGGTGTCTAAGCCCATAACTATTTTGGTATGTACTTGACCCGATTTTGAGCATGGTCCTTTTGGGTTGCCTTCACCATAGCAACTGATAGGATGAATTATGGAGAAAGAGAATTAATTATGATTTATTAATATATTATATGAATAATATATTAAAGTATAAATCATATTGTTTAATTAATATTGATCAAGAATTAATTAGAATTAATTTTGTGGCCAAAAGAGATTAATTAAACTTAGGGGACTGATACTGTAATTATAAGATAATTGCAACTGGGCTGATGGATCACCTTGGAATATAGGTTGGACGAATTCTAGGGGAAGCCCATAAGGAAATCATCTAAGGGATATTCTAGAAGGAGTCCATGGGCTGCTTAAGGCTTAAGCAGTCATATTAGGGTTTCCAGCTAAAAACCCTAGCAGCCACAAGAATAAATAGACCCCCTAACATAAGGAATTCGACCCAATGCTTCCTGGTGTTGCCCTAGCCGATTTCTCCTCCTTCTCCTAAGTCATCTTGTTGCTAGTGGTGTTTGTGACTCCATTAGAGGTGCAACATTTGAGGTACTAAGCTTTTAGAAGTCAAGATCAAGAAGGATTGTGATTGTTATTGCAACATAACAATCAAGGTAATGTTTCTAACCCTAATCTTATGTCAATTTCGATTATAGCATGTTAGATCTAGGGTTTATGCTTTGGTATTCAATGTTGTTGTGTTCATAGTAGAAAACCTAGATCAAGCAATTAGGGTTGCATGTACACCATAGGAATGATGTTATACGCATAACCCATCAGTATATAGGATGATGTTATGCTTAGTGATCTGTAGATCTGTCTGATTTTCTGTTGACTGGTTATGTGTATGTTTATCTGTGATGTTTGGTTGGGTTGAGGTGGACCAGTATAGAGTGAAGGCCAAGAGACCCAGGGCATCCTGGGTAGACTGAAGGCCCGAGAGGCGTACCAGTCTGGCCGAAGGCCCAGAGAATAGTCCAGATAGGCTGAAGGCCCGGTGAGGTGGTCCAGTCATGATAAAGGTTCTGTCAGCGGTCCAGATAGTTTGTAGGCCGATGCGGCGTTCCAGTCAGGCTGAAGGCTCTGTATGCTTGTTGTTTGTTATTATGTTTATGTGGTGGTACTTTGGGGGAACTCACTAAGTGTTGACTTACAGTTTTGGGTTATGGTTTTCATGTACTTCGGATGACCGCGGGAAGGCGAAGGCGTGACCGTACACATCCTCTTATTTATGACTATGATTTTGGAAGACTCTGATGTTTGGAAAATATTTTGAAACTATGATTTGTAAACAATTTATGAATTTGGGTTGATTTTAAATGTTTATATTTCTTATGATTTTTATGGATGTTACAACATGCAATGAGTCTGTACCAACCAATGAGTATCTAGGCTCACAACACTTAGTTAATCTTGCCATCAACTCGACCCTCGTGAATGTCTAGACTCACAACACTCCTTGTTGGTCTTTTCATCAACTTACCCTCGTAAATGTCTAGACTCACAACACTCCTTGTTGGTCTTGTCATCAACTCACCCCTTTCTGGCCCTCAGCCTAAACCTGTACCACCTACACTATTGGCCATCCGCACGAAACTAGATGCCTCAGACCTTCACAAATATGTCAACATTTTCATAATACAAGTGAACAGATAATTCAACATCACAGGTAACAGTCTACAAATCTACCTGCCTAATATCATATAACAATCTAACCTCATCCTAGCACCCTAGGATACATATTACAATATAGAGTATAGTGAGGAAACTCACCTGAGCTAATCAATAGAATCTCAACAGCAAACCTCAACAACAAAACATCTAACACAAATTACCTAATGCCAAACTGAGACCAATCCTTAGTCAAATACTCAATTCTACCCAAGTTTGACCAAAAGTCAAACTATTCAAAGTTAACGATCAAAGTCAACAGGTCACCATGTCGTGGCCAACTGTGGACCACGTCGTCGCTGCCAAACGACAAAACAGTCGCGATGAGTCATGCCACCACCTTGTGGGCCTTCCTTGGCCACGCCATAGTTTCAGTCTAAAAGACTTTTCTTCATTAAGAGCTCATAACATCAGATCTACTGCCTAATAGCCTCTTAATGGATAAAGTTTCCAACTTTATCCATTATGATAGTCCAAACAACCAACATCTAGACTTTAAGTCTAAAAAGGGACCAAGAATGCATATTTCTCAATTAATTCAATAAATCCAAGTCTCCAACTTTCATATACGAATCAACATGATGTTTAGATGGATAAAATTTCCAACTTTATCCATAACTAGACGTAATCTCGCGCGTTGTGCAGGTTCGCAATTATATAGTTAAAATAGTCATTGTAAAAATTTTATAATTTAAAAATATGTTCCAAATTACTTTTTTAATAAATTTGTTTGGTCACTTTATATATATATATATATATATATATATATATATATATATATATATATAATCCTTATTGACGGAATAAAAATTGTATTATACATATATAAACCTAATTCAGGAACAATAAAAATTTTAGTTTATTAGTTTTTTTCTTAGTATATAATATAATCCAAACTCAACTTAACCTTCTTATTTTATAATATTAACATTATAATTGATTTTTATAATATCTAATTTACTTGAAAAAAATTTAAAAACTTTGTTTTTATCAAACAAATTGGAAAAATTATCTTGGTGATTTGCTAACTTTCTTTTTGCTTGCTGTCTAGCGGGTTTAAAAATTGTCATTTTGGTATTTTAGCCTATTTTGGTTCCTGTATTTTATCTTCTAAGATTTTCAATTTCGTTTATTCTTTGTATTAATGGTGATTGTTATCATATAAAATAAATGAAGGCTTTAATATACAAAAGATACAACCTATTTTTATTCTTTTACCTCTAAATATACTACTATATCAATATCTATTTATTTCTCACATTATATAACAAACAATATTAAACCAATATTTAGCAATTATTCATTGGTATTTGGATTTGTCAGTGAACCACTACAATTCGTAAATAAGACTAACAATTTCGAATATATAAAAGGGAAAACTTCGGAAAAATCCAACGTATTTTCATCAAATGTTTAAAAAAAACCACTATATTATTTTTAGTGCCTTAAAACCCTTATATTTTCTGAAGTTCTTATTTAAGATTTTCTAACATTAGGAAAACCTAATCTATTTTCATGAAAGGAATAAAAAAACCATTATATTATTTTTTTAGTGCATTTAAACCCTCATATTTTTTTGAAATTTTTTAATCTAATGAATTATAACAATCAAAACGTTGAGAATCGATTACCTAGCATTTTCAGCTATCTTGGATTTACCGAGCTCAATGCCTTAAATGATACATTTTAAAAAATATAAGGATTTTAACATACAAAAAAATAATATAATGGTTTTTTTAAGACTTTGATGAAAATATGTTGAGTTTTTATAAGGTTTTCCTTATATAAAATTAATAATAGTTTATGCAAACTCATGAAGAAATTATAGAACAAAATGGTTATAAAAAAATGTGGACTACAAAATTTTTGGACCAACATATATTACATTCAACGAATTACAATTTCATAAAAGAAGACGACATGAATATAAAAAAATACCAACAAATATGTTAGTTTATACAAATTAACATCTTTGAATACTATGATTACCTCTTTCTTGTTCTATATAAAAACATGAAACCTAAAATGAAGGTTTGTATATTCTTAGTCATCTTTCTCTCTATATTATTCTACAAACTCTAGAAATATGATCTACATAGGAACTATATATAATAAGGACAATTAACTACTATAAATGAGAAAACTCTTGATTTATAGTAACTAATTAATTGAAAGTTAATATATAAGTTAAAAACTCTTTAGTGGTAGTGATTACTTAGTTGAAAGTTCAAAACTCTTTAATATACCAAAATCACCTAAAGGACCATTATAACTTGCATGACTTAAAGGGAAGGCAAAAGATCATAACTTTCCTAGTCCATGTGGTCCAAGAAGCATTCCAAACAGATCAAAAGATATTGGAGTTCACTTAACTCCAAGACCACCCATAAATATGGACCAAAAAATGCCAAAAACTACAAATGACAAGATCTAGAGAACTAAAGAGCAAGATATGAACTTTATACTCACAATAGTACAGAAACGGAGGGACTTTGATGGATTCAAACTTGAAAAAACATTCCTTGCAACCAAAAGAACTTTCTTGATCTTTACACTTCACTAAATCACCACCAAAAGCACCCAAAAGAGGTTCAAGGAGAGAGGAGGAGCTCAAATCCCAAGGAGCTCTAAATGTGATCGAGCCTGAGAAAATACCCTAAAACATGGAAACTTACCTTTAAATACGTTGAAAACCCTAAAGTTCATGGACTTGGGCTGCACAGTGACCACTGCGTGGTAACCTGTTTACCACTACGTGGTGACCTGCTCACCACTACCTGGTGACGGGTTTTCACCCATTTCATTCCACTTAAAACAATCATAACTTCTTCGTTTCAAGTCTCTTTTCGGTGATCATTATATGCACGCGAATGTATTGACAAACCCCACAATTCTATTTAATTACTTTTGTCTTCAAACATACCGACCTAAATTTATCAATTTTTGCAAGAAGTTAGATATATCACTTTTCCCATTTTACCCTTTGTCTCCAAAGTACAATTCAAGGGCTTAAGTCACATAACCAATATTATCAACATCCTATGTGGTCTAAACTATATTCACTTGAAGTCCAAGACATTTACTCGATCAAATCACGGTCTGATATCCCAAGATTAGAAACATTCTGAAACTGGATATATATATATATATATATATATATATATATATATATATATATATATATATATATATATATATATATATATATATATATATATATATATATATCATTTTTTTATAACGAATTAAGTGCTTAGTAAGCTACTTAATAGTTGATATTGTAAAAAAAAATAGATGTCTCAAAGTATATATATATATATATATATATATATATATATATATATATATATATATATATATATATATATATATTCTTTTTAAGAGAGAAAACTTGAAAGTTGTGTATTTGATATCGACCCACCAATTAAGCTTGTTAGTGGTGTCGAATAGAACCACTTTCCTTGAAAACCTTATTTTATTTTGGCTAGGGACAATTCTTGTCTTGAAGTATAATAGTATTGTTTTATGATTTTCTTACGTTGCGGTGGTATATATATAGATGATTAATGTAATAAATTTACACCCATGGTATAAGGGTGTGCACAAAAAAACAGGTCCAATGCAAATGGACCGACACACATTGTATATCAAATTTAAATTGGATTGTATCAGTTTAAAATTTTCAACATTCAAATTGAATCAGTCGGTAGTCGGTTCTTGGGTGATCATGCAGATCCAATCTCAAGCCGAACCGATCAAATCTAATTGTTATCCAATCGAATGTCCAGTTATCATCCAATTGGATACATTATATTATCATCTAATTGAATATATCCAATTATATCCATCGGTGGTAGATGTCACAACCCAAAATATCCTATCTTGTGAGGTCAAACACATCAATTGAAGGTCAAACTTATACGTTTATAGACCTAGTATACGTAAGGGTTGTGTGTTAGGAAGTGAGCCACATAAGAACCGAGAGCCAAGAACTTCATTCGAGCCATAAACCTCAACAAGTGAGGTTCACGGCTGTGAACCCTCCTTAGGCCGTGAACTCTATGTATATATATATATATATATATATATATATATATATATATATATATATATATATATATATATATATATATATATATATATATATGAGTTTGGTTCATTATTTCATCACTTCTTCATTTCCTTGGCCGAAAACACTCCTTTCTCTCTTAAGTATCATATACCAAGAACATCATTTTCACTCTTTTCATCCATTTTCCTTTACCTTCTCCTTAGTATATCAGTTAGGACTTTCAAACACTCGCCAATCATCAAGATCTTCAAGTGTTCTTCCTTGTTTTGGGCTGTGAACCCTTCATGGGCCGTGAACCTTCAAGCCTGGCCGTGATCAACTTTCAGCCTTCCATTTTTCGATTCTAACACTTCTTCGTAAGTGTTCCCTACTTCATAGGTTATTTCCTTTGCACCTTAGCTGTTAAATGCACTAACTGTATACATATATATGTCACAATATGCTATTTAGGACTCATTTGTGCTACGAGACTTCGTTCGTGAGTATAACATCCTTATTCCAGTCTTCAATCGAATCACTCACATAAGGTGAGTTCATACCCCACATATTCTTCCAAGCTTTTTAATGTTTTTAGGGGGGGGGGGGGGGGGGGGAATACAAGTAAAACACAAGAAATCTTGTGTTTTAAAATATAAATTGCTTATTATGTCTTTCTTACCTTTAAAAATGTAATTAAAACACGAAATTTGTTAAAACATGGAAATAAGCTTATAAGCTATAAGTTAGTTTATGAAACAACGAGATCTTTTTACAAACTTATATGTTATTTATAAAAAGGGTTTTTCGCATTATTACTTGTAAATTCGTTAATCTAGCTTGTGAGACACGTCTTCGAGTACTTACATAAGTACCAGTGGAATTCTACCCTTATGAACCAGAGTCTCCTGGGGGAGAGCGTGAGTTTGTGTATAGATCTATATGGGACCAAAAATCCATCACCTCTACTGTTAGCTACAGTTGGACCGACAGGTCTGTGGGTGACAAAGTCATAAATGATATTAGCGTCCTTTTCACGTCGTATCAATTAGTATGGTCATAACACTCACAAATAGATAACAACGATATATTTACGTACTAATATACCTTTTCCTAAATAATCTCAAGGGATGTTAACTATGTGATTACTCAGTATATACCAGAAGGTTAGATAAAACTGAAGTCCGGTAGGCAGTGGAATGTGTGACCTCTGCCTTACTTCTTATTCCTTGTTTGGTTGTGGGCTTAGGGCAGATTCACCCATTCAACTGTGTGTTCGATCTCGGTTATATACAACTCGTATGTGTTAAGTGATCATAGGAGGGTAGTATCGTTGTATCAGGTTTTCAGGGTAAACAAGTCTTTATTCACTTTGACTTATCAACAAAACTAGATATCATTGAAGTAAGTATATTGATTATACTTGTGCTTTTCGATCTTGGAACAATATATACTACCAGTCGGTTTTATAGAAAATATAGGATTTTCTATGGTAAACATCGTTATTTTAAGGTAAATAGTTTTCGATAGAACTTTCTAAAAACAATAACATTAATTACCGAAAACAATGTTTCACAATAGAGTTAGTGAAACTAGAAACTTATTTATAAAAGGTTTAATACTCATTATTAAACTAGGATAACATAAAGGACCTTAAATGGTTAATTCTATAATTCCATAATTTATACATCAGAGATATATAATTAATATCCGATAGGCACTGGAATGTGTGACTTCCGCCTTACTTCCTGTTCCTTGTTTGGTTGTGGGCTTTGGGCAGATTCACACATTTAACTGTCCGTTCGATATTAGATTATATATAGCTAGTATAAACTAAGTGATTATAGAAGGAACTATTGTGGTTACCAATTTACTTAAGAAAATATATGATTTTTTAAGGAATATTTTCATAAAATATCAAAGAACTATTACAGTTAACTCCGTAAGCACCTGGTGAATACGTCAGGGTTATATACAATGAGGATCTAACAAACAATGGGATGTGTGACTTCCGCCTCATTTCATGTTCCTTGTTTGGTTATGGGCTTACGGCAGATCCACACAATCGATTGTTTGTTTGATCTGGATTGTATATAAATTGTATTCATTAGGTACTCATAGAAGGAATTGTAAGAGTCATTTTTACTTACCATTCATTACATCAGAAAAAATAGGATTTTCTGGAGCAACATGCGAACTTTTCCAAAGAACTAAGAGTATACCTTTTATAACAAAAATACTTATGAACTCACCAACTTAAATGTTGATACTCTCTTTAAAAATAACTTGTATTCTCAGGAAACTAATAGACAGGTACACGCACCGGGATTCAGAAGATGGTGCATAGTAGCTTCATGTCCTTGTTTTGTTATTTACTTTTGGAGTCAATCATATGTGATTCGAATACAATATAAATACTTTAATATTAATGCAATGGTTGTTGTTGCTTGTTTTACTATTATTCATTTGTTGTGATACTGAGCATGACGTCCTCCGCCCCTGAACGTTTCCGCCGTTCCGGTTTGGGGGTGTGACAGATTGGTATTAGAGCATTGTTTATAGTGAACTAAGTATATCAACCTATAAAAGATATACAACTATAAATGCAATGGGGCCGATGTGCTCTGACTAAAAGTATATTTTTAAAAAATAACAATATTTTTATAAAAGTATACATAGATAATATATACATACTAGAGCAAGTATCACAAGAAGAACAAAATAGAGTATGAAAGGTTGGACACTGCGGTCAAACCTGGACAGTTATGTAATCATATTTGGGATCAATATAGCATGATCAACTATA
The DNA here is from genome assembly GCF_052849685.1 of Lactuca virosa. Classification (NCBI taxonomy): domain Eukaryota; kingdom Viridiplantae; phylum Streptophyta; class Magnoliopsida; order Asterales; family Asteraceae; genus Lactuca; species Lactuca virosa. The sequence goes on from NC_136426.1 coordinate 276,663,745, forward strand.
TTTATTTGAGATATGACCAACATGTGTTTGGGAGTGATGTGGTGTCGCAACAGACTTAAAACTTACCTAACCCTATATACAAAGGATTTCTAGAGCAGAACATAAAGTTAAAATACTATAGGAGCATTTTATGATACTATAAGATAACAACAAGTTTAAAACTTACCAAGTTCATACCATTAAATACAATAGGAGTATTTTAGGCACTATAAATAACTTATGTGAAATTTAAAAGACCCTTACTAGTAGGTCTATAATTTCGGAGTGTATACTCCTAAGGTTTTATATAATTGAGATTTTATAGACATAGAATTTGTGATCTATGATCTACTTCCTGTTCCTTGTTTGGTTGTGGTTTTAGAGTAGGATCACTTACTCTAAGGTCTATTTAATATTAAATTATATGCAACTTGTATACACTGCGCAATTATAGGAGGACCCGGTAAGGATCACCCCATAATGTTTCACTTAATCTCATAGATTCTTTAGACACTCCCATTCTCGCACGACAAACCTAGATAGATGTAACCACTCCATCATAGCAGTCAGCAGAGGAGTCAAGAAGGAGCAAGAAGAGATTCATGAGGAGTTTTCCAAGGAGGGATCAGCCGAAGAAACCAAACGTCTTATGTGTCGCACAAATATCTGATAAACTAAAAATAACCTAGTGTGTTAGTGAATACACTACTCACACTATCTGTTAGGATTATTTCATTTTCGTAACAGTTGGTAACAGATATTCAATTCACAGAAATTCATTCGAGAGTAGTCACTACCAATTCATAAGTTTATTTTATATAGACTGTCATTATGAATTGTTTCAGAACCCTATGAAAGTCGGAACAGGATACACTCAGAACTAGGATAACTTAGTTTAATCGGCATTCGACTTATAACCACTACTGCAAACTTATCACCGTTTCATCTTGTATTCATTATAGCAAAAGATGCCTCGCGGTAGACCTATAAGGCATGTAGTCAATACCACAACAGAGAATCCACCACCGCCTCCACCACCACAACACGATCATGCTGCTTTCCAAGCAGCGGTAACAGCCGCAACAACAGCTGCTATTATTCAGATCCACGCAAGTGGTACCAGTGGATCTGGTAGCGGTACCCACCTATCTAACCTCGGAGTTACCCACGGACACTCACGAGATTGTTCGTACAAGGACTTCATGAACTGCAAACCCAAATCCTTTAATGGAAATGGAGGAGTCATTTCTCTGATGTAGTGGTTCGAGAAAACATAATTAGTTTTTGAAATCTGTCTGTGCCCAGAAGGGAGCAAAGTGAAGTTTGCTGCCTGCACCTTCTCTAACAGAGCCCTAAAATGGTGGAATGGCCATGTTAAGTCACTGACCCTATCAGTGGCTAACTCAATGGGCTGGGAGAACCTGAAAGAGATGATGTTGGAAGAATATTGTCCAAGAGGCGAAGTAAAAAAGTTGGAGCAAGAGCTATGGGATCATACCATGGCCGGCTCAGACATAGTGGCCTACACTGATAGGTTTAGCGACCTGGCAGCACTGTGCCCCGGGATGGTTACCCCGGAGAGTAAAAAGATAGAAAAGTACATCTGGGGCTTATCTACCCCGATTCAGGGGGATGTATTGGCTTCTAAACCGACTACCTTCGATAGCGCCAAACGCCTGGCCCAGCGACTCATTGACCATGGAGTCCGCCATGGCATGGTGGCCCCAGTTCCCGAGCCAACAAAGGGAGAGAACTATAAACGAAAGTCGGGGAACAAGAGAAAGGAACGAATAAAACAGGAACCCCCGCAGGAGCAACAAGTAGTTACTATACACGCCGCCACAACACCTGCCACTCCAGCTCCTGTCAGTCGATATGCTGGAACTCTCCCAAAGTGTAGTAAGTGTAACCACCACCACACCGGAGCTTACCGGGAGATGCAGTGCATGAATTGCCGTAGGAAGGGACACACTGCCCGTTTCTGCAGGGCGCCGACACAACCAATCTCCCAAGTCCCCGGAGTAGAAGTGAACCAGGCCTGCTATGGGTGTGGTGAAACTGGGCACTACAAGAGGGACTGCCCAATAACGAAGAATTCTGGCGGGGAAGGGCGAATACTGATGATCACCGCAGGAGAGACTGCCCCGGAACCACCTGTGAACAGCGGTACGTCTTCTAAATAAAATTACTTTAAAGCTTAAAATTGTATTAAAAATTGGGGAAATTAAAAAGTAGTTATAAATTATTTACTCGAACAAGTCACAGCATTCATAAGAGAACTAAAGATTTGTTCAGGTGAGATATGATGGCTTAGTATGTATATCAGGGTTATGCATAAATAAGATTTTACAGGCTTAGAGTGAGTGATTCCACCTCATTTCCTGTTCCTTGTCTGGTTATGGATTTAGGCCAGAGTCACTCAGTCGACCGTCTTATTCATCTTAATTATACACAACTTGTATATGCTAAGCGATCATAGAGGTACCGAGAAGGATCATAATATAAAGTATCGTCACTAGTTATCAAAGCACTTTCACTGCTAGTACTCGCTTATTGCGATACGATTTGTGGCAGTGGTAATATCGAGAAAGCACTAGAAAGCCTACACATAATGCACTGTCGAGCACACTCGGGATACACCATCGTTATAACAGATGTTTCTTTCAAATCGACTTAACACTTGTTTATATAAAGAGTTCGGCGTCGTCATTCGACGTGGATTGGCGTGGTCCTCACCATACCAAGTTCATGTGTTACAAAAACCCACCGCCTTAACCGACCGATTAATGAATCCATCGTCACTTGTAACGACAACCCGACCCAGACCTCAGAATTGTCTCTTGTATTCTAAACCCCGAAGTACTCATGAGAGGAGTACTTTGACCTCCAAAACCTTGCCGACGTATACCCAACAGACCTTCCAGAACTACCACTCGTCCAACATGTCAATTTCAAGCACAAAGGCTAAGGACAAATACGGTTAACCTATCACTACTAAGTGTATACGCGAGAGTAGTATATAATTAAGATTCTGTGGACTGAGAATGTGTGCTTCCGCCCTATATCATGTTCCTTGTTTGGTTGTGGACGTGGGGCAGAGTCGCACATCCGACCGTCTTACTAATCTTAATTATATACGACTTGTATACACGAGGTAATGATAGATGGACCAGGTACGAATCCTATCATGAACTTCAGGGCAAAGTTGCCCAGGTCTACGAGTGGATATTCTACCATTCAGAGGAGCACAACCCCTGAAGTCCTGCTAAGAAAGACAATTTCGGGACGAAATTCAATCTAACGGGGGGGATGATATCACAACCCAAAAATATCCTATCTTGTGAGGTCAAACACATCAATAGAAGGTCAAACTTATAGGTTTCTAGACCTAGTATACGTAAGTGTTGTGTGTTAGGAAGTGAGCCATGTAAGAACCGAGATCCAAGAACTTCATTCAAGCCATAAACCTCAACAAGTGAGGTTCACGGCCGCAAACTAGGTTCACGGCCGTGAACCCTCCTTAGGCCGTGAACTCTATGTATATATATATGAGTTTGGTTCATTATTTCATCACTTCTTCATTTCCTTGGCCGAAAACACTCCTTTCTCTCTCAAGTATCATATACCAAGAACACCATTTTCACTCTTTTCATCCCTTTTCCTTTAGCATCTCCTTAGTATATCACTTAGGACCTTCAAACACTCGCCAATCATCAAGATCTTCAAGTGTTCTTCCTTGTTTTGGGCCGTGAACCCTTCATGGGCCGTGAACGTTCAAGCCTGGTCATGATCAACATTCAGCCTTCCATTTTTCGATTCTAACACTTCTTTGTAAGTGTTCCCTACTTCATAAGTTGTTTCCTTTGCACCTTAGATGTTAAATTCACTAACCGTATACATATATATGTCAAAATATGCTATTTAGGACTTATTTGTGCTACGGGACTTCGTTCGTGAGTATAACATCCTTATTCCAGTCTTCAATCGAATCACTCACATAAGGTGAGTTCATACCCCCCATATTCTGTTGGGTTTTGAGCATTCTAACACTTCCTAAGTGTACATGCAACCCTATTAAACCTTGGATCTATGTTTGTCTAAGATACATGCAAAATATTCTTTTCCAAGGTTTATAACCTATCTAGCATGGCATAGGGTACTTTTAACCATAAAAGAACTAGATGAATTACATACCTTTTGTTGATTGTTGATTCCTTGGAGTTTGAGAGCCAAGCACCAATAATGTGAATGCCTCAAATGGAAATCACAAATCACCACAAACTTGGAAAATGTATGAGAGAGTATATTAACTCTTGATTTTGGCCACCACACTTACACACACATAAAGGTGTTTTTCATGCAACATAAGCTTGTTTATATAGTGTACATGGTTAGGGTGAAACCCTAATAACCCATGTCTTTTCCTCTTCCAAGGATCCATGGGTAAAAGCTCCATGGATCATCCATGGACTTCCATATAAGCTTAGCCCATTCCCAAATGAGTGTTAGCCCACACCATATAAATATAATAGCCCATGATTTAATTAGTCTTCCTTTTAATCACTAAATTAATTCATAATTAATTCAAGATTAAAACTAATTAAGTAACATGACTTTATATTAATATATTATAACTTATAATATATTAATAAATCGTAAGTATACAACTCTCATAAAATTATCCATAACTAGTTTGGGTGAAGTGCAACCCAAATGGACCATGCCGGGTCGGGTCAAGTATATACCAAATAAGTTATGGACTTAGACATCTTATCCAACAGACTCCCACTTGGATAAGTCTAATAACTGTATTTGCCTATATTACTTCAGGAACCAACCGACAATCGTAGCTCTCGAAAACTCTTGTGAACTATGAAGCGCCATTTTAGATAAGTGATCATATAATCCTCTACTCTCATGATATCAGTCGGACAAATACATGGAACAATGTCTTACTTATTGTCTAGCAGTTGTTTCTCGATTTCCGATTTGTTTGACAAAGAACTTAACTGAACACATCAATTTAGTTCTGACCGGGCCCGGTACATGGGTCAACACAAAATCATCGAGGGGCCCAGATATCACTTCTATTTCTAGAAGGAACAGATAAACTTCGACTCATATGCTTGTTCTACTACTTATTGAATTGCACACAAAGGCACGTTTTATAACATCAAGTTACTTATGTGTTTACGTGCAATCAATGCACAACCAACTCATAGGTAACAACTCATATCTCTAGGTTTGAAGACTTATATGATATTACCGTCTCACAATCACTCGAGATAAATTCCATGAAGTGATACAAGTGAGCGTGGGTTTATTCCAATACTCATAACTTATGATTACTCATGAATGTTGTAGCAACCATTGCTATGGCTAAACACCTTTAGTCATCTACAATCCCAATTCATGACAGTCTTGATTCATACCTACTTCCGACATATGACCGACTGTGGAGAGTTTGAATAAATTAATTATTCTGGAAGTCAAAACATGCAAAACTGAAACAATAGTAAATAATTGACAATGATAGCAACACTTTACTCATAAATAAATCACAAATTTTATTCATCATCAAACGTCGATTACATTTTACAAGTTTCAGAAAAGACTATCTAATCTGTAAAACTAATATCGTCCCTCAGCCCGATGCGCCTCGCATGCTGCAAATGCTTCACCCTCGTCAGTCCCTTCGTAAGGGGATCCGCAGGGTTCTCATCTAACGATACCCTCTTTGCCACGAAGAGTCCCTCTTCTATCTTGTGTCTTATGAAGTGATATTTTCTGTCAATATGTCGGGATCTGCCATGATCTCTTGGTTCCTTGGCTAAGACAACCGCACTATTGCTGTCACATAAAATCTCCATAGGCTCCTTAATAGCTGGTACAACTCCAAGGTCTCCGATGAAGTTCCTCAGCCATATCGCCTCCTTTGCCGCTTCACTCACTGCTATGGACTCTGATTCACAAGTCGAATCAGCTACAGTCTCCTGTTTGGAACTCTTCCAAGTGATTGCCCCTCCATTTAAGGTAAAGACCCACCCCGACTGAGAGCGGAAGTTATCCCTATCAGTCTGAAAGCTAGCATCACTATACCCTACTACTCTCTAGTCATCACTCCCACCAAGGGTAAGGATCCAATCCTTAGTCCTCCGCAGGTACTTGAGAATATTCTTTACCGCAGTCCAATGAGCCTTGCCAGGGTTCCCCTGATATATGCTGACCATGCTCAAAGCGAAGGCCACATCAGGACGGGTACAAGTCATAGCATACATGATCGAACCAACATCGGAAGCATAAGGTAATCGACTCATCTCAGCTATCTCGTCTTCTGTACTCGGGCTCTGAGCCTTGCTCAGTTTGGCATTGCTTTGGATCGGTAATTCTCCTTTCTTGGAATTCTGCATGTTGAACCTTTTCAACACCTTATCCAAGTAGATACTCTGACTAAGTCCAATTAGTCTTTTACTCCTTTCTCTTAATATCCTTATCCCTAGGATATAGGTAGCTTCTCCAAGGTCCTTCATAGCAAAGTACTTCCCAAGCCAGGACTTAACCACCTGCAAGGTTGGGATGTCATTTCCTATGAGTAGTATGTCATCCACATACAGTACCAAAAAACTAACTATACTCCCACTAGCTCTGACATACACGCAGGACTCATCTTCACTTCTTGAGAAACCAAACTCTTTGACCTTCTCATCGAAACAAAGATTCCAACTTCGAGATGCTTGTTTCAATCCATAAATGGATTTCTCAAGCTTGCACACTCTATTGGGGTACTCTGCACTGACAAAACCTTCTGGCTGATTCATGTAAACATCCTCAGCCAACTTTCCGTTAAGGAAAGCGGTTTTGACATCCATTTGCCATATTTCATAATCATGAAATGCAGCAATGGCTAGCATAACCCTAATAGACTTAATCTTTGCTACTGGTGAAAAGGTTTCATCATAATCAATACCCTGAGTCTGAGTAAACCCCTTCGCAACCAGTCGAGCCTTATAAGTGTGCACCTTCCCATCCATGTCGGTCTTCTTCTTGAAGATCCATTTGCACCCGACTGTCTTACGGCCTGGTACATTGTCAACCAAGTTCCAAACTTGATTGTCATACATGGACTGTATCTCGCTGTCCATAGCCTCCTTCCATTTAGCAGACTCTGGGCCTGCCATGCCTTCCTTAACACTGTTAGGTTCATCCAGATTTACCAGTGTACTGTCACTGATAAATGTATCACCTTCCGTAGTAATATGAAATCCATAATAAAACTCAGGTGTGTTCCTAACCCTTGTGGAACGCCTCGGAAGTATAGACTCGTCAGCTGGATCAACAGGAATTTCCTCCTCAAGTTGATTGCTAGTGTCTGAGGTTCCTTCACCAATTGAGTCTTGAATTTCTTCAAGGTCAATTTGCCTCCCAATGTCTCCTTGGTTTATAAATTCTCTCTCTCGAAAGACCCCTCTCCTAGCCACAAAGACCACATTCTCACTGGGTCTGTAGAAGAGGTAACCAAAGGATTTTTGTGGGTAGCCGATGAAAATACACCTTTCACTTCGAGGTTCGAGCTTGTCATGAGTTTCGCGCCTCACGAAAGCCTCGCAACCCCAAATCTTGATATGGTCTAGATTGGGAACTTTCCCAGTCCACATTTCATGAGGTGTTTTGGCAACCTTCTTTGTAGGGACTAGATTAAGGATGTGGGCGGCAGTCTCTAAGGCATACCCCCAAAAAGAGATTGGTAGCGAAGAACGACTCATCATAGAGTGAACCATGTCCAACAAAGTTCGATTGCGCCTCTCAGCTACACCATTCAGCTGTGGTGTCCTGGGAGGTGTCAATTGTGAGATAATCCCACACTCCTTAAGATAGTCGAGGAACTCAGTACTAAGATACTCACCACCTCGATCAGATCGAAGCATCTTAATGTTCCTGCCCAATTGATTTTCTACTTCCTGTTTAAACTCTTTAAACCTTTCAAAAGTTTCTGACTTATGTTTGATTAAGTAGACATAACCATATCTACTAAAATCATCAATAAAAGTCACATAATAGTGATTAGCATCCCTTGTGGCGGTTTTGAATGGTCCACATACATCAGTATGTATAAGGTCCAACAAACCTTCACCCCTTGCACAAGTACCAGTGAAGGGTGATTTTGTCATTTTTCCAAGTAGACAAGACTCACAACTATCATCCGACTTGAGGTCGAACGACTCCAAGACTCCATCCTTTTGGAGCTGGCCTATGCGTTTCTTGCTTACATGTCCAAGACGACAATGCCACAAAGATGCTTTATCCAAGCTAGTAGAAGAATCAATACATAATACATTATTTCCTAAATTATCTACAACCGATACAGCTTCATACACACCATCACAAGGTAATGCTTTAAAATAAAGAACATTATTAAAGAAAGCATTAATACTACCAACTTCATTATCAAAAGAAAAGGTAAAACCTTGTTTGTACAAAGCATGAAAGGAAATAATATTCCTCGCCATTTCAGACGAGTACAAACATTTATTCAAATCTAACTTTAACCCACTATCTAGCAACAAAGTATAAACTCCAATCTTGGTAACAGGTGCAACCTTCTTGTTCCCCATGATTAAGTTTATCTTTCCGTGCTCCACATCCTCACTTCTTCTTAGGCCCTGCAAGTCACAACAGATGTGAATACCACAACCTATATCAAGAACCCAAGAATTAGAATATGGTGAGTTATTAGACAATATAGTGTAAATACCTGCATGGGATGGTTTCACTTTCCCATCCTTGACATCCTGCAAGTACTTTGGGCAGTTTCGCTTCCAGTGCCCCTTATTTTGACAGTAGAAGCATTCAGCATCCTTAGGGATGGCAGAAGGAGTGATAGAACCACCTTTGGTTCCAGATGAGGAGCCTTCAAGGGACTTTCCGTTGGTACCCTTCGAAGGGTGCTTCCTCTTCTTCCCTTTGCCCTGCCCGATAGCCAAAACAGGGGTAGTAGTATGAGTAGGAGTAGCAACCGACTTACTTTTAAGACCACTTTCGGCAGTCTTCAGAAGTCCTTGAAGCTTACTGAGTGTGACTTCCTCCTTGTTCATGTGGTATGTCATACGAAATTGATCATAACACGATGGCAAGGAGTGCAAAATGATATCAATTGCCAACTCCTCAGGGAAGTTCACATTCAGTTTCATTAGACGGTCCACATACCTTTGCATTTTCTGCATGTGGCTCGTGATTGGTTCGCTATCCTTCATACGGGTAGTGATCATGGAGGAGATTATTTCATACCGCTCTTGACGAGCACTCTGATGGTACCTTTCCATCAAATCCTGATGCATCTCAAAAGGGTAATAGTCCTCATAGGACTTTTGGAGTTCAGCTGCCATGGTGGCCATCATGATGCATGCCACCTTGGTGGCATCTCTTTCATGTGCCTGATACTCAGCGACCTCCTCAGGAGTAGCAGTGGACTCATCAAGCTCCTTTAGCTCCTTATCGAGGACATATTCCTTGTCCTCGTAACGAGTAACCATCCTGATGTTCCGGATCCAATCCATGAAGTTGGAACCATCAAAGATGGCCCTACCACAAAGGTTCATGAGGGAAAAGGAGCCAGTAGGGTTAGAGCCCGAAGCTTTGTTGTTGGAAGACATCTGAAAAGAAGAAAACAAGTTCAGATTAGATATATCGAATCCTTAATAATACACCCAAATGTAATATTAAGGCTAGGATCCAACACAATATATTATAACTTAGAAGAGGGATGTCGTAATCTAAGCTATAATATATTTGAAGGTAGGTGAATAACGATTCACCAATTTCCACCATGAAAACGAAATGAATTATTAGGTTTAATTGGTTTTTTGAAATTCCTAGATTCTTTTGAGATTCATTGAACTTTTCAATGGCATGTTTCAATCTCGATTGTGCCCTTCAAGTTTTGTGACTGGGATGCCGAGGATCACAAAACAAGGTGTGAATAACCATGCAAATTCACTTGGTACCCTTAATATTATCACCTAATCAATGTGCCGGTTAACCACACACGCTCCACCGATCTATGATAAACATTAAGTCACCCTTCGTGATCCTTACTAGTCCAAGTTAGTGTGCCGGTTAACCACACACGCTCCACCAACGACTTGGTAAGGTACAAAGTGTGAATTTCATGGGTTAGCACCATATTCACATTTTCCTAAAGTAACTAAGATTGGGAATTTATATAAGGTTTAGTTACTTTATAATATTCATCATACTTTTAATGAGAATTTATAAGTCCTTGTCCTACCCGTTCGGCTAACGACCCTCCACCAGTCAAGCAAGCGGTGGGTGAGAGTGGACACCCATTAAGTTGCCATTTTATAGGCAACAACCTTATACCCACCTTATAGACTGGCTTCGTGAATGAGGCGTACTAGCGGTAAGACGACTTTGATCTTATACATATATATAATAATTAACCATTAATGTTATAAATAGTATAAGGGTTGAATTTTAACTTTTAAAACTCTAAGGGTTTGGAATTAAAGTATATTAAAGTGTGTGTAACTTTACAAATTCCAAAACTTGAGGACAAGTTTTGAAACTATTCAAAACCTTTCATTTCATAACTTATGAATTAAAGGTTCATAAAAATGAAGACTCTTCATTTCCATGTAACTTATGTGTTTTAAGTGTGTGTTTAAAAGAAGTGACCTTTGGATATCCATAACTTGAGGACAAATTATGGACTCCATTAAAACACATAAATGATCAAGAATTAATCCTAAACAATTCAGCAAATAATTCCTATCATCTTCTAAATTCATAAGAACATGAACATTCATCAAAGTTTCAAGAATTATATGAACACATACAAAGCATGAAATTTTGATATAAGCTATTGTAAATGGATTAGAACAACCATTACACCAACTAAAACAAGTTTTAAAACACCAAAACAGTTTAGGGTAATGTTTCTAGTCCATTTCCAGCAGCAAAAGTCAAAAATCCACATTCTGAGGCTCCTACTCGCCGAGTGCACGAACCTACTCGGCGAGTAGGATGAGTTTACACATGAACTCGGCGAGTCCCCCCATGGACTCGGCGAGTTCATCAGTCAGACAGCAAAAAATCGACTTTTTATCACTATTTTGCATCAAGTATCAAACAAACAAGCCTAGGCTCTGATACCACTGTTGGGTTTTGAGCATTCTAACACTTCCTAAGTGTACATGCAACCCTATTAAACCTTGGATCTATGTTTGTCTAAGATACATGCAAAATATTCTTTTCCAAGGTTTATAACCTATCTAGCATGGCACGGGGTACTTTTAACCATAAAAGAACTAGATGAATTACATACCTTTTGTTGATTGTTGATTCCTTGGAGTTTGAGAGCCAAGCACCAATAATGTGAATGCCTCAAATGGAAATCACAAATCACCACAAACTTGGAAAATGTATGAGAGAGTATATTAACTCTTGATTTTGGCCACCACACTTACACATACATAAGGGTGTTTTTCATGCAACATAAGCTTGTTTATATAGTGTATATGGTTAGGGTGAAACCCTAATAACCCATGTCTTTTCCTCTTCCAAGGATCCATGGGTAAAAGCTCCATGGATCATCCATGGACTTCCATATAAGCTTAGCCCATTCCCAAATGAGTGTTAGCCCACACCATATAAATATAATAGCCCATGATTTAATTAGTCTTCCTTTTAATCACTAAATTAATTCATAATTAATTCAAGATTAAAACTAATTAAGTAACATGACTTTATATTAATATATTATAACTTATAATATATTAATAAATCGTAAGTATACAACTCTCATAAAATTATCCATAACTAGTTTGGGTGAAGTGCAACCCAAATGGACCATGACGGGTCGGGTCAAGTATATACCAAATAAGTTATGGACTTAGACATCTTATCCAACATATTCTTCCAAGCTTTTTAATGTTTTTAGGGGGGGGGGAATACAAGTAAAACACAAGAAATCTTGTGTGTTAAAAAATAAATTGCTTATTATGTCTTTATTACCTTTAAAATGTATTTAAAACATGAAACTTGTTAAAACATGGAAATAAGCTTATAAGTTATAGGTTAGTTTATGAAACAACGGGATCTTTTTACAAACTTATATGTTATTTATAAAAAGGGTTTTTTACATTATTACTTGTAAAGTCGTTAATCTAGCTTGTGAGACACGTCTTCGAGTACTTACATAAGTACCAGTCGAAGTCTACCCTTATAAACCAGAGTCTCCTGGAGGGAGAGCGTGAGTTTGTGTATAGATCTATATGGGACCAAAAATCCCTCACCTCTACTCTTAGCTACAGTTGGACCGGCAGGTCTGTGGGTGACAAAGTCATAAATGATATTGGCGTCCTTTTCACGTCATATCAATTAGTATGGTCATAACACTCACAAATAGATAACAACGATATATTTACGTAGTAATATACATTTTCTTAAACAATATCAAGGGATGTTAACTATGTGATTACTCAGTATATACCATAAGGTTAGATAAAACTGAAGTCCGGTAGGCAGTGGAATGCGTGACCTCCGCCTTACTTCCTGTTCCTTGTTTGGTTGTGGGTTTAGGGCAGATTCATAATTCAACTGTCTGTTCGATCTCGGTTATATACAACTCGTATGTATTAAGTGATCATAGGAGGGTAGTATCGTCGTATCAGGTTTTCAAGGTAAACAAGTCTTTATTCAGTTTTACTTATCAACAAAACTAGATATCATTGAAGTAAGTATATTGATTATACTTGTGCTTTTCGATCTTGGAACAATATATACTACCAGTCGGTTTTATACAAAATATAGGATTTTTTATGGTAAACATCGTTATTTTAAGGTAAACCGTTTTCGATAGAACTTTCTGAAAACAATAACATTAATTACCGAAAACAATGTTTCACAATAGAGTTAGTGAAACTAGAAACTTATTTATAAAAGGTTTAATACTCATTATTAAACTAGTATAACATAAAGGACCTTAAATGGTTAATTCTATAATTCCTTAATTTATACATCAGAGTTATATATAATTAATATCCGATAGGCACTGGAATGTGTGACTTCCGCCTTACTTCATGTTCCTTGTTTGGTTGTGGGCTTATGGCAGATTCACACATTTAACTGTCCGTTCGATATTAGATTATATATAGCTAGTATAAACTAAGTGATTATAGAAGGAACTATTGTGGTTACCAATTTACTAAAGAAAATATATGATTTTCTTAAGGAATATTTTCATAAAATATCAAAGAACTATTACAGTTAACTCCGTAAGCACCTGGTGAATACGTCAGGGTTATATACAATGAGGATCTAACAAACAATGGGATGTGTGACTTCCGCCTCATTTCCTGTTCATTGTTTGCTTGTGGGATTAGGGCAGATCCACCCAATCGATTGTTTGTTTGATCTGGATTGTATATAACTTGTATTCATTAGGTACTCATATAAGGAAGTGTAAGAGTCATTTTTACTTACCATTCATTACATCAGAAAATATAGGATTTTCTGGATAAACAGGCAAACTTTTCCAAAGAACTAAGAGTATACATTTTATAACAAAAACACTTATGAACTCACCAACTTAAATGTTGATACTCTCTTTCAAAATAACTTGTATTCTCAGGAATCTAGTAGACAGGTACACGCACCGAGATTCAGAAGATGGAGCATAGTAGCTTCTTGTCCTTGTTTTGTTATTTACTTTTGGAGTCAATCATATGTGATTCTAATATAATGTAAACACTTTAATATTAATGCAATAGTTGTTGTTGCTTGTTTTACTATTATACATTTGTTGTGATACTGAGCATGACGTCCTCCGCCCCCGAACGTTTCCGCCGTTCCGGTTTGGGGTGTGACAGTAGATATGTAGATGACCAACGTAATAAATTTGCGCCCGCAATATAAGGGTGTGCATAAAAAAACAGGTCCAGTTCAAATTGACGGACATACATTTTATATCCAATTCTTATTGTATTGAATCGGTTTAAAATTTTCAACATCCAAAATGGATCATTCGTGATCATCCATATCCAATTCCAAACTGAACCGATCCAATCTAATTATTATCCAATCTGATGTCCAGTTATCATCCAATTGTATATTTCCTATTATCATCTAATTGAATATATCCAATTATATACAAGTATTATCAAACTATTAATACATATATCTAATTACCATCCAACTATTGTGAAGTTATCATTAAATTAAAATCTAATTATCATCCGTGGCATATCTAAATATGGACTGTTATTGTCTTTTGCGTAGAACTTTGCACTTTTGAACTTTTAATACTATCGATTGTTATCATATTTTGATTTTTAGTGAATCATTAAAGTTTATATTTTGAGAATATGTTTTTTCATATATATATATATATATATATATATATATATATATATATATATAATACTTTGGTCAATGAAATTGGATAAAAGTTAGATATCCATTGGATCCATGCGATTGGATATATTAGATAACCAAATAAATATCCAATCCATAAACCAATCGAACAATATTTTGTTAGATCGGTTATCTAATGAGCCTGATTCTTGGATTTGGAAAGGAGATGAGTCCAAAACCTTCTCTGTGCAATCTTTGAGAATGGTTATGGCGAAGGCTGATATGGAGGTTGGTTATATTAAATTATTATAGCTTAGTTGGGTTTCGATCAAAGTCAATTATTTTTCATTGAAACTTTTTTGGATAAGTTACCTGTTGCTTGCAATCTTACTAAAAGAGGTGTGAACTTGAACTCGACCCTGTGCCCCCTTTGTGCTAGTTCAGATGAGTGTGTTGATCACCTGTTCTTTGATTGTTCCTTCACGGTTGCTGTCTGGAATTGGTTGCAAAAATGGTATGGGTTGTTTCCTTTCTCTCCTAGAAACAGAGCTGATCTCCTGATTATGTTGGCGAATTTGAGGCTAAGCAAAAAAGGGCTTAAGTTAAGGTGTGCTTTGTGTTATTGCTTCTTTTGGGCAATTTGGAAGACAAGAAATGACATTTTGTTCAGAAATGCTCGTGGATACCCGATGAAGACGGCAGATGATATACAATTAATTTCCTTCAAATGGTTAAAACATAGGTCTTGTTTGAAGTCCTTAGACCGAATAAAAATTGGTGTTGTTCTCCTATTTTTATATCTTGTATTTTGTAATGCTCTAGCGTCTTGTTAGTTTTGTTTTAGTGATTTTTGCTGCCGTTCGAAAAAAAAAATTAGTTAGATCAGTTAGGTTCGATTGACTAAGGTTAATTGGATTTTTACCGTTTTATAAAAAAATCATTGAATATTCAATTATGAACACCTACGTGGTAACATCTTGACAAATATAATTGAGTTTTATGACTTTCATATTTAATTAAAAAAGTAGATTATACATAAATTTGTGTATTTTATATATGTTGGTTATGAAACATAATTGATGATAAGCACATAGATTATTTGGTAGAAGCCGCCCAAATTAAAACAAATAGAACTGTTGACTCGGCAAGAGCTTGTAAGTCATTTTATATCGCTGGAAAACTCTATTCGACCCTTCTGACAAACATCGAAATGGGGATCCCTTTGAATATTTTTATTTCTGGTAATTCACGCGAAATTTAGCAAATGGATTTTGTAAACCTATTCTGAATGGCTTGAATTCAATTTACAATTTCCTTTGAATATTTTTATTTCTTGCTTTTGTTTAGCGTTAATAATAAAATGGATATTTTTTTTCTTTCTTTTGTTTAGGGTTAATAATAAAATGGATATATGAAGTTAAGCATAATTTTGTTGTAAACAAATTAAATCCTATTTATTTAACATTTTATGAAGGTTTAATGAATCTTATGAGTGTATTTGCATGTTTTATGAAAATATACACATTCGTGAGAATTGCAATTGCATAGTGAAGTAGGTAGTTCCCACATTTGGCTAGTTCCAAAGTCTCGATTGCATGGCTTCCAAAGGGTAATGGTCAACATGAGACAAGTTATGGATTATGATCCATAATTCCATAGTCTCTTAAAGTTGTCTTGGTTGACTCAGTCATGACTTCATGGTTGTAATTATGTGAAAGTTTTATGTTTGTTTGTGTTTGTTGGCGGCTGGTCCATTCGTTGATATATATATGTTGCACATTGCATATAATATTTTTAATATTGTGCTTCATGCATAATTTTGTTTTTCTAAACATTTTTGTTATTTTCAATGTAATAGGTACCTTAGATGTCTTAAGTTTATTATTATGATGGTAATAATCGGCTATTCATACAAAAAATGGTTTTATCATTTTGAAATGTTACATAAAAAGAAAAAGTAAATAAAACTTAATACGTAATTAAAGTACTATGGAGTAGTCAACGTAGACCATGACCAAACTATTAACTATCACAATGGGTTGGTGAAAGCTAACAAACACGGTACTTTTTTAGAAAAATTAATGTTTCTGTTCTAATAAATAAATAAATAAATAAGTTTATTTTTCTATTAACAAGTGTCATACTAATATAATTCTTAATTAATATTATGTGTCAACTATCACGTCACTTGTCAACCAATTAATTATCAGTTTTAAATTTCAAAATTTAAATTACCATTCTAACTACATTAAATTAATAAGTGATTCTTCATTTTAAATTTCAAATTTTAAAATTTTTAATTATAATTATATTAAATTATAACATTAGATTAAAAAATAAAATAAAATTAATATACATTTTAAAGTGATATAACTTCACGTATTTTTTTAAATCATCGATTATAATTTTATATAACAAAAAAAAATATCTTTTAATTGATAATTTATTTAAAATAATTGATTAATAATTTTGATTTTTTAATATGAAAGTTTATTTAATTTTATAACCGTAGTTCTCACAAGTTATAAACTAGTTTATAATAAAGACAAAATTATAAAAATGGTCACTATGGTTTGTCAAAAGTCACAAAGTCAGTCTCTGCTAATTTTTTAACGAACATGGTCTCTGTGGTTTCCAAAACTTGCACGAATAACCATTTTTGTTGACGTCGTAACTTTTCATCCATTAGTGTAAAAGTATTTTGGTATTTTCAAGTAACAGAGACTGAGTTTGTGACTATGGGTAAACCATAGGGACCATTTATGTATTTTTTTTATATTTTATGTTTATGAGTTTGCGGCTTTTCCACCACTTTACGTTTCAAAATATCACTTCGAACATTAAAAATATATTACTTTGACCTCTCTGTTTTCTAAATTTTCGTGTTTAACCTCGTATTATATATAATTTGATTTTTATAAATAACTTTCGTTCGTTAACTTAAAAAACTTTTTTTATGTATTTTTTTTATATATTTGTCGGTATAATTTAAGGTGATCAACGTTTCGACTTTAATATAGAATTTTCTTTCGTTATTATTTTTCTAAAAGTTAAATGGTTTTTTTTTATAAAATTGTCGGTTTAAGTTCGAGTTTTTCTATGTTTCGACGTAGTTTTTTTTTTTTTTTTTTTTTTTTTTTTTTTTTTTTTACGTTTTTGTGCTTAATTTTAAGTACGTTTAATCCGTATGCTTCGGGTCACATATTATACGTTTTTGATTATTTAAGCTTCCGTTCGTTAACTTAAAAAAAATCTTACTTATTTATTTTTATACATGTGTCGATATAAATTTGAGTTTTTCTTTTTCTTTATTTTTTATGTTTCGATTTGAATTTTTTTTGTACGTTTTGGTGTTTATTTTATATATGTTCCTACGTATGGCTTTGTTCACATATAATAGATAAAAGCATAATTATAAGTATTGAATTTTTGTAAGTTGAATTTTGACGATTGTATTGATAAAAGTTACGTTTCGATGTAAAAAAACACGAACGGAAAAAACACGTACATAAAAATAAGCACGAAACATAAAAAAAATAAAATTATGTGGAAATATAGACAAACTTGAATCTATATTGATAAGTAAAAAAATATGAAAAAAAGTTACGTCGAAACGTAGACAAACTCGAATATAATAAATTTTTTAAGCTAACGAACGAAAGTTATTATATGTGACTCGAATGATAATATGAATGTATATATAAAATTAAGCACAAAAATGTACAAAAAAATACGTTGATATGTAGAAAAACTCGAATATATATGACTTGTTTCATACGTAGGAAACGCACATATATTTAAACAAAAAAGAACTACGTCGAAACATAGACAAACTCGAATGTAAACCGAAAATTTTATTAAAAAACCATGTAATTTTTTTAAACAAAAATTAACGAAAAAAGTTGTAAATTAAAGTCGAAAAAAGTTGAATTATACTGACAAATATATAAAAATAAACATGTAAAAATAGTTTTTTTAGGTTAACGAATGAAAGTTATTAATAAAAATCAAATAATGTATAATACGAGGTTACACACAAAAATTTAGAAAATAGAGGGATGAAAATAACATTTTTTAAAGTTCAAAGTGATATTTTAAAAAATAAAGGGTAGCAAAGCCACAAACTCATAAACATAAAATATAAGAAAAAAATTATATAAATGGTCCCTATAGTTTATCCATAGTCACAAACTCAGTCTGTGATACTTGAAAAGACCAAAATACCCTAACACTAACGGATGAAGAGTAACGACGTCAACAAAAAGGGTCATTCATGCAAGTTTTGGAAACCATAGGGACCATGTTCATTAAAAAAAATTATCAAAGACTAATTTTGTGACTTTTGACAAACCGCATGAACCATTTTTATAATTTTGTATACAATAAATGTCCTTATTTTTAAACGGTAATATGTTAAAAAAAATATAAAGAATTAAAACTCATACAAATCTATTCGAGTTATTTGATCTGATCTTGTCAAACTTTTTTCTATCTCGCCTATTTGAAATCCAAAATAAATGAATTTGAAACAAAAGTATCAAATAAGAGCTCTTTTTTCGGAATACAACTTTGAAAGATGGACACGTGAAACGACCAAATTGACTGAATCGTTGTGAGAGCAATTGCATCAAAAAATTTGTTCTTAAAAATTATAAAACATAAATGATCTCTCCAACAGATCTAATATTTAGCCAACACAAAAGACTAGAGTTGAGTGTCTCACCAACAAGTATTCATCAGCCACAAAGAGATTGCCACCTGATAACAAACCGCAAAAGATGATCCACGGTTTCAATCATTTCGTTACAAAGTGGGCACAAAATTGAATCTGTATCTTCGCCCCTCACATCTAAGTTGACCTAAGTCGGTAACTGGTTAAGAATAGTCTGACACCTTACTATATTAACTAATTAGGATCCATGCTATTCCGCAACTTATTCTCTCTACACTTGCTATAGGAACCGGAAAATATATATTTTATGTAGTTATCCAATCTCATGCATTAAAAATATGGTACAATCCCTTAAGCCGGGTACAATAATATAGAGTATGTTAAAATAATTTGTTTTTTATATATAAAACATTTTTTTAAGAAATGTTGTATGTTTTATATATATAATTTTTTTTGGGATATTGTAGTACCTTGAACGCCCTATGTAGCTCTCTCACTATTGTACACACAAAATGAAATTGTGTGTACGATATATACACATAAGTTGCCCAGAAAAACTAAGTATCTTTCTCTTTCTATTAATTCTTGTTTGTTTCGTACAAACAATTTGCTTTAAGTTTTAAGGAAAATATATTGTGGTAATGCATGAAAACAAAAAAGAAATTATAAAATCGTTGAGGCGTGTGCTTGACAAAATGTCCTTACTCCTTAATATAACGAAATCAGACATTTGTTACCTATGATACATTTAGCTAGAAGTAGTTTTGTTTGACCGCCCAAACCTTAGAAATCCCGAATTAAACCTTGAACATAGCAATAAAGAGGTAGAAGAACAGATGTTTTCAATGACATTTGTCGTGTTTGCTTTGTTTTGTTTTCAGCATTTGTTTCTTGAGTAAGGTTTTCATTCGGTGGTAGTACTCGTTTAGAATTAGAGAAAACTACAAAAACGGTCCCTGTGGTATGCATTTTTTCCGAGGTTTAGTCCAAACCTCGATTTTTTTGGCTTCATGGTCATTTTGGGTTAGTTTCGTTGTGTTTTTGGTCCCTCGGTAAACTGAAATGCCTGTAATGCCCTTCTGATATATTTTTCTATTTAATTTAAATGAAAAAGAAAATAAATAGTTAATTTGGGCTCATATCTCTCTCTCTCTCTCTCTCTCTCGTCTTCTTCTTTCTAAATAGACCTTCTTTCAAATACACGTACATCACTCATACATACACACTGAAAATCGATTATGCATAAATTGGTAAAAGTAAAACACCTCGATGAATTGTAGTACAGATCTGGAAAAAATGATTTCTTGAAGAAACACAAATTTGATTTTTTTTTTGTCTAAATTCATAAACACACAGACACAAATGAACAAACCCATCGAATTTCTAGATTCTTGACACACACATACACACACAATGACTTCGTGTTTCTAGATTTTTTCCACAAACTCATCGAGTTTCTGGAAAGATTTTAGGATAAATCGTTTTCGATTTCGTTTCTGGGCACACACAATTTCTATTTCGATTTTGGGCACACACTAACACGAAAAGGTGATCTTTCCCACAACCCGAAAGCAACTGGACCTTCCTCAACACCTCAAACGTTTACGACCCCTTCACTAATGTAACACCCCGACTCCCAAGTATAACTTTCAAAAGCTTTATATTCATTTTGCTGAGGGAACTCGACGAGTTAGAGGCCCCAACTCGTCGTGTCGAACCTAGTTGGCCCGCGTGGTTTAGGATTCGTACTCGACGAGTCGGAGGACCCCGACTCGACGAGTAGAGTATGTGCATGGAAACTCTAATTTTTAGGGTTTGCACCCTATTTAAAGGACCTTAAGTCCTTTCCTCTAGCCCTTTACCACCACTTAACGGCTAGTAGAAACCCTAATTAGTCTAGACCTTCTTCTTGAGTGTTTGTGAGATTTAGAGAGTGCTTTTGGTGCATTTTGTGAAGAAGACTTGAAGTCTAAGGAGCTTGGAGCAAAGAGAAGCCTGTGGATCTGACTCTACTTCATCTTGGCATCAGTTTGAATGTAACAAGTCGTTACCTTGACTTATCTTTAGCTAGATCTCTTCATGTAAAGGTTTAGGGCCATATTCTAGTTGGTTGTGGGTTATTTCGAGTATTGGTCATGATCTGAAGTTGTAACTTCAGATCTGGATTCTTCTAAGTCCCTATAGGCATAAATTTATCAGATTTAGCATGGTTGGGTTCTTCTTCTTTGTTTAAACCTTTCCCTTAGCTTGGTTTTAGCATCTAGGACCATACATGTACGTAAAGTTTGCAACCTTACGTGGAAACCATGCTCTAGGAGGTTAGATCTGCAATATGGAGCTTTGGGGTAGCTTAAAACGTCTGGATGAGAAATTGACTAAAGGGACTCGACGAGTCGCGTAGCCGACTCGACGAGTCAGTTGAAGATTGCATGTATTGGTTCTACATGAACTCGGCGAGTCAGTAAGAAGACTCGACGAGTCAATTAAGGTTTTCCCGACAGTTGGACACGCATGGACTCGACGAGTTGTCTGGAAACTCGGCGAGTCAACTAGGGTTTTCATGATTTCATGAGTTCTGAAGGACTCGACGAGCCAGTGAGCTGCACTCAACGAGTTGGGTCAACATAGACTGTTGACCTTGACCGTTGACTTTGACTTTGACCAAGGGTTGACCGGTTTGACTTATAGGGGTATTTTAGTAATTTGGGAATTTATGGAAGTGGATCATTGGTGGATGTAAGTGTTGGACTTGGAGCTGTATTTGGAGGAATTCGACATTATCAGTCCGAGCTACTTGTGAGGTGAGTTGTTCTCAATATATCAATAAGGTCTAAGGCACCAATGTCGGCCCTTTACGGATTTGTATCCAGGTTATTGCATGATATGCTTATTGATTTACATCCTGGTAGTTAGGATGGTGATATGCTTAGTGACCTGGTTAGGTCAGTACCCTGGTATATAGGATGATGCTATGTTAGTGACTGGTTATGTAACATCCTGTTCCGGATCTTCTGTGGTTAGGGTTCGTGGGCTGCAACCCGAACATGAGGGAGTCTCAGGGTAGCGACGAATTCCTAGAAGCGTAAGGTATCTCGTCACCTTTCTGTGGATATGAGGTTCATTGGAATCGGAGTTATACTGAGGAACCAATGGAAGTTTGGAGTTTTGGCAGGATAAGTCCTTTATTTGAGAAAGGTGGCAGCTGAGTACGTTGGGCGTACATGTATGTACACTTAGCGTACTCATGTGCATGAAATCGAAGCAGAGTCACCTAGTACGCTGGGCGTACCAGAGGGTACGTTGGGCGTAGTCCAGAAAGAAACCCTAATATTTTGGAGTGTCCCTATTTAAGGAACATTATGTGTTCATATCCAGCCACCATTTCTAGATCTCAACTCTCTCAAAACCCTAATTCCCGTTCTTTGACCTTGAGTGTCCATTGCGAGATTATAAGTGTTCTTGTGGGATTTTTGGAGTGAAGAAGGAGCATGGAAGAGAATAGAGTTGGAGTCCAGGCTTTGCATCTGAGCTTTTCTGTGGATGGAGCATCATTTGAAGGTATAAAGCTCAAAGCTTTCCCATCCTTTTGATTTGTGCATGATATGGTCCATTTTATGGTTTTTGGTCCCAAAGCTTGAAGCTTTATGAGTTGTTGCACTCCAGAGCCTAATGTTTGTCCTTTTAAGTGTTTCTAGTGGAGAGGATCCATAAAATGGAGGTCTTGGATGTTTGAATCAAGCCATGCATGAGGTGTGAGCATTTTGAGCTAAGAAAGTGAGAGTTTTGCGTGTTTGTGACCTTATCAGCAATGCAAAGGCTTAAAGTCACTGACTTTATGGAGTAAGAGCTATTAGGGAGTCCAGATCTGGGATCTGAGCCAAGGTCTTAACTGTTTAAGACCAAAGGAGTGGAAAGAGTGAAGTTGGGTCGTACGCTGAGCGTAATCCCAGTACGCCCCGCGTACTGACCAAGTGTCCCCGATGGCCAACCTGGACTCGTGAGTATGCTGAGCGTACCAGGGGAGGTACGCCCCGCGTAACCTCACTGTGGACTTTTAGGTTAAGTCTCATTTTGGGACTTGAGTGTTGGGCCTGGAGTTTGGGTTGATTGCAATAGAGTTTTGGACCAGAGGAATATTATATATGAGCATTGGGCCCTTGAGTTGGGCTTGCCTTTTAGATGTGATAGTTGGGCCTCGAGAGAGCCCATTTATTATTGGGCCTTGATGGGCCCAATGGGTTTTAGGTTATTGACGGGCTGGTTAGTGGACTACCTTTAGACCTAATGGATCTTGGTCCAATGTTAGAGGCCGATGTGCAGCAACAACATCTATAGGAGTTATTCGTCATCTGAGGTGAGTCTTCTCACTATACTTACCATGACTGGTATCCTTGTGTGACTGAGATGTCTTATGTCCTTATTTGTGTATTGTGATATTCTGCATTATGTCTTTGTGATTTAGGTTGAGTATTGTTATTATGAGCTTATTGAGTTAGGACCGGAGGGTCCACCCGAGTTTTGGGACCGGAGGGTCCCATTGAGACCCATTTGTTGGGTTTTGAGCATTCTAACACTCCTATGGTGTACATGCAACCCTATAAACCTTGGATCTATGTTTTCTCTATTATACATGCAAATATTAACTATTCTAAGGTTTCATCCTAACTAGCATATTATGAAGCACCTATACTACAAAGTTCTAGTTAGATGACATACCTTTTGATGTAGCTTGATGTCTTCAAGCTTTAAGAGCTTAGCCCCAATAGTGTGGAAGCCTCAAATGGAATCACAAATCACCAAAACACCTTGGAAGAACTTGAGAGAATATGTATGCACACTAAAATCGGCCCACTCTTATTTTCACACACTTGTACCAATTTTGTGAGCCAAGGACCCCTTTATATATTATGGAGGATTAGGGTTACATCCATGTAAACCCTAATACCCATGACCTTTCATTTACATAGGATCCATGGGTTAAAAGCTCCATGGACCATCCATGAAAGCTTAGCCCAACCTAAATGAACTTGGCCCATTCCATATATATAAGAGTCCATATTTAATTAGTTCTTTTTGATCACTTAATTAATTCTAAATTAATTTTTGATCAATACTAATTAAATAATATGATTCCATATTAATATATTAGAACTTATAACATATTAATATAAATCATAAATATACTATTCTCAAAAGACTATCCATATAAATTGTGCCGGTGAAGTGCAACCCAAATGGACCATGCCGGGTCGGGTCAAGTACATACCAAATATAGTTATGGACTTAGACATTAATCCAACAGTCTCCCACTTGGATAAGTCTAAAACTATTATTGAGTATGACTTCAAAAACCAACTGGCAATCATAGCTCTTAAAGCCGCTGTCGAACTCTGATCTTGTCAACGAACTCTGACCTTTGTCAATGACTTGTCCATTAGATAAGGGATCATATATTCCTCCATTCTAAATATCATATGACTGACTGATTGAACAAATCAAATCAGTCCTGGCTTGGCCAAGCACTCACATGTGTCATCGCTAAATCATCGAGGGGCCCACAGATATCGCTTTTATCCCGAAGGTTAAAGGAATGGATAAACTTCGACTCATATGGCTTGTTCTACTACTTGTTGAATCATACACATAGGCACGTTTTATAACATCGAGTTACCAAATGTGTTTTCGTGCAATCAATGTATAACCAACTCATAGTAACAACACATATCTCTAGGTTTGAAGAATATAAGATATTATCGTCTCATGATCACTCATGATAAAATCCATGAAGTGATTCAAATGAGCGCGGGTTGAATCCAATACTCAGAACTTATGAGCACTCATGAGTGTTGTAGCACCACTTTGTCCACCAACTTGGACCTCTACAAACCAACCCATGACAGTCTTGATTCATATCTACTTCCAACATATGACCGACTGTGGATGGTTTGAATAACTTAATCATTCAGGAAGAGCGACTTAGTTATTCTGGAAGTCAAAACATGCAAAGTGAAACACAAGAATAAATGAATCAAATATGGTATCAAACCCTATGAATATAAATAAACACTTTTATTTATCACCATACTGATTACTCATTATTCATTGTTTCGGTTTTATCAACTTTATACTTGAATTAAAAACACTAGTTGTCCCATGCTCCAAGCATGTACACTATGTTTTTCTTAAACAATAGCTTTGCCATACACCAAGTATGCACTCTATGTTTGTCTATGATCCTTACTTTGTGATCTAGATCGATTGAACATAATTTCAATGATTCTCTTTTCACACTCCCAAATCGTTATCGAAAAAATGTAAGAATTCCAAATTCCTATCATTTATCGAAATCTGTTTAGATTTTAAACTTATATGCACTGACCCTCTTGTAATGAATGTGTACAAAGTCACAAAACTTGTCAACAGTCATTACAGGGCATTCCAATGAAGATCAACTTCATGGAAATTAAGTCTCATATTCAAAGTACATAGCTTTGAACATGCTTCTTGCATTAAGTTTTTCTAATCTTACACAGATAACTTCCACCTATGGAGACAACTCCATATTCCCATTTTGACTACCCCTTCTGAACAAGAGTTGCCTCTTTTCAGATTAGGTCAATATGGTCCTTCCAAAGTTAACACTATACTCCCAACTGTCCTTGAGCAACCAATCTTTGGTAAAGCCTTAGATTGTCCTCGACAATTGCTTAATCACTTTAGTCATATCCAATTCTAGATATTTTCCTCTTAATGCCCCCGGGCATTTGGAAAATTTAGAAATGATGAATATTATAGCACATGCAATCGTTCCTGTACCCAAAGCAAATGGGACACGATTCATGATGTCTCACATAAAGACATGATTCTAGACCAATCTTTTGCTACAATATTTTTTATTTGCCATGTTCTCAAGATTTGACTATGAACAGGGATGCCGTAATCATAATCGAATTTTGAGAACGCAATATATAGAATTTCCTTAAGTTGAACCAATCCAACATGAAATTCATATATATATATATTCTTGACTAAAGATGATTAAAATCTCAATCTAAGCTTAAAATCTCACTCTAAGCCTTTTAGAATTGACATGAAGTATAATATCCTCTCCCTTAATTATAGCAAAACAACTTTTTCAACCCCTGCAACCTCACGAATTGAAACTTTTGTTTTCTATAATTAACATTGCTAACTTGCAATACTTATCATAATTATCATGCTCCCACTAACATGATGATTATTAGCATAACACTCATGCTCCCACTAGCTTTGACATGTATCCAGAAAACAGCTGGACTTCTAGAAGTCAATACTTTATTGACTTTCTTACCAAAGTTCAGATTTCTGATACTAGATTGCTTTGATAAGACTTTATCAAAATCATAAACCTTATTTTAGACAGCTCACAGGTGTGTCTAAACAATTTCAGAACTATGAAAAGGGATGCCGTAATCATAGTCTCAATTGTTTAGATTTTTGCCATTTCTCATAAGTCTATGTTAGTGTGCCGGATAACCATGCACGCTCCACTTAACGACTTTGAGAATGTAAAGATTACAATTGCTATCTTACTTAAAATCTACTTGGTGGAAGTGTTTCCTCACCATCATTTTCATGAATCGGAGAGAAACCTTATGGCCCTTAGATTTTATGGTGTATGTGTTCTTATCCACGTGAATTTGTCAAAACCATAATCACAAGACTAGGTTAGTGACAAATCCTAACTCATATGGATTGAACTTGTGCAATCTTAACCTCTTGCCACCTGGTAGCACAAGGGCCTGCCATTGCTTCCAAGTAGTTATGCAAACAATTGAGAACATGTAGAACTCAAATGTTATAGCCAACTTAAATGGAATGGGCACAGAAATGTCAACACGATAGGTTATAAACCTCTAGTTGTGTGCTAGTGATGAAATACAGGTTTTATTCTTGATTAGTTCTTGAAACCATTTCAGGATCTTTTAGACTCCCACTGTCTTCTTGACCAATAAGACTTTCTTGCCAAATATTCAAGAAGTAGTGTGGATTATTAATCAAGACAAACACTTCACACAATTGGCCTTAGTTGGTCTTTGTTTTATCCAAAACATCACAACTTACCAATTTCAAATGTACAAGAGTAGAAAACTTTTACTCTTGCATTTGACAAGTGTTATAAACCTTCTTTAAGATGTGTCACTCAAATTACAATCTTGGAGTATGTCTCTAAGATTTGTTTTGGAACGAAGTATGACTCATCTTCTTGATTTGACCACTTCAACAATTCATGACTTTTCTTCTTAGCTATCAGAATACACTTAGAGGATGAATTGTGATATGGTCTCATAATCTTTAAGATGACCATTAAACATGATACTAAAGTACTCTCCCATCTTTTCAGATTTGAGAAACTTTTATCCTTCTGCCTAATTTGATTCTTCTTATTCGTTCTGCTATACATTGGAACTTTTGCAATGTCTCAGACTTATACTTAAGCTTGTAAGTATAACCATATTTACTAAAATTTAGTAAATCATGACGAGTAGTCTTATCGATCTTTTGCGGTGGACTCTGATCAGTGCACAAGGATGTGTACTTGATCCCTTAGTCCTTCACTTGACTCACATATACATGTGAACAAGGAACTAGTCTTAAATTTTTCCAAAAATGAAACTTCTCATTCATCATACTATACAACTTGCATGATTCCAAGTTTCGGTCCAATTGAAACTTGGGTGATGAGAATCTTTCCTTACTTGGTAAATTTAGACACTACCACAAATGAAAGAATCAAATTCATTTTTCCAATGTTGCTAGAAACATACAAACATCAAGTTTTCATAAATGCCATTGCAAGGAGATATAAAATAAAGTAAAACTTTTATTTATTTATAAAAATGCGGAAAAACTTTTCCTTATAATGCAACTTGAAATGAAAACTACGCTATTACATGTTTCCTAGCAATCTATCATAACTCCTAAGAAGTAGCTCAAGAATCCGATCTTCAACCAAGCGATAGAAATCCATATTCGCGATCAGATTCAACATACTCTTTTCTTTAAGTTTCCTTCCCTTTGCTTGATCCTACTAAATATCAAAATGCAACCGAGTCACATTTTGTATTAAGAATCATCAACTGGTAACTTAATAGAGTTAGATAGTGGACCTACCTGAAGTAGAGTCAAACTGTTGATTCTTCTTTCTTTCAGGTAGCTTGGGCAGCTTCGCTTCCAATGCCCCTTTTCTTCACACTGAAAAGATATAGACTCTTTGGGAATGGTACAAAAGGCTATTCCAGACTTAGACTTTCACTTTACCTTCCGGTCAACCGGGTTGACCAAGGCCGAGCCCTTTCCATTGGGAAGAGAAAGCTTTTCTGGACTTCCAATGTTACCATTGTCCATGTCCATGGAAGTTTGAGAAATAGACCTTCCATCCATATTTGCTTGACTATTGCACCAAATCATTTCTAATTCAGCAGCAATAAGAAAATAAGAAAGATCCATTAGGGTCATGTCGTGATCTGTCACATAGTAGTCTTTCTATATGACTCAGGAAGTGACTGAAACACCCAGTCAATAGCCAACTTCCTTGGGACAACGACACCCAACATTCTTAACCTGTCACTGTGTGACTTCAGTCCTAAGACATGAGTGCACACATGACTTCCAATTTGATGTTTTATTGTGAGTAGGATTGAATGATCTTGAACTTTTCAAGTCTTTAAGCTTGTGGGTCAGGGAGAATAATTGGAGGAGGTGGAGGAAGAGAAGTATGACTTCCATGAGCCAAACTCGGGAAGTCATATTCATTAGGAAAGCTTGGTTTGGGAAGATCATTGTTGTCTAAACCAGACATCAACAATGGAAGAAATTCACGTAAAGTTGATTTAAGTCCTTAATATAACACCCAATATGATATATTAAGGCTAGGACCCAACAAACTATTTTATAACTTGGAAGAGGGATGCCGTAATCCAAGCTATAAAATATTTGAAGGTAGGTGAATGACGATTCACCAATTTCCACCAAGATAAACGAAATGTATTATTTGGTTTTAATTGGTTTTGAAACTCCTAGATTCTTTTGAGATTCATTGAACTTTTCAATGGCATGTTTCAATCTCGAGTGTGCCCTTCAGGTTTTGTGACTGGGATGCCGAGGATCACAAAACAAGGTGTGAAGTAACCATGCAAATATACTTGGTACCCTTAATATTTACCCCTCAAGAACTAGCTTGTTGATATCTTTGAAGTTGAGATGTGAAAGTTGTTGGGTTTTGAGCATTCTAACACTCCTATGGTGTACATGCAACCCTATAAACCTTGGATCTGTGTTTTCTCTATTATACATGCAAATATTAACTATTCCAAGGTTTCATCCTAACTAGCATATTATGAAGCACCTATACTACAAAGTTCTAGTTAGATGACATACCTTTTGATGTAGCTTGATGTCTTCAAGCTTTAAGAGCTTAGCCCCAATAGTGTGGAAGCCTCAAATGGAATCACAAATTACCAAAACACCTTGGAAGAACTTGAGAGAATATGTATGCACACTAAAATCGGCCCACTCTTATTTTCACACACTTGTACCAATTTTGTGAGCCAAGGACCCCTTTATATATTATGGAGGATTAGGGTTACATCCATGTAAACCCTAATACCCATGACCTTTCATTTACATAGGATCCATGGGTTAAAAGCTCCATGGACCATCCATGAAAGCTTAGCCCAACCTAAATGAACTTGGCCCATTCCATATATATAAGAGTCCATATTTAATTAGTTCTTTTTGATCACTTAATTAATTCTAAATTAATTCTTGATCAATACTAATTAAATAATATGATTCCATATTAATATATTAGAACTTATAATATATTAATATAAATCATAAATATACTATTCTCAAAAGACTATCCATATAAATTGTGCCGGTGAAGTGCAACCCAAATGGACCATGCCGGGTCGGGTCAAGTATAGTTATCTGACATTAATCCAACACCATTGACAGGAGGGTCTTATCTGAGTATAGCCATGAGAGGCTACTGAGATATGTGTGGTATTTTGGGGAACTCACTAAGCTTCGTGCTTACTGTGTTATGTGATTTGTGTTTCAGGTTTTCTCAAGATCGCGGGAAGGCACCAGTTTGATTGTACACACCAGAGAAAGAGTTACGTTTTGAGGATCCTGGATTATTAATCAATCAATTATGGAGTTGCATTTTATAAATTAAATAAAAGAGATTTTTGTGAAATGTGTTATGAGAATTATGTGATATTAAAAATGAAAATTTTGTTTGAAAATTTACGGTGTTACAGGTTAGGTTTGTATCCTGGTTATAGGATGATGCTATGATTAGTGATCTGTTAGATCTGTATGACTATCTTTACATGCTAGCTAGCATATGATATTTATGTGCACATGATTGTTTTATTGGGGGTTAGGTTGAGGCGGTCCTGCTTTGTGCTGAAGGCCAAAATTCCCAGGGCGGTCTGGATAGACTGAAGGCCCTGCGAGGCGGTCTGGTCAGACCGAAGGCTCGACGATCGGTCCGGATAGGCTGAAGGCCCTGTGAGGCGGTCTAGACGTGCCGAAGGCTCGGAGAGCGGTCCAGATATGCTGAAGGCCTGTGAGGCGGTCCAGTTAGGCTGAAGGTTCATTATGCATGCTGTTTGTTTATATGATATGATTATGATTGTATGGCATTGGTATTTTGGGGGAACTCACTAAGCTTCGGGCTTACAGTTGTTGATTTTGTTTCAGGTACTTCTGATGATCACGGGAAGGCAAAGGCGTGATCGTACACCTCCTTATGTTTTCATTATTTGATTCTGGGATACTCTGACATTGTACTATTTTAAAAACCAGTTTTGTAATAATAATTGGTTTTGAAATGTTTTAAAAAGTTTAAATTTGGCTTGATTTTTATGGATGTTACAACTAACGAGATGTCTATCCAAACCCCATCTTCCAGATCATGATCGAAGAATAATAAATCCCAACAAAACCCATATCATAAAAACTTCAAAGCTTCATTGACTAAAAGGAACCCATTTATGGAATCTGAAGTGACATGTGGTTTCAATTTTCAAATACAATCAATGATTAGAGAACCAAGAATTGGAGTTTATTAGGAAGGAGTACAATGATTTGAATCTCTCTTCAGAACACAAGAACACAAATCCCCTTTTTGTGATGTTTTTTCTCTCTCAATTCAGATTTCGCCTGGTAGCAGAGCCTGATGGAGAAGACGAAGAAGGTGGGTTTCACTTTTAGAGGATTAGGTGGTGACAAGGGCTGATGTGACAACTGGAAGATTTTGGAACAAGCAAGGTCTAAATTGTAACTGTGTATAAGTAAATTCACAACGTAACTTTGTTGCAATAAAACTTTGAAAACCAAAAGGGCATTATTTGTATACGTAAATAATTGTAATTAACCTTTGAAAGTTACCAAGTTATAGCAAGTCAAGACAAGTCAAATAGTTAGAGCATAAATCAAGAATTAAAACTTTGCTTTAGGGTTTTCAGCCAATTACCCCACCAACCTAGTGATTTCGGTTGGCCTAGGACCGAAATCATCCTTTAGTGAGTAACCCCAAAACTTAAATCCCATGCTAGGA
The DNA here is from genome assembly GCF_052849685.1 of Lactuca virosa. Lineage (NCBI taxonomy): Eukaryota > Viridiplantae > Streptophyta > Magnoliopsida > Asterales > Asteraceae > Lactuca > Lactuca virosa. The sequence continues at coordinate 276,695,376 of NC_136426.1, forward strand.
ATACCACTAGGACCGAAATCATGATAATGACTCAAATCCCATGCCAAAACTGAAATCACCCTTTAGTGGGTGATGTCATGGCTAAAATCATAAGCAAGGCCGAAATCACACTTGATCAAACCATGTCTAGGCTGAAATCACTTATGATTTGGTGTTCTCCATGGTGATTTCGGTGAGAATAAAGAAAAAAGGAGTTTAACTTTGTGACTTGATGCTTCACCCTTTTCCCATGCAAAATAATACCCAACAAATATCAATGTTATTAACCAACAGTAAACTAGGCAAACATCATGTCATCCCTTCCCAGTTTAACTACGGCAGAACACACCCACAAACCCCCACCCATTCCATTTTCTCTAAAGTTTACTCAATTCTCTCTCAAGAAGCAAGCCAAGAATCTTCCAAGTTCAAATCCTCCAAGTTTATTCTTAGACTTTTGCTAAGTTTTTCTTGTTGATCTAGTGTTTTTATACACTATCATGTTAGTTTCATCTTATTTACACATATTATTATGTGTTAAAACTCTTAGGATAATATCACCTTCAAAGAGTTCATCAACCACATTCTAGTGTTTTAGGCCTGGAAATCTTCACACCATCTCTTCAAACAACCTACAAATCCACTCAAGGTGAGTTCATACCCCCACATTTTCGAGTTTTTCATGTTTTAGGGGGGGGGGGTGAGATACAAGTAAAGTTAACTTTTTAACAACAACATTTGCATGATCTATTACTATGTGAAAATAAAACATTATTTGCATGAGATATGGTTATTACTAGATTTTATACAACTATTTCTGATATATTAGTTTTGAAATGCAAAACTAACAAAAACAAAACATAATCTATGTTATATAAATCATAAGAAAAATTATGATTTGTAAAACTACAAGGTTTTTGGAAGCTCTTTACCAAAATATAGTTTTTCTAACAAAAAGGGTTACATTATAGTTATTTCACCATTTTGTGGGTTACAACCCAAAAATATAATGTTTTGACCATACATTTTGACACTAGACAAGATAACAACTTTGTATTTATATAAAAGATTATATAAATAGTCTCAACAAACAAACAAAATAAACTATAATTGGTATAGTTTGGGAGTAACAAAACTACACTATCATTTCAGAAGAAACATATAATTATTTAAGGTATGATTATTTCATTTACAAGAAAAAGGAGTTTTCAGTTCATGTAAATCGGTTGATACTGGTTGTGAGACATTTAGCTTCACCATACCTACCAGAGTACACATTAAGTCCTGCATTATAACTAGAGTCTCTTATAGGGAGAGCGTGACACTTGTGTATAGATCTATATGGGATTGACAACCCCGCACCTAAACTTGTAGCTACAGTTACACCGGCATGTCTGGGGTGACAAATGTCGTAATAGTTCCGACGCATGAAGAATATCGTTCAAGCCAACTAGTCGCATAAGTATGGTTATAATAACTCACATAGGGTACTAAGAAAACATTTGGCTTACGGGTTAACATACATTCAAGTAGTTTTATATAAAGATAAAACTTCATAACACTATTTTCCAGTACAACATTACTTACATTTTTTTGGATTAAGGCTTACAATTCATTTTAAAGAAAATATTGGATTTTCTGGAAGTATACACTATCATTTTACACGAAACAGTTACAAAATCCTTCTCATACAAAACTCTTATGAACTCATCAAATTAATTGTTGACACTTTCTAAAAATCACTTGTATTCTTAAGAAACCAGTAAACAGGTAATCACAAGAGTTTTTTTGGTGGATGGGGTCGTATCACGATATTTATTTTTGTCATATGCATTTGATATTATGTAAACAATGTTTTGAGCACAATGTAAACATATCCAATATTAAATACATTGGTTGTAATGATTTGATCGCTACTATTCAATTGTTATGATACTGTACATGAAAGTCATACGTCCCCAAACGTTTCCGTCGTTCTGGTTTGGGGGTGTCACAGCTGATTTCCGTGACATCCGATTTTACGATGGATATGGATTTCCCTCTTTCTCCTTCTGGTTCTCAAGTTGTAGGTTGGGATGGTGATAATTATGGCTGATGAAGGTCTATTAAGAGTTAATGATGGGTCTGTGATGACGAGATAAATACCAGGGGTGAAGATGGTCACATAAGGTGTTTGTTGGTGTAGATTCAGTGGTTGAAGAATGAAGCTTGGGTTCAACATTCTTGGTGTATTGATGATGGTGGTTAAAAGGAAGACGATGAAGGCCGATGATCGAGAGAGAGAGAGAGAGAGAGAGAGAGAGAGAGAGAGAGAGAGAACCCTCGCTTTATTTCTTAATTATTAAAATTAAAATAGATAAATATATATTAAATTAAAAAATGAAAGAAAAATGAAAAATAAATACATGAGGGGCATTACAGTCATATGAGTTTACCGAGGGACAAAATCGCAACGAAACTAGCCTAAAATGACCATGAAGCCAAAATGTCGAGATTTAGACTAAACCTCAGAAAAAATGTATATCAGAAGGACCATTTTTGCAATTTTATCTTAGAATTATTCTAATATCATCTAATGGAAAGAAATACATTTACCTAAAATAAATCAAATTAAACCCGATTTTAAATGTATTTGGATTCAAACATATACCATTTCATTAACCGAAAGTAAAAACCATGTTTATAATATTTTTAAAATACTTAAATTGGTTTCGAAGAACGCATGAATACCCAAATCGAGGTTGGTGGACATGTTGAGGACAAAAAAATTAGGTCATATACAAAAAGAGGAATGTCCTCAAATTCTCCTATGTAGTGGGGAAGAAGACGCAAAGGCCAATAAAATACTTAAGGTAAGTGATCCCTACTAGATCTCCACCATACCCTACACTACCAAAGCCTTGCTTTCTTTGCTTTCGTTTTCACTTCCTTATGCATTTGGTCTTTGAGGATACACAAAGGTCAATTAGGGGACAAAGGATGATGTCACGCAAAAGACATTAGCCATATCTAAGTAAAGCTTGTAATTAATTATTAAGTTATATAACAAAGTTATGTGGTTCTTATAAAGTTATATAACGAAATAGTTTTCTATTAATTTAAACATTTTACATTTTAATTTATTAGTAAACAATTATATATATATATATATATATATATATATATATATATATATATATATATATATATATATATATATACCATGTTCAAGCAGGATCATAAGCAGATAAAGATGATAACTTAATTTTGAAAAATAAAACAAAAAAGAGTTGGGTGAGATAGGCGAGTCAATGAGTAAAACGCCCATAAAACCACTGTGGCCACAAAAACGGGCTAAAACACGACTTTGCCTTTTTCCATTCCAAACCCTTTTTTTTTTATTTTTTTTTATTTTTTTTATTTTTATGATTTGCCGATCATGATACTGCTTCCATGATAATACTATGTGATATTAACAAGTTAGCCTTGCATTAGGCTTGAAAATAAAATTAAGTATAAAGAAAGTAAACTAACCAGAAAGGTGAATCCAAGATTGATGTATCGTAATAAAACTTTGATACTCCAAATATATTTCAGACTTTTATTGCAGAAAGGTTTTTTACAGAGGAGGGATTACAAGAGAGAAAGACGAAAATGGCTTTCAGCATGTCTAAAACATAAGATAGAGGCTCCTTAAATAGATCAGGAGGACTCAAAAACAAACAAAACCTAAATTATTACATTTAGCATTGGCAGACAGCTTTAAGAAAAGTAGAAATGACTTTTTGTTTGATTCTTCTGGCTTCAATAATGTCTGACGAGTATTTTCCTCTGTCTTCAATAATAAAAGAAGAATATCTTCTTCTTTTATTTTGGTCCATCCACCTGTCACCTTTAGTCTATTGTGGTGATGTCTTTTTGTTTTTTTTGAAAGATTCTTTCTTTGCGTGATTGACTCCTCAATCATGTCAATTATACAATCAATTGGGAGTTCTCCATCTGGAACTTCTTCATCATCTGGCTGGGATTCCCCTGCTAAACATGGTGATTGGCCTTGGCTTTGGTTATCAACTGACATATTATCTTGAATATCTTCATTTGAACCTTCATCTGTATCATGTTTTGAAAATCTTTTAAGATTTTCTTTTAATTCAGAACAATATAATCGGAATGACTTGATCATTTCCTCTTTAGTTAAATTATCTTTTTGAGGAGTTGAGGGGGTCACTTTTGTTGAGGAGGATATTTCCGAAAAAAGTTTCTGGTCTTGGTATTTCTTAATTTGTTGATTGATATGATCAATTGTTTCCTGAGCATTAAGGATTTTTGTTTCTGGATTCTTATGAAGCATTTTAGGCCAAAATTTGGTAAAGTATGACCTTTGTAGGGAAGGAAATTTAGAGGGAGTATAATCCACATATGGGGACCATTTCCAGATCCAAGGAATAGAAAATTCCATGAAAAAATGCATAGAAGATATTGCTTCCAATCCTTCTGATTTCAAGGGTATAACTTGGTCTTGGTATCTTGGAGAGACAGGTAACCATTCCCCATATAATTTCCTGAATGGTTCCTCAGGGAGGATATTTATACTCGGGCCGTATGAGATCCACCAATTAGTAAACCAATTTGGTATATTTCTGTTTTGGTTATAAACCTTTTCACATACTTTAAAAAACCAAGTATGCTTTCTTTGAGGATTTTCATATAAAAAGGCTTTATGAAAGCTTTCAATATAATCCCAATATGTAAATTTCATTGGTATTTTTGAAGGAGGGATTAAAAATTCTTTTTCCTTGAGGGTACTTAAACCCCATTCCTCAGGTGATATGATTTTTTTGATAATGGCTTTACTAAAATTGTAAACACTGGTATTACCTCCGGATGTAAAATGAGAAAATTCAACTGATCCGGTTATTTTCAAAATATTCTCATAATATAATCTTTGTTTGTAAGAATATCCAGCGTATGTCGCTGTATCCAAGTATCTGGTCATCAAAAACCATGGATCGTCATTATTCTCAAAATAAAGCATTATATCTTTATGCTCCAAAATAATAATATTATCTCTATGAGATGATTCCTTATATTCAAAATTATCGTTGATGGTTTCACCATCTGTGATCATTTGAGCGAGAGTGGGAGTATTTTCCCTTTTTGATTCCAGAAATGCTTTAAACTCCTCATATAATGGGCTTCCAGGAACTGGAAGAGATTGATCATTTGTTTGTGATGAATTTCCAGTTCTATAAGAACTGCTTGAAGCCGTAGGATTTCCCCGACCTCTATGATAACCACCTCTATATGAAGGATGGCCTCTTCCACGATTGGGATTCATCCTGCAAATAGAAATGTTAATTTAAGAGTAATATGAGTTTGTTTTCAAGATTCTTGAGTTGGATCCTTAATCCTATCAATCTTAAATTAATTCCTGTCTTACTACAATATGGTTCATTGGCTAAGTTGGCCAGTTCAACTTCTGCCTCATTAATTAAATTTTTTATATTAGTAATATCATGTGATAATTGTCTTAGCTGGTGATAACTCATTTAGGAATTCTCTAGTTAAAAAATCGGGTAGACTATTATCACTTCCTTTTTTATATTGAATTTCAAAATCAAAACATGCTAATGTAGCTTGCCACCTAGTAAACATTTGTTTAGAAACATCATGTTTAAAGTCTTTATTAAACATGAATTTAGCTGCCTGACAATCTGTTTTGATAATAAAATGTTGATTATATAAATCATCTTGAAATTTGAGAATACATTTTACCAGTGCCAAAATTTCTTTAGCAGTAGTAGAATAATTTTTCTGACTAGGAGTCCATTTTCCAGAATGAAATCTGACTAAGAATTCTTGCTTACTGTTAGGGTGAATTTGTTTTAAAATTCCTCCAAACCCTATTTCAGAAGCATCTGTCTCTACTATCTTTTCCCAATTAGGATTAGCTAAAGATAAACATGGTAGACTTTTAACTTTATCTTTTATTCTTTTAACTGCTTGAGTATGGTCACTAGTCCAAGCACAAGGATTCTTTTTCAATCTGTCGTATAAAATTGCACTATCGGCTGATAAATCCTTATAAAAAGGTGATATATAATTTAGGCTACCTAAGAATCTTTGTAGCTGAGTTTTATCTTTTATTTCATCTGGAAATTTCGCAGCAAAGTCTATACTTCTTTGTATAGGAATAATTTGTCCCTTTTCGATATTATGTCCTAAAAATCTTACCTTTGTTTGGAATAAGGACATTTTAGATTGTGATATTACTAAACCATTGTTTATTATTATTTTTTCAAAAGTATGCAAATGATCAAAATGTTCTTGAATATTTTTCGAAAAGACTAAGATATCATCTATATATACAATAATAAAATTGCTATAAGGATTAAATATCTCATTCATTATATTTTGGAATTCTGAAGGGGCATTTTTTAGGCCAAATGGCATAACATTCCATTCATATTGTCCAAAAGGGACATTGAAGGCAGTTTTATATCTGTCTTTCTTATCAATCTGTATTTGCCAATATCCTGATTTTAAATCGAATTTTGAAAATATTAAAGAATCATGTAATCGATCTAATAAATCTTTTTTATTAGGAATAGGATACCTGATCCATTTTAGGACTTTATTAAGAGGTTTATAGTTTATAACTAGCCTTGGTATTCCTCTTTCTTGTTCAGAATGTTTATTTACATAAAAGGCAGTGCATGACCATGGAGATTTGGAAGGTTGTATTAGTTTTTTATCTAATAAGGAAGTTATTTCCTTTTTACATATATTCAAGTATTCGAAATTCATTTGACATGGTCTTGCCTTGGTAGGAATTTGTTTTTCATTGAAGTCTTCCTCATAAGGAAGCATAACTATATGTTTTTTCCTTTCCCAAAAAGCATTAGGATGATCATTACATATAATCAAGGAGAATTGATTTGTTAAAAATTTTATTTTTTCCTGTAACTTAGGTTGTTCTAATTGTTCATCTATTTGAACATTTCTGATTTCTTCTTTCAGAAAATTTATTTGGTTTCTCTTTAAATTTAACTCATTGACCCAGATAGAATAAAGGTCAGAGACAAAATTTAATATAACAGGTTGATTCTTATAAGATCCTATGATTTTATCTTTATCAATAGTTAGTGGTAATATCATCTCTAAAAAGGGGTTTCCTAAGATCATGGTATTACTACTCATGTTTTTAATTACCGTGAAACTAATAGGTATCCAAACATTTTTTGTACAAATTTTTGCATCTGTTAATTTATATCTGATATCCAATTTAGAACCTGATACTTCTCTTAACGTATGTGTTGATTTTTGAAAATATTTAGTAGGTATTAGACCTTCTCGTATACAATTTAAATCTGCACCACTGTCTATTAGGGCAACAAAACTTCTTTGGTAATTACAAGTAATAAATAAATTAATTGTGACATGCCATTTTCTAGATATTACTAATTCCATGGACTGAAGGAAATTATTATTAGTATCATTACTGGTACCAATATCTTGTTTATCTTGTAGTTTTTCTAATTTGTCAATTCGTTGATTGCTTATTAGCTGATTATTTTTTATCTTAGATATATCCTGTTTTAGGTTTTGAATTTCAATCTGTAAATCTTGAACTGTAGGTGTATTAGTAGGATTTTTATTTCTTCTTTCTTTTAACATATCATGAACGTTCTTCATGGAATATATCCCTTCTTCTTGTGTACTCTGTTCCTTAGTATTTAGATTTTCTATTATTTTTTGTCTTATTTCTGGATCATTAATTTCTTTTAATAAGTTTGCAATATCATTACTAATTACATTTATGGTTAATTCTTCTTTGAATTGAGACTGTATTAGGTATAATTGATGGTCTATGTTACATGAACATTGGTCTAAATTATCACAATTACATTCAATTTCTTCAGATTTTGACGAATAATCAGAATCATATTCTATTATGTTTATATCAGAATCTTCGTCTGAGAGCTCCTCTTCGTCTGAATTATCTATCAAATTTATTAATTGTATTTTTATATCTTCACTTATATCCATATTATTAATTTGCTTTTTTATCTTTTTATTCCTGCATTTATTAGCATAATGTCCCATTTTTCCGCATGAAAAACAAGTAGGGGTTTTTTTTATAATCTTTTCTGTTAAACCTTTTTTTAATATGTTTATCTTTTTTATTAGGATCACTATAAAATTTTTTCTTCTGTTGAAACTCTTTTTTCTGTTTCCTCTTATTGTTATTAGTTTGTATTCCGAATTGATCACAAAATTCTCCTAATTGCCTTTTTTCATTAAGATGTTGAGTTTTAATTTGGTGATTTAGTTTTATTTCACTACATAAGGCTAAACCTTCATGTATACAAGTTCCTATCAATTTTCCATACGTATAATCTTCATAAGGAATTGTATTATCTATTCTTAGTTGGTTTTTAACTCTTTCAGCAAAAAGATTTGGTAAACCATCTATGAATTTGGATTTCCAGTAAACACTATTACAATCATTAAGTTCCATTACTCTACTTAAGAAAGTATCCTTATACCATCGAAAAGATGTAAGAGTTTTACAAAATAATCCATTTAATAGAGTACGAATATTTTCAGAATTATCTGACCATCTTCCTGTAAAATGTTCTATTATGGTACAAGTTAGAGTATAAACTACATTAGGAGTGGTTATTCCGTTTTCTGTTTTAACTGTATTAAGAATAGCTTGTTGGGTTTTTTCATCCACATAATTGTCCCACCAGCCTTTTAATTGGCCAGTAAATCCGGCAATTAACATATTAGCCACTTGTTTATCACTATTTCCTGTATTTTTAGCGATTGTACTATACATTAACATTCTATGAATCATGTTATATATTTGTCTTTCAGTATAACCATCTAAATTCCATTCGTAAACATTTTTACCACTATAACTATTATTAATTTCATATTCTTGTTCCTCATGTAGGACATCTTGGGGGCTCGGTCTTGGATAATAATATAATCTTTGAACAGGTTTTCTAGCAAATTTGCTATCATAATTGTTAATTTTGTTTATTTGAGTATTATCTATATCTGAATCATCATCTGAGTCTCTATTTATAGTATTAATTTGTAATTTTTTCATTTGTTCTTGCAGAATATCTAGCATATAATCATAATTTTTAAGTTTATAACCAGTAATATTTGGTGGGGGTTGAATTGTAGCATTTATTTGTTGTTTTTTATCTTTTTTCTGTATTATTATATCTTTATTGTTAATGGGTGAATTTATATTTTCTAATTTTTTATGTAAGTCCATTAACTGTTCTCCTAATATTATGGAATATAAATTATGGAAATTTAATTGTTGAATCATACTATTAATATGATTAACATCTATTGTAAGAGTCTTTTCTTCAAAAAGTTTTTGGTAAGCCGAAAATTTTATAGTAACATTGTTATTTGTAATAGTAAAAGGGACTTGGGGTGGATATATACTTGTTATTATTTTGTCTCCCGATAGAGTATAATCTCTTTCTATGTTGTGAATATTATGTAAAAAAGTATAAACAAACCAAGGAATAAAATGTATAATTTGATTTATAGAGGATAAATATTCATAAAATTTATTTTGTATTTCTTGTAACTCTTCTTTAGAATAATTTTTAAATAACCATTCTTTAAAAAATGTCCATTTAGTTGAATAAAATTCCTCTGAAATAATTTTTCTTGCCTGAGAACCAGGACTAAAATCTATTTTTTCTTTTAAACCCATTAAACTGTAAAATTCATTTCAGAAGGAGTAGATGCCTCCGCTTCATACACAATATCATCATGTATATTTAAATTGTTTATCTTTCTATTATCAACAGAAGCACGAGTAGATGGAATTTCTACGTTATAATCTAGTGGTGATATGTATAAATGTGAAGATCTTGCAGATCTTGTTCGTTTTATTAGGTCGTTATTATACTCTATTTCTTTGTTAAACTCAATAGTAACAACGCCATCAGAAGTTTGTATAATACTTTCTATATTATTATTTATTAAAGGTGTAGGTGGTATATTATTCTCTAAAATCCAGTGTTGGGGAAATTTTATTTCATCCCATTTTATAGCTTTTCTAGTTGTAATTTTTGACACATCAAAATTACTTTCTATTAAAATTGTTTCATTTATAGGTTTATTAACTATCTTACATTTAGGATTCATAGTTTTTAATGGTTTAAAATATATACGATAACATATACATATTACTTCTGATCCTGGTAAGTAATTATAACCATGAGTTTTGACATTTAATGTTAATGCTTGAAAATTATTTTTATCAGATAAAGAAAGCTGTAAATTTGGGTAGACATTAAAATATACCGGTCCATGAGACAAACTAGATTCTATTATACCCATTAAAGATTGTTTCCAATTTTTATTTCTAGCATCCCTAAGAACTGCTAAAAAACTTTCAGGTAATCCCTGTAATGTTAATGGTTTAAAAGCAATTTGCACCAAACCAATATGCAAGTAATTATAAATATGTTTATATCTATTAATATCTTGTGGAGTTATTAACTGAACTGTCATGTCATCTTCATTCATAGTTAAATTTTCTTCTGTAGTTTTAACGGTTTGGATAAAACCTAATTCTTCAAAAGTTCCTAATTCATATATAAATTTAGGGTTGATACTAGGAATAGTCCATTTATTAAGAAGGTCTAAATTTTTTGGGACTTCATATTCTTCTATTAACTGATTTTTACTGCTTCCATGATAATACTATGTGATATTAACAAGTTAGCCTTGCATTAGGCTTGAAAATAAAATTAAGTTTAAAGAAAGTAAACTAACCAGAAAGGTGAATCCAAGATTGATGTACCGTAATAAAACTTTGATACTCCAAATATATTTCAGACTTTTATTGCAGAAAAGTTTTTTACAGAGGAGGGATTACAAGAGAGAAAGAGTTTTCTATTAATTTAAACATTTTACATTTTAATTTATTAGTAAACAATTATATATATATATATATATATATATATATATATATATATATATATAATTGTTTACTAATAAATTAAAATGTAAAATGTTTAAATTAATAGAAAACTATTTCGTTATATAACTTAATAATATATATATATATATATATATATATATATATATATATATAAAAGCTTGAAACATTTTATCTAAAAAAACTCAAAAAAAAAAAAAAATTCACTATCCGAATGAAATCATATACACATTCTAACATCATGCGTTTAGAATATATAAAGTACTACTTATAAAAATATACCATATGTAATATTATGTATATTTTATATATTCTTCACATAGATAATGTTAAAATATATATAATATTACACATGGTTGATAATATTTTTTCATTTTAGCCTATATATATATATATATATATATATATATATATATATATATATATATATATATATATATATATAGGCTAAAATGAAAAAATATTATCAACCATGTGTAATATTATATATATTTTAACATTATCTATGTGAAGAATATATAAAATATACATAATATTACATATGGTATATTTTTATAAGTAGTACTAATATATATATATATATATATATAACGTCCTATTTTCACAACAAAAATTTTCATTTTTAATTACGCTAAAACTTCACATTTATAGAATCCAAGTTAAGAAGACCATTTGTTCCAAAATACATTTGTTTAAAATCAGGGTAATATAATAAACGCAAAATCTCCATTGTTGCTGATGAGTGTGTACAATCACGTCTTCGCCTTCCCATGATCATCATTGGTATCTGAAAAACATTTAATTCACAACTGTAAGCCAAAGTTTTGTGGGTTCTCCCAAAATATCACACAACACAATATACATACAATGCATGCACACCGGGCCCACATCATGAAGACTGGATTGCCCCTGGACCCACAACATGAAGATTGGATTGTCCCCGGACAAACAGTACGAAGACTGGATTACCCATGAGCCCACAACTTAAGAGTGGATTGTCCTCACCCGACCCACAACCTAAGACTGGATTGCTCTCGGGTTTGTTTGCATACATCACAAAGCAGAACCGTCTCAACCCACCCCACCACAATATGTCGACATATGAAACAAGTAAGTAATCAAGTAATCACATAAGCACAGACAACTATCTACCCTAGTCTGCATGTCTAACAGCTCACTACCGCATACTTGGCCTCATACAATACTACACCATTATTGGCAAATCTCTAAGGAATGCATAGTTATATGTAACTAGATGTGATATAGACATTCGAACAGGAGATCCCACTCTAAAGCCACAACCAAACGAGGAACATGCAAGAGAGCCTAGATCAAGAGTTCTCATGCTATCCTACGTAATTACATACAACCCCTATGGCACTCCACTAGACAATCACCAGCATACTAGTACTCTAACGAGTATCCTACTACACTTGTATCCTAACATACAAGGATATACACTTCACTACATAGTATAGTGAGGAAACTCACCTGAATCGGAGACCCAAGAAACACAATGACACGCCCACTCTCTGCATTGGTTCCTCCCGCGAACCGACTAACACCAAAACACTGTAGAACCTTAATCAATGACCCAATTTCTTCAAGTTTGAACCAAAGTCAAACTGGTCAAAAAGTTAATGGTCAAAGGTCAAAGTCAAAGTCAACACTCAACATCACTAACAGGTGCTTCCCACTTCGTGACCAACCATTGGTCAAGTTGTGGCCAATGAACTCAACCTCGAACCAAAACTCTAGATTCAAACAAGTCAGTCGCGATCAAAACCACCTGCACGTTGTGATGACCATGCCTTCATGTCGTGACCAGGCCGGTCCAAAAAAACCGGGAAAATACCTCGTCACGTTGTGACCACCATACGGCCAGGTCGTCACTACAGCAGAATGGTACAACTTAATGCATTCAACCCTTAATCCTTTGAGCCCTCCATTCCAACTTTCTAGAGGGCCTTCTTACTCCAAAATCAACATAAAAGTCGATGTGTAACACTTGAATCCTGGTAAGTTTCCCTTTCTTCTCTTATTGAAGTTATTTGTGCATTTTTATCCCTTTGAGTTGTTCGCGGGGTGTACCACAAGGTACGCTTAGCGTACAAGCTGTAAAGCGAGTATGCAGGGCGTACAAAATGGTACACTTCACGTACTCATGCGAATGCTTGGTTGGGGTTCTGGATGCGTACGCGAGGCGTACAGCCTTATACCCAAGGCTTATTGAAAACCCTAATTTCAAGTATGGACACTATGTAAGCATCCTTATGGCTTTTGAAACCCACATTTCTCAACCTCCTCGGACCCTTAAGAATAATATTAGAAACCCTTAGCCTCTCTCTTGCATTTTGAGCATATAGTGCCCATTTTGGTGTGTTTTGTCCCATTTTCAAGAAAGAGAAGGTTGGAGCAAGGTGGTGGTTCAAGGAGAAGCTTGTAGATCTGGATTATCTGCTCCATTTCTAGCTTGTGTAAGGTATAAAGTCTTGATCTTGTTCTTTAGAAGCTTAGATCTTCTTGTTTAAGCTTTTGGACCCTTTTTAGTCCCATAGATGAGATCTCGTGGTTTGATATCACTTTAGAAGCTTAGAGTTGCAACTCTTGGTGTTCCTTTGGTCCTAGATTCATAAAGTTTTCACCTTTGAAGCTTAGATCCATCCATGCATGAGTAATGGTCGTTTTTATGAAAGTAGAATGTTATAAATCAAAGTTGGGATCTTTTGGGGCATCAAAGTCACCAAGTCAGTGACTTTATGGTTTTAGATACTCTTTGGGACTTAGATCTGTGTTTTGGACCTTTGGACTTAAGCATTAAGAGTTTAATGGAAAAGTTGGCTTAATGGAGGAGTACGCTGGGCGTACAAGTCAATACGCATAGCGAACAAGCCATGAAGTGAGTACACTTAGCGTACAGCTGAGTACGCCCCGCGTACTCAGTCTGATTGGGCTTTGCATCTTTGGGCCTTGGTTGGACCACTTCTTTGGACCTTGTTGCTTTGGGCCTTATTGGGCCATCTGAAATCAAGACTTTGGACTAAGAAAAATTATTAGGGTTTAGGGTAAGGCCCATATAAGGGGTTTGGGCCCAATTTGGAAATCTGGGCCATAATTGGGCCTTAGAGGATTTTTGGTTTTGGGCCTTTTAGATCGTGGATTTGTGTAACAACCCGGTATTTTTAAGTCAATGTAACATTCAAAAAGTCAAATGTAATAAACTGTTTGGAATCAACGAAAATAACATCAAAAATGAAGTGTTCAAAAATCTAAATTGGGATACTCAAAGTGTTAGATATCGTGCCAAGGTTTCCAAAAACATGAAGAACACTCAAATCCGAGTTATAACGAAGGAGTTATGACCAATCGAAAATCCACGACACACCCGGTAAAACACTACTAAACGTAAAAAGTGAAACTTCGATAAAATACTTTTTAGCCTTAGGTATCTAAACGAAAGTCGTAGATTTCGTTAAACCGTGAGCATACATAAAAAGAACGCCCAAATCTGACTTCGTCTGAGGAAGTTATGATTTTTCTAAGTTTCGGAACAACGGTAGACAGCTAAAAATTCGGAATAATGATCGAGCGATTTTTAGCCGACGCAACCTAAACGAGAGTTCAAGGTCTCTACAATAGTAGCACAATGGTAAAAAGACAGACGAAAACGGACGTCGGATAAAGAAGTGATGGATTTTTAACGGAATTATCGTGTCCCGACCTATTAAATAAAATATAATTAACAATAAGGTCAAAATTTGCCGACGAAGTCTAAATGAAAGTTGTAATGTGTTTTCTCACCTTCGCGTGGATATAAAGAACGTCAAAAATGGAGCTCGTATGCGAAAGTTACGCATTTTTGAAGTTTTTGGCAAACATTACGATGCTTATCCGAAGGAGTACGCCCAGCGTACTGAATGGAGGGCCTCGGATCGGCCACGTCGCCCTTACCACTCTACTGCCATCCCATCCGAAGACCGGAGACCGTGACATCATCGTTGACGTACGCCCCGCGTACGAGGGTATGCCCAGCGTACGAGGTACGCCCCGCGTACTTCGGAGTACGCCCAACGTACGTGGGCAGTGTTCCTCACCTATAAATAGGATGCGAGACCTCCGACTTTCCTTGCCCATTTCCTCCTTCTCTCTCATTCTTACTCCACATTTAGCATCCCGAGACGATCCCGACTTCCCGGTTTCATACCTCAGCCCCGACGAAGGTCCGAAGCCCCGAGATTCCCGAGAATCTCACCACTTTCCGGTCGAGGTGTCGCTCGAGGAAAAATCTCGTTTTCTTCGAATCATCACACTTTCCAGGTGAGTTCATACCCCTACTATTTCATGTCTTTTCATGTTTTAGGGGGGGAATACAAGTGCAATACGAGAAAAATTATCGTTTTATACGGATTCACATACATCACCTACATTTTTATAAATGTTAAAATAACTTTGATATCAACGTTATACTTTACATGCAAAGTTAGTATTACATCGAGTTTTTATCACCAAATGGAACACACTTTCGGAAAAACTATAATGGGTATAGTTTGCGGGTTATTCATTACATCTTTACGTAAACATTGTGAAAATGAAATACTTTCATCTACACGAAATATAGACTTTTCTTTTCGTAAATCTATTAAATACTAAGAGTTGTGAGACATTCAGCTTCAACGTACTCTCAAGTACGTATTTAAAGTCCTGTATTATAAACCATAATCTCTTGGAGGGAGAGCGTGATACTTGTGTATAGATCTATACGGGATTGACAATCCCGCACCTAAACTGTTAGCTACAGTTAGACCGGCAGGTCTGGGGTGACAAACGTCATAACACTACAACACCTGAAGAACGTTGTTACAGGCAGTCTGGGTCAATAGCATGGTTATAAAACTCACACGGTAGTATTAAAATAAGTTTGATTTACGAGACTTTTGATACATTCAGTAAATACATTATTTGAGTATAAATACACTATCACTATTCGAGCACGAAAGACACCGTTGTACTCCAGCCTTTGGAATCTTTTTCAAACTATGTAGAAAATATTGGATTTTCTGGAAAACACGTTCAGTTATTTTTACTAAAGGACATACAAATTTCAGTACAAAAACGCTTATGACCTCACCAACTTAATTGTTGACATTTTTTTCAAAACTACTTGTATTTCTCAGGGAATCAGTAATACAGGTAACCATAAGCTTTTGGAGAAGGAACGCTAAGGCGTCTATTATCAAAACATTTTAAATCATCATATTTGTAATATTCTTTTGAAACATGTATTGCACGCAACAATGTAAGTTTTTATTATATTTATGATGGTTGTGTTTACTTTCTTTACAATATTCAACTGTTATGATACTACGTGAAGTCATCCGCCCCCGAATGTTTCCGCCATTCTGGTTTGAGGGTGTGACAGATTAGTATCAGAGCATTGTTTTTAGTGAGCTAAGTATATCGAACCACATAAGATATACAAACTATAAATGCAAAGGGACCAAAAAAACCCTCTGACAAAACGTTTTCATAAACGATACTTTTAATAAATTAAAGTGATATACATTTTTTTATATATATAAAAGTATAAGTAAACGCATGCATCGGTCTCGTATCATAGCAAAATTTTATAAAAAGTATTAAGGCAAGTTGCGACACTACGACTAGGCCTCGGGGTATGTAATCAAATCAAGAATAAATATAGCCTGATCAACTATATTCATCCTGGATGTGACCAACGTATGTCGAGGAATGGTCGTAGTAAGCAACTAGTCGAAAACTTACCGAATTAAATACTAGAATCAAACTCATAAATTTGAAATACTATAGGAGTATTTTGTAAAAACTAAAAGAACTATTATAATCATGCGAATCTCAGTATTTAATTAGAAATAGGAATCGTCGAATAAAATGTACCCTTATCGAAACTTTCCCTTCTTACTCCCGAGTTTTATATAATTCTCTTGCCCCTATTCTCGATCAGAAGAAATGGCAAGTTTTCACATTCCTGGGGATCCCTACTACCCTAACCAGGGTAATGGAGGCTGGATTGAGGACGATCCAGAAGAGGATTCCGGAGAGGAAATTCCCGAGGAAGAACCCGAAGAAGAATCCGAAGAGGATCCTGAGGAAGACCCAGACGAAGATACAGAAGAGGAAGGAGATGGTGGGAGCACAGACTCGGAGCCTGAGATCTACAATCCTCCCCGAGGAGCAGCAA
Source organism: Lactuca virosa (assembly GCF_052849685.1). Lineage (NCBI taxonomy): Eukaryota > Viridiplantae > Streptophyta > Magnoliopsida > Asterales > Asteraceae > Lactuca > Lactuca virosa. The sequence goes on from NC_136426.1 coordinate 276,712,538, forward strand.
ATCCCCCAAGGAACTTTCAGGGCCCGGCGCCCAGTTGGGCTGTGGATCTGAAGCGATGGAGCAGGGAACAAGGGCAACGCGCACCCTACGGCATGGCACGAGGCTTTTATAACCTCCGCAACGGGGGTTCGGATGACATGGCACTCCCTGTCATGGTCCGACGCATTGCCAACCAAGGCGAACAAGCAAGAGCAAATGCCAACCAACTCTTGGACATTGGGGCCACCACTGCTGTCACCGCGGTACGTCTTTGTCGTCTGGACGAAGAGCATGAGCGAACAATAGAGCACACCTTTTCCCTGCAGAAGGACATCACTGCTACTAGAACCGAAGTGAGGGAGCTCCGTAGGAGCCAAGCCGCAATGGAGAGGCGCGTCATCGAGGCTGAACGTCAAGTAGCCCGAGCTAAGGTTTCCACAACCACATACCATGGTCCGCAGCGTGCCACCCGCTCAGAGTAGAGCGCGTACTTCTGGCGCTATGTATATACCTATCAAATAAGTTTTGGTGCTACTCTTTCCTTTAAGAATGTAAACCCGACGAATTGTGAGAACGCAGTTCGGGGGTCGGAATGCGGTCAAATTTTCCCATTTTTATTGATGTACCCTAGACCTATATAAGGTCAAATTTTCCTGATCGTTGTATCATGTACTAATATCAATGAAATTGACACGCATTTATTATTTCCTTGAGTATTCCATTAAATTCTTAAAAGGATCATACACTCCTTTTTGAAAGTTTCCATTTACATGCGAAAACCAGAACTATAACTGATAATACTAAAACCTTCCATAATCATTTCTAATGACTTATCAAGAATTCGTCTCTTAACTTGTGGCAGAATCATGCTACCAAGGAGAAATCCCCGACGTTTCAATACAAACGGAGCACCAGCACCACCTCCACCACCCCCTCCATCAATGGATGTTGCTACTTTCAGCCTGCTGTAACAGCTACCGTAACCGCAGCAATGGCACAAATGAGTAACAACGGATCAGGAGGAGGAATAAATAGCTCTACCAATGGCCAAAACCAAGGTCGTTCTGGGGAATGTACCTATAAGGACTTCTCCAACAGCAAACCCATCCCCTTTAATGGAACTGGGGGAGTGATGGCTCTATCCCAATGGATAGAGAAAACAGAAGCTGTGTTCGAGATATGCTCATGCCCCGAGGAAAGCAAAGTAAAATTTGCCGCCTGTACTTTCTCCGAGCGAGCCCTAACGTGGTGGAATGGCCACGTCAAGCCACTAACTCTGGTGGTGGCAAACTCAATGGGTTGGGAGAACCTGAAACAGACGCTACTACGAGAGTCCTGCCCAAGGGGCGAGATTCAGAAGCTCGAGCAGGAGCTTTGGGGCCTTACGATGGTAGGCTCGGACATCACAAGCTATACGAATAGGTTCAGTGATTTGACAATACTTTGCCCAGGAATGATGATTCTGGAAAGCCAAAAGGTGGAAAGGTATATCTGAGGCTGTCGCCCCAGCTTCGAGGAAGTGTGCTAGCTTCCAAACCCACGACGTTCGACAGCGCCAAAGAACTGGCACAATCTCTCGTTGATCATGGGGTCTGCCAAAGTGTCACGACCGTCGTCCCGGAACCAACCAAAGGAAGAAACAACAATGACCGCAATGCCAACAACAACAACAACAAGAAGTTTTGGAACAAGAGGAAAGGTCAAACTTCGCAAGAACCTTCAAAGAAACAAATAGTGGCAGTCCATGCCACTACTGTCCCCACTGTTGTTCCCATTACCCCTGCGCCGACAAAACAATATGCTGGGAACCTACCAAAGTGCAACAAATGCAATTACCATCACCACGGTAATTGTCGGGAGATGCACTGTAAAAACTGCGACAGGAAAGGGCACACTGCCCGTTTCTGTAAGGCACCAGCGCGCCCAATCACCCAAGTTCCTGGTACTAGAGTAAGCCAGGCATGTTATGGGTGTGGGCAAACTGGGCACTTCAAGAGGGATTTCCCTAAGGCAAAGAATGCTGGCGGTGTAGGAAGAGTGTTGGCAATAGGGCAGAACGAGGCAATAGCCGATCCCACGGTGGTTACGGGTACGTTTCTCCTCAACGACATTTATGCATGCATACTCTTTGACTGTGGTGCGGAGAGAAGTTTCGTGAGTCATAAATTCAAACATTTACTTAATCAAAAACCCCAAGCACTCAATAAAATATTCACAGTAGAAATGGCAAACGGTAAAACGGAAAGCGCAAACGATATGTACATAGGCTGTACGTTAAATTTAAACGAACACTCGTTCCAAATCGATCTTATGCCAATTACTATAAGAAGTTTTGATGTCATCATCGGTATGGAATGGTTAAGCCTTCACCATGCCGATATAATTTGTCATGAAAGGGCCGTTCGCCTCAATCTGCCAAGCGCCAAAACTCTTATCATTTATGGGGTCAAACCCAGTACAAATTTACAAATCATCTCTTGCGTCAGAGCCCGAAAATACCTTCGCAAAGAATATCGTGCCTTTCTAGCCCACGTGATAGACAAGAAACGAGAAGTGAAAGACATTAAAGACATTCCGGAAGTCTGCAATTTCCCCGACATTTTCCCTAAAGATCTTCCAGGAGTCCCACCAGAACGTCAAGTCGAGTTTAGGATCGACTTGATTCCCGGAGCTACCCCAGTAGCAAAATCGCCGTACCGTCTAGCACCGGCAGAAATGCAGGAATTATCTAGCCAACTGAACGAACTTATAAGCAAAGGATTCATTATACCAAGCTTCTCACCATGGGGAGCACCGGTCCTGTTCGTAAAGAAGAAGGACGGATCTTTCCGCATGTGCATCGATTACCGGGAACTGAACAAACTCATGATCAAGAACCGATATCCCTTACCGCGCATAGACAATCTGTTCGACCAACTACAAGGAGCGAGCTACTTCTCAAAGATCGATTTAAGATCTGGGTATCACCAGCTGCGAGTCTTGGAAGGAGACATTCCCAAAACGGCATTCCGAAATCGCTATGGTCACTACGAGTTTGTAGTAATGCCCTTTGGATTGACAAATGCACCGGCGGTGTTCATGGACTTGATGAACCGAGTATGTCGTCCTTTCCTGGATAAATTTGTGATCGTGTTCATAGAGGATATACTCATCTATTCAAGGAGCAAGGAGGAACATAGCCAACACCTCCGACAGGTCTTGGAAACATTAAGGACAGAGAAGCTATACGCAAAATTTTCAAAGTGCGAATTTTGGATTAGGAAAGTAGATTTCCTAGCTCACGTGGTCAGCAAGGAGGGGATACACGTGGACCCTTCCAAAATCAAGGCAATCGAGAACTGGACAACTCCAAGGACTCCAACGGAAATCCGGCAATTCTTGTGCCTTGCTGGGTACTACCGAAGGTTCATACAAAACTTTTCGAAGATTGCTAAACCACTTACCACCCTGACACAGAAGGGAGTAACCTTCAATTGGGGAGAAAAACAAGACGCTGCGTTCCAAACACTGAAGCGAGCTTTGTGCAGCGCACCTATATTATCCTTGCCAGAAGGAACAAAAGACTTTGTGGTCTACTGTGATGCGTCAAATCAGGGACTTGGATGTGTCCTAATGCAGCGAGGGAAGGTCATCGCCTACGCCTCAAGGCAACTGAAGACGCATGAGGTAAACTACACCACGTACGATCTCGAACTAGGAGCCATCATTTTCGCTCTAAAGATCTGGAGGCATTATCTTTACGACACGAAATGTACAATCTTTACCGATCATAAAAGCCTTCAACACATCCTCAATCAAAAGGAACTCAACATGAGACAAAGACGGTGGGTAGAACTACTAAACGATTACGAATGTGAAATTCATTATCATCCCGGGAAAGCTAACGTAGTAGCTGATGCCCTCAGCCGGAAGGAATACTCGGGCCACCGAGTGAAATCCTTAACCATGACTATCCATTCACACCTGTCCACACAAATCAAGGAAGCCCAAATAGAAGCCTTGAAATCTGAAAATGTGGCAAGTGAAGCCTTATGAGGAATGGATAAAAATTTTGAAGTCAAGGAGGACGAAGTTCGTTACTTCGCAAATCGGATCTGGACGCCGAAGTTTGGCGGATTTAGAGATATGGTCATGGATGAAGCCCATAAGACACGATACTCCATACATCCCGGTTCAGATAAGATGTATCTGGACCTCAAGAAACTGTATTGGTGGCCGAACATCAAAGCCGAAATTGCTACCTATGTAGGCAAATGTCTGTCTTGCGCCAAGGTCAAGGTGGAACACCAAAAGCCCTCGGGATTGTTGCAACGACCGGAAGTACCCGAATGGAAGTGGGAGCGGATAACCATGGACTTCATAACCAACTTACCCAAGACGACAAGCAGACTCGACACCATCTGGGTGATCGTCGACAGGTTAACCAAATCCGCGCACTTCCTACCAATCAAAGAAACGGATAAACTGGAAAAGCTAACCAGAACATACATCAGAGAGATTGTACGACTTCATGGTGTACCAATATCCATTATCTCGGACCGGGATAGTAGATTCACCTCGAGGTTCTCGCAGTCGCTACAAAAGTCTCTAGGAACAAGGTTAGACATGAGTACCACTTATCACCCACAGACCGACGGCCAGAGTGAGAGAACCATACAAACCTTAGAAGATATGCTAAGAGCTTGTGTGATCGATTTTGGTAAGGCGTGGGACACCCATTTACCATTGGTCGAATTCTCGTACAACAATAGCTATCACACTAGCATCAAAGTTGCCCCATTCGAAGCCCTCTACGGCCGTAAGTGCAGATCACCTCTGTGCTGGGCTGAAGTGGGTGACACACAACTAGCAAGAGGACAAGCAACCGACAGCACTCTCACTGGACCAGAAATCATAAGGGAAACTACGGAGAAGATTGTTCAAATCCGGGAGCGACTGAAGACTTCAAGAGACAGACAAAAGAGTTATGCGGATAAAAGAAGGAAACCCTTAGAATTCCAGGTTGGGGACCGGGTACTACTAAAAGTCTCACCCTGGAAGGGATTAATACGTTTCGGAAAGCGTGGGAAACTAAACCCAAGGTATATCAGACCATTCGAGATCCTTTCCAGGATCGGCCCAATGGCATACAAACTTCGGTTACCACAGGAACTCAATAACGTGCACCCTACCTTTCATGTATCAAACCTAAAGAAGTGCTTGTCCGATGAGACCCTCGTTATCCCTCTGGACGAAATTGAAATCAACGAGAATCTCCAATTCGAAGAAGAACCAGTAGAGATCATGGATCAGGAAATTAAAAGGACTAAACAAAACCGCATACCCATTGTGAAGGTCCGTTGGAACGCCAAGCGAGGACCTGAATACACCTGGGAACGCGAGGATCAGATGAGACAAAAGTACCCACATCTTTTTCCTAATCCATAAACTCTGTCTTAGATTAAATTTCGGGACGAAATTCCCTCTAACAGGGGGATGATGTAACAACCCGATATTTTTAAGTCAATGTAACATTCAAAAAGTCAAATGTAATAAACTGTTTGGAATCAACGAAAATAGCATCAAAAGTGAAGTGTTCAAAAATCTAAATTGGGATACTCAAAGTGTTAGATATCGTGCCAAGGTTTCCAAAAACATGAAGAACACTCAAATCCGAGTTATAACGAAGGAGTTATGACCAATCGAAAATCCACGACACACCGGTAAAACACTGCTAAACGTAAAAAGTGAAACTTCGATAAAATACTTTTTAGCCTTAGGTATCTAAACAAAAGTTGTAAATTTCGTTAAACCGTGAAGATACATAAAAAGAACGCCCAAATTTGACTTCGTATGAGGAAGTTATGATTTTTCTAAGTTTCGGAATAGCGGTAGACAGCTAAAAATTCGGAATAAAGATCGAGCGATTTTTAGCCAACGCAACCTAAACGAGAGTTCAAGGTCTCTACAATAGTAGCACAATGGTAAAAAGACAGACGAAAACGGACGTCGGATAAAGAAGTTATGGATTTTTAACGGAATTATCGTGTCCCGGCCTATTAAAGAAAATATAAGTAAAAATAAATCAAAATTTGCCGACGAAGTTTAAATGAAAGTTGTAGAGTATTTTCTCACCTTCGCGTGGATATAAAGAACGTCAAAAACGGAGCTCGTATGCGAAAGTTACGCATTTTTGAAGTTTTTGGCACGCATTACGAAGCTTATCCGAAGGAGTACGCCCAGCGTACTTCGGAGTACGCCCAGCGTACTGAATGGAGGGCCTCAGATCGGCCACGTCGCCCCTACCACTCTACTGCCATCCCATCCGAAGACCGGAGACCGTGACATCATCGCTGACGTACGCCCCGCGTACGAGGGTACGCCCAGCGTACGAGGTACGCCCCGCGTACTTCGGAGTACGCCCAGCGTACGAGGGCGGTGTTCCTCACCTATAAATAGGACGCGAGACCTCCGACTTTCCTTGCCCATTTCCTCCTTCTCTCTCATTCTTACTCCACATTTAGCATCCCGAGACGATCCCGACTTCCCGGTTTCATACCTCAGCCCCGACGAAGGTTCGAAGCCCCGAGATTCCCGAGAATCTCACCACTTTCCGGTCGAGGTGTCGCCCGAGGAAAAATCTCGTTTTCTTCGAATCATCACACTTTCCAGGTGAGTTCATACCCCTACTTTTTCACGTCTTTTCATGTTTTAGGGGGGGGGGGGAATACAAGTGCAATACGAGAAAAACTTATCGCTTTATACGGATTCACATACATCACCTACATTTTTATAAATGTTAAAATAACTTTGATATCAACGTTATACTTTACATGCAAAGTTAGTATTACATCGAGTTTTTATCGCCAAATGGAACACACTTTCGGAAAAAGTATAATGGGTATAGTTTGCGGGTTATTCATTACATCTTTACGTAAACATTGTGAAAATGAAATACTTTCATCTACACGAAATATAGACTTTTCTTTTCGTAAATCTATTAAATACTAAGAGTTGTGAGACATTCAGCTTCAACGTACTCTCAAGTACGTATTTAAAGTCCTGTATTATAAACCATAATCTCTTGGAGGGAGAGCGTGATACTTGTGTATAGATCTATACGGGATTGACAATCCCGCACCTAAACTGTTAGCTACAGTTAGACCGGCAGGTCTGGGGTGACAAACGTGATCGAGAGATCCGACCTGGACTGTAAATTAGGTCTGTAGAAAATTGTTTTCTCTCTATCTGTCTGTTAGTCATATGTTGCTTCCTTTGCGTGATCGAGAGATCCGACCTGGACTGTAACATATGCAACTCTATTTCTCTGCATCCTCTATCTATGCAATTCTTTCTATCTGTTAGCCATATACTGTCTCCTTTGTGTGACTCACAATCCGACCTGGTACACAGTATATGCATCATTCTTTTTCTCAATCCCTATAAAACTTCAGTTAGTCATATGTTTCACCCTCTGCGTGATTGGAAGAGATCCGAACTGGGTGTATAGCATATGCATTCCAAATCTATCTTCTCTCTTAATAATTGTCTGCTCACCCGATGTAACGAGTATTCTAGAAGTCCTTGATTACTGGAGCATATCAGGAAGCGGGAAACATGTTCTAGTACAATTAACATTGAACACTTACAGATTGTCTATAGATCTCGCTGCTCAATTTAGGTGGACAACAATATCCCTGGTCGTCGTCAGCTGAATGGTCCTTAAGAAATATTATCTAGGAACTTAGGATCACTTTGTCTTGTAACTAATGGTATGTCCTAATTCTGTCACAATTTTCGTGTTTAAGTGGACCACAATACCGGCGATCGACCAGACAAAGACGTGAAGATAAAGGTACCGACAAGTGGAATAAGGTTGTCTAACAACTTTGATCCCAGTATCACAAGATTAACTTTCAGTGACCTTTGAGATAAATTTTTGTCTATATTTATTTTATCTCATTTTTATTTTTATTTTTAATTTTATTTTAATTTTATTTTTTTTAGAATTGTCAAAATTTAATTTTTTAAATTCTTTAATTCTTAAATTTTAGAAATTATTTTATTTTATTTTTAGTTTAATTTTAATTTTACTTTAATTTTAAAATCCTCAAAAGGCTTTATTTTTGAAAATTTAATTGGGATTTGGACTGTGCCTTATACAGTGTGGGAGACAGGTAAAATTCAAAGGAGGTATAAAAGGTGGAATTTACTGCTATAAACCCTTTCCACCTCCCCTTTCTTCCTTCCGGCTGCAAACTCTCTCCACTCTCTCTCATCCTCGAAATTTTTTTGTGAGATTTTGCAAAATCGTTTAGTCCACATCAAAGGTATGCTAAAACCGACTGAGGATATGTGGTTTGTTCATCGATTCGACTGAAACCGAAGGATTAATCGAGGTTTTTGTGTTCGTCGATGTTTACGGTTTAGGGAGGGCTTACGACCGTAAACGGTCTGAGCTTACGGTCTAGGAGCTTACGACCGTAAACTCCTTTGGAGCTTACGACCGTAAACTCCGTTTACGGTCAGGAGACTACTGCAGTGGGTTTACGGCCGTAAACCCAATCTGGACCGTAAACCCCACTTTGACCATTTTGACCGTAAACCCTATTTGAACCGTAAACCCAACTTTGACCATGTTTGACCGTAAACTCCAAATTTTTTATCAAAATATTTCTTTTTAAGGCCAAAATGAAATTGATTAATTAAGAAAACTTAAAGCTTTAATTGTTTAAATACTTTGTTTTCTTACTTGGCCTGGTTTAGTGCAGATCAATGGCAAGTCTTAAGTTTGCTGACATGCATAACCTGGCAATTGTACTGGATGACCCTCCTGTTGCTCATGGAGATTTTAGGTCGATGATATACAGACTGAGAGAATGGTGCCTGGCCTTTGCCATTACTGTGAATCCAGTCATCTATCAGAAGATTATCAGGGAATTCTGGCAGACTGCTAAGATGTCAAGAAACAATGGAGTAATTACAGTTGAAGCTGTGGTTAAAGGATGCAAGATTATGATCACTGAGCAGTACATCAGAGAAACATTACTGATCAATGATCAACCCGATTTTCCTACTGAAATCGGGATCGAAGATGTGCAAAATATTCTCAAGAAGATGGGGTATGAAGGCATCTACCCTCCCACGGTGAAAAAGCTTCTGCCACCCTACTGGAGATTTTTGGCGCATGTGTTCGTGAGCTGTATCTCGGGCAGAAGATCAGGTGCTGATGAAATCTCACTCAGGAACACAGGGGCAATTGTTTCACTAGCTGCTGGTATCAAATTCAATTTCTCAAAGTTCATATTGGATGAGTTCTTGGTAAACATCAACGCTATAAGCCGGGAGACCAGAGATTCTTTCTTGCTGTATCCTAGGTTTATTCAGCTGTTCATTGACAACCAATTTCCGGAGATGGTCAAAGATGGAGATACGCTAGACATGAAGTCATTAGGACCTCACACTATTGGTCTTATTAAGTAGAATCGCAAGGGCAAGGTTGTCTTCCAAGGATTACATCCTCTTGTGAAATTCGGAAAATTTGCTGAGATAAATGAATCCTCCGAATCTCATGGAACGTCAGACAAAATGTCATCTGAGCCCACTTCTTCTGAGAAAGTCATTTCGGAAGATGATGTTATTACAGTGTCAGATCGTGCTGAAGAAGAAGAAACTCCAGCTCCTAATGCTCAAGTAGCTGAGGAACATGAACTGACATCTGTTCAGGTCCAAAGTGATTATAATGAGGGGTCTTCAAAAGGCGGAACGGAGACTGATTTGTATGAAGGCCTCGATCTTACAGGGTTCGATAACGATGAAATTCCTTTAAATTTTGGTAGTAATGAAGACTTCATGACCGGTGAAAACCTCAACACGCTTCTTGACAATGTCGATGAAGCTGCTCATCCATCAACAGAGATAAGGGAAAATGAAGACGTTCTCGAAGCCACGCCTCCTCTTACCAATCCAATGGCGGAAATAGCAATTCCTATGGTGACAGTGTCAGGGATTCCTCCCCTTGATGTTGTTCCACCTACATCTGAGCCATTGGAAAGTGATCGCACAACTATACAAGCCTCTCAACATCCAACAAAAAGACGAAGACTTGACCCTAGATAGGGAATTCCTGATTTGGGTGTATTTCAAAGCTTTACAACTCCACCGACAACAACTCCTGCCATAGTTTCATCTGAACCCGTCAGTGAAGGTCCTAGCACCTTCCATGAAGCTGGTGGCTCTTCCTTCCCCACAGGTTTCTCTCCTCCCAGGCCAGACCATGATGCTGCTTCTGTGAGGCTAGCCAGGTTTTTGGCCGAAGAACAATTCACAATGCCTCCCTCACGTGGCAAAGGAATTTCTATTGGGGGTGGCAGCTCAGGAGAAGAGAATCCTTCAATACTTGGACTTCAGAAGGAGATTGATGCTCTGAATCAGAAAAATATTGATTTAGATCAGAAAAATATTGAGCTGGATATCAAGGTTGCAGACCTTCAGACCGAAAATGCAAAGCTCAATATTCAAGTTGCCGAACTTATCGAAGATAAAGCTATGAAGACGAAGCAAATTACTAATCTTCAGACGCATTTCGACTTATTGACCGCCAACTACTACGATCTTAAGAAGAAGCTGGAAGAAGATTTTGGCGACAAATTCAAGTCATCTGTTGACGAGCCAAAGATCTATCTTCCTGATCAAGATGCTCCCATAGTTCCACAACCTACAAGAACAACCACCGTTATTGACCGTTTTGACAAGGAACCAGCTCAGACTCCAAGTGTAGTGGCATTGAAACGTGCTAAATTGGCCAAGTCAGCTGAAAAGGGTCAATTTCTATTCAAAAGGAGCGCAGATCATAATGCTCCTTGGGATCAATCAAAGATCACCTTTACGGATCTGGGAGAACATCGTTTCAGAGACGTTTATGGTGATAGGTAAGGAATCATTTCGTGGGGATTCCATGACACTATGAACATGTGGATGGTGAGAAGAAAGAGCGGCAATACTGAAATGTACAAAGATGCTCACGATTTTCACTCTTTCACTAGGGTTGATCTTACGGAGCTGTCTAAAGCTCCTTTCTCAAATCCATCAAATAATCCCATGGTGACTCAGTTCAAATCATTTTCGGAAGATCAAGTGGCTAAGGGGTTCCCTTCAATGAAGACTGCAAAGTCTATCATCAAGAATTACCCTAGCGTCATTGATCCCAAAACAAGTCAGCCACTTCGTTCAGTGATGTGGCCCGCTACTGCTCAATTAAAGCAGATTCCCGTTCTTCAAAATCATCCAGATGGATCTCTCGCATCCATGCAATACTGGGTGTTTGATGAATCTACAGCTTCTGTTGTCATCAAGCTTAAAGACGATTGTATCCGCTCGTATGACAAGAGGGATTTGCTTCAATTTGGTAAGTGGGATATACATCAGCTCTCCATTCATCAGATCAAGGTGGCTGAAGACCTGTTTGAGTCCGCTGCAAAGGAATACACTTCAATGGTTGCTGAGATTATCGAGAAAGAGATGTGGAACGGAGCTATGGGAAAATCTGATGTGCTGGTGATCGACAAAAACTGAGTCCAAGCTAGCACCAAACCAAGGGGGAGATTGAAGGGTCCATTTAATGGTTTGGTCTAGTCTTTCATTGTATTAGTTCAGTATGAGTCTTTAATGCATTTTTTGGGTTGTTTAGCTGTTTACGGTCGGTGAGTGAGTTTACGGTCGTAAACATGTTTACGGCCGTAAACCCAGTTTGTGGCCCAGTCGAGTATATATAGTGGTGGTGTAGCTCTTTGTCTAGTTGTTGATGCTAGAGAGTTTACGGTGTACTGTGTCGAGTTGTACCAGACGTTTTATGCTATAAACGTGTGCAAGCCTGATTTCTTTTCTTCTTCTACTTCTATTGTGATTGTTTGTTGCTTGATCATTGGTAAAGATCCGTTTCAGGACCTTACAAGCGCAAAGATTTGACCGAACATCTGGAGTATGCATTTTTGGAAGAAGCACAACAAAAACTAGTAATCATAACATCTGGTCTTGCAAAACGTGAAAAAGAAATCATAGTGGAAGTACTCAAGAAATGACAAAGTGCCATTGCATGGAAGATTACCGACATCAAAGGCATTAGTCCCACATATTGTTCGCACAAAATAAATATTGAAGAAGGGGCTAAGCCAGTGGTACAACGCCAAAAAAGACTAAACCCAAATATGCAAGAAGTAGTGAAGAAAGAGGTGCTAAAACTTTTAAATGCCGATATCATATATTTAATATCCGATAGCCAATAGGTGAGTCCAGTGGACGTGGTACCCAACAAGGGAGGAAAGACGGTGGTCACCAATGAAGAGAACGAGCTCATTCCAAGAAGAACGGTAACCGGTTGGCATGTCTGCATCACTTATCGTAAGCTAAACGATACTACATGCAAAGACCACTTTCCTTTACCATTTATTGATCAAATGTTCGAAAGATTATCCGGTCATCTGTACTATTGTTTTTTATATGGTTTTTCAGGATACTTTCAAATTCCTATCGATCCTCAAGACCAAGAAAAAACCACGTTCACTTGCCCAAGTGGAACATTTTCATATAGACGAATGTCATTTGGATTATGCAACGCACCAGCCACATTCCAAAGGTGCATGATGGCTATCTTCCATGACATGATTGAAAATTTTATGGAGGTTTTCATTGATGATTTCTCGGTTTTTGGTTCCTCCTTTGAAGATTGCTTTTTCCAACCTAGATCTAATGCTTGCACGTTGTGAAAAGACCAACTATGTCTTAAATTGGGAGAAATGTTACTCTATGGTCAAAAAAGGGATTGTATAATGACACAAGGTCTCAAAATTAGGGATAGAGGTGGACCACGCAAAGGTAGATACTATAGCAAAAAATTGCCACCTCCTATAAATGTAAAAGGGGTGAGAAGTTTTCTAGGCCATGGGAGATTTTACCACTGATTCATCAAGGACATCTCAAAAATCACAAGGCGATTGACCCAACTTCTCTTGAAGGATGCTACATTTGACTTTTATAAAGAATGGCTTGAAGCCTTTCAATTTTTGAAAGAGAAATTGACTAGTATCCCTATTATGATCGCCCAAAATTGGAATCTCCCTTTTGAGCTAATGTGTGATGCTAGTGATTATACAGTTGGAGCTTTTTGGGTCAAAATTTGGTTTATACTTTGCTTTTCTAGGAAAACGTATTTTTCTGTAAAGTAATATGTGTTTACGGTTGTGTTTACGGCCGTGAACCTGTTCACGGTCTGTGTACCATATATATAGATGTTAGGTGGGTGAGGAGTGTATGGCTAGAGGAGCTTAAGTCTGTGTATTCTACGGTGTTCTAGAGAGAGAAAGGAGAAAAGGTGTAAGTTGTGTGTGAATCTTGTGTATTGTTCATCATTCCAATCTTGAATACATCATAGATTCATATTCTTCTTCTTCTCATTCTTTTCCATTTTGATCTAGCATCATCCAATTGATTGGGATTCCGCACCATCAATTGGATCTGATTGATACACAAGCAGATTTGGGACTTACAAGTGGTATCAGAGCTTGGATTGTATCAATCATTTTTGTCAGATCTGGAGCGTATTTGATCTTATTTTTGAAGGATTTCTGCGTTTTTAGATAGATCTTGACAAAATAAGGGGGGTTTGTTCTTCGCGTTTTTTATAAAAATGAGTTTTTGATCGAGTTTTGGAGTAAAAGGGGAAAAAATCGTTGTTTTTTTTCGTATCTGCGAAGTGTTCACGACCATTGAAGGGTTTACGGCCGAAGGAGGGTTCTCAGCCGAAGAAGCATTTGCGGCTAGGGTTCCTCGGAGTTCACGGTCCTCGGTGTGCGGTCAGCCTCGCACATGTTCGGTCACACGTGTTCGGTCAGGCGTGTTCGGTCTCGTTTACGGCCTGCGGTTCACGGCCAACCTTGCTTCGGAGTTTACGGCTCAGCAGAATCGTTCTCGGCCTCGCACCTCATCCTCGCACGCGCATCAGCAAAAATAGGAAACATTTTTGAGGGTGCCAGGAATCAAACCCGGGTGACTTGCCTACTCCTTCCCTCCGCCTTACCAACTCATCTAGCTTGCTAGATGTTCCATTGCTTCCCTTTTTAATTCATAAAGCTTCGCTGTTTCGCCCTTACTTTCGCATATTTAACATTTTCAGCCCAAAAATCATTTTCCTTTTATTTTTAAATTCCATTTTCAACCCAAAAAAAATTTTAGTTTTTATTTTTTTGACTTTTAATTTTGACATTTTACTTAAAATTTTGACTTTTACTTTCAAGTTTGACCTTTGACTTTAAACTTTGACTTTCTCGTTTAACCTTCAAAATTTCAAATTTAGCTTTTCGGTTTGACTTTTAAGCTTGACTTTTTAAATTTGACTTTTAAGGTTGACTTTTGAGTTTTTAGTCAAAGGGCATTTTTGATAAACAACGAGTTCTTCAAACACCAAAGTCAATGAATTTTCTTGTTCTCAAACATGCATTGATAATGTTAAAAATTTACTTGAGCATATCGAATTATTACGTAGAGAGAACGAGGACCTAAAATACGAAAGATATCAACTCAGGAAAGGACAGAAACCTCTAAATGCACAACTAGAAGCCAAAACAAAAGATTTTAGGAAAATTCAGGAAGAGTATAACAATAAATGTGCAAACTATAGATTTGTGACAGAACAACTTGCTGAGTTAACTGCTGAACTTGACACACTGAAAAATAAGTTTGAAAATGCAGATTTTAATTTCAGAAATTTTGATGTGTCGAGTGAAGTAGTTGCGTCAATGATGGAAAATAGTTTGAGATTTAAAAATAACCAGCAAAAGGGTTTAGGGTATGATAAAGTGCCTCCTCCTTTTAATCACACCTATCAGTATAACCCTTTGACAAAAGAGGAAATGGACAGAGAGGCACATCTCAAATATGGAAAACCTGCTGTATTTGTGTCGGGATGTGATCCTCAGGTTGAAAGTACTAATGTTTCTACTTCTGATGCAGATCAACCACTAAGTCATTGCAAGCAAGCAGCTGAAGAGAGTTTGTCGGATAATAAAATTGTATCAAAGTCTGATGCGTCAAATTTTTTCGATATATTTGATGATATCTTTGATAATTTTGCCATGGTTGTGCCAGAAAGTGTTGAGCTGAACGATTCTAATGCTTCTAATTCTTGTGCAGGTAAAGTAGTGGAGGATGAGGACAAGGAGAACAGAACTATTTCTAGTTCTGCAAATTCTGATGATTATCAAACAAAAGACTCCTTGAACTCTGAATCTATTGCTTCTAACTCAGTTACTTCTGATCAACCTGCTGTTGAGAAATACAGGCCACCAAATCAAGTGAAACAGCCAGCCTGCTGCAATTGTGCTTGTGGGAACAATAAGACACAAGGCATGGACACCCCACCAGGGGCAGGAAGAAACAACTTCCCAGTGAAGAAAAAGACATGTTTTCACTGTGAAACACCTGGACACATTGCCAAAAATTGTCCAAATGGCGCATACGTTCCCTACTATGCATAAGGGTGGCAGAACGCGCCAAGAGGGAGATTTTCCAAAAGAAACCCCTCAAGGTCACGTTCAGACAATGACGACTGGAATGCCACGAAGGGCAAGAGTTCAACTCCCAAGGCCAAGAAAAAAACTCCCAAGGGCAAGAAGGGAATGTCGGCCCAGAAGCCAATTTCAAGAAATGCACCAACGAAACCAAAACCGGTTAGGTCAAATTCATCTCGACAGCAGACCTCAAGTTCAAAATCAAGTGCTGAGGCACCCATCCGCTCGAAAAAGAAATGGGTTAAACCCGACTATAGATGGGTACCAAAGGTTCAATCTCCCAAATCATCTAATGCGTCTAATATTTCTTCATCTTCTGTTTGTGATAAACAGGATATGTCATGGGAGAGAGTTCCTTGCACGAAAAAGGTCAACCCAGTTTCAAAATGGTTTGGGTTCCAACGACCAACTAATCCCGCTCTGTGTCGGAGCAGCTATGGAGGTATATCATCATACTTCGGTTTGTTGGTAGCGCCTGTTCCAGGCACATGATAGGAGGCATCTCTCAACTGTACAACACTCAGAACTTTGTTTGAGAGTATGTATCTTTTACAGGAAAGGAAGAAAGGAGAGGATCACACATGGGGTTTGTGCTTAACGATGTGAAGAATTTTCGGATCTGTTCTGAGATTATGCGTGCTGTTCTCAAACCTTCTGGATGCAAATTATATCGGTGACTTATGGTTTGAGTTTTCTTCTCGATACTCCTGAGTTTATCTTACACTGATTCATTTGGAAGAAAATCTTTTATTTTCTTATAGTTTTTCGTTTGTAGGTATTGTTTTGGCAAGTGATATGAAGTATAGTGCTAAAGGCCAATTTATGATGCGTGTAATGCACTAAAGCCGAATTGTCTAGACTCTGTGTTCAATGTGCTGGTAGGCACAAAGGATTCAAAAAGGACTAGACATTGATTGACCATGAAAGGAGTAGACAATATAGACTTAGATAGTTTCATTGGGACTGGCCATACGACGCTCGGGTAGATTGAGCAGTGAGATAAACACAGGAACCCACGAGACACACTAAATTAATACGCATGTAGAACTATGGCTTAACTCTTCCTTGATGTACGAGTTTATGTCCTTAATTCTGGTTCTGATAGTGCGATTGGGGGGTTCTGATAAAGTAGGTCTGAAGGAAATTATTTTCTTGCTTTCTATATTTCAGTCATATGTTGCTTCCTCTACGTGATTGGAAGAGATCCGACCTGGATTGCAACATATGCAACTCTAATTGGATGCACTTCCTTATCTGTGAAATTCTTTCTATCTGTTAGCCATATGCTGTCCCTGATGGGTTTTAGCCATAAGAACATCCTATGTGCTCATGCAAACCCTAATGCTTGGATCTAGGTTTCTCTATTGTACATGCATTCATCCAAGACTTTAAAACCCTAGATCTAGCATGTGATAATCGATATTAACATAAGAATAGGGTTTAGATATTACCTTGATTGTTATGTAGCAATAACAATCTCAATTTCTCATTGTAATTGGCTTCTGAAAGCTTAGAGTCACAAGTGTCACTCCTCTAATGGATCACAAACACCAAGAGCAAGAGGATGACTTGGGAGAGGAGAAGGAGGCACCAAAAAACGTCCAAGAAACCCTAAGGAACACTTAGCCACGTTTTTGGGTGCCCAAGAGGTCATTATATAGTGAGGCTATTTGGGTTATCAAACAAGGAAACCCTAATTTGACTGCTTTGGCCCCAAGCAGCCCGTGGACTCCCTCCTCAGAAGCCTTGGACGAATTCTAATGGGTTTCCCCATAGATTTTGTCCACTCCAACTTCTATGGAGTCCATTAGCCCATTTATGCAACTATCTTATAATTACAATATCAGTCCCCCAAGTTTAATTAATCTCTTTTAGCCACAAAATTAATTTCTTAATTAATTCTTGTGTAATATTAATTAAACTATATGATTTCTCTTTTAATATATTATTCATATAATATATTAATAAATCATAATTAATTTCTTTCTCCACAAATCATCCTATCAAGTTGCTTTGGTGAAGGCAACCCAAAAGGACCATGTTCACAATCGGGTCAAGTACATACCAAAATAGTTATGGACTTAGACACTAATCCAACAGTCTCCCACTTGGATAAGTCTAATAACTATTCTGCGTATGACTTCAAACCTGATCAACAATCATAGCTTTCAAAAGCCGCTGTCAACTCTGATCTTATCATAAACGCGTCCTTTAGATAAGGGATCATATATTCCTCCATTCTAGATATCGTATAGACGTGAGACATGGATTGAAATCATTCTCTCAGTCTATGTGTTGTTTCCCGATTTTCGATTTATGACGACTGACAACAGACTACAATTGAACACATCAACTTAGTCCCGGCTTGGCCAAGCGCTTAGGTGTCATCACTAAATCATCGAGGGGCCCACAGATATCGCTTTTATCCCACTTTGGTTAAAAGGAATGGATAAACTTCGAATCAATGCTCGCTTGTACTAAATCACTGAATCACACGCAACAATATGTTTTATAAGACTAAGTTACTGATGCGTTTACATATTATCAATGTGTAACCGACTCGCAAGATACAACTCACACATCTCAGTTTCAAGAATATAAGATATTACCGTCTCACCAATCACTCGTGATAAAATCCATGAAGCGATCCAAGTGAGCGTGGGTTTAATCCAATACTCTAATCTTATAGCAGTACTCATGAACTCTGCAGCAAACTTGTGTTATGTCTAAACATTTTAGACAGTCTACAGACGGATTCATGACAGTCTTCTTTCATACCTACTTCCAAAGTATGAGCGACTGTGGAGGGTTCGAATAATCTTATTATTCAGGAAGTCAAAATATGCAAAGTGAAACACAAGAATAATACTAATCCTATATGGCCCCAAACCTTTGAGTATAAATAAAACACCTTTTATTTAATCACCATATTGATTACTCATTATTTGCTGTTTCGGGTAATCAACTTCTTACTTGAATTATAACAACAATTGTCCCATGTTCTTAGCATGCACACTATGTTTACCTATGGTCCTTACTTTGTGAAATAGTATAATTGAATAACATTTTCAATCACACTCCTTTCGTAATTCCCAATCCTTACCACAAGTGTGAGAATACCAAATTCTTGCCACTTATAGAATATGTTTTATGCAACGGTCCTTTCGTAATATCATAGCGCCAAAGTCACCAAGACTTTGCCAATGAAATTACAAAGTGCTCTATTGGAGATTGTTACAAGACAATTCCATAGTCATGAAGTCACACATTCAAATTACATTCCTTTGAACATCCTTCTTGCATAGAAGTTTCTAATCTAGACATAGATTCTTAACGTCCAACTCCCAATAAGGAAACATTTCCATATTTGCCATATGACAACTCATTCTAAAAAGAGTCTTATCTATTCATAATAAAGTCAATATAGACTATCCATTAGTATACTTTCAACTGTCCACAAACGACCAATCTTTGGCGAACCTTAGATTGTCCTTGACAGTTGTTTAATTATTTTAGTCAAATCCGGTTCTATTCCCTTTTTCCCTCTAAATGCGCTAGGCATTTGGAAAAATTTTAGAACGGTCGAATATTATAACATATGCAATCGATCCTATACCCGAAGCGTGTGGGATACGATTCATAACGAAAAACGTGATACTTTACCAGTTTCTTGCTATAATATTGCCATAAGATTTCTATTTGTCGTGTTCTCAAAATTCGAACTAGGAAGAGGGATGCCGTAATCATAATCGAACTTTGAGAATGAAAATAATAAATATATCCTTGACTAAATTCAATTAAAATTTCTCGATCTAAGCTTTTAGATTGGAAACGAAGTACAACATTCTCTCCCTTAATTATAGAAAAAACAACTTTTCAACCCCTGCAACTTTGCAAAGTGAAACTTTTGTTTTTCTATAATTAATATTGCCAACTTGCAATAATTATCATGCTCCCACTAACATGATGATTATATCCATTCCAGCATAACATTTATATCCAAAGTTCATATTTCCAATACGATGAGCTTCGATAAGCCTTTATCTAAGCTTCTCAAACTCACACACCTTTCCTTAGACAACTCAAATGCGTGTCTAAACTAATTCATAACTTATATTACTAAGTCCCAAATATGTTCAGACCAATTGCCAAATCTCACAATTCGAACTATGAAGAGGGATGCCGTAATAATAATCGAATTTGAGAATGCAATTTACATAATCGCTATCTCCTTAAAATCTCTCTTAGTGAAAGCGTTTCCTCATAATCATTTTCATGAAGGAGAGAAACCTTATGACACTTAGATTTTATGGTGCATGTGTTCCTATCCATGTGAATCTGTCATAACCATAATCATAAGATAATGTTTGTGACAAATCCAAACTCTTATGGACAGAACTTGTTCATTCTTAATTTCTTGCCATCAAGGGTCCTACCATTGCTTCCAAGTTATTTAGCAGCTCACCTATACTAGTCGATGTATTTTCATTGAACTAGGTGCTTGTCTTATGCAGTCTATTGAGAACTCGTAGAACTCATATGCATAATCACTCAACTGGATCGACACAGAAATAAAATTTTGTCAACACGATAGGTTACAATCCTTAAGTCGTGTGCTAGTGTTTAATAGGTTTACTTCTTGATTTGTTCTTGAAACTTTTCAAGATCTTTAGACTCCCACTGACCTCTTGACATATTAGATTCTCTTATCAAGAAACATTTCTTGACAGAAACAAATATCCAAGAGTTAGTGTGTGTCTATATCATGACAAAACTACGCGTAATTTGGTACTAGTTGGTCTTCCTCTTATTCAAGAGATCACAACTTACCAAAATGTGCAAGTGTAAGAACATTCCTACATAAGATTATCTCACTCAAGTCACAATCTTGGAGTATGACTCTAAGACTTGATTTTGGAACGAAGTACGATACATATTATTGACTTAACCATTTCAACAATTCTCCATTCCTCTTCTTAGCCAAACCAGTGCACTAAGGTATCCTTAGAGGATGAATTATGTTATGGTTCTTACGATTACCAAGACGATCACAAAACACGATACAAAAGTACTCTCCCTTCTTCTTAGATTGGAGAAACCTTTTATCTTTCTGCCTTCATTGATTCTACTTATTCGTTCTGCCATTCATTGAAACTTTTTCAATGATTCAGAATTACACTTAATCTTGTAAGTATAACCACATTTACTAGACTTTTAGTAAATCATGACAAATAATGTTATTATTTATGGTGGACTTGACTAGTGCACAACATTGTGTGCTAGTTCCTTTAGTCCTTCACTTGACTCACATACTTATATGAACAAGGAATTAGTCTTAATTACTTAAGTACCAAGATTTCCATACATCATACAATACAAGTTGTATGATTCCAAGTTTCTGTCCAATTGAAACTTAGGCGATGGGAATCTTTCCTTACTTAGAAAATTATGACACTACCATAAATAACATAACTAAGAATCACATCCATTTCAACATTGCTAATAATAGAAATACACAAACATCAATTTTTCATACATGTCATTGCAAGGATAAATAAATAAGACAAAATCAAAATTTATTTTATTGTGGAAAAATTTGTCCTTACAACGCAACTCCAATGAAAAACTATGCTATTACATTTCTTAGCAATCTATCCTAACTCTAAAGTAGCAGCTCAAAAATCCGATCTTTGAATCCATGCGATCGAAATCCATTTTTTCACGATCAGACTCGGCTCACTTCTTCCTTTAAGCTTCCTTTCTTTTCTTCGATTCTACAAAAACATCAAAAATGTAATCTTATCACATAATGTATCAAGAATCAAAAATAGGAACTTATAAAGTTAGTTAATGGATTTTACCTGAAGTAGAGCCATACATCTTGACTCTCCCATCGCTTAGATCTCTCAGGTAGACAGGACAACTTCGTCTCCAATGCCCCTTCTCTTGGCAATAAAAGCAATTTGACTCTTTTGGAACAACACACGGAACTACTTCAGACTTTGCCTTTCTCTTATGATCAAACTTTTCGACCATGGCATACCTTTCGTTGCCATTGCCTATGTCCATAGAGGTTTGTAAGGTAGATCCACCAATCAACTTTGCTTCTCCAGTGTGCCAAATCATTGCTGATTCAGCAGCAACAAGCAAATAGGTGAGATCGATGAGGGTCACGTCGTGGTCTATCATATAGTACTCTCTTACGAACTTACTATATGAGTCAGTAAGCGACTGAAGAACCCAGTCAACAGCCAACTTCTCATAGACAACGATTCCCAACATTCTTAACCTATCAATGTGTGATTTCATCTCTAAGACGTGTGCACACACTGACTTTCCTTCTTCATGTTTTCTTGCCAAAAGGGCTTGAGTGAGCTTGAACTTTTCAAGCCTTTGAGCTTGTGGGTTAGGGAGAACAATAGGAGGAGGTGGAGGAAGTGAAGCACGATCTCTTGTTCCTCGATCGAATCGTGGAATTTCATCTTCATGTGGAAAGCCTGTTCCAAGGGATTTGGGAAGACCATAGTTGTCATACTTTGACATCTACAAAACGGGAGAAAAAATTCAAGTTAGTTGATTGATTGAGTCCTTAATAAAACACCCAAATGAGATATTAAGGCTAGGACCCAACACAATACTCTACAACTTGGGAGACGGATGTCGTAACCCAAATTGTAGAACATTTGAAGGTAAGTGAATGACGATTCACTAATTTTCCACCATGAAAATCGAAAAGAAGATTAAGTTTTAAATGTATTGAAAACTCCTAGATCTTTTGAGATTCATTGAACTTTTCAATGGCATGTTTAAATCTCGATATGCCCCTCGATTTGTGACTGGGATGCCGAGGATCACAAAACAGGGTGTGAATAACCATGCAAATAGACATGGTGCCCCCAATGTTACAGTCACCTATTCGATGTGCCGGTTAACCACACACGCTCCATCGAACTATAACAAACATCGAGTCACCCTTTGCCACCTTTTCTTAGAACCCATTTAGTGTGCCAGTTAACCACACACGCTCCACTAACGTCTTAGCAACGGTACAAAGTGTAATTTCATGGAATTGCATCAATTCACTTTTGCCTAAAATAACTAAGATTGGGAATTTTGTAAAGCATTTAGTTACTTAATTATTTATTATACCTTTAATGAGGAGAGGGTTTGCCCTATCCTACCCATTCGGCTAACGACCCTCCACCAATCAAGGAAGCGGTGGGTGAGAGTGGACACCCATTAAACGACCATTTTATAGGCAATAACCTTATACCCCCTTATAGACCGGCTTCGTGAATAAGGCCTACTAACGGTAAGACTAACAGTTTAGGTTATACATATATAATATTAGACTTTTAATGTTATATATATATTACAAGGGTGTATTTTACACTTTTAAAATACTAGGTGGTTTAACTTTATAAATTAGACTTTTAAATATAAACCATATCATTATGGATTTATTAATTCTCTTTTAATTATACTTTTAATTAATTTAATAAAACCATAAGGGTGTAATTGAACTTTTCAAAACTAGGGTTTTAGAATTTAAAATTTCAAAAAATTAAACTTTTAATCAAAATTTAAATTCCAAAACTTGAGGGCAATTTTTGAAACATTTCAAAAGATTAGGGTTTAGAATTCAAATATTTCAAAATTAAACTTTTAATCAAAAAATTTAAATTCCAAAACTTGAGGGCAAGTTTTGAAACCTTTCAAAACTATTAGATCAAAATACACATAAGGCAATTAAACAATTAATTGGTGATTATCTAATTATGACCTAATTCAATTTCATGCAAGATAATGATCAAATAATCCAAAAAAATTAACATTTATCATATAAGGAAGTAAACATTTGATTAATTTGAAATTTTCTTTTAGTTTGGCAAGGATAATCATCCAATATCAATAAAATTCGTAATTTATCAATAAAAAACGATTTGGCAATTATCCCACAACAAAATAGGCATGAAATCCCGAGAATCCCTCTTTCTGACAGCATGACTAGCCGAGTTCCCATAGGGACTCGCCGAGTTCATCCTACTCGACGAGTTCACTTTGGGACTCGACGAGTTTGTCAGTCAGAGGAGCAAAAAATCGATTTTCTAAGCATGAATGAAACACAAAGCATCAATACAATAGAAACCAATCAAGGCTCTGATACCACTGATGAGTTTTAGCCATAAGAACATCCTATGTGCTCATGCAAACCCTAATGCTTGGATCTAGGTTTCTCTATTGTACATGCATTCATCCAGGACTTTAAAACACTAGATCTAGCATGTGATAATCGATATTAACATAAGAATAGGGTTTAGATATTACCTTGATTGTTATGTAGCAATAACAATCTCAATTTCTCCTTGTAATTGGCTTCTGAAAAGCTTAGAGTCACAAGTGTCACTCCTCTAATGGCTCACAAACACCAAGAGCAAGAGGATGACTTGGGAGAAGAGAAGGAGGCACCAAAAAACGTCCAAGAAACCCTAAGGAACACTTAGCCACGTTTTTGGGTGTCCAAGGGGTCATTATATAGTGAGGCTATTAGGGTTATCAAACAAGGAAACCCTAATTTGACTGCTTAGGCCCCAAGCAGCCCATGGACTCCCTCCTTAGAAGCCTTGGACGAATTCTAATGGGTTTCCCCATAGATTTCGTCCACTCCAACTTCTATGGAGTCCATTAGCCCATTTATGCAACTATCTTATAATTACAATATCAATCCCCCAAGTTTAATTAATCTCCTTTAGCCACATAATTAATTTCTTAATTAATTCTTGTCTAATATTAATTAAACTATATGATTTCTCTTTTAATATATTATTCATATAATATATTAATAAATCATAATTAATTTCTTTCTCCACAAATCATCCTATCAAGTTGCTTTGGTGAAGACAACCCAAAAGGACCATGCTCACAATCAGCTCAAGTACATACCAAAATAGTTATGGACTTAGACACTAATCCAACAGTCCCCTCTACGTGATCGGAAGATCTGACCTGGGACACAGCATATGCAACATTCTACCTCTCAATTCCTCTATCTCTGTTAGTCATATGTTGTCCCCTTTGTGTGATTGGAAGACATCCGACCTGGGATACAACATATGCACTTCTATATCTGACTTCTTTCTTAATGATTGAATACTCACCTAAAGTAAGGAATTCTTTGGAAGTTCTTGATTACCGGGGTATATCGGGAAGTGGGAAACATGTTCTAGTACATCTAAAATTAAACCATTTAATAGGTTGTCTGTAGATCTTGCTGCTTAATTTAAGTGGACAACAATATCCTTGGTCGTCGTCAGCTAAATGCCCATTTAGGAATATATATCACAATGACTTGTCACTTATAATCTGTCCAGATTGTCAACATCCTTTGTGTTTAAGTGGACCACAATACCGGTGATTGACCAGATCTAAACATGCAGACGTGTGCTGATAAACGATATCAGATTGCTTGACAACTTTGATCCCAAATATTTTTTTTTTGTTAAATTTGTTCATAGTTTTCCCCTATGCACAAATTTAGGGGCAGAATTAAAAAAAAATTTAAAAATCAAACAAAAATGAGAAAATTAAAAATCCAAAAATAGTGTTATTTCTGTTTTATTTCTTGTTTAGAAAAATTAAAAATCAAAAAATATTCTTGCTTCTGTTTTTATTTTTCCAGAAAATATGAAAAAGTCAAATATATATATATATATATATATATATATATATATATATATATATATATATATATATATATATATATATATATATACATTGTGTGCTAACTTTGTTTTTAGTTTTGTTTTTATCTCAAATTTTTGTTTTGTCTTCAAAAGTGAATTCAAATGTAGATGAGACTCATGGAGACTCTGACAAAATTTTCTGAGCCAAGGCTTCGTCCATGATCATCGAAGAATTCTTATTCGAAGGAGCAAGAAATGAAGATTATTATTTCATCATTCAATCCTTCAACCCCATAGGCAAGGTGAAGCTGTACTTGAAGATTATGTGACAAGTTGCATTGAAGCCTCATCAATCAATTTGCTGCTATCTTGTACCTGCTGAAGTGATCCAGAAGATTGTTTCTCTCTGATATTCTCTCTGAAGATTCTCAAGCCGAAAGCGCTATCTTTCAAGAATCTTTTCGAGAAGCCTCCTCACCCAACGTGCGTTCAATGCCAAATTCTAAAGAAAAGCCCAACTGCTCAAGATGAAGTCATTTATTGAAGATTCATTAAGTTCATCTTGAAGCTGTGAAGAAATCGAAGATAAACGCTGAAGCCAAGCTCTAAATGAAGATTGACAAGAAAAGCCAGCTACTTTTTAGGGGGAGATTGTTGGGTCAAAATTTGGTTTATACTTTGCTTTTCTAGGAAAACGTATTTTTCTGTAAACTAATATGTGTTTACGGTTGTGTTTACGGCCGTGAATAGTTCACGGCCGTGAACCTGTTCACGGTCTGTGTACCATATATATAGATGTTAGGTGGGTGAGGAGTGTATGGCTAGAGGAGCTTAAGTGTGTGTATTCTAAGGTGTTCTAGAGAGAGAAAGGAGAAAAGGTGCAAGTGTGTGTGTGAATCTTGTGTATTGTTCATCATTCCAATCTTGAATACATCATAGATTCATATTCTTCTTCTTCTTCTCCTTCTTCTCCATTTTGATCTAGCATCATCCAATTGATTGGGATTCCGCACCATCAATTGGATCTGATTGATACACAAGCAGATTTGGGACTTACAGAGTTGTTTTGTGACAAAGGGTTGATAAGCATTTTCAACCCATCTACTATGCAAGCAAGGCTCTTAACCCAACTCAAGAGAATTGTACTACTACCGAAAAGGAGCTTCTTGCTGTGGTTTATGATTTTGATAAATTCCGCACATACTTAGTTTTATCCAAAACAATTGTGTTTACTGACCATTCTGCCATTAAGTATCCTTTTGCTAAACAGGATTCCAAACCAAGATTGATACCTTGGGTATTGCTTTTACAGGAATTTGACATTGAAATAAGAGATAAAAAGGGAATGGAGAACGTAGCGGCCGATCATTTGCCAAGATTATAAAACCTGAACTTGGTAGAGTTGGAAGACAACAATATTGGAGACGACTTTCCCGAAGAATATTTGATGGTGATCGCGGGAGAGGTACATTGGTATGCGGATATAGCCAACTTCTTGGCTAGCGATTACCTTCCCAAGGAATTGACTTGCCAACAAAAGAAAAAATTATTTTCCGATGTCAATTACTACTCTTGGGATGAGCCATACCTCTTCATAAGTTGCGCAGATGCAATTATAAGAAGATGTGTGTTCGGGAAAGAAAGTCTCGAGATCTTGAAACATTGCCATAGCGGGCCCACCGAAGGACATCACAGAGCACAATACACGATGAAGAAGGTCTTTGATATCGGGTTCTATTGGCCTACATTTTTTAAAGATGCTACTCAATTTGTTAAAGAGTGTGATTCGTGCCAAATGTCGGGAAACATTTCCTCCCGAAACGAGATGCCCCAAAATAGCATCCAAGTTTATGAAATTTTTGATGTTTGCAGGGTTGACTTCATTGGACCTTTTCCAATTTCAAGAGGAAATAATTATATATTGGTGGCCTTCGACTATGTATCTAAATGGGTGGAAGCATAAGCATTACCCACTAATGATGCTCGAGTAGTGGTTCGTTTTCTTAAAATATTATTTTCACGATTTGGTGTCCCTAAAGCTCTTATTAGTGATCGGGGTACTCACTTTGCAAACGAACAATTAGCCAAGGTGTTACAAAAATATGGTGTACACCATAGATTTTCAACACCATATCATCCTCAAACGAGTGGACAAACCGAAGTCACAAACCGGGCATTAAAACGGATATTGGAAAGATCGGTTGGAGGAAATAAAAATGAGTGGTCGAAAAAGCTTAACGATGCACTTTGGGAATTTCGCATGGCATTTAAAACAACTATTGGTACTAAAGCATATAGGTTGATATATGGAAAAAATTGCCACTTGCCGGTTGAAATCGAACATAAGGCATTTTGGGCTTTGAAGATTTGTAATTTTGAATAGGCTGAACTTCGTACCAACCGTTTGATGCAAATGAATTCCCTTGAAGAATTAAGAAATAAAGCATACACTAGCTCATTAATTTACAAAGATAAAACGAAGAAATGGCATGACGCAAGGTTAAGAGGACACAAGGACTTCCATGAGGGCCAAAAAGTTCTACCTTTTTATTCAAGATTAAAGCTCTTTCCCAGAAAATTACAAACTCGTTGGGATGGACCCTTTATTGTAAAACAAGTTTTCCCACATGGAGCCATTAAGTTAATATCAAGAGACGAAACTCCCTTTAAAGTTAATGGACATAGGTTAAAGCATTGCGAAGAAGGCATGCCAGTACGAGCCTAACCGATGTGAAGCGGGAAAGAGTCCGACTCATGACTCTCCAAAAAAAGAAGCGCTTTCAGGTGGCAACCTGTGGTTTAGAGTTTGCATTTTCTTTCCGTTTCTTTTATTTTCATTATTTTTGCTTATTTTTGCTTTATTTTTGTTCTTTCAATCCTCTGAATTTTTTTTTGAGTTTCGAAGTAGGGAATAGCATGGAATGAGTGTGGGGTGGACATTTTCTTATAAAAATTTGACCAAAATGAAATTATTTTTCATACCACAACATGGTGAATTTCACCACGAGGTGGTAACTTTACAGAACACGATTTCACGAATTTCAAGACACCACCACGACGTGTTGTCGTTTTGACAGCAGTCAAAATTAGGGTTTTATTCTTACTTTCGGTCATTTCTTCACTTTTCAACTTACCCACTCCATTTCCTCGCTGTGTTGTTCCCCCCACGAAGAACTCTTCATCATCTTCTTGATTTTTTCGATTTCTTCTCCCAAAAAAGTAACATTTTTATGCTACTTTCTTAGTGGTAATCGAGTCTCTAGTAGTTATTAGTCCAATTTACTAATTTGAACGAGTGTGAGGGACGATTTCATAAACTAGGGTTCTGATTTTTGGCAAAATCGGACCTAATTTTCGATGTTTCTACCTTGCATTTGATGTTAACTTAATTGATTACATGCCCTAAACAAACCCTTGAGTTGATTACAGTTGAGTACGGCTTGATTTTGGTTCGCATTATCACAGATTACTCAACCAGTTCGTCAACCACGGCGACTCATCATGGTTAGTAATTTTTGAGTTTAATCTGCTTGTTTTTGATTTCTAAACTTGCATATTGTTGCCTGGGTCATTGTTTTTGTTTCTTTTACAGATTATGGCTAGCAGATCACGAAGGAACCAACCAAGAAGTCGTACCAACTTCCCTTGGTACACTTCCCCTTGTGTCGTGAGTGCTAGGGTACTTGCACAATGGAACGAACGGCTAGAGTGGATGAAACAACGAATGTTGCATGTACCAGCTGTAGTTGATTGGGGATGGATAGAGGAAGTTGGATTGTTAGAAGGCACTGAACCATTTTTCGTTAAATCTTTTGATGGGGTGCTAGGAAGGTTTATGTGTATGGCATGGAGGAGGTTGTTGCATATCCAAGACATTGTCTATAAAGAATTGGTGATCAAGTTTCTAGCAAAGGTTTCATTTAGAAGGAAAATTGATGCGCTCGAGGACGGGAATCTTACGTTTTGTATGGGAGGAGAAAGGAGAGACCTAAGCCTTGTCGTGTTTACGAGAGGATGCAGATTTATCTTTCGTCCGAAGTGCATACTGAATCCTATATTGAGTTCATTACGGGTAGCATCCGAACTACTGACAGATTCAAAGATGATGCATATTGGCCAACCATTGCAAATGGCACATACAATAAGGGGACCGCACAAGAAAGCGAGATCCGGTCACCTCTCCATCGCCTCCTACACATGTTAATCACGAATACCAGAAATCAAAGGCAGGAGGGGCACACAAGAGAACTCAAATACCCAAATTCTCTATGTTCTTCAAAGCTTCTAAACCCTAATCATGGCTGGCGTTGATTCTACTTCTCGAACAACTGAAGACATCACTTCTCAACCGATCATGAAGATTCAAAGCACCAATTATCAAGTGGAAGCAGATGTGTCTTTGTATCCAGAAGAATTGAAGATGCTAATTGTCGCATTGAAGAGTTCTGTTCTTTCCAAGGCGATGTTCAATTCTTTCTCAGTTCCTCTCTCATGGCTTTCTCAGGCAGGATCCACTGCTACTTATAGCAAATCAATGGATATCATCACCTTTCAACTGGTGAATGACAAGAAAATCCGCTTGTCCAAGAAGATCTTTTGTCAGATTCTGGATATTCCTAATTCTCAACTTGTTATTGATCTTTCTTATGCACAAGTTATTCATATGTTTAATGAGATGGGTCATCAACCCCCACTCACAAAGATCAGTGATTTCAAGAAATCAGCCCTGCCAACTGTTTGGAATTTCTTGTTTGGAATTTTTCTTCGATGCTTAACAGGTCGAAGTGTTGGCTTAGACAAAGGTCGCATGGAGGTTTATGCGATGGTGGCAGGATTGTATTATGATATCTCTGTCGACTACTCTACTCAACTATGGAAGGAATTCCAAAAGAGTGTCGAAAACACGAATGTAGTTCAAGGCATTTCGTGTGCTAGGTATTGGAGCTTAATCCTTGGTTATTTATATGATAAAGAAGGAATTGCTGTCCCTGCTGATGAAGAAAAGGCTGAGTTTCTGAAGTATCACTTCCCAAAGGAAGTTTTAGATGATATGGAGGTATTCACACACATTGCTCGGATTCCTGATGCAATGTTAAAGAGGGTTAAGCCAACAAATTCAGTGTTGGTTGAGTACTTGAAAACCATTAATCCAGATGTTGAGACTGGAAAATTATTGTCGAAAGAAGAAGCTGGTCCTTCCAAGAAGTCTAAACGTTCTAAAAAGGATGCAAAAGCTACTCCAGAGAAGCCAGTGCACGAATCAAAGAAGTCTCTTGAGAAAATTGTGCATGAATCTACGAAGTCTCCAAAGAAGCCTGAGACGGCTGAAGTGAATGTCTCGACTGTTGTCATCAAACCAGTGGAACCTGTTGATGATACTGTAGTGGCAGAGAAAATTCCTTCTAAATCTGGTGTTTTTCGTTGTTTGAAGAAAAGGTCTAGGGGTTCCAGAAAATCTTCTGATGGTGGATCAAAATTTTCTCCTTCTAATGTTCGTAAACCACAACTCTCTCATCAGTGAGTTATTTTTCGAGAGGTTCCAGCTCCAGTCTCACCTCTATCCAAGAAACAAAGAGCTGAAGATGTGGCCAAACATATTTCGAAGAAGAAGAAAAGTCAAAGAAAGTTGGTTATTCAAGAGGCATCTTCTGAAGAAGAAATTGTTCCTGAAACACCAGAACCAGTTGTTTCACAATCTGTATCTACTCCTGAGAAGACAATAGTCATACCACCCGAAGTCTCGTTAACTGAATCACATACTGAGGAGGTTCGAACTTCAGGCATTGTTACACATGACTCTGATACGGATGTAAATGTCAACATGGGTGGGGGAGAGTCGAACAAAGAGGCTGCACCTACTAATCAAGATATTCCTATATCTTCAAAACCAGACACTTTCGTGTCTTTACCACCTTTTATTCTTCCGAATACTACAAATTCCCCAACTTTTGAAACCATTCTTCATCAACCCTTTACCACTCTTTTTTCATCTCAATCTACTGATTCTCTCAAAATTAATTCACCTGTTCAACCTTCACCTGTTGTTGAAGCTGATACTGATAATGAAGGTTTTGGAGGAGCCTTTGAAGATTTACAGTTTGATGATGAAGAAGATCACTTCCCTGATCATATGTTGATGACGATGAAACAATTCAAAATTCTTAACCAGAAGTTGAATTCTATTCTTCAATCATAAGCAAATTTAGGGAGTAATTCGTTTGTATCTCGTCTGGAAGTTGATAATATGCTGAAAACATTCGAAGGAAAAGTGGTAAGTAAAGTCTCTGGAATGGTCCGAGATTTAGAGATTCGTCTGTTGGAAAAGATTGATCACAATGATCAAAATGATGAATTACGGGTCAATTCTCTCAATTCGATGTTCAGAGGGGAAGTGAAAGAATTCAAGCATTTGATGAAAGAACGACATGTACTATTCGTTCAAGATATCAAAAAGGTGAGGGAAGATGTAAATTTGCAAATCCAAGAACTTCGACAGGATATGCAAAAAAGAAATCTTAATCGTACAACGTGATTATGCTTCGATCAATTAGAAAGTTGACATTATTTGTGATGCTGTTATCAAATATGTCAAACTGTACGAAGATTTGCATCCTCAACTTACTCAATTGTCGACCACGGAAAATCAAAGCTTTGTGGAAGTGCTTAATTCGCTGAAGGAGCTTAAAGAGTTAACTATAAAATCAGTTTCATCTCCATTAATCACTCCGGACTTTTTGTCTCAAAAGTTTGTTCATTTTGAAGCGATCTTGCAAAAACAACTTTCTCCACTTTCTCATATTTCTAGCCTTCTTCCGAAGAATGCCCCACCTGTTTTCACAGGGGTGCAAGGGGGAGA
This sequence comes from Lactuca virosa, assembly GCF_052849685.1. NCBI lineage: Eukaryota > Viridiplantae > Streptophyta > Magnoliopsida > Asterales > Asteraceae > Lactuca > Lactuca virosa. The sequence goes on from NC_136426.1 coordinate 276,744,598, forward strand.
AAAGGAGGATGGTATTACGAAGGCTAGTGGTGAAGATTTGCATGTAGATGCAAAGGTTGTTGGAAAGGTGTTCTCCACGAAGATTCCAATAACAAAACCATTTGTGTCTACTGCCGAGCCAGTTATTTCGACTGTTGTAACAACAATGCCAGTGACAACGAAGCCAATTTCAAAATCAATTTCCAAAGGAATTGTGATTGGAGAAGGAGGCAGCAGTTCGAAGCCTAAGGAATGTGTTGATAATTCCTCTGTAAAAGACAAAGGCAAAACTGTTATGGTCAAAAAGTCAAAGGAAGAAAAGAAAGCTGAAGCGAAGGCTGAGGTTGAAAAGCTCCGAATTGTACAAAGCATTATGCGACTTCGTGCAAATGATCCACCTGGGAAGAACAAGGGTGATCCTTCAAAGCATTACAATTATGAGACAATAGAGTCGAAAGTTGCATATAATCATATGTATGCTTTCAAAAAGAAGCCAAAGAAAAGCTATGTAGTTCTCAACACTGATATGAGTCAATTAGATTTTCCCATCAATGAAATGATGTTCATCATGGCTCAGTACAAAAGTGCTGAGAAATTTGACAATGATGATGAGTACACATACATGAAGATCAGATTTCATGCTGTACTTGGAAAACTTCCAAAGGAGATTTGGTCTCTGGTGAAGATAAAGAAGGTGATAAGCATAAAGCGAGATGTGTTGTTCAAAAATATGATGCAGAATCTTCGCTTTATTGTTTCGAGGGCGAATGGGCAAGTATGTGATTTTTCAGTAGCTGATTTTCCCTTAATGAACTTGTATGATCTGATACAAGTTGCATTGTTACTAAAGAATAAAGGCGCTTCATATCTTCGAGAAACTGATCCTGAACTTTTTCGACTTGGGTTGGCTCACATCAAGATTTTCATTGACAACTATTATGAGTGTTTAGCACTTACTGATGTTGAGTTAGCTACAACAAAGGGATTGACTGTAAAAGTGCCAATGGAACTTCCTTTAACTCAACCTGAGTTGAAGAAGTATACTGACGGAGAAATATGTTTGAAACCATTTGGTATGGTATTTGTTGGGAAAGATAAAAATGGGAAGGCGAAAAGATTCTTGTTTCAAGCTTCCGAAGTGGAAAGATATACAACATCCCAATATACGAATTTCATTGTTCGTATGAATAACTGCAAGAAGAATAATGAAGGAGATAAGAAGGAACTGAAAAAGATAATCTCGTGGTACACTGAGATTCGAAGAGTTATGCTGTATGTTATACAGATACTCTTGAACTGACGAAGGTCGACATTATTACAAAGGGGGAGATTGTTAGGGTCGAGTTTTGTTGTAATATGTCGAAGTCTGTTTTACCCTTCGTATGTTTTGTTAAGTTTATTTACTGAGGTGTATTTTGTACGAAGCTTAATTGTCAATGCCTTAGTATTTTTTGTATGCTTTCACTGTTCCTATAAATATGGAACTTTACTAGAGTTAGATAAGAGTCTTTTACAGAACCTGTCTATTTTCTCTGTAAAAATGTTGAAAGCGTAAATGAGCAGAAACCAGATCTTATTTACATCGTTTGTTCAATCTGCATTTGTTTAACTATGATTTTGATTAATAACTGATTCTACGATTCATCAATTGGTATCAGAGCGGGTCTTCGAAGATCAACATGATTTTTTTGAAGAAACGGTTCTCGGTTTGGCTAAATTCGTCACAATTGGAGCATTTATGATTGAAATTGATAAACTAATGAAGAACATTCAAGAACAGATGAAGAACGGTTGCAATTTTGGTTGAAAATGGGTATTTGATCTGAAATTTGATATTGAGAAGATAGCTTTGGTGTTTATAGATTTTTCATTGTCGATGGGCTAATAAAAAGTCAAATCTAAAAAGTCAAAATTCGTGTTCTTGGATGTCAAATGATCGATGCTTGGGAATTGATTGATTTCGAAAGTTAGATATCGATGGTGTTGGGTATCGATGTTGATTTTGGTTAATGCTGAGTATTGGATTCAAGGGTACATTGATGATTCGAAAGTGATGGATTTCCTGATGTCGATGGTATCGTATGGCTTGGTAACGAAATCAATTTAGTGTGAAAGTTTGATCTGCGACTGGCCATTTCGAAGTGTGTTGGTCGATGTCGATTTCAAAAGGGTTAATTTTGAAGGCTTCGCAATGGAAGTTGTCTTTTGAGTTCGCATTCTGTGACGATTAGGGTCATTCACATCTGAGTCTCAATTGAGTTCGCATATGAAGATGATTGGGTTTGGATTTTCGCATATAAGTGAATGAAATCAATGCGAAAATTTTTGTAGCAAAGGCAGTGAATATCAAAATCGGGTTCGCATATGAATCGTGTTTTTGAGGTTAAAATTGATTTTGAATTTGTGGTCACAATCACATTTTGGGGTTAGAGATGCGAAGGCTTCGCTTCTATGATGTTGATTGGGTTTGGAAATTAAATGGTTAGTTCGCATCAAAGATAGCAATTTCATTTGCAAAGCTCATATTCGCATCTGTGAATGTTTATTCATCGTTCACAATCTGGTAACAAGTGTAGAAGAAGACAAATGTTCAATTTGCATCCCTAAACATTCAAAGAAGTAATAGTTTTTACCCACTTTTGCAATGGGGTCAAAATTGTGTTTAATGCTGATTTTCCATTTCGCATGCCTGCAGTTTTTGCAAGTTGGCAGAATTTACCCAATTTCTCAATTGGGCTAAAAATTCTGAGAAATGGGATAATTTTCAAAACAGGTCCCTGCAGTTTACGAGAAGTGACGTTTTCTACCCAATTTTACAAATGGGGGAGAATTTCGCATATTTGGCTATTTTTGGCGCACCGGGTCACTGCAGAATTTTGAAATTGACAATTTCTACCCATTTTTGAGAAAATTTGTCAAAGGCGGTCCGTGAACGAAGCTAAAAATTGAATAGTTTTTAGATTTTCCGGATTGAAGCAAAAAGTTTATGCCACATGTTAAGGGAGATTTTTGACACGAAAAATTCCAAATAGAGCACATTCTCTTTCCTTGTTGGTTTTATAATCAAAATTTGATTACAAAAAGGGGGAGAAATTTATATGGAAATTCGAAGTTGAATTTTTCATATTACGCGGATTTGAAGACCGAAGTGACCTTGAATTTTTGAAGTTTACGAAATGATGCGATCGGAGATTCGGAAGTGATTTCGTTTCGAAATGGGTTTGGAATTATTGAAGATTTTTGAGGTGTGTTTTTATGCTCAACTTTAGGGTGATTATTTAGAGTTTGAGATGCTCTTAATCATTCGTTGATGCTCGGTTCGTATGGTCTCACATCCTAGAGCCCAACTTGAAGAATCATGAAAGAATTGAAGGTTTGAAGTTCATTTCGACATGTTTCACCCTTGAGGCTCGGATCGCGTAGTTGCTTGATTTTGGAAGATTTGTAGCGGGTCATCCATTCCTAACTTTGAGGGGGAGAATGTTGGGGTACAAAGTTATCCATGTATGACTTTGTAAATGGTTTGACTTTTGTAGACCCACTTGCATGTGGTGCATTAGCCTTTTGACTCATGAGATAGAGAGTGAGAGAGAGAGAGACATGTAAACACCTCTATATAAGGTGGGTTTAGTCCATTTGTAGAGGTGTGCTTGAGAGGTGTAAAAGTAGAGTATGTAAGTGTGTGGTATTTATGTAGATGTAGATCTATATCCCTTTTTGTAACACCATACATATTCAATACATCTCTTGAACACCGAAATCACCATGTTCATTGTGCAATCTTTAATTCCGCATGTCAAACCATGTTCATAAATCACATCACAAGGTCCCGACGTTGGATGTGTTTTTCTTATGGACCCTCATCACACCAGACATCCATGTGGACATCCCTTTTCTTTTGGCAGTGTTTCTATCAATCCAGGCGGGAAAAGATCGTCGCGTCTATCCTTTATATGGCAAAATATTAATCACCTGGATTGCACGGTCTTTTGGCATTCTTGACAAGCGTAAAGCCATGTTCTTGACAATCGAGCTTCAAACAACTTGTTCTCCTCTTCTGTATAAACGGGCTCATATTGTTGTTGATAATGGGTTGGGTAATTTTTCTATTCCTAATGATACTCCCCGCAACCAACCCAGGAGGCGGGTGAGACCGAGAGGTGGAGAAGCAGATAAAGATGAACCACCGATGATCCCAATCGAGGATGAGCTCCCAGTGGATCCATACAATATGGCTTTGAGGCAATTCCAAGTCAACTTGGCACGAGGTGTCAACTATACGAATATGAGTTTGCATTTCATGATGTAACAAATGAACTTCAATCGACCTGATGATTTTCCGGCTATATATCCGTACGTCCCAAGTTGGGAAGAGTTGTGCAGAGTGCGATAGGGAGGAGCTAGTGGCAGTGGATCAGGTGGTTATGATGATGAGGAGGAATGAGGGATTTTTTTATCCTTTTCTTGCAAGTGGATTTAGGACATGTTTTTTGTTGGTTTATTTTGGTTTGTTTGGTGTGGTTGTTTGTTTGGGATAATTATCTTTTTATTTGGTTGTTTAAATTGTTTCCTAGTTTTATTACCTTTCTTTGCTTTAAATTCCAGGAACTTTTGAGTCCAAGTGAGGGGTTCTTTTGGCAAGAGATTGATGAATTTTAGAGAAATATTAGAGAAATAGCAAGAGAGGTGAGAGTTGAGCATTTTGAGTGTTATTTTGAGCAGACGATTGAAGAGTCACGTCCAAGAAATGTTTATCTTTGTTGGTGCTAAGGAATATTGACAAAATCTGCTGTTTACATCACTTATTTGTGCTATTTTTCTCTCAACACGACGTGGTATCCATCACCACGACGTGTTGTCGCAATCAGAACACGAACAAATTAATTCCTCCAGCCCACCACGACGTGTTCCTTTTTACCACGAGGTGGTGTCTTCTCGAGCCAGATTTTCGAGTTTTCTCTTCTACATTACGAAGTACATGTGTCCAAGTCTTTGAGTCACCTTCCATAGCGGTCAACCACTTCCGTTTCCACACTTTTGAGCAAGCTATCTTTCACACTAGCCATACGATTCAAGATGCATCTTTTATCCCAGGGGAGTCTGTTCCTTTTTCTCCCTTTTTAATTTTATGTTTTGCATAACATGAAATGAGGGAATTGCATGAATTAAGTGTGAGGTAGGGGTATATTGCATTAGAGAAAAAAGCATTTGATTTTTCAACATTTGCATTCATATAGACTTGAAACAATAGTATAATTTAGGAAAACCTAGCTAATTAAAATTTTTGTTAGTATTGGATGGGATAATCCGAAGAGAGCCCAAATGTTTACCCGAGCCAACACATGTTATAATGTATTTGTGGCTTCCCATTTCCTAGTGAAAATTCATGAGGTATGAAAGGTAATGTGGTAGCTTATATGATGTAACAAGTTCTGTAGCCTGTACCTGAAATCCATCCAGGAGAGCTTATGTAGTCATTGTAGTTAGACTAATTCCTCTAACCAATAAAGGTTCAAGTTAAGCTCCTTGCCTAAGCATGTAGGATTTTGAGTGTAAAAAACTGAGATGTGGAAAAAAAAAAGAGAAATTATCAAAAAGTTGATGAAATGTTGAGTTGACAAAGTATGAAATCCAAAGTGTAACATTCGAAAATCCAAGACCAAAAATTTCATTTTTGATTTAACAATTCATAAAATAGATTATGGAAAACATCATCATGTTATCTCATTTCATAAAAACCATAGATCATATGTCTCAAAAGCATGTCATAAGATAATAATAATGTCAGAGTACAAATCCCATGAACATCATAGTGTGGAAAATCGTGGTGTGATGTGTTGCTATCGTGCTGACTCCTTTCCCTTCATAGAAGAGGGACCTGAAACAAAAACTGAAAACTATAAGCACAAAGCTTAGTGAGTTCCCCCATCATACCACATACCATACAATAAACATATTGCCTAACAATTCCGGGTACTGAACTACCCCTTCAGTCTCTTTCAGCCAGTAACTGCCTAGCATATCAGGGTGCTGGCCAAACCCTTCGGTCTCTTTCAACTGGTAACTTGCCTAGCATATCACGGTGCTGGCGTACCCATTCGGTCCTCTCGACCGGTACCTTGTCTAGCATATATCAGGGTGTTGGCCTACCCCTTCGTTCCCTTTGACCGGTACCGGGGACTATTTGATCCCTACTTCTACCATATAACATCCTAGTACATAATCACATAAGTCACATAATGCTTAGCATATCAGGGTGTTGGCCTACCTCTTTAGTCGTTTTGACCGATACTGGGGCCCATCCTACCCCTCCTACCACTATCACATAATATCATAGCATACTAGCACATAAAGCATAACAGATAGTGGAATACCAGATAATTATCACAATAACAATCATCTCTACTATAACACTTACTAGTGGGCCGACATTAGTACCTTCGACCCACTCCTACTGGAAGGTAACTCACCTCAAATGCTGTGAAGTAGCTGAACTGTCCCCGGCTCTGAAATCTGCCCCACTCAAACTCCTACATGAAAAGATTTCTTTTAGTTACCCTTTTCATGCTCATAACCCCATAAGGGTCAACTTTGGTCAAGGTCAAAGTCAAAGTCAACATCCTGGTCAAAGTCAACATTCTGGTTGACCCAACTCGCCGAGTTGGTCCATCAACTCGTCGAGTTCCATGAATCAGGAACCCTTAATCGCGATCCAACTCGTCGAGTTCTTTCACAACTCATCGAGTTCCTCCTTAACCATAAAATCGGCACTTCTTCAATCAACTCGTTGAGTCATCCTTGAACTCATCGAGTTTTCACCCTTACAGACTCGGGATTCTTCGACCCAACTCATCGAGTTCCTCTATGGACTCGACGAGTTCTTCAGTCTGTTGGGCCATCTTAATAGATTAAACTCATATCCTTCAGATCTGGACTCCATACTTCTTCTACGCGAAAATGCCCTTTTAAGGGTAAAGTTTCCAACTTTACCCGTTAATAGCTTCCTTTAATGGATTTAGCTCAAACCCTAACTCTTCAAGATCTAGATCTTGGTCCAAAAGCCATATATACTTCGAACTAAGGCATACAAACTGAGATCTAGTCCCTAAACGTCATTTGAACACGTAAAGTTTCTGCCTTGAACTCCATGCATGGCCTTTTGGGGCTTAAAAGGCCAAAATGACACCTTAAAGCTTGCATGGGGCTTCCATGGCCATAAAGTTTTCACCTTTATGCCATGAAACCCCTTCTAGACCCCAGATCTGAAAGAATAATCACTTGGGACGTCCATTTCCCAAAAGCTAACACTCTTGGACCAAAAACCCCATAAAAATGAAACGAAGAGATCTAAGAAATCATTGAGCAAGTTTGAGACGTCCTTACCCGAAAATGCTGCAAATAAAGTGAGGTTTCTGGATCTACTCTCTTCTTCTACAAGCTTCAAAATCACAAGTTTTCTCTCAAAAAGGTCTCACAAGCTCATACAAGGCTGTAGGGTTTCTTGGCTAGGGTTTTGGGACTTGGAGGCTGTAAATGAGGCCAGCCTTTAGGTATTAATGTGTTTAAATAGGGTGCAAAACCCTGAAATTAGGGTTTCACTCTGCCAGCCCTACTCATCGAGTTGGGGCTCTCAACTCGTCGAGTAGGTTTCGTCAGCCGCGTCTCAAAATAATCCCTACTCGACGAGTTTGGGGCCTCCAACTCGTCGAGTTCTCATATAAAAGTGAATAAATTTATTTAAAATACATACCAGGAATCGGGTGTTACAAATCGCCCCCACAATCTGCGTCTGGAAATAGCTCGGGGTAGTGCTCCCTCATCTCGTCCTACGGCTCCCACGTCCATTATGAGCCCTTGCGGTGCTGCCATTCCACCTTCACTAACTCTACCCTCTTGTTCCTCAGATCCTTCATCTTCCGGTCGAGGATGGCTACTGGTCGCTTGAAGTAGTTTAGGCTGTCATCCAACTGAATATCCTCTAGAGGCACCATTTCAGAGTCGTCTACCTAGCACTTCCATAGCTGGGAGACATGAAAAGTGTTGTGGATCTGACTAAGATCAGCTAGCAGATCCAGTCGGTACGCAACCTTGCCCACTCGGGCCAATACCCTGAACGGTCCGATGTATTTGGGGTCCAACTTTCCCGGCTTCCTGAACCGGATGAAACCTTTCCACGGTGACACCTTCAAGAGGACCATATCTCCCACCTAAAACTCCAGGTCTAGTCGTCGTCTGTCGGCGTAGCTCGTCTGCCCACTGGAGTCTACTACAGACTACTGGATCCTCTCTGTCGTCTTGAATACAACTTCGGTACTCCCCATGACCCTTTGTCCAACCTCACCCCAGCATATCGGGGTTCTGCACTTCCTCCCATAAAGTATCTCAAAGGGAGGATGTTCGATGCTGGCGTGGTAGCTATTATTATAGGAAAACTCTTCCAAGCGAAGGTAGGTATCCCAACTACCACCGAAGTCTAATATGCATACCCGCAGCATGTCCTCCAAGGTCTAGATGGTCCACTCACTCTGACCGTCTATCTGGGTGAGAAAAGCCATGCTAAAATGCAGACGAGTACCCAACTCGTCATGAAATTGCATCCAGAATCTGGAAGTAAACCATACATCTTGGTCAGAAATCACGAAAACTGGCACTCTGTCTCGAGCTACTACCTCTCTGATGTAGACGTCAGCCAGCTTCTCGGCCGAAATGATCTCCTGTATCGGGATGAAATGGGCACTCTTGGTCAACTGATCCACGATGACCCAAATCGAATCTACTCCCCGTGCGGTCCTGGGAAGCTTCGTGATGAAATCCATAGTAATATCCTCCCATTTCCACACAAGGATATCCAATGGCTACGTCTTATTGTGGGGTCTCTGGTGCTCGGGCTTGACCTTCCTGCAGGTCAAGCACCTCTTAACGTACCAGGCTACATCCCGCTTCATGCAGGTCACCAGTAATCAGGACGAAGATCTATATACATCTTTGTCGCCCCGGGATGGATGGAAAATCTGGACTTGTGCGCCTCCTCCATCAAGATCTGGCACACACCGACTGTGAACGGAACCCACACTCTGCGGTGAAGTGTCAACAGCCCGCGGTTATTGTAACGCCCGTAGATCTGGGCTAGTCAATTTAGAGACAACGAGCATCAAAAATGAGTTTTTGATGCAATATTATTTAGAAGGAATAATCTTAGCCAAGTGGTAGTATATGTTACAAGGGTTCCGTACATATAAAGAACGCCGAAATCCGAGTTATAACGAAGAAGTTATGGCCCGTCGAAGTTTTACGGTAAAACCGGCACGACACCGGGAAGCGTAAATAGTGAATTTATGATAGAGCGACTTTAGCCTTAGTGATCTAAACGAAAGTCGTAGAAAACATTAAACCGAGAGCGTCCATAAAAAGAACGCCCAAATCTGACTTCGTATGAGGGAGTTATGATTTTTCGAAGTTTCAGCTTAGCAGTATACAACCCGAAGTTTGGATATTAGATCGAGCGGTTTTTAGCCAACACAACCTAAAAGAGAATAGAAGATCTCGTTAATAGTAGCGCATCGATAAAAAGAAAGACGAAAACGGACGTCGGATAAAGAAGTTATGGATTTTTAACGGACCAACCCTGTCCCAGACTGTTAAGAATATAAATTTTAAAATAAACTCAAAATTAGCCGACGGAGTCTAAACGAAAGTTGTAGAGTACATTCCCGCCTACGCATGGATATAAAGAACGTCGAAAACGGAGCTCGTATGCGAGAGTTACGAATCTTTAAAGTTTAAACTCGGATTTGCGAAGCCTATTGCTTGATTGATGACGTGGCCGAACCCCAGTCGTCTGATTAGCTCGCTTCAGATGACGACACGTCGCCCCTCGCATTACGCCCGCGTTCGAAACCAGGTACGCCCAGCGTACTTCGGTCTTATGCGGTTCTGAGACAAGCCACGTCGCACCACCCGGAGACCAGCACCTGGCAGCCTTATCTGACGCTAGGCCCAGCGTAGCCTTTCCGAACGCCCAACGTTCAGAGGTCTGAGGGCCTATAAAAGGCAACGGAGGCTGCTGAGTTCCATGCACCATTTCCTCTTCTCTCTCTAGTTTCTTTCTCTCTCTAAGGTTCCTAACCCCCCTAAGCCTAGGTAAACCCCCTAGCACCCGAAGGACGTCTCGAGGCTCCCGGAGTCCCGAGAAAAAGGGTCTTTCGGCTCGGAAACGCTGCTCCAAGCGAAGCCCGGTTTTCGAGAAAACCTGCTGTAAGTGAGCTACGCCTACGCTATTTTTAATATAGATTCTAATTAATTATAGTAACATTATTAGGACCTTAAAATAATTATTTGGGACATTGTTATGAGTTATATAAGAGTGTTGCTTAACGCTTATATAATAGTAATAATAGCTAGACTATTAATTAGTCGCGGTTAACATTAGACTAAACCCTAGTGGTATTGATACTAGGTTTTGTCAAGGGAAAATTGTTTTGAGATAACGAAGTGCTGTCCGAGTACCGAGTCACCACCTTACCAGGTGAGTGCGTAGTTACTTTCATCTTACACATAGATATGAAGTATTTTATATAAATTACGTGCTAAGTGTACATATTGTCTGTATACTTGCTATCTATGCTGGATGAATGATTTTAATACATAATTTAAATGATTTAAACTGTATATGTATTTTATATCTACAAAATGTCTTGGGTAAAACATGGGTAGATGAAATAGTTGTTGTGTGACAAAAATAAAATGATGAGAGGTGATATAGACCATGAGATAAGGGTGAGAGGTGAACCATGAGAGAAGCCTTTTACCTAAGTGTTGGCCCCGTCATCTAGCAGAGTATGGATGACAACCACAAACTATTCTAGACAGTCCAGTGGAACACTAGCAGGCTCGCAACTTGTAGGTGTTATTTGAACTGTGTATTCACCAGCTGTACTCTAAAAACCCATTGACATGTATTGCGAGTGGATTCTCGGAAACGATACTGTCGATAGACGAGATAAAAACCCATTGACATGTATTGCCAGTGGATTCTTAGAAACGATACTGTCGATAAACGAGATAACCATGGCAGCTATGGATTTAGTGCCTATTGAGCAAACCCTGGCAACTATGGATTTAGTGCCAGTTGAGTAAACCTGGCAACGATGGATTTCGTGCCTATTCCTTAGGATAATCCTTAGGAAAGAATGAACGGCGAATAGCTAATTCTTAGGGTAAATCCTTAAGAGTAAAGAAGATAACGGGGATGGGTAATTGGGTTAATTTTTTGATGATTAAGCATAATAATTATATTATTGTGGGTTGAAAAACCTATATACTCACCAGGTTTCCCAACCTGACCCACTCAGTTTATTTGTATCACATGTGTCGATATGAGGTTACATTACACTGAGGGATTAAGGAGATATAAATCACTAGTGATAATGAACGTAAGTTCTGTTTATGCTTATGTTTCTGTATTGACGATGACATCTAAATATTTTAAAATGAATAAAAATACATTTCTTCGGAAATGCTTTGATAATGTATTTATCATGTTTTACTCGGAACAAATTCAACAACACTTTTCTTTAAAAAGATTACTCTGATTTTTACACAAAGCATAAGCAGAATCGGTCTTTTCTGGCCGTGAAAATGGGGATGTCACAGTTGGTATCAGATCATTAGTTTAAGCGAACTAGGAATATGTATTTATTTCTAGATTTAAACTTAGAATGCTAAGCAATGATTATGAGGAGTGTGTCTAATGAATTTATGTAATACACCTGAATAGACACAAGCACTAGCTTATTTAGGGAAAATGCCTAACATGATTTTATGTGCTAAATGATTTGTGATGCTTTATGCTATCGTTCGATCGGATCTATCGTCTGTTACCGACCAGATCTGGAAATTTTATGTGCTCAGGTTCCTAAACGTTTAATTACGATATTAGAACTGGCATGTAACTTTTTGGAGTAATAAGGAAGACTACGCGTCTAAATCTTCCTCTATCTATATTCTCGTCTCGATACACCGAACGCCTGCTTTGGTGTATAGAATGTCATGATAAGGACTCATAGCAGACTGAGCAAGTGGACTAAATGAGAAGGCTTACGATATTGAATGATACCTATCGGAATATATTTTAAGAGTGATATCTTGCCTTTAGAACGCGTCTAAGAAATACTACGTCTAGTACGAGAGAAGTACACTTTCGATTAGCAGAAAGAAAGATTTTTTGGTATAATCCATGAAGTTATCCCATCGTCTGACGTTTCCATCACCAACCGAGTTGAAGCAGAATTGTTGTTGAAGATATGCATGGAAGAAGTCCTAGTAGAGTCTCGGGAAATATTAATGATTATTTGGACACATTCGTATGTGTTAAATTATTTTGTGCTTTTAAGAGATAAGAACTTGGGGAACTGCGAGACAATACTTGGGACGAGTATGAGTAGGTGTGAATGGTAGTAGAGGCCTATACTACCGGAAGCACATGACTCGCACTTGGATCAGGGAAAGTCACAAGGTTACCAAGGAGCTAGTAATTGATTCCCTTTTATTCGAGTATGTCGTTACCATCGTTTCGGTAATGACTTAGAAGATGATTGTTATTTCGACCCTAGCGGTCATATCAAATTTAGTCCGGCTACGATGAGTATGTTACATGGTTCAGAGAACCAAGTTCGATGTAGCATCTGACTTAAGCCAAGAAGATTGAAGTAAAAGATAATCGAAGCAGTATCGCACTCATAGTTAAAGAAGTTGGTAGCTAGAAATGCTACATGTTGAAATGTGATTATATCACATTATAACATGAAGAAAAGTATATTCCATTCTAGAATTTGACTCTAAGAGACCTCAGTCTAAGCGTTGCGACACACGATGAGAGGTCATTGGAACGTGATCCATCGGTCTATTGTGGAAATCAAAAAACTTATCTAAAGTTTGTTAAGAAGAATAAAGAGTCTCGAGTAAGGATCGACATTGTGACTTGAAGGTCATAATTTGGAGTCTAACATGAGACAGAGAGCGGATTCAAGATCGAGCACCACCTGCAGTTAAAGAAGTTAATTTGAAGGAACATAGGAGTTACGGTTATTACCTAGGATGAAGAGATAATGCATGGAGTCATTATACAACCCTGTTTCGTTGATGATTCCGGGACGTAATCATTGATGAACCAATGAATCGAGTAATGAATTAATCAGAGTATGAATTCAAGTAAGAATATGAGATTTGAACACACGATGTAAATATGATCTTGTTATGCTCTATTATGCTTTCGAATTCTTTACAGAGAATAGTAGACAACTCTGTAAAAGTTCTTATCTAACTCTAGTAAATAACCCTATTTATAGGGAACTGAAAGCATACAAAAAATATACTAAGGCATTGACTCTAAAGCTTCGAATAAAAGCGCCCTAGTAAAATACATTACATCATATTCGAAGAGTCCAAAACATACTTCGACTAATTACAACAATTCGACCCTTACAATCTCCCCCTTTGTAATCATAGTCGAAGTCTTCCATTTGTAAGAAGTGTGATGGAATACAGTAATACTCTTCGAATCTCCGTGTACCAGGAGATAATCTTCTTCAGCTCTTTCTTGTCGCTTTCATTGTTCTTCTTGCAATGATTCATACGAACAATCAAGTTCGTATATTGAGATGTTGGATATCTCTCGACTTCACTTGCTTGGAATAAGAACCGTTTAGACTTTCCAGCTTTGTCTTTTCCTGCGAAGACAATTCCAAAGGGCTTCAGGCAAATTTCACCATCAGCATACTTCTTCAATTCAACTTGAGTCTTCGTAGGAGCCATCAGAGCTTTAATTTCCATTCATTTGGCAGTAGCTAATTCAACACCTGTTAGTGCCAAGCACTCATAATAGTTTTCAATAAAAATCTTGATGTGAGCTACTCCAAGCTTGAATTCATCTGGTTCTGTGTTTTGAAGGTATGAGAATGATTTGTCTTTCAAAAGTAACGCAACTTGTATAAGATCATACAAGTTCATTGATGGAAAATCTGCAACAGTGAATTCGCAAATATTTCCATTTGCCCTGGCAACCACATACTTAACATTTTGGACTGTGTTTTCGAAAACCACATCCTTTTTCATACTTACGACCTTCTTGATTTTTATTAAAGACCAAACTTCCTCAGGGGCTTTTCCAAGAACAGCATGAAAACGAATTTTCATGTGTGTACCTTCATCTTTATTTTTAAAATTCCCTTCTGCTTTGAACTGAGGCATGATAAACATCATTTCGTTTATGGGAAAATCCAACTGGCCTACATCAGTATTTGTGACCAAATAACTCTGCTTTGGTTTCTTCTCAAATGAATACATGTGATTGAATGCAACCTTGGCCTCGATTGTTTCGTAGTTATAGTGTTTAGTTGGATCCCCTTTATCCATTCCCTTCAGATCATTTGCTCGCTGAGCCATAATGCTTTGAACTATTCTGAGCTTTTCGATTTCAGCATCAACTTCAGCCTTCTTTTCTTCTTTTGATTTTTCCACCACAATCGATTTCCCTTTATCTTTCAATGCTTGATTGTCTGTTGTTTCTTTTGGTTTTGAACAACTCCCACCAGTCTCCGAAGATTTACCAATCACAATTCCTTTCGAAATTGGTCTTGCAATTGGTATTGTTGTTACGACTGTTGAAGTCACCTGTTCAGCAGAAACAGTTATTGGTTTTGTTGTAGGGATTTTCGAAGAAAAGACTTTTGCCACAACTTTCGCATCTTCTCCACTAGTCTTCGACTCACTAGCTTTTCTTTCTCCCCCTTGCACCCCTGTGAAAACAGGTGGGGCATTTGTGGTTGGAAGAAGACTTGATATGCGAAAGAGAGGAGCAAGTTGCTTGTTGAGAATGGCTTCGAATTGTATAAACTTCTGAGATAAAAATTCAGAAGTAATCAATGGAGAAGAAACCGGCCTATCAGAAATCTCTTTTAACTCCTTAAGCAACTTAAGCACTTCTTCAAAGCTTGCACTTTCGGATGTTGAAAGTTGAGTAATTTGAGGACTCAAATTTTCATACAACTTAACAAATCGAGTGACTGCGTCACAAATGATATCAACCTTTTGATGCAATGATGCATAGTCATGTTGAACAGTTGTTATTTCTCTTTTCATATCTTCACGAAGTTCGTGAATTTGCAAGTTGACATCCTCTCGAACTTTCTTTACATCTTGAATAAAAAGAACATGACGTTCCTTTGCAACATTCTTCAATTCTTTCAGATTACCAGCAAACTTCGAACTCTGAGAATTGGTCCGAATTTCATTGTTTTGATCATTATGATCAATCTTCTCCAAGACTTGAGATTCAGAATCTTTAAGCATCCCCGATACTTTACTTATGATTCTGGATTCAAACACCTTCAGCAATGAATCAACTTCAACACTTGAAACAGACGAACCAACCCCTAGATCTGCTTGAGATTGAATGACTGAATTCAACTTTTGATTTAAAATCTTAAACTGCTTCATGGTCATCAACATGTGATCTGGAAACTGATCTTCTTCTTCATGAAACTCCAAGTCGTCAAACATACCGCCAAACCCCTCATTATCAGTCTCTGTTTCCATATAAACAGTATCTTGAATAGGTGAAGTTGTTTTGGGTGGCTCAGTAGATTGAGAAGAAAAAATAGACGTAAAGGGTTGATCAAGAATGTGTTCGAATGTTGGGGAATATGTTGTTGAAGTAAGAGTAGTAGAAGATAACGGTAAAGAAACAGTACTTGCAAAAGGAGCAGAAGTAGATGGACCTGTAGCTTCATTCTTCGAACCTCCTTCACCCATATGGACATTTGCATCCGTATCAGATACGTGTGCAGGGATGCCTGAAGTTCGAACCTCCTCAGGAACTGATTTGGCAATCGAATCTTCGGGTGGTATGACAACTGTCTTCTCATGAGTGAAACTTTCGGTGATAAGAGTAAACTCTGGAGTTTCAGGAATTCTTTCACTATCATCATCTGTTGACTCAGTAGAGATTACAAGTTTTCGAGTCTTCTTCTTCTTTTTCTTTGACAAATGCTTTTCCATGTCTTCAGCCCTTCGTTTCTTGGACATTAATGAAACAGGTGCGGGCACTTCTCTAATTAGAATCCCTTGATGAGTTATTTGAGGTTTTCGAACCACTTTGTGCGTTGGAGACTTGGACTTCATTTTAATTCTTCGAAACATGCTAGTCTTCAAAGGAAGAACTACATGTTCTCGTGTTTCTTCAATAATGGGCTCAATTGCTGGAGTCTCAGCAACAGTCACTTCAACTGTTTCAGGCTTCTTCTTTGGAGATTTCGAAGATCTGGACTCAGTTTCATGCTTTCTCGACTTCTTGGTTTTCTTATCATCTCCTCCCAGTAAAACACCAGTTTTAATTGAAGAATCAATTGTCGTCAAATAGGCTACCAATACAGGGTTCGAAGAATCAACTCTTTTAAGCATCGCATCTGGAATACGAGCAACTGTAGGAAAAACATCAGCATTATCTGTAACCTCCTTCGGATAGTGGTAAGATTGAAAAACTGCTTTGTCTTCATCAGTGGGTACCAAAATCCCTTCCTTATTGTAAAAGTGTTGCAGAATCAAACTCCAGTATCTTGCACATGAAATACCATGAATAGCATTCGTGTGTTCTACACCCTTTTGGAATTCCTTCCACAACTGTGTATAATAATCTACTTGAAGATCATAGTAGATTCCAGCAACCATCGCATAAACCTCCATTCTTCCTATATCAAGGCCAGCTGATCTCCCAGTCAAACAGCGTAGAAAAATACCAAATAAGAAATTCCAGATTCGTGGAAGACCAGATTTCTTAAAATCACTAATCTTGGACAATGGTGGCTGATATCCCATCTCATTAAACATGTGAACGATTTGTGGAAAAGTAAATGAAACATATGGAGGCAAATTCGGAATATCAAGAATTTGGCAAAATACTTTCTTGGTTAGCCTGACCTTTTTGTCGTTCACCAGATGAAAAGTAATCGTATCAGTTGCTTTGTTATATGTCGCAGTTGATCCTGCTTGAGAAAGCCAGGACAATGGAACAGAGAAAGAGTTTAACATCGCTTTGGCCAAAACCGAGTTCTTCAAAGCAACTATGAGCATCTTTAATTCTTCCGGGTACTGAGAAACGTCACCCTCCAAGTAGTAGTTTGTTGCTTGAATCTTCATTATTGGTAATGAAGAAGCATCTTCAATGGTATGAGAATCAACATGAGCAGAAGTCGCCATTGTTAGGGTTTGAAGATGATGATGAACAGAGAATTTTGGGAAATTTGCTTTTTGATCGCGTAAACTGACAAAGAACCCCTGGAATTCCCTTTTATATGTAACCCTTAAATTTGAATTTGAAGCGGGATATGTATTTAATGATATCCGACGTGACACCTTGAAAACCGGACCAATACTGCGTAAAAGTAGCCATGCGTCAAAAAGTAGATGTCACATCGCCTTGAGAAACGGACAGAATACCATACGTCATTTATAAACAGCATGTCTTGTAATCCCCAAGAAAATTGTAACCGTCAGAACCCTTCGAATGGAAGCAAGGCTCTTTCACTTTTGGGATGAAAAGCGAAGTCATACGCCAGAAGTTCGAAATCATCAGCCTGAGTTGGTATTACTCAGAACCTCAAGGATTTCGTGAGTGCTGTGTTCCAAAGAATAGAGACGAGAAATAAATATAATAAAAATATGGGATATTGTGATGTCAAACCATTGACACAAAAGCAGATGAAATCCCGGGCAAAGATTACTTCATTAATCATTAAGAGAAATGATCAATAGCTTGTGTGGGTTCCCGTGAATTACAATCGAATACTTGTTGATAAGTATCAAAGGGCTTCTTTTATAATGCTTCGAGGATGGTTTAAAATTTCGTTACATGTCATCCTAAACATAAGGTGAGAAATTGTAACAGAAATTACTTGTTTGACTAGTGTAGTCAGTGACAAGTTGGCTTTGAAAAATTTTGAAATGACTAGGACATTCGAATGAAACTCACACGGAAATCATATTCAAGAAAAAAAATTTATATGCTGGATCTTGTTGGATAACAAACATCGTGGGTTTTGAATGTTTGATCAAGACCACTCATTCGAAATGAATATGATTTGGAGTTTCGAATTTGGGTACAGAAACAAAAGTTTCGTGAAAATCTGGAACTTAGTTCCCCGTCAATTCCTTAAAAGTTAATGAAAATTGGGTTTCACTTTCATCACGGTCTCATGATGTCAGATCATAAACACAGAGTTTTGATATATCTAAGTCTCGATGGGTTTGATCAGAGACCTCTCGGACATATTTCTTCGTGTGTGATCGTGAAAGAATTTTATGGATGAAAAAGATTGATGTAAGACACGAAAAGTACCTCTGTTGTGTTTGGACCAAACAGTAAACTCTTAACTCATTTTGAGAAGAGTAAGGTAGCTCAAAGACTAATGTGAATATAACCCTGATTGGGAAGAAATCTTCGTATGAATAATTTCATTAAGGCTTTCTTACACACACATTGAGTAATGGAGGCTTTGGTCAACATACAACAGCATGCTTCTAGGGACATCCTAACTAGTTCGAATGATGAAAATTTTATCGATTCATACGAAAAATGTACCGTACCCGAGTACTACAAGCATAATATCCGCTGTATCTTCATGAGAATCTGCAACAAAATACTAAAAAGAAATAGGAATCAAAATAGTTTTGATGTTTTGATTTTTCGAAAATAAAGACAGAACAAACGAAAATCTTTTTGATTTTTTTTTTAATTTTTCGAAAATTAAATGACAAAATAAACGAAATTTTTTTTGGATTTTGGAATTTTCTGAAAATTAAATGACAAAACAAACAAAAATCTTTTTTTTTGTTTAATTTTTCGAAAATTAAATGACAAAATAAACGAAAATCTTTTTGGATTTTGGAATTTTCTGAAAATTAAATGACAAAACAAACGAAAATCTTTTTGGATTTTTGAATTTTCGAAAATTGAAATAGTACTTGATGCAAAAATTTTATCATCCCCTTATAAGTAACAAATGTACGAATGCGAAGAGGTCGAAGCGTTGACTATGAACAGTAACAGCTAAATCAACCCTTAAGATAAGTAACAAATGTGCGAATTCGAAGGGGTCAAAGCGTTGACTATGAACAGTAACCTCTGAATCAACCCTTAGAATAAGTAACAAATGTGCGAATTCGAAGGGGTCGAAGCGTTGACTATGAACAGTAACCTCTGAATGCTGAATGATTTTGCATTATCTTTTAGTCAGCGCCTCTGAATCATTCCTTATCATGCATCATTCTTCTTTTTCGCATGGAACAGAATTTCCATCGATCATTCCAAGTCCTTCTATAATCTTCACAAGGGATTTTTCATCCAAAGCTTTTATGAAAATGTCAGCTAACTCATCAGTTGTTTTCACGAAATGTACTTCAATATTTCCATCTTCCACGTGATCTTTGATGAAATGATAACGAAGAGCTATATGTTTAGTCTTCGAATGCTGCACAGGGTTTTGACAAATTCTTATCGCACTTTGAGAATCACAATATAATGGAATCTTTTTCATATTGATTGCATAATCACGCAATTGACTTTGGATCCATATTATTTGTGAAGTGCAAGCAGCAGCAGCCACATATTCTGCTTCAGCTGTTGAAATTGATACGCATGTTTGCTTTTTCGACTGCCAGCTCACCAATTTGCCATCAAGAAATTGACATCCACCACTTGTGCTTTTTCGATCAAGATTACAACCACCCAGGTCTGCATCCGAATATGCTTGTACAAAGAACCCAGTGTTCGAAGGATACCACAATCCCAACGAAATTGTTCCTTTAAGATAACGAAAGATATTCTTCACAGCAGTGAGATGTGGTTCTCATGGATTAGACTGATACCTAGCACAATTACACACAGAAAACATGATATCAGGTCTACTAGCTATAAGATAAAGTAATGAACCAATCATGCTCCTATATAAAGTTATGTCAACGGCAGGTTTATCTAACGAAGATGTAAGCTTTATGCTCGTTGCATTGGAACTCGTAACTTCGTGCTATTCGTCAATCCAAACTTTTCCAACAGATTCTTCGTAATTTTTTCTTGATTAATAAAAATTCCTTTTCTGTTTTGACGAATATTCAAACCAAGAAAATTATTTATTTTTCCCATCAGGCTCATTTCGAACTTACTTTTCATCAAATCTTCGAATTCTCTAGACAAAGCAGGGTCAGTCGAGCCAAAAATAATATCATCAACATAAATTTGAACAAGCATTAGATGATTCCCCACTTTCTTTCGAAATAATGTTGGATCAACTGATCCTTGTTTAAATTTAGATTGTTTCAAAAATGAGGTAAGAGTTGCATACCATGCTCGTGGTGCTTGTTTCAAACCATAAACTGCCTTATCTAAAATATAAACATGATTTGGAAATTCTTCGTTAATAAAACCTGGGGGTTGTTCCACGTAAACAGTTTCTTCAAGCTCTCTATTTAGAAATGCACATTTCACGTCCATTTGATAAACATCAAAATCTTTGTGAGCTGCATAAGCCAGAAATATACGAACCGCCTCGAGTCTTGCGACAAGGGCAAAAGTTTCTTCATAGTCGATTCCTTCTTGTTGTGAATATCCTTTAACAACAAGTCTGGCTTTGTTTCGAACAATATTTCCATCTTTGTCGGTTTTATATTTGAAAATTCATTTTAACCCGACAATCGAAACATTTTCAGGTTTAGGAATTAACCTCCAAACCTTGTTTCGTTCAAATTCAAACAATTCAGATTGCATTGCAACAACCCACTCTGAGTGTTCCATTGCAATCTTAACTGTTTTTGGTTCAATCTTAGAAATGAAAACATTGAACATGCAAATTTTTTGATGAGTATTCAATACCTCATTCTTTGCACGAATTTGAGCTCTTGTTAAAACTCCCTCTTGTGGATTCCCAATTACTTGATCCTTCGGATGATCTTTTGTCCACTTTTCCAAAGGTGCATCTTCGTATATATCATCTTTTTCCGAGCCTACAATCGAACAAGCATCATCAAAATCATTATTATCTTCAATATTTTCTGAATGCTCCCCCTCAACATTATGCTCCCCCTCAACATCATCATTCATCCTTTCTTTTTCCCCCTCGAAAGAATGTTGTTCGTCATCTAATGTATTCGAATCCAAGTGCTCCCCCTCCACTGGAATGTTTTGCATACTTTCGCCATTTTATGGAGAATTTGATGTTGAAGTATCATTAAGCTTTGTTAGTTCAGAGATATGATTATCACTTGCATTGATTTCAGCATCAACAACATGATCTGAAATTCCAAAAATTAAATCATAATCAATATCTAATGTTTGTGAGGATTCAGATTCATCTTGTATGTTTTTCAGAATTGGATGATTTGCAAACTGAGTTGTTGTTTGTTTAATGTAGTAATCATCAAATGTAAGATTAAAAGTTTCTTCAACTTTTCGTGTTCTTTTATTCAACACACGATATGCAACTGAATTATGCGAATATCCCAAGAAAATCCCTTCATCTGCTTTTGCTTGAAATTTCGTAAGATTATCCTTGAGATTCATAATGAAGCACCTGCATCCGAAAACATGAAAAAATTTTACATTAGGTTTTCGATTGTTGAGAATTTCATATGGAGTAATGTTGAAACGACGATGAATAAACGATCTGTTTTGAGTGAAACATGTGGTTGATACTGCTTCAGCCCAAAGATATTGTGGAAGATTCGCATATGCCAACATAGTCCTTGCCTCTTCGCATAGAGACCTATTTCTTCGTTCAACAACACCGTTTTGTTGTGGTGTGTATGGAGATGAAAAATTATGCGAAATACCTTTGTCCACCAAAAATGAATCAAGAACCTTGTTCTTAAATTCAGTTCCATGATCACTCTTAATTTTTCGAACAATCTTCTTCAATGTTGTTTCCATCTTTTTGATAAAGTCAATCATGATTTGTGCAACTTCAGATTTAAGCCTGAGAAAATAAACCCACGTAAATCTGGAAAAATCATCAACAATCACTAAAATATACTTTTCTTGTTGAGAGTTGAAACAGTCGAAGGACCACACAAATCAATATGTAAGAGCTCCAGAGGTGCAACTATTTTCGAATCAATCGTAATTGGATGACCTTGTTTATGTTGCTTGCCAACTTCACTAGCTGCACATAAGGAATCATTGTCAAAATTTAGTACAGGTAAACCTCTTACCAGATCTTGTACCACAAGTTTATTGATGTTTCGAAAATTGAGATGAGAAAGTCTTTGATGCCAAAGCCAACTTAAGTCTGATGTTGCCTTCGAAAGAAGACATATAGCATGTTTTCCTACTATTGGATTGATGTCCAAAGTGAACATGTCACCTTTCCTTTTGGATTTCAGTAACACCTCTTTTGTTGTGACATTCGAAATAATACTTCCATATTCGTTAAAAAGAACTTGATTGCCAGTGCTCACAACAAGTTGAGAAATACTTATCAAGTTATGTTGAAGACCTTCAACATATGCCACCCGATTCACTGTGAATTGACCCTTCGTGATCTTCCCATATCCTTTGACTTGACATTTTTGATTGTTCCCAAACTTCACTACTCCAGCATTTTTGAGACTTCGAAAATCTCGTAAATTCTCCTTCTTCCCAGTCATGTGACGAGAGCAACCACTATCGATGTACCACTTGTTATCATATTGCTCATCACATAGTACCTACATTCAATGGAAAAATTTAGGTACCCAAGGCTTTTTGGGTCCTTGGAAATTAGATTTCAATTTCGAATGTAATGAAGAACTTTTAACCCAATCACAAACTTTTGTTTTGAGACTATCAATTAAGTTCACTTCTTCATTTAAAGGAACCGAAACATAAGTTTTTGATGGTTTCAAATGTTCACTGACATCACCCTTCGAATTCTGAGTTTGTGAATGAACATTCTTTGCTTTTATAACTGGTTTCCATGCTTTAACTGATATGTTCGAATCCTTAGACGATGAACTGCCATTTGATGAATTATTCATATACTTTTCATATGCTTCGTGAATTTGCTCCTTTGAAAATGTATTTGACTGATACATCTTTCCTTTTCCTTCAAGCCAATGATCAATGTTCTTCCTTGACGTTATTCCTTTCTCTCGTGAAGTTTTCATAGTTTCTTTCTTCGTTTGATTTGGAAAATTTGGCTTTATAGGAACAAAATCAACTTTTGGTTTTGTTATAAAAGATTTAGCATATGATGTATCAACTGTTGATTTAAAATGTTGACGTTGAAAGAATTTTTTATTTGGTTTTGAGTTATTTGAAAATTTTCTTGGAATATTTGTTTCTGAAACTTTCGAAAACCTTGGTTGTTTATTCAGTTCAGACTTTGAATGATTTGATTGATATGAATGTTGAGGTTTTGTTGAAAAAGATGAATTTTTAGCTTTGAAAACATTTTTGGGTGATTGTGATTCAGACATCTTTTGAGACGCAACATTTTGCCAAAATATTTTCTTTCTTGCTTGTCTTTTTGAAATGTTGTTTTCCTTCGAAAATTTGTCAATTTGATCTTTGAATTCCTTGGAGTTTAATTTGACAACTTTTTCACATTCCTTTTCAACTTGTTTTGAATTCTCTTTTTCAGTTTCTGATTTTTCAACCCATTTTCTTTGTGGTTTTTGACGTTGGAAAACATACGAATTCTTTGTTAAGTTGTTTTCAACTGTGCTTTGATTTGCGAAAAAACCTTCATCAGTTGTTTTTGAATTATCCTCTTCAATTAACTTCTTTAATTCTGTTTTGATTTTCTCAACATTTCCAGTAGTTACGAAAACTTGATTTGGAAAAATGACATTATCTGTACATTTGAAATTTGGATAAACCACTGAATTCGTTTCAAGATAGTGTTCACCTTTTTCATTCATCACTTTTTCGAACTTTTGTGTATCACCATACACCTGATCAACCACAATTCGAGGACTTTCTTCTTCCTTTGAAGATTTCTTTTCCTTCGAAATGTTCACTTCATCTTCATCATCACTATCATCAGTTTGGCTGTCTTTGAGATCCACGAAGTTCATATCATAAACTTTCGAAGTTGAGGGTATATCAGTTTCATTTTCAACCATCAAATCCTTAACTTTTTCTTTTCCTTTAGATGTTGAAGCAACATTAACAACAGACAACTGAGAACAATCAACATCTTCAAGTTCACTAATTTCACTAATATTGTCAGAATTATCTTCAATATCAGCAAAATTAGATTGAGAATCAGATGTTGAATTCTCAGTCTTTTTCAAAATTTGAATTTGTTCATATTTAGTCAAAGTATCATTCACTATGTTAACTAATTCATTCGCATCAAGACATTCATCAATTTTGACAATTCCACATTTATATCTATCATCAGGGACTCTGTCAAAATCAGCTATTATTTGCTCACAATCATACGAAATATTATCTACCTTGGCTCTTTCGAATGCTAGGAAAGGTAGTAATTTTCTATGTTGCTCTTTACTTATATCACATGAATGATGTAAATCAGTTAATTTGCCATAAAGTCGTTTAGCAGAATTACAATAGATGTTTCTTTATGCTAGCAAAAGTTTAACATCACTCGATAACCTATCCCTATCACACATTATATTTGTCATTTGTAATTCCAAACATTCAATTTTGCTTATTTTCATGTCTAATCTCTTTTTGACCTCTAACAACTCCATTGACAACTTGTTGGCCTCATTGCTAGCAGACACAACAATTGAATCAAAAAAAGTAACCGTCTCATCAAAAGAAATTAGTTCATAATCATAAGCATGTGTAGGAATATTAAAAGATTCGAAAATTTTACGTACCTTTGTTGTCATTGGAGATTTGTCAGCTGCTTTGGATACGAAGCATCGTCCCCTCACTTCGAATTTCTCATCATCTGAGTCCTTCTCTATTTTCGCATACAACGCCCCATGCGTTGGATTCCTCATTTCCTCATCGTCTGACCCGAATGACCAGATTTGATAAGTTCCATCTTCATCCTCATGCTCACCCTTTGCAACCAATGAGAAATTCTTTGCTTTAGCACGAACCACCTCAAGCTTTTCAGCATAATATGCCTCATCTTTGACTTTATTCTTCCTCTCATCCTTCTTTCGAAGCATACAGTCATTTGCAAGATGATTCGCACCGTTGCAATAATGACAATCTATTCCTACATCACCTTTCAGCTTCTTCTCACCCTTTCCATCAGCTATCTTCGAATCTTGCTTCTCAACTTTCTTTTTCTCCTCAACCACATTTTTACTCACAAAATTTCCTTTCACCTCAGCAAGCTTAGTCTTCGAATTGAACGGCTTTTTGAAAAATTTCTTGACACGATTATTCGAGTAAAATGCTATTGCTTCATCATCTGAATTCATGATGAATCCTTGTTCTTCCTCAGAATCACCATTTTCAGCTTCTTTCTCAGAAATCTTTGATACAAGAGCTAATGGACCTCCCAAATTCAACTTCGATTCCTCAGCAATTTCATTTACCTCAATTTCGTGTGTTTTCCATTGATTATACAAATCATTGAGAGTTGATGTATCAAAACTTTGTTGATTCTTCACCATCATACTCACACTTCTCCATTCTTTTTGAATCCCCATTACAAAGATGAGATTGAATTCCATTCAAGTTCTGGTAAATCCATAGCGATTGCACCGATAGATTAACTCGTTCAGACGATCATAGTAAACTTCAATTGTTTCTCCTTCTTTTTGTTTGAAATCTTTCAACTCAACCAAACACTGTTTAACTGAATTGATTTTTGTCTTCTCACTTCCTTGAAATTTATCTTTCAGATTGTTCCAGACTTCCTTTGCAGTTGTACAAATCCTAACGTAATTGTACACAACTGGAGGTAATGCACCTCGCAGTTCCCTCATACACCTCTTCTCCAGTTTCTTCAGACGATCAGTTTGATTATCAACTCCAGAATTTGTAGAAGATGATCCAATTGGTTGAACATTCACTGGAACATTGACATTTCCAGTGATACATGACCATAATTCTTCATCCAGACCATTCAGATAATCCTGCATACGATCAGCCCACTGATCATAGTATTCAGGGATTAGCATTGGAATTTTGGTTGATGAACCTAGCAGATGAGAAAACGAAGTCATCGAATTGAGATTGAAACTCGCCATTGTTGTACGGAAGAAGATTTTGAGAAGTTTGAAAAGATTTGAGAATTTGAAAACAAACTAGATGAATCAAATCGAATTGATGAGAATAACACTCGATTCAACAATTCAAATGCAAAATCGAATCACAGACTAAGATCAAGACAATTGTTCACTTTCAAAAAGTGTGGAAACTTTTGAATCAAAAAATTGATTCAAAAACTTTTTGAACAGCGTGAAAATCAGATCAGAGATATGATTCCTGCTCTGATACCAATTGATGAACCAATGAATCGAGTAATGAATTAATCAGAGTATGAATTCAAGTAAGAATATGAGATTTGAACACACGATGTAAATATGATCTTGTTATGCTCTATTATGCTTTCGAATTCTTTACAGAGAATAGTAGACAAGTCTGTAAAAGTTCTTATCTAACTCTAGTAAATAACCCTATTTATAGGGAACTGAAAGCATACAAAAAATATACTAAGGCATTGACTCTAAAGCTTCGAATAAAAGCGCCCTAGTAAAATACATTACAAAATATTCGAAGAGTCTAAAACATACTTCGACTAATTACAACAATTCAACCCTTACAATCATCCTAAGGGGGAGATAATTGTAACGCCCCTAGATCTGGGCTAGTCAATTTAGAGACAACGAGCATCAAAAATGAGTTTTTGATGGAAGATTATTTAGAAGGAATAATCTTAACCAAGTGGTAGTATATGTTACAAGGGTTCCGTACATATAAAGAACGCCGAAATCCGAGTTATAACAAAGAAGTTATGGCCCGTCGAAGTTTTACGGCAAAACCGGCACGGCACCGGGAAGCTTAAATAGTGAATTTACGATATAGCGACTTTTATCCTTAGCGCGAAAGTCGTAGAAAACGTTAAACCGAGAGCGTCCATAAAAAGAACGCCCAAATCTGACTTCGTATGTGGAAGTTATGATTTTTCGAAGTTTCAGCTTAGCAGTATACAGCCCGAAGTTCGAATATTAGATCGAGCGGTTTTTAGCCAACACAACCTAAACGAGAATCGAAGATCTCGTTAATAGTAGCGCATCGACAAAAAGACAGACGAAAACGGACGTCGGAAATAGAAGTTATGGATTTTTAACGGACCAACCCTGTCCCGGCCTGTTAAGAATATAACTTTTAAAATAAAATCAAAATTAGCCGACGGAGTCTAAACGAAAGTTGTAGAGTACGTTCCCTCCTACGCGTGGATATAAAGAACGTCAAAAACGGAGGTCGTATGCGAGAGTTACAAATTTTTAAAGTTTAGACTCGGATTTACGAAGCGTATTGCTCGATTGATGACGTGGCCGAACCCAAGTCGTCCGATGAGCTCGCTTCAGATGAGGACACGTCGCCCCTCGCATTACGCCCCGCGTTCGAAACCAGGTACGCCCAGCGTACTTCGGTCTTATGCGATTCCAAGACAAGCCACGTCGCACCACCCGGAGACCACCACCTGACAGCCTTATCCGACGCTACGCCCAACGCAGCCTTTCCGAACGCCCAACATTCCGAGGTCTGAGGGCCTATAAAAGGCAGCAAAGGCTGCCGAGTTCCATGCACAATTTATCTTCACTCTCTAGTTTCTTTCTCTCTCTAAGGTTCCTAACCCCCCTAAGCCTAGGTAACCCCCTAGCACCCGAAGGAAGCCCCGAGGCTCCCGGAGTCCCGAGAAAAAGGGTCTTTCGGTTCGGAAACGCTGCTCCGAGCGAAGCTCGGTTTTCGAGAAAACCCGCTGTAAGTGAGCTACGCCTACGCTATTTTTAATATAGCTTCTAATTAATTATAGTAACATTATTAGGACCTTAAAATAATTATTTGGGCTATTATTATGAGTTATATAAGAGTGTTGCTTAACGTTTATATAATAGTAATAATAGCTAGACTATTAATTAGTCGCGGTTAACGTTAGACTAAACTCTAGTGGTATTGATACTAGGTTTTGTCAAGGGAAAATTGTTTTGAGATAACGAAGTGCTGTCCGAGTAGTGACTCACCACCTTACCAGGTGAGTGCATAGTTACTTTCATCTTACACATAGATATGAAGTATTTTCTACAAATTACGTGCTAAGTGTACATATTGTCTGTATACTTGCTATCTATGCTGGATGAACGATTTTTATACATGTTTTAAATGATTTAAACTGTATATGTATTTTATATCTACAAAATGTGTTGGGTAAAAGTTGGGTAGATGAAATAGTTGTTTGACAAAAATAAAATGATGAGAGGTGATATAGACCATGAGATAAGGGTGAGAGGTGAACAATGAGAGAAGCCTTTTACCCAAGTGTTGGCCCCGTCATCTAGCAGAGTATGGATGACAACCACAGACTATTCTAGACAGTCCATTGGAACACTAGCAGGCTCACAAGCTGTAGGTGTTATTTGAACTGTGTATTCACCAGCTGTACTCTAAAAACCCATTGACATGTATTGCGAGTGGATTCTCGGAAACTATACTGTCGATAAATGAGATAACGCTGGCAACTATGGATTTAGTGCCTATTGAGCAAACCTTGGCAACTATGGATTTAGTGCCTTTTGAGTAAACCTGGCAACGATGGATTTCGTGACTATTCCTTAGGATAATCCTTAGGAAAGAATGAACGAGGAATAACTAATTCTTAGGGTAAATCCTTAAGAGTAGAGAAGATAACGGGGATGGGTAATTGGGTTAATTGTTTGATGATTAAACATAATAATTATTTATTGTGGGTTGAAAACCCTATATACTCACCAGGTTTCCCAAGCTGACCCACTTAGTATATTTGTATCACATGTGTCGATATGAGGTTACATTACACTGAGGGATTAAGGAGATATAAATCACTAGTGATAATGAATGTAAGTTCTGTTTATTCTTATGTTTATGTATTGACGATGACATCCCAATATTTTAAAATGAATCAAAATACATTTCTTCGGAAATGCTTTGATAATGTATTTATTATGTTTTTATGGGAACAAATTCCGCAACACTTTTCTTTAAAAAGGATAATCTGATTTTTAAACAAAGCATAAGCAGAATCGGTCTTTTCTGGCCGTGAAAATGGGGATGTCACAGTTATCGTAGTCGAAGGAGGAAATCTGGCCCACGATACGCTCGCTCTTCCGGTGTTCCTCCTTAATAGCCTCCTGCTGGGCCTCCCGGATCTTGTCCAGAACTGGAGTTACTACTTTCACCCTCAGACATATGTCTTTGATCGGGGCTACGAATGCCTTGCGACTAAGTGCATCAGCCACAACATTGGCCTTCCCCAGGTGGTAAATGATCCCACAGTCATAATCCTTCAGCACATCTAGCCACCGACGCTGCCTCATGTTCAGATTTGGATGGTCCATGAGGTACCTCAAGCTCTTGTGATCCGTGTAAATGGTACAATGGACCCCATAGAGGTAGTGTCGCCAAATCTTGAGGGCGAAAACAACCACCCCAACTCCAGATCGTGCGTCAGATAGTTCGCCTCGTGAGACTTCAGCTGCCTCGAGGCGTAGGCGATGACGTGCCCTCTCTGCATCAACACTGCGCCCAAACCCGAAATGGATGCATCACAGTATACTACAAAATCCTCCACGCCCTCTGGCGGTAGGGTTGTTCATTGTTCGGATAAAACGGAATTATCCAGCTGGACAATTCGGATTGGACTATTTGGTTCGGATATTCGGATTTTTGGATTGAATTTCACCAAAACCAAATTATTATTGTGGATTTTGGATTGGTTTCGGTTTATAAAATAAGAACCGAATAGTCCAAAAAAACTTAATAACAATTTATTATTTATTTATTTTTAATATATCTACAATTATTTATTAATTTTATAAAAAAAAATTTTCAAAAAAGTTCAAAAGGTTTCACCTAATAAAAAAAATTAATATGTTTTTTCTCTCAAAAGTGTTTTATCTATTAAATATTAAATTATAATATACCTTCTTAGTAGTTGTTTATAAATTTTAAATTACAACTAAATAATTTGTTTTTGCTTCTTGTGTAAATATTGGATAACATTATAATTATATATTATATAAAATGTTATGCCTTTTGAAAACCGAATTATAAAAACTGATCCAACCGAATTGTAATTGGATTGGATCGGATCAGATTTGAATTTAGTTTGGACAATTCGGATGCATATTTTGAAAACCGAAATCAATTTGGATTTACTTAATTGGATTGGATCGAACCAATCCATCCAAACGAACACCCCTATCTGGCAGGGTTAAGATCGGTGCCTCACACAACCTCTGCCTCAATGTCTCGAACGCTGCCTGTTGCTCAGGCCTTCAGCGAAATACAATGGCGTTCTTCGTCAGCCAGGTCAAGGGTACTGCTATCTTGGATAAATCATGTATGAATCTCCGGTAATAGCCTGCTAACCCGAGGAAACTCTAAATATTAGATGGAGACTTCGGAACCTCCCATCTCATCACGGCCTCTACCTTGGACGGGTCGACCAAAATACCATTCTGGTTGACAAGGTGCTCCAGAAACTGCACCTCGCGCTACCAAAACTCACACTTGGAGAACTTGGCGTACAAGCTCTCCCTCCTCAAGGTATCCAACACCTCCCGCAAGTGCTCCTCGTGTTGCTCTTGTTTCTTGGAGTAAACCAAGATGTCATCAATAAAAACTATCACAGACTGATCCAGCCTCGGTCTGCATACGTGGTTCATGAGGTCCATGAACGCGGCAGGGGCATTGGTGAGCCCAAAGGGCATCACCACGAACTGATAGGGCCATAGCGAGTTTGGAAATCGGTCTTCTGTACATCCTCATCTCTAACTCGCATGTGGTGGTAGCCTGAACGCAAATCTATCTTGGAAAACCAAGATGCCCCCTGTAGCTGGTCGAAGAGATCATCAATCGTCGGTAGTGGGTAACGGTTCTTCACCGTTACCTTGTTCAGCTCCCGGTAGTCTGTGCACATCCGATGCGACCCATACTTCTTCTTCACAAACAGGATCGGGGCTCCCCAAGGCGAACTGCTCGGCCTAATAAATCCCTTGTCTAACAGCTCCTGTAGCTGTGTAGACAACTCCTGCATCTCGGGAGGATCCAACCGATACGGTGCCTTGGCTATTGGAACCGCACCAGGGACTAGGTCGATCCTGAACTCCACTTGTCTCTTCGGAGGTATCCCAAGCAACTCCTTTGGAAATACGTCCGGGTACTCTCGCACAACTGGCACACCACTCACGGTCACCTTACCCGCCTCCTGGGTATCCATAACATAGGTGACATACCCTGTGCAACCCTGCTGAAGGTAGCGTCTAGCCCCCGCTGCTGAGCACAAAGTTGGTCCATGATGCGGCCTCTCGCCCTGAATCACCAACTCTCCCCCACTTGGGATCCTGACACGAACTAACTACTGCTCACAGTCGATCTCCGCCACATTATGGCACAACCAATCCATGCCTATAATAACCTTGTTCCCACGCAAAGATATTGGAACCAAATCCACAAGGTAACGCTCGTCATACATCCTCATAACACAATCTCTGTAAAGCTCGGATGCCCGGACAGATCGGTCGTCAGCAATCTCAACCTCTAATGGACAATCCAACATGCCTGAAGACTCAACAAACCTCTTTGTAAGTGCAAGAGAGACAAATGATCGGGTAGCCCCCGAATCAAATAACACCTGGACTGGGATACAGTTCACATGGAACGATCCTAAACGAAACACATAAAACATAGAACATAAATATCATAACCGACATGTAATAAGAGTCAGGGAGAAGAAAACATACCTATCACCACATCCGGTGTGGAACGCGCCTCCTCGGTGGTCAGCTGGAAGGCTCGGCTCCTCACCACTGGGGCATCTGTCATGCCCTATCGGCCATTCGTGATCCGCAGGGTCGTTGGAGCTGGTGCCACCACTGGTGCTCCTAATGTCAATCTCGGGAAGTTGGCCTTTTTATGGCCCTTATGATTGCAATGAAATCAAATCAAGTCTGATGTATGAAGGGTGGGGGTAGGGGCAGTACAATCCCTGCCAAAGTGCCCAAGCTTGCCGCACATATAGCAGCCCGACGACCCTAATTTGCAAACTCCCTCATGCGTCTTTCCGCATTTCCCACAACGACTCTGTCCCTGCTGGCCCTTCGACCTCGAGTCGAATACCTTGGGTTTCTTCCCAGAAACCCCAGTCACCTGCTCAGCCTCCTCCTTCCTCTTCCAGATGTGCTCTATATCAATCTCCCTCTCTCTCGCCCTGGCTATCATATCCTCCAAGGTCGGGCATGCTGAGTAGCTGACATGTTTCTGGATGTCAGCTCTCAACATATCGTAGTACCAGGTCTTCCTCGTCTCCTCATCACCCGCATACTGACGCACCAGTAAGGCCCTCTCCCAGAACTTGGCAGTAATCTCCACCACTGACTCAGTCGTCTGTCTCATATCAAGAAACTCCCTGGCTAGCTGCTGAATCTCCACAGTTGGCGCAAACTCAGCCCTAAAACTGGTCACAAAGTCAAACCAAGTCATAGCCTTAATGTCTGGGGCTCCCAACGTGTCACTGACTGCCTCCCACCAGTCTCTAGCCATGTCTCTCAAACACCTCGCATCTACCGAACCTTCGACCCATCAGGGCAGAAGCTCGTCAACTGTACAGACTCGATGTCTGCAATCCACCTCCTGGCCACAAAGGGGTCTTTCACCCCGTGAAAGTCTGGCGCACCACATCCCCTGAAATACTTGAAGGAGAGTGTGCGCATCCCTGATTGGCCATATCCATGTCACTCTGGAATGCCCTCAGGCGATCCTCCATCAACTCAATGATCCCTTCCTTCATCGACCCGAAAATCACCGGGGTCGCCTGAAGGATGCCTCTCGTAATCTCAGATGTGATGAACTCGCGTAGTCCGTCATTAACCAGCTCGAAACCTACACCCGAACCTAAACCTGACCCAGACCCTGAACCTCCTGCTCCGTTACGTGTCACCACCATTCTGAAACAAAACACATAATTGTCAGGGTCATACGTAACCTCGAGAGGTCTCACACACTCTCGAGTACGGATCCTCTACTTTCAGTAGTACGGGCCCATACTGTCTTCCACATCTATCCGCACTTTCCTCAAGGATTGCCTTCACTTCACCAAGTCCCTTTCACTACTACTACTCGTTCTACTAATCTCATCCTAGGCTTACCCGAGGGTAACCTCCAACCCACTCTCCGACATCAACTGCATAAGAAGTCTCTACTACCTTTCCCTAACTAGCTCGCGAATACCATTACATATTACTAAGACTAGATAATTCTTCGAATGAGAGGTCCTACCCTACAATGGTTGGACTCAGACAAGAGCTGAAAAATAGGGCTAAACCTAACCTTCTGAAATTATTTAATCCTTATAATATGTAACTTAACGTATTCGTTTACTAGTCAATTAAAGATAACTAGAACTCCTAAAAGCACAAAGCAAGCATCATTCGGACGTTAAGTAACCAAACCAAACATATCCTATTCAGGCCATCATATCACTGACTAATCAATTCTAACATGTAATTCCATAAACACGTATAGTAGGCACATCAAGCATCTTCCTAGATCCTTAGCCCTAATCTAGCATGTAGTTCTCATACACATATAATAGGCATATAAGGCATCCTTCCTAGATCCTTAGCCCTAATCTAGCATGCAGTTCTCATAATCATATCATATATCATAACAAACATGCAGTTCTTTTTTCAAATTCTTTTCTCTTTTCAAAATTCTTTTTATAAAAATTATTTTCTTTTGAAAATTTTCATACCAAGTCCTCAGTTTGAGTTCAGACACACCCAAGAGTTTGCCCGAATCCCTCAAACCAAGGCTCTAATACCAACTTGTAACATCCCAAAATCCAAGACCAAAAATTTCATTTTTGCTTTAACAATTCATAAAACAGATTTTGGAAAACATCATCAAGTTATCTCATTTCATAAAAACCATAGATCATATGTCTCAAAATCATGTCATAAGATAATAATAATGTCAGAGTACAAATCCCATGAACATCATAGTGCGGAAAATCGTGGTGTGATGCACTGCTATCGTGCCGACTCCTTTCCATTCGAAGAAGAGGGACCTGAAAGAAAAACTGAAAACCGTAAGCACAAAGCTTAGTGAGTTCCCTCATCATACCACATACCATACAATAAACATACTTCGTAACAAGTCCGGGTACTTAACTACCCCTTCGGTCTCTTTCAACCGGTAACTGCCTAGCATATCATTTCCTTTAGTTACCCTTTTCATGCTCATAACCCCTTAAGGGTCACCTTTGGTCAAGGTCAAAGTCAAAGTCAACATCCTGGTCAAAGGCAACATTCTGGTCAAAGTCAACATTCTGGTTGACCCAACTCGCCTAGCTGGTCCATCTATTCGTTGAGTTCCATGAATCAAGAACCCTTAATCGCGATCTAACTCTTTGATATTTTTAAAACTCGTCGAGTTCCTCCTTATCCATAGAATCGTGAATTCTTCAATCAACTCGTTGAGTCATCCTTAAACTCATTGAGTTTTCACATTTACAGACTCGGGATTCTTCGACCCAACTCGTCGAGTTCCTCTATGGACTCGACGAGTTCTTCAGTCTGTTGGGCCATCTTAATAGATTAAGCTCATATCCTTCAGATCTAGACTCCGCACTTCTTCTACGCACCGAAAATGCCCTTTTAAGGGTAAAGTTTCCAACTTTACCCGTTAATAGCTTCCTTTAATGGATTTAGCACAAACCCTAACTCTTCAAAATCTAGATCTTGGTCTAAAAGCAATATATACTTTGAACTAAGGCATACAAACTAAGATCTAGACCCTAGACGTCATTTGAACACATAAAGTTTTTGCCTTTAACTCCATGCATGGCCTTTTGGGGCTTAAAAGGCCAAAATGACACCTTAAAGCGTGCATGGGGCTTCCATGGCCATAAAGTTTCCACCTTTATGCCATGAAACCCCTTCTAGACCCCATATCTGAAAGAATAATCACTTGGGACGTCAATTTCCCAAAAGCTAACATTCTTGGACCAAAAACCCCATAAAAGTGAAATGAAGAGATCTAACAAATCATTGAGCAAGTTTGAGACTTGCTTACCCGAAAATGCTGCAAATGAAGTGAAGTTTCTGGATCTACTCTCTTCTTCTTGTGTCCTATAGCTTCCTCTTATTCGACAAGCTTCAAAAGTACAATTTTTCTCTCAAAAAGGTCTCACAAGCTCACACAAGGCTCTAGGGTTTCGTGGCTAGGGTTTTGGTACTTGGAGGTTGTAAATGAGGCCAGCCTTTAGGGATTAATGTGTTTAAATAGGGTGAAAACCTTGAAACTAGGGTTTCACTCTGCCAGCCCTACTCGTCGAGTTGGGGCTCTTAACTCGTCGAGTAGGTTCCTTCACCCGCGTCCCAAAATAATCCCCACTCGACGAGTTTGGGGCCTCCAACTCGTCGAGTTCTCATATAAAAGTGAATAAATCTATTTAAAATACGTACCAGGAACCGGGCGTTACACAAAGATAAAAAAATCCTGAAGAACTTAAAAAATTTGAAGATATCAAAGATCAAACAAAAAGGTGGTGAATTCACAGAATTGAAAGGCAAACATCAAAGAAGAGATGAATTCCAAATAGCTCCATTATGGTATCAAGTTGTACTTCTTACAAGAGTTTATGTATGCTTGGTAGTTTAACCAAAAATACCTTGAGGTTAAGAAAGATTTCTGGGGATGGATTCGGAGGGTTGCAAAAATGAGTGTCGTATAAGCTAAGGGGTGAAGGTTATTATTGATAGTGAGAGTATAGGAATGGGAAGTTTTTAGGAATCATAGACACAAATGCATGCATTGTGGTATTGGGATAATAGCTGGGTTTGAAATGGATTGTTTTATGCGATATTTGTCAGATATAAAAATCAATTTGCTATGGAGTTTGAATGAAGACTATTAAATGAATGTAAAACCCAATCTTATATGTATTAATCGATGTCACTAGAGTTGGTGCGGAATCCTAATCTATTGAATAGAAAGAACATGTAATATGGAGTAAGAACACAAACACGAATCTTCAATGCACAATATAATTGATAATATTCTGGTACATAAGATACACAAATTCCTCTCTCGGTTCTCTTTCTCTCTGCAAAACACGATATGATGTTCTTGGAATGAATAACTGGCATGTCTGACTCTAATGTCTAACCCTTTACATGACTTGAACCTATACTATATATACCAAGATCTAAATACAAAGGCCCAACCCACTAATCTAAACCGAAATCATCTAAGCCCACCGAAATCACATGGTGATTTCGGTCCAAGCACCACCGAGATCATTGAGATTTAGGTCCTAAACCGAAAACTATAAAAGCTATGAAAAGAAAAGTATAAACCCCAAACTTATGTCCTAACAATCTCCCCCTTGGTTTATAGCTTTCTTTTCTTTTCAATCTCTTACTTGATCTTGACTTCCAGCTCTTTCCTTGATTTCTTCACGACTTGACTACAAGATGTATATATGAATCTTCTACATGAATAACTTCATCTTTAGTAGTTGGACTTCCTTCAAAATTTGACTTTGAACACACATTGGGTATAGAGGCTTCTTGTATAGGTTCATGTAAATCAGCACTTTCAGCTTTGAAATACTTCGGAGACAATTTCAAAGAGACCGATTCTTCTGGATGACATCAGCAGGTTCATAGATAGCAACAAATTGATTGTGGAGGCTTCAATGCAATTCGTTACATAACTTCAAATACAGCTTCACCTTGCTTATGGGGTTGAAAGATTGTGTGTTGCAGGATAATCTTCACTTCTAGTTCCTTCGAATGAACGCTCTTTAATGATCACATATGCGTCTTGAAAAGTAACCCTGACTAAAAAGTCCCTGTGGATCACAGAGTCATAAAGAGCCTTCTCACCACAGTTGTTCAAGGAGCCAACCTTGGCTCAGAAGGAGACTACTCGTAGTATCTGTGTGAACAAGGAGGAACGCACTGCAATTTGTTGAGTATCAGAGAGCTACTCATGGCTATTTTGATGCTAGCCCCTGCATATCCTTGATCAAAGATCTCAATACAGTTTTTCAAGGCAACAAGTTAACTTGGCTCTTGGCGAGACGTTCATCGATATCTATTTCCCGATTGGGTGAATCGCCCTGGTGCCACGATAGTTCTTAGGTAAAGATAACTGACAAGACCAACTTTGACAATCTGTACAGTTTCAGACTTTCAATACTTCAAATACGACAGTTCTTAGAAAGAAACCGCCTAACTGACATTTTGTACAGTTTCATGCCTTCTATTCCTTGTGAAAGTAGTGTGAAGTGTAATGACCGTCAATTCCTTTCCAAGTTTCTTCTCCTTGCTCAGAAAATTCCGATACAATCTCCTTGAGTCTCTTCTTCTTTTGAATTCACGTTTGAAGACAAAAAAAAATTTGAGACAAAAAATAAAAATAAACATAAACTTAGCACACAATAGAACAACTAAGAATAAAATTAAAATTAAAATATGATAAAAAACAATATTTTTGGATTTTTTATTTTTCTGAAAAAGAAATAAAAGCAGAAATAAACATATTTTTTTGTAATTTTGGATTTTTGATTTTTATGAATTTTTTTGTTTTGTTTTTTTAATTCCCCCCCTAAATTTGTGCATAGAGGAAAAATATGAATAAATTTAACAAAAAACAAAAATAAAATACAAAATGTACAAAACAAAAACTTTTGGGATTAAAAGTTGTTAAGCAATTTAATATCTTTTATCAGCACACACCTGCATGAGTAGCTCTGGTCAATCACCAATATTGTGGTCCACTTAAACACAAATGATATTTTCAAGTTGGACAGATTATAAGTGACAAGACATTGCAACTATATTCCTAAATAGACCATTTAGCTGACGACGACCAAGGATATTGTTGTCCACTTTAATTCAGCAGCGAGATCTATAGTCAACCTCTAGTCATGGATCAATTTAATTTTAAGCGCACTAGAATGTGTTCCCCACTTCACGACATACCCTAGTAATCAAGTAATTTCCAAAGAACTCTTTACTTTAGGTGAGTGTTCAATTATTTAAGATAGAAGATAGATAGAAAGATAGGTGCGTATGTTGTGTCCCATGTCGGATTTCTTCCAATCATGCAGAGGGGACAGCATATGACTACATAGATAGATGGATAAAGAGATAGAAAGGTGCATATGATGTGTCCCAGGTCGGATCTCTTCCAGTCACACAGAGGGGACATCATATGATTGACATAGATAGATAGAGAGATGCATAGAAATAGAAATGCATATGTTGTGTCCCAGGTCGGATCGTCCGATCATACAAAGGGGACAACATATGGCTGACATAGAGGATAAGAAAGGAAAACAATTTCACATATACTTACTTTATCAGAACCCCCAATCATCTTATGAGCACCAGAATTAAGGACATAAGTCCGTACGTCGAAGAAGTGTTGAGCCACAGTTCTAGATGATAAGTAACTTTAATGTACTTTACGTTCTCCCTTTTTTATCTCACTACTCAATCTATCCAATCGTCGTATGGTCAGTCCAAATGTGACTATCTAAATCCAGAGGAGTTAACACTGTCAAGTCCTTCCTTTTGTCAACAATGTCTAGTCCCTTCATTTTGAATCCTTCGTGCCTACCAGCACATTGAACACAGAGTCTAAGCAATTCAGCTTCAGTGCATTACATAAATTTCAGCTTGCCCTTTAATACTAAACTTTATATCACTTCCCAAGAACACTTACCAAAGAAGACATATATTTGGAATTTTTTAATTTTTTAATTTTATTTTTTTTGTATTTTTGATTTTGTAATTTTTTTTGTATTTTTGATTTGGGCTTGTGTGGCTTGCGATGACGTTTTCCTTGAGCACAGGCCACACATTTCTCAAAAGTGATGAAGTCTTTTATTGGAAGATCACCGATAATGTTATTCTTATCAAGACGATTGAGGTTCTTAGCGTTTGTGTGACCGAGACGACAATGCCAGAGCATAGCATTGTGTTCTAAGACTTTTGGAAATAGACATGTGACTTGCTCGGGAATGTTGTGATTCATGTTAATTATGTAAGCATTCCCTTCACACTCAGATCTCACCAAAATCCAATTCTCTAGTATGATGATACCAGGCTTCAAAACGAGACATTCCTTATTAGTGAAATGAGTTGAAAAACCTTTGTCACATATCTGAGAGACGCACAACAAACTGTGTTTCAATTCCGGAGCAAAATTAACATTTTCAAATCTCAAAATGCCATTAGTAATTGTACCCTTATGAGTGATTTTACCTCCTTCTCCTCCTGCAAAGGAAACATACCCTCCATTAAAGTTCTGAATGTCATGCAGTTGAGAGATGTCTCCTGTCATGTGCCTGGAACAGCCACTATCAACATACCAAGGTCCGATGATATTCCTCCATAGTTGTTCCTGCACAATGTGCGAGATTAGTTAGATTTGGGAACCCAGTTCATAGAGACACTGGGTTGACCATTTCCATCTACACATGAAACTTCTTGCCATACGATATCCTTTGAATGAAATAATGTAGTTGTCGAATTTAAAGGACGGTGAGGTGATTGGGCCGCAAGACTTTTGGAAACCCATCTGTAATCAGGTTTAAGAATTTTATTACTGACACAGATGAGGGCTTTGACATTTGATTTTCATGAATGTTTGTCCTTTGTGTTTGATCTTTTGGGTATCCATCTTTTGTTAGATGATGACCCATGAGATGACTTTGGTGACACCGATCTTGGTTTGACCAATTTAAGTTTCGCCAAATTATCTCTTGAATTTCGTTTCAACACCTTTTTATCCTTATTTTCTTTGACATCCTGATTTTTGTCCTTTTTGGCATTCCAATCACCATCACTAGAACGTGACCTCGAGGAATTTCTTTTGAGAGATCTTCCTCGTGATACGTTCTGCCTACCTTGTGCATAGTAAGGAACATATGCACCATTTGGGCAGTTTCTGGAAATGTGTCCAGGTGTTCCACAGTGGAAACATGTTTGTTTCTTCACATAAAAGCTGTTACCGCTTGTCCCTGGTTGCGTGTCCAGATTGTGTCCACAAGTACCCTTACAGTTAGCAGTGTGTTTGACTTGTTTTGGTGGACTATATTTACTAACAACAGGTCTATTAATATTGGAAGTCATAACCACATCATCACAGATATTAGAAACAAAAGAAGTATCAGTTTTCAAAGAGACATTGTTTGAACAATCAACAGAATTAACAAAAGTAGTAGAATCAGTTTTCAAAACATTATTTTTCAAATCAGTGTCATTTTTCAAAACAGAAACACTTTCTCCAACCTCTTTCCTGTCTTGCACCAAGGATTCATCTGCATATGAGGTAGAAACGTTAGTATCGTTCATCCTATCATTATTTACTATCTCAACTACAGTAGGTTTGCCATACTATAGGTGTGCATCCCTTTCCATTTCTTCCTCAGTCAGGGAAGTAAAAGTGTAGTTATCATTGAATAGAGGAGGAAGACTATCATAACCAAGACCTACATTCTTTTTACCTTGTCATATAAGTTGTTTTTCAATAATTGTCTTAACTTTCTTACTTGACACGTCAAATTTTTTAAAATTAAAATCTGCATTTTCAAAGTTATTTTTCAATGTGTCAAGCTCGGCAGTTAGACTGGCAATCTTTTCTTGAGCATAAT
Source organism: Lactuca virosa (assembly GCF_052849685.1). Taxonomy (NCBI): domain Eukaryota; kingdom Viridiplantae; phylum Streptophyta; class Magnoliopsida; order Asterales; family Asteraceae; genus Lactuca; species Lactuca virosa. Next base: position 276,785,466 of record NC_136426.1, read on the forward strand.
CATAGTGTTCACATTTAGTACTATATTTTTCCTTAATTCTTTTTAAATATTTGGTTTGGGCCTCTAATTTTTCGTTTAAGGGTTTTTGGGCCTTTCTGAGAGTGTATCCTTCATATTTAAGGTCCTCTATTTCCTAGATTAATAAATCATGTTGATCGCGATAATGTTTAATTTTAGCTTCACAGGAATGAGAGCATGAGACTTCATTAACCTCCTTGGTATTGTTGTAAGAACTCATTATTTACCAACAAATGGATTTTTACCGAAAACCAAGAAAATAAATGCTTCCTTAATCGAAAACACCAATGGTTTGCTGATTTAATGCTGACCGAGAACCTTGAAACCGAGAACCTTGAAAATCGAGAAGCTTTAAAATCGAGAACCTTTAAAGCCGAGAAGCTTTAAAACCAAGAAGCTTTAAAACCGAGAACTTTGACCAAATACGAGGCCCTTAGACCGAATACGATGCTTCTAGACCGAGAACAATAGCCAAAATCTCAAAAACCAAAATTCTAACCGAGAAAACAAAGTCAAATGAGTAGACTGAAGACCTTAGCTGAAATCTTAACAATCCGTGAATTTGAACGAGAATGCGAGGCCGAGGATGCTTGACCGAGAAGCGAACCGAAATCTCAAGAATGCAAAGTTTACCGAGAACTTGAATACCAAGAAGTAGAGCTGACCGAAGACTCGCACCGAATACATAGACCAAAGAACAAAGTTTCTTTGACCTAACCGAGAACGAGGGGCCGTCACCGAGAACTGCGAGGTAGAGACCAAGACCGAAGATGACATAACCGAGAATGAAGCTTGCCGCTGAGAACCTCTTAAACCTAACCTAAGTCACTTACTACCGTCGAGAACTCCGAAGCTTTTTGACCGAAGACTCCCAAAAATTGCCAAAAACACGAAAATTTTAGATTTTTAATGCCAAACTCGATCAAAAACTCAAAAATTTTGTAGAACACTGTTAACGTTACCTAACGGGCACGTTAAGTGTAACGGAAAATGTAACAAAAACGTTACTACTTTAGCTAAGGCCCGACCTTGGTCAAAGCGAACCTAGGCCAGGCCAGCAGCTCAACTCTCATCACGTGGTAAGAACAGTCCATGTGATCTTCTCATTCGCTTACATCCAATGAGAAGGCAACAAATAACCTAGGTGACGTCCAGAACTGACGTCACCTGAGAGTTAGTTAACATGAATAGCTCTCCTAGTAAGAGGAGGCCACGTTTCATGCTCACGAGGCACGATCCCCATGATCCGTTAGTAACAGGTACAAAAGGATCTCTTCCGCCTCAAGGAGGAGATCCATCTTCTCTCTAAAAAATTACCTTTAGAATTATTATCTCTCTCAGAAAAACTAACTTGATCGTCGGAGCGACGTCCCGGGAGAACACCTGGTCGTCCTTTAACGATTATTTTGTGATTGTGTTCTCAGGAAAGCACCCAATTCAGATCCATTGTTCAGCATTCAAACCATCTGCAAACATGTCACAACATTTGGCGCCCTCCATTGTTCAACATTCAAACCATCTGAGAACACCCGGTCGTCCTTTAACGATTATTCCAAGAACAAAAAAAAAACAAAAATGGGTGGGCCTCAAGATGACGATCTTGGCTGCACCCAGGGTCTTTAAGCAGCAGATTAGAACAAATCTCTAAAAGACCAGCTTCAATAAAGCAAAACGAGTTCACTTGCAAGAGAACTCTGACCAGGGGTGTAAGCAAACCCTGAGTAAATACCATGTCATGGACAACATAAACCATACATGAAACAAACAAAAGAAAACAAAAGTGGGTGAGCCTCAAGATGATAATCTTGGCTACACCAGGGTCTTTAAGCAGCAGATTAGAACAAATCTCTCAAAGACCGGCTTCAGTAAAGCAAAACGAGTTCACTAGCGAGAGAACTCTGACTAGGGGTGTAAACAAACCCTGCGTAAATATCATATGACAGCCAACACAAGCCATACATAAAGCAAATAAAAGAACATGTGCAGTAATAGCAAGCATTCATACCCACAAATACATCATAAAAATTGTCAACATAGCCAGACTTCTGGACTTTCAGGCTGCCCCTAGGGGCGGCAAATACAAAATAAAGCAAGAAACAAAGAAAATAGTTCAACAAAGTTACATCAAAACAAGCCAAACACAAAAAGCTACATACCAACAGAAGTGTTACCATCATTGGGGAGGATTCCTTATTCTGAAACTCCTGACAGAGGTTTCGAAGCCCAGTCACGTCCAGGGTGCCGAAGCGAAGATGGCCAACAAAGTCTGTCTCCATGAAAGTCACTAGGGCGTCTTCCATCTCTTGAGTCCTGGTAGCCACATTCTCCTCCGACTTCGAGTCGACCTTCCCGATGGACACCTGCTCCCAGACTATCTTCTTACCATGCTCCACACCTGCGGCGACACAAGCTTCTTTCACGAGAACCAAGCCTTGGAGGAATTGTGTACTTTCAATCAACCTATCCACAACTCGGCTGAGCCCGTCGCTAAGTACCCAAGAGATATCCCTCTCCAGCGCTTCCTTTGCGGCGATCTCGGTCACCAGATCAACCTCCAGCTCTGCCACCCGCTTGCTCAGACCGGTGTTCTCCAATGACAAGACCCCCACCCGATTGTTTAGGCCCTCCACCTCTTCCCCCAGTTTTGCTGCTTGATCCGCCAAGGTCGTCTTTTCAAATAACACCGCCTCCTACCTAGCCCCCAATTCGCTCTTATCTGCCTCCAACTTCGCCACTTGGGCCTTCAATTCCTCACATTCAAAGCCCCTCCTTTCCAAATCGGACTGGAGGGCCTCCATATCAGAGATACGTTCGGCGGCTGCGACTAAATAAGACGACACTTGGGCAGCAACATAACGCAAGCCATTAACCATATGCTCGTCAGAAAGGGCACTTAAAGCCTCAGTGGTGGCAGAAGGAAGAGCGTGGTGACACCACCCCAGAGCGGTGTCATGATCGGAGACGAGATCCTGGGCTGTCAGCTTCCAAGCCAGCTTCTAGACATCCGTATGAGAACCAACAAAAAGGGAGGCAATTGTGGTTTTGTCAAAAGAAGCCGATGCGGGACCATGGGAAGGTGAAAACCTGGTCTTCGCCTCGGCACTTCCAGGCGTGATCGCATGGTTTCCCTGGTTGATGTTCTCTTCTACCATACGACCGGGCGATTTGGTTGCCCGATTATGTGCCCCCTCCAGCAGTTTCGAAGGACCCTCATTGGGGGCACGGGTGGAGCTCTTGGAGCCTTCTAGCAAGAAACTCAGATTACGCTTCTTGCAAATAGGGGGCTCAGAGCTAGAGGTCTTTGCACAACCGCCGATAGAGGCGTCCAAAATGGCGTAGCACCTCTTCACACGGTGAAGACTCCTTGGAGACCCAGAAGGGGTAGGATTCTTCTGGGAAGCGCCAGTGACAACGACGTCTTGGAGAACTGACTCGTCGTCACCACCAACACCATCACCAGCGGCACCGCTTGCGCCGGAGGGAGACTCGTGTGTAACCCCGACTCCTTGGCCAGAGACAGGAGGAGGAAGAGCTTCTACAAGGTCGACTTCGCGAACTTGAATGTCACCCTCAAACAGACCCTGAAGAGCCCTCTCCAGGGATATGATCTCCTCCCCACCTTGAAATAAAAAACAACAGCGGTTAACCAAAATGATGATTTCAACACATTTTCCTAAAAAGGGAGGGGGGAGGATAAGGTAAAAAGGGCGCTATACCTTCTTTCTCGACAAAGAACTCGGGCATTTTCCCACGAGCTCTCCAAGCGGTGCTCATTCCACCGGTAGCCAAGTAGCAATCGAGCCAATCCTCACCGTTGATGCAGATTTTCACCAAGGCGTCAGCTAACTCCTTGTCAGCGCAAAAAGCACGGGAGCACTGTCCACATACGCCTTAACCCTTTGGTAGCCAAGCACCACAAGATCATTATTCACCCACAAGAACGTTTCTTGCCAATCCCTCTTGGACTTCTAGTCGTGAATAATAATAGGGACTCCCTGCCGGCAAGAAAGGGTTCGAGTCCCAGACTGGGTACAAGCGTTGAAGAAGTGCTTCAATGCCAGAACTTTCAGTTAACGACCTAGGGCACGGCAAAGGAGTTAAGAGCCCACTATCTTGTTGATAGCGATAGGGGTCAACTCTTTTACCGAAAACCCGTACTCCTGGATGATCAAGTTGAAGAAATCAGTGGTAGGCAATCGCAAACCTGCCTCGAACAGGGCGATTGGGATACCGACTTTACGCTCATGAGGACTGTACAAAAAAGCATCAGGCGAAGGGATCTACAATCCATGATAAAAAACAAACCCGAACCGGTATTGAAAAGATTCCCACTCTTCAGCTGTAACAACACAATTTTTCAAAGAAAATTTTCATTTTTAATTAACCAAACACATTCCCATAAATCAAGAAATTCCAAAACAATTGTTTCAAATCCATATTCGTTACAACTATATTTTTCAAGTATCAGAGTGTCCCAAAAGGTCGCCTGAGAGAGAGTGCACGTCGTGCCATCAAGCTTTGCCCTTGCCCTTGGACTCAGATGAACCTGAAACAAATCCACAAACTGTAAGCGAATGCTTAGTGAGTCCCCCAGAGCATACCACACACATACACATATCCTGTTAGCTGATCAAAGCTACGCACGTAACACATAAGCCATGCATACATAAAACCTGTAAGAATTCCATGGGCTACCTCACATGGTCTTTACCTAGGACTTCCATGGGCTACCCCACATGGTCTTACATCCAATGTCATGGGCTCTCCTACATGGTCTTTACCTAGGAATGCCATGGGCTACCCCACATGGTCTTATATCCAATGCCACAGGCACCCCCCGGGCTCTTCCATGCAAAAACACACAATCACATATCATAACAAATCACATTCCATATAAAATCACATAATGACCATCATATATAACATAATCACATAATGGGCCGGCCTTGGTGCCTTAGACCCATTGATATGGTGAGAAGACTCACCTCTCAAAGGCTGAACTGGCAAACTGTAGTCAGATATATCCCACGTTGCTCCACCCAAACTGTTTATAATCAATGAGTAAATATCTCAGCATAATCCCATAAATACCCCCAGGGTCAACCCTGGTCAAATTCATGGTCTACAGTCAAGGTCAACAGTCCATATTGACCTTGACTCGTCGAGTACAATCAGTCACTCGTCAAGTTCCCTGCTTCACTCACCGACTCGCCGAGTCACCCGAGGGACTCGTCGAGTTCCTTGATGTTCACGGACGTTAACCACCAACCGTACACCCCTGACCGTGAACCCTTGGCCGTAAACCCTTGGACGTAAACCCTTGGTCGTGAACCCTCTCGACTCGCTGAGTCATCAGAGGGACTCGACGAGTTCTCACGTAATCGGTTCTTTCCAGTGGGATTTAAGGTTTCAAACTTCAGATCCATACTTTCCTAGTGAAGATATCACGTAAAGTTGCAAACTTTACGTGCATGCATAGCCTCACATGGCCATAACACCAAAACTAACCTTCAAACAAGTGTCTTATGCATGGAGAGGGAATGAGCTCAATAAAAGATGCAACTTTATGATATTTGGGGCCTAAGAAGGTCCAGATCTGGAACCTTATCGTTGTGATAGGTCCAGATCTAATCTTGATTCCATTTCCTCAAAGTTGGTCATAACTCTCAAATAAAATTTATGCTTAAGGTAAAAGATTCATACCTTAAATCAATGCCCAAGACGAACTAGATGCTACATCTAGTGTTTTCCCATTGATACTTCTTCTTCAAGCTTGGAATCCTCCCAAAAATATCAAGGATAAGCTCCCAATTGATCTTGCTTCACTCACAAGAGGGTTTGTGGCCGTAAACGTTCTTCTATGGTGCTAAGGGAGGCTACTTGGGCGGATAATGAGGTTTATATAGGGGACAAACCCAAAATTTAGGGTTTTCTTTAAACAGCTTGGACTCACCGAGTCGACCTTCGTCTCGCCGAGTCGGTCCCGATCCGCGTTTCATGATCTCACGACCCTACTCGACGAGTTGACCTCCAACTCACCGAGTCCATGCATAAATCCTTTCCAATCCAAACCAGGTGTTAAAAGTCTCCCCAACTTGAACTAGACTTCGTCCTCGAAGTCTGCTAACTTAAACAAATTGGGGTAATCATCTCGCATCTCCTCTTCCGTTTCCCAAGTCCATTCGGAGCCCTTCCGTTGTTGCCATTGCACTTTCACCAGTCTTACTTCCGTATTCCGAAGAACCTCCGTCTTCTTATCCAAGATGGCAACGGGCTTCTCGATGTAGTTCAAGCTCTCATCCACCTGGATATCACCTAACGAGACAACCACAGCCTCGTCTGTGACACACTTCCTAAGTTGCGACACATGGAATGTGTTGTGAATCTGGCTATGTTCTGCCGGCAACTCCAAGCGGTAGGCTACCTTACCTACCCGGTCAATAATCTTGAATGGTCCTATATATCGGGGCCCTAGCTTGCCCCTTTTCCGAAACCTAATGATCCCCTTCCAGGGCGACACCTTCAGCAACACGAAATCCCTCGCCTGAAACTCAAGATCTGATCGCCGTCGGTCAGCATAGGCTTTCTGACGGCTCTGCGCGACCCACAACCGGTCACGCACCTACTGAATCAAACAAGTGGTCTTGATCACCACTTCAGTGCTTCCCATGACCCGGTTTCCAACCTCATCCTAACAAACCGGGGTTCGGAACCTCCGACCATATAACATTTCGAATGGAGCTTGGTCGATATTGGCATGGTAACTGTTATTGTACGAAAACTCCACTAGTAGGAGATACGTAACCCAACTCCCTCCAAAATCCAACACGCATGTCCGTAGCATATCCTCCAGTTTCTGGATCGTTCTCTCACTCTGACCATCGGTCTGGGGGTGGTACGCTGTGCTAAAATGTAGCTGAGTGCCCAACTCCTCGTGGAATTTCTTCCAGAACTTGGATGTGAACCGAACATCACGATCAGAAACTACCGACACATGAACCCCATGTCTAGCCACCACCTCACGCACCTAAATCTCTGCCAACTTCTCTGCGGATATACTTTCTGATATCGGAATGAAATGGGCACTCTTGGTCAGTCTATCCACAATCACCCATATGGCATCCACATCCCTCGCCTTCTTTGGCAACTTCCTAATGAAGTCCATCGTGATCTCCTCCCACTTCCACATGGGAATGGGTAGCGGCTGGACCTTACCATGAGGCCGCTGATGCTCGGCCTTGACCTTCCTGTAGGTGAAGGATCGCTCTACAAACCACGCAATTTCCCGCTTCATGCATGGCCACCAATAACTCAGCCTCAAGTCCCTATACATTTTTGTAGCTCCTGGATGTATAGAGAACCTGGACTTATGCGCTTCCTCCAATATCTTTTGTCTCACTCCCCCAGTCGTCGGTACCCACACCCGACCACGCTGCGTCAATAGGCCTCGACTATCCTTAAAAACAAAGGATACTGCCCTCGGATCCTTTCTACCTTCCAATCCTCTTTCTTTACTCCCTCAACCTGTGCCTCTTTGATAATCTCCAACAATGGAGAGATCACTGTCATCCTCAAACACACATTCCCAATAGGGGAACCTATCGTCTTACGACTCAAAGCGTCGGCCACTACGTTGGCCTTCCCTGGATGGTAAAGGATCTCACAGTCATAATCCTTCAGCACATCCAACCACCTTCTCTGTCGCATGTTGAGGTTCTGCTGGTCCATCAAATACTTCAGAATATTATGGTCGGTGTAAATGGTACACCGTACTCTGTACAAATAATGCCTCCAAATCTTGAGAGCAAATAGCACTGCCCCCAGTTCCAGATCGTGAGTGGGGTAATTCGCCTCATGAGGCTTCAGTTGTCGCGAGGCATATGCTATCACGTGCCGTGTTTTCATCAGTACCGCACCTAACCCTGAAATCGATGTGTCACAGTACACCACCCAATCATCTAATCCCTCTGGTAAAACAAGGATCAGAGCCTCGCACAATCTCCGGCCCAAGGTCTCGAAGGCTAACTGCTGATCCGTACCCCACCGAAACGTCGCATTCTTATTGGTTAGTCGTGTCAATGGCACAACAATCTTGGAGAAGTCATGAATAAATCTCCGATAATAACCCGCTAAACCCAAGAAGCTTCGAATCTCTGATGCATTCTTCGGTACTTCCCACCGCATCACAGCCTCAACCTTGGCTGGATCAACCGAAATACCCTCCTGATTGATGATATTGTTGGATTAATGTCTAAGTCCATAACTATATTTGGTATGTACTTGACCCGACCCGGCATGGTCCATTTGGGTTGCACTTCACCGGCACAATTTATATGGATAGTCTTTTGAGAATAGTATATTTATGATTTATATTAATATATTATAAGTTCTAATATATTAATATATAATCATATTATTTAATTAGTATTGATCAAGAATTAATTTATAATTAATTAAGTGATCAAAAGGAACTAATTAAATATGGACTCTTAGATATATATGTGTAGTGGGCCAAGTTCATTTAGGTTGGGCTAAGTCTTCATGGATAGTCCATGGAGCTTTAACCCATGGATCCTAGGAAATGAAAGGTCATGGGTATTAGGGTTAAACCCTAATCCTCCACACTATATAAAGGGTCTTATGGTTCACGAAATTAGGCTAGTGGCTAGTGTGGATACACTAAAGAGGGCAATAACTGATTTCATAAGTGTGAGCCAAGTATCCATATTCTCTAAAGTCTTCCAAGGTGTTTTGGTGATTTGTGATTCCACTTGAGGCTTCCACACTATTGGGGCTAAGCTCTTAAAGTTCAAGACTTCAAGCTTCATTAAAAGGTATGTATTCTAACTTGTTATATTACCCAAGTGTCAAGGATTGTATGCTAGATAGGGTAACACCTTGGAATATTCATATTTGCATGTATAATAGAGAAAACATAGATCCAAGGTATTTAGGGTTGCATGTACACTTAGGAGTGTTAGAATGCTCAAAACCCAACAGTGGTATCAGAGCCAGGTTGTTTTCTGTTATATTCATGCAAATGTTTGAATTTCAAAGTTGAAAAAAAAAGAAAAAAAAACATGAAGTTTGTCAAATTTTAAGATAATTACTTGTTTTGTGAAAAACTAATTATTTGTAAAATTTGAATCATTTGCTATATGAGTTGAATTAGGTCAAATTTAGTAAAAGATAAAATGATATGATTATTTTATTAGTTTTAAAAGTTTGATCTAAATGTTTTAAGGAGTTACAAATTTTGTCATAAAATTTTGGAGCTCAAAAGTTTTTTTAAAGTTGTGATCTTAAGTGTTTTGAAACCTCCATAAGTTATGGATATGAAAAGGTTTTAAAAAAAATTGATTCAAAGTTTTTATGGAGTTACAAAATTTGGTGTTAATGTTTTAAAGAATTCCATAACTTATTCTTAAGTTATGGAACATGAAAAGTTTCATCATAAAACAAGCATTTAACTCCATAAGTTATGGATTACCAAAAGTGTTTATGTTTCCTTGATTTATGACTTAGTTTAGATTAATGAAAAAAAATAATAAAAAAATTGTGTTTTATTTGTTTTCAATCCTAATTAATCTAGAGGTAGTTCATAAAATGTTTTTTTGTAACTTGTCCTCAAGTTACATAAAATGTCACATTTATGAATCTTAAAACTCATAAAAGTGCCATACGTTACATAAAAAAAATAAAGAGTCTTTTTCATTAAATAGTATTATGACTCCATAACTTGTCCTCAAGTTATAGTTGTTTAAGAGTCACTTCTTTAAAAGTGTTATTAAAGAATAAGAGGTTACATCAAAAATAAAGAGTCTTCATTTTAATGAACCATTAAACTCATAAGTTATGAAATGAAAAGGTTTGAATAGTTTCAAAAACTTGCCCTCAAGTTTTGGAATTTGTAAAGTTTTCACTTATAAATACTTTAATTCCAAGTTAAGCCCTTAGAATTTTAAAAGTTAAAATTCAACCCTTATACTTTATAATATTATAAGTTAATAATATTTATATATATGTATAAGAGTAAAGTCGTCTTACCATTAGTAGACCTCATTCACGAAGCCGGTCTATAAGGGGGGTATAAGGTTACTGCCTATAAAATGGCAGTTTAATGGGTGTCCACTCTCACCCACCGCTTCCTTGACCGGTGGAGGGTCGTTAGCCGAACGGGTAGGACAAGGACTATAATTCTCCCTTCATTAAAATTATTAATGATAAATACTAAGTAACTAAACTCTTAATAATACCCAATCTTAGTTACTTAGGAAAATGTGAATTTGGTGCTAACCCATGAAATTACACTTTGCACTTTGCTTAAGTCAGTTAGTGGAGCGTGTGTGGTTAACCGGCACACTAGCTTGATTTAACAAGGTAGGAAAAGGGTAACTTAATGTTTATCATAGTATCGGTGGAGCGTGTGTGGTTAACCGGCACATCGATTGAGGGGTAAATATTAAGGATACCAAGTATATTTGCATGGTTATTCACACCTTGTTTTGTAATCCTCGGCATCCCAGTCACAAAACCTGAAGGGCACACTCGAGATTGAAACATGCCTTTGAAAAGTTCAATGAATCTTAAAAGAATCTAGGAGTTTCAAAACTAATTAAAACCTAATAATACATTTCGTTTATCTTGGTGGAAATTGGTGAATCGTCATTCACCTACCTTCAAATATTTTATAGCTTGGATTACGGCATCCCTCTTCCAAGTTATAAAATAGTTTGCTGGGTCCTAGCCTTAATATTTTATATTGGGTGTTATATTAAGGACTTTAGATCAACTATCTTGAATATCTCCCAAAAAGATGTCTGGTTCAGACATCTATGATCCTCCCAAATCTCTTGGAACTTCACTTCCTCCACCTCCTCCAGTTATTCTCCCTAACCCACAAGTTCAAGGTCACTCAAGCCCTATTGGCAAGCAAGGTCTATGTGTGATCGCATCTTGGAGATGAAGTCACATATTGACAACCCAGGAGAGTTGGGTGTCAAACTCTTGAGAAAGTTGGTGGTTTAATCACTTTCTAAGTCACATAGTGAATTCCTTTGGGACTACTATGAAACAGACTATGACATGACCCTTAATGATCTTATCTATTTGCTTGGTGCTGCTGAATCAACAATAATTTGGAGCACTGGGAGAGCAAATTTGATTAGTAGATCAACTTCCCAAACTACCATGGACATTGACAATGGTAACATTGGATATCTAGAAAAGCCTTCTCTTCCCAAGGAAAGGGATTGACCATAGTCAACTAGGTTGACCAAATGGTAAAGAGAAAGGCTAAGTCTGCAATAGTCCCATGTACCATTCCCAAAGAGTCCCTATGTTTCTCTTTCCAAAGGAAGGGGCATTGATTGCGAAGCAGCCTATTTACCTGAAAGATCATAAGGTTGATCAAGTCAAGAAGATTGACTCTACTTCAGGTAAAGTCCACTATCTAACTCTGTTAAGTTTCTATTCTGAGATTCTTGTTACATGATGTGACTGGGTCACATGTTGATGTTTTAAGAATAAAAGAAAAGTGAAGAAACTTAAAGGAATTGTATGCTGATTCTGCTCGCGAAGATGGATCTCGATCGCATGGTGCTGTGATCAAAATTTTGAGTTGTTGCTTAGGAGTTATGATATATTGCTTAGGAATAGATAACAACAAAGTTTTTCATGTGCTTTTGCACTGTAAGGATAGTTTTGATGGGTTTTGAGCATTCTAACACTTCCTAAGTGTACATACAACCCTAATAACCTTGGATCTATGTTTGTCTAATAATCATGCAAATTTGAATTCCAAGGTTATATTCCTATCTAGCATACATGGGGAACATTTGTAACTTGAATGAAAGATAGAATAACTTACCTTGTTGTTGATTATGATCCTTGAAACCTTGTGAGCATAGCACCCCAAGTGTGATGCCTCAAATGCTTCACACAACACCAAATGCAAAGGAGTAAACTTTGAGAGAATCTTACACTTTCAAAATCGGCTCTAGCCCTCTTGTTTCTTATGTGTGTACGATTTTGGTGGAGAATGGGTTTCTTATATAGTGTTGACACATCTAGGGTTACACCATGTAAACCCTAATGTGTCATGACTCTTCATTTCCATGACCCATGGGTTTGTAACTCCCATGGAGCATCCATGGAGCATCCTATGGGTGGAACCTAACTTGATAATCCATGGAGCCTCTTAGCCCACTATATAAGATATGGAAGATTTACATAATCTACCCATATATTTAATTAGTTATCTTTTGATCACTTAATTAATTCAAAATTAATTTTTGATCAAACTAATTAAATAATATTATTAATATATTAGAACTTATAATATATTAATAAACCATAAGTGTTATTTCTCTCATTTTAGTTTATCCAATTGCATGGTGCCATGCAACCCAAATGGACCATGTCGGGTCGGGTCAAGTACATACCAGAAATAGTTATAGACTTAGACACCTTATCCAACAGTCTCCCACTTGGATAAGTCTAATAACTATAACTGCAATACTTCAGGAACCGATCGGCAATCGTAGCTCTTTCAAGGTCTCTCAGAACTCAGATGATGATGATACGCCATTTAAGATAAGTGATCATATAATCCTCTGTTCTAGATATCAGCCGGACAAATACATGGAACAATGTCTTACTTATTGTCCAGCAGTTTGTTTCCCGATTTCCGATTTGTTTGACAAAGAACTTAATTGAACACATCAACTTAGTTCTGACCGGGCCCGGTACATAGGTCAAAACAAAATCATCGAGGGGCCCAGATATCAGCTTCTAATCCAAAAAGGAACAGATAAACTTTGACTCATATGTTTGTTCTACCACTCATTGAATTATACACAAAAGCACGTTTTATAACATCGAGTTACCAATGCGTTAACGTACAATCAATGCATAACCAACTCATAATTAACAAATCATATCTCTAGGTTTGAAGACTTATATGATATTACCGTCTCACGATCACTCGAGATAAATTCCATGAAGTGATTCCAGTGAGCGTGGGTTGAGTCCAATGCTCAGAACTTATGAGCACTCATGAGTGTTGTAGCCATGTCCAACAACTTAGACCTCTACAACCAATCATGACAGTCTTGATTCATACCTACTTCCGACATATGACCGACTGTGGAGGTTCGAATAATATGATATACCAAACATAATTATTCTGGAAGTCAAAACATGCAAAAGAAATATAGTAAACGATCGACAAGAGATAGCAACACTTTACTCATAAATAAAACACCTTTTATTCATCATCTAATGTCAATTACACTTTACAAATTTCAAGGTTATCTAACTACTAAATCTAATATCATCCTTCAGCCCTATGCTCCGAGCATGTTGGAGATGCTTAACCCGAGTCAGTCCCTTCGTGAGGGGATCTGCTGGATTCTCATCCGATGATACCCTCTTTGCCACGAGGAGTCCTTCTTCTATTCGATGTCTGATGAAATGGTATTTTCTGTCGATGTGTCTGGATCTCCCGTGATCCCTTGGTTCCTTGGCTAAGGCAACTGCACTTTCACTATCATAGAAAATTTCCATTGGCTCTTTAATAGCTGGTACAACTCCAAGGTCTCCAATGAAGTTCTTCAGCCATATCGCCTCCTTTGCTGCCTCGCTAGCTGCTATATACTCTGATTCGCAAGTTGAATCAGCCACTGTCTCTTGCTTGGAACTCTTCCAAGAAGTTGCTCCTCCATTTAAGGTAAAGACCCAGTCTGACTGAGAGCGGAAATTATCCCTATCAGTCTGAAATCTAGCATCACTATACCCTACAACTCTCAAGTCTTCACTCCCACCGAGGGTAAGGACCCAGTCCTTAGTCCTCCGTAGGTACTTGAGGATATTCTTTACCGCAGTCCAGTGTGCCTTGCCAGGGTTCCCCTGATACCTGCTAACCATGCTTAAAGCAAAGGCTACATCAGGTCGAGTACACGTCATAGCATACATGATCGATCCTACAATCGAAGCATAAGGTATTCGACTCATTTCTGCTATCTCAGCCTCAGTACTAGGGCTTTGTGTCTTACTCAATCTGGCATTACTCTGGATGGGTAACTCTCCTTTCTTGGAGTCCTGCATGCCGAATCTCTTCAACACCTTATCCAAGTAAGTACTCTGACTAAGTCCAATTAGTCTTTCACTCCGGTCTCTCAAGATCCTTATCCCTAGAATATAGGCAGCTTCTCCTAGGTCCTTCATAGAGAAACACTTCCCAAGCCAGGACTTAACTTCCTGCAGAGTTGGGATGTCATTTCCTATGAGTAGTATGTCATCCACATACAATACCAAAAAGCTAACTATACTCCCACTAGCCTTGACATATACACAAGATTCATCTTCACTCCTAGAAAAGCTAAATTCCTTGACTTTCTCATCAAAGCAAAGATTCCATCTGCGAGGTGCTTGCTTTAACCCATAAATGGATTTCTCAAGCTTACACACTCTATTAGGGTACTCTGTGTTGACAAAACCCTCTGGCTGACTCATGTAAACATCCTCAGCCAACTTTCCATTAAGGAAAGCGGTTTTGACATCCATTTGCCATATTTCATAGTCATGAAATGCGGCTATGGCTAACAGAACCCTAATAGACTTAATCTTGGCCACTGGAGAAAAGGTCTCATCATAATCAACTCCCGGAGTTTGTGAGAAACCCTTTGCAACCAGTCGTGCCTTATAAGTGTGTACATTACCATCCATGTCGGTCTTCTTCTTGAAGATCCATTTGCACCCTAGAGTCTTACGACCTGGTACATTCTCAACCAAGTTCCAAACTTGATTGTCATACATGGACTGTATCTCGCTGTCCATTGCCTCTTTCCACTTGGCTGACTCAGGGCCTGCCATGGCTTTCGCGTAACTGTTAGGTTCATCCAGACCTATCAGTGTCTTATCACTGATAAGTGTATCACCTTCCGCAGTAATATGGAATCCATAGTAATGCTCAGGTGCATTCCTAACCCTTGTGGAACGCCTCAGAGGTACAGACTTGTCAATTGGCTCAACAGGAGTTTCCTCCTCAAGTTGAGTGCTAGGGTTTGAAGTTCCTTCACCACTTGACTCTTGAATTTCTTCAAGGTCAACTTGCCTCCCACTGTCTCCTTGGCTTATGAACTCTCTCTCTCTCTCTCGAAAGAAAGCCCTCCTGGCTACAAAGACCACATTCTCACTAGGCGTGTAAAAGAAGTAACCAAAGGATTTCTGTGGGTAGCTGATGAAAATACACCTCTCACTTCGAGGTTCGAGCTTATCATGAGTCTCGCGTCTTACGAAAGCCTCGCAACCCCAAATCTTAATGTGGTCTAGTTTGGGTACTTTACCAGTCCACATCTCATGAGGAGTTTTGGCAACTTTCTTTGTGGGAACTAGATTAAGGATATGGGTGGCAGTCTCTAAGGCATACCCCCAAAATGAGATTGGTAGCGAAGCTCGACTCATCATGGAACGAACCATATCCAACAAGGTTCGATTACGCCTCTCAGCTACACCATTCAAGTGCGGTGTCCTGGGAGGTGTCAATTGTGAGACAATCCCACATTCCCTAAGATAGTCGAGGAACTCTGAACTAAGATACTCACCACCTCGATCGGATCAAAGCATCTTAATGTTCCTGCCCAATTGATTCTCGACTTCCTGTTTAAACTCTTTAAACCTCTCAAAAGTCTCTGACTTATGCTTGATTAAGTAGACATATCCATATCTACTGTAATCATCAGTAAAAGTCAAATAATAACGATTAGCATCCCTTGTGGCATGTTTGAAGGGCCCACACACATCCGTGTGTATAAGATCCAACAAACCTTCACCCCTCTCACAAGAGCCTGTGAAGGGTGACTTTGTCATTTTTCCAAGTAAGCATGATTCGCAACTATCATCTGACTTTAGGTCAAATGACTCCAATACTCCATCCTTTTGGAGTTGGCCTATGCGTTTCTTGCTTATATGTCCAAGACAACAATGCCATAATGATGCTTTATCCAAGTTATTATCATTAACATAATCAATACACAATACATTATTTCCTAAGTTATCAACCACAGATAGAGTTTCATACACACCATCACAAGGTAATGCTTTAAAATAAAGAACATTATTAAAGAAAGCATTAATCGAACCAACTTCATTATCAAATGAAAAGGTGAAACCTTGTTTATACAATGTATGAAAGGAAATAATATTTCTTGCCATTTCTGGCGAATAACAACATTTATTCAAATCTAAACTAAACCCACTACTTAGTGATAAAGTATAAACTCCAATCTTGGTGACAGGTAAAGCTTTCCTATTCCCCATGATTAAGTTTATTCTTCCATGCTCCACATTCTCACTTCTTCTTAGTCCCTGCAAATCAGAACATATATGAATACCACAACCGGTATCAAGGACCCAAGAGTTAGAATGGGGTGAGTTATTAGATAAGATAGTGTAAATACCTGCATGGTTGGGTTTAACTTTCCAATCCTTCACATCTTGCTGGTACTTTGGGCAGTTCCGCTTCCAATGTGACTTTTCATGAAAATAGAAGCATTTAGCCTCTTTAGGGTCAGAAGAAGGAGTGACAAAACCTTTCTTGGTTCCACTTGAAGAAGAGCCATCAAGGGTCCTAGCCTTGGTACCCTTCGAAGAGCTCTTCCTCTTCTTCCCTCTACCTTTCCCAATTGCCAATACCGGGGCGGAGTTTGGAGTAGGAGTGTTAACAACCGACTTACCCTTAAGTCCTGTTTCTGTGGTCTTGAGGAGTCCTTGAAGTTTGCTGAGTGTGATCTCTTCCTTATTCATGTGATATGTCATGCGGAATTGATCATAGCACGATGGTAAGGAGTGCAAAATGATATCTATTGCAAGCTCCTCAGGGAAGTTCACATTAAGCTTCAGCAACCGATCCACATACCTTTGCATTTTCTGCATGTGGCTCGTGACGAATTCCCCGTCCTTCATAATGGTTGTTATGATAGAGCATATGATTTCATACCTCTCTTGTCGTGCACTTTGATGGTATCTTTCCATCAGATCTTGGTGCATTTCAAAAGGGTAGAAGTCCTCATAGGACTTTTGGAGTTCCGCTGTCATGGTGGCCAACATGATGCATGCCACTTTTGTAGTATCCCTTTCATGTGCCCGGAAGTCAGCGATCTCCTGGGGAGTTGCAGTGGTCTCATCAATCTCCTTAAGCTCCTTGTCAAGGACATATTCTTTGTCCTCGTAGCGGGTAATCATCCTGATGTTTCTGATCCATTCATTGAAGTTGGATCCATCAAAAGTGACTTTCCCACACAAGTTCATAAGGGTAAAGGAGCCATTAGGATTAGAGCCAGAAGCAGCATTGTTTGAAGACATCTGAAAGAAGAAAACAAGATTAGTTTAGATATTAAGAGTCCTTAATAAAACACCCAAATGTAATATTAAGGCTAGGATCCAATCACAATATATTATAACTTAGAAGAGGTATGCCGTAATCCAAGCTATAACATATTTGAAAGGTAGGTGAATGACGATTCACCAATTTCCACCATGAAAAACAAAATATAAATATTAGGTTTTTAATTGGTTCTTAGAAATTCCTAGATTCTTTTGAGATTCAATGAACTTTTCAAAGGCATGTTTCAATCTCGAGTGTGCCCTCCAAGTTTTGTGACTGGGATACCGAGGATCACAAAACGAGGTGTGAAGTAACCATGCAAATCACTTGGTACCCTCAAGGTTTATCACTCAATCGATGTGCCGGTAAACCACACACGCTCCACCGACGACTTAAACAAAGTGTAAAGTGTAATTTCATGGATTAGCACCTTATTCACATTTTCCTAAAGTAACTAAGATTGGGAATTTAATAAAAGCATTTAGTTACTTTATAATATTCATCATACTTTTAATGAGAATTTATAAGTCCTTGTCTTACCCGTTCGGCTAACGACCCTCCACCGATCAAGGAAGCGGTGGGTGAGAGTGGACACCCATTAAGTTGCCATTTTATAGGCAACAACCTTATACACCCCTTATAGACCGGCTTTATGAATGAGGCGTACTAGCGGTAAGACGACTTGACGTTATACATATATATATATATATTAGTAACTTATAATATTATAAAGTATAAGGGTTGAATTTTAACTTTTAAAATTCTAAGGGTTGGAACTAAAGTTTTAATCAAGACTTTACATGTTCCAAAACTTGAGGGCAAGTTTTGTAAACTTCCAAAACTTTTCATTTCTTATAACTTATGAATTAATTGAGTAATAAAAATGAAGACTCTTCATTTTTTATAACTCTTGTGTTCTTTTAATGGCTTTAATAAAAGTGAGACTTTTGGTTTTCCATAACTTGAGGACAAGTTATGGACTCCATTAAAACACATTATGATCATGAATTAAACTACCATGAAGGTTACAAACAATTCCTATGATCATCTAATCTTCATAAGTTCAAGAACATGAATATGAACACTTTCAAGAATCAAAAATTACACTTAAAAAAAACTTGTAATTTTAATAATTGCCATTGTAAATGGATTAGCATAAACATTACGCCATCTAAAACAAGCTTTAAAACATCAAAACAGTTTAGGGTAATGTTTCTAGTCCATTTCCAGCAACAAATGTGCAAACTTTCATACGAGCAGAAAACAGAAAAAAAGCGATTTTTTTTCAAGCTGTTTGCACAAAAAAAAAAAAAACAACAAACAAACCTAGGCTCTGATACCACTAATGGGTTTTGAGCATTCTAACACTTCCTAAGTGTACATACAACCCTAATAACCTTGGATCTATGTTTGTCTAATAATCATGCAAAGTTGAATTCCAAGGTTATATTCCTATCTAGCATACATGGGGAACATTTTTAACTTGAATGAAAGATAGAATAACTTACCTTGTTGTTGATTATGATCCTTGAAACCTTGTGAGCCTAGCACCCCAAGTGTGATGCCTCAAATGCTTCACACAACACCAAATGCAAAGGAGTAAACTTTGAGAGAATCATACACTTGCAAAATCGGCTCTAGCCCTCTTGTTTCTTATGTGTGTACGATTTTGGTGGAGAATGGGTTTCTTATATAGTGTTGACACATCTAGGGTTACACCATGTAAACCCTAATGTGTCATGACTCTTCATTTCCATGACCCATGGGTTTGTAACTCCCATGGAGCATCCATGGAGCACCCTATGGGTGGAACCCAACTTGATAATCCATGGAGCCTCTTAGCCCACTATATAAGATATGGAAGATTTACATAATCTACCCATATATTTAATTAATTATCTTTTGATCACTTAATTAATTCAAAATTAATTCTTGATCAAACTAATTAAATAATATTATTAATATATTAGAACTTATAATATATTAATAAACCATAAGTGTTATTTCTCTCATTTTAGTTTATCCAATTGCATGGTGCCATGCAACCCAAATGGACCATGCTGGGTCGGGTCAAGTACATACCAGAAATAGTTATGGACTTAGACACCTTATCCAACAAGTTTTTCCTCAAAGTTTTTAAAATAAAAGAAAAAAATTGATTTTATTTATTTTAAAATATCCTTACAATGGCATTTGTGAAAAGGAAAAAAATTGTTGCTTATATGATTCCATTAATAGCAAGAGTGGAAATATGAATTTGATTCTTTCATTTGTGGTAGTGTCTAAATTTTCCAAATAAGGAAAGATTCTCATCACCCAAGTTTCAGTTGGATAGAAACTTGGAATCATGCAAGTTGTATTGTATGATGAATGAGAACTTTCAAGCATTGGAAAATTAAGACTAATTACTTGTTCACATGGATGTGTGAGTCAAGTAAAGGACTAAGGGATCGAGTACACATTCTTGTGCACTGATCAAGCCCACCACAAATGTAACTTGAGTGACACATCTTAAAGAAGGTTTATTAACACTAGTGAAATGTAAGAGTAAAAGGTTTTCTACTCTTGTACATTTGAATTTGGTAAGTTGTGATGTTTTGGATAAAACAGAGACCAACTTAGGCCAATTATGTTAAGTGTTTGTCTTGATTAGAATCCACACTGTCTCTTGAATATTTGGCAAGAAAGTCTTATAGGTCAAGGAGACAGTGGGAGTCTAAAAGATCCTGAGGGTTTCAAGAAGTAATCAAGAATAAAACATGTATTTCATCACTAGCACACAACTAGAGGTTTATAACCTATCGTGTTGACATTTCTGTGACCATTCCAGTTAAGTTGGCTATATATATTTGAGTTCTACATGTTCTCAATTGTTTGCATAACTACTTGGAACCAATGGAAGGCCCTTGTGCTGCCAGGTGGCAAGAGGTTAAGATTGCACAAGTTCAATCCATATGAGTTAGGATTTGTCACTAACCTAGTCTTGTGATTATAGTTTGACAAATTCACATGGATAAGAACACATATACCATAAAATCTAAGTGTCATAAGGTTTCTCTCCGATTCATGAAAATGATGGTGAGGAAATTCTTTCACTAAGTAGATTTTAAGTAGATAGCAATTGTGATATTTGCAGTTCTCAAAGTCGTTAGTGGAGCGTGTGTGGTTAACCGACACACTAACATGGACTTATGAGAAATGGCAAAGGTCTAAACAATTGAGACTATGATTACGGCATCCCTTTTCATAGTTCTGAAATTGTTTAGACACACCTGTGAGCTATCTAAGATAAGGTGTATAGTTTTTGATAAAGCCTTATCAAAGAAATCTAGTATCAGAAATCTGAACTTTAGTAAGAATGTCAATAAAGTATTGACTTCTAGAGGTCCAGCTGTTTTCTGGATACATGTCAAAGCTAGTGGGAGCATAAGTGTTATGCTAATAATCATCATGTTAGTGGGAGCATGATAATTATGATAAGTATTGCAAGTTAGCAACGTTAATTATAGAAAACAAAAGTTTCAATTCGTGAGGTTGCAGGGGTTGAAAAAGTTATTTTGCTATAATTAAGGGAGAGGAAATTATACTTCATTTCAATTCTAAAAAGCTTAGATTGAGTTTATAATCATTCTAAAGAGCTTATATTGAGATTTTTATCACCTTTAGTCAAGAATATGTATATGAATTTCATGTTGGATTGGTTCAACTTAAGAAAATTCTATATATTGCGTTCTCAGAATTCGATTATGATTACGGCATCCCTTTTCATAGTCAAATTTTGAGAATATGGCAAACAAAAAATTATTATGGAAAAAGACTGGTCTAGAACCATGTCTTTATGTGAAACATCATGAATCGTGTCCCATTTACTTTGGGTACAAGATCGATTACATGTGCTATAATATTTATTATTTCTGAATTTTCCAAATGCCTTGGGGCATTAAGGAGGAAAATGTCTAGAATTTGATATGACTAAAGTGATTAAGCAATTGTCAAGGACAATCTAAGGTTTACCAAAGATTGGTTGCTCAAGGACAGTTGGAAGTATACTGTTAATATTGGAAGGACCATATTGACATAGTCTGAAAAGAGGCAACTCTTGTTCATAAGTGGTAGTCAAAATGGGAATATAGAGTTGTCTTCATAGGTGGAAGCAATCTGTGTAAGGTTAAAGAAACTTAATGCAAGAAGCATGTTCAAAGCAATGCGCTTTGAATTTGAGACATCGTTTCCATGGAATTGCTCTCCATTAGAATACTCTGTAATGATTGATGCCAAGTCTTTGTGGCTTTGTGCATAATCATTACAAGAGGAACAGTGCATATAAGTTTAAAATCTAAACAGATTTTGATAAATGATAGGAATTTGGAATTCTTACATTTAAGACAAGGATTTGGGAGTGTGAAAAGAGAATCATTGAAATTATGTTCAATTGATCTAGTTCACAAAGAAAAGGATCATAGACAAACATAGAGTGCATACTTGGTGTATGGCAAAGCTATTGTTTAGAAAAACACAGTGTACATGCTTGGAGCATGGGACAACTAGTGTTTTTAATTCAGGTATAAAGTTGATAAAACCGAAACAATGAATAATGAGTAATCAGTATGGTGTTAAATAAAAGTGGTCTATTTATATTCATAGGGTTTGATACCATATTTGATACATTTATTCTTGTGTTTCACTTTGCATGTTTTGACTTCCATAATAACTAGGTTATTCTTCCGGAATGACTAACTTATTCAAACCATCCACAATCGGTCATATGTTGGAAGTAGATATGAATCAAGACTGTCATGGGTTGGCTTGTAGAGGCCCAAGTTGGTGGACAAAGTTGTGCTACAACACTCATGAGTGCTCATAAGTTCTGAGTATTGGATTGAACCCGCGCTCATTTGAATCACTTCATGGATTTTATCACGAGTGATCATGAGACGATAATGTCTTATATTCTTCAAACCTAAAGATATGAGTTGTTACTATGAGTTGGTTGTACATTGATTGCATGAAACCGCATTGGTAACTCGATGTTATAAAACGTGCCTTTGTGTATGATTCAACAAGTAGTAGAACAAGCCATATGAGTCGAAGTTTATCCATTCCTTTTACCTTCGGGATAAAAGCGATATCTGTGGGTCCCTCGATGATTTAATGATGACACATGTGAGTGATTGGCCAAGCCAGGACTAATTTGATTTGTTCAATCAGTCAGTCATCATAAATCGGAAATTGGGAAACAACAAATGGACAGAGAGAATGATTATAATCCATGTCTCAGTCCATATGATATATATAATGGAGGAATATATGATCCCTTATCTAATGGACAAGTCATTGACAAAGGTCAGAGTGTGTTGACAAGATATAATGGAGGAATATATGATCCCTTACCTAATCCTCCACACTATATAAAGGGTCTTATGGTTCATGAAATTAGGCTAGTGGCTAGTATGGATACACTAAAGAGGGCAATAACCGATTTCATAAGTGTGAGCCAAGTATCCATATTCTCTAAAGTCTTCCAATGTGTTTTGGTGATTTGTGATTCCACTTGAGGCTTCCAAACTATTGGGGCTAAGCTCTTAAAGTTCAAGACTTCAAGCTTCATTAAAAGGTATGTATTCTAACTTGTTATATTACCCAAGTATCAAGGATTGTATGCTAGATAGGGTAATACCTTGGAATATTCATATTTGCATGTATAATAGAGAAAACATAGATCCAAGGTATTTAGGGTTGCATGTACACTTAGGAGTGTTAGAATGTTCAAAACCCAACAGATATGCCTCAAGAATTGTACCTCTCGCAGCCAGAAATTACACTTGGAGAACTTTGCATATAACTTCTCCGCCCTTAGGGTCTCCAACACCTTCCTTAAGTGTTGTTCGTGCTGCTCCCTAGTCTTAGAATAGACCAGGATATCATCAATGAAAACGATCACCGACCGATCCAACATCGGTCTACACACCCTATTCATAAGGTCCGTGAACGCTGCTGGGGAATTGGTGAGCCCAAACAGCATCACTACAAAGTCATAATGCCCATACCGAGTCCTGAAAGCCGTCTTCGGTATATCCTCATCCCGAATCCTCATCTGATGGTATCCCGACCGAAGATTAATCTTGGAAAACCAAGACGCACCCGGCAGCTGATCGAACAAATCATTGATCCTTGGCAACGGATAACGGTTCTTCATCGTTAGCTTGTTTAGCTCACTATAATCGATACACATCATGTGGGATCCATCCTTCTTTTTCTCGAAAAGAATTGGTGCTCCCCACGGGGAACTACTCGGACGAATGAACCCTCGGTCTAACAGTTCCTGAAGCTGTGTAGATAACTCTTGCATCTCAGGTGGTGCCAACCGATATGGTGACTTTGCTATCGGAGCAGCACCCGACACCAAATCTATGCGAAACTCCACCTGCTTCTCCGAAGGCACCCCTGGTAACTCTTCGGGCAAAACATCCCGAAAGTCTTGAACAACGGGCACACTCCCTACATCCTTCGCGATCTCTACCCTTGTATCCGAGATATATGCCAAAAATCCCAAACAACCTTGCTGTAGGAACCTCCTAACCCTCGCAGCCGAACAGAGGGTCGGCCCCTGCGATGCCTTATCACCATGTATCACCAATTCTCCCCCACTTGGGGTTCTAACCTGTTGAAGATACTAGTGGTGCGTCATTGGGCCTATGTTATCTAGTCCATTTTGTATAAACGAGTTGGGCCTGTCCACTTGTATTTAATGCTAGGGTTATAGTATATAAGGTGCATGCATCCTACGTATTTAAGTCAAGTTTTGGATATATCTTTGTAACCCTAATTAACGCCTCTACAGAAGCAATTCTTCATCGAGTTCTTCTGAAGCGTGAGTATTAATCATTCAGAACCAGGTTGATCATATTGAGTTCTTTACCTGTTTTAATTTATTCGACCATTAAGGATTTATTCCTATCAATTGGTATCAGAGCAGGAGACTGTGTTCTTAATACACATCTCTTCTGTTTGAAGAAATTATCAGGGTTTCCGCAAATATTGGATCTGTTAAGAGCCGTCACTGGTTTATTGACGTTACTCTGTGATCTCAATATTAACCTAATAAGTGTTTACAATCTGATTAGTTGCAGGTATTAAAAGATCATTCACCATGCAGAGCGAAGACTCAAATATCAACTCCTTGAATATCTCAAGCAGCATCGGATCAACCACCAGGATTCCAATTCTTTTTCCTCAAGAATATGAAGTTTGGGCAATGCACTTTGAAGATTATGTTTTGGGTTCAAAAGATAATGGGTATCTGATCTGGGAAGCAATCACTCTAGGTCCGTTTGTTCACACAGCGAACAAAAGAACCATCAAAACCCAAAGAGAATACAACCAACTGTTTCTTGATATGAAGGACGTGCCTCAAGATTAAAAAGACAAACTCATGAGCAACATTAAAGGAATGAGGATCATTAGATTCACATTGCAAGCAGATACTTTTCGTCTTGTTAGTTCGTATGATACAGCGAAGGATATATGGGATAGGTTGAGAGAACTTTATTCTACAGACGCAGATCTAGAACACTCAACTCAAACGCTCTTCTTATCTGAGTTTGGCGAATTCCTCCAAAAGCCTGAAGAAGCTCTAAGTGCTACTTTCAATCGATACAATCATATTCTCAGCAAAATGATGAAGCACGGGATTGGACGTGAACTGATTGAGCAAAAGGTCACATTCATGAACGGACTTCGATCAGAGTGGAAAGCAGTGGTGTCAACTGTTAAGGCACATGAACAGTTCAAGAACTATACTCTTGCGAAGCTTGTGGGAATTTTGAAGGCGTGAGAGAGTGAGATAATGAAAGAAGCAAAGGTGATGTCTGGGATGGGGTCTCTAGCCTTGGTTGCAAAAGGCAAGACTGTTGCTGATGACGGATCTGATTCAGACCATTCTGAGTACGAGCTCTCAAACAAAGAATTTGCTTTAATGGTGTCCAACCCTAAGCGATTTTCTAGGAAGAAGTTTCCCTCAAGCAAAAGTAGAAACTGCCAGGGAATATACAGCTTAGAGAAAGTGAAAGAAGAAAACAAAAGTGGTTCTCAGAAAGAGGAAGAGAAGAAGGAGAAAAAGTTAGTTGGAGACTCCGGATTCGATTGCAATTATTGTCATGGTAAAAACCATCTTGCAAAGGAGTGCATGTTGCGAAGGAAAAATGAGAAGAATGAAGAGGAGGATGAGGAGGCCTATCACAAACGAAAGCTGGAAGAGATTAAGAAGAAGAAATCTAACGATAATTCTATGCCTGCTTTTGTTGTACAGGAAAACATGGCTCAAGGAGAGTTCGGAGGAGTGGAAGTCTGGTCAACAGACTCAGAAGATGAAGAAGTGTGCAAGCCCACACATGGGAGAGTATTCACTGCGAAACAACAGAATTCGCATTTCTCAGGAAGGTGCTTGATGGTATCTGAAGGTGGGTCGCGGATGCATGAGAATGCAGGTGAGAGTGGAAGAAGCGAAGATAGCTGTTTCGCGACAAAAACTATTCCAGAACAGATCAATGAATGCGAACAGCTGATCAATAAGGTAAATTCCATTCTTGAATCACTTAACATTCCTACATCTAGAGACGAAACAGAATTTAATGATTTAAAATTCCTACATCTACATCTGATCAATAAGCAATAGTTTAAAGCAAACTCGGCTATCAAACTCTAACCTAACTGATGAATTGAGCAGGGCAACATCCAAAAGTGAGGAGAGACGTATGTGGATCCAGAAGGTTGAGTCAGATTTATCTAAGTATATGGATGAATCTATTTATTTACAGAGAGATAATTTAATGCTTTTGAAACAGCGAAACATTTTTTGTTTAATTGCAAAAAGGCTTTATTTTAATATCACTCAACTGCACCTTGATTGTGAAATCGGTAAGAAAATCCATAAAATGATCTTGCCATTTCTCGAATTAAAGGAAGACGAAATAGACGCAGATTGTTACAAATGCGAATCTATCCTTTCGTCTGAAGAAACTTATGATGCATACAAAGTCGGTCTTGAATTCATTGAAAATTACATTAAGTCCAAAGACCACAAAAACATGTTGAAACAAATTTTGGATGAGAATGACAAAAAGCAGATCAAATCTGATATTGTGCATAAATTTAATTCATTGAATGCCAAATTAAGTTCAGAAAGCAAAATAAATGTTGATAGTACTTCTGAATTTGATGAGGATAGTGATATGAGTGTAATTTTTGTAGAGGATGAGGTTGACTATTCAGAGTTTGTTAAAAGTGAATCTAAACCTACGAAACCTCTTATTTCTGAAAATTCTGTTGAATTCACAAGAGTTGTTCAAAACAAACCTGAAATTTTGAAAGAAAAGGCAACTGTTTTCCCAAAGGTTCAAATAATGCCAAATCAAGTTTTTAAAGTCAATGGGGGTAACCGAAACTCAAACCGTCGAGCTGAAAACCATTGTCGACGAAGACAACAAAGACGGATGTGACGAATTCTTCTGGTCAGCTCCCATAGATAATGCTGACGAAACTGTTGGTTTATCTGAAAGAACTTCATGGAAAGTCAAAGGAAGATATGTGGCTGAACCCTTAAATAATCGCTCAGCGTTTGAAAAAGGTAGTCCCAGTGGTACCAAGGAGGTTCGCAGCGAACCCAACTCCGTGAAGAAAAGCGAACCTGAAATGAGAAAAGTGAATCCTAAGGTGAACATCCATAAGTCGTCAAAGCAACTTGCTGATCAAAAACGACAAAGAAATGACAGATATAGAAGAAATCTCAGTGAAAGAAAGCAATTTTGGCAATCCCAAAATTCAGATTATGTTCGCCACGAAAGAAGGAATAATCCTAAAGTGAAAGCTCATTCGCAAGTAAACTCCAATCAGTGTGTGCACTGTAGTTCTCATAGTCCAAGGGACTCTCAGCAAAAAGGGACTCCACAACCCTTCTTCGCAAAGCAACCAATGGAGAAACAAAAGCCTTGTCTCTCTAAATCCACGCAGTCAGCACATAATAATATAAAAAGGCAAGGGAAAGCTGTTTTCAGAACCGAAAGCTCTAACTAAGAAAACTAACGCGAATCCCCAAGAAGCTAAAAAGAAGCCCATCAAGAATCAAGTCCATAACAAGAATAAAACTTTTGATTCCATAGAAACTAACTCAAAAGATAACAAAATCAAAGTTTTCACCGTCAAACGCAAAGATGAAACCACTCTCATAAAACGAACATATATGGTTGATCTTGATATTACTTTTCCTACTTGTGTGAAAGGCTCACAAGGACCCAAGAAACTTTGGGTTAGTAAATCTGCTTAATTGTTGCAGGTTATTTGTGACGAACAGTACGACACTGAATGATACATTGACAGTGGTTGTTCTCGTCACATGACAGGAAGGAAGGAAGAGCTGCGAGAGTTCAGGTCTCTCAAGGATGGCGGCAATGTAAAATACGGAAATAATTCATATGGCAGAACAAAAGGCTACGACATGATAACAAATGGGGAATTTTCTATTCGTAAAGTAGCTTATGTTGAAGGCTTGCAGCACAACCTTATCAGTGTCTCGCAGTTGGTCGTGGGAACAGGATTGAAAGTGTCCTTTGATGACGAAGGTTCAGAAATTATTGAAAAGAAATACAAAAACGTTCTTCTAAAATCAGAATGAAAGGGTGAAATGTTTCCACTGAATCTGAACCCGATACGAGGAAAGCCAGCCATTTGCATGCTTACAAAAGCTCACTCAGACGAAAGTTGGTTATGGCATAGGCGTCTTTCGCACTTAAACTTCAAAGACATCAACAAGCTCCTTCTTGGTGATCATGTGCGAGGACTTCCTCTATTGAAATTCGACAAGGATCATTTGTGTGCCGCTTGTGAGATGGGAAAGCAAAGTAGAAAAAGTCATCCAACTATCGTGAACACGAAAGTTATCGAACCTTTGGAACTTCTACACATCGACCTTTGCGGTCCTTCTGCTATTGAAAGTCTTGGTGGTAGTAAGTATATGCTAGTAATTGTGGATGATTTTTCTCGTTTCAGTTGGGTGTTCTTTCTTTGACAGAAATCTGATGCAACTCCAAAGCTCAAGGATTATATCAAGCAAATTGAAGTTCAACTGCGAAAGCTGGTTCGCAATGTTCGCAGCGACAATGGGCTTGAATTCAAAAACTGCGCGTTTGAAGAATTTCTTGCTGAAAAGGGATTCAAACACAATTTCTCTGCTCCCTGCACTCCACAACAGAACGGCGTAGTTGAAAGACGCAACCGTTTTTTTGTGAAGCTGCACGAACCATGTTATTTTTTGCATGTCTGCCACTCTACTTCTGTGCTGATGCGATAGCTGCCGCTTGTTTAACCCAAAATCGATCCATCCTAAATAAGCGATTCTCAATTACTCCTTATGAAATCATAAATAATCGCAAACCTAACGTTAAGTTTTTCCATGTTTTTGGCTCCAGATGTTTCATCTTCAACTCCAAAGAACAACATAACAAATTCGATGTGAAAGTTGACGAAGGTATATTTTTGGGATATTCACTAACATCAAAGTCATATTGGGTTCTCAACAAACGCTCAAAGAAAATGGAAGAAACCTACTATGTTACGTTTGACGACAGGTACGTAAAACAAATTCAGTCGACCAAAAGTCAAATCCACGAAATCTTTCCTAAACCAAGTCCAACCATTATTCATGTGTCCAACCTTTATGAAGAATTCATGTTACTCTTTGATGAACCTGCGAACGCCATCTCATCGGAAGCGAAAGTATTGGATAATAAAGTTGACAAACTTAAGAAGATTATCGATGACGCTGCGAAAGACTTGCCTCTAAAGCCTTCTACTGTGAATAACCGTCAAGACACGAGCACATACTTCTAGGGGGAGAATTTTGGGTCTCACACTCAATTCCAGGGGGAGGGTTTCATATCACCTGTTTCTACTGAGTCTCCTTCTGATGGAGATAAATCCCCACACACTTTGACCCATGAATCTCCGTTCGAAGGTGATGATTAAATTCCTGAAGTCAACGAGTTTGCCTCATTCGAGGGGGAGAATAATGAAGCGAATGACGACTCAGACGCCAAATCTGTTCAATCTGAATTTGAGGAAGTCAATGCTAAGCTGAATCCATCCTTAGATCCAAATTATCCTCCTATGACCAAATGGACAAAAGATCACCCAAAAGCTCAAGTTCTTGGTGAATCCTCTGCAGGTGTCCTTGCCCGTTCTCAACTGAAAGCGAAACAAACTGCATTATGCTCCGAAGTAGAATTTTGTATCTTTAATTCATTTGTATCCAAGATAGAACCCAAAACCTACAACATTGCTCCCGATCACTCCGATTGGGTGCAAGCAATGCATGATGAACTCAAAGAGTTTGAGCGAAACAAAGTTTGGAGATTGATTCCAACTCCTCCTGATGCATCGGTTGTTGGTTTAAAATGGGTGTTTAGGAATAAAAGGGATAAAGAAGGAAACGTGATCCGAAATAAAGCTAGACTGGTGGTCAAAGGTTATTGCCATGAAGAAGGGATTTACTACGAAGAGACTTTCGCACCCGTTGCAAGATTGGAATCCGTTCGCATCTTCTTGGCATATGCAGCACACAAAAACTTTGAAGTTTTTCAAATGGATGTGAAGTGTGAATTCTTAAATGGCGAATTGGAAGAGACCGTTTATGTGGAGCAACCGCCTGCGTTTATAAATGAAAAG
The DNA here is from genome assembly GCF_052849685.1 of Lactuca virosa. NCBI lineage: Eukaryota > Viridiplantae > Streptophyta > Magnoliopsida > Asterales > Asteraceae > Lactuca > Lactuca virosa. The sequence goes on from NC_136426.1 coordinate 276,815,587, forward strand.
TATCCCAACCACTGTTACATTCTTGATAAAGCGGTTTACGGTCTAAAGCAAGCTCCAAGAGCTTGGTATGAAACACTAACTCGTTTTCTTCAAATCTCCAAATTCAAGCAAGGTTCGATTGACCCAACCGTCTTTCGCAAGGAAGAGGGTGACCACTTGATGATCGTACAAATTTATGTTGATGACATCATCTTCGGATCTACTAATCCCAGCCTAACAGCTGAGTTCCGAAAGCTGATGGAGACTAAATTTGAAATGAGCTCAATGGGTCCAATTAATTTTTTTCTTGGATTAAACATTAGACAGGGACCGGAAGGAATTTTCATCAATTAGGAGGCTTACACGAAGACCCTACTCGCTAAGTTTGGAATGTTGGGAGATTTTAAGACGAAGGTTCCAATGACATTCGTCACGAAACTGACTCCTTCACTGGATAAACCAGCTGCTGATATGACCCTTTATCGTCAGATGATTGGTTCACTCATGTATCTAACAGCTAGTAGACCGGGTATCATGTTTTCAGTTTGTTATTGTGCTAGGTTCCAAGAAAATCCACGCGAACCTCATATGGTGGCTGTCAAGAATATCTTCTGTTATCTAAAACGAACTTCATCTCTTGGAATTTGGTATCCTGCGAACTCAGGTTTCTTTGTACAAGCATTTTTAGATATTGATTTAGGGGGTTGCGATTTAGATAGAAAAAGCACAACCGGTGGATGCTAATTTCTCGATGGCAAGCTGGTGAGTTGGCAATCAAAGAAACAAACATGCGTTTCGTTGTCAATAGCTGGGGCTGAATACATAGTTGCAGCTTCGTGCACATCTCAGGGCATTTGGATTCAAAGCCAACTTCGCGACTATGGATTGAATATGAAAAGAATTCCTCTATATTGTGACTCCGAAAGTGCCATTCGCATATGTCACAACCCAATGCAACATTCAAAAACGAAACACATAGCACTGAGGTATCACTTTATCAAGGATCATGTGGAAGATGGCAATGTTGAGATTCATTTCGTAAGATCCGCTGATCAATTGGCTGACATATTCACCAAGGCCCTACCTAAAGCAACAGTTAATAGAGTCCTTCAAGGGCAGGGAATGATGGAAGCTGATTCAGTACCAAATCCACTATCGCATTCATAAAATCTTCACTACGAATCGGTGCGAACATTTGCAGGCTTTCACAGTCCACTGTTCATTAACAGTCTGTTTTATCAATGCGAATCAATGCGAACGTTCGTAGTAGTTCGCAGGGCACTGTTCTTTCGTGGTTTGGTATTTCACATATCCGTTTGTATATTTTGTGTATCTTTGCTTATCTCTATGTTTAAATTGCTTATCTTATCTCTGTTTTCAAAATTGCTTATCACTGCGAATCGGTGCGAACGTTCGTAGCCTTTCGCAGTCCACTGTTCATTAAGCGTCTAGTTTTACCTTATTTTTCTTATTTTCAGAAAAACTCCAAAAACCAAAAATAATTTATTTGCTTTATTTTACTGCTTTTCAGAAACATCAAAATCACAAAAATATTTTTACTTTTTGTTCATTTTCTTTGCACACCAAGATCATAAACGAAGACGTTCGCAACATCTATCTACTTGTGTGATGGGGCAGGTATGACCCTCGTTACTTATGTATTAGCTAAGTGTCCCTAGAAGCATGCTTCTGTATGTTGACCTAAGCCTCAACGATTCGACTGTGAAGCCTTAATGAATTGATATCACGAATCAATTCTTCCCAATCAGGCTGCAAAGTCACATTAGTCATGAGCTACCTTACTCTTCTCGCATTGAGTTAAGAATTATTTGCATGGTCACATTCGCATTGCAAAGGTACTTTCGCTCTCTTGTAACCATCTACTCTCTTCTCCATCACTTTCGCACTCATTCATGTAACCCTTGAGACTCTCAGAAATTACGACTGAGGTTTATGGTTATACAATCATCTGTGTTAATGATCTTATTTTCGTTCTACCACGAACTGAGTGAAACCCAAAATTCAATACCCACGATGAATTGACGGTGAACAATCAAATGCTCTAGTTTTCACCCAAGGATTAACGAAACCACTTTCGTGGGAGGTACCATGAAATCTCTTTTTATCTTTTGAGAGATCTTTATGAAACTGTCTAACACCAAGACTTTTCTACCCAAAAGATCCAGTTTATTTTTTTTGAGATTTCAATTTTTGTTCCAAGTCAATGACAATAAATTCCTAACCTACTCGTTCAACTGACTACACTGGTCACACGAGTACCTTTTCCAACTTTCGCACTTATGTCACGTTCGTAGTTTGGTTAACGGATAAACCACCTTTACAAGCCTTACACAAAAAGATGCCTTTCAGTGCTTCTCATCAAACAACTGTTCGTATTCATAGGGAACCACACAGACACTTCTTAGTCTCTCTTGACTACGAAGAAAGAGATCTTTGCCTGGGATCAATAGTTTTATGTCACATGTTTGACATCACAACATCCCACAGATAAACTTTGTTTTATTTCTTTTTCTTTGACACTCTTGCACGAAGATCCTTGTTATTTTCAAAAGTCTTGTTCGTGGTTACATTTAACTTTCAGGTTCATAGTCGTATGTATTCAACGTGATTTATTTACAGCGAAAGAAGATAGGCTGACGCGGCATTTTTTTTAAAAGATCAGAATTCAAACCGACGCGTGAAAAGTTGAACGGACAACTATTCTTACGCCGAGTGACGCACGCCTCTGACTTGTCATAGCTGTCAAATCGCGCTTTTCCATGCGACGGTTCAGTACTCGAGATTCTCTCTCCGGATTTCTCTCACCAAATCAAATCGTATAAAAGGATTTTGACGGTTCATTATTTCATTACCACTTTCAAAATTTTCTCCAAGATTTCTGGCAATTAAAAGGCTCTCTACTGTTCATCTTCTTCAAAGCTTCATCAATGGCGGCTTCATCTGAGAATCAGTCTTTTCAAGATCAAACTGCTCATTCAACACTCCTTTAAGTGAAGCAACATCAAAATCTCATCATCGATTTGGATCCGGTAAAATATGATGCCTTTCTTCTACCTCTGATTGAGTGCCTGAAATACTCTCCACTTACCATTGTTATGTCTCAAGTTATGAATGTTCCTCTCTCGATTCTCTCCAAAGCATATACCACTGCCAACTATGTCAAGGACGAGCAACGGATTTACTTCGATATCCATAATCACACAACCTCGATTTCCAAGACCCGCATCTGCAATCTGCTAGGGCTCCACAATCTGACAATATGATCAATCCGGATACCATCCCCAACGCAGCCATCTTGGAAATGTTCTATCAAATGGGGCACAAGGAAACACTCATTGCTGTATCCAAGTTCAAGAAACCCAATCTTCCACCAACTTGGAATGCTCTTTTCACCATCTTGTTCAAATCCTTTTCTGAAAGGGTCACAGGCAACGACTGTGCAAGCAAGCTCTTCATGGGTCTGTTGTATGGCCTATACACTGGTGAAAACATAGACTATGGTTCTATCCTCTGGGCTCAATTCATCCAGAGCACTCACTCTGTTACTCGTCACATTGATATCTCATGTGCGAGATTTTGGACCGTTGTTGTCAACAGGGCTATATTAAGCAGCTCAAAATTACAGTGATGACTGATGCACTGATGGCTCCCATTCCGACATTCCATACAACCGCTATTATTATGGAAGATAAGTCCAAGTTATCTATCATTGGTTCAATTCCGGAAGTGATGTTTCGTGATGTTCCTCCCTCAAGTAAAATTCTAGAAGGATATCGCGCTCTTACTCCTGCAGGACCTCATCCTTTAACTGATGAATTTCAAGCCATTTTGGCTGAGGCTGATAAACCCAAGAAAGGGGGCAAAGGGTCCAAGAGAACTACCAATAAAGATTCTACGAAAGAAGGAACTTCTGAGGCTCTGAAACCTCCATCTAAGAAGCGAAAGGCTCCTACTACTTCTATTGCTGCACCAAAGCGAAGGAAGCAACCCGCTAGAAGGCGAAAGTCTCCCACTCCTACTCCATCTCAGAGTGAAGGTGAAAATTCAGATTCTGATACCGAGTCGGAGATTCGCATTGAGGAGGATCCCCCCGTTCGCAATGAAGAAGATGAACCCATTCGCGCTGAAGAACAAGAACATGTTCGCAATGAGGAAGAAGCACAAGTTCGCACTGAGACCCCACTTCCTAATCGTGAGGTAACTCCACCCCTTCATGATTCTGTTCCTTCTCCACCTCCCTCACCAAAAACAACTACTTCTATACCAATCACCATTGCTCCTCTCCCACCACCTGTATCAACTCAAACACCCACAACTATTCCAGTTTCCATACCTATTTTCACAGATTCCACAGTCCCACCTCAAATCTCTACTGCACCTGTAAGTTCAGTCAACGTATCTGATACGGGGGCTAACACTTCAGGTTTTTCAACTCATGTTACACCACCTATCTCTCCCATTCGCAAAGATGACCCGGAAATGATTTTCGGAGATGATGACGCTGATGATTTGGAAGGATTCACTTATAGTCCTTTTCAAATAAGGATCGACAATGAAGATGATATTTCTACTCCGAAAGCGGAATTCAAATCTCTTCATGAGAAGCTTGATCAGCTGCTTCTCGCATCTAGCGTTTCCTCTTCTGAAGCTTACTCCAGAGCTGCGGTTGAGTCAATCCTTGAGAGAGTCACAAAGGAACATACTGCCAACAATTCTACTTTGTCCAAGGCAGTTTCTGACTCTGCTGTTGTTTGCAAGGAAACGACCGAAAAAGTCGATAAAATAATTGCTAACACAAGGGAATTCTTGGAATTCTACCAGGTTACCTACAACGCCAACACCACAACAACGAACAAGGCTATTCAGAATGTTGGTGCCATGTTCCAAGCAGAAAATGCGAACTTTGTTGAACTTCGCACCGTGTTGAAGTCCGATCATGAAGCATTCCAGACTTCTATTGATGCAAAACTCACAAAGCTTCAAGCAGACTTGGCGATGGAGAACAACATCATGGATGCTCTCGCAGTCAAGGAGGAAAAATGTAAGGTGTTGGAAATCAAGCTTCACTACACTGAAAAGAAGGTCGATGATTTGCTAGCAGATAAAGCAGTCACGCGAAGTTGTATTTCTGATGTTAATGGACTGCTCTCTGATATCATTGAGACCCGTGATCGCATGACTTCCATCACAGTACGAAAGCATCTGGCTGAAAAGCTACGACCGGTGTTCGCAATGTTGCACCGTTTGGAGCGTGTTTCGACGTCGATGTATTTTCCGAAACAAGGGGGAGAAGGTAGTTCTAAACTTCAAACGGATGATGACAACCCCAAAGTTTCAGTTAAATCTCCTGTCATCAAGCCAGATCCAAAGGACAAGGAAACGTTAGTCAGTAATGAACCCATTATTGACAATGAAGAAGACAAAGATTCTAATGAAGATGAGCTTAAAAGGCGGAAGGTTCGTGAAGCAGAATTGGATGAAAATGCTCGTATCGTCAAGGAGGCTGAGGAAAAGGAAAGAGCTGAAAAGGAAGCTGAGGCCACTCTTAAAAGCAAAATGCTATTATTTCCAAAGTGGACTCTGAAGCGCATGCAAAACCAAGCTGTGGATATACCAAGTCAGTATTGGTTGGATCCTATTGCTTCCTTTGATGTCCAAAATACACAGGATTCGCAGTTAGACCTTCCTATCACACCAAAGGCGTTCAAGTTTCGTGCCTTTATAAAGGTTGCTATTGTACCTTTCTCAGACAGCACTGGGGATCAACTACTATTTGCCTTCTATTTGAAACATATGAAGCCCCAGTACGAGACCTGGAGTGCGAGCAAAATTGTAGTTGTGAAGGTTATTGGGCCAATCGAGACTGAAAGCTTCCCTAATGTGAAGTTTAAAGTTGCGAGAGGATCTGCATGTGAAGCCTGCGAATTCACTCTCGCAAATCAGCCTTGCTTGAACCCCCATGACTGGATGCTGATATTCAATATTTTATTGCGAGAGAAAGAGAAGTACGAACCTATGTTTTCTCATCTTCAAATTTTGATCAAGTCTTACATTCAGGAAGTTAGACTCATAGATGTGGAAATTGCCACTGTTCTGAGGCAAAAACCAAGTGTTGTTCCAAAAGAAGATCCGAAAGACTTCCAAAAGCTCAAGCCAGGAAAGATTTACAGGGAAGGATGGTTTGTGGTATACACGACTAGAGATCGTCCAGGAGCAGATCGACGCAAGTTATTCTTTCATCTTGAAGACAAACACTTGTTTACTACTTCTTGTCTCGAGTTTATTTTGGAGCTCGTTGTGAAGTTTAAGGGCAACAACAAAGATGATGTGAAGTGTTTCACTGATGTGATCACTTGGTACATTCATGTTCGCAAGCTGCTGTTGAGTTTCATTCCTAAAGTCTACGAAGTGCAGAAGCAAATCACGAATTAAAATGGCTATGGTTTCAATTGACGCAAAGGGGGAGATTGTTGAAGATATTAGTGTTGCGTCGTTGGGCCTATGTTATCTAGTCCATTTTGTATAAACGAGTTGGGCCTGTCCACTCGTATTTAATGCTAGGGTTATAGTATATAAGGTGAATGCATGCTACGTATTTAAGTCAAGTTTTGGATATATCTTTGTAACCCTAAATAACGCCTCTAAAGAAGCAATTTTTCATCGAGTTCTTCTGAGGTGTGACTATTAATCATTCAGCACCAGTTTGATCATATTGAGTTCTTTACCTGTTTTAATCTATTCGATTATTTAGGATTCATTCCTATCAGAACCTTCACCAACTGATGCTCGCAGTCAATCATGGCCCCGTTGGCCCCCAACCAATCCATTCCGATAATCACTTTCAGCGCTCGCAACGGTATCGGGACTAGGTCGACACGAAATCTCTCACCAAGCACATTCAAGACACAGTCCCGATACACCCTCGCAGCACTAACGGTGCGGTCATCCGCAATCTCCACCTCTAGCGGGGAATCCAAAGTTCCCGGCGCGTCCCGGAACCTCTTGCTGAGCGCAAGAGATACGAACGATCGGGTAGCACCCGAATCAAACAAGACATGAGCAGACATACCATTGACCAAAAAGGTCCCTATACAAGCATATAGTACACATAAGCGAAACAACTACATAGAGTAGGGAAGAATGAATACGTACCAGCCACTACGTCTGGCACTGCCGATGACTCCTCGGTAGTCAGCTGAAATGCACGGCTCCTCACTACTGAAGCTTCCGCATTAGTAGGGCGACCGTCAGTAATCCTCATTGTGGCGGGCACGGGCGCCGCCACTGCTCCCCCTCCTCCCTGCAATCTCGGACAATCGGCCTTTTTATGGCCAGTCTGGTTACAGTGGAAACATATCAAGCCCTTCTGAGGGCAATCCCTGCTCACGTGGCCCTGCTAACCATAAGAGTAACATCCTAATATCCGAGCTGTCTGACACTCCCCATTATGAAACCTCCCGCACTTGGCACATCGGCCCCGACCCTGCTGGCCTCTACCCGAAGAATCAGAGGTGTTAGGCTTCATAGCCTAAGCCCCTGCTGCCTGCACCTGCTCAGTCTTCCACTTAGTGCGGGAATCCAACTCCATCTCCCTCTCACGGGCCTTCTCCACCATCTCGTTCAGCGTTTTGCACCCCGTAAAGCTTACGAATTCCCGGATATCATCCCTCAGCATGGAATGATATCGGGTCCGTCTCGTCTCCTCATCGGTAGTATACTGTGGGATCAAAAAAGCTCGTTCCCGAAACTTGGCGGTGATCTTCGCCACAGTCTCGATGGTCTGCTGCAAAGCATGAAACTCTCGCACTAGTCGTTGCACCTCAATGGGTGGTGCAAACTCCAAATCAAACCGCCGGACAAACGCAGTCCATGTCATCTCAGCCACCCCAGCTGGTCCCACCTGTCTAGTAACCTCGCCCCACCAATCACGGGCTCTGTCTCTCAGCATGCAAGAAGCAAACCCAACATTTCCCACATTCGGGCAAGAACTCGTGCGCTGAGCGTTTTCAATATCCGCCACCTAGCGTCGACTGACAATGGGGTCCCTGACCCCGAAAAACTTTGGCGCCCCACACGCCTTGAACTCCCGAAACGAGGGAGTTCGGGCCCCCAACTGGCCGGCAACAATCTCAGTTCTGAATGATCTGAGTCTCTCCTCCATGATCTCCATTATGCCCTCCTTAACCATCCCGAAAATGACTGGGGTAGCGTCAAGGATGCCCCTGGTAATTTCGGCTGCAATAAGCTCGCGCAGCCTCTCAGCTATGTCGTCTGTGGTGTCACCCGATCCATTCCCAGATCCAGATCCCGATCTTGATCCTCCCGCCCCGAAATGTGTCACTACCATGCTGAACTGGAGTATCATAAATTATAATGATCAGGATTTTCATGAAACGGGTCTCTCCACACTGGCCCTCCTTGAAATTGTTAGATCTAACATTGGCTTGGGTACAGGTCCTGTGCTTGCAGTAGTACGGACCCAATACTACCTTCCACACCTACCTGTACCTTTCCCCAAGGCTCGACCTGATAATTCCAATTCGTCCCGAATAAACCATATACTACCAACCACCGCATAACCCACATCCTAGATTGTCCAAAGATTTCATCTACCCACATCAAACATACCAATCATCACATGTTGCCTTTATTCATGCAAATTATACACAGAAGAGGATAAAATAGACTTTTGAATAAAAGATTCTACCCTAGGACCACAACCAAACAAGGAACAGGAAGTAAGGCCAAATCGATCATTCTAAGGCTATAAGCTCCTAACAGTATATAATTTTAAAAGCATACACATAGCAAATTCCATACGATCATCTAAGAATAGCATGACTAGCATATTGGGGATATACTTACTTGGCTCGGCTGATCACGCACGTTGCACTCTCATGTTTTCCTTCTTTCAAAAGCTTTTCATGTTATTTTTAAAAATAAATTTACCCTTTCCTTAGTTTGAGTCCTAACACACCCAACAGTATGCCCGAATCCCTCAAACCAAGGCTCTGATACCAACTTGTATCAACCCAATTTTTAAAAGAAATTTTTCATTTTTAATTAACCAAACACATTCCCATAAATTAAGAAATTCCAAAACAATTGTTTCAAATCCATATTCGTTACAACTTTATTTTTCAAATATCAGAGTGTCCCATAAGGTTGCCTGAGAGAGAGTGCACGCCGCACCATCAAGCTTTGCCCTTGCCATTGGAGTCAGATGAACTTGAAACAAATCCACAAACTGTAAGAGAATGCTTAGTGAGGCCCCCAGAGCATACCACACACATACACATATCCTGTTAGCTGATCAAAGCTACGCACGTAACACATAAGCCATACATACATAAATCATGTAAGAATGTCATGGGCTACCCCACATGGTCTTTACCTAGGACTGCCATGGGCTACCCCACATGGTCTTACATCTAATGTCATGGGCTTCCCCACATGGTCTTTACCTAGGAATACCTTGGGCTACCCCACATGGTCTTATATCCAATACCACGGGCTCCCCCCCGGGGTCTTCCATGAAAAAACACACAATCACATATCATAACAAATCACATTCCATATCAAATCACATAATGACCATCACATATAACATAATCACATAATGGGCCAGCCTTGGTGCCTTAGACCCATTGATATGGTGAGAAGACTCACCTCTCAAAGGCTGAACCGAAAAACTGTAATCGGATATATCCCACACTGTTCCTCCCAAACTGTCTATAATCAATGAGTAAATATCTCAGCATAATCCCATAAATACCCCTAGGGTCAACCCAGGTCAAAGTCAAGGTCTATAGTCAAGGTCAACAGTCCATATTGACCTTGACTCGTCGAGTACAATCAGTCACTCGTCAAGTTCCCTGCTTCACTCACCGACTCACCGAGTCACCCTAGGGACTCGTCGAGTTCCTTGATGTTCACGGTCGTAACCCACCAACCGTACACCCCTGACCGTGAACCCTTGGTCGTGAACCCTCTCGACTCGCCGAGTCATCAGATGGACTCGACGAGTTCTCACGTAATCGGTTCTTTCCAGTGGGATTTAAGGTTTCAAACTTCAGATCCATACTCTCCTAGTGAATATATCACGTAAAGTTGCAAACTTTACGTGCATGCATAGCCTCACATGGCCATAACACCAAAACTAACCTTCAAACAAGGTTCTTATGCATGGAGAGGGAATGAGCTCAATAAAAGATGCAACTTTATGATATTTGGGGCCTAAGAAGGTTCAGATCTGGAACCTTATCTTTGTGATAGGTCCAGATCTAAGCTTGCTTCCATTTCCTCAAGGTTGGTCACAACTCTCAAATACAATTTATGCTTAAGGTAACAAATTCATACCTCAAATCAGTGCCCAAGACGAACTAGATGCTAGATCTAATGTTTTCCCCTTGATACCTCTTCTTCAAGCTTGGAATCCTCCCCAAAATCTCAAGGATAAGCTCCCAATTGATCTTGCTTCACTCACAAGAGGGTTTGTGGTCGTAAATGTTCTTCTATGGTGCTAAGGGAGGCTACTGGGGCGGATAATGACGTTTATATAGGAGGAAAACCCAAAATTTAGGGTTTCTTTAAACAGCTTGGAATCGCCGAGTCGACCTTCGACTCGCCGAGTCGGTCCCGATCCGCGTTTCTTGATCTCATAACCCTACTCGACGAGTTGACCTCCAACTCGCCGAGTCCATGCATAAATCCTTTCCAATCCAAACCAGGTGTTACATCAGCAGTGAGATTCCTCCCCAAAGTGCGAGAAGTAGCCATGGAAAGATTTAGAGGAGCAAATGAAAAAGTTTTTTCGAAAATAAGTGTAAAGAAAGTAAGGTAGAAGGTGGGGAAGATGTGCCAGGGAAGGCAGATATTTAAATACAAAGAAAGGGGCAGTGAACCGTCTTTATGATGAAACCATCGATCAACGGCAATTTTGCCCTGCCATCAGTATAGGCTATCAATAGCAGCCCGCCATGTATTTATGAGTAGACCACAACAACTCTGCTATGTCACGAACGCAGAAGCATACTGGTCTAACGGACTTATTAACGTTACCTAACCGACACGTTAAGTGTAACGGAAAATGTAACAGAAATGTTACTACTTTAGCTAAGGCTCGACCTTGGTCCAAGCAAGCCTAGGCTAGGTTAGCAGCTCATCTCTCATCACATGGTAAGAACATTCCATTTGATCTTCTCATTCGCTCACAGCCAATGAGAAGGCAAAAATAGCCTAGGTGACGCCCAGAACTGACGTTACCTGAGAGATAGTTAGAGTGAATAGCTCTCCCAGTAAGAGGAGGCCATGTTTCATGCTCACGAGGCACGATCCCCATGATCCGTTAGTAACAGGTACAAAAGGATCTCTTCCGCCTCAAGGAAGAGATCCATCTTCTCTCTAAAAAAAATAACCCTCAGAATTACTATCTCTCTCAGAAAAACTAACTTGATCATCGAAGCGACGTCTCGGGAGAACACCCGATCGTCCTTTAACGATTCTTTTGTGACTGTGTTCTCAGGCAAGCACCCAAGTCAGATCCATTGTTCCGCATTCAAACCATCTGCGAACATGTCACAACAAACACGAAGAACAAACAACCAAAATTTCGTCAAAAATAAATCAAAAACGCCAGAAACTCCAAGAAAAATTCCAAGAAATGTTTAATATCTTTCCAATTCGATTGATGCCGATCCAAGCTCTGATACCAACTGTAAAACCCAATCTTAGATGAATCAATCGATTTCACTAGAGTTGGTGTAGAATCCCAATCTAGTGAATAGCAAGAAAACATAATATGGAGTAAGAACACAAACACAAATCTTCAATTCACACTATTATTGATAATAGTCTGGTACATAAGATACTCAAATTCCACTCACGGTTCTCTTTCTCTCTGCAAAACACGATATGATGTTCTTGGAATGACTAACTGGCGTGTCTGACTCTAATGTCTAACCCTTTACATGAATTCAACCTATACTATATATACTAAGATATAAATACAAAGGCCCAACCCAGTAATCTAATTCGAAATCATCTAAGCCCACCGAAATCACCTGGTGATTTCGGTCCAAGCACCACCCAGATCATTGAGATTTCAGTCCTAAACCGAAAACTATTGTAACATCCCGAGTCCCATGTATATTATTTAATTAATTTCATTGATAGTGTCAGAGCAACTCGACGAGTTGGATTCCCTAAATCGTCGAGTAGAGGAGATAATGTCGCGTGATTTTTATAGTCTACTCGATAAGTTGGAGGACCCCACCTCGACGAGTAGGTGTTGAGTGAGAAAATCATAATTTTCAGGGTTTGTGTCCTATTTAAAGGACCTTAAGCCCTAATTTCCGCCTCCCTTATCATCCCAACCCTCTGTGAGAAACCCTAATTATGTGTATCCATTTGTGAGAGAGAGAAGCTAACTTTGGGTGTTTTGGTGCACATTTAGAAGAGGAGTGAAGGGCATCAAGCCTTGGAACGAGAAGAGGCTTTTGGATCAAGTATTTCTCTGTGGTAGCTTCAATTTGGAGGTAAAAAGCTACCACCTTGATCATGTATTTGATAGATATCTTTCTAAGGAGTTTTAGGGTTTTTCCCCCTTATCTTCTCGTTCTTGTGTTGCTAGAGCTTGCCATGGGATTGAGACTCCATATCTGGACAAAATGAGGTCCCATTAGCCCAAAGATCCAATCTTTATAAAGCTTTGGGCAAGTTTCCATGCATGAAAACCTTTATGGAGCTTGTTTTTGCATTTTGAGCCCTAGATGCCATCCATGAACGTAAAGCTTGCAGCTTTACGTGATGATTCAGTCATAAAAGGCTAGATCCAGACTATGAGACCTTATTTCTTCCTGAAATCGTCTGAATAAGAAAATGGAGTGAAGGGACACGACGAGTTGGTGATCCGACTCGACGAGTCAGTTAGGGTTTTCCCCGTTGAGTCTGGACTCGTTGTAACTCGGTGAGTTGACGAGACAACTCGATGAGTTAAGTTCGATTTATACGACATTTCTGAGGAAAATGAAGGAACTCAACGAGTCGCATAGATGCACTCGCCGAGTTGGGTCAACATGGACTGTTGACTCGAGTGTTGACTTCTGTTGACTTTAGGGATGGTCAAGACATGGATTATGGAGTCAATGGAAGGGTAAAATGGTTTTTTACCCTTTCCAAGAGTTAGAGTGAGGGGTGAGCTTAAATTATTTAGAGTTGTGGTTATAAGTGTTTATTAGAGATGATTATGGCTTGTAGGCAGAGATTAGACTGTTCGAGGGGTACGAGGCTTACTTGCTTACTTACGAGGTGAGTCTTCTCACTATACTTACCTGAGTGGTAACATTGTGTCACCGGAGGGTCTTGTATGCTTATTTTGAGTTATGTGATATCATGCGTTATGTCTTTGTGATTTATGTTGTGTATTATCCCAAGCTTTATTGAGTTAGGACCGGAGGGTGCAACCCGAGTTGTGGGACTGGAGGGTCTCCACTGAGACACATTAACCGAAGGATCTTTATCGACATATAGCCATGTGAGGCTAATGAGATGTGTGTGGTATTTTGGGGAACTCACTAAGCTTTGTGCTTACCGTGTTATGTGATATGTGTTTCAGTTACTTCTCAGGATCGCGGGAAGGCGCCCGCTTGATTGTACACACGAGATGGATTTTATGTTTTGAGGATCCTAGATTTTAGCAAAGAATTTATGAATTTGTGTTTTTGACAATTTGACAATTGGGGTTTTTGAGATATGATATTGAGAATTATGTGATTTTGAAAATGAAAAATTTGTTGAAAATTTACGGTGTTACAAGTTGGTATCAGAGCCTTGGTTTGAGGGATTCGAACATACTTTCGGGTATGTCTGGACTCAAACTACGGGTTTCAGACAATTTTCTGAAAAGAAATGATTTTTCTAAAAATGAGTAAGAGTTTTCATGAGAAAACGTCACAGAGCAGTGTGTACAATCAGCCACAGCCCGAACGCTGATTTCCCAAAATACCATCACTTGTTATGTTATGAGATACTTATGAGATATTAGAGTTGCATGCTAGGGGATTGGCTAGGTATTTCAGAAATTAGGACTAGAGTTGCTTGATTCATGATGACTTAGCCTAGGGTATACTATTGATTGATCTTATCTGCTAGATGCTCTGTGTGTGTACTGCGTAGGGAGAAACATAGCAAGATTCTTTAGCAAGAGCTTTGAGTAATCTAGGAGAGATACCTAGAAGACCATTGAGGAATTTACCGAGAGAGTAGGTTGAGATCAGTGAGGGATAGAGTACTGTGAATTAGGATCCTAGGAGGAGGACTTGGGACGACTACGGGTTGGTGTGGAAGGTAGTATTGGGCCCGTACTACTGAAAGCACCGGATCCGTATGTGACCCAAGTAATATACCTTAGGATGCTAAGGAGCATGTAGAGTCGGGTAATCGAGTGTGTGTGTGCTTGAGCTAGTCTATGATCATTTTTGTGTTGTGTTTCAGAGACATTATGGTGGTTACACGCCACAACCCCGGGAGCAGTTGGACCAGTGACGATGAGATCCGTAGGATCATACATGAGGAGGTGCCCGTAGCTATCAGGGAGGCTATTCCAGATATGTTTGGATCTATTAAGACCACGGTGATCGAGACATTCGATGAGCGATACATTGCTGTTACTAAGGCTGCTACTGCTGCAGCCACCGCAGCCTTGGCTCCCGCTAGACCACAGGAAGATGACTCGATGTTGTTCCGAGAGTTCAGCAACACGAAGCCACCAGAGTTTGATGGGACACAGGATCCGATTGCTGCCATGAGATAGATCTCCGACATTGAGGGGTGTTTCTATATGTCACACCCCGGCCGTCGGCGGAATTCACCGGGCGGTGTAACGTCATTTCTTGTATCATAGTTATCAACTTCCTGAAAACACATGCATTTAAAAATACGTCAACATAAAGTTGGTGAGTCCACAAGTTTTGACTCCATATAAAAATAATACATTTTCCAAGTTCAAAAGCATAGTTTTGAAAGTATCATTTTGACTCTCCAACGTTTAGTATATATATATCCTAAGTATAAATTTGTACTTACTAAATAAGTAGTTTACCTATAAGTCTCATATACTATGAATATAAGTGTTTGTAATTCCATACAAACGAAAGTTGCTACGTATAAATCTTATTTCATTTCTATACGAGTAAAACCGCTACGTATAAATCTATTTCAATTCTATACGAGTATGTGTGTTAGGTATAATTATCTACATAATATATACAAGTAGTACCTAGGGTATAAGTAGGGGGAAAATTATACTTAACATTAATACTTGTATATGACAAAGTATAATGTTTCTAACAAGTTGCTACCACAAGTCTGTGACCGCTGCTTGACAACAAAACCTCTGACAAAACACACTCATGATTTACCATGAGAAACAATACACTCATGATTTACCATGAGAAACAATACCGTGCGCTTCATCGACGCCGGAACAATAACAAATAAAAGGAACGGATCGTCACTCGCTTGTCTTGGGTTGTAATTAACAACCACGAGTGGGGTTGTCAACCCGTATCTTATTAATACACGACTTCCTCGTTCACACGGGATTAACGGTTACAGGTCAGAGGACTTCCACTAAGATCCCCAATATTAGTTAATGAATGAGGTAGCTCATGTAGACTTTGACGGCGTTTATTGTCCTTACAACAAAAGCATTTTCATGTCTAAAACCCTAAGTTACTAGACTATGCTTTTAAATAGTACTTCTAACTTCATAACATTTAGGCAGTATAACAGCTATAACTTGAAGTAAAACCAGGTTTTATCTTAACATAAAACCAATAACAACAACATATAACATACCTGGTTTTATCTTGACATAAAACCAACAATAACAACATACTTATCAATTACATATAGAACTTCCGAGTATAACTCTGGAACTATATCACACACAAAATATATATAGAATCCTAAGTATAACTCAAGATCTACATTAGTATAATAACATGCTAACAAGTTGATAATAGTTGTATATATTCAAATTATTATATTTAGAACAACTATATCCCGGTTATTATAACTATCTACGTTGATACTAATATATTATCATATAGACATAATAATAACATATATACAATATTTAGCATGCGTTTTCCCCCGAAATATTAGAAAGTGGGGCCGTGAAACTCACCTTAATCGCGTGATTTTATGTAATCTAAGCAGAAACGGTCATCGGTGCGAGGTCGTCGGGGCTCGGGATGCAAGATGGCTTTAGCAAATGAGAAAGAAGGAAGGAGATCAGGTGTGAGAAAGCAAATGGCCGAACTTGCTATTTATAGGAAGATTTTTGGTCTTCACGACGTGAAAAACTCCTTGTTCACGTCGTGAGTTTGGAACTTATCTCTTCGTAGACTTGCCATCCGTCTTCTAGCTTCCGAAGGTGTCACGATTCTAGTTTCACGTCGTGAATTTGATGTTCACGTCGTGAGCATTGAACACCTCATTCCCATAGACTTCGCACGTGTTTTCTAGCTTCGAAATGGGTCCCTGACATGTTTCACGTCGTGAACTTCATTTTCATGTCGTGACTTAAGGCGGCTAGGGTTTCTGGCACGTGTCATGCTCTTAGACAGCTGCATCTTCGGAAGGTCATAACTTTAGCATACGAGCTCCGTTTTTGATGTTCTTTATATCCACGCGTAGGTATTTCTGAGTACTACAAATTTCTTTTAGATTCCAATAGCTAATTCTATGTCTATTTTAAATTACTCTTATTATATAGATTTATAGTGTTCGGTTTATCATAACTTCTTCACGCGAAGTCAGATTTAGACGTTCTCTATATTTTTGGAATAGTATGGACATATACTTTGAGTTGTATCATAAAGAAAGTTCATATTTGTATTAGAATTTAACATAACTACATAGTACATTTATCACATTACTAGTTTAACAAAAAATCACATTATATGATTGGTATAATCACATGTGATTGTTATTGACCTAATTTTGACAAGTGTTACATTCTTCCCCCGTTGATAAAATTTCGTCCCGAAATTTATCTTGTACCAGATTCCACTATAGGGTCCTGGATAGCTTCCCTGCTTCCTGTTACGAATTCCCTGCCACGGCCTAACTTTCTAGACTCCTTAACTTTGGACATTCCTTCTTGATATGTCCAATTTCACCACACTCAAAACACGCTCTTCCTCCATTATAGCCTGTTCCAGTGTTTGTTCCTTGATTTTCTGTTGTAGGTGTTGTGCTCCTGCAGTAATTCACAGTGTGTCCCTTCTTTTTTCACTTCATGCAAATATAACAGTCACCTGCGTGATGACGGTTACATTGACTGCACCATGAATAGTTACCTAGGTGATGATGGTTGCACTGAGTAAACCTTGGGAGTTTTCCAGCATACTTCCTTGGTTGTGTGGGTATTTTTGTTGTGGCTACATAATTAGTTGCCACATCTTGTATCTCCTCCGATGATTGTCTGGGATTCTTCCCATTAAATTTGCGCTTGTTCGTTCCAGATTCGGGAGACTCACCCATAAATCCGACTCGGAATTTTGTGCTGGTTAGTTGATGAGCTATACGTTTTGCACTGTCATATGTTGTAGGCTTCGATGCGATCACCATTCCTTTGATTTGTGATGCTAGATACCAGATATATCGCTCAATCTTCTTATATTTGGGGGTTACAAGAGCTGGACACATCACCGCAGGATCAATAAATCTAGCAGTATAAGCATTTATCTCGGAACCCTTCATTGTTAGGTTCCACAGCTCATGTTCCATATTTTGTATTTCCTCTCTTGGACAATACTCCTCTATTAGCATCCTATTCATCTCTTCCCATTGCATGGAGTTTGCAGCATCAATTCTCACTGTATTAACATGATTGTTCCACCATGTTAACGCTGCATCAGCGAAGGTACACGCAGAAAATCGTAGCTTACATTCGTCCGGACAGAAGCTTATTTGAAATACTGATTCTGTCTTTTCAATCCACCGGGTCAAGCTAACAACCCCTTCCGTTCCATGGAAGCTCTTAGGTTTGCAATTCATAAAATCCTTGTAGGTACACATTCTGGCGGTCCCCACATTTCCTTCATTTCTAACGCCTCCTCTTGTGACATTAGCAAGAGCTGCAGCGATTCTATGAGCTATGATTTGTTCAAGTTCTACTGAACTTATTGAGGGGTTTATTTCTGGTAGTGGTGGTTGCGGTTGTTGTTGTTGTGGTTCTGGTCATTGGTTAAGGTTTAGACGAGCGTTACTTCTTCTAGGCATTTTGTTTAGTTCATATACATTTTAGATCACCAAGTGTTTAGTCTATCAAATATTACTCCCAATTTAAATAGTTCATATGATCTGATCATAATAAAATATAGTTGTACACCTACACCTAGTTGTGATAAGATCTATGCACATATGAACTTTAGTTGGAATGTCTGATCGAAATCCTTGAGATCAAAAAACATTCTGGGTATTTAGGTGTATTATCATCGCGGGTCTGAGTCTTCATATATGACTCTATATTATATTCATGCTCTATTAATTATTGTTCGTTACTTCAGGTCTATCTGATAAGGCACCGGCCAGTCAGGACAGTCGAAGGGCAGGATCATTTTAGCATATAGCCGTTCTGGAATCCAGCAACCCAAATCGACATGTCTATCCTTGTCACAGCTCCCGTAAGTAGTCCTTCAGTAGAATAATTAATAATACTTTTTAATGTAGGCTAAGGGATATACCTAAACCTAACAGAGTTAGCCCTAAACCATACTTGTGCTTTCCTAAGAAAGTACTAATTCACTATAGTTAATAGCTCTTATACCAATCTATCACACCCCGGCCGTCGGCGGAAACACCGGCCGGTGTAACGTCATTTCTTCTATCATAGTTATCAACTTCCTGAAAACACGTGCATTTAAAAATACGTCAACATAAAGTTGGTGAGTCCACATGTTTTGACTCCATATAAAAATAATACATTTTCCAAGTTCAAAAGTATAGTTTTGAAAGTATCATTTTGACTCTCCAACGTTTAGTATATATATCCTAAGTATAAAATTTTACTTACCAAATAAGTAGTTTACCTATAAGTCTCATATACTATGAATATAAGTGTTTGTAATTCCATACAAACGAAAGTTGCTACGTATAAATCTTATTTCAATTCTATACGAGTAAAATCGCTACGTATAAATCTATTTCAATTCTATACGAGTATGTGTGTTAGATATAATTATCTACTTAATATATACTAGTAGTACCTAGGGTATAAGTAGGGGGAAACTTATACTTAACATTAATACTTGTATACGACAAAGTATAATGTTTCTAACAAGTTGCTACCATGAGTATGTAGCCGCTGCTTGACAACAAAACCTCTGACAAAACACACTCATGATTTACCATGAGAAACAATACACTCATGATTTACCATGAGAAACAATACACTCATGATTTACCATGAGAAATAATACATTCATGATTTACCATGAGAAACAATACCGTGCGCTTCATCGACGCTGGAACAATAACAAATAAAAGGAACGGATCGTCACTTGCTTGTCTTGGGTTGTAATTAACAACCACGAGTGGGGTTGTCAACCCGTATCTTATTCATACACGACTTCCTCGCTCACACGGGATTAACGGTTACACGTCAGAGGACTTCCAATAAGATCCCCGATCTTAGTTGATGAATGAGGTAGCTCATGTAGACTTTGACGGCGTTCTATAGTCCTAACAACAAAAGCATTTTCATGTTTAAAACCTAAGTTACTAGACTATGCTTTTAAACATTACTCCTAACTTCATAACATTTAGGCAGTATAACAGCTATAACTTGAGGTAAAACCAGGTTTTATCTTAACATAAAACCAATAACAAAAACATATAACATACCTGGTTTTATCTTGACATAAAACCAACAATAACAACATACTTATCAATTACATATAGAACTTCCGAGTATATCTCTGGAACTATATCGCACACAAAATATATATAGAATCCTAAGTATCACTCAAGATCTACATTAGTATAATAACATGCTAACAAGTTGATAATAGCTGTATATATTCAAAATATTATATTTAGAACAACTATATCCCGGTTATTATAACTATCTACGTTGGTACTAATATACTATCATATAGACATAATAATAACGTATATACAATATTTAGCATGTGTATTCCCCCGAAATATTAGAAAGTGGGGCCGTGAAACTCACCTTAATAGCGTGATTTTATGTAATCTAAGCAGAAACGGTCAGCGGTATGAGGTCATTGGGGCTTGGGATGCAAGAGGGCTTCTGCAAATGAGAGAGAAGGAGGAGATCAGGTGTGAGAAAGCAAATGGCCAAACTTGCTATTTATAGGAAGATTTTTGGCCTTCACGACGTGAAAAACTCATTGTTCACGTCGTGAGTTTGGAACTTATCTCTTCGTAGACTTGCCATCCGTCTTCTAGCTTCCGAAGATGTCACGATTCTAGTTTCCCGTCGTGAATTTGATGTTCACGTTGCTGTTGGATTAATGTTTAAGTCCATAACTATAATTGGTAAGACTTGACCCGACCCGGCATGGTCCATTTGGGTTGCATGGCATCATGCATTTGGATAGACTATAATGAGAGAAATAACACTTAAGGTTGGTTAATATATTATAAATTCTAATATATTAATAAGGTTATTTAATTAGTATTGATCAAGAATTAATTTGGAATTAATTAAGTGATCAAAAGGAGACTAATTAAATATATGGGTTGATTGTGTAAATCATTCATTCTTATATATGTGGGCTTGTGATCCAAGATTCCTTATGTTGGACTAAGTCCATGGGGTGACCCATGGATACTCCATGGAGGTTAAAATCCATGGAGCATAAGGAATGGGTAAAGCTATGAGTTACATGGTGTAACCCTAATAGCCACCATATAAAAGAATCCCATGGCTCAAGAAATCGTGCACTAATGAGTGAATATGAGGGCTAGACGATTTTAAGGAGTGTTCCATTTCTCTCAAGTCATTCCATGTGCATTTGGTGTTGTGTGAACCATTTGAGGTGTCACACTTGGGGCACTAGGCACTCAAGCTTCATGGAGACAAGCTACATCAAACAAAGGTATGTATTCTATCCATTTGATTACCCAAGTATCAAGTATTGTATGCTAGATAGGGTAATACCTTGGAAAGTTCATAATTGCATGTATAATAGAGAAAACATAGATCCAAAGTATTTAGGGTTGCATGTACACTTAGGAGTGTTAGAATGCGCAAAACCCATCAGTGGTATCAGAGACAAGGCTTGTTTTCTTGTTATACTTGCAAAATTAGCTGAAAAAATCGAATTGTATTAGTTTAAAAGTTATGCTAATTACTTGAAAAAAATTTGATGTGAATTATCTTTGTTCATATGAGTTTATTAGATTAATAGAAAAGTTAATTGATTATGTGTTTTCAATCCAATTTAATCTAAGAGTTGATTCTAAAATGTGTTTTTGTAACTTGTCCTCAAGTTATATGAAAAGTCACATTTAAGTTTCATAAAACTCATAAAAAGTTGGCAATGGTTAGAAAAATGAAGAGTCTTGTCCTCATTAAATTGTTTTATGACTCCATAACTTGTCCTCAAGTTATGGAGGTTCAAGAGTCACTTCATTAAATGATAAAATGTGTAACCTTAATTAGTTCCATAAGTTACAAAAATAAAGAAAAGTTACATTCTTTTATTAGTTTAAAGTCTTCCATAACTTGTCCTCAAGTTATGGAACTTGAAGAGTTTTTTTTTTTTAATTAAAACTACTTTAAACACATAAGTTATGGAATTAATTAGTTTTGAATATTTTCAAAACTTGCCCTCAAGTTTTGGAATTTGTAAAGTTTTCCCCATGAATACTTTAATTCCAAGTTAGCCCTTAGAATTTTAAAAGTTAAAATTCAACCCTTATACTTTATAGTATTATAAGTTAATAATAAATATATGTATAAGAGCAAGTCAGTCTTACCATTAGTAGGCCTCATTCACGAAGCCGGTCTATAAGGGGGGTATAAGGTTACTGCCTATAAAATGGCAGTTTAATGGGTGTCCACTCTCACCCACCGCTTCCTTGACTGGTGGAGGGTCGTTAGCCGAACGGGTAGGACAAGGACTATAATTCTCCCTTCATTAAAAGTATTAATGATAAATACTAAGTAACTAAACACTTATAAATTCCCAATCTTAGTTACTTAGGAAAATGTGAATAAGGTGCTAATCCATGAAATTACACTTTGCACTTTGTTTAAACCGTTAGTGGAGCGTGTGTGGTTAACCGGCACACTAACCTGGATTTAACAAAGTAGGCAAAGGGTAACTTAATATTTATCATAGTATCGGTGGAGCTCGTGTGGTTAACCGGCACATCGATTGAGGGGTAAATATTAAGGGTACCAAGTATATTTGCATGGTTACTTCACACCTTGTTTTGTGATCCTCGACATCCCAATCACAAAACCTGAAGGGCACACTCGAGATTGAAACATGCCATTGAAAAGTTCAATGAATCTCAAAAGATCTAGGAGTTTCAAATCCAATTAAAAACCTAATTACATTATTTCGTTTTTCATGGTGGAAATTGGTAAATCGTCATTTACCTACCTTCAACTATTTTATAACTCGGATTACGGCATCCCTCTTCCAGTTATAAATAGGTTGTTGGATCCTAGCCTTAATATTTCATATTGGGTGTTATATTAAGGACTCTAGATCAACTATCTTGAATATCTCCCAAAAGATGTCTAGTTCAGACATCTATGATCTTCCCAAATCTCTTGGAACTTTACTTCCTCCACCTCCTCCAATTATTCTCCCTAACCCACAAGTTCAAGGTCACTCAAGCCCTAATGGCAAGCAAGGTCTATGTGTGATCACATCTTAGAGATGAAGTCACATATTGACAAGCTGGGTGAGTTGGGTGTCAAAGTCTTGAGAAAGTTGGATGTTCAATCACTTTCTAAGTCACATAGTGAGTTCCTTTGGGACTACTATGAAACAGACTATGACATGAACCTTAATGATCATATCTATTTGCTTGGTGCTGCTGAATCACCAATGATTTGGAATGATAGTAAAGCAAATTTGATTAGAAGATCAACTTCCCAAAAACTTTATGGACAGTGACAATGGTGACACTGAAAATCCAGAAAAAAGCATTCTCTTCCCAATGGAAAGGGATTGGCCATAGTCAACCCGGTTGACCAAATGGTAAAGAGAAAGGCTAAGTCTGAGATAGTCCCATTACCAAAGGGTCCATATGTTTATTTTGCCAAAGGAAGGGGCGTTGATTGCAAAGCTGCCAAATTTACCTAAGGATGTTAAAGTCAATAAGTTTGACTCTACATCAGGTAGAGCCCATTATCTAAATCTGTTAAGTTCTATTCTGAGATCCTCATTACATGATGTGACTGGGTCACATGTTGATGTTTTAAGAATCAAAGAATAGAGAGAAATCTTAAAGGAAGTATATGTTGATTCTGATCGCGAAGGTGGATTTCGATCGCATCAGAATTTTGAGCAAGGAATAGATAACAACAATTTTCCATGTGGATTGTAAGGATAAGTTTTTCCACAAAGTTTTAAATAAAAGAAAATTGTTTAATTTTATTTATTTGAAGTATCCTTACAATGGTATTTGTGGAAAATTGTTGCTTATATGATTCCACTGACAGCAATATTGGAAAATGGATTTGATTCTTTCATTTGTGGTAGTGTCTAAATTTACCAAATCAGGAAAGTTCCTCATCGCCCAAGTTTCAATTGGACCGAAACTTGGAATCATGCAAGTTGAATAGTATGATGAATGAGAACTTTCAAGCATTGGAAAATCAAGACTAATTACTTGTTCACATGGATGTATGAGTCAAGTGAAGGACTAAAGGGATCGAGTACACATTCTTGTGCACTGGTCATGTCCACCACAAAGCTCGTTAAGACTATTTGATTTACTAAAGTTTAGTAAATATGGTTATACTTACAAGTTTAAGTATAATTCTGAAACATTGGAAAAGTCTCAATGTATGGCAGAACGAATGAGAAGAATCAAATTAGGCAGAAAGATAAAAGTTTTCTCAAATCTGAAAGATAGGAGAGTACTTTAGTATCATGTTTTGTGATCATATTAATGATTTAAGAACCACATCACAATTGGTCTTCTAAGGACATCTTAGTGCATTCTTATGACTAAGAAGAGGAGTCATGAATTGTTGAAATGGTTAAATCAAGGAGATGAGTCATACTTCATTTCAAAACAAGTCTTAGAGTCATACTCCAAGACTATAAGTTGAGTGGTATATCTTAAAGAAAGGTTTATAACACTTGTCAAATGTAAGAGTAAAAGTGTCCTACTCTTGTACATTTGAAGTGTTTGTCTTGATAAAGAATCCGCACTATCTCTTGAATATTTGGCAAGATAGTCTTATATGTCAAGAGGACAGTGGGCGTCTAAAAGATCCTAAAAAGAATTTCAAGAACTAATCAAGAATAAAACCTGAGGTTCTTCACTAGCACACGACTTGAGGTTTATAACCTATCATGTTGACATATTCTGTGCCCATTCCAGTTAAAGTTGGCTTTGCATAGGAGTTCTGAAAGTTCTCAATTGGTTGCATAACAACTTGGAAGCAATGGCAGGCCCTGTACTGCCAGGTGGCAAGAAGTTAAGATTGCATAAGTTCAGTCCATATGAGTTTAGATTTGTCATTATCCTTGTCTTGTGACTATGGTTTTGACGATTCACATGGATAAGAACACATACACCATAAAATCTAAGGGTCATAAGGTTTCTCTCTGATTCATGAAAATGATGGTGAGGAAACACTTCCACCAAGTAGATTTGAAGCAGATGGCAAAAGGTCTAAACAATTGAGACTATGATTACGACATCCCTTTTCATAGTTCTGAAATTGTTTAGACACACATGCATGCTATCTAAGGAAAGGTGTATGATTTTGATAAAGTTTTATCAAAGCATCTCGTATCAGAAATCTGAACTTTGGTAAGGAAGTCAATAAAGTATTGATTTCTAGAAGTGCAGCTGATTTCTGAGTACATGTCAAAGCTAGTGGGAGCATAAGTGTTATGCTAATAATCATCATGTTAGTGGGAGCATGATAATTATTGTTAGTGTTGCAAGTTAGCAATGTTAATTATAGAAAACAAAAGTTTCAATTCGTGAGGCTGCAGGGATTGAAAAAGTTGGTTTGCTATAATTAAGGGAGAGGATATACTTCATTTCAGTTCTAAAGGTTTAGATTGAGACCTTAATCATCTTTAGTCAAGAATATATATATGAATTTCATGTTGGATTGGTTCAACTTAAGGAAATTCGATATATTGCGTTCTCAAAATTCGATTATGATTACGGCATCCCTCTTCATAGTCAAATTTTGAAAACATGGCAAATAAAAATATTGTAGCAAAAGACTGGTCTAGAATCATGTCTTTATGTGAGACATCATGAATCGTGTACCATTTGCTTTGGGTACAGGATCGATTGCATGTGCTATAATATTTGTCATTTCTAAATTTTTCCAAATGCCCAGAGGCATTAAGAAAGGAAAAGGTCTAGAATTGGATATGACTAAAATGATTAAGCAATTGTCGAGGACAATCTGAGGTTTACCAAAGATTGGTTGCTCAGGGACAGTTGGAAGTATAGTGCTAATTTTGGAAGGACCATATTGACATATTCTGAAAAGAGGCATCTCTTATTCAGAAGTGATAGTCAAAATGAGAATATGGAGTTGTCTCCATAGGTGGAAGTTATCTGTGTAAGATTAGAAAACTTAATGCAAGAAGCATGTCCAAAGCAATGTACTTTGAATATGAGACTTAGTTTCCATGGAGTTGATCTCCATTGGAATACCTTATAATGACTGTTGACAAGTCTTTGTGACTTTGTACATATTCATTACAGGATGGTCAGTGCATTTAAGTTTAAAATCTAAACAGATTTCGATAAATGATAGGAATTTGAAATTCTCACATTTTTCGATAAGGATTTGGGAGTGTGAAATTAGAATCATTGAAATTATGTTCAATTGGTTTATTTCACAAAGTAAGGATCATAGACAAACATAGAGTGCATACGTGGTGTATGGCAAAGCTATTGTTTAAGAAA
Organism: Lactuca virosa; assembly: GCF_052849685.1. NCBI lineage: Eukaryota > Viridiplantae > Streptophyta > Magnoliopsida > Asterales > Asteraceae > Lactuca > Lactuca virosa. The sequence goes on from NC_136426.1 coordinate 276,841,759, forward strand.
AACATAGTGTACATGCTTGGAGCATGGGACAACTAGTGTTTTTAATTCAAGTATAAAGTTGATAAAACCGAAACAATGAATAATGAGTAATCAGTATGGTGATAAATAAAAGTGTTTATTTATATTCATAAAGTTTGATACCATATTTGATTCATTTATTCTTGTGTTTCACTTTGCATGTTTTGACTTCCAGAATAACTAAGTCGCTCTTCCTGAATGATTAAGTTATTCAAACCACCCACAGTCGGTCATATGTTGGAAGTAGATATGAATCAAGACTGTCATGGGTTGGTTTGTAGAGGTCCAAGTTCGTGGACAAAGTGGTGCTACAACACTCATGAGTGCTCATAAGTTCTGAGTATTGGATTCAACCCGCGCTCATTTGAATCACTTCATGGATTTTATCACGAGTGATCATGAGACGATAATATCTTATATTCTTCAAACCTAGAGATATGAGTTGTTACTATGAGTTGGTTGTACATTGATTGCACGAAAACGCATTCGGTAACTCGATGTTATAAAACGTGCCTTTGTGTATGATTCAACAAGTAGTAGAACAAGCCATATGAGTCGAAGTTTATCCATTCCTTTTACCTTCAGGATAAAAGCGATATCTGTGGGCCCCTCGATGATTTAAAGATGATACATGTGAGTGCTTGGCCATGCCAGGACTGATTTGATTTGTTCAATCAGTCAGTCATCATGAATCGGAAATCGGGAAACAACAAATGGACAGAGAGAATGATTGATAATCCATGTCTCAGTCCATATGATATCTAGAATGGAGGAATATATGATCCCTTATCTAATGGACAAGTCATTGACAAAGGTCAGAGTTCATCGACAAGGTCAGAGTTCGACAGAAGCTTTTGAGAGCTACGATAATGTCTAAGTCCATAACTATAATTGGTAAGACTTGACCCGACCCGGCATGGTCCATTTGGGTTGCATGGCATCATGCATTTGGATAGACTATAATGAGAGAAATAACACTTAAGGTTGGTTAATATATTATAAGTTCTAATATATTAATAAGGTTATTTAATTAGTATTGATCAAGAATTAATTTGGAATTAATTAAGTGATCAAAAGGAGACTAATTAAATATATGGGTTGATTGTGTAAATCATTCATTCTTATATATGTGGGCTTGTGATCCAAGATTCCTTATGTTGGACTAAGTCCATGGGGTGACCCATGGATACTCCATGGAGGTTAAAATCCATGGAGCATAAGGAATGGGTAAAGCTATGAGTTACATGGTGTAACCCTAATAGCCACCATATAAAAGAATCCCATGGCTCAAGAAATCGTGCACTAATGAGTGAATATGAGGGCTAGACAATTTCAAGGAGTGTTCCATTTCTCTCAAGTCATTCCATGTGCATTTGGTGTTGTGTGAACCATTTGAGGTGTCACACTTGGGGCACTAGGCACTCAAGCTTCATGGAGACAAGCTACATCAAACAAAGGTATGTATTATATCCATTTGATTACCCAAGTATCAAGTATTGTATGCTAGATAGGGTAATACCTTGGATAGTTCATAATTGCATGTATAATAGAGAAAACATAGATCCAAGGTATTTAGGGTTGCATGTACACTTAGGAGTGTTAGATTGCGCAAAACCCATCAGTTGTGACATCCCCTAATTTCTCGGCCAGAAAAGACCGATTTAATTTATGCTTTTTAAAATAAAATCAGAGAAATATTTTTTTTAAAAGATGTTGCGGAATTGGTCCCCAAAACAAAACATGATAAAAGTTTATCAAAACCTTTCTTTAAGAAATGTATAGTTTCATTTCATATCAAAACCTCGGGATGTCATGTTCCGATACAGATCAGCAGCATAAACAAGACATTATAAGCCTTACAACAGTTATTTACAACTACTGGCCTATAATCAAAAATCTCTCATCGTCCTCCGACTATGCTCGGGGTCCACTACCTGTAACATAAAAAGCTGAGTGGGTCAGGTTTGGGAGCCTGGTGAGCATATAGGGTTTTCAACCCACAATAATAATAAACTTATTAAGTTCACCAATCAACAATAACCCTGATTACCCATTCCCGTTGTCCTCACTTTACGTCCCTAAACACCTATCACAAGGGACCTATCCTAAGGAATATCTTCGGGATGGACACTACTGCTAAGGGGACTCCTCAGCCATACATGTCCTAAAGGCAACCATGAGGGGGATGGAGTACACCAGCGAACATTTAGTTCACCAACACCTACAAGTTGCGAACCTGCTAGTGTGCCACTGGACTGTCTAGAAAAGTCTGTGGTCGTCATCTATACTCCGTTAGACGACTTCAACAACAACAACAACATCGAGGCCTCTCACCATTTTAACACACATCGACTATTTCGTCTACCCATGTTCTACCCAACATATTTGTAGATAAAATACATATATACAGTTTAAAACTTGTATAAAACATATGTTCAACAGTCACCTCAAATAAACAATTAATATAATTACACATAGCACATATTTTATAGAAAATACTTCATATCTAGGTGTAAGATGAAAGTGACTACACACTCACATGATTTGATGAAAATCGGGCAGCAATTCGTTTCCTAAAACGTTCGTTTCTAATAAAACCGGGAGTTTTATTCAAAAACCGGGCTCTGCAAGGGTCGGGCTTCGAAACCGAAAAGATACATTTTTCAGGCTTCTCGGGCACTTAGTGGCGTATTCCGGGGTTTATAATTGATACCGGGGCTTTGGGGGATGTTAGAATGAAAGAAATATGGGTTTAGGGGCTAAAAGTGACAAGTTTTCAAACTATCACCGGGAGGTCTCGCACCCTCCTATTTATAGGGGCCGAGGCTGCTGATCCAAGGGCTGAGAAGCCTCCACGCGTCAGCAGATCCGAAGGCTCGCAGGTCGCTCGCACGTGGGCTGCGCATGCGAGGGGCTCGGTGGCATGTTCTGATTGGACCGAAGTCCGAGTCCGAGGAGGGGGGGTCCGTGGCGCACTGCGAAGCTCGGACGCACGAGGAAAGGGGCACGCGTCGCAGCTTCATTGGACCACTTCGGATTAGCTCTCCGGTTCGGATGACTCAGCAATATTTCGGACACGCGTCGGATGCCAGGCGAGGACACGTGGCCGAAGTCCACGTATGCGAGATTTCTCGGTTTTGGGGATTTTTCTCGATTTTCGCGCCAAAACTTCTAAAATCCATAACTTTCGCATAAGAGCTCCGTTTTTGACGTTCTTTATATGCACGCGTAGGTAAAATTACGCTCTACAACTTTCGTTTAGACCTCGTCGGCTAATTTTGACTTTTATTTTTATATTATTATTTTTAACAGACCGGGACAGGAAATCCGTTAAAAATTCATAACTTCTTCATCCGACGTCCGTTTTCGTCTGTCTTTTTACCGTTGTGCTACTATTGACGAGACCTTCGATTCTCGTTTAGGTTGTGTCGGCTAAAAATCACTCGATCTAAAATTCGAGTTTTTAGCTGTTTACTTCTAAGCTGAAACTTCGAAAAATCATAACTTCCTCATACGAAGTCAGATTTGGGTGTTCTTTTTATACCTACTCTCGGTTTAACGAACACTACGAGTTTCGTTTAGATCACTAAGGCTAAAAAGTAGTTTATCAAAAACTCACTTTTTACGACATTCGGCACCGTACCGGTTTTGTCGTGAAACTTCGACAGGTCATAACTTCTTCGTTATAACTCGGTTTTTGGTATTCTTTATATATCTGTAATCCTTGTCACGACCACTACAACTTTCTTAATAGATATCAGCTTTATCTAATATTTATTTTCGACGCTCATTTTTATTCTTAATTAATTAACTCCTAGTAATTAAGCATAAAACACATAGAACACATAATATTCACATAATTCTTTTTAATTTCTTCAAAATGAGTTACAAAGGTTAACCTAGACTATCATATCAATATTAATGCCTAGCCTAGAAACACGGGCATTACAATTCTCTCCCCCTTAGGATGATTCCGTCCCCGGAATCACATATCACCAAACAACTGCGGGTAGCGACTCATCATGTCACTCTCCGTTTCCCAGGTGAGATTTGGCCCATTCGTATGTTTCTAACGCACAAGCACTAAATCGACCATCTTGTGTCGCAACTTCTTACTCTTACGGTCAACGATTGTCACACCCCGCTAAAGCGGAAACACGAGGCATGGCAGTATAAAGGGTTTCATAGCAAAAGTTAGAAGACAACACCAACCATAGTATTAAAAATATTTACAAATTTACAATGGGTTTGAACAAATTTTAAAAGAAATAACAATGTAAATTGAAATACAACACATGCGAATGCTCCTAACAATGATGTGTCCCTAAGTGCCACTTACTCGATGATTCCTGAAAAAGCATGTAAAACGAGCGTCAACTATAAAAATAGTTGGTGAGTAGTCACAGATTTAAAAATAATATTAGTTTCATGAATTGAACTCAAAGTTCTTATAAGAGTTTCCATAAATGAAAATATATTCCAAAAATGAGTAAATAAGTTTTGCATAAACGAAGTTTGTTGTCATAATGAGAAATGAAGTATGTCGCCCAAATGAGATGTAAGGTTCATATTCTCATGGGAAATAAAGTTTCCATAAATAGAAATATATTGCAAATATGAGTAAATAAGTTTGCGTAAACAAAGTTTGTTGTCATCATGAGAAATGAAGTATGTTGCCCAAATGAGATGCAACGTTCATATGCTCATGGGAAATAAAGTTTCCATAAATAGAAATATATTGCAAAAACGAGTAAATAAGTTTGCATAAACAAAGTTCGTTGTCATCATGAGAGATAAAGTATGTTGCCCAAATGAGATGCAACGTTCATATTCTCATGGGAAATAAAGTTTGTTGCTAAAACAAGATACAAGATTCGTATGTGCATAATGATTATACCATGAGTTCACAACCCAAGCCTAATGACCGAGGGTGCCCTCTTCTATGTCTATCGCTAACATAGGGAAATATGGTAAAATGCACTCAAGCGAATTGTGCGAGTGAGGAGTTGTCTACCTCCTAATAGCGCTATCCATAATAACCATAGGCTCAAATGAGTTAATGAGTTGTGTGAATTGATTCCAGGGACTTAAACGCGATAAGGCCTCATGAATTAAAGTAACATACACATACATACAAAGTATAGCAACCAAGTTTCATACGAGTCAAAATAAATACAACGAACATAAATAGATTAGGACATGCTTTTCCACCCCAAAACATAAAAATTGAAAATAGGGGAGTGGTGAATACTCACAATGCATTGAGATGATGCAAATGGTGTCTTGAACTACGCTCCACTCGTACCACTACCGATTCCTACAATAATGATATTCTTTAGTGAGTCTCTAATCGAAATCTAACACTAGTATACTTACTACTACAATAGAAGTATGCCAATATTGTGTCAAAATTAATATTGATAAATTTTAAACATATTTCTGTGAAAAATAAATTTCAATGAATCAATTGTTATCTAACAATTTAAGTGGAAAAGTCTCATTATTGAAATGTTAATATTTAACATTTTAAGAAGTATTCCAATGATTAAATATTCAAAAACAAAATCAATTTAGTTCTAAACTTTCCCAAACTTTGAATTTCAGTTTTAATTGAAGTCAAAGACCTTAAGATAAATTTTCTTGAATTTTTGATTTGTCTAACTATTTTTCACGATTTTAAGCCTTCATAACAATATAAATTCATGAAAAATAACATTCAAAGGATAAAAATTCCCAAAATTTTTATAGTACTGCCATTAGACAAACTTGAGCTGGAAAAAAATATAAAAACGGTCTTCTAAATTGTTTAACCCAATTTTATGATTTTTGTGCATTTATTCTAATAAAAATTGAAATAAATAAAAAACAGTTTCCAAAATTACCCAAACTTTTTGTATTACTGTTATTAAACATTATTAAGCTGTGAAAAATATAAAAATTGATTTCTAAACTGTTTAACCCAATTTTATGATTTTTGAGCATTTATTCTAATAAAAATTGAAATAAATAGAAAACAGTTTCGAAAATTGCCCAACATTTTTGTAACACTGTTATTCTACATATAGAAGCTGTGAAAAATATAAAAGATATTTTTCAGTTAGTCCTTCTTTTTTTCTTTGTTTTATCCTCTTAAATAATCATTAATTGGATAATAAATAATAAAAAGTTAAAGTAAATTACCAAAATTTTTGTAAACTTCATTTACAGTGTAAATAATCTGGGAAAAATACCAAAGGTGGTTTTCATATAGTGTAATCCGATTTTGTGTATTTAAGTGTATTTAATCTTAGAAAATAGGAGAAAAATAGTATACAGAAGAGAAAAATCATCAAAATTTTTATGTAGCCTCCTAATGTACTACAAGGTGTTCTGGTAAATTTTCATAAATTGTGGATGAGCAGAACTATTTTGTTCTGTTTTTAGGCCATTATAAATACAAAAATCGGGGAAAAATAGGAATGCCTTATGAAAAATTCTGAAAATATTTTTCTGAGTCTTGTACCACTGATAGCAACTGCGAAAATTGTTATATATCATTTTAAGATTCTCTAAAGTGCTTTTATGATTTATTGGAGCCAAACAAAAAGAAAATTCAAAACCATATTAAACAGTAACAAAAACCGATGAAATTTAATGTGCGGTCATTACTTAGCATAGGGGTCATTCACGAATTTACCTAGGATTTATAGACCTCAGAAAGTTTTTTATATGATTTATTGCTCTATTTTATTGCATTAATTATAATAATTCGAGAAAAATGAATTAGTCTCTGGAAATTTACAGATCATCTTATCTTGTTGATGGGAATCTGGGAAAAATAGGATTTGGTCAGAAAAGGAGTTTTTGATATTTATTTGGAAATAAATCCTTCATGAACATATTTGAAAGCTTTTAACAACATACTTTGATGATCTAGCTTCTAAGCTTGAAGATCATCACATGCATGTTTGTTTGAAGTTCATTCATGAGTTTGAAATGTTTAAAATTCGTTTTTGAAAGAAAACTTTGGATGCATGTGGTGATTTTCCACCAAAACGTGTAGAAAAGTGCATTTCCATGGTTTTGACTTAGGTTTAGGTCATGGATCTTCACCATTTTGTAACATGCAAGATGTTTTTGGTGAAAATCTACCACCATCATCATCAAAACTAAAGTGAATGAACATTCACACAAATTTTATAAGAGAATGGTGTAGAAGAACAAGGAAATGCAAGAAAAACCTTTAAAACTAGAAAGAAAAGTGAAGGAGATTGAAGGATTTTCGTGATTACCATGAAGAACAACCCTAGAAGATGAAGATTTGAAGGTTAAGAGATGTTCTTGGCTGGAGAATTTCGTGGTTTTAGAGAGGGAAAGAGAGAGTTTGAGTGTGGTAAATGATGGAGTGTGAGAGAGAGTGTAGAGAGAGAGAGAAGTGAAGGAGATGGAGTATGAGAGAGGAGTGATTATGTGTTTTGGGAAGAGGGTGGCCGGTTTTGGGGGATAAGAAAGGGTTTCCCTCTCTTCTATTTTTATAAAAATTCAAATCTTTTATAAAAATATCAAACTCTTTTATAAAATGTGCACTAAAATCAAGTTTTTATTCATAAACCTTGATTTTTGATTCATAAATTAAGGGTAAATGTTAATGAGTTAAATTTTATTTCCTTAAATGCATTTTCATAATTTTAATTATTATAAGATAATATTATAAGCTTCATAATTATTTTTATAGAATTTTTAATGTTAAAGTTTATAAATGTGAGTTTTTAGGGCATTTAGGGTTTTTGAGAGTTTGTAAGTCTTTGGATATCAAAAGTAATTAAATTTTGAGACTTCAAACTATTTTAGAGTTTCATAACTCTTATTCAAGTTAGAAATAATGTTTGTAATTTATTTTTTTTATCGTTTTATTGGCATTCTATGTAGTGATTCCGAGATCCAACGAAATTGAGGAATCAAGTATACTAGTCCTAGTCTTCAATTTTAACTTAAGTTTCTATGAGACTTTGACCTAATTTCTACTACTAGGTCAAGTGCATGATGTGTGTATATGATTCATGAAATGTTGTTCGAGTCAAAGAGTGACCCAAATATGGATAGTCACTACAGCTCAGTAGATGTAAAATTCACATATCAATGTGAAATCTAAGTACACTATCCATTGATTATAATTGTTTCCAAGTTTCTAGTAGGTTATAACTTAGCTTCTAGTTACTAAGTCTAGTATGTGTAGTGCATATATGTGCAACTAAGTCTAGTCAAATCTAGAACCGACTCGAATTTTGACGGTTGTCACAACGATTGCCTTAGGTTCTTCAATCAACCTCTTATTTTCATCCAACATTAATTCAGAAATGGGAATTATGTCGGGAACATCTCCCGTGAACTTTCTTAAATAACACACATGAAAGGTGTTATGAATACCCTCCAGTTCTTCCGGTAATTCTAGCATGTAAGCTTGATTTCCGATCCTCTGAAGAACTTTAAATGCTCCAATAAACCATGGACTCAACTTTCCCCTTTTTCCAAATATTATAAGTCCCTTCCACGACGAGACTTTAAGTAAAACCAAATCTCCAACTTTGAAGGATATCGGTTGTCTTTTCTTGTAAGAATAACTCTTTTGTCGATCTTGAGCTGCTAACATCCTTTCCCTTATCACTTTCAACTTTTCAGCTGTCTGATGGACTATTTCAGGTCTCATAAACTGCTTTTCCCCAGCTTCCAGCCAACATGATGGCGTTCGACACTTTTCTCCATACAAGGCGTGATAAGGTGCCATCTTGATGCTTGAGTGGAAACTATTATTATAGGAAAATTCTACTAGAGGTAAGTGTTCATCCCAGTTACCTTGGAATTCTAGGGTACATGCTCTCAGCATATCCTCCAATGTTTGAATCGTTCGTTCGCTTTGACCATCGGTTTGCGGATGGTAAGCTGTACTCAAACACAACTTGGTACCCAATTCCTCTTGTAGACTCCTCCAAAACCTTGAGGTAAAACAGCTGTCACGATCGGATACAATCGTTAACGGAACACCGTGAAGCCTCATATTTTCCTTCACGTAAGAATTCGCAAGTTTATCCATAGACCATTTCTCTTTGGCTGCTATGAAATGCGCACTCTTAGTGAAGCGATCAATGACCACCCAAATCATGTCATGACCGTTCCTTGTTCTGGGCAGTTTAGTCACAAAATCCATGGTAATATCTTCCCATTTACCCATGGGTACAGGTAAAGGTTCTAAACTCCCATACGGTTTCTGATGTTGTGCCTTAACCCTAGCACAAGTTACACACTCGACCATATACTTAGCAACATCGAGCTTCATCGTCGGCCACCAGTAATAGGGTTTTAGATCCCTATACATTTTCATACTGTCGGGATGGATCGAGTACATGGTTTTATGAGCTTCTTCCATCAGAAGATCTCTTACTCCTCCCGTCTTAGGTACCCAAATCCTATCCTTGAATACCTTCAGTCCTTGACCGTTTGTATCAAACAACAATGTTTTACCCAAACGTTCCTCCTTCGGATCATTTTTCTCTAAAGCTTCCTCTTGAGATTTCTTTATACTTTCCACAATTGTAGAGACAAATTCAATTCTCAACGCTTTTGGCCTTTTCTTTTCAAGATTTACCTTCCGACTGAGAGCATCAGCAACAACATTTGCTTTACCAGGGTGGTAAAGTATCTCACAGTCGTAGTCCTTGAGTAACTCTAGCCAGCGCCGTTGCCTCATGTTCAATTCCTTCTGATTAAAGAGATATTGGAGACTCTTATGATCAGTGAAAAGTTTACATTTAGTACCATAAAGATAGTGCCTCCATATCTTTAAGGCAAATACTGTTGGGTTTTGAGCATTCTAACACACCTAAGTGTACATGCAACCCTAAATACCTTGGATCTATGTTTTCTCTATTATTCATGCAAATATGAATATTCCAAGGTATTACCCTATCTAGCATACAATCCTTGATACTTGGGTAATATAACAAGTTAGAATACATACCTTTTAATGAAGCTTGAAGTCTTGAACTTTAAGAGCTTAGCCCCAATAGTGTGGAAGCCTCAAGTGGAATCACAAATCACCAAAACACCTTGGAAGAACTTGAGAGAATATGTATGCTCACTAAAATCGGCCCACACTTTTTTTCACACACTTTTTTTCACACACTTGTGCCAATTTTGTGAGCCAAGGACTCCTTTATATATTATGGATGATTAGGGTTACATCCATGTAAACCCTAATACCCATGACCTTTCATTTACATAGGATTCATGGGTTAAAAGCTCCATGGACCATCCATGAAAGCTTAGCCCAACCTAAATGAACTTTGCCCATTCCATATATATAAGAGTCCATATTTAATTAGTTCTTTTTGATCACTTAATTAATTCTAAATTAATTCTTGATCAATACTAATTAAATAATATGATTCCATATTAATATATTAGAACTTATAATATATTAATATAAATCATAAATATACTATTCTCAAAAGACTATCCATATAAATTGTGCCGGTGAAGTGCAACCCAAATGGACCATGTCGGGTCGGGTCAAGTACATACCAAATATAGTTATGGACTTAGACATTAATCCAACAGTCTCCCACTTGGATAAGTCTAAAACTATTATTGAGTATGACTTCAAAACCTAACTGGCAATCGTAGCTCTTAAAGCCGCTGTCGAACTCTGACCTTGTCAATGACTTATCCATTTGATAAGGGATCATATATTCCTCCATTCTAGATATCATATTGACTGAGACATGGATTATAATCATTCTCTCTGTCCATTTGTTGTTTCCCGATTTTCGATTTATGATAACTGACTGATTGAACAAATCAAATCAGTCCTGGCTTGGCCAAGCACTCACATGTGTCATCGCTAAATCATCGAGGGGCCCACAGATATCGCTTTTATCCCGAAGGTAAAAGGAATGGATAAACTTCGACTCATATGGCTTGTTCTACTACTTGTTGAATCATACAAAAAGGCACGTTTTATAACATCGAGTTACCAAATGCGTTTTCGTGCAATCAATGTATAACCAACTCATAGTAACAACTCATATCTCTAGGTTTGAAGAATATAAGATATTATCGTCTCATGATCACTCGTGATAAAATCCATGAAGTGATTCAAATGAGCGCGGGTTGAATCCAATACTCAGAACTTATGAGCACTCATAAGTGTTGTAGCACCACTTTGTCCACCAACTTGGACCTCTACAAACCAACCCATGACAGTCTTGATTCATATCTACTTCCAACATATGACCGACTGTGGATGGTTTGAATAACTTAATCATTCAGGAAGAGCGACTTAGTTATTCTGGAAGTCAAAACATGCAAAGTGAAACACAAGAATAAATGAATCAAATATGGTATCAAACCCTATGAATATAAATAAACACTTTTATTTATCACCATACTGATTACTCATTATTCATTTTTCGGTTTTATCAACTTTATACTTGAATTAAAAACACTAGTTGTCCCATGCTCCAAGCATGTACACTATGTTTTTCTTAAACAATAGCTTTGCCATACACCAAGTATGCACTCTATGTTTGTCTATGATCCTTACTTTGTGAAATAAACCAATTGAACATAATTTCAATGATTCTAATTTCACACTCCCAAATCCTTATCGAAAAATGTGAGAATTTCAAATTCCTATCATTTATCGAAATCTGTTTAGATTTTAAACTTAAATGCACTGACCATCCTGTAATGAATATGTACAAAGTCACAAAGACTTGTCAACAGTCATTATAAGGTATTCCAATGGAGATCAACTCCATGGAAACTAAGTCTCATATTCAAAGTACATTGCTTTGGACATGCTTCTTGCATTAAGTTTTCTAATCTTACACAGATAACTTCCACCTATGGAGACAACTCCATATTCTCATTTTGACTATCACTTCTGAATAAGAGATGCCTCTTTTCAGAATATGTCAATATGGTCCTTCCAAAATTAGCACTATACTTCCAACTGTCCCTGAGCAACCAATCTTTGGTAAACCTCAGATTGTCCTCGACAATTGCTTAATGATTTTAGTCATATCCAATTCTAGACCTTTTCCCTTCTTAATGCCTCTGTGCATTTGGAAAAATTTAGAAATGACAAATATTATAGCACATGCAATCGATCATGTACCCAAAGCAAATGGTACACGATTCATGATGTCTCACATAAAGACATGATTTTAGACCAGTATTTTGCTACAATATTTTTATTTGTCATGTTTTCAAAATTTGACTATGAAGAGGGATGTCGTAATCATAATCGAATTTTGAGAACTCAATATATAGAATTTCCTTAAGTTGAACCAATCCCACATGAAATTCATATATATATTCTTGACTAAAGATGATTAAGGTCTCAATCTAAGCCTTTAGAACTGAAATGAAGTATATCCTCTCCCTTAATTATAGCAAACCAACTTTTTCAATCCCTGCAACCTCACGAATTTAAACTTTTGTTTTCTATAATTAACATTGCTAACTTGCAACACTAACAATAATTATCATGCTCCCACTAACATGATGATTTTTAGCATAACACTTATGTTCCCACTAGCTTTGACATGTACTCAGAAATCAGTTGGACTTCTAGAAATCAATACTTTATTGACTTTCTTACCAAAGTTCAGATTTCTGATACGAGATGCTTTGATAAAACTTTATCAAAATCATACACCTTTCCTTAGATAACATGCATGTGTGTCTAAACAATTTCAGAACTATGAAAAGGGATGTCGTAATCATAGTCTCAATTGTTTAGACCTTTTGCCATCTGCTTCAAATCTACTTGGTGGAAGTGTTTCCTCACCATCATTTTCATGAATCGGAGAGAAACCTTATGACCCTTAGATTTTATGGTGTATGTGTTCTTATCCATGTGAATCGTCAAAACCATAGTCACAAGACAAGGATAATGACAAATCCAAACTCATATGGATTGAACTTATGCAATCTTAACTTCTTCCCACCTGGCAGTACAGGGCCTGCCATTGCTTCCAAGTTGTTAGGCAACCAATTGAGAACTTTCAGAACTCCTATGCAAAGCCAACTTTAACTGGAATGGGCACAGAATATGTCAACACGATAGGTTATAAACCTCAAGTCGTGTGCTAGTGAAGAACCTCAGGTTTTATTCTTGATTAGTTCTTGAAATTCTTTTTAGGATCTTTAAGACTCACACTGTCCTCTTGACATATAAGACCATCTTGCCAAATATTCAAGAGATAGTGCGGATTCTTTATCAAGACAAACACTTCACACAATTGGCCTTAGTTGGTCTTTGTTTTATCCAAAACATCACAACTTACCAATTTCAAATGTACAAGAGTAGGACACTTTTACTCTTACATTTGACAAGTGTTTTAAACCTTTCTTTAAGATATGTCACTCAAGTTACAATCTTGGAGTATGACTCTAAGAATTGTTTTGGAACGAAGTATGACTCATCTTCCTGATCTAACCATTTCAACAATTCATGACTCCTCTTCTTAGTCATAAGAATGCACTAAGATGACCTTTAGAGGACTAATTGTGATATGATTTCTAAATCATTAAGATGATCACAAACATGATACTAAAGTACTCTCCCATCTTTTCAGATTTGAGAAACTTTTATCTTTCTGCCTAATTTGATTCTTCCCATTCGTTCTGCCATACATTGAGACTTTTCCAATGTTTCAGAATTATACTTAAACTTGTAAGTATAACCATATTTACTAAACTTTAGTAAATCAAATAGTCTTAACGAGCTTTGTGGTGGACATGACCAGTGCACAAGAATGTGTACTCGATCCCTTTAGTCCTTCACTTGACTCACACATCCATGTGAACAAGTAATTAGTCTTGATTTTCCAATGCTTGAAAGTTCTCATTCATCATACTATTCAACTTGCATGATTCCAAGTTTCGGTCCAATTGAAACTTGGGTGATGAGGAACTTTCCTGATTTGGTAAATTTAGACACTACCACAAATGAAAGAATCAAATCCATTTTCCAATATTGTTGTCAGTGGAATCATATAAGCAACAATTTTCCACAATTGGCATTGTAAGGATACTTCAAATAAATAAAATTAAACAATTTTCTTTTATTTTAAAACTTTGCGGAAAAACTTATCCTTACAATCCACATGGAAAATTGTTGTTATCTATTCCTTAGCAATATATCATAACTTCTTAAGCAACTGCTTAAAATTCTGATGCGATCGAAATCCACCTTCGCGATCAGAATCAGCATATACTTCCTTTAAGATTTCTCTCTATTCTTTGATTCTTAAAACATCAACATGTGACCCAGTCACATCATGTAATGAGGATCTCAGAATAGAACTTAACAGAGTTAGATAATGGGCTCTACCTGATGTAGAGTCAAACTTATTGACTTTAACATCCTTAGGTAAATTTGGCAGCTTTGCAATCAACGCCCCTTCCTTTGGCAAAATAAACATATGGACCCTTTGGTAATGGGACTATCTCAGACTTAGCATTTCTCTTTACCATTTGGTCAACCGGGTTGACTATGGCCAATCCCTTTCCATTGGGAAGAGAATGCTTTTTCTGGATTTCCAGTGTCACCATTGTCACTGTCCATAAAGTTTTTCTAGTCAAATTTGCTTTACTATCGTTCCAAATCATTGCTGATTCAGCAGCACCAAGAAAATAGATATGATCATTAAGGTTCATGTCATAGTCTGTTTCATAGTAGTCCCAAAGGAACTCACTGTGTGACTTAGAAAGTGATTGAACATCCAACTTTCTCAAGACTTTGACACCCAACTCTCCTGGCTTGTCAATATGTGACTTCATCTCTAAGATGTGATCACACATAGACCTTGCTTGCCAATAGGGCTTCAGTGACCTTGAACTTATGGGTTAGGGAGAATAATTGGAGGAGGTGGAGGAAGAGAAGTATGACTTCCACGAGCCAAACTCGGGAAGTCATATTCATTAGGAAAGCTTGGTTTGGGAAGATCATTGTTGTCTAAACCAGACATCAACAATAGGAGAAATTCACGTAAAGTTGATTTAAGTCCTTAATATAACACCCAATATGATATATTAAGGCTAGGATCCAACAAACTATTTTATAACTTGGAAGAGGGATGCCGTAATCCAAGCTATAAAATATTTGAAGGTAGGTGAATGACGATTCACCAATTTCCACCAAGATAAACGAAATGTATTATTAGGTTTTAATTGGTTTTGAAACTCCTAGATTCTTTTAAGATTCATTGAACTTTTCAATGGCATGTTTCAATCTCGAGTGTGCCCTTCAGGTTTTGTGACTGGGATGCCGAGGATCACAAAACAAGGTGTGAACTAACCATGCAAATATACTTGGTACCCTTAATATTTACCCCTCAATCGATGTGCCGGTTAAGCACACTCGCTCCAACGATACTATGATAAACATTAAGTTACCCTTTGCCTACCTTGTTAAGTCCAGGTTAGTGTGCCGGTTAACCACACACGCTCCACTAACAGCTTAAACAAAGTGCAAAGTGTAATTTCATGGATTAGCACCTTATTCACATTTTCCTAAGTAACTAAGATTGGGAATTTATAAGTGTTTAGTTACTTAGTATTTATCATTATACTTATAATGAAGGGAGAATTATAGTCCTTGTCCTACCTGTTCGGCTAACGACCCTCCACCGGTCAAGGAAGCGGTGAGTGAGAGTGGACACCCATTAAACTGCCATTTTATAGGCAGTAACCTTATACCCCCCTTATAGACCGGCTTCGTGAATGAGGCCTACTAATGGTAAGACGACTTGCTCTTATACATATAATATATTAAACTTTTAATATTATAATAGTATAAGGGTGTATTTTAGACATTTAAAATACTTGGTGGTTTAATCTATTAATTAAACTAGACTTTTAATTTAATTAAACTCAAACCATATATTTATGGAATAATAATACTCTTTTAATTAAACGTTTTAATTAACTATTAATAAAGTCCATAAGAGTTAATTGAATTATTCAATAAAAACATCATAATTCCAATTATTAAATTCAAAATTAAAACCATTTAATTAATTGTTTAAGTTATGAACCCAAGAGTTTTAGAATTCAATTCTTTTTTTTTTATCATAAAAAAACTTTTTCCAAATTCCAAAACATGAGGGCAAGTTTTGTAACTCTTGAAAACTTTTGGATTCCATAACTTATGGAGTTAAATACTTGTTTTATGATGAAACTTTTCATGTTCCATAACTTAAGAACAAGTTATGGAATTCTTTAAAACATTAAGACCAAGTTTTGTAACTCCATAAAAAACTTTGAATCAATTTTTTTTAAAAACCTTTTCATATCCATAACTTATGGAGGTTTCAAAAAACTCTTTAGATCAAACTTTTAAAACTAATAAAATAATCATATCGTTTTATCTTTTACTAAATTTGACCTAATTCAACTCATATAGTAAAGTGACTCAAATTTTAAAAATAATTAGTTTTTCATAAAATAAAGTAATTATCTTAAAATATGACAAACTTCATGTTTTTTTTCCTTCAACTTGAAAAAAAAATATATTTGCATCAAATATAATAGAAAACAACCCATGGCTCTGATACCACTGTTGGGTTTTGAGCATTCTAACACTCCTAAGTGTACATGCAACCCTAAATACCTTGGATCTATGTTTTCTCTATTATACATGAAAATATGAATATTCCAAGGTATTACCCTATCTAGCATACAATCCTTGATACTTGGGTAATATAACAAGTTAGAATACATACCTTTTAATGAAGCTTGAAGTCTTGAACTTTAAGAGCTTAGCCCCAATAGTGTGGAAGCCTCAAGTGGAATCACAAATCACCAAAACACCTTGGAAGAACTTGAGAGAATATGTATGCTCACTAAAATCGGTCCACACTTTTTTTCACACACTTTTTTTTCACACACTTGTGCCAATTTTGTGAGCCAAGGACCCCTTTATATATTATGGAGGATTAGGGTTACATCCATGTAAACCCTAATACCCATGACCTTTCATTTACATAGGATTCATGGGTTAAAAGCTCCATGGACCATCCATGAAAGCTTAGCCCAACCTAAATGAACTTGGCCCATTCCATATATATAAGAGTCCATATTTAATTAGTTCTTTTTGATCACTTAATTAATTCTAAATTAATTCTTGATCAATACTAATTAAATAATATGATTCCATATTAATATATTAGAACTTATAATATATTAATATAAATCATAAATATACTATTCTCAAAAGACTATCCATATAAATTGTGCCGGTGAAGTGCAACCGAAATGGATCATGCCGGGTAGGGTCAAGTACATACCAAATATAGTTATGGACTTAGACATTAATCTAACAAATACTACCGCTGCCAACTCTAGATCATGAGTGGGGTAGTTCTTTTCATGCTCTTTCAATTGCCTCGATGCATACGCTATCAGTTTATCCCTTTGGGTCAGAACACATCCTAACCTAACTCCAGAGGCATCACTATAGACTGCGAAGTCATCAACTCCTTCAGGTAACGAAAGAATCGGTGCTTCACACAATCTCTTCTTCAACTTCTCAAAGGCTTCCTTATGCTTCTCATTCCAAGTATAAGTAGCTCCTTTGTGGGTCAAAGCTGTTAGTGGAGTAGCGGTTGAAGAAAAGCCTTGGATAAATCGGCGATAATATCCGGCTAATCCTAAAAAGCTTCAAATCTCCATAGGACTTTTTGGTTGTTCCCACTTCATCACAGCTTCAATCTTTGCTGGGTCAACCATTATTCCTTCTTGGTTAACCACATGACCTAAAAATTGGACTTCTTGAATCCAAAATTCACATTTGGAGAACTTTGCATACAGCTTCTCCTTCTTCAGAACTTCTAGCACTTCACGTAGATGCTTTTCATGCTCCTGCTTGCTTTTCGAATAAATCAAGATATCGTCTATGAATACTATCACAGATTTATCAAGGTATGGTTTACAAACCCTGTTCATCAAATCCATGAAAGTTGCTGGGGCATTGGTTAATCTGAACGACATAACCAAAAATTCATAGTGTCCATATCTTGTTCTGAACGCAGTCTTCTCGATATCCTGCTCCCTCACCTTTAGTTGATGGTATCCCGACCTAAGATCGATCTTCGAGAAATAGCTCGAACCTTGCAACTGGTCGAACAGGCCATCGATCCTCGGCAACGGGTACTTGTTCTTTATTTGTTGCTTTATTCAGCTCTCTGTAATCGATGCACATTCTCATGCTCCCGTCTTTCTTCTTTACAGATAACACAGGGGCTCCCCAGGGTGATGAACTAGGTCGAATGAAACCTTTGTCCAATAACTCCTGAAGTTGTGTCATAAGTTCTTTCATCTCTGTTGGTGCTAATCGATACGGTGCTTTTGCTATCGGCGTCGTTCCTGGTAACAAGTCGATACGGAATTCTACTTGTCGATCAGGGGGAAATCCCGGAAGATCTTCGGGAAAGACTTCCGGATAATCACACACCACCAGAATATTCTGCACCTCCTTCTTTTCCTTCTTAGCATCGATCACGAAAGCTAGATATGATGTACACCCCTTGGCCAAACACTTTCTGGCTTTCATTAGGGAAATGATTCCAGAGTTACTCTGCGTTTGTCTCCGTACACCATAAACGACTCTTTCCCTGGCGGGTTTACTTTTACTATCTTCTTCCTACACAATATTTCGGCATCATTGGCGCTAAGCCAATCCATTCCTAAAACTATGTCGAAACCATTTAACTCGATAGGCAATAATTCCTCGTGGAACTTATTCCCATCCAAGTCAATGAGGATGTTTTTCATACGATGGCTAACAGGTACAAACTTGCCACTAGCAATCTCGACTATTATAGCATTAACTAGTCTATCTACAGGCAAAGCTAGTTTTCTACCAAATTCATGCGATATAAAGGAGTAAATGGCTCCAGAATCAAACAAAATTTGGGCAGGCAATTCGTTTACGAGAAAGGTACCTGAAGCGACATCGGCTTCTTCTTTCGCAGCTTCGAGTGTCATCTGAAAGGCTCTCGCCTTCGGCTTTGGTGGGAGACTGGGTTTTGCTGCATCCTTCTTCTTCGGGCAATCCCTCAAAATATGCCCTTCTTCATGGCACCCATGACAGACGTTATTAGTGAAGGTGCAGGTATTGGCATAATGCCCTGGTTTTCCACATGTGGAACAAGTGAGTTCCACGCTGCACTTCCCAGCATGTTTCTTCTTGCACTTGTCACACCACTTGGCTTCGGTTCCTCCTCCGAATTTTCTCGAACCAGTCTTCGAGAACTTGTTCTTTTTATTGGAACCTGAAGTTCATTCAAACTTTCTCTTTTCGCCAACTTCAACCTTGCTGGCGTCTCTCCCCTTTATCATATCTTCAACAGACTTGGCAGCCCAGATAGCTGCCTCCAAAGTAAGTGCCTGGCGTACTGGCACCGCATACTCCCATGGAAGTCCCTTTGCGTACCTGTCAATTTTCGCCAGCTCATCTGGGACAATACGCAAAGCAAACTCCATTTTGTCTGTGAAGTTATTTGTATATTCGTCAACGGTCATACTCTCCTTCTTCAACGTTAGAAATTGGTTTTCTAACTCAAGTACGTTTTGGGCCGAGCAGTACTTGCGCTTGAAGTGCACCAAGAACTCTGCCCAAGTCAGTTGTAGTGGCTCATTAGAGCTTAGGGTTTTCCCCAAAGTGTTCCACCAACGAGCAGCACTACCCCTGAAATGACGAAATGCAAAGGTGGTTTGTAACTTGCCTTGGCAATCACAAGTCATAAAAGCCAATTCCATTTCCGAGATCCAATCCATTACTCCGAAAGGATCTTCTTTTCCAGTGAAGGTCGATGGCTTGCAAGTCATAAAGTCCTTATACTTGCACCCATTTCTCTCCACTCTAACCTCGTGGCTATTTCTCCCAACCACAAGCGGTTCACTATGAACATCCGATCTACTGTTGTTTCCTTCTTCAGATCGATCGTCATTAAATTCACGTTGTTCAACAGGAATTGAAGGTTCATCCCTGTTGTTCAACAACATTTGCCTCAATTCCTCCCTCTGTTCAGCCATCATGGTCTGAATCATAGCTCGTACTCCAGCCATGGTGATGGGTTCGGGTGCAGCTCCTACTATTGGCACCTGTTCCACCACTTGAGGTTGAGGTTGTTGGTTTCTGTTTGCATTTCCCGCTCCACTTCTAGTTCTTGCCATTATAATCTATATACCGAATAAGGTGAATTTAGGTCTTTATCCTTGTTAGATATTTCAATTCCCTTATCACTCCGAAACGTTTACATGTTAGTTCTAATCTCGTAATCATACGCTTAGAATCCTACACACATAAGGTTTCCAGATCCGGTCGGCAACAGACCATAGATCCGAACAATTAATGACACATATGGCAAACATATAGCATTTAGCACATAAAAGCATTTTAGGCACCTTTCCTAAAATAAAGTAGTGCTTATGTCTAAAATATGGTAGACACTCATCTCACAATCATCACTTAGCATTCTAAGTTTAATTCTAGA
This sequence comes from Lactuca virosa, assembly GCF_052849685.1. Taxonomy (NCBI): domain Eukaryota; kingdom Viridiplantae; phylum Streptophyta; class Magnoliopsida; order Asterales; family Asteraceae; genus Lactuca; species Lactuca virosa. Next base: position 276,862,320 of record NC_136426.1, read on the forward strand.
AATCCTACAATTTCTTAGTTCGCTTAAACTAATGCTCTGATACCAACTGTGACATCCCCTAATTTCTCGGCCAGAAAAGACCGATTTAATTTATGCTTTTTAAAATAAAATCAGAGAAATCTTTTAAAAAGATGTTGCGGAATTGGTCCCCAAAACAAAACATGATAAAAGTTTATCAAAACCTTCCTTTAAGAAATGTATAGTTTCATTTCATATCAAAACCTCGGGATGTCATGTTCCGATACAGATCAAAAGCATAAACAAGACATTATAAGCCTTACAACAGTTATTTACAACTACTGGCCTATAATCAAAAATCTCTCATCGTCCTCCGACTATGCTCAGGGTCCACTACCTGTAACATAAAAAGCTGAGTGGGTCAGGCTTGGGAGCCTGGTGAGCATATAGGGTTTTCAACCCATAATAATAATAAACTTATTAAGTTCACCAATCAACAATAACCCTGATTACCGTTGTCCTCACTTTACGTCCCTAAACACCTATCACAAGGGACCTATCCTAAGGAATATCATCGGGATGGACACTACTACTAAGGGGACTCCTCAGCCATACATGTCCTAAAGGCAACCATGAGGGGGATGAAGTACACCAGCGAACATTTAGTTCACCAACACCCACAAGTTGCGAACCTGCTAGTGTGCCACTGGACTGTCTAGAAATGTCTGTGGTCGTCATCTATACTCCGTTAGACGAATTCAACAACAACAACAACAACATCGAGGCCTCTCACCATTTTAACACACATCGAGTATTTCGTCTACCCATGTTCTACCCAACATATTTGTAGATAAAATGCATATACAGTTTAAAATATGTATAAAACATATGTTCAACAGTCACCTCAAATAAACAATTAATATATTTACACATAGCACGTATTTTATAGAAAATACTTCATATCTAGGTGTAAGATGAAAGTGACTACACACTCACATGATTTGATGAAAATCGGGCAGCAATTCGTTTCCTAAAACGTTCGTTTCTAATAAAACCGGGAGTTTTATTCAGACACCGGGCTCTACAAGGGTCGGGTTTCGAAACCGAAAAGATAAATTTTTCGGGCTTCTCGGGCATTTCGTGGCGTATTCCGGGGTTTATAATTGATACCGGGGCTTTGGGGGATGTTAGAATCAAAGAAATATGGGTTTAGGGCTAAAAGTGACAAGTTTTCAAACTATCCCCGGGAGGTCTCGCACCCTCCTATTTATAGGGGCCGAGGCTGCTAATCCAAGGGATGAGAAGCCTCCACGCGTCAGCAGATCCGAAGGCTCGCAGGTGGCTCGCACATGGGCTACGTATGCAAGGGCCTCGGTGGTATGTTCTGATTGGACCGAAGTTCGGGTCAGAGGTGGGGGGTCCTGACGCCCTGCGAAGCTCGGACGCACGAGGAAAGGGGCACACGTCGCAGCTTCATTGGACCACTTCGGATTAGCTCTCCGGTTTGGATGACTCATCAATATTTTGGACACGCGTCGGATGCGAGGCGAGGACACGTGGCCGAAGTCCACGTATGCGAGATTTCTTGGTTTTGGGGATTTTTCTCGATTTTCGCGCCAAAACTTCTAAAATCCATAACTTTCGCATATGAGCTCCGTTTTTGACGTTCTTTATATGCACACGTAGGTAAAATTACGCTCTACAACTTTCGTTTAGACTTCGTCGGCTAATTTTGACTTTAATTTTTATATTGTTATTTTTAACAGACCGGGACAGGAAATCCGTTAAAAATTCATAACTTCTTCATCCGACGTCCGTTTACGTCTGTCTTTTTACCGTTGTATTACTATTTACGAGACCTTCGATTCTCATTTAGGTCGTGTCGGCTAAAAATCACTCGATCTAAAATTCGAGTTTTTAGTTGTTTACTTCTAAGCTGAAACTTCGAAAAATCATAACTTCCTCATACGAAGTCAGATTTGGGCGTTCTTTTTATACCTACTCTCGGTTTAACGAACACTACGAGTTTCGTTTAGATCACTAAGGATAAAAAGTAGTTTATCAAAAACTCACTTTTTACGACATTCGGCACCGTGTCGGTTTTGTCGTGAAACTTCGACAGGTCATAACTTCTTCGTTATAACTCAGATTTTGGTATTCTTTATATATCCGTAATCCTTGTCACGACCACTACAACTTTCTTAATAGATATCGCCTTTATCTAATATTTATTTTCGACGCTCATTTTTATTCTTAATTAATTAACTCCTAGTAATTAAGTATAAAACACATAGAACACATAATATTCACATAATTCCTTTTCATTTCTTCAAAATGAGTTACAAAGGTTAACCTAGACTATCATATCAATATTAATGCCTAGCCTAGAAACACGGGGATTACACACGTCGTGAGGATTGAACACCTCATTCCCGTAGACTTTGCACGTGTTTTCTAGCTCCGAAAATGTGTCCCTGACATGTTTCACGTCGTGAACTTCATTTTCACGTCATGACTTAAGGCGGCTAGGGTTTCTGCCACGTGTCATGCTCTTAGACAGCTGCATCTTCGGAAGGTCATAACTTTTGCATATGAGATCCGTTTTAGATTCCACTAGCTAATTCCAAGTCTATTTTAAATTCCTCTTATTATAGAGATTTATAGTGTTCGGTTTATCAAAACTTCTTCACGCGAACTCAGATTTAGGCGTTTTCTATATTTTCGGAATAGTATGGACGTATACTTTGAGTTGTACCATAAAGAAAGTTCATATTTGTATTAGAATTTAACTTAACTACATAGTACATTTATCACATTACTAGTTTAACAAAAATCACATTATATGATTGGTATAATCACATGTGATTGTTATTGACCTAATTTTGACTAGTATTACACTATACGTGTTCATGCCTAGAGAACCTGAGAGTTCGGTTCACGATGAACCAGCTTCGCTTGGGAGCGAAGGACCGGTGGAAGTTCATGACTAGTAGCTTTACTCTTGCAGATCATGCTGCTGTGACATGGGAGAGGTTTACATGATTGTTCCGACATGAGTATGTTCCCCAGGTGGAGAGGGAACGGTTAGCCCAGGAGTTTCTGTCTCTTAAGCAGAAGACAAAAACTGTGACAGAGATTTCAAGGATGTTTCATGAGAGGGCGATGTTTTGCCCTGAGCACGTGTCTACGGAGCAGGCACGTGTGAGCCAGTATTTGAGCATATTGAGGAGGGATATATGGGAGTTCGTGGCGAACTCGTCATACTAGACATTGGCTGAACTGCAGACCAATGCCAGGAGGAGGGAGATTGAGCTAGAGCTACAGGCTAGAGAGGAGGGAGAGTCTCAGGGGAGGGATCGGAGACCAGTGCAGTCGCAACCGGAAACAAAGCGGGCTAAGCCTGCTAATATGAGAGTTGGGGGCCAGAAGGGCCGCACTTGTGGCAAGTGCAGCAAGAGTCACAAGGGATCATGCCGGGTAGGGATTTGCTACAAGTGTGGCAAAGAGGGACATATGGAGAAGGACTGTCCCAAGGGATTTGCAATTTGCTTTCACTACAACCAGACGGCCATCGGAAGGCCGAGTGCCCTCATCTCACTCAGGGATCAGCTCAGGGTTCTGCTCCTGCTGCTTTACGTGCTACTGATAGTCGGCCGGTGAAGGCCGAGATCCCAAGAGCTCGTGGGAGAGCTTTTCAGCTGAGAGCGGAGGAGGTCCGTGCAGCACCTGATGTCGTGGCTTGTACGTATTTCCTTACTCCTATTATTTTGAGATTTCTTTATGCTTATATTGTGTTCTATATAGGTACTTTTCTTGTGAGTTTTGTGCCTGCTTTGGTGTTATTTGAATCGGGTGTGAGTCAATCTTTCGTGTCTTTGTCTTTTAGTAGTGACATTAGTGTCATACGTGAAGCATTGAGTCGACCTATGAGGGTTTCTATATCCGACGAGCACGCGGTTTTTTCCACTGATGTATTCCGGGGGTGTGTATTAGAGATTTTTGGTGTTGAGTTCCCGATAGATCTGGTACCGATAGCGATGGGTGATGTTTGTGTCATAGTGGGCATGGATTGGTTGAGCCGGTTTGGAGCTGTGATTGACTGTGTGCGTCAGATGGTGACCATACGAGACCCTAGTGGGGGAGTACTTACAGTGTATGGCGAGGGGACTAGATCTGGGTCAGCTTTATGTTTTGCTGCCAGGGCGAGGCAGAGTTTACGGCAGGGATGTATGGGCTATTTAGCATATGTGATGGATACGAGGGTTGCCACTGAGAGGCCGAGTTCTATCTCCGAGGTTCCGATAGTGTGCGAGTTCCCATATGTTTTTCCTGAAGAGTTATCGAGTGTTCCTTCCGAGAGGTACCTTATCGCCTTGCGCTGCCTGAGATGCAGGATTTATCCTCGCAGCTTTAAGAGCTGATGGGGAAGGGATTTATCAGACCGAGTAGCTCACCGTTGGGAGCGTTGATCCTTTTTGTCAAGAAAAAGGATGGTTCACTCCAGATGTGCATCGACTACCGGGAGTTGAACAAGCTGACAATGAAGAACCGATATCCACTATCGAGAATCGACAATTTATTCGATCAGTTGCAGGGGGCGTCTTGGTTTTCCAAGATCGATTTGAGATATGTGTATCATCAGATGAGAGTTTGCGAGGAGGATATCCAGAAGACGGCCTTTAGTACTCGTTATGGGCACTACGAGTTTGTGGTGATGCCTTTCGGGCTCACCAACGCACTGGCAGCGTTCATGGATCTCATGAACCGGGTGTGCAGGCCCATGTTGGATAGGTCGGTGTTCGTGTTCATCGATGACATTTTGGTGTACTCGAGGTCCAGAGAGCATCACAAGGATCATCTTCGTGAGATCCTTAGGGTATTGAGGACGGAGAGGCTTTATGCCAAATTCTCCAAGTGTGATTTCTGGTTACGAGAGGTCCAGTTCTTAGGACACCTCGTTAACCAGATTGGGATTTTGGTCGACCCGGCCAAGATTGAGGCAGTTATGCGATGGGAGGTGCCGAGGTCCCCATCCGAGATTAGGAGTCTTCTTGGATTGGCAGGCTACTACCGGAGATTTATCAGGGATTTCTCCAAGATTGTTATTCCTCTCACCAGATTGACCAGGAAGGGTATTACTTTTGCTTGGGGGCCTGAACAGCAGGCCTCATTGGAGACCCTTCGCCAGAGATTGTGCGAGGCTCCAGTGTTAGCCCTTCCCGAGGGAGTGGGGGACTTTCTAGTTTATTGTGATGCATCGATATCAAGGATGGGTGTCGTGTTGATGCAGAGGGGGCACGTGATAGCATATGCATCGAGGCAGTTGAAGCCTCACGAGATGAGGTATCCCACCCACGACTTGGAGTTGGGGGCGGTGGAGTTCGCCCTCAAGATTTCACGCCACTATCTTTACGGTGTCTGGTGTACCATATATACGGAGCATAAGAGCCTGAAGTACCTTATAGATCAGCCCAATCTGAATATGAGACGGAGGAGGTGGTTGGATGTGGTGAAAGACTATGACTGTGAGATCTTATATCACCCTGGTAAGGCTAATATGGTAGCCGATGCCTTGAGTCGCAGAGTAGTGAGTGCGCCGATCCGAGACGTGTGCATGAGGATGATGGTGATGACTCCAGTCTTAGATTCCATTCGAGAGGCCTAGGTGGAGGCCATAAGACCGAAGAACTGTAAGAGAGAGCGAGTGATTGGGCAAGTTTGTGAGTTTGAGACTGATGGTCGGGGGCTTATGACCTTAAGTGGGCGGATATGGGTGCCATATACAGGTGGAGCTCGATGTATTTTGATGGAGGTGGCCCATCGGTCAAGATTCTCGATCCATCCGGGGGCTACCAAGATGTATTTGGACTTGAAAAGGGATTATTGGTGGCCCTATATGAAGAGAGATATGGCTTGGGTAGTCGAGTGGTGCTTGACCTATCGTCAGGTCAAGGCGGAGCATCAGCGTCCTTATGGCAAGTTACATCCCTTAGAGGTTCCCCAATGGAAGTGGGACCATATTTCTATGGATTTTATCACCAAATTGCAGAGGACCGCGCGAGGCGTTGATGTGATATGGGTGATTGTGGACCGGTTAACGAAGAGTGCTCACTTTCTGGTGATTAGTGAGAGCTCTTCTGCTGAGAAATTGGCTGAGATCTACGTTCAAGAGGTGGTGGCACGACATGGGGTGCCAACATCGATAGTGTCAGATCAGGATGTCCGATTTACTTCCAGGTTCTAGAAGAAATTTCATGAGGAGTTGGGTACCCGACTGCACTTCAGTACAACCTATCACCCAAAGACATACGGGCAGAGTGAGCGGACGAATCAGATGCTCGAGGACATGATGCGTGCATGTGTTATGGACTTTGGTGGAAGTTGGGACACATATTTGCCCTTGGCTGAGTTTTCATACAACAACAACCATCACTCCAGTATCGGTATGCCTCCCTTCGAGCTTTTGTATGGGAGGAGATGTCGAACTTCCATTTGTTGGGGAGAGGTAGGCCAGAGGGTGAGAGGGAGCACTGAGATAGTGCTCAAGACGAAAGAGCAGATTTAGCAGGTCAAACAGAGGTTACTAACGGCCCAGAGTCGTCAGAAGAGTTACGCAGACCGGAGATGATCCGAACTATAGTTCCAGGTCGGAGATTTTGTCCTCCTCAAGGTATCCCCATGGAAAGGGGTGATCCGATTCAGGAAACGGGGAAAGCTGGGTCCTAGATATATCAGTCCATTCAGAGTGATCGTTGGCGTGGGGAATGTAGCTTATCCTTTAGAGCTACCTGCAGAGTTGACTCAGATTCATAACACCTTCCACGTATCCCAGCTGAGGAAGTGTGTAGTCGAGGAGACGACAGTGGTCCCTTTAGAGGACATTCAGGTTGATGATAGCCTGAATTACATTGACAGACCGATAACGATCATAGATAGGAAGGTGAAAGTCTTGAGGAGCAAAGAGGTGCCCTTGGTTCAGATTCAGTGGCAGCATCGGAAGGGATCCGAGTAGACTTGGGAGCCGGAGTCCGAGATGCGAGAGCAGTACCCCAGTTGTTTCCGGAGGATGACTTCGAGGGCGAAGTCTGATTCTAGTGGGGGAGAATTTTAACATCTCGAGTCCCAGGTGTATTATTTAATTAATTTCATTGATAGTTTCAGAGCAACTCGACGAGTTGGATGCCCCAACTCGCCGAGAAGAGGAGATAATGGTCGCGTGATTTTTATAGTCTACTCGACGAGTTGGAGGACCCCAACTCGACGAGTAGGTGCTGAGTGAGAAAACCTTAATTTTCAGGGTTTGTGTCGTATATTTAAAGGATCTTAAGCCCTCATTTCCGCCTCCCTTATCATCCCAACCCAATGTGAGAAACCCTAGTCATGTGTATCCATATCTGAGTGAGAGAGAGAGAGAGAGAAACTAACTTTGGGTGTTTTGGTGCACATTTGGAAAAGGAGTGAAGAGCATCAAGCCTTGGAACGAGAAGAGGCTTGTGGATCAAGTGTTTCTCTATGCTAGCTTCAATTTGGAGGTAAAAAGCTACCACCTTGATCATGTGTTTGATAGATCTCTTTCTAGGGAGTTTTAGGATTTTCCCCCTTATCTTGTGGTTCTTGTGTTGCTGGAGCATGCCATGGGGTTGAGACTCCCGATCTGGAGAAAATGAGGTCCCATAAGCGCAAAGATCCAAGCTTTATCAAGCTTTGGGCAAGTTTACATGCATGAAAACCTTTATGGAGCTTGTTTTGGCATTTTGAGCCCTAGATGCCATGCATGAACGTAAAACTTGCAGCTTTACGTGATGATTCAGTCTCAGAAGGCTAGATCCAGAGTATGAGACCTTATTTCTGCCTAAAATCGTCTGAATAAGAAAATGGACTAAAGGAACTCGACGAGTTGGAGAGCCGACTCGACGAGCCGGTTAGGGTTTTCCCCGATGAGTCTGGACGCGTTGTAACTCGGCGAGTTGGCGAGACAACTCGACGAGTTAAGTTGGATTTTTACGACATTTCTGAGGAAAACGAGGGAACTCAATGAGTCGCATAGATGCACTGGACGAGTTGGGTCAAAATGGACTGTTGACTCGAGTGTCAACTTCTGTTGACTTTAGGGTTGGTCAAGATATGGATTATGGAGTCAATAGAAGGGTAAAATGGTCTTTTACCCTTTCCAAGAGTTAGAGTGAGGGGTGAGCTTAAATTATTTAGAGTTGTGGTTATAAGTGTTTATTAGAGATGATTATGGCTTGTAGGCGGAGATTAGACTGTTCGAGGGGTACGAGGCTTACTTGCTTACTTACGAGGTGATTCTTCTCACTATACTTACCTGAGTGGTAACATTGTGTGACCGGAGGGCCTTGTATGCTTATTTTGAGTTATGTGATATCATGTATTATGTCTTTGTGATTTATGTTGTGTATTATCCCGAGCATTATTGAGTTAGGACCGGAGGGTCCAAACCGAGTTGTGGGACTGGAGGGTCTCCACTGAAACACATTGACCGGAGGGTCTTTATCGAGATATAGCCATGAGAGGCTAACGAGATGTGTGTGGTATTTTGGGGAACTCACTAAGCTTTGTGCTTACCGTGTTATGTGATATGTGTTTCAGGTACTTCTCAGGATCGCGGGAAGGCGCCAGCTTGAATGTACACACGAGATGGAGTTTATGTTTTGAGGATCCTGGATTTTATCAAACAATTTATGAATTTGTGTTTTTGACAATTTGACAATTGGGGTTTTTGAGATATGATATTGAGAATTATGTGATTTTGAAAATGAAAATTTTGTTGAAAATTTTCGGTGTTATAACTATAAAATCTATGAAAATCAAAGTATAAACCACAAATTTATGTCTTAACAACGAAAAAAAATGCACTCAACACGTCGTGGTGACTTCCCCACGACGTGTTGTTTTGACCTTTCCCGATTGACTTCGAAGACTTGCCGAATACGGGATGACAATGAAAACCACGATGTGGTGGCCTTACCACGTCGTGGTGATTTGTTTTTCGGGAATCTATAAATATCTGCCATTATTCTCCGAATTGGGAACTTTTGCTGGGAGCTATTTATGATTTTTGAAGGCCAAGGATCTGAATTCAAGCTTAGAAGTGAAGAAATCGATTGTAGCATAGGAATTGAGAGCATTAAGGCAATAAAACTCTTAATTACGACTTTCTATTCTAGTTTAATCATGTTTATGCATATGAAATTCGTTTTTGTGACTTTAATTGCTGAAAACATAGGCTAAAATCCTATGACTTTCGTTTGGTGTAGATTTGCTTGACTATCTATGGTTTGATTAAGTTTTTATTGGTTATTTGTTGATTTAGCTTATTAAAGAACCTTTTTTTGATTATGATAACTGTTTTATCTATTTATTGCTAAGTTTAATTAAGTTTGCACGACTATCTTTCTTAGTTAAACTTGAATCTTGTGATCTTTATGGATTATAAAAATTATAGGACTAGAGTTTTGACTAAAACCTAGGGTTAGAAAAGTGGGTAAATAATTATGGGAGCTAATATATGATGACCTATCATATATTGAGTTGAATCAATTAACCCATTTGATCAATCTATTATAACTCTAATTTAACTCGAACCGAACACTAGTAAGCTTGTTAGTTTATCCGCCTGATCACCGTATGAATGAACTTGTTTGCTAAAGGATTAAGTTAGTGAATATTAACTTGGTCAGCTTAGGAATCGGTAACCAATTAAACATTAATCCATTGAGCTTCCATAAATCAACCATAATAGCAAGTAAATTGAAGCTAAAAGAAAGTGTCTCAAATACCTTGGTTTAAATCGTTTCTTTTTTGTTCCTTGCATTAGTTTGATAATTGCTTTAGTTAATTGTTAGTTTAGCTTAGTTAATTAAGTTTCTAGTCTTGCAAAACTAGAGAAAAAACATTTTTCTAAATTTCTTAGTAATTTAGTTAGTAGTAGGTAAGAATTAGCTAATAATACTGTTCCCTGTGTTCGATACCTATCTATGGTGTTGTATTATTTACAACAAGGTACACTGCCTTAGGTAGAAATTAGTTACATTTGTAGGATAAAACTAGGGCGTAATTTTTTTCACATCATTATGCTTCAGGTACTTCCGGTTCCAAGGGGAAGAGCTCGGGATGTCTGCATCGCACACACCATTTGGATTCTGCTTTTGAGATATAACTCTGATTGTTATGATGTTTGATACACTTTTTTTCTCTCGGGATGCATGAATAATGTTTTTGGAATATTGTTTTACATAAATCAGAAATGAAATTTTTGGATCATATTTTGGGATGTTACAGATGCTTTATAGACAAGCATGACTAATGCATGTCTTGATCTCATATTAGGTCAAAATGATAAAGAAATGGTACCGCAATCACATGAATGACTTTCAAACTTAGCCAAACTCCTGATCCAACAACCACAACCCTTAAGGGACCTCTAGGACCCATAAAGTTGCCAGCTTTATGGAATCCTTTCATCCAAACATCCATAACATGAAGGAAAATGGACAAAAAGCCTAGATCTAGAAGCTATCTATTAGGATTAAAATCCTTAATGATCGATTAGATTCAAGAAAAGATAAACAAAGAGCACGATAACAATTCAAGAAGGTCGAATGATTAAACGTCACGCCTCAGAAGAAATCTATGAAGAATTGCTACTGTAGAGGCGTGATTAGGGTTAGAACGTAGAGATTAAAAGTTAACTAAAATACGATGCATGCATGCATCTTAAATACTCTAACCCTAGAATTAATAACGAGTGGACAGGCCCAAATCGATAATACAAAAGACTAAGTAAAAGGCCCAATGACGCAACATCTAATACCCAACAATCTCCCCCTTTGCGTCAATTGAGGCACGAAACAATTAGCCTTGGATTCGCTTCTGCACTTCATACACCTTCGGAATGATGCCAAAAATTGTCTGTGAAAATTGCATGTACCACAAAATCATATCAGTGAAGCACTTGAGGTCATCCTTTTTGTTGCCCTTGAATCTCTTCACCAAATCCAGTATATGCTCAAGGAAGTTAGTGGTGAACAAATGCTTGTCAGAAAGGAAGAAACAACCTCTGCGATAGTCTGCACCGGTTCGTTCCCTAGCCTGATACACCACATACCATTCCTTGCTATAGATCTTCCCCAGCTTCAGCTTCTCAAAATCTTTTGGAGATTCCTTGATACATACCACAAAAGTGGCTTTCGTTAATACCATGGTGAAAATCTAGAACATTTAATTGTTCACCGTCAATTCATGTAAGTGTGTTGGATTTGGGGTTTCACTCAGTTCGTGGTGAACGAAACTAAGATCATCAACACAGATGTTGTGTAACCATAAACCTCAGTTGTATAGCTGAGAGTCTCAAGGGTTACATTGATGAGTATGAAGGCAATGGAGAAATGTGAAGATGGTTCCAGAGAAGCGAATGTACCTCTGCTAAACGTAAGTGACTAAGTAGATAACTCTTAACTCAAAGCGAGAAGAGTAAGGTAGCTCATGACTTATGTGAATTTAACTGCATAATTGGGAAGAAACGATTTGTAGAATCGATTTATTAAGGCTTCACATCGAGTCAATAGAGGCTTTAGACAACATACAACAGCATGCTTCTAGGGACACTTAGCTAATACATATATAAAGAATGTTATACCTTCCCTATCACACAAATCTGTGCCTCCATGATCTTCTTGTGTGTTGAAATTTTTAAAAATAAAAGATATAAAAATAAATATAAATAAAATAATTTTGTAGTTTGAAATTTTCTGATAAAGAAATAAAAACAGAAAAAAAAATGTTTTTGAATTTTTGAATAAAATAGAATAATCTACAAAAGAAAATAAATTAATATCAAACAAAAGAAAAAAATAAAATTTTTTTGGATGATGAGAATTAGTGCGAATGTTCGTGCCAATTCATGTCCCGAAAAAATCGGAAACGAATTAGAGCGAGCGTTCGTGCCAATTTGCGTGACAAAAATAAAATTGAAAGCGAGCAAAAATTATTTGATGCGAATTAAGGCGAACGTTCATGTCAATTCGGGTCCCGGAAAATTCGGAAACGAATTGAAGCGTGCGCTCGTGCCAATTCGCGTAACAATAATAAAAACGAAAGGATAACAAATATTTTTGGATTTTATTTATTTATTTATTTATTTATTTATTTTTATTTTTTTTTTGGATTTTTTAAAACAAAAGATTTTTGAAGTTTTGAAACATTATACATAAAGTACAAAAAGGATATTGGTTAAACCGAACCACAAATGAACAGTGGTTAGCGACTCTCTACGAGCGTTCACATCGATTCGTGTCAACAACTTTATTAAAGCGAAGGTGGTTTCGGTACAGATTCAGCTACCATCATTCCTAGGCCTTGAAGAATTACGTTGAAGGTTGTTTCAGGCAAGGCTTTTGTGAATATGTCAACCAACTGATCAGCGGATCTCACGAAGTGAATTTCAACATTGTTGTCTTCTACGTTATCCTTGATGAAATGATACCTCAGTGCTATGTGTTTCGTCTTTGATTGTTGCACTGGGTTGTGACAGATGTGAATAGCACTTTCAGAGTCACAATATAGTGGGATTCGTTTCATGCTTAAGCCATAGTCACGAAGCTGATTTTGAATCCAAATGACTTGAGATGTACATGATGCAGCAGCTGTATATTCAGCTTCAGCTATTGACAAGGACACACACGTTTGCTTCTTGGATTGCTAACTGACAAGTTTGCCATCTAGAAATTGGCATCCCTCAGTTGTGTTATTTCTATCTAATCCACATCCCCCAAGGCCAGCATCCGAAAATGCTTGTACGAAGAAACCTGATTTCGCAGGGTACCATATGCCAAGTGATGAAGTTCGTTTCAATTATCTGAAGATATTCTTGACGGCCACCATATGAGGTTCGATTGGATTTGCTTGGAACCTAGCACAATAACAAATGGAAAACATAATATCTGGTCTACTAGCTGTTAGATACGTCAATGATCCTATCATTTGACGATAAAGGGTCATATCAGCAGCTGGTTTTTCCATAGATGGTGTCAGTTTCGTTCCGAATGCCATTGGAACCTTAACTTTAGAGTCTCCCACCATGCCAAACTTAGCTAGTAAGGTATTTGTGTATGCGTCCTGATTTATGAAAATGTCTTCTGGTCCCTGTCTTATATTCAATCCAAGGAAAAAGTTAATTGGACCCATGGAGCTCATCTCAAATTTTCTTTCCATCAATTTTCAGAATTCAGCTGTTAAGTTGGGATTCGTAGAAACGAAAATGATGTCGTCAACATAGATTTGGACGATCATCAAGTGGTCACCCTCTTTCTTGCGAAAGAAGGTTGGGTCAACCGAACCTTGTTTAAATTTGGACATTTTAAGGAAGCGAGTGAGAGTTTCATACCAGGCTCTTGGAGCTTGCTTGAGACCATAGACTGCCTTGTCTAATATGTAGCAGTGTTTGGGATACTTCTCGTTTACGAACCCAAGAGGTTGTTCCATGTGTACTGTCTCTTCTGATTCCCCGTTCAAGAATGCACATTTAGTATCCATCTGAAACACTTCAAAGTTCTTGTGTGCTGCGTATGCCAGGAAGATGCGAACAGATTCCAATCTTGCAACAGGTGCGAAGGTTTATTCATAGTCGATGCCTTCTTCCTAAAAATATCCCTTAACCACGAGTCTCGCCTTGTTTCTTATAACGTTCCCTTCTTTATCCATTTTGTTGCGAAACACCCATTTTAAACCTATAACCGATGCATCTGGTGGAGTTGGAATTAGCCGCCAAACTTTGTTTCCTTCAAACTCATTGAGTTCGTCTTGCATCGCTTGCACCCAATCAGAATGATCGAGAGCAGTATTGACGGTTTTGGGTTCTACCTTGGAAACGAATGAGTTAAACATACAATATTCTACTTAAGAAAATAATGCAGTTTGTTTCGCTTTTTGCTGAGATCTCGTAAGGACTCCTGCAGAAGATTCACCGATTACTTGGGTTTTGGGGTGATATCTGGTCCATTTGGCTAGTGAAGGATAATTTGGATCATAAGAGGGATCCAATTCAACGTTTACTTCTTAGAATTCTGATTGAACGTCCGAATCGTCATTCACATCCTTATTCTCCCCCTCGATTGACGAGTGGTCCTCTTCTTCAGGAATTGAAGTATTTCCATTGAATGGAGGTTCGAGATACACTGCGGGAGGTGAGTCATTTGTATCAGAAGGTGGGTCAGACGAAAGAGACGAAGTGTAACCCTCCCCCTTTGACGGAATGTCCGTATCTTGTGGAGTTGGTTTCTCCCCCTGAGGACGTGCATTGGAGTTAGAATTCTCCCCTGGAATGGAGTGCTCGTGTCTTGATGCATGTTCGTAGTTGATGGCTGATTGTGCATGTCTTTCGTAGCTTCATCAATTATCTTCATTAATTCATCCACTTTGTTGTCAGCTGCTTTTGCTTCAGATGTGACAACCTTTTCTGGTTCATCAAAAAGTAGCATGAATTCATCATACAGATTGGAGATTGGAATAGTGGATGGACTTGGCTTAGGAAAGAATTCCTCCGATTGATTCTCTTTCGACTGAATCCTCTTCAAGTAGTTGTCATCGAACGTGACTTAGTAGGTTTCTTCCAACTTCTTTGAATGTTTATTGAGAACCCTATACGCCTTGGAGGTCTGCGAATATCCCAGAAATATACCCTCGTCAGCTTTCACATCGAATTTGTTTTGCTGTTCCTTGGAATTGAAAATGAAACACCTGGAACCAAATACATGGAAAAACATAACATTAGGTTTGCGTTTGTTTAAGATTTCATAAGGAGTAACAGAAAATCGGTTATTCAGAATAGATCTGTTTTGGGTGTAACAAGCAGTCGCAATTGCATCTGCCTAGAAGTATAAAGGCAGACATGCAAATGTGAGCATGGTTTGTGTAGCTTCGCATAAAGAGCAGTTTCGTCTTTCAACTACACCGTTCTGTTGTGGTGTGTAGGGAGCAGAGAAGTTATGTGAGACTCCCTTTTCAGCAAGAAATTCTTCAAACGCCTGGTTTTTGAATTCTAGCCCATTATCTCTGCGAACGTTGCGAACCAGCTTTCGCAGTTGAAGCTCACTTTGCTTTATAAAGTCCTTGAGTTCGGGAGTAGCTTCTGATTTATGTTTGAGAAAGAACACCCAAGTGAAACGTGAAAAATCATCAACTATTACGAGAATGTACTTACTACCACCAACACTTTCTATTGCAGAAAGTCCACAAAGGTCCATATGTAGAAGTTCCAATGGTTCAATGACTTTCGTGTTTACTATCATAGGATGACTTTTCCTGCTTTGCTTCCCCATTTCACAAGCTGCACATAAATGATCCTTATCATACTTCAAGAGAGGAAGCCTTCGCACGTGATCATCAAACACAAGCTTGTTGATGTCTTTGAAGTTGAGGTGCGAAAGTCTTATGTGCCATAGCTAGCTATCATCAGAGTCAGCTTTCGTAAGCAAGCATATGGCAGGCTTTCCTCGTATTGGGTTCAGATTCAAAGGTTACTGTAACATCCCCAATTTTCTCGGCCAGAAAAGACAGATTTCGTTTATGCTTTTTAAAATAAAATCAGAGTAATCTTTCAAAAGCAGGGCCGGTCCTGACGGCGGGCAACTCGGGCGACCGCCCAGGGCCTACAACTCTAGGGGGCCCAAAAAATTTAGAATATGTAGTATATATACATATAATTTTTATTTATCTGCATATTTGTGTAGGCCCAAAATTACTCCAACTTATAAACTCTGATTAGCCCCAAAAATTGACATAATGGGCTACTTTGTTTGCTATTGTTGAACGTGTAGTACAAAAGTCTAAGGAATGAAGCGGGAACGTGGGAAATATCTAATTAGGGCGCCGTATAATCAATCGACGCCTTGAGAATTGTATCGACATAATCGTCTCTATTAGTCCTTCCTTCTCGTCTCACAATCAACACTTTACCTAATCGCTAACGGCTAATTAGTAATTACCAATTCATCTTCTGCTTGACTGCTTCTTTCTCGATTCGACGATTCCAAAATCCAAATCTCTATATCACTGAGTTGTTGTCTCGTTTATAGTCGCGAACGATGGACAGTTATCGTCTAGAGAGTCTTGATTTGGAGTGTAGACACCGACGGCACGGGCGATTGTCAAACAAACAGATTGGGCCGGCCGCTGCTACTTGCGAGTTGTGACACAGGCACACATAAATCGACATAAATCGACATCAGGTAAATATTTTTTAGTTTCTGATTTTTCTTTCTCATTTTAATTTCTAGACTTCTAGGTTATATAAGATTTTTAGTTTCTGATTTTTGTTTCTTTTCTTTGTATATCAGATTTATGAAGCTGTATATTCTGAGTTAGTGAAAATCAAAGCTCTTTGTTGTAGAAATAAGAATTTTCACTCAATTAGGTATTAATTTTGTTTGAGAAATTTCTTTGTATATTAGATTTTTGTTTCTTTTCTTTCAATGTATATTAGATTTATAATGTTTTGATTCCGAGTTTGATAACTTATAAGGCTTCCACTGTTCCGATGTGGATTCAAATGAATTTTTTGAAATAATGTAGTTTCTGCTATTGAAATTTTGGAGTTTGTTAAAGTTGTTCTTTATTGCATATAGTATTTTGTTAACCATTTTTGTCACTGTTGCATCTAGAGAAGGTTTTCAAAGTTGAAGTTATTGAAGAATTATTTAAGATCGTCAAAGGAAAGGTTAAACGGTTTGGCAATATTATGTACAAAGAAAGATATGCTATATACAATTGATCTTGATAGTATTATTAGTGATTTGCATCTAAAAAGGCTAGGAGAAGTATTTTTCTTTAAATTATTTGTTTTTGTAATGTTGTGGACATATTTGTGTTTTTTAATATTAATAATGAATTTTGTGAATTCTATAACCGTTTGTTTATTTTGAATTATTTTTATTATATTTATGACTTTGAGGGCCCCATTTTTTCTTTTCGCCCTGGGCCCATTATGTCTTTGGACCGGCCCAGTTCAAAAGGTGTTGCGGAATTTGTCCCCAAAACAAAATATGATAAAAATTTATCAAAGCATTTCTTAAAGAAATGAATTTTCGTTATATTATAAAACCTCGAGATGTCATGTTCCGATACAGACCAAAAGCATAAATAATACCATATAGGCCTTACAACAGTTATTTATATCTACTGGCCTATAATCCAAAATCTCTCGTCATCGTTCAACTATGCTCTTGTTTCACTACATGTAATATAAAAAGTTGAGTGGGTCAGGCTTGGGAGCCTGGTGAGCATATAGGGTTTTCAACCCACAATAAATAAATTTATTAATTTTCATTAACCAACAATAAATTTATTAATTTCATCAACCAATAATAACCCTGATTACCCGTTCCCGTTATCCTTACTTTACGTCCCTAAACACCTATCATAAGGGACCTAGCCTAAGGATCATCATCGGGGTAACAACACTGCTTAAGGGATACTTCTACAGTTTCTTAAGGTTCCACCCTAAGAATCCTCTATCATTCACTCATTCATTACAAAGGATTGTCCTAAGGAATAGACACAAAGTCCATCATTGCCAATAGCACAACTACCAATATTATCCTTTAGGCGCAGCTGCCAGGATTGTGATGTTCTTAACCAGGCGCAACTACCAATATCATCTATTAGGCGCAACTGCCAATGTTATCTTTTAGGCGCGACTGCCCATATTATCATCTATTAGGCAGAGCTGCCAATATTATCTATTAGGCGCAACTGCCATGATTATGACGTTCTCTATTAGACTCAGCTGCCAATATTATCCTTTAGGCGCAACTGCCAGGATTATGATGTTCTCTATTAGACCCAGCTACCAATATTATCCTTTAGGCGCAGCTGCTATGATATTTAGATTACAACTAGTGAATACTTAAATCAAAATACCTGGTGAACACTCCGTTCAAAAATACATAATGAACACCTAGTTCAGAAACACCTAGTGAACACTCAATTCAAAAACACCTACAGGTTACCAGCATGTTAATGTTCCACTGGACTGTCTAGAAAAGTCCATTGTCGACATCTATATTCTGCTATATAACTGGAACATCATCAACATCGAGACCTCTCATCATTTTATTTCATCACACATCAGCTATTTCATCTATCCATGCTATACCCAACATATTTGTAGATAAAACTACATATACAGTTTAAATCATTTAAAACATGTATAAATCATTCATTCAACATCCATCTCAAATAAACAAAAAATATATATACACATAACACGTATTTTACATAAAATACTTCATATCTATGTGTAAGATGAAAGTGACTATACACTTACTTTATAAGACGGTGATTGGACAACATTTTGTCCCTTAAAACAATCTTTTTTGATGAAACCGAGATGTTTTTCCAAAAACCGGGCTTCACGCGGGCAGGGTTTCGGCTCGAAAATCTCTTTTTCTTGGAGACTTCGGGACTCCGGGCTTGCTTCGGGTGTTAGGGGTGTTCACGAGGCTTCCGCGGGGGGGGGGGGGGTGTTAGGATAGTTTGAGAGAGTTTAGAGAGTAAAATTTTGTAAACAAAATCAGGAAGCCTCACTTTCTATTTATAGTAACCGAAGCCTGCCATTACGTTGGGCGTAATTCTTCGGTACGCGGGGCGTACTGCCTTGCGAGCCACTACGTTGGGCGTACCGTGATACGTGTCTCCGGACGTGTCAACTGTGCGAGCTACGTGTCGCATTCGAAGGAAAGGCGATATGGATGACTCCAGATCGAATACGTGCGAAGTACTCTGGGCGTAATCTTTATGTACGTTGGGTGTACTTCTTCGGACCAGCCTCGAAGTTTGTGCCAAAAACTTCAAAAATTCGTAATTTTTGCATACGAACTCTGTTTTGGACGTTCTTTATATCCACGCGTAGGTGAAAATATGCTCTACAACTTTCGTGTACACTCCGTCGACTAATTTTGACTTTATTTTTAAAGTTATATTTTTAACAGGCCGGGACAGGAAAAGTCGGTTAAAAATTCATAACTTCTTCATCCGTTGTCCGTTTTCGTCTGTCATTTTACCGTTGAACTACTATCAACAAGATCATCGATTCTCGTTTAGGTTGTTTTGGCTGAAAATCACTTGATCTAAAATTTGAGTTTCGGGCTGCATACTGCTAAGCCGAAACTTAGAAAAATCATAACTTCCTCATACGAAGTCAGACTTGGGCGTTCTTTTTATGCACGCTCTCGGTTTAACGAACACTACGACTTTCGTAGATCACTAATGCAAAAAAAGCACTTTATCATAAATTCACTTTTTACGTCATACAGCGTCGTGTTGGTTCTGTCACGAAACTTCGACAGGTCATAACTTCTTCGTTATAACTCGGATTTCGGTATTCTTTATATCTCCGGAATCCTTGCTTTGACCACTACAACTTTCTTCATAGATATCGGATTTATCTAAAATTTCACTTTCGACGCTTATTTTATCCTTATTTTATTATATCATCTTAATTAAATATAAGGCTCATAAATTCACCTAATTCATTCTTATTACTTCAAAACACGTTACAATAGTTGACCTGGACTATTACATCGTCTTTAATGCTTAGCCCAGAAACACGGACGTTACAATTCTCTCCCCATTAAGATGATTCCGTCCCCGGAATCATACATCAGCAAACAAATGCAGATAGCGACTCATCATGTCACTCTCCGTTTTCCCAGGTGAGATTTGGACCATTCGTATGTTTCCATCGCACAAGCACTAAATCGACCATATTGCGTCGCAACTTCTTAGTCTTATGGTCAACAATTGCATCAGGTTCTTCAATTAACCTCTTGCTTTCATCCAACCTTAATTCAGAAATTGGAATTATGTCGGGAACTTCTCCCGTGAACTTCCTCAAATAACAAATGTGGAAAGTGTTATGATTACCATCTAGTTCTTCTGGTAGTTCTAGCTTGTAATCTTGGTTTCCAATCCTCTGAAGAACTTTAAACGGTCCAATAAACCTTGGACTCAACTTGACCCGAACCACGTAACATACTCATCTTAGTCGGACTCGATTCGATATGACCTCTAGGGTCAGAATAGCAATCATCTTCTTAGTCATTACCGAAACAATGGTAACGTCACACTTGAATAAAAACGAAGTCAATTACTAGCTTCTTGGTAACCATGTGACTTTCCCTGATCCAAGTGTCAGTCTTGTGCTTCCAGTAGTATAGGCCTCTACTACTATTCACACCTACTCATACTCGTCCTAAGTATTGTCTCGCAGTTTTCCAAGTCACCATTCAAAAATTTCACATAATCATTTGACACATCAGGTAACTAAACGAAGGTTTATATTATTTCTAGAAATGATTACAAAGATGTTCTAGTTTAACATATACTATGCCACTTATAGGCTACACTACCAGATTCTATCTGCATGGCTGCGTTATATCTTGATTTTGGAACATATAGTCCTTACTCCTGATCCCTTGTATCCTCGCTTGCTTCATTAAGGATCATTGGGAATGCTTTTGCCTTTGGTTTCGGAGGTACGTTTAGCTTTTGTAGCTCCTTTCCTCTTTGGGCAGTCTTGCTTGTAGTGCCCTTCTTCATTACATTCATAACACACCCTTTTATCGAATGTACATTCATTGGCGTAATGCCCATACTTTCCACATTTGAAACATGTCACTTCCACGCCACATTTTCCTACGTGTTTCTTCTTGTACTTATCGCACCATCTTGCTTCACCTCCTTCTTCGAACTTTGAACCAGACTTGCTCTTCTTGTTGGATTTTTATGATCCATCGAACTTTCTTTTCTCGCCAACTTCAACCTTGTTGGCGGCTCTTCCCTTGATCATCTCTTCAACAGACTTGGCAGCCTCGATAGCTGCCTCCAAAGTAAGTTCCTGACACACTGGTACCGCGTACTCCCATGGAAGTCCCTTTGCGTACCTGTCGATTTTTGTAAGCTCATCTGGGACAATGCGCAAAGAAAACTCCATTTTGTCTGTGAAGTTATTGGTGTATTCATCGATGGACATGCTTCCCTTCTTTAATGTCAGAAATTGGTTCTCTAGCTCAAGCAGATTTTGGGCCGAGCAGTACTTGCACTTGAATTGTACCAAGAACTCTGCCCACGTTAGTTACAGTGGCTCATTACGACTTAGGGTTTTCCCCAGAGTGTTCCACCAGCGAACAACGCCACCTCTGAACTGAGGCACTACAAATATGGTTTGTAACTTGCCTTGGCAACCACATGTCATGAAGGCTATCTCCATTTCCGAGATCCAATCCATTACTCCGACGGGATCGTCCTTTCCAGTGAAAGTTGACGGCTTGCAAGTCATAAAGTCTTTGTACTTGCATCCATTTCTCTCGACTCCATCCTCTTGGTTATTCCTCCAAACCACATGCGGTTCAGCTTGACCAACAGATCTGCTGTAATTTCCTTCTTCTGACTGACTGTCATTTAGTTCAGGTTGTTCAACAGGCATTGAAGGTCCACTCTTATTGTTCAGCAATAGCTGTCTCATTTCTTCCCTTTGTTCAGCCATCATAGTCTGAATCATGGCTTGTACTCCAGCCATTGTGATTGGTTCTGGTGCAGCTTCTACCATCGGCACCTACTCAATCACTTGGGGTTGAGGTTGCTGATTCCTATTCGCATTTCCAGCTCCACTTCGGGTTCTTGCCATTTTGATCTATACACCAAATTAGGCGAATTTAGATCTCTATTCACGATAGATATTTAAATTCTCCTTATTACTCCGAAACGTTTACATGCTAGTTCTAATATCGTAGTCATACGCTTAGAATCCTGAACACATAAGGTTTCTAGATCCGGTCGGCAACAGACCATAGTCCGAACAAATAATATCATACATGACAAACATATAGCATTTAGCACATAAAAGCATTTTAGTCATCTTTCCTAAAATATACTAGTGCTCGTGTCTAAAATATGGTAGAGACTCATCTCACGATCATTACTTAGCATTCTATGTTTAGGTCTAGAAATTCTACAAATTTCTAGTTCGCTTAAACTAATGCTCTGATACCAACTGTGACTTCCCCAATTTTCTCGGCCAGAAAAGACCGATTTCGTTTATGCTTTTTAAAATAAAATCAGAGTAATCTTTCAAAAGGTGTTGCAGAATTTTTGCCCAAAACAAAATATGATAAAAATTTATCTAAGCATTTCTTAAAGAAATGAATTTTCATTATATTATAAAACCTCGGGATGTCATGTTCTGATACAGACCAAAAGCATAAATAATACCATATAGGCCTTACAACAGTTATTTATATCTACTGGCCTATAATCCAAAATCCCTCGTCATCGTCTAACAATGCTCTTGTTCCACTACCTGTAATATAAAAATCTGAGTGGGTCAGGTTTGGGAGCTTGGTGAGCATATAGGGTTTTCAACCCACGATAAATAAATTTATTAATTTTCATCAACCAACAATAAATTTATTAATTTCATTAACCAATAATAACCCTGATTACCCGTTCCCGTTATCCTTACTTTACGTCCCTAAACACCTATCATAAGGGACCTAGCCTAAGGATCATCATCGGGGTAACAACACTGCTTAAGGGATACTTTTGTAGTTTCTTAAGGTTCCACCCTAAGAATCCTCTATCATTCACTCATTCATTCCAAAGGATTGTCCTAAGGAATAGACACAAAGTCTATCGTTGCCAATAGCATAGCTGCCAATATTATCCTTTAGGCGCAGCTGCCAAGATTGTGTTGTTCTTAACCAGGCGCAACTACCAATATCATCTATTAGGCGCAGCTGCCAATGTTATCTTTTAGGCACGGCTGCCCATATTATAATCTATTAGGCACAGCTGCCAATATTATATATTAGGCGCAGCTGCCAGGATTATGACGTTCTCTATTAGACTTAGCTGCCAATATTATCCTTTAGGTGCAACTGCCAGGATTATGACGTTCTCTATTAGACTCAGCTACCAATATTATCCTTTAGGTGCAATTGCCAGGATATTTAGATTACAACCGGTGAATACTTAAATCAAAAGACTTGGTGAACACTCCGTTCAAAATTACTTAATGAACACCTAGTTCAGAAACACCCAGTGAACACTGAGTTCAAAAACACCTACAGGTTACGAGCCTGTTAATGTTCCACTGGACTATCTAGAAAAGTCCACGGTCGACATCTATATTCTGCTAGATAACTGGAACATCATCAACATCGAGACCTCTCATCATTTTATTTCATCACACATCAACTATTTCATCTATCCATGTTATACCCAACATATTTGTAGATAAAAGTACATATACAGTTTAAATCATTTAAAACATGTATAAATCATTCATTCAACATCCATCTCAAATAAACAAACAATATATATACACATAGCACGTATTTTATATAAAATACTTCATATCTATGTGTAAGATGAAAGTGACTATACACTCACTTTATAAGACGGTGATTGGACAACACTTCGTCCCTTAAAACAATCTTTTTCGATGAAACCGGGATGTTTTCCTCAAAAACCGGGCTTCACGCGGGCAGAGTTTCGGCTCGAAAAACTCTTTTTCTTGGAGACTTCGGGACTCCGGGCTTGCTTCGGGTGTTAGGGGTGTTCACGAGGCTTCGGGGGGTGTTAGGATAGTTTGAGAGAGTTTAGAGAGTAAAATTTTGTAAACAAAATCGGGAAGCCTCGCTTTCTATTTATAGTAACTGAAGCTTGACATTACGTTGGGCGTAATTCTTCGGTACACGGGGCGTACTGCCTTGCGAGCCACTACGATGGGCGTACTTCGGTACGCTGGGCGTACCGTGATACGTGGCTCCGGACGTGTCAATTGTGTGCGCTACGTGTCGCATGCGAAGGAAAGGCAACGTGGCTGACTCCGAATAGAATACGTGTGAAGTACGCTGGGCGTAATCTTTATGTACGCTGGGCGTACTTCTTCGGACCAGCCTCAAAGTTTGTGCCCAAAAATTCAAAAATTCGTAATTTTCGTATACGAACTCCGTTTTTGACATTCTTTATATCCACGCGTAGGTGAAATTATGCTCTACAACTTTTGTTTACACTCCGTCGGCTAATTTTGAATTTATTTTTAAAGTTATATTTTTAACAGGCCGGGACAGGAAAAGTCCCTAGACTTAGACAAATCCGACTCGATCTTCTCAATCCATATTCGCCTCTCATCGCTTTTCGATGATACCCGGCTGATTTGATCAGTTAGGTTAGAGTTTGTCAAATGAGTTCTTTTTAGACTATCGCTAATGTTTGAAAAGGTGAATTTTAGATCGTTTAATTCAGTTTCGTATCTAGACACAGGTATGCTGAGTGATTCGAGAATTTGGTTTACCTTGTTGATCAGCTGTTCACATTCGTTGATTTGTTTAGGAACTGGCCTTGCAGTGAAACAACTATCATCCCTTCTTTCACTCCCGGTAGCATTCTCCTGCATCTGTGACCCTTCACTTGTCACCATCAAGCACCTTCCTGCAAATTGCGAACTTTCCTCTTTCGCAACGAACGCCCTGCGATGTGTGGGCTTGCGAACCTCGTCGTCTTCCGAGTCGGTTGACCAGAATTCAACTCCTCCAAATTCATTCTCAGCCACATTTTCCTGCACAATCAAAGCAAGCATACAGTTATCAGCAGTCTTTTTCTTTTGGATCTCCTCCAGCTTTCGCATGTGGTAGGACTCATCATCTTCTCCTTCTCTCTTCTCATTTAGCCTTCTCAGCATGCAATCCTTGGCTATATGATTTTTGCTATGACAATAGTTGCAGTCATAGCCAGAGTCTCCCATGCCCTTTTTCTTTTTATTATCTGCCTCCTTCTGACAAGCACTTTTGTTCTCCTCTTTCGCCCTTTCTGAGCTGTAGCTGCCCTGCCAGTTTCGGTTCTTGTTTAATGGAAATTCTTCCTTGCGAACCATTTGGGATTTGAGACCATTAAAGCAAACTCCTTGTTCGTAAGATCACATTCAGAATGATCTGACTCAGAATCTTCCTCTACAACATTTTTGCCCTTCGCAACAAGAGCTAGAGACCCCATACCAGAAACAACTTTCGCTTCTTTCGACACTTCACTTTCATGTGCCTTGAGAATCCCAACAAGCTTGGCTAAAGTGTAACTTTTGAATTGCTCGTGCGCTTTGACGGTAGAAACCACTGGCATCCATTCAGATCTAAGCCCGTTCATGAAAGTAACCTTTTGCTCGATCAGCTCGTGTCCAATACCATGCTTCATCATCTTTCTAAGAAGATGATTGTAGCGATTGAATGTCTTGCTCATATTTTCTTCTGGATTCTGCACGAACGCACCAAACTCCGAAAGCAGGAGTATTTGAGTTGAATGCTCAAGATCTGCGTCAGTGGAGTAAAGTTCTTTAAGCCTTTCCCAGATGCCTTTCGCAGTATCACACAAACTAAGAAGACGAAAAGTATCGGCTTGCAAAGCGAATCTAATGATCCTCATTGCTTTGACGTTGCAGATCAATTTATCTTTTTCGTCTTGAGGAACCTCCTTCACATCAAGGAGCAGCTGGTTGTATTCCTTCTGAGTTTTGATGGTTCTTTTGCTCTCTGTGTGAACAAATGGACCTAGAGTGATGGCTTCCCATATCAAATAACCGTTGTCTTCTGAACCGAGAACATAATCTTCAAAATGAAGCGCCTATACTTCATATTCATGAGGAAAGAAAATCGGGATCCTTGTTGTTGATCCAATATTGCTTGAGATATTAATAGAGTTGATGTTGGAATCGTCGTGCTGCATGATGATATTTTCTTTCATATCTGTAAAGAATCAAACGTGTAAACTGAGATTGTTTGTAGGGTAATATCAAGATCAATTTAAGCAGTCAATGTGATAATGAAGACGACTTAAACTAGATCCTATATTAACGGAAAACCTAAAACTCTATAAACATAAGAGATGCGTATAGATTACACAGTCTCCCGCTCTGATACCAATTGTTAGGATTAAAATCCTTAATGATCGATTAGATTCAAGAATAGATAAACATAGAACATGATAACGATTCAAGAAGGTCGAATGATTAAAGGTCACGCCTCAGAAGAACTCTATGAAGAATTGCTACTGTAGATGCGTGATTAGGGTTACAACATAAAGATTAAAAGTAACTAAAATACGATGCATGCATGCATCTTAAATACTCAAACCCTAGAATTCATAACGAGTGGACAGGCCCAACTCGATAATACAAAAGACCAAGTAAAAGGCCCAATGACGCAACATCTAATACCCAACACTATCATCATAAAGTTTGGATCTTGGACACTTACAATGATCCAAAAATGGCTCAAACACCAACTCCAAGCTTGCCAATAGATTCTCTACACCACAAGGTCTTCTTCATTCTTCCAAGGGCTCCAAAACACTAAAGATAAGCTCACAAATAAAGAGAGTATTAGGGTTTGCTTCAAGGCTCAAAAGGGTGATAGAGGTTGTAAATGAAACCCTAAATCCGAGTTTAATGGCTTAAATACGGAGGAAACCCTAAAATATTATGGGCTTGAGTTGCAACCATCATCACGATGTGACAATACTCATGTCACGTCGTGACATGCTTCCCGGATACGCGTTCCCCATTTGACTAGTCACGCCGTGACCTCCTTATGGTCACGTCGTGACATCCAGTTTTCCATCCAAACCATGCTTTTGACTCCTTAATGCCCTAAACCGATCAATTCTGAAAAACGATGTTACATTTTTAAATTAAAAGTTTATAGAAATACACATAAATATTTTTTTTTCATTTTTTATCAACTTTTTTTTTTTTTACTTTTTAACATTAAAAATGTATGGCTATACACGTGTCTCTAAGTCTCGAAAAATCTTACTGGTTTCACATGAACTCACACACACACACACACACACACACACACACACACACACACATATATATATATATATATATATATATATATATATATATATATATATATATATATATATATAGGCTTAGGTTATTCTATTCAAACTAAGTATTGTGTTATTGTATGCATAATTGTGGGCCAATCATTTTACTTAATTTTGGAAAGTGAATAATACATATTATTAAATTAAATATAATTAAAAAATACCAATTAATTTCATTCTAAGGGTAATTTAGTCAATTAACATAAATTTAAAAAAGGAAAATTACATATTTTAAGGAAAATAGATTCTATTAATTTTAAAAATCTGATTGTATGGATGATAATTCTCCTAATTCGAAAATTCTGACGGAATATGTTTATCAATATATTGAAAAATAACAAATATGATTGAACCATACAATAACTACACATTCTGACATAATATATATTTTGATTTAATGAACTTGAAGAATAACAAAATTTTGGATACAAGTTAAAAAAATTTTCATTACATTCTTAGAAAAGAAAAAAAATTATATACTATTCTATGCGAATGTTACACTTATTAATAATACAAAAAACACAATATATGAATCATTCTAGCAGAATATACTATTACATATATATTTTTTCATTATATTGTATATTATTCTGGTAGAATACTCCATTCTTTTTGGAAGATTGGTGGTCATTGTTCATCTTCATCCCATACAATGTTCATCTTCAAAATTCTATTCTCACAGAATCAGAATTCAAGATTCCCTTCCAGTAGAATGTTGTAAGTTTCATATGTACCATGTTTTGCTTTGATATCTCTCGTTTCGTACCTACAAAAATAAAGGTATTCAACACGTGATCATTATAAACCAACAATATAAGATAAAATTCAAGCATAAAGAAGCAAACCAAAATAAGGTCACGCAAAACCCATTAAAGAGAAATGGATTCGTGATTCCATTCCAACAGAATTATAATTCATGATTCCATTCCAACAGAATTGGATTCGTGATTTCATACAATTCGTGAACAAATGCCAACAGAATTAGAATTCATGATTCCACTCACCCCTCTCTTCTACGTTTCCACTTAATGAACCCCATGTTTCCTTTCATTCTACATGGATTCCAGTCAAGAAATACAAGAACAATCTTGTTCTTGCCCTTATGTACCCAGCAAACCAACAAAAAAAGGGCATTTCGCCCATTTGTTCAAAAAAAAAAAAAAATTTATACCAAAGAAAGAAAAAATTGGATTTTAATTTTAAAACACATGCTTCGTAGTTCATAGTTCATAGTTCATACCCAAAGGAAAATTAAGCATACCCTGAATAAAGGTCTTGAATAAAAATTGAAAAGGTTGGTTCAAGCATTTATGGACCAGTTGGTGTGCATCCTAAGAGCTACAATCTAAGATACTCGCTGATTGTCAAACCCTTGAGCCCAAATTTCGGAAACACCCACCGACAACCTATAGGTTGAAACAATCACATTCAACTTCAATTTTGATGCAATCATTTACTGTTGATATGAGCAGGGCAATTTTTTTGATAAAAAGATTATTTACCAGTGGCGACGATCGATGTTGATATGAAAACACCAGTGACTCCGAACAACATAATCGGCAAAAAGTTTTGGAAAAACTTTTTCTTCTTGACCTGAAATATGTGGAAAGTAGAAAACGTAGCTCCCAAAGTAAATGAAGAAACACAAGGGAGGATGGATGTAAATTAATCCAACAAGCTACTGGGGTTACCCGACATTGAAAATAATGGGTGGGAGTAGATAAATGAAGAAGAGCTGTTCATCGAACCTTAGAAAATGAGTGCTTTTCCAGTTGCTTGTGATTAAGATGATTGTCCCAACAACACACCCCTGTTTATGAAGAAGACGATGAAGGGCAACCCCACAAAGGGTCGCTGGTGCCGCTGCGCTGGAGGATTTCGAGCTCGACGAGACCGTGAGACCTGTACTGCGTTTAAATCTCGTTTCCATCGATTGCTCAATTTAGGGTTTTCAGAATCGGTTTTTAGATAAAGAGGGGAACGAGATTTAATAAAAATCAATTACCATGATTATAGGGATTATTTTTGGAAGTTATTAAACAAATTACTAAATTACCCTTATTTATTTATTTAATTATTTAATTTTTTATTTAATTTTGATTGGCCCACATTTATGCATACAATAACACAATAATTATTTTAAATACCTGAACGTAGCTCTCTCTCTCTCTCTATATATATATATATATATATATATATATATATATATATATATATATATATATATATATGTGTGTGTGAGAATAAAAAACAAGTAATAAAGATAAGAATTTATATTTGTATAAATTATCAAATGGTTTTTAACAATTTGTAACATAGTTACATTATTATTTAATAATTTAGTTCTTTGTTTGTTGCACACAGTAAAAAATTACACAACTTTTTTGCATATAAAAGTTGTGTTTGAAAGATTTGTTGAATAATTAATTGAGAAAAAAAAATGTTCAGTGCTAAAAAGTAGTTGATTGTTATCTCGAAAATAAATAATAACATAAAAAAAAAAAAAAAAAAAAAACTATTCAACCGTATAAGACAAATACACAATATATTACATTAAATTAAAATAAATACTAACTAATAGGTTTTGATTATTTATATTTAAAGAGATTTTTAAATTCCATATCATGTTTTCAATAATATTATGAATTTATAGAATATATCATATAATATAGGTGTGAGACCCGTATATTATACGAGTTAATTTTAAAAAAAAGATTAAACATTAAAATGTAAGAAGTAAATATTTTTAATGTAAAACTTTAAAATAAGAAAAGAAGAAACCTATTCATTGCAATTTAATTTCATATATATTATATTTAATACTTTACATATATAAATATATGACTTTAATTTTTAAAATTGAAACAAACCAGAAATTGACAAGTGGATAATATTTATTTTAAATATACCACAAAATGACAAGTGTCAAAACGCATGAGAGATTGTCAAGTGGCAAAAAAAATAATTCGATAATCAAAGAGTAAATTACACGACTGGTCCCTATGGTTAAGGGTAATTTGCACGTTTGGTCCCTAACTTATTTTTTTAACTCGGAAGGTCCCTACTGTTTGTTTTTGTTACACACTTGGTCTTTATTTAACCTAAAATGACTATTTTACCATTGATTTTTTAATTTATTTAAAAAACACACCTCCAACCCCACCCTTTCACTTTATCTTACCTACCCCATCATTTTTCATTTTTTAAATAATAGTTTTTTTACATAAGACAAGGACCAATCACGTAATAAAAACAAATCGTAGGGACCAAGCGCGTAACAAAAACAAACAATAAGGACCTTCCGAGTTAAAAAAATAAGTTAGGGACCAAGCACGCAAATTACCCCAAACCATAGGGACCATTCGTGTAATTTACTCATAATCAAATCTTGAATGTTAATCTAATTCTTTAAATGTGTATTATTTTGTTTTTCGACATGCTCAAAATCATTTTTTTTTCTTAATTTAGATTTTACATGTGGGGTGAGAAAACTTTCTACTTGTACGAATTAAGACTTCCCTTCCATACTTTCTCATGGTGCACTACTGCCCTACCTACGAAAAGTGGTGTATAAACATCATTCTGTTTTTTAATATTAGAGTTTCAGATTAACATTAGAACGTGAATTAGAAAAAGATCGGTATAAATAATTCAAATTAAAGTCTTTCTATTCTTCGTAATCGTTCAAATATATATATATATATATATATATATATATATATATATATATATATATATATATATATATATATATATATATATATATATATAGACTAACTTGGTCCATGTGATTAGCTGAAAATTGTCAATTTGATCCAAAAATGTTTGAACTAGAACCAGAGGTCCAAACTTTTCATTTTGTTGCGAGTTTGGTCCAATTTGCTTTGAAATTTTTTATAATGACGATTTTGTCTTTACCTTTTGTTGTTTCAGTATATTTATTTTTTTAAATACATTTATAATTAAAAGAAAATCTCTCTCTCTCTCTCTCTCTCTCTCTCTCTCTCTCTCTCTCTCTCTCTGTGTGTGTGTGTGTGTGTGTGTGTGTGTGTGTGTGTGTGTGTGTGTGTGTACGGTTCATATATTCAACTTGGTTTTTCACATAGAGAAAAATACCA
Organism: Lactuca virosa; assembly: GCF_052849685.1. Lineage (NCBI taxonomy): Eukaryota > Viridiplantae > Streptophyta > Magnoliopsida > Asterales > Asteraceae > Lactuca > Lactuca virosa. The sequence continues at coordinate 276,893,357 of NC_136426.1, forward strand.
CCACCACAACCATCGACCAGATATATAAACTCCACCAACACCACCGAATGGTACCACCTATCCTTTACGGTGAGATTGTTCCAAAATATCATCATAGCTTCCTTCTTATTAGGATTGCAAATTAAGGAAATATCATTCTCAAATTCGAGCATAAAGGTACCAGATTCCACATTAGAACAATACTCCAGCTTAATAATGTTACGAGAAGGGTCAGGAAGCTCAACTATAACAACATCAACATCAAAAGGGACAAGAATCGACGAACTAGAACCAAATTTATCAAAGTCGCACTACCCTTCAACCTCGAAAATCAATTTTCTGGGAATTTCACTTCTGTATCAAACTTTTTGACAAGTAATGAAACCAATTTAGGTTGCAAAGGGTCAAAATGATGATTAGAGGCATCAACAGGAACCAATTCTGAGCCAACAATCAATTTTTCACTTATTTCCCTTCCGATGTAATAACATCGACATTCATATATGGATGATACCGTCTATGAAAACGAACAACAACTAGATCCAAGGAAAGAGGAGAAAAAGGTAGTCAAGACGAGAAGACGAAGCAACCAAAACACCCACCTAAAAGTCAAATACAACCCACCTGAAATCTTCACTATCGGATTCTCCTTCTCGTTTTTCCAGCATTACAAGTTTGATTCATTAATATTCCATCAAAGATAATCTTGGAGAAGACACAAAAGATGGGTTTAGGGATGGTTCATCCGAGAGCCCATATCTTCCTCCCTATATCCTCTGATTTTTTTCGATCCGAGAACATAAATCGATTTTGATCTTTGTTTTGAGGTACGAGAATGGAGGGGTAGCAAAAGGGAGGGGCTGCCTTTTTCCTAGTGTGTGTGTGTGTGTGTGTGTGTTTGACGAAGATGGCGGGTGTGTGTTTGGGGAATAAGATATGGGTGGTGGAGATATTTTGGCCCGTAAGAGAGAGAGAGAGAGATTTTCTTTTTTATGTTTCTTAATTATAAAAGTATTTACATAAATAAAAAACTGAAAAAGCAAAAGGTAATGGCAAAATCGTCATTATAAAAAAGTTCAAAGAAAATTGGACTTAACTCGCAACAAAATGAAAAGTGTAGACATCTGGAGTTAGTCCAAACCATTTTGGACCAAAGTGACAATTTTTACCTAACCATAGGGACCATTTGTGCAATTTAGTCTATTATATATTAGAGTAAATTACACGAATGGTGTAACATCCCGATGACGAGGTACTTCTAATTTTAACCCTATAAATTTAATTATATAGCATTTTAGTCCCTAAGTTCAAGAGAGAGTGCAAAAAGGAACCTAATGGCATTTTCGTAAATTCAGCCTTGGGGGAGTACGCCAAGTGTACACATGTACACTGAACGTACTAGGGTACACCCTAGTACACTGGGCGTACATCTCGTATGCGTGACGTACTTTCTAGATTAAGAAACCCTGTTTTTTTTAAGGGTTTTGGCTCGTATTAAAACCCCATTATAGCCTCATTTCCCCTCACCTCATCAGCCTCCATCCCCTTATAACGTTTTTAAAACCCTAATTCACCTTGTGAAGCAATTCCAAGCTTAATAGTGTGTGTTTTTGTGCTTTGAAGAAGAAGGAAGGAAGTAGAGCTCATCTTGGAGGAGTGAAGCACTTTGGATTTGGGATTTCTACCTCATTTGCAACCTTTTGAAGGTATAAAGCTTGCAACTTTATCCCTCTATCATATAGATCAAGATTTGGATGTCTTAATGATGCTTGTTTGTCCCAAAATGTTAGATCTTAAGCATGTCATGTTCTTGATTCATTAAGTTGTATTTTCAGACCTTGGTAGAGGATTTAAGTCATAAAAATGGAGTCCTTGTGACGTCCCCATTTTCAAGGCCAGAAAAGACCGATTTTGTTTATGCTTTGTTTGAAAAACAAAGTAACATTTTAAATAAAAGTGTTGCGGAATTTGTTCCCAGAAAAACACGATAAATATGTTATCAAATCATTTCCGAAGAAATGTATTTTTTTAAAACTTTGGGATGTCATCGTCAATACAAAAACATAAGCATAAACAGAACTTACTTTCACTTACACTAGTGATCTACATCTCTTTAATCTCTCGGTGTAGTGTAGCTTTATATCGACTCCTGTGATACAATTAAACTGAGTGGGTCAGGTTGGGAAACTTGGTGAGTACATAGGGTTTTCAACCCACAATAATATAGTTATTATGTTTGAACATCAAACAATCAACCCAATTACCCATCCCCGTTATCTTCTTTACTCTTAAGGATCTACCCAAAGAAATAGGCGCGAAGTCCATCGTCGCAAGGTTTTATATATCAGGCACTAAATCCATAGTTGTCAGGGTTCATCCAACGAGCGCTAAGTCCATAGTTGCCTGGGTTTATCTCATTTATCGACATTATTATTTTCGGGAGTCCATCCGCAATACATGTCAATGAGTTTTTAGAGTAGACCGGGTGAACACATCGTTCACAATACCTACAGGTTGCGAGCCTGCTAGTGTTCCACTGGACTGTCTAGAATAGTCCGTGGTTGTCATCTATACTGTGCTAGATGACGGGGCCATCACTTGGGTCATCGCTTGGCTCATTGCTTAGCTCATCGCTTCTCACTATCTTTTTCCACTCATATATCATCGCTCATCATTCATCTCATTTTTCATCGCTCATCATTCATCTCATCTTTAATCTACCCATCTTTTACCCATCATAATTATAGGTATAAAATACATATAGAATTTAAAACAATTAAAACATGTATATTTTTGTTCATCCAACATAAATAGTAAGTACACAGATAATATGCACACATAGCACGTAATTTATATTAAATACTTCATATCTACGTGTAAGATCAAAGTAACTATGCACTCACTTGTTAAAGTGATGATTCCAAACTCGGACAACGCTTCGCTTCTTAACAATATAATTTCCTTCGACGAAACCAAGTATTATTACCACTAGACTTTAGTCTAATATTTATTGCGACTAATTATTAGTCTAGATTTGTCATTAACTCAGAGTCTACTTCATGATCTATCAAGTAAGGAACAACCAGGTAGGATCATATCGGAGGTAGGGTCCGTTTGGTATACGAAGTATACTGTTTGGAAATCCCACTTTAAACACCTCACTAAATCACAGCCTAGACATCATCCCCATAAGTAGATCAATCAGTGTAACGACTTTGAATCACTGATAAATCTTATTTAAAGGTTCATAATAACGATATTATACTTGAATATAAGCTATATTTAAAGTAGGGTAGGCGTATCTCACTTACAGCGGGTTTTGCTAAAAACCGGGTTCCGCTGGAGCAGAGTTTCTGAGCCGAAAAGCTCTTTTTCTCGGAGCCTTCGGGCGCTCCGGGTCATTCCTCTAGCAACTTGAGGTTACTAGGGATTTAGAGGGGTTTTGGGTGTCACAAGCCCAAACCAGAACGGCAGAAACGTTCGGGGGCGGAGGACGTCATGTCAAGTATCACAACACATGCATTATAGAAATCAAAGTACAACAACCATTGCATTAATAATATATAATTTTTTACATGAGTGTTTAAACATTAGATATTAAACATCAAAAGTAGATATAGTAAAAGGCAAAAGACGCAGCACGATACTAGGCTGTCTTCTCAAAAGCTTCTGGAGTGTACCTGTCCACTGGATTCCGTGAGAATACAAGTTATTTTGAAAGAGAGTATCAGCATTTAAGCTGGTGAATTCATAAGTATTAGTTCCCTCTATGGTTGCTTTAGGTTTAAGAAAGTGATTGATTTCATTCCAGAAAATCCTATATTTTCTGCTTTACAACTGAAAAGTAGTTTTAATCCCATAAAACCGTACCGTTTAAGTGTTATTGTACTTATAACCTAGTATGACATAATTTGTAACTCACCATAAAATTATAAGAAGAATGTTTTCTATTTTGTTTGTGGAAAATGATTGATGCAGTAGTATTTCTTAAAAATACACTACTGGTGTAATAACTACCCTATTATTAAACTGGTTAATTAGGGTTAAAATTTGATAAAGTTGTAACCATGTTGATTGACTAGAATAAACATGACGACCTTCTGGCGTCGAAAATGAATGTGACATTTATCACCCGTAGACCGGTAGGTCCCACTGTAGCTAGCAGCGAGGTGTGGGATTGTCAGTCCCGTATAGATCTATACACACAATGCTCGCTCCCCCTCCAGGAGACTCTGGTTATAAGAGTGTGACATAGCAAGTATATTGCTATGTCCTAAAATCGTACCATCACATTTTGGTTTATCTAATTTTAAGTAAAGATTTAATTATATCCTCTTCTTAAAAAAGTAGTTTAAACCTCGTATACTTATCTATAAAATAGATTTCTCCTTTGTTTCATAAATTATACCTATTATAATTTATATGTTCTATCTGATTAGCATGATCTCTCATGAGTGTACCCCTTTGCTCAGCGTGATACAAAGGTAATGATACCGACTGAAGTAACCTTTTATATTCATATATATATATATATATATAGATATATATATATATATATATATATATATATATATATATATATATATATATAGATATATATATATATAGATATATATATATATATATATATATATATATATATATATATATATATATATATATAATACATAATTAAGAAGAAAACGACCTTCGGACAAATAATCCTACCTTAAGTCTACATCCAAACAAGGAAAAGGAAATAAGGCAAATCATCAGTCCTAAGTCCTTTAAATATTATTTATGCACATATACACATATAAATATGCTTTTGACAAATATAAGTTTAAAGAGTTTATAAAACATTTAAAAGAGTTTAACGGTATTATAAAAGAGTTTATGTGACTTTAAAAGAGTTTACATGACTTTAAATCATTTCAGAAGTATTTGGTAATCCTTTATTGTAAAAAAACAATATTTAAAAACATAAGAGAATCTTTTATGTGATTGATATCACATGTAATTATTAACACAATTAGATTGTGTTCAACTTGTATTCCCCCCCCCCTCCCCCTAAAAAGCATTAACAACCATTTAAAAAGGTAGATTATAGGGTATGAACTCACCTTATGTTGGGGATTCGATTGAAGATTTGATATAGGATGATAAGTTTCACTAGTGAAGTCCCGAAGCACAAACGAGTAAAAGAGGGTGTTAGAAGCAAGAATAGAAGGCTGAATGGAGTTTACGACCTACTCCTGGAGTTCACGGCCCAAGAACACTTGGTGTTCTTGAGTTCACAACCCAATCTGGGCGTTCACGACCCAATGATCTTGAAGAACTTGATAGATGATGATGAATCAAGGATGAAATCAAGAGTGTTCCATATGAACTACAAGAAGGAAGGTGTTTCTTATGATATTGAGGAGAGAGGACGGTTTTTGTGTCACACCCCCGAACGAGACGATGGAAACGTCTGAGGGCTCGCGTGACTTAAATTGAATATCATCACAATGATTATACATGAAACACAACATAAACTTCACCATGCATTAATACATAACGATTGACATTGTTTACATCCAGTACATTGTTTAAATATTACATATCCATAACATCAATTGTTCGAGTGTTTTCAAAACATAACATCCTAACATACTTGATATTACCCTTCAGCTTACCTGTTACCTGAGAATACAAGTTATTTTGAAAACGTCAACATATGCAATGTTGGTGAGTTCATAAGCAGGGTTGTGATAAAAATGATTTGTGTAGTTTATAAAACCCAGAAAATCCGATATTTTCTGAAAAGACAATTGTTTACCAAAGTGTGAAGATCCATAAGTTGGTGCATGAATGATTTCAAAACGTGTATAAATGGGAAGTTTTGCATTATAGTTATTGAAAATACAAGCGAGTGGTGTTGATTTCCTCGAAAAACCCGATGTTTTCCGATAACATAATATAATTTTTATCAAATTGTTATACCGCCACACAAGTGATTTTGATTACTTTTCCTTGATTACTCGGATAGTATTGGATTTATTTAATTTCGTGAGTCGTTATAACCATGCATAATAATGACTAGTTCGTCTGTCTTGGCATCCTAAAGAACGCCAAAATTGATCTTAAGATTTTGTCACCCTAGACTGGCCGAGTCAAACTGTAGCGAACAGCTGAGGTGTGAGGGAGTCACCCCCGTATAGATCTATACACAAACTCTCGCTCTCCTTCCAGGAGACTTTGATTATAACTACAGACTATGAACGACCCTTAGAGGTGTCGCCCGTTATTACTCACTTAATCCACACATAATTGATTACTATTGATTAACGACCTGTATTTGTTTACTTGAATTGAAGGTAAGCCTAACAAACGAGGAGAAGAGGATTACAAGGTCCTGCTAATTACGTGTGTTATTTAAGGCTGTTGGTTATACGAAGGACGCGTTGGCCCATTTCGCATTTGATTTATTTGGACCTTACTAGCAATGCTAATGGGCCACTGAGGCCCAATAGCACTTGAAAGCCATTGAGGGTCCCTTAAACATGTAATTGGGTCACAGGAGGCCCAATAAACGTTTATTTTCATCGTTGGGCTCAAAAGTTATGTTAATGGGTCACGAAGGCCCAATAAGCATGATTTGAGACTTTCAAGCCCAAGGATTTGAATATTTACTTGTTTTAGGTATAGTATAATTGTTGGAAAGTTTGATTGAACGATTGTTAAATTCTCAACGACACGAAACTTGTTGATTGTTTATAACGATATTTGGAAATGTATGTATATTCTTCATTCTATTTTCATAAGTTGTAATTTGGTATTCTTTTCACCCAAATATCTTAAAACCAAAATAATTGACTCAAAATATTGATTTGACCCATTCAGCCATTTTTTTAATAAAAATGACAATTTTAGTCCCTTACATAAAGAAAAAGACATTTTAGGCCCTTAACTCATTTTCCTGACATTTTTGACCCATAGACTTGTTTAAATAAATTTTTTTAGCTCAAAATTTACTCTTTGACAGTTTCAGCCCTTCCAGCAAAGAGTCTTTCGGTTAAAGTCCAACTTTTTTGCAACTTTTACAATTTTGGCCCAAATTTCAAAAACTTTACATTTTTTATCCTTTTTGGAAAAGAAAAACATTTTAACCCTTGAAATAGTTTTGTTTACCCCTTTTACCCCCTGTTTTGAGAATTGTACCATTTCAGCCCCCTTAAAATCGTATTTTTTGCAATTTTTGGGCCTACGGGCCGAAAAGCCCAAAAATTAGCCCATTAAGCTACAATTTACATTTCAAGTCCTTTAAAGAGTATAATATTCATAAAAACATTTGTTTTTTCTTGTTTTGACTCTTTTAATCCTTAGGAAAACCGTAAATGACAAATTTCAACTCAACTTTTATTTATTTTACAAATTTAGCCCAAAAATGAGTTTTATGTTGCATTTTGTTTATTATGACTTAAGCCAGAAACTTTTCTTGACTTGTTCAATGAAAAGTATATTAGATCATGTTTGTTTCCTCTTTTGTGCCATAGATCTCGAGATTTCTTCCCTTTTTGTTACATTTTTACCACATAAACACATAAAATCACACATACATACATGAAATCATACATAGCATACATATACACATAGATCTACACATTTTACTTGTATTCTCCCCCATCAAACTTGTGAAAACCGAAATAGAGGGGTATGAACTCACCTTTGCTTGTTGTTTTCGATTTTGAAGGAAGAAATGAAGAAATTTGGGTCCTAGCAAGCCTTCTTGGGTGGATCTCGATCTTAGAGGTTTCTAGGATGATGATCATGAGTTTATATGAGTTAAGAAGAGATTTTTGATAAAACAAGGAATCTAGATCATGGATCCAAGCATCAACTTACCTAAGATGATGATTTTTGTGGAATAACCTCCTTGAAAAGCTCTTAATCTCGAAAATTTTGAAGGAGAAGTGAAGAAGTGGTGGTGTGTTCTTGAGATAGTTGTTTTAGAGAGATGGATGTAATGTGTGTGTGGGTGTGTGTCTTCGGCCGAGGATAGAAAGGAGAGGGAGAAGAGAGAGAGGTGAAGAGATGGTGCATGGAGACATGTGAGGTTTGCTTGGAAGTCCATGGTGTAATAAGGAGGTGGCTAACCCTCCTTATTTCATGAGGTTCTATTTTTTTTTTGTTTTCCTCTTGGGCCGAGAAAGAGAGAAGAGAGAAGAGAATTTGGGCCTTTTGTGCTTAAGTCCATAATTTGAAGCCCAAGTTAATGGTTTTCGGCCCAATGGGCCCTTAAGAGGTTTTACGGCCCAATTAGGTTAATTAGATTTGTTATGGCCCAAAAAGGGTATTTTATTTCATTCCAAGCCCATTTTGGCCCAAAATGTTAAAATAAATGAAAGTGGGTCCAATTAGAGCCCATTTAAGAGTTCTAAGACCAAAATAGTCAAATTGGAAGCTTATTGGTCCATTAGGCCAAATAAGAAAATCCTAGTCCAAAATGGACTTAAACCGGGATTTTTAGGGTTTCCAACTTTTGTTGACTACTTGAATGTTTGTGTAGAGTATTTGATGGAATTTTGTGATCATCGAACAAGCATCATACATGTTTTCTAAGTTTTAACTATAATGTTATCTTTGTTACGGGTTTTACAAGGTATCAAAATTCCTGGTTGTGACATCATCCCCCCGTTAGAGGGAATTTCGTCCCGAAATTCTTTTTAAAGCTAAATTTGAGAATGTGAGAATAGGTGAGGGTACTTTTGCTTCATCTGGTCTTCGCGTTCCCATGTGAATTCTGGTCCACGCTTCGCGTTCCACCGAACTTTCACAATCGGAATGCGACTTTGCTTAGTACGCTTCACTTCCTTGTCCATGATTTCAACTGGTTCTTCGATGAACAGGAGATTCTCGTTGATTTCGATTTCTTCTAATGGAATGACAAGAGTTTCGTGGGATAAGCACTTATTTAAATTGGAAACATGGAACACGGGGTGTACACTGCTGAGCTCAGCGGGTAGCTGCAGTCTATAAGCCACTGGACCTATTCGGGCAAGAATCTTGAAGGGTCCAATGTATCGTGGGTTTAGTTTTCCCCATTTCCCAAAACGAATCACCCCTTTCCAGGAAGAGACCTTTAACAACACTCGATCCCCGACTTTAAATTCCAAGGGCTTTCGCCGCTTATCGGCGTAGCTCTTCTGTCTGTCTCGTGATGACTGCAGTCGGGCTCTGATCTGAATTATCTTCTCGGTTGTTTCGCGTATGATTTCTGGTCCTGTTAATGCATTGTCTGATGTTTGTCCTTTTGCTACCTGAGTGTCTCCTACCTCAGCCCAACACAATGGTGATCTATATTTACACCCGTACAATGCCTCGAAAGGAGCGACTTTGATGCTTGAGTGATAACTGTTATTGTACGAGAATCCGATCAAAGGCAAGTGGGTATCCCACGACCTTCCAAAGTCTATCACACATGCGCGAAGCATATCTTCTAGCGTTTGAATGGTTCGCTCGCTTTGACCATCCGTTTGTGGGTGGTAGGCAGTGCTCATGTCAAGTTGTGTTCCCATAGCTTTCTGAAGCGATTGCCAAAAGCGTGAAGTAAACCTACTATCTCTATCTGAGATGATAGATATTGGCACTCCGTGGAGTCTCACGATTTCCTTGATATAGATCCTTGTCAATCGTTCCATCTTGTATGATTCTTTTATTGGCAGGAAATGAGCGGATTTTGTCAACCTATCAACTATTACCCATATGGTATCCAAACCATCAGTCGTCTTGGGTAGTTTGGTCACAAAGTCCATAGTAATCCTTTCCCATTTCCACTCAGGAATTACTGGTTGTTGTAGTAATCCTGAGGGCTTCTGATATTCCACCTTTACTATAGCACATGTGAAGCACTTGCTAACGTGAGTGGCAATTTCTGCCTTCATGTTAGGCCACCAATAATGTTGCTTGACATCCGAGTACATTTTATCCGAACCTGGATGGATGGAGTATCGTGTCTTGTGGGCTTCATTCATGACTAATTCTCTGAATCCACCAAGTTTAGGGACCCAAATGCGGTTCATGAAGTAATATGCTCCGTCCTCCTTCACTTCGAAATTCTTTTCCATTCCACGTAACGCTTCGCTTGTTTTTTTTCTGCCTTCAAGGCATCAAACTAGGCTGCTCTGATTTGAGAGGTTAGGTGGGATTGGATGGTTATGGAGAGAGTCTTCAAACGACGATTCGAGTATTCTTTTCGACTCAAGGCATCAGCTACTACGTTAGCTTTACCTGGGTGGTACTTGATTTCGCACTCATAATCGTTCAACAGTTCAACCCATCTTCGTTGCCTCATGTTTAACTCCTTTTGATTTAAAATATGTTGGAGACTCTTATGGTCAGTGAAAATGGTGCACTTCGTACCGTAAAGGTAGTGCCTCCAAATCTTCAAGGCGAAGACCACAACTCCTAATTCAAGATCATGGGTGGTATAATTCACCTCGTGGGTCTTTAGTTGTCGGGACGCATAAGCTATCACCTTTCCACGCTGCATGAGTACACAGCCTAAACCCTGATTCGACGCATCACAGTAAACTACAAAGTCCTCTGTTCCCTCTGGTAGTGATAGTACCGGTGCACTGCAGAGTGCTTGCTTCAGAGTTCGGAATGCAGCTTCTTGCTTATTCGTCCATTCAAAGGGTAAGCCCTTTTGCGTAAGCGAGGTAAGTGGCTTGGCTGTTTTGGAGAAGTTCAGAATGAACCTCCTGTAGTAGCCTGCGAGGCCTAAAATTTGGCGAATCTCTGCGGGTGTTGTTGGGATCGCCCATCCTTCAACGGCTTTGACCTTAGAAGGATCCACATGTATCCCTTCCTGACTAACCACATGACCCAAAAAGTTCACACTACGAAGCCAGAACTCACACTTAGAGAGTTTTGCATATAACTTTTCGGTTCGCAAGGTTTCCAGGATTTGTCGGAGATGACGGTCGTGTTCCTCTTCGCTTCGAGAATAGACTAGGATATCGTCGATGAAAACAATGACAAAGTTGTCAAGGAATGGTCGGCAGATTCGATTCATTAGGTCCATGAATGCGGCAGGGGCATTCGTTAGACCGAAGGGCATTACGACAAATTCATAATGTCCATAACGAGTTTGGAAGGTGGTTTTTGGGATATCCTCCTCCCGGACTTTGAGTTGATAGTATCCGGATCGCAGATCTATCTTAGAGAAGTAACTAGCTCCTTGGCGTTGGTCAAATAGATCGTCGATTCTCGGAAGTGGATAGCGATTTTTGATAGTGAGCTTATTAAGTTCCCTGTACTCAATACACATCCTAAAGGTACTGTCTTTCTTCTTAACAAAGAGAACCGGAGCTCCCCAAGGTGAGAAACTGGGTTGGATGAATCCTTTGTCCAAAAGTTCGCTGAGTTGGCTGGACAACTCTTGCATTTCCGTAGGAGCCAATCTGTAGGGCGATTTGGCGATGGGTGTAGCTCCTGGCACGAGGTCAATTCGGAACTCGACTTCTCTTTCTGGGGGTATCCCCGGAAGGTCTTCAGGAAATACCTCCGGGAATTCACAAGCCACCGGGATGTCTCGAATATGGACCTCTTCTTTGTACTTATCCACTATGTGAGCCAGAAACGTCAAGTCCTTCTTTCGTAGATACTTCTGTGCCTTAATGCACGAGATAAGACGAAGGTTCGTGCTGGGTTTGTCTCCGTATGTAATTAGGGTTTCGCGATTTGGGAGGTGAAGGCGAACGGCCTTCTCGTGACACATAATTTTAGCATGGTGGGGGCTTAACCAGTCCATGCCGATAATCACATCAAAACTCCTAATGGAAACAGGCATTAAGTTTATTTGAAAGACATGTTGGTTCAAGGTCAGGGTACATCCGATGTAGATTTCCCCAGTGGATTCTGTTTTCCCATTAGCCATTTCCACCGTGAAGGTTTCATTAAGCTTCTGGGGTTGTTGTTGTAACAAGTGTTTGAATTTATTACTCACAAAGCTTCGTTCTGCCTCGGTATCAAATATGATGCATGCATAAGTGTGGTTTAGGAGAAACGTACCGGTAACAACAGCGGGATCCTGAACCGCTTCTCCCGGTCCCATGGTCAGCACTCTTCCTGCTCCTCCATTCCCATGGTTGTTGATGTTGGGGCAGTTTCGACGGATATGCCCAGTCTTTCCACATCCATAGCAGGTGGGGCTTGATCCTGCATTATTGCCGTTGTTGTTGGTGTTGTTGTTGTTGTTGCGGTTGTTGTTGTTGTTGTTGTTGTTGTTGTTTCCTTGATGCTGGTTCTGGGGAGGATAGGTCCTGCAATATTTTGCCGTGTGACCCTTCCGATTGCAACTGGTACAATGCATTTCCCTGCATTCGCCATTATGATGGAGACTGCACTTGTTGCACTTTGGGAGATTCACGGAATACTGCCTAGGGGCACTTGGAGTAGTTGAGACTGGAGCATGTGGTGTAGAGGGAACTTGGGTGGTTGCAACATTGACTGTCACTGTTTGTTGCTTCTTTGACGACTCTGAGCCTTGTCGCCCTTTTCTCTTGTTGTTCTTTCCTTTCTTGTTGTCACTCTCCTTCTTGCCTTCGGTTTCTACTGGCTTCTCGCCCTTCTTGTTGTTGTGGTCGTACAGTTTCTTGGCCAACCTCTTGGCACTGTCCAAGGTTTCGGGATTTGCAGCTATCACATTTCCTTGAATTGGGGAGGTTAATCCCCAAATGAATCGTTCGATTTTCTTTCCCTCTGAAGTAATCATGCCAGGGCACAACAGTGACAGTTCGCTAAACCTTGATATGTATGCATCTATGTCGGAGTTTCGGACGGTGAGATTCCATAACTCTTGCTCCATTTTCTGGATTTCGCCTCGCGGGCAGTACTCGGCCATCAACATTTCTTTCAACTCTGCCCATGGCATGGCATTGGTTACGGGGAGAGTCATGGCCTCTACATGTCCATTCCACCAGGTGAGAGCTTGGTCAACGAATGTGCATGCAGCAAACTTAACTTTCATCTCCTCGGGGCATTTGCATATCTCAAATACCGATTCCACCTTCTCAATCCATCTCTTTAGGGTTATCATTCCACCTGCGCCATTAAAGGTTCATGGCTTGGCATTCGTGAAATCCTTGTAAGACCACGTCTTGGTAGGTCCTTGATTTATTCCGTTGTTCGAACTTCCAGCCCCTTGTCCATTGCCTCCACCATTGTTCCCTTGGTGGATTTGCGCCATGGCTGCAGTAATCACAGCAGATACAGCTGCTTGGAATGCAGCTGAGTTGACTTCGGGTGGGGTTGGTCCAGGGTTTCCACGGGTTGGTCGTTGAGGCATCTTTCTGTCATTGAACGGAAAGATGTTGAGTGCCTATGATTTTTGTGAGTTTGTGGTCCTATAAACTAGGTGTATTACGTGTACTTAAGTAGTTTCACATGTTAACATGCAATCATGGATACATAACACATAATAACATCACAATAGAGCACATAAAATTTTCCATTAATAATATCCGTACTTTGATACATGAAAATTTGCTCGAAGGAGCATACATAAGTGGTGCAAGTTCGGCAGCATAACGACTCCATGAGTAGTGTAATCACTTAAACATAGAGTCGATGGTACAAAGCATAGATCATATAAGCATAATACTAAAGATAGATATGACTAGCCCTAGTCATAGTGGGATGCGCCAGGGGGTGGTGCTGAGGAAGTGGACGCTCCCTGAAGGCGAGCCACCTGTCGTTCCGCGTCTCGGAGTCGAGTCTCCCACCTCACCTGCCTCATGTGGAACTCTCGGATAACCTCTCACGTCTCCTGTTCTGCACGCTCGACTCTTGTCCGCATCTGGTGCATCTGATCGGCGGTGCTCTGAGCTAGGTCGCCAGTGTTCCGCAATCGTCTCACCATGACCGGAAGTGCGCGATCAGCCGGTCCTCCCTCCCTCAAGTCGTAGAACTCACGTGCCATGCCAAACGGGGGTCGATGTCCCTGCTGTCTGCTCCACCTCCAAAGATCGATACCCCAGGGGGGGTGTAGGGCCAGTCGGGCCCATCCGATGAGCGGACACCCTAGTCGGGTAAGGGGGGTTGATGACTTCGGACTCCGCGTCCGAATCACCATCATCGCTAAGTTCCTCCTCGAAGTCCTCTTCGACTTCTTCTTCTTCCAGGTCCACCACTGGCTCAGCAGGTCCGACCTCGACTTCCGCCTCAGGTTCCTCTTCAGACCCCTCCTCAGGGTCTTCTTCAGGTTCCTCCTCCAGCCATCCGTTATTCCCCTGATTAGGGAAATACGGATCTCCGGGGTGATGGAAGCCGGCCATATTGTCTGCGAGAGTGTATAAATGTACTAATATTATTCCTAAGATGTTTTAATTATTATGTAATTTGAGTTGATGTTCTTTTCTTGGTAACAAAGGGGTATGTTTTTAGGTTTACCGACCATCGAGGTTTCCCCGGGGCATGTGATAGTTGTACCTTGGAGAAAATGTAGTTGATCAGGCTACATGCATCCCCTTAATACAACTAGGAACAGTCCCGACTCAACCGAGATGTCGGTATCATCTTATTTGATTTGGTATTATGTTCTTTTCTCCTATATCGCACAAGTAAAGATGTTTTATCGTTGTGTTTTATTTGTTTTGTTCAGAGTTGTTTTTGTCCCTCTTTGGTTTATAGTTGCATATCAATGTGTGGTTAGATATGCTAGTTCACTATAAACAGAGCTCTGATACCAACCTGTCACACCCCCGAACCAGACGACGGAAACGTCCGAGGGCTCGCGTGACTTAAATTGAATATCATCACAATGATTATACATGAAACACAACATAAACTTCACCATGCATTAATACATAACGATTGACATTGTTCACATCCAGTACATTGTTTAAATATTTCATATCCATAGCATCAATTGTTCGAGTGTTTTCAAAACATAACATCCTAACATACTTGATATTACCCTTCAGCTTACCTGTTACCTGAGAATACAAGTTATTTTGAAAACGTCAACATATGAAATGTTGGTGAGTTTATAAGCAGGGTTGTGATAAAAATGATTTGTGTAGTTTATAAAACCCAGAAAATCCGATATTTTCTGAAAAGACAATTGTTTACCAAAGTGTGAAGATCCATAAGTTGGTGCATGAATGATTTCAAAACGTGTATAAATAGGAAGTTTTGCATTATAGTTATTGAAAATACAAGCGAGTGGTGTTGATTTCCTCGAAAAACCCGATGTTTTCCGATAACATAATATAATTGTTATCAAATTGTTATACCGCCACACAAGTGATTTTGATTACTTTTCCTTGATTACTCGGATAATATTGGAGTTATTTAATTTCGTGAGTCGTTATAACCATGCATAATAATGACTAGTTCGTCTGTCTTGGCATCCTAAAGAACGCCAGAATTGATCTTAATATTTTGTCACCCTAGACTGGCCGAGTCTAACTGTAGCGAACAACTGAGGTGTGGGGGAGTCACCCCCGTATAGATCTATACACAAACTCTCGCTCTCCTTCCAGGAGATTTGATTATAACTACAGACTACGAACGACCCTTAGAGGTGTCGCCCGTTATTACTCACTTAATCCAAACGGAATTGATTACTATTGATTAACGACCTGTATTTGTTTACTTGAATTGAAGGTAAGCCTAACAAACGAGGAGAAGAGGATTACAAGGTCCTGCTAATTACGTGCATTATTTAAGGCTGTTGGTTATACGAAGGATGTGTTGGCCCATTTCGCATTTGATTTATTTGGACCTTACTAGCAATGCTAATGGGCCACTGAGGCCCAATAGCACTTGAAAGCCATTGAGGATCCCTTAAACATGTAATTGGGTCACAGGAGGCCCAATAAACGTTTATTTTCATCGCTGGGCTCAAAAGTTATGTTAATGGGTCACGAAGGCCCAATAAGCATGATTTGAGACTTTCAAGCCCAAGGATTTGAATATTTAGTTGTTTTAGGTATAGTATAATTGTTGGAAAGTTTGATTGAACGATTGTTAAATTCTCAACGGCCCGAAACTTGTTGATTGTTTATAACGATATTTGAAAATGTATGTATATTCTTCATTCTATTTTCATAAGTTGTAATTTGGTATTCTTTTGACCCAAATATCTTAAAACCAAAATATTGACTCAAAATATTGATTTGACCCATTCAGCCCTTTTTTTAATAAAAATGACAATTTTAGTCCCTTACATAAAGAAAAAGACATTTTAGGCCCTTAACTCATTTTCCTGACATTTTTGACCCATAGACTTGTTTAAATAAATGTTTTTAGCTCAAAATTTACTCTTTGACTGTTTCAGACCTTCCAGCAAAGAGTCTTTCGGTTAAAGTCCAACTTTTTCGCAACTTTTACAATTTTCGCCCAAATTCCAAAAACTTTACATTTTTTATCCTTTTTGGAAAAGAAAAACATTTTAACCCTTGAAATAGTTTTGTTTACCCCTTTTACCCCCTGTTTTGAGAATTGTACCATTTCAGCCCCCTTAAAATCGAATTTTTTGCAATTTTTGGGCCTATGGGCCGAAAAGCCCAAAAATTAGCCCATTAAGCTACAATTTACATTTCAAGTCCTTTAAAGAGTATAATATTCATAAAAACATTTGTTTTTACTGTTTTGACTCTTTTAATCCTTAGGAAAACCGTAAATGACAAATTTCAACTCAACTTTTATTTATTTTACAAATTTAGCCCAAAAATGAGTTTTATGTTGCATTTTGTTTATTATGACTTAAGCTAGAAACTTTTCTTGACTTGTTCAATGAAAAGTATATTAGATCATGTTTGTTTCCACTTTTGTGCCATAGATCTCGAGATTTCTTCCCTTTTTGTTACATTTTTACCACATAAACACATAAAATCACACATACATACATGAAATCATACATAGCATACACATACACATAGATCTACACATTTTACTTGTATTCTCCCCCATAAAACTTGTGAAAACTGAAAATAGAGGGGTATGAACTCAACTTTGCTTGTTGTTTTCGATTTTGAAGGAAGAAATGAAGAAATTTTGGTCCTAGCTAGCCTTCTTGGGTGGATCTCGATCTTAGATGTTTCTAGGATGATGATCATGAGTTTATATGAGTTAAGAAGAGATTTTTGATAAAACAAGGAATCTAGATCATGGATCCAAGCATCAACTTACCTAAGATGATTATTTTTTTGGAATAACCTCCTTGAAAAGCTCTTAATCTCGAAAATTTTGAAGGAGAAGTGAAGAAGTGGTGGTGTGTTCTTGAGAGATTTTGTTTTAGAGAGATGGATGTAATGTGTGTGTGGGTGTGTGTCTTCGGCCGAGGATAGAAAGGAGAGGGAGAAGAGAGAGAGGTGAAGAGATGGTGCATGGAGACATGTGAGGTTTGCTTGGAAGTCCATGGTGTAATAAGGAGGTGGCTAACCCTCCTTATTTCATGAGTTTCTATTTTTTTTTTGTTTTCCTCTTGGGCCGAGAAAGAGAGAAGAGAGAAGAGAATTTGGGCCTTTTGTGCTTAAGTCCATAATTTGAAGCCCAAGTTAATGGTTTTCTGCCCAATGGGCCCTTAAGAGGTTTTACGGCCCAATTAGGTTAATTAGATTTGTTATGGCCCAAAAAGGGTATTTTATTTCATTCTAGGCCCATTATGGCCCAAAATGTTAAAATAAATGAAAGTGGGTCCAATTAGAGCCCATTTAAGAGTTCTAAGCCCAAAATAGTCAAATTGGAAGCTTATTGGTCCATTAGGCCCAATAAGAAAATCCTAGTCCAAAATGGACTTAAACCGGGATTTTTAGGGTTTCCAACTTTTGTTGACTACTTGAATGTTTGTGTAGAGTATTTGATGGAATTTTGTGATCATTGAACAAGCATCATACATGTTTTCCAAGTTTTAACTATAATGTTATCTTTGTTAAGGGTTTTACAAGGTATCAAAATTCCTGGTTGTGACATTTTGCCTGATGATACTTGAGAAAGAATGGATGAGTTCACGGCCAGAAGTGAAGAAATGAAGATAAAATCGATCAAACCCATATATATAGGGAGGAGTCCACCGCCGAAGGAGGGTTCACAGACGAAGAGTTCACGGCCGAGGGTTCACGGCTCCGAAGACTGTTCACGGCCAAAGCCTCGTTCACGGTCCGAAGTGTTCACGACCCGAAGTGTTCACGGTTTGGATGAAGAATGATGTGGTGTTCTCGGTCCCTAGTGTTTCACTTTTTAAACAAACAACACCTCAGGATACTAGGTTTATACACTTAAAACCCATTAATCTAACCACATAAGATAATAAAAGAAATGAGTTTGATCTTTACACGATACGTTTGACTTTGACAAGAATAAAAATTTTCGCGTTGTCACATCATTCCGCCATTAAAGGGAAGTTTTTCCCGAAATTAAGCCTAAGAGATACACATGGAAGAAGGGAAAAGAGGTAGATACTTATGTTTCTGATGATCCTCATGCTCCCAAGTAAATTTGGGTCGTCGCTATGCACTTAACAGGACCCTCATTATCGGGATAGGGATTTGATTAGTCCTATTCACTTCACTGTCTAGGATTTCTATGGATTCTTCCATAAAGTTGAGGTTCTCGTTTACCTCAACCTAATCGAGTTGGATAATAAAAGTCTCGTTGGACAAAGACTTTTCAAGTTAAAGACGTGAAAGGTAGGGTGTATTTTATTGAATTCTCGAGGTACTCGGGGTCTATAAGCTACTAGATCAATTCTAGTAAGAATCTCGAATGGTCCTATGTACCTTGGATTTAGTATTCCACGCTTTCCGAAGCGTATCATGCTCTTCCTGGGTGAGACCTTCACATGACGTGGTTACCAACTTGGAATTCCAAGGGTTTTCTCCTATTGAAGTTGTAGCTTTTCTGTCTGACTCTGGAAGTTTTACGCCGCTCCCAGATTCATACTCTCTTATCGGTAGTTTCTCGGATGATTTCCGGACCAGCGAAGGTGCTGTCTGGAAATTTGACCTCTAGCTAGTTGCGTGTCACCTACTTTAGTCCAGTGTAGAGAGGATCTGCACTTGCGTTCACAGAAGGTTTCGAATGGAGCAACTTTAAATGCTAGTATGGTAAAGGACTCGACTAGTTGGTAAATGGGTATCCCATGCTTTACCAAAGTCGATAACATATGCTCTCAGCATGGCTTCTAATGCTTGAATCGTTCTCTCATTTTGTCTGTCGGTTTGTGGATGATAGGTTATGCTCATGACTAGCCTAGTTCCCAGATATTTCTGAAGTGACTGACTGAACTGGGAGATGATTCTACTATCTGGAACGGAGATAACAGATATTGGAACACCGTGCAGTCTAACTAATCTCTCGGACACACGTTCTAGTTAGCTTCTCTATTTTTTCTTGTTTCCTTCAATTTGTAGGAAGTATGCGGACTTGGTTAATCTGTCGACGATCACCCAAAATGGTATCAAGTCCACCTGTTGCCTTCGGTAACTTTTCTTATGAAGCCCATTGCAATCCGCTACCACTTCCACTCAGGTATCTCCGGTTGTTGTAGTAAGCCTGTGGGATTTTGTTCTGAAGTTCATGATAAGACTCATACTTGGCTCATCCACCATCACCTTGTGTATACAAGTCGTATATAATTTAGATTGACAAAACGTTCGGATGGGTGGCTCTGCCCCAAGTCCACAACCAGACAAGGGACAGGAGATAGGGCGGAATCACACATCCTAAATCTTGTTGAGTCTAAATTATATACCACCCTCGCGTATACACTTAGTAGTGATAGGTTAACCCTATGAGTTCTTAGTCTCTGTTCTCGAACTTGACTTGCGGTACAAGTGGTCTTCTTATGAGATCTATTGGGGATACTTCGGGTGGTTACTGACTTCTGAAACTTCTTTGGTGCTTTTCGCTTCAAGTTTCCTATCTACTGAGTAGGCTAGAAGGGCGTGGTACATCCTCGCATGGGTACTTCTGAAGTTCTGAAGCGAGAGACGATATAAGGGTTCGTATTAGGTTTGCCGTTATAGATTGAAAGACTTTCGTTTGACGATTGATGAAGGCAAAAGTTCTTTTACACAGCATAGGAATTTTTCATGGTGAGGACCAAGCCAAACCATGTCGGATGACGATGTCGAAACTCCTCGACATAATAGATATTAAGTTGATTTGGAAGAAAAGATTATTAGAACGATGTGCTAATTTATGCACATATGTTTTAAGTGCCATTGGTTTTATCCTTGGTATTTTTACCGCGAACTTTTTGCTCCGAAATTAACGAGCACTAACAATAAGAGGGTTCTGATAATTTGCAATAATGAACTTTCATGAAATGATCCCTACTACGTCTCTCTATAACCGCCTGGTGTATACAAGTCATGTATAATTAAGATTGGAAAGATAGTTGACTGAGTGATTCCGCCCCAAATCCACAACCAAATAAGGAATAGGAAATGAGGCTGAATCACTCACTCTAAGTCTACAAATCATAATTATAAATGGCCCTAATGTATACACTAAGCCATCATAGCTTACCTTTTAGGGTTCCTAGTTTTATATGAGTGCTGCGATTTGGTTCGAACGAGAGAGTAAGTATAATTATGATTAATTATCGGGGTTTGGAAGCGTACTAAAAATATAGCAGGGTTCTTTGATGCCTCCCCATGCACTGGGATCTAACTCCTCCTACCCCCCGTTATTCTTCTCTATTGGACAGTCCCTCTTGAAATGTCCTATTTCTCCACAAAGGTGGCATATTAGGCTGATTCCAACATTGGTGGTTGAAGTAAGGTACTCAGTCGGAATCCTACAGGAGCGGGCGGTGTGCCCCTTCATGTTGCATCTATTGCAATGCGGCACTCATCAGACTCCATAATGATGGTAGTTGCACTTGCTGCAGTGTGGGAGGTTTCCTAAGTACAGTGTGGTCGGTGTTGGGATAGAAGGGCTGATGGGGGTATTGACTGCCCCAATTTGTTGCCCTTCGGTAGGTCCTTGATTTGAACAACTCCCTTTGTTGTTCTCGAACTTTCGTTTCAGGATATTAGGTTTGAGGTCCGGAGTGTCTTTACAAGCAGGCACTCGTTGCTGAAATTGGTTATCACCATGACCGGGATTTACGATAACATTTCCACTAATATATGTGTTGTTAGCATTAAGGTGAGCCATGACAGCTGCTATGGCTGCTGTGACTGCAGCTTGAAACGTAGCCAAATCTATCTGAAGGATTGGTGCTTTGCCGGTGGGTTGCTTACATTTCTTCGGAGGCATGATGTATTCTAATTATTTATATATACATGTAAATTTTTCATTTTGTTATACGGTTCTCAATGTTTCGAACTACATCCCTATGATGCATTCCTGGTAAAGGGCAGAAGTAAGTTTTTAGAAAGGGTTATAAACCGAGTGTCGTCCGAATTAAGTTATCTTAGACTGGTGGATATCATGTTCCAAATTTCAAAAAGATTTGAAAACAATTCATAACAGA